>NC_141685.1:703163901-704560443 GCF_964263255.1 Lissotriton vulgaris | reverse complement strand
ATGTTTTTATAGACACTGGTGATGCTCTCGCTGCGGTGATGCCTAAGCTGCATGCTCTACTGCTGTTTCGCGGGCTCTCCTCAGGGTGGGGGCTCAGCTGACCTGCACATAGGAATATGGCAGCTGCAGATGCAGGAGGATTCCCAAAAGGGCACCAATTAATCCAGCGGCAGTGACAGGCGAGGGCGCAGGCCAATGGGAGAGCCCGGTCGGGGTGGTTGGGGGGGGAGAGCTGCGCTCCCCGTGCCCCCTGCGCCTCCGCGCTCGGTGCCTGGTTCACCGATGTGGTGAAGAGTTTTGTTATCTGCTTGTTAAATAAACAAGCAGATAGGAAAAGTCTTCACGACAAGCCGGAAAACAGGCCATGCTGTCCGCAAGGCCGGTCCAAAAAGCGGACAGGGCGGCAACTAAAAACCCTCCTTTTCAATGGGAAGCCAGCGTTTACCCTAAATGCTGATGCTACCCAATGAAAAGGAGGGGCGGGGCTTGCAGTACCCCTTTTCTTACAAAATCTCTCACAGGGCGTGGCAGCTTCGCTGCTTCACCCACACAAGACCTAAAAAAGATGCACACAGATTTCCCTACACATTCATGGGCATACCATACTATTTGCACTCCACACCTTCAAGTCACAGCTTCACAGGCAAACATAATTAAACACAGAAAGCAATCACCTTAAAATAAACATAGCTCAGGTTCTCAAACTTCCTTATTATATGGTTTAAACCTATTTTACTTTGCTTTCAAATGTATTGTATTTTTATGTTTCATGAATTTTTGCATCCATCCATTCAGTTGAATACTTTTTTTAATCACTGCAGTTTGCTAAAAATATAGTGGGTGCTATGTAAGAGTGCATGCATACTTACCCATTCATTTATTCAGTCAGTGTGTGAACTTATATTTACCAAAATACATTCCCCAATTAAATCATACCCTAACATGCTAACTCTATTTTCTTTCACAGTTCATTTCTACATTATCTGCTCCTGCAAACTCTTGCCTCACATTATTTGTTGTCGCTTCCTGCCACTCCTCATGTTCAGTACTCTGCGTTCCCTCTTGTCTCAAACACATTTGGGATCAAGTTAACCGTTGTATTACCTTAAATTACCTTAAATCGTAGCCATTATTAGAGATAGCAGGAAGTAGCAGTTGGGATCACTGGTGTGATGAAGCCATCGCTACCCCTGGTCTAAGCAGCCATGTAGGCAGAAGTACTCTTTAGGTCTCGACTAGGCAGCGCGCATGTGTTGTTCTAGGAGATGACCTTTAGAAATTGGACAGCTCTTTTCAAGCACTCGTGCTTGTGCTGGCATCTACCTTGCGGGAGCAAGCAGTGGCGTGCGCTCTAATTGAAAATAGATGGCCCGCGCGCCGCTGCTCGCTGCCGCAAAGTGGAGCACAAGTGCTTGAAAAGCTTGAATTAGAGTGGTCGCTTTCACCTCGCTAATTCGAAAAAATGGCACCCTGCATGTGATTGTTAATTAGCGCGTTCGCCGTGATGCACTTCATCAAAGTACTTCAGTTCAACAGCAGTTTCCCTTATGTACTGCTCCCCACTGTGCCACACTCCAGGTTGCTTTCTGTTGCATGTTTGCTGCTCTTTTGCCCTCTGTGTTGTACTTTCCTTTGTGTACTTCTCTCCTCCCCCATATGCTTTCTGTTAGACCTGGCACCATTGGCGTGCGTCTCCCTTCCATTTTTGCTGTTGCCTCATGTGTTTTTGCTGGTGTTAGATGCTTTGGGCACTGTGCCACTGCTGTCCAAGGCCACAGTGCAAGTGCTACCTACTGTAAATTAATGTATTGATTAGTGATTCCATGATTGGCTTGTTTGGTTTACTTGTCAGACCTTAGTATAGTGCACTGAGTGTTCCCAGGGCTTGTAAATCCAAATGTTGCTCGCGGGCTTGCAGTTCTGGTTGTGCCACCCACAGAAGCAGCCTTGTAAAATGTGTCTAAGGTCTGCCATTGCAGAGACTGTGTGCAGTCTGGTACGGTCATGCTGATTGGGCAAGTGCACTCACTTGCCAGTCCCTAAACCTTCCCTTTTCTTCATATCAGACACCCCTATGGTAGGTCCAAGGACAGGGTGCATTGTAAGTATAAGGTAGGACATTCCCTGATGTGTGTGGCATGTCCTAATAGTGAATTACAGCCATTTTCGTTTTTCACTATTGCAAGGCTATCTGTTCCCTATAGGCCAGAATGGGCAGTTAGATTATTACTTCTTATAATCCTAGCTGACTCAGGGAAAACGGTAGAAAATTGAGTTTGTATGCCTGAACTCTGAATGATAAAATACATCTTTTAGTGAAGTTGGTTTTAACATTCTGTGTTTGAAAATACCACTTTTAGAAATTAGATATTTTCTTGTCTAACTATCCAAAGCCTGCCTCTGCTAGGATGTGTATTTCTTGTCTGGAGTTTGAGTGACAGGGCTGGGGGATTCCAAGAGACAGAATGAGTTAGCCCAGTGGTGAATAGAGAGATCTGCATCTAGATGGGTGGGATGAGTTGCACCTGGGACCTGAATAGGGCTGTGCCTGCCTTCCACAATGCTGGCTCCACCTCCTGGGGTGCGGCTGATGTCTCTGCCCTACACTGTGAAAGAAGAGAAGGAATTATGTCAACAAAGTGCTCCAGGGCTGTGCTTTCCCTCCACAATGCTGGCTCCACCTCCTGTGGGGCGTCTGATGTTTCTGCCCTGCACTGACAAAGGAAAGAAGGAGTCTTGTAAACAGAGTACTCCAGAACTGGTTTGGACTGGGCGAAGGCCCCTCTGCCCTCAGAGGACAAAGGATTTTGGGGTATAAATATTGGGACCCTGATCCAAAGAAATTAGATCACTTTTGGACTACAAGAACTGCACTTTCTTTTGGCGCTGGCGGTTTGCTCTCAGCGTGTCTTCTCGTAAAAAGACGGTCACACCTTCTCAAAATGGAAGGGGAAATCCAAAGCAAAATGAAAACGGAGAGCGCTTGATGACGTGCTCTCTTCCTGTATTGCTGGGGCTGGGCTATAAACGGAAGGCAGCGAGCGAGCTGTCAGCTTGCTCAAGCACTGGTGTTTCTGTTTTGACACATGCATCCAAAAAGCCCTACATTTTCACCGATATCTGCCCCACTTCATGTCCCATAGGTCTTTCATTCCCGTCTTGTCCACCAGTAACTCCTCCGGCTGTCTCTCACCCTCATAGTTAAGTCATTTCCTGTCTCAACCCAACTTCCTTGGCCCTCCCAACTTTCCGTCTCCCATGCAGGTTGTAACTGCATGTGGCACTATGCCAGTTTGACACCTCCCGCCTGCCTTGGCTTTCTTTTCAACACAACTTTCCATGCTGGAATTGTCCGAGCCCACCCAGGATAATGTGCTGCATGACTAACCACTTATAAGGTCCCAAAGGCAAGAACTATTGGCTATGCCAATGCTTGTTTCCCCTTCCTCTAGACATTCAGAAATAAGATGCTATTCAGGGACTAATGGTGGACAAAAGGGTAAATCCTGTGGTGTCACCGGGGCAAAAGTCTGCAGTACGTCACTTTCCTAACCCATGGTATTTTTTATAAATCAAAGGTCTATGCCTTAAACTGACTCTCATTGTATAAACCAGTGTCATATGGTTATTACGTTTCTATATATTGTGTTAAGTTAGCATGTGCTTATTAAATGTTTAAACGCCATATTTTCTTTCTGCTTCGGTTTGCACACGACACCTAATTGTTATTACAGCTTTTAACCTAGACGAAAGATGTGATTTATTTGAGAATAATATATTATTGTACTGGTATCAGTCGTGCCTGGAACACTTGGTACAACTGTCTGCACACTGAGAACTGCACACTCTAACACAAGGTTGCTGCAGGCCTGATCTTCGCACTACGTTAGTCATAACACAAATAATGTTTGTGCCAACTTTGGGCTTTACGTGAGTTCAAGATACAGTTACAGGGAATGAGAAAATACACTTGATGCTGGACATGCTGAGAGCTGGTAGCTGTTGATGTGATCTCCTCCTACTGAGAATTTGAGGTATGGGTCCGCCCAGCTAAGAGCCCAGATGAGACCTTCTTAGATATAATATAATATGCTAATTAGGGTGCGCGAAATATAAGTGATACAGAATTCTATAGATTTTTGCATCATAATATGTTATCACCATTTGCTTACTATGGATTAGTGACTATGCTGCTGACTCTGATTTTTATAATATGTATGTTGATATTATACAAGATACTGCGTTTGAGAATGCTGCATTGAAAAATAAACATTTCAAACTAGCACGTGTTTTCATTGCCTCCCAGTTTCGGTTTGTAATGATAATATAACGAAAGAGTGTTCATGTGTTCCACGATACCTGAGGTATTCTAAGTTCATGTTCTGGATTGTCTAAGACATTGGGAAGTATATACTACCGATGCGATACTGTAGCTAGCTAGGTAAGGGGATTTCTGAAACATAGGTGAGTTGTGGGTCACCCTGGCTCACCCAGGTTCTAGATCTCTGTGCACAGTTCTGTGAGAGAACGGAAACCCTGCGACATGGCGCCCATACGTTGGTTGGCCTTATAACATGACACTCGAGTAGTATATCATTCAAACCTTAACGCCTACATTCCCGTTTCCGGAAAACGGCAGTGTCGGAAAAAACCTACCTATTTTTGAAATAGGTCCTTTTCAAGCTTGAATCTATCTAAAACGGTTTCTTTGAATTACTACCCAGTTGTGCTACAAAGTATAATTTGTTTTTTCTAGTTCCTGTGCTAACATGGCTCAAGCCGTGGACATCCCGCAGCATAGTCGCATTGCGGTGCGTGACCATTTGCGGATGTATGATGTTCCTGTGGAAGGCTTGGCTGTGGTTCTGGTGGTGAGTGCGGAACATGCTTACCCATACGAATTGTTTTATTCGTGGGTGACATTTCCGCCGGTGGACGCTAATTCTGGTGTGTTCCACTCATACACTGCTTCAGATGTACCGGCTGCGTACGCTCCGTACAGAGCACTGGAGGTTCCTATTGACGCTTGGCAGCATGGAGTTTGGTTTGGTGGCGCCCTACCGCACGCTTTAACCGCTCCGAGGTTAGGTCCTTTGTCCATTCCAAGCACTACTTGGCCTGCTTTGGCTGGATTTACTCCTCACCCTCAACGTGCCACTTGTAACGTGGCTGATCTGCGGCGGCTTCATGAAGTCGCGGTGGGAGTGATTAGAGCGCTTGTTCATTACATTGGCCGTAATGTTCAGGACGCGGCCCCTAGAGGCGCACAGCTTCGAGCAGAACATGCTGGTCTGAAAATCAACCCGGTCATGGTTAATTCCGTGATGGGTAAGAAGCCCCAGGAAAAGGACGATTTTCCGTTCTGGCTTGCTGAGAAATTCGGCCAGCTGGAAGCTGTGTTTCCCAATACGAGTCCGGGTGATAAACACCGGATTCTTACACTAAGTTTGCCGAAAGATCTGGCTCCTGACCTTGCTGACTGTGAGACCTGGGGAAAAACTTTTGCAGCGGTCTATTCGAGGTGCTATGGCTCCCCGTCTGTGACCAATCTAGGTGGGGTCCTTAAACGTGTTCAGGACGAACACGGACCGGAGGCGGCTGTTGAATTGGGCATGCGCCTGTGTGGCTCCTTTGATGTGGTTTGCAATCTGATCCTTGCGAATGTCAAGGGGGATGCAGTGAACTTTCAAGTTGCTAACGCGTTGGCGATGGTTCCCGAGGCCGACCGGCCCCGACAGTTGGCAAAGATTATTGTGACTGCTTACAAAATGGTGGGTCGCAATGCAAAGGGGGTTAAATCTTTTCCTGACAAGGAGAAGAAACAGCCCCAGGGTCAGACATCGGAAACTGGTGGTCAACAAAAGTCCAAAAAGCAAAATTGGCCTAAAAAGCAGAATCAGGGTAAGCAACAACAACAACAAATACAGGTTTCTGCTCCTGCGTCTCAATTGCCAGCGCAGTCGGAACGTGTTTATGATTTGCGCGACCGCGCGATGATTAAATCGCCTGAGAGGTTTCAGGCTTCTGACCAACGCTCTCCTCGTTCCTTTCAGGACTCATCGGCTCCGTCAACCGGTGGTGGAGGGGGCGGCAAGGGCCGGGGTGGCCAACAAGGACGTGGTCAGCCCCGCCCGCGTACCAGTGGAGATCAGCAGGAAGGCTCTACGCCCAAGAGACCACAGTTTGCCACGAAGAAAGTCGCTGCCCTGACCGCGCATCGTTATGCCGAAGATAGTGAGAACGCGGCTTCGGAATCTGACGTGGGCTCTGACCTTGCTAGACAGCGCAGCAGAGATTACCATAGTGAGAGAGGCCCTCCGTCCACTGTTGAAGGTGACAGCGACTGACATTTATGTTGTGATAGAAACAGCAGATACGCATGTTGCTCCCCCTGAACGACTTTTTGAAATTGTCCTGTTAATTGAAGGTGACATGCAGCGAACTGTAAAAGGGGTATTTTGGGAAAATCTCTCGTCTACGTATGACATTTTGCTTTCGGAGGCTGACTGGCCCCCACCTTTTGTTCTCGCAGCTCCGCGAGGGGAGGAGGTAATCCTACCCAGCTTCGCGCACACTGTGCCGAGGGTGGAGGCGCTGCATTTTGCAGAAGAGTGGGCTCTGGCGCTTGCGCCGGCTGTGTACCGCAATCAATGTGGCTGGGATAAATTGTCACCAAGCCATGAGATTCCTTTACGGTCACAGCCACAGCCTCAACCTCAATATCCCATACGGCGTGAAGCGAAAGCTTCAGTCGCAGCTATCCTTGAACAATTGGAATATCAAGGTGTAATTGAAACGTGTGTGTCACCGATGAATAACCCCCTTTTTACTGTGAACAAGCCGGACGGCTCATATCGTTTGGTTTTGGATTATAGGCATTTGAACTCGCATTGCCGTAACTGTGCAGTACAGAATACGCACGGCTCTGCGTTAGTGAATAGTCTTGAGCGTAAACGGTTCAAAACCACGCTTGACATTTCCAATGGTTTTTATGCACATAGATTAGACGGTGTAAGTTCCCAATGGACCAGTTTTACGTGCGCCGGTGTGCAAAAAATGTTTTAACGACTCCCAATGGGCTACAAGAACAGTCCTGGAGTTTTTTCCGCATGCATAGTCTCTCTTTAGGAGAGCTTCGACCCAGTTGCTTGTTCGTATGTGGATGACATTTATCTCACAGACGACGATCTTTGGGAGCATCTGTGTCGAGTAAATAGCATAATTTGTAACTTTGCTGACATGGGTTACAAATTTAACTTTGCAAAGTCGCACATTGCAGAGTACACGGTGTTGTTTCTAGGTTACGAGCTTAACCATGAAGGGAAGGGTTTATCACCCCATTTCCTGGAGAAATGCGCACATTTGTGCTCTCCGACAACACTGAAAAAATTACAATCTCTTCTGGGCTTTCTGAATTTCGGGAGGACTTACATTCCGGAATATGCCCAGCGTATCAAGCCTTTGTATGCTTTGATACAACCAAATTTTTCCAAATCATGCTGGCTGCCTGAGCATTCGGCCATTCTGCAGTCTTTGCAGGCTGATTTGCTCGCTTCTGAATACTTACAGACTCGTGATAACCAGACCAACCTGGTGATAAGAATTATCCCTGGGGCGGTGGGTTTCACGTACCTGACTTTTAATGAAGGAGATACAGTACCTATTGCTTACAAGTCACACTTGTACACTTCGGCTGAATTGCGTTTTTCCACTGTGGAGAAAGTTTTAACGGCTGTGCAGATGGCAATTCTTAAAGAACGTGCCCTGTCACAAGGAAAGCGCATGTTGGTTGTTACCCCGTGTCCTGCCTTAGAGGCGGTTACGAAAGCCAGTGTACCTAATTCCAAAGCTTTGCACCCTCGGTGGATTCAATGGGCTGCGTCCTTGACGTCCCAGGATGTCACGTTTATTTTTGACGCCACTTTACGGTCACAGGAGTATTTACAGTATGAATTTGTTCATCCTGCTCCATTAGCAATGCGGCCGTTGGAGGATTTCCATTGCATCATTTACACTGATGGTTCGGCGCAGGTTGCGCATGGCTCTAAACATGCCTACGTTTCCGCTTGCGCCATTGTGGTCGGTGCCATGGTGAACGATGAGTTCGAATCCAGTGTCGTGCACACGCAGACGCTTGGAGACTGCACCGCACAATTAGCAGAGCTTCGTGCTCTGATGCTTGCATTAGAGTACGCTGATCCTAGTGTGACGACTTTGATCGTAAGTGATTCTTACTACTGTGTCCAGTCTTACAATGAAAACTTGTTCTTTTGGATTCAGAATGATTTTCGTGACTCCAAAGGTAGCACAATAAAACATAAAACTATCTGGGTCCGAGTGGCGGAACTTAAAGAGACGCTGCCACTCGTGTTTGTGATTCATACTCTCGGTCATCGGCGCGTGGGGGTCCACGCTGTTGGCAACTCGCTTGCTGAAGAAGCAGCGAAGTCAG
Organism: Lissotriton vulgaris; assembly: GCF_964263255.1. NCBI lineage: Eukaryota > Metazoa > Chordata > Amphibia > Caudata > Salamandridae > Lissotriton > Lissotriton vulgaris. Next base: position 704,551,991 of record NC_141685.1, on the reverse strand, counting down.
CGGTATCAAAATACTTAGTTGCAGCAGTCACGAGGTCCAAAAGCAAAATAGATGATGACATCTTGGCAGCTATAGCTGCAACGGAGAAGGGAGGTAAATATCCTGCGGGATTCCCTTCTAAATACACATACCACTTAAGTCCCGATAAGGTTCCTTATGTGAAAATCCCTGAAGTTGGCGAGCGTTTGGTTCCCAACTCGGATCGCAGAGCTGCTTTGATTACAGCGGCACATGAAGGTGTGGCGTCTGCGCATGCGGGCGTCTCGGCCACTGTAACTCAGCTACAACAGAGATTCTGGTGGCGGGGACTGTACAAACAGATGCGTGAATATGTTCTTCAATGTGACATTTGCCAGCAGATTAAACCTTCGACTGCTGCGCGTCCGCCTCAGACACAGTTGTACATCTCGAATAAACCACTTGGATGTGTTTATTTGGATCACTGCGGTCCATTTTCTTCTGATACTGCATATAAGTACATCTTAGTAGCAGTTGATTCATGCACACGCTTTGTGTGGGTATGGCCGCATCGGAGCGCTGATTCACGTACTGTCATTAAGGATTTGCGAGTCTTTGTGGGAATTTTTGCCTGTGGTACCTTCCATTCGGATCAGGGTCCGGCGTTTGCCTCTAAGGCATATAAGGATGCTATGGTTTCGATGGGGGTCCAAGTCAAATTTTCGAGTCCCTACAGACCCGAGGGTAATAGTGTAGTAGAACGAATGAACCGCGACTTAAAGCAATCTTTGACAGCTCGAGTTATAGGCACTGGCAGTAACTGGTTAGCCCACCTCATAGGCGTGCAGCGTGCGCTTAATAATCTCCCTAGAAGGTCTCTGGGTGGGCGGACCCCATACGAAATGCTCTTTGGTATCAAGATGTATGTACCTGACCTTGATGGGCCGGACTACAAGGCCCAGGCCGGGGCCTTTGACGTAGATGAACATTGCAATGTTTTACAGAATCTACAAAAGACCAGAGACAGTCTTGCAAAGGAACATTTGCCCTCCACATCGGATGATGCGTTGCAGATCCCGGTAGTTGGCTGGCTACCCCAAGTTGGAGAACTGGTTCGAGAGAAGATCGATAACAAGAAAGAGTTTAGTCCCTCGTATCGAGCACCAGTTCGAGTCCTTGGAGTGAAGGGAACAAGAACAGTCATTTTACCACCACTTCCAGGTCGTAAGGAAAACAGATTTATTTCTATTAACAATGTCAAGACACACAGGGTGGCCGATTCTTCATAGCATGACACCGGCTGTATCCTGTCCTTCCATGGTGAGGCACTCTGTGCTGGCTATTACATCTGGTGCAGAACAGGAGGTGTCCCTCGAGATGCCTGCCATATCCAGTCCTTTATTAAATACTATTCCTGATACTAACATTGATGAGCTAAACTACACTTATCCTGCTGATTTATCGATGACCCGTTTGGCAGGCCAGTCCAGATTCTCTTTTGACTCTGTTTCGGAAACTTCAAAGAAACCCACAAACATTGCAAGATATGCCACGTTGTTTAAAAAACATTTTTTAATTCCGCCTTGGACATACATTTGGTTAATCCTATTTTCATTCTATCTTTTTATGTCAATTGGTTTTGTGTTTTATTTTTTCCGCCTGATTGATGGTCACTACGTTAAAGAAAGAACAGGAATTCGGTACCTTAATGGAACATTGGCCCCTCTTTCCTCTTCACATTCTGCGCACAGACTGAAACGAAACTTAAATACAGTTAACATTACTGCTTGGCCTGTCCTTGATGGGATTGTGTGGGATGCGGTTAGGTTTCAGATACATGGGCCTACTGAAGTGATTAATGTTCCAAATGTGCTTAGAGTAAACATGGGAGATGTGATTAAACAAAATGTACGTTCTGATGATTGGGATATTCAGGCCGTAGAAGCATTATTCTCGGATTTGAAGTATTATGCTGCCTTCGATGCTGAGGATCTGTATACAGATTCTATTAATTATGGTGATTTGTTTTGTTTTCAACACTATGGTAATCATTTTTTACATAAGACAAATTCCAGGAGGGTTGCTGTAAATTATACACAATGGGAACATTGCCCTGCTCCATTCAGTGGCAGTTCCCATACATTTCTGAAAAAATATACCTATTTTACAGACTTTAATCAGTCTAATCCCGAGTCATTTTATTTTAAAATGACACAAAAGCCCATTTCCAAAGTTAGACTTACCGATACAAAATTGCTGTATTCGAAGTCCTTTTTAGACAGGTTGGCTGTAGATGGCTACGAGTTCTGGAAAGGAACAATTGACCTTAAATCGGTTTGGGGTACCAAAGATTGGCAGGTACAAGGCACTGAGGCTTTGCACCGTGCATGTCTCATCCCGAATCACATGTTGTTTTTAAATTCGACCATTTTCCAGACAACATGCTTTGGATTGGCTACTTCTAAAAAATTAAATACACCGACCATCCCAGATTTAAATGAATATACAGGTTGGGGTAATTTCACTGGTTCCTCCATTCAAGAGTTGCAAACTCTTTTACACAATTCGTCCTTTAACATTTCCAGTTTGGATTCCAAGGGTTGGCTGGTATGGCAAAAGAGTGCTGATTCTTGCCAGCGCCGTTTTATGGGTTTGGCTGAGGGGTTCACAAAACTCAGGCCCGATCCACGTTTTGAAGAAGACTATACTGTCACGACTTACTCTGTGGGGAAGCTGTGTCAAAATTGGTTACAACATTCCACTTTAGCTGCAGTTAAACTACATCTGTCTCAATTACATGATAATGTGGATTTGAACGATTTTATAAAAGGCCCGGCTAAAGGTAGATCTAAAAGATGGCTGTATGCGATTTACAATGAAATTTGGAAAGTTACCCAGGTTGAGGCTGCTAAACGCCTGAGAGCTATTGATCAAGCTAATTTAGAGAAAGTGCTTGCAGTGGTTGATAACAGCATTAACACGCTTTCTTCCCGAATTTACACGTTAAATAATATTGTGTCTTCTGTTGTCGACATTGTATATGATGAAGTGTCCGTGTTATATCATGGTCAAAATCAATTGCGTTCTGTGATGCAGTTTGCGTGGACACTACAGACTCTTAAGTCTGGTCGAGTGCCATGGACTTTTATGAACGTATCATCATTATTTGCCCCGTTTAATCTGACTGAAAAACAGCGCATGTTGTCAATGAGAGATGCTACATTTTCTATGTTACATATTGAAAAATTAGAATCCCTGCCATTTTCGGTGGCTGAAGTGACTGCAGCAACATGGCTTATTCATGGTGTTATAACATTACCTTTTGCTTTGTATAAATTTACAAATTGTATGAAATATATAGCCATTGGGCGATATGAACCATTAGGCAGCGCTTTCCTCCATGAGACATGGTCTTTACCATACACTTACAGATGCCTTAAGGAGGGGAATGAAGTGAATCTGAATGGTGAAGAATGTACACAGTCGCCTGACCGCTCACTTATTTGCAGACACATCCAGTTGCATGGTTCTTGTAATCAGGACAAACCAAATTTGGCCTGTGTTTTGAAAGGGACACCAGTTCCTGCAATAGTTCCCACGTTCACGTTGTTGTCCAACGGTAGTTATTTACTTTTGAATAACGAGTTTTGTTGAGGGTTAGAGGCCGTTATCGCATATGTGGTTACCGTGTCAGAGAGAGTGGTTTGCTGCAAGAATGTGTTGTATCCACCCACGCATGGGAATTCAGAAGTTTTAATTTGGCCAAGAATACCAACCTTGAGAGCTGAATTCAATGGTTTAGGCCGTATAAGAGCCCTTTTGTCTCAAAAACAGGTGGCCCTGAGCTCTGCCCGCGAAACTTATGTCCTTCACATAGCAAACACACGCACAGAAGTACAAGCGCTTTTAAGTACTGATTTGCCGTTTCATTTTTGCGAGCTGGTTCATCAAATCTTTAATGCCTCCTCCACAACAAGCCTGGCTCATTTTTTTAAAATGGTTAGCAGTGGTCTCGTGACTACGTTTGAAAAAGTATTTGGTATTATCCCTGCGTTCTTTCATTCTATATTCGCTAGCCTGTTTGGCGGATTTCCTGTTTTGCTGGCTTTGGCTGCAGGCGTTCTGGTGATATTTTATTTCATAAAACATGGATGCCCGTCATGCGCAAGGAAACGCACAGCCCCTACTGATGCAGTTTCGCAACCGGATGCTTGATTATTATGGATCCCTGCCGCTTGCGACCTTAAGCACGGCTTTTGGATTATCCTTCAGATTTTCCTATTTCACCTGTGTCCAGCCTGTGTTTCATTGCCTGAGCTGTGATTTCGACTGGGCCATTGATTTGTGTCTCTGTTTACCGACTTCTCCTGACGTCAACTTTGATCAGCTGATGTCCCCCGTAGTGGCTCATGAGTTGGTCTGTTCTGGCGAAAGGGTTATGGCTGTGGCAGCGATGCATGGACTAATGGGTCAGTGGGACATATTCGCAGCGGCGCATGACTTTCTGGCACAGAGCGTTCTCGAGAACCCACTGAGTTGTCCTCTGATGTTGCTAGAGGATTCGGTGCTGGAGGAGCACGTATGTTCTTTCCCATTACTTAATTGGATGGCTGAACTGTTTTCAGATGATGACAGTGATTTCATGTTGGAAGCTGTTGCTACATATTTTGCATATTCATTCAACGAGGAATGACTCTGAATACTTCCATCATTATGGCACGTGACTTTTTAGTAATTCTGAATGGTGCCAGTTTCAATACGAACATTCGATTTTTTTCATATGTTCTAGGCCTGTTATTAAAAGTTTAGTTTAGTTTAGTTTAGTTTAAAGGAGTTTGTAAAGCGCCTGGTGACGCCTCCCGGCGTGTCCCCGCGCTGTGGAGAGAGTGAAGTTTTATGGAGAGAGGAACCTATCACAGATTAAAGAGGCATGTTTTCAATTTCTTCCTAAAAGAGGTCTCATTGACCTCTAATCTGGTGTCCAAGGGCAGGAGGTTCCAATGCCTCGCTGCCATCGTGCGGAAGGATCTGCCTCCCATTCTGGCCTTTTTAGGACGGGCAGTTCTGAGCAGACCTGTACCTTTAGATCTGAGGGTTCTGTTGGGTTCGTACAGCGATGCCAGATCCGACATATAGGCAGGTGCCTTGTTATGGATGATCTTGTGACACCATAGCAGAGCTTTAAAAATGATCCTTTTTTTGATAGGCAACCAATGGAGAGTTGTCAGAGAGGGTCTTGAAGGGGCTCTACGAGGCAGTCTTAATACTAGGCGTGCTGCCGAGTTTTGTAAGACCTGTAATTTCTTTATATTTTTCTCTGAAGTACCTAAGAGTAATACATTCCCGTAATCAATCCGGGAAGTTATTAATGCCTGCGTCATAGTCCGTCTGGAGTTGAGAGGCAACAAGTCAAGGGTGCGATTGAGTGTCTTCATCACTCCGAAGCACTTGCCTACAGTTCTCTATATGGCTATCAAAAGATAGCTTGTTGTCAACCCAGACTCCTAGATTCTTCGCCTCCCGGCTAGGAGGGGGCAAAGGACCCAAGCAGGTGGGCCACCATTCTTTTGTCCAATTGGTCTCATTACCTCCAATGATGATGACCTCCGTTTTGGTTCCATTCAGTTTTAAACAGTGCTCTGTCATCCAAGAGGCCAGCTTGCTCATACAGTTATTAAAGTTATCAGCTTCCCTGGAGGGGGCTTGCGTCAGAGATATTAAGAGTTGCGTATCGTCGGCGTAAGAGACAAGCTCCACGCCGAACGATTGCACCACCTCTGCCAGGGGGGCCATGTATAGGTTAAACAGGGTGGGACTCAGGGCAGAGCCCTGAGGCACCCCCTGTTCAAGCAGCACGCTGTCTGAGAGGGAAATCCCTCTTTGGACTTGGAAGCTCCTATTGATCAAGAAGGCTTTCAGCCATCCCAGTGCCTTGTTGGTAACTCCGGCTTTGTTTAGACACTGTAGCAAGATGGAATGTGCTACAGTGTCAAACGCGGCACTGAGGTCGAGCATGATGAGGGCCATGGTCTTGCCCTCGTCTGCTCCCTCTCGTAGGGTTTCAGTGGCCCTGAGGAGAGCCGTTTCCGTTGAGAAGTTGGATCTGAAACCCGACTGGGATTTATGGAAGACATCATGTTCTTCAAGGTGTTCCATGAGTTGGATGTTAGCAATTTTCTCGGCTAGCTTAGCTAAATATGGTAGCAAAGAAATTGGCCGGAGGTTGTCCATAATGTCTTGGCTGATATTCGGCTTTTTCTTGATCGGTAGCACAACTGCCTGTTTCCAATCCGCCGGCAAACAGGCAGTGGAGAATGAGATCTGGAGTAGATGTCTGTAATGAGGTTCTAGAGCAGGGAAGGCTTCAGCTAAAATTTTCGGAGGCGCCGGGTCTCGGGGAGAGCCCGATTTGATTTTATTGCACAATTTAGACAGGACTTCGTACGGGGGAACTTCAAAAGATTTTAGGCACTTTAGAGTCTTAATAAGACTGTCATTTTCTGTGAAGTCAGAGGCCGACTCTACATGATTAGAGAGTTAGGCCTCAAGTTAGTCTTTTTATACTTTGTGTGGCCACCTTAGGCATTCATACATATAATCTTGTGTTTTTGATTTTTACATACATTTACATACATTTAGCTTGGCTCAATATCATTGAACTCTGCTTTCATGTCTTGCCTCTCATATAGTATTGGTATTACTATATATAGTATTGGCTTATATTTTTGTCTTTTAACCGTCCTCGGATCATTGGGGGGGTGTCATATGGTTATTACGTTTCTATATATTGTGTTAAGTTAGCATGTGCTTATTAAATGTTTAAACGCCATATTTTCTTTCTGCTTCGGTTTGCACACGACACCTAATTGTTATTACAGCTTTTAACCTAGACGAAAGATGTGATTTATTTGAGAATAATATATTATTGTACTGGTATCAGTCGTGCCTGGAACACTTGGTACAACTGTCTGCACACTGAGAACTGCACACTCTAACACAAGGTTGCTGCAGGCCTGATCCTCGCACTACGTTAGTCATAACACAAATAATGTTTGTGCCAACTTTGGGCTTTACGTGAGTTCAAGATACAGTTACAGGGAATGAGAAAATACACTTGATGCTGGACATGCTGAGAGCTGGTAGCTGTTGATGCGATCTCCTCCTACTGAGAATTTGAGGTATGGGTCCGCCCAGCTAAGAGCCCAGATGAGACCTTCTTAGATATAATATAATATGCTAATTAGGGTGCCCGAAATATAAGTGATACAGAATTCTATAGATTTTTGCATCATAATATGTTATCACCATTTGCTTACTATGGATTAGTGACTATGCTGCTGACTCTGATTTTTATAATATGTATGTTGATATTATACAAGATACTGCGTTTGAGAATGCTGCATTGAAAAATAAACATTTCAAACTAGCACGTGTTTTCATTGCCTCCCAGTTTCGGTTTGTAATGATAATATAACGAAAGAGTGTTCATGTGTTCCACGATACCTGAGGTATTCTAAGTTCATGTTCTGGATTGTCTAAGACATTGGGAAGTATATACTACCGATCGATACTGTAGCTAGCTAGGTAAGGGGATTTCTGAAACATAGGTGAGTTGTGGGTCACCCTGGCTCACCCAGGTTCTAGATCTCTGTGCATAGTTCTGTGAGAGAACGGAAACCCTGCGACACCAGTGTCTAATTCAACATGAGTGCCACTGGTTTTTCAACTTGGCCATTTTACCCAGGTGATTAATAAACACAAAATCATCAATAAACAACACTGAGTCTGCTTTGCTCACTACTCATTGATTTCTCAAAATCAATAGGGTTCAATTAATAGACTTTTAGGGATGTAACTAAAAACAAATTATAGTGAAAATATGATTTTTTCCCTCATCTAGACTTGGTTGCAACATCTGACTATTGCACTGTTAGTAATAATTAGGTAGAAGACAATTACTTCTACAAACATAGGATATTTCAGTGCAGTATATTCTTACCAGTCACTTTTAGAAATGTTGAGCTCGCTTGCACCCACTGTTTAAAAAGTGTCTTTTGTCAACATTTCTGGGAAGATATTCAATATAAAGCACCATACTAATCTTTTGCACTTATACCACGCTTTAAATTGTATATGCTGGTTGTACAGCCAAAACAAAAAGAAATAACATAACTGAAAGTGATTCCTAGATAACATTTCTTGTTTGTTATCTGTCCCCCATGACCTTCTAGAATATTTGAACCTACTTGCTCTATGCAATAAAAACATTTGCACAAGGAATGGTAGAAATACTAACAGTTCTACCATTGTGGGATGGAAAAAGAAGTGCCATATTTTTGCTCCAGGAGGGTTTCAAGCCAGACAGCACTGCACTAATTCATGCCAATTGAAAACAGAAAGTTAAACTGAAGGACACTTAGGGGTTAGGTCTTAACAATTCTGAGCCAGAAGGGGTAAATACGGGCAAAAAAAGAAAAAGAAAACATCAGTTCTAAGAAAGAAACTGGAGTATCAATCCTAAAGAAGGGCAGTTCTAAGGACCAGCAGTATCCCAAACTTCAAATCTGAGTATGAACTCTTGGACTTTGGATTCACTAAGCTGACTTTGATGCCTCGGATTGCTCTTAAACCTTGAACTCCACTTGGTCCACCCACCTAAATGTTTGTGCCTGCAACGGTTCCATCACTGAGTTTACAGCAGAACAGCCCTATTACTCCTAAATCATCCACCAGTCCTTACTCCAGATCAAATATTTTAACCTCTTAGCTCCTGAGGCTCCATCCCCCATCCCCCTCCTTTTTTTGGCTATTTGGGGTAGTTGGCACTGAGACAATTTTTGTCTTTTTGCCCAACATCCTGGGGATTCTATAGTTAACCAGCATTTGTAGATTACCGTGGAGGAGAAAATGGCCAAAATATAGCTACATTTTGAGTATTTGGGAAAATAAGATAAAAAGTGCTCCACAAAAAAGTGTCTGTTTTTTTCCAGAAAATTAAATCAACAAAAGGTTTGCTGTGGTAAAGACGCCATCTTCCCAGCTTTCCGGAACAAGCAAAGCTGAATCAAAGAAAGATTATTTTACCACAGTTTTGGAAGCCAGTATGAAATCCATGGGTGATCCAGGGAAGCCATATATTTCTGGAAATCAGACAATTCTGAATTCAGCAAAGGGTCATATATGTAGATCCATAAAGGCTTCCTCAAAGAAACCGACTGTTGAAATAAAATGAAAAGGAGTAGAAACAAATGGCCATTTGTGATATGTTTTTATCTGTAACTTTTTGTCACATTGGCCGATTTATAAAAGCAATATATCATTACGTCCACTAGACCTCTCTAGTTGGGAGGATATGTCTGGTACGTAGAATCTCCAAGAGCAACAACCGAGCTGCACCGTACAATGTTTTTTCTTTGTGTACCGAGTAAAAACCAATTCATATGGTGGAATATGTAGAATGAAAAATGAGTATCAAGAAAACCTATGTATTTCTGCAATGGACACAAGATATTGAGTTTAGGAGCAGTAGTTATTTGTACATCTCTGAATTTATGGGTACCCAAACTAGCATGTGAATCAGAGGACATTTTTCAAAACATCATCTCTCTTACACTCTGGAAAAAAAACATCAGATTGGATCATTGAGTGTCTACACACTGGAGGAAGACCGGAGAATGTCCGGGCAAGGGGCCCCCTGTTCCATGCGACATGGAAAACACACTGTTTCATTTCTGCCCCAGGTGCCACCATAGGTTTTCGCAGAAAGATAGCCACAAATTGCGCAACCTCTGTCTACCGATAGCTCACTGATGCGACAATCACAATGCCTGTCCAATGTTCAAACCCAAGACTATGAAGGTGAGGGACAGGCACACTATCTCAAGCAAGGCCAGAAAGAAACTCCATCGCTGAAAGATCTAGGTCTGTCGAGCGAGGAAGAGGATAGTATTACTGAGGTGGTCAAAGATGAGGGCTCGGACATCGAAATGAGGTTCATCAACATGCAGAAGACCGAGCACATGTCGAAGGATAAATGTTGCAGGTGATACCAAAAAACAGGAGGGGAGTGAGTCTTGTTTATTAGACTCAAAAACAGGAAATGTTGCCTAGGTCTCTAAAGTTTTGTTGACCGAGAGCAAGCAGAAGTCGAAAGAACCCGTAATGTCCTATTAGAATGACACAGCAGGCAGCAGAGCTTCAGCTTCGTGGGTTGACTAAAGTCGAGAAATGGCGCAGAAGCAATGAAGTGATATTTAGACAACAGGAAGCTCCGCACTGTAAAGGAAGTTGACACCCCCTACTCGAAGATTGTTCGGCCGGAATCGAGAAAAGGCATCTCAAAGTTGAGATGGCTGCAATTCTTCAGAAGAAGAAAGAGTCTCTTACGATGTTCAAAATTCTGACTAAAGCTTTGATGGAACAGATAAAAGGCGATTAGGACGTTCAAGAACTCAAACCCCCGATAACTCCAGAACTTCCAGAAGGGAAAGAACAATAGATTGTCTTTGTGGAAGGGGAAGACGGGGAGTCTAAGGACATGTTTAAGGACTCCGAAGGGTCTTAATACCACAAGGCCCAGTGGCGAGACCTCAAAACAGACTTCCCAGAAGAGGGGATGGATACTTACTTACCCATCGATCACCTCTAGACACCAACACCATGTATAATCACCTTATTAATGGGGCATCTGATAAGTACAACGAACAGCTGGAGGAAGAAAAGTATTGTCACGCTTTTTATTGGGGACTTTACTACCATCTCAAAGCAAAAGTCAATATCTCCCTATGCTGCCAAGAATAATAGACCACAGTTGAGAGACCTGCAAAGAACCAGCAATATGCAGGTCTGTAACACCAAAGGCTGAAAAAAAGTATAAACATTCATATAAAGACCCGTCATATATTAGAGGAACAGTACCAGCAGACACTATTATTGCAGCAACAGTAAGAAAGAGAGGAAATATTCCCACAACATCTAGCACACCTCTGGACAAAGAGAGGAAGAAAATGGACATGGTGAGAAGAAAAATTGAGAGGGGTGCTGCTACACAATGGCGCATTGCCAACTTTAATGCAATGGTATGCTTATTATCATTGAGAGGAAACCGCAGAACTCACTTCCACACCCAACCACTAGATGGTAGAATAATGCACAGCATGTGAATCCAGAAAATAGTCATGCGGTAAAACGCAACATGGACACATATCTTTAAAGTCAAAACTGACCTTTTTGTTTTTTAGCAAAGTGGGTAGCTGTAGGTTTTGGGCCCTAGCTCAACCAGCATCTAGGGAAACCTGAAAAACTAGACAATCAGGGGAGTGCATGGTTTGTGTGGCTCTTACTAGGTAATTTTAACCAGAATCCCTTGCAAACAACAAACTTTGGAAAACAAAGCACACACTTTCCCCACAGTTCTGTAACAAAACGTTCTCAAATCTATGGGGAGCCTCAAATTTCCTATCACCTTGAGTTCCCACACATCTCCCTATAAGAACAGTACCCCACTTGTGTGGGTGACCCAAGAGACCATGGCACTAAAGGCCCGAAAGCTCTACATGAAAAGATCATCATAAGCGGTTGTTGCATGATTTGGGGCTGTGCTCCGCCACCATCCATGGAAACCTACCAACTGCAGACATTTTTGAAAACTAAGCAACCAGAGGATTCTAGGGTGGTGTGCTTTGCACTGATCCCACAAAGTTTTCTTAGCCACAACATCCTTCAAACCTCAAACTTTACCTGAACTCGCACATTTTCCTTACATTTTAGTGATGGAGTCTTCTGTAATCAGCAGGAATCCACAAAAATTCTACTACCCTGCCTGACTCCACTTGTGGCAATAGAAACGCTGCCCCACTGGAGCGGCTGGGTCTAGTATATGCAACAGAAATGGGTTAAAACAAGGTCTATGGGAGTCCCTTGGCGAGGTACCCACACAAATGAGGTGCCTTTTGTATCAGGAGACATGTGGGAACTCAGGTTGGTAGGAAATGTGTGGCTCCCCACAGATTCCAGAAGCTTTTCTCACATAAATGTGAGGAAAATGTGTGTTTTAGTCAAAGTTTAAGGTTTGCATGGCACTTCCCCGAGTGCCTAGTTTTCAGAACTAATGTGGTCTGGTAGGTATTCCCAGGTGGCAGCCTACCCAAGACTAAAAAGAAAAGCCATTCACCATGCAAGTAGGATGATACTAGGAATTAGCCACACTCTCTGGGCCCATTTGGAAAAACTACACCCAAAAGAATTAAATGTCCTCTCACTTGCCATTGAGATGGGTATCTTTAGTCCACAGAAGAGCAGAAAGACTGACACTCTAGGGGTGAGGGTGGTGCCTGATGTTAGGGAGGCCCAGAGCTATCACAATATTATCTTTACAATATGTATTTGTGCCATACAGTGGGCTTTTTCACCCCCAGGGGCAAATGGGTCAATCCTCCTGTCTGCCCGGGGTGGGGGGCAAAAAGTCTGATTTGTCCCTTTTGAGGTGGCAGCCTCCACCAGTATATATATATATTTTTTTTAAAGGTTCCTGGTGTCTAGTAGACTTTTGGCTCCCCATGTGGGTCAGATTGGGGGTTATCGTCCCAATCCACCGTTCAGGGGGGGGCAGATTGAAGTTAATCATCCCCATCCATCCGCCGGGAGGGAGAAAGACTGTCTGCCTTGTTGGTGGGGTGGGGTTGCGGCCATTCCGATGGTAGCCAGCCCTTAATTTTTTCTTAAATGGCTGTGTTTTTTGGGCTGTCTACCCCCCGGGTGGCATATTGAAGGTAATCACCCCATCCACCCCCCAGGCAGGCAGAAAGACTGTCAGCAAATTTTGGTTTAGATTGGAAATATGGTCATGCCTACCCCTATATTTTATTTTTAATAATCCCTGGTGTCTTTTGGGCTTTCTTCTACCCAGGAGGGCAGATTGAGGGTAATCTACTTCATCCATACCCACCGTGGACTGCCCTCACACCTATATTTTTTTAAATGTCGCTGCTGGGGAAATGGTCATGCCCATGGTGGGCAACCCCTCGCCCTATAAATGTCCGCGATGAAACAATGCAGTATATCCCTACCCCTAAGGACTATTTTACTGAGGCAATAAACATTAATTTGTGAGTTTGTTGGCACAGCCACTGGCTTCTAACTGTAATTAGTTAGCTGTAGATTGGCAAACCGATAATGGTTCGCATCGTAGGTAATACTAAAAATAAGGAAGATCAGCAATCAAGTATGAGAGATCACTCTATCCCTTTGTGAACAGGCGATTAATTTAACATCGCACTCCCTTAACCAATGTAGATTGTAGAGGAATACTAGGCTATGTAACGGTAGTTAGTTCTATGTTCTACCGGACTATTACTGAGCAGATAGAATGACCTTACCTTACCATTCTATGATTACAGGCCTGTCAGGAGAAAATTTTAACAAAACCTGCACAAGTGATCTACACAGACATCAATTTCAGGTAATACATACCTTGTCCCCTAAAAATACTCCAGACAACAGGAAACAAAGTTGGGTGATTTTGTGTATTATTAATAACTTCTATATATAATTCTGTTTCTAAACAGTGGGTAAAACCCATGAATGGTTTCAATTCAAGTCGGTATCCAGTCGCGACTTACAAGTTACATAGGCTCCTTGACAGGCCACCCTGCTTTCCGAGATCCAGTCTCTATAGGCAAGTAATGCTCTAGTTACCATACAGATTTATTGTCTCAAAATTGGAGAGTATAACAGTGGCACAATAGTCAGTTTTGGTTTATTTCCTGCCCAAACAGTTCATGTTTTTATCTTAACAAAACGGTGGCTCCAACGAATGTCATATGTCTCTTGGCATTGACTCAGTGGTATGTAAAATAAATTTGTTATTTATCTAGCTTAATTGGTGAAGGTAGTGGCAAGTAAACTCTCCACCACTGTATTTTGTTTGATGTGATATAGGTTTAACTTTTGGGATATCACCAAGATCCCGTGCCTTCATTTCATTGGCTCAATCTTGATAAGGAGGAAACACAGCCTTCCTTAGATTAGAGGTATGGGAGCTAAAATTTGTTTCACCATATTCATTGTGAGTTGAAAGGAAAAACAGTTAAAGTATAATGTTGACTAGATGACACTTAGTCGTTTCAAAATGTTTAAATAACTGTGATAATAAAAAATATGATATCGATTATGAAGTTCCTCGAATGTAGATAGTTCTTTTCCTTTCTTCTATTGAATGTTATATGTTAGGATTTTAATTGTAAATAGCTATTTTATAGATTTCGTCAGCAACACAAGAATGTATAAATAATAAATTGTTTCCATTATTTAGAAAGCTGTCCTGAAGAAGGTGAACATCTGCTAACTCACCGAAACGCCGCGTCGACATTGTTTTCTAAGAATGTCATTATGAAATGTTTTTTATGTTTTCAAACTCTTGATTGTAATAAATATATGGAACAACTTTTTTTTTATTTTTAATAATTCTTTTTATTTGCAAAAAGAACAACGTAAGGTGGTCGTCGCACACAAGGCATACATTTGGTACATGATGTCTGTCTGAGAATCACAGGAATTACAATTCTGTCAGATCACATTTAATCACAGGAGTAAGTCTATTGCTACGGAGCTCGTCACTGGGAGCAACATGGGGGGAGTTCAAATATATTTCGCCGGTAAGCATTCCAGTAGGACCACACCGCTTTCGTGGACATCCCCGGGCCACGTATACTGTCTTCTCCTGAACCATACTCCAATCCATATCCTTCTTCCAGGAGCTGAGTGTTGGTGGTGTGACAGCCCCCACAACCTTGCGACGTTTCTCTTTGCGATCGCAAGGCCCAACGTCACCCATAGTTTGCCTTTTGATGAGAGGTCGGAGGGCTCCCAGCTGTTAAGAAGGCACCTCTTAGCCTCGGGACGTAGTTCCACCCCCCACACCTCATACATACAATTGAACACCCAAGCCCAGAAGGTCTGTATCAGCTGGCATTCCCGTAGTATGTGTAAGAAGGTAACAACCTCCACACACCCCCTGCAACACAGTCCATCCTCGCTACGACCCATCAGGACTAGCCTAGTGCCAGAGACATAGACTAGATGCAGGATCTTCAACTGGATCAGTCGTAGTTTTGCCGAGATAGCTATCTCCCTGGGGGATGCCAGCGCCTCTCGCCATTCTTCTTCATCAATTTCGAGTCCGTCTGCCTCCCATTTCCCCCTTAGAGCTATTAGTAGGTCCGGGGTATGGTTAATGAGTTTTTTATATGTAAGAGAGATGGCCCACTCCAGGAGGTGGCCGTCAAGTAGTCTGTCTTCGAGTGGTGAGGACTCCGGGAGCTGTGTCCCTGGAGGAATGTTGGCCTGAAGTGCATGCCGGACTTGCATGTAGCGGAAGTGTTCCGTCCGGGCCAAGTCATAGGTGTGTTGGAAGGTGTCAAATGGTATTACCCTGTCTGGCCCAACATATCTTTGATTCGAGATATCCCTATCAGGTCCCAATTTCGAAATCCTTTTGTACAGCTAAGAGTCCCAAAGCGGGGTTGCTAGGGTAAGTTTGTCAGCCCATCCCAATTTCTTTTGGACTATGTGCCACAGCTGAACTGAGTGCTTAGTAGGTCCCGTGAGACGGTACTTACCTGGTCTAGAGTAGAGGGCCGCCTCAAAATTCCCCCCGGAAGAAGCCATTTAGCCATCTCATACCCTGGGTCATTGCACAGTATGTACCCTGGTTTATGGCCGACAGGTGAGGGGGGGCGTAGAGGAGGGATTTCCCCCAATTAATGCTATAGCTGGAGTGTTCTCCAAACCTATTAAAGATATCTAGTGCCCTTGCAATGGACTCATGCAGCGTTGTAAGGTAGAGGAGGATATCGTCCGCGTAGAGCGAGATCCTAGAAGAACTTTTTTAACACTATTTTTGCTGGTGCTTTCTGTTGTTGGTGTTGTGTTATGCTGACGTACCTTAGATTATAATATTTTCAGTTGTCAATAGGCTTTTATCAACAAGTTCTGTGATAGATCCTGGGTAATTTTGTGCCTCCAAGTAGGGACACTCTTTGACTTTTGGTAGGAATAGGAACACGACAGGGTCTAGCATGACTTACTTTACATCGCTCTCAATATGTAAGATGGGCAACACTCCCTTGACGAGTCTAAGGTTGGCTTTTTCGAACAGCTAGTCCTGTGCACCAGATTTCAATTCTAACGGTAGGAAAATTGACTTAATTAATTCATCAGTGGGTCTTCCTTATTTCTACATGGGAGGCCCGAGGCTCTGTAAATCGTTAGGTTGGAAGACAAGCTTGATCTAATCAAACTGGGGGCGGGGCAAGCACTACTCTGCATGTTTTTGCAACTCTGCAGAATTTGGCAGAGTTTTCTGGCAACTTTAGGTAACTCTGCGAGCTCTGCCATGCCTTAATCATGTGCCCTGATCGTCATTACAGTACAAGAAAGAAACGTCTCAGGCCTCTTGGGAACCCCTTCCTGAGCAGCCTCAGTTTAAAATAGAATAAAAGAATCGATCTGGCCTCTTTGCCTCGCCGTTGTCATCCAACGGCTGACAGACTCACTGGGGAGGTAGTGCAGATGTCAGCAATTGGCCAACACCCGCCCTTAAGAGCAGTAACGGCTCACACAGGTAAGAGCACAGGGGGCAGGCGGGGTGCGGGGAGGTGGAAGTGGACAGATGAGGGGTTAAATGATAATAAATACATAATCAAACAAAAACCACTTACTTTGCGATGGCTGTGGCAAGCGTAAAATAAGTGGTTTTGTTTATTTTTTTATTTATCCCGTTGTCTGTCAACTTCATCCACCTCTGACCCCGCCCCATTTCACCACTCTTAACTGTGCAAGCCGCCACTTCTTAAGAGGCTAAGATTTCATCAGAATTTCTAATGTGCAACACAGTCCAGACAAAAGTGCAATGAACAACCAGCAAAAATGAATTTAAGTAGTGGAAAAATTGATTTCTTTTGTGGTTTTGTTACACTTTCTTCTTCAATGATAACATACCACGTACAGCAGGATGCCATCTGTTGTGGGTTTGTTAAAGCCAAAGAGAGATGTCATAAAAAAAGGTTAGTGACTCAAGAGCAATCGCAGTAATTTCTGATATACAGGGAAAATAATCAAGCAAATGAACTGAAACAGTTTTTAGGCACCAAAGAAAAATCTATGAAAATTAACAATTGAATAGTTACTTTACCTCGCAACCCATAGACATCAATCAAGTCGTCATTCAGCAGAAAATTAGGTGTCAGGTGGATATATCTGCCTTGTTGGCCACATCCGCCATACTGCAAGGTGTAGGGGTCATCTCCGTACTTTACGTAGAAATCCGCAACAATGACACTCGCCTAATATTATAAAATAACGTCATGTTAAAGATCACAGTCACCTAGCATGCAGCATAAAGTATAACATGCATGAAACAAACAAGGCTAATCATCCAATATCTTTTATAAAAATATTCAGATATACATACATTTTCAATCTATTATGATAAATTCAACACAGATAATTACCTTCATTGGGTAAGCTGAACGTTACATAGATCAAAGGTGGAATAGCTCCCCCACAAATACAACCTATTACAAGACATGTAGAGGATTAGGAATGTGGACAAGGGACCTACAGGAAATTCCTGAAATGGTAAGCAGTGTAAGGGGGTAAAGGAACTATTAGTAATAAAAAGGTCACTTGGTTTTAAGAGTGCCAAACTAAACAAGCAAGTAATCAAAAAAGATAAAAACATACTGTACTGTATAAAATAGAAGAATTTTAAAGTAATTTCATTTACACAAACAACATATAAGAGGAAAAAAGATAAAATGCA
Source organism: Lissotriton vulgaris (assembly GCF_964263255.1). Classification (NCBI taxonomy): domain Eukaryota; kingdom Metazoa; phylum Chordata; class Amphibia; order Caudata; family Salamandridae; genus Lissotriton; species Lissotriton vulgaris. The sequence continues at coordinate 704,534,212 of NC_141685.1, read as the reverse complement.
AAAAAACAGGGTCGGATGAGCATCTCTCCTAGTACTACATATAACTGGAGCTGGAATCTGGTAGAACACAGGTGGTACAGAGACACAAGCACTGGCAAAGCCTTTTGGACCTTTTGGCTTTGCCAAAGAGGTTTGTTTATTGCGTGCAGCATTGACCAAAGACATGTTTGCCAAAGTTGTGCAGCACTGGACAAAATTAAAAAAAAACACAGGCTTGTTTGTGGGCAGGTAGCATCACATAAGAGAGAGAGATTGTAAACGCATGCACTTTCAGGGAGTTCTGAGTCTGAGGCGCTGTAGTGTCATGTGCAAGCGGTGGTCGTGTTCATTAAGAGTTGATGAGTACACAAGGATGTCATCGTGAATGTTCATGATGCCTTGAAGGGCCGATAGTGTCTTGCGGATGGTGTTCTGATACACTTCAGCTGCCAAACCTCAGTTGCTTGTAGCTTCACAAACTGAGGTGTGTTGAAAAGATAGTAATATCACAGCCCTCCTTGTCTAGAAGCAGCTGATCGAATTGTGCATACAGACTCAGTTTGGAGAACTATTTTGCTATATTCAGTCCAGTGATCATATCATACATGGTGGGGGGAGCGGTCCCTCGCCCTCTTAATTGCCTTCTTCGGCTGGTGCATGCTGATGCTCAGCCAAGTCAATACTGGTTGTTTGCTCTTCTCCACGATAACCATCAGGGACACCCAGGGGTGGTCCCAAAATCGTTCTCAATGACGTCAAGCTTTTCCAGCTTTTCCAGCATCTCCAGTTCCTGCTCCATCTGTGGCTGCAGGTAAAATGATATTTGGTGCTGCCTAAGGACCATTGGCTTTACTGAATTGTCTATGTGGAGTGTTATAGGAGGTAATTTAAGGCATCCTAGGCCTTGAAATAGTTTTGAAATTTACCCCAGGATGTGTTCTACTTGCGACACTCTGACAGACTGTACCATTCTGAGGTCTTCTGCCATGTGGCATGCCAATAGTGTTCCTGAACCTTCTTTGAATGTGCAGAATCTGGCTAGTGTTTTTTTTTCTCAGTACTCTATCATCACATCTATCAAGCCCACCAGTGTGAGGGTCTTCTGGCAGTGATAAGTGTATATCTTTGTCTTGGTCTGTGAGAGTATGGGTCTTGGTTTTCACTATTATACAAAGTTCCTGATGCTCATGGGTGCCTCTGAGTTCATATGGGCTTTGACTTTTGTTCCCATTATTGTTACCACACACGTTGGTTGTGGTCTCCTCTCCCACTTTGCCAGGGCTGTAGATGAGATAAGGAATAAGTCCTCTTCTGCCAAGATGTCATCCTCTTGGTCGACAGGCATCCATGCCGAGAGGCGTATATGGATGGGTTAATCTTTCTCCTCACGTGTGAGGTACTGGACTACTTTTGACAGTGGCATATGCCCTTTTGGACCTCAACTCCTCTCCCCGCTGCGGTAGACTCACGCAAAGTGGTTGTGCTTCCCACATCTCAAGAACATTTCTCCTCAGCCCGGGCAGCTGTCTAGTGGGTGTTCTTCTCTTCTGTAGTGCGCTTCGGTGTTGCAGGTAATGCATCTTGTTGAACCCTGACAAGCGAGTTGTGTGCTTGTGCCTTGCCTGTGGACTGAGGGTTCGGAGCTGGGATGATAGCATCCCCTAGCACTGCAATGGCACCGTCCACCATGAACACGCATTAGATGGCTCACACATGAGCCTGAAATAGTGATGAAGGCAGCAATGCTGTATGTACCTTTGGTGGTCCCTCCAGGTAATGGATGGCTGTTGGCTAGCTGGAGGTGAAGGGTAGGCCTCTGCCTTGGCCTTGGTCTGCAGGTGGTATCACATGTCTGGACAGGAGGAGAAGCTTTGATAACTCAAGTTGGGCTCCCAAATCCAGTTAGTCTCCCCCACCTTCTTAGGTATTCTGCAGATTGAATCAGAAGCAGGAAGTATTGCCAGGGTGTATGGAGCCTTATTGTGCTAGCCTGGTAGGTGCCTCCTTGTCACTTGTGAAAGGCACTGCTGGGGTCACTGCAAAGCAGCTCTGGTGGCTAGAAGTTCCCCACCCCTGTGGTGCTGCCAACCTCCTTTTTGCTGGGGACAGGAAACCGCAGGCTATGGCCTGGGGAGGGGTGTTGGGTAGGGCAATCCCCTTGTTGCCAGTATTATGCCTTCAGGCTGGCATGGTAGCAAGCTTGAGCTCTGGGTGGCATGTGACAAAATAACATGCAGTCAAAAGGGTCAACTTTCTGGGCTGGGTCACAAATGGTCCCAATCCCCTTTGTTTTTACTTTATTGGCGCGTCCGGCCTGAGGGTTGCATGTGACATAATCGGGGTCAGGGGTTGCTGCTGGAGGGCTCACTACAGGTAGCACACTGAATAATGATATACATTTACATAACCCCTTCCATGCTCATGAGGGAGCGGTTCTGTCATGTGCCATGGTGGGCTTGTGCTTATTGCGGAACCGCTCTATCATGGCACCCAACCATGGGGGAAGCGCTGGTAGTCCCAACGTGGGCAGCCCAACAACTTCCCACAAAGGGGGATGGCAGCAGAAGAGTTTCTTCTGCCACCTCCGACCCCCCAACCCACCCATGGGAATCCCATGAGGTAAGCGCGCACAGCGCACACCAACGTCTTCAGGAAGCCCCAAACACCCTGGAAGCCATTGCTTCCAGGCGTCCATGGAGTAAATGTAGGTTTCCTTGCTCCTGGGGGAGTTCCTGCATGCACAGAGGCATTGGGGAGAGGAAAGAGTTATTCCTCTCTCTTGATGTCTCTGTGCAGGGCACTTCTGCGTCATGATCACTCACAGTGCAGCGATCATGCAACATAAATGCCCCCACTAGGCACCAGGGATTCATTTTCGAGGAATGGTGACGACTCCTTGGGCAAAGGTCTCTTCCAAGGGGGCTAAAATTACAGTATATTTTTTCTGCCCCCCTCCTTCCCTTCGGGGCAGATCGCCACATTTCTTTGGTCTTTCTGGCCCGGGTGGCGTGGGCATAAAACCTCACTAGCCACCAGGGATTTTAATTTATATGTTAAGGAAGCGACCCCTTGGGCTAGGGTCACTTCCAAGCGCTCTAAATTTTCTGCATATTTTTGGGAGCAATCAACATCTTTTTTTGTCCTTTGTGCCCTCGGGGGACCCCCTTGGCCAAGGGTCGCTTCCGAAGGGGGTAACATTTTGTTTATGTTTTTCTGCGCCTCCCCCTCCCCCGGGGGGAAGATCGGCTTGTTTTTGGCCTTTTTGCCCCCCCGGGGGAGGGAGAAAACTCCTCTAGGCACCAGGGATTCTTTTTTATTGTAGATGGAGGCGACCCCTTGGCCAAGGGTCACTTCCAAGGTGGTTAAATTATGTTTATGTATTTTCTGTCCCCTTGGGGACAGATCTTCCCCTTTTTAGGTCGAGGTAATACCCGGACTGCCGAAGGCAGACCGGAAGTCCGAGAATTAATGTTTCTTAGTGGGACTATTTGGCCCGCCTCAGTTTTTGCCTCTCTCCCATTGGCTGGCTTCCTAAACGTAGGCCAGCCATTGGAGAAGAGAGCCGTCCCTCCGAATAGGCTCCATCTTTTTCGGACATGGGGGCGTAAGTTTTGCTGTTCTTTAGCTCGTGACGTCGTCCGTCACTCAGGACAGCAAAACACGCCCCCGAATTCGAAAAATTCCGGAAGCTTGCTGCCGCCATTTTTTATTTCTCGTCTGCCGGTGAGGATCGTCTTGGTCTCGTTCCCCATTTTCAAAGAGCTTTTGTTAGGATTTCTAGCCCCTTCCCTACAGCGCCCTCCTCTGCACGTCAGCCTGTTTCGAGCATCCACCCGCCTTTCAGCCAGAGACGTCCGTTTTCCTCCAGACCAGGGTAAGAGCGGCTGGGTGCAAAGATGTTCGGAGTCGCCCGCAAAAATTAAACTGTGCTGTCCGACCTATCCCTGGAGGCTCCTGTTGCTAGGCCTGTCTTACATTCCCGGTCCCGGGAGGGGGAGGGTGGAGAGGGTAAAATAACGGGTCAGTCTGCATAACGAGTGGGGATTATGGGTGCGGCCAGAGTGTGAGAGTTCAGTTGGGCTCTGTGAAGGTAATGTGTCTGAGGGCAAGAAAGGGCGAGGGTACAGCGCCGAGTGATGGAGAGCACAGCTTCAAGGAGCGCAATGTGACAGAACTAAAGCGTTGAGGGGGGCAGCGGGCATCAAGCGGGGGTGAGGGGAAATGTGAGGGTAAACAACGGGACCACAGGGAGAGAGGGGAGAGAAGGGAGCGCGGCCACCCCTCCTCACCTCACTGGCATATCCGCACCCCCGTGACCCCTCAAAGCACCACTGTCCCGTCCGACCCCCCACCCCCCTCACACACACCTCCTCCCCAGGCCCGCACGGCCTTACCTCTTCTCACTCTCTAATGTCACTGCCACCCCCCCCCCCAACTCCACCTCACTCCGCCTCGACAACCCACGCTGTACAGTAATGGTTTCTATAACCTCCGACGCCTCTTTATACCACCCTTCAGCTGTACCCCCCCCTAACCCACACTCAGCCTGACCAGACTCTCTTCTTTCTCCATCTGTTCTAACTGACCTCATGTACCCTCACTGTCTGACCAACCCCTTTACTTCCACCCAACAAACTCTTACCCTATATACACTTGCTTCACAGTTTCCACCGTACCATGTACCTCCACCCACCCTGCTCCTGCCATGTATTCGCCTGCCTCACCGTCTGTACCACCCCTCTACCTCCACCCACCCCTCTCCTGCCCCCGGACCCCACCTGCCTCAGTCTGTTCCACCCCTCTACGTCTTGGGTTCCTCTAGCCTCCCCTCTGCCCCACCTCACCTGCCTCGGAGCCTGTGCTTCGCCTCACCTGCTCTCCACCTCACCTGCGTCGAAGCCTGTGACTCTCCTCACCTACTCTCCACCTCACCTGCCTCGGAGCCTGAGTGAGAGAAGTTCTATTAATAGGTTCAGTCGATTTCGCACGATTTACAGCCCTGAGCTGCAAGTATGTGAAATCCTGAAATTCTGGCGCCTAGGATGTGCTTGCAGTTTTTGCTAGAGGTGGACCCCACAGTTTAAAGGACAATTTGCATAGTCTTGAAGATTGGATTTTCAGTAGAGAGCGCCATTAAAAGCATGCACTCAAAAGATCATTAATTTGGGCTTTATATTGCGAGTAGGCTTTACCACTATTGACTAACACAAGCAGTTCAAAAGCATAGCATAGCAGGTGCAGCATGAGTTTAGGGGGAGTGCTTGCTTCCCCACGCACACAATTGGGACAGTATAAGCAGAGCGGGGTCAAAACAAAACACACACACATACAAGCATGCACGCACACACACACACACACATGTTAGAATACAGCCAGCAGGAGTGCAAGTTTTCTTCACTCACACACAGATCAGCAGTACAATAAAGACAGCAGCGCAGTTTCCCTCACACAAAGACTATATCCCTATATCGCCCCAATATTCGGATCACTACATCGGCTACTGATTAGGAAGATAATTATCTTCACATCCTTCCTTATGATCCACTCCTTTATCCATTCCTCATCTCCTACGTTTATGGCAGCTAAACCGCACTTCCTTCTAGTGATAAACTCATAGTAGAAATCCTAGTATGGTGGGGATTGAGAATAGAGTGTTCTCCTTCACTGCTGCTCATGGATGGACATCTCTCCCCCTTCAGTTTAAAGTTATCTTTCAGTCTTGTCCATCTTCCATGGTAAGGTTTATACAAGCAAGCAAAACCGAGGTACTCTTTTTCACCAGTGTTCTGTTTTTCTTCGAATCACCAGAGCCTGTTGTAGCTCAACCCAAGTTTGACCATTGTGTGCAACATTCCGTTTCATCAGTTCATGCTCTTTATCCCCATCTCCCAGTTGCACCATTTTAGGCGCAGTTACACGCTCAAACGTAACCTGTTTCAGTTCACTGAAGAGGAACCTTCGGACCGTCCCAGGACAAACAAAGGGGGTGGGTAGGCTGAAGGGAAAAGGCGAGAAGTGGGTGTCACTTAAACAACTTGGATTCCAGCCGATCCCTTAAACCTTGGCTTCGAAGGGTGTGAGGATGTGCTAAGTAGTGTCCTTACCACCCCTTGATGCTTTCGCTTTTTTTATATATGGGAACACAGCACACATTCAAAGTGAATGTTTCCTACAATTTTGTTATGTTATTGTTCCACCTTTCTGGCCAGTTTTTGACTCTTCTGAATAGAATATGTACTTTGATTTGGATGAAATTATCTATTGAATGTTTGTTTGCGAAAAAGAACAATTGATATGTACCAGACAAAAGAGGCTTTGCTTAATTTAAGACCGAGTAAAACCCAGGTCTAAACATAGCTTGAAATTGTTTTTGTTTAGCCCTGAGGCTCCTTCACAAAATTTTAATGGTGTTGGAGGTTGTAAGAAGTTGGTAAACTGATAATCATCTGAATCTGGTAATCCAATGATACAAGAGGGTTTTTTAAAGCTGAATACCACCAGGGAAGCACACTAAAAGTGTATGAAGAGATGAGACTTCAACTACTTACTGAATTTTGTTTTGCTTCCCTGCCCCCTGGCCGTGTTTGCTTCACTGCCCCCTGGCCGTGCTTGCTTCCCTGCCCCCTGGCCGTGCTTGCTTCCCTGCCCCCTAGCCGTGCTTGCTTCCCTGCCCCCTGGCCGTGCTTGCTTCCCTGCCCCCTGGCTGTGCTTGCTTCCCTGCCCCCTGACTGTGCTTGCTCCCCTGCCCCTGGCTGTGCTTGCTCCCCTGCCCCCCTCGCTGTGCTTGCTCCCCTACCCCCCTCGCTGTGCTTGCTTCCATGCCCCCTCGCTGTGCTTGCTCTCCTGTGTGTGTATGTGGCTCTGGGTGTGTATGTGGTCTGTGTGTGTGTAGGGCTCTGTGTGTGTAGGGCTCCGTGTGTGTGTGGCTCTGTGTGTGTGTGGCTCTGTGTGGCTCTGTGTGTGTGTGGGGGGGCTCTGTGTGTGTGTGTGGCTCTGTGTGGGTGGTTCTGTATGTGTGTGTGTGTGTGGGTGGCTTTGTGTGTGTGGCTCTGTGTGGGTGTAAATGCAATCGGTCATGCATTTGCGAGCGATTAAGCTATTGGCATTGTAAATGACAATGCCATTTATTTAGGATTTTTAAAAAAATGTCATGAGCAATGCCCATAGCTCTACCTTTAACAATGCAGAGACCATTGCATTGTAAATGCTTGTTTAGCCTTTCTGCCCCAAGGCCGGAGGGGGGAGGCAAAAAACCCTACTAGGCACCAGGGATCTATTTCTTTTGCGAGGAGGCAAATGTCTGCCTGCTGTTTTCTGCCCCACCTGGGGACAGATCGGCCTGGCAGAAAACCCCATCAGATCCATTGGGCAAGATCACCACCCATTTTTCTTGGCCCTATTTGAAGGCCCATCTGGCAGATTGACCATTTGGGTAGTGACATAACGTGTCATAATGTTAATTGTTTCATTTCTTCTGAGTTGCGATTGTAATGTTTTATTTTTTCCTTTTCATTCTAGTTCAAGGCTTTTGCTCTTTAGACTGATGTTCCCAGGTTGCAGTTTCGTTACTGGTGGTTCTGCAGTTTAAGTAGTTGCATGTGTTTGGTAACAGACTTTCTTTTGTACTGTTTACTGTAAATGAGTTTCATTTCCCAGCATGAATGTGTTTTTTGCAAATGGTGTAATAATAGCAGTATGTTTGGCTTCTGTTTTTTGAGTGTCAAAATCTTTTTGCATTTGTGCTCGATGTGTATTTTGTTGTCTTCTGAGTAATTTGTTTTTTCTTTCTAGTGGGATATTGTTGCTTTTTTGCTGTGTCTCAGCAGAGTAGGTGCTGGTGAGTGTAGCTATCTTTGGCAAGTGAGTCATATTGTTTTGAGTATATAGATATTTGTGCTAAAGCCACACTTTGTTTTTTACTTATTTTGCACACTGTTTGTAGTTGTTGACTTGTTTGTGAAGTCGCTTTTCTTTGTAAGGACTATGATTAGCCGCAGGATTACTGCTCAGCAGGTTGTTGGTATGCTTTTTGAGTCTTACTCTAACCATGGTTCAGAGACTGACTCTGCATCTGAGGCAGGGGAGGCAGTGGATGGTAGATTCTGGCAGTGAGGTTTCTGTCCATGAGAAATCATCGGATGATGAAGCCACTCTTAGTGCAGATGAAGTGCCTGTTTTAGAGGAGGACATTGATGTGCCGATAGTGGAGCAAGAGGCATCTGGGTTGCAGCCTGGGGCTGCAAGGCCTCCCATTGGAATTGCTGAGCTCTGGGTTGTCCCATCCATGGTGCAGCCGACATTGCCAGACTGTTGGTGTTCCAGGGTGTAGAGTGGATACTGAAAACTTTTTGCCTATACATTGTTTTAGGTTGTTTATGAACAATGTATTTTTGGCAGAGATTGTTGAACAGACTAATTTGTATGCTGAACAGTTTTAGAGGGACAACAGTTCCAGCCTTAGGCCCCACTCTAGAGCTACCCGGTAGACTCATACAAATCTGGAAGAGATGAAAAAGCTTTTGCGATTAACTTTTTTTGATGGGCTTGCTAAGCAAACCATCAATGTCTTTATATTGTTCTACTAGTCCCTTGATGGCAATGGCTATATTTCTGGCAGTCATGAGTCGTGATAGGTATTTGCTTCTGCTTCGGATGCTGCATTTTGTCGATAATGGTTTAGAGTTGCCACAAGATCACCCTGATTGTCATTGTCTTTTTAAGATTTGGCCTGTCATTGAACACTTTGTAGATCGATTTTCTTAGATCTGTGCTCCAGGGAAACAAATAGCTGTGGATGAGTCGTTGGTCTTGTTCAAGGGCTTCTTGGTTTTTAGGCAATACATTCCTAGTAAGAGGGCAAGCTATGGAGTTAGGATGTGCTGTCTGACAGTAGGACTGGGTATGACTCTAATTTCAGGGTGTACACTTGTAGGGATTCCAGGATTAACCCCCCTGGTTGTCTGTCCACTTTCGGAGTGACTGAGAAAACTGTGTCGGAACTTGGTAGAGGACCTTTTAACCAAGGGCATCATTTATACATAGATAACTTCTACACTGGTGTGCAGTTGTTCAGGGAATTGGCCAAAGTGGACACTATTGCTTGTGGCGCAACCCACTCTAACCGTAAACGTTTCCCAAAAGAACTTCATTGTCAGAAGCTTGTGCTGGGATAGTGCAGTACAGCGCAGTGCGTAATGAGGAACTTCTAGCTGTGACGTTTGCAGACAGGAGAGATTTCTACATGCTGACTACTTCACCTGTGACTGTTTGGGCTCAGGTTGCTGAAGTGCGCAAACCTGTGTGCAATTTAGACTATATTAGGCACATGGATAGAGTTGATCAGAGGCTGGAACCTTACACTGCTCTTCGTAAGGCTTATATTTGGTATAAGAAGTTGGCTATCCATCTTTTACACTTGGCAACCTTTAATGCTTTTGTTGTATTTAAGGATTGTTGTCCTGAGTCAAAGATGACTTTTGCTAAGTTTCAGGAGTCTGTATTAGGCAGCCTTGTTGTAGTGGAATAGGCCAGTGTTCCTAGAGTTAGAGTGGTGGAGGATGTGACTAGATTGAAAAATTGCCACTTTCCTGATCACATTCCTCCCACGCCTTCAAAAGACTTTCCCAGTAGGAGAAGTAGAGTGCGTTGGCAAAGAGGTACGCGGAAGGTGACTCGTATGTACTGCCCGATTGTCCTTATAACCCTGCGCTGTGTGTGTCTGCTTGTTTTAGAATGTGCAAATACATTTTTGGGAGCATCCTTGAGTGGTAAAGTGAACTGCCAAGTCTGGATTGTTTAAAAAAATTGGTTCAGTTTCAAGGTTAGCATTAGTGCAATGTATTTAGTTTCAGATTTTGTGTTAGTAAATTGAATCTATTCACAATTTGTTTGTGCACTCTTTTTTATATAATGTGTAGCGGTGTGTGTAGGCTGGTGCTTGGCTGGCAGTGTGCGGAGGCTGGCTCTTGGCTGAAGGTGTGCATGGACTGGCGCTTGGCTGGGTGTGTGAGTGGACTGGCACTTGGCAGGCGGTGTGTGTGGACTGGTGCTTGGCAGGCAGTGTGGGTGGACTGGCGTTTGGGTGGCGGTGTGCGTGGACTGGTGCTTGGCAGGCGGTGTGTGTGGACTGGCACTTGGCAGGCGGTGTGTGTGGACTGGCGCTTGGTAGGCAGTGTGGGTGGACTGGCGTTTGGCTGGCGGTGTGCGTGGACTGGTGCTTGGCAGGCGGTGTGCGTGGACTGGCACTTAGCAGGTGGTGTGCTTGGACTGGCGTTTGGCTGGCGGTGTGCGAGTAGTGACTTGCTGCTGGTCACTACACACACTGGTAGCCAAACGCCAGTCCAAGCAATCCATCAGCTGGTGTGTTTGCTGTGTCAGGCATGTGGGCATGTGAAAGTGATGGGCCCTTCAATGGCGCTGTCTGCTGATGTGAGTGTTGTAATGTGATGGGTCCCCGACTTGCGGTGTGAATGGTTTTGTATGCGTCACACAAAAAAAAGGAGTATAAATGCCCTGTATAAGAGGTTGGTGCCTTGTTGCGGCTTTCCAGCTCACAAGCTGTGAGTCACTGGTTCCGTTTTTTGTCCTTTTAATATTTGACAGTGCATTTCATATTTGTGAAATCTCTTGTTAATAATATTTTATACATTGAACCATCATTCACCCTCATGCTAAATCCAACCAGTATGTGTGTGTAGTTGAGAAATAGATGGTGGTCGAGTAATATTTGTGTTTTCTGTCTTTCTCTGCCTAGGTGTATATTCCATCTAAGATACACCTACCAACTCTAGATATTCTCATAAACTAAACACCCAGGGGAGTACATGGTGATATCTTTCTTGTGGATCCCAACAAGTTATCTTTCCCACAATGTCCTGCAGACCTTGAAATGTGACTGTCACATTTTGCTTGCATTACTACACAATAATTTTCATGCTTCAGAAAGAAATATCAACATTCCTAGCACCCAAGTTTCTCGATAAAATTTGTAGCTCACTTGTGTGGGTGGACCAAGTACCTGCAGCAGGGAAAGGCCCAAAACGTATTGTGGAGACATCAAAATTTCATATGTTGAAACAACCTGGTTTTGCAACGGGGGTCACCTGAGTTTTTTGCCCCAGGCTCAGTGGTCATCTTGAGAAACCTACCAAACCCACACATTTCTGAAAAGTAGACATCGTGGTGAGTCCAGTGTGGTATGACTTGTGAGGCTCCAATGTTTTCTTACCCAGAATCCCCTGCAAACGTCAGATTTTTCTGAAAAAAACTAATTTTTCTCAAAGTTTTGTGTTGGAAAGTTCTAGGATCACCAGGCTGACACAAATTTCCTAGCACCCAGCGTTACCCCAGGTCTCCCGATAAAAATGGTGCCTCACTTGTGTGGGTGGGTCAAGTACCCGCAACAGGCAAAGGCCCTAAATGTATTGTGGTGACTTCAAAATTACCTGTCATAAAATGCCTTGGTTTTGCGTGGGGGCACCTGGGTTTTGGCACTCGGCTCAGCAACCATCTAGGGAAACCTACCAAACCCACACATTTCAGAAAAATTGACACCCTGGGGAGTCCAGTGAGGTATTGGTTTGCTTGCCCCCTTACCCAAAATCCCCTGCTAACCTTAGCTTTTGCTGAAAAATAAAATATTTCTCAAACTTTTGTGTGGGAAAGTTGTAGGATCACAGGGCTAGTTTGGTTTTTAAAACAAAAAAAGGCATTGTCATTTACAATGTCAATAGCTTAAACTTGCGTAATTGCGAGACCTATTGCATTTCAAATGCTTCTTTCCTATTTCTTTAAATGTTGATAGTGGCCGCCTGCCATTTCCTTTTCTTTTCATTAATTTTGTTACAATTAATGCACCAGCACGGGTCCCTCGATTGCATATAAAGTAAAGAAATAGAAAGGCACTTTTTTTCTATTTCTTACTTTTGATGCATCATGCACCCGCGCTGGTGCAGCGATTATAAAAAAAGTCATGAAAACGAGAGGAAATTGCAGTCGGCCACTTTTAGCATGTAAAGAAATAGGAAACAAGGGACTTTTGGTAAATGCGCTGCGGGGGTGCAAAAACATAAAACACACAAGGAACCAAAGAGCAGTGTCTTGACAATAACTAATTAAGAGACTGCAGATGGTACAGAATGTGGCTGCAAGATTTATCAAAAGAGTGCTTTTCAGGCAACATATCTCTCCGCACAAAAAACAGCTCCATTGGCTGCCGGTCGCCAAACTGATGGAATTGACAATAGGTTTCAGGGGGACCCCCTTGGCCAAGGGTCGCTTCCGAAGGGGGTAACATTTTGTTTATGTTTTTCTGCGCCTCCCCCTCCCCCGGGGGAAGATCGGCTTGTTTTTGGCCTTATTGCCCCCCCGGGGGAGGGAGAAAACTCCTCTAGGCACCAGGGATTCTTTTTTATTGTAGATGGAGGCGACCCCTTGGCCAAGGGTCACTTCCAAGGTGGTTAAATTATGTTTATGTATTTTCTGTCCCCTTGGGGACAGATCTTCCCCTTTTTAGGTCGAGGTAATACCCGGACTGCCGAAGGCAGACCGGAAGTCCGAGAATTAATGTTTCTTAGTGGGACTATTTGGCCCGCCTCAGTTTTTGCCTCTCTCCCATTGGCTGGCTTCCTAAACGTAGGCCAGCCATTGGAGAAGAGAGCCGTCCCTCCGAATAGGCTCCGTCTTTTTCGGATTTGGGGGCGTAAGTTTTGCTGTTCTTTAGCTCGTGACGTCGTCCGTCACTCAGGACAGCAAAACACGCCCCCGAATTTGAAAAATTCCGGAAGCTTGCTGCCGCCATTTTTTATTTCTTGTCTGCCGGTGAGGATCGTCTTGGTCTCGTTCCCCATTTTCAAAGAGCTTTTGTTAGGATTTCTAGCCCCTTCCCTACAGCGCCCTCCTCTGCACGTCAGCCTGTTTCGAGCATCCACCCGCCTTTCAGCCAGAGACGTCCGTTTTCCTCCAGACCAGGGTAAGAGCGGCTGGTTGCAAAGATGTTCGGAGTCGCCCGCAAAAATTAAACTGTGCTGTCCGACCTATCCCTGGAGGCTCCTGTTGCTAGGCCTGTCTTACATTCCCGGTCCCGGGAGGGGGAGGGTGGAGAGGGTAAAATAACGGGTCAGTCTGCATAACGAGTGGGGATTATGGGTGCGGCCAGAGTGTGAGAGTTCAGTTGGGCTCTGTGAAGGTAATGTGTCTGAGGGCAAGAAAGGGCGAGGGTACAGCGCCGAGTGATGGAGAGCACAGCTTCAAGGAGCGCAATGTGACAGAACTAAAGCGTTGAGGGGGGCAGCGGGCATCAAGCGGGGGTGAGGGGAAATGTGAGGGTAAACAACGGGACCACAGGGAGAGAGGGGAGAGAAGGGAGCGCGGCCACCCCTCCTCACCTCACTGGCATATCCGCACCCCCGTAACCCCTCAAAGCACCACTGTCCCGTCCGACCCCCCACCCCTCTCACACACACCTCCTCCCCAGGCCCGCACGGCCTTACCTCTTCTCACTCTCTAATGTCACTGCCACCCCCCCCCCAACTCCACCTCACTCCGCCTCGACAACCCACGCTGTACAGTAATGGTTTCTATAACCTCCGACGCCTCTTTATACCACCCTTCAGCTGTACCCCCCCCTAACCCACACTCAGCCTGACCAGACTCTCTTCTTTCTCCATCTGTTCTAACTGACCTCATGTACCCTCACTGTCTGACCAACCCCTTTACTTCCACCCAACAAACTCTTACCCTATATACACTTGCTTCACAGTTTCCACCGTACCATGTACCTCCACCCACCCTGCTCCTGCCATGTATTCGCCTGCCTCACCGTCTGTACCACCCCTCTACCTCCACCCACCCCTCTCCTGCCCCCGGACCCCACCTGCCTCAGTCTGTTCCACCCCTCTACGTCTTGGGTACCTCTAGCCTCCCCTCTGCCCCACCTCACCTGCCTCGGAGCCTGTGCTTCGCCTCACCTGCTCTCCACCTCACCTGCGTCGAAGCCTGTGACTCTCCTCACCTACTCTCCACCTCACCTGCCTCGGAGCCTGAGTGAGTGAAGTTCTATTAATAGGTTCAGTCGATTTCGCACGATTTACAGCCCTGAGCTGCAAGTATGTGAAATCCTGAAATTCTGGCGCCTAGGATGTGCTTGCAGTTTTTGCTAGAGGTGGACCCCACAGTTTAAAGGACAATTTGCATAGTCTTGAAGATTGGATTTTCAGTAGAGAGCGCCATTAAAAGCATGCACTCAAAAGATCATTAATTTGGGCTTTATATTGCGAGTAGGCTTTACCACTATTGACTAACACAAGCAGTTCAAAAGCATAGCTTTGGCAGTAGCTGGTGAGCTTCCCTCTAACACTGCAGGTGCAGCATGAGTTTAGGGGGAGTGCTTGCTTCCCCACGCACACAATCGGGACAGTATAAGCAGAGCGGGGTCAAAACAAAACACACACACATACAAGCATGCACGCACACACACACACACATGTTAGAATACAGCCAGCAGGAGTGCAAGTTTTCTTCACTCACACACAGATCAGCAGTACAATAAAGACAGCAGCGCAGTTTCCCTCACACAAAGACTATATCCCTATATCGCCCCAATACTCGGATCACTACATCGGCTACTGATTAGGAAGATAATTATCTTCACATCCTTCCTTATGATCCACTCCTTTATCCATTCCTCATCTCCTACGTTTATGGCAGCTAAACCGCACTTCCTTCTAGTGATAAACTCATAGTAGAAATCCTAGTATGGTGGGGATTGAGAATAGAGTGTTCTCCTTCACTGCTGCTCATGGATGGACCTCTCTCCCCCTTCAGTTTAAAGTTATCTTTCAGTCTTGTCCATCTTCCATAGTAAGGTTTATACAAGCAAGCAAAACCGAGGTACTCTTTTTCACCAGTGTTCTGTTTTTCTTCGAATCACCAGAGCCTGTTGTAGCTCAACCCAAGTTTGACCATTGTGTGCAACATTCCGTTTCATCAGTTCATGCTCTTTATCCCCATCTCCCAGTTGCACCATTTTAGGCGCAGTTACACGCTCAAACGTAACCTGTTTCAGTTCACTGAAGAGGAACCTTCGGACCGTCCCAGGACAAACAAAGGGGGTGGGTAGGCTGAAGGGAAAAGGCGAGAAGTGGGTGTCACTTAAACAACTTGGATTCCAGCCGATCCCTTAAACCTTGGCTTCGAAGGGTGTGAGGATGTGCTAAGTAGTGTCCTTACCACCCCTTGATGCTTTCGCTTTTTTTATATATGGGAAAACAGCACACATTCAAAGTGAATGTTTCCTACAATTTTGTTATGTTATTGTTCCACCTTTCTGGCCAGTTTTTGACTCTTCTGAATAGAATATGTACTTTGATTTGGATGAAATTATCTATTGAATGTTTGTTTGCGAAAAAGAACAATTGATATGTACCAGACAAAAGAGGCTTTGCTTAATTTAAGACCGAGTAAAACCCAGGTCTAAACATAGCTTGAAATTGTTTTTGTTTAGCCCTGAGGCTCCTTCACAAAATTTTAATGGTGTTGGAGGTTGTAAGAAGTTGGTAAACTGATAATCATCTGAATCTGGTAATCCAATGATACAAGAGGGTTTTTTAAAGCTGAATACCACCAGGGAAGCACACTAAAAGTGTATGAAGAGATGAGACTTCAACTACTTACTGAATTTTGTTTTGCTTCCCTGCCCCCTGGCCGTGTTTGCTTCACTGCCCCCTGGCCGTGCTTGCTTCCCTGCCCCCTGGCCGTGCTTGCTTCCCTGCCCCCTAGCCGTGCTTGCTTCCCTGCCCCCTGGCCGTACTTGCTTCCCTGCCCCCTGGCTGTGCTTGCTTCCCTGCCCCCTGACTGTGCTTGCTCCCCTGCCCCTGGCTGTGCTTGCTCCCCTGCCCCCCTCGCTGTGCTTGCTCCCCTACCCCCCTCGCTGTGCTTGCTTCCATGCCCCCTCGCTGTGCTTGCTCTCCTGTGTGTGTATGTGGCTCTGGGTGTGTATGTGGTCTGTGTGTGTGTAGGGCTCTGTGTGTGTAGGGCTCTGTGTGTGTGTGGCTCTGTGTGTGTGTGGCTCTGTGTGGCTCTGTGTGTGTGTGGGGGGGCTCTGTGTGTGTGTGTGGCTCTGTGTGGGTGGTTCTGTATGTGTGTGTGTGTGTGGGTGGCTTTGTGTGTGTGGCTCTGTGTGGGTGTAAATGCAATCGGTCATGCATTTGCGAGCGATTAAGCTATTGGCATTGTAAATGACAATGCCATTTATTTAGGATTTTTAAAAAAATGTCATGAGCAATGCCCATAGCTCTACCTTTAATAATGCAGAGACCATTGCATTGTAAATGCTTGTTTAGCCTTTCTGCCCCAAGGCTGGAGGGGGGAGGCAAAAAACCCTACTAGGCACCAGGGATCTATTTCTTTTGCGAGGAGGCAAATGTCTGCCTGCTGTTTTCTGCCCCACCTGGGGACAGATCGGCCTGGCAGAAAACCCCATCAGATCCATTGGGCAAGATCACCACCCATTTTTCTTGGCCCTATTTGAAGGCCCATCTGGCAGATTGACCATTTGGGTAGTGACATAACGTGTCATAATGTTAATTGTTTCATTTCTTCTGAGTTGCGATTGTAATGTTTTATTTTTTCCTTTTCATTCTAGTTCAAGGCTTTTGCTCTTTAGACTGATGTTCCCAGGTTGCAGTTTCGTTACTGGTGGTTCAGCAGTTTATGTAGTTCCATGTGTTTGGTAACAGACTTTCTTTTGTACTGTTTACTGTAAATGAGTTTCATTTCCCAGCATGAATGTGTTTTTTGCAAATGGTGTAATAATAGCAGTATGTTTGGCTTCTGTTTTTTGAGTGTCAAAATCTTTTTGCATTTGTGCTCGATGTGTATTTTGTTGTCTTCTGAGTAATTTGTTTTTTCTTTCTAGTGGGATATTGTTGCTTTTTTGCTGTGTCTCAGCAGAGTAGGTGCTGGTGAGTGTAGCTATCTTTGGCAAGTGAGTCATATTGTTTTGAGTATATAGATATTTGTGCTAAAGCCACACTTTGTTTTTTACTTATTTTGCACACTGTTTGTAGATGTTGACTTGTTTGTGAAGTCGCTTTTCTTTGTAAGGACTATGATTAGCCGCAGGATTACTGCTCAGCAGGTTGTTGGTATGCTTTTTGAGTCTTACTCTAACCATGGTTCAGAGACTGACTCTGCATCTGAGGCAGGGGAGGCAGTGGATGGTAGATTCTGGCAGTGAGGTTTCTGTCCATGAGAAATCATCGGATGATGAAGCCACTCTTAGTGCAGATGAAGTGCCTGTTTTAGAGGAGGACATTGATGTGCCG
Source organism: Lissotriton vulgaris (assembly GCF_964263255.1). NCBI lineage: Eukaryota > Metazoa > Chordata > Amphibia > Caudata > Salamandridae > Lissotriton > Lissotriton vulgaris. The sequence goes on along the minus strand of NC_141685.1, from coordinate 704,516,909 downwards.
ATAGTGGAGCAAGAGGCATCTGGGTTGCAGCCTGGGGCTGCAAGGCCTCCCATTGGAATTGCTGAGCTCTGGGTTGTCCCATCCATGGTGCAGCCGACATTGCCAGACTGTTGGTGTTCCAGGGTGTAGAGTGGATACTGAAAACTTTTTGCCTATACATTGTTTTAGGTTGTTTATGAACAATGTATTTTTGGCAGAGATTGTTGAACAGACTAATTTGTATGCTGAACAGTTTTAGAGGGACAACAGTTCCAGCCTTAGGCCCCACTCTAGAGCTACCCGGTAGACTCATACAAATCTGGAAGAGATGAAAAAGCTTTTGCGATTAACTTTTTTTGATGGGCTTGCTAAGCAAACCATCAATGTCTTTATATTGTTCTACTAGTCCCTTGATGGCAATGGCTATATTTCTGGCAGTCATGAGTCGTGATAGGTATTTGCTTCTGCTTCGGATGCTGCATTTTGTCGATAATGGTTTAGAGTTGCCACAAGATCACCCTGATTGTCATTGTCTTTTTAAGATTTGGCCTGTCATTGAACACTTTGTAGATCGATTTTCTTAGATCTGTGCTCCAGGGAAACAAATAGCTGTGGATGAGTCGTTGGTCTTGTTCAAGGGCTTCTTGGTTTTTAGGCAATACATTCCTAGTAAGAGGGCAAGCTATGGAGTTAGGATGTGCTGTCTGACAGTAGGACTGGGTATGACTCTAATTTCAGGGTGTACACTTGTAGGGATTCCAGGATTAACCCCCCTGGTTGTCTGTCCACTTTCGGAGTGACTGAGAAAACTGTGTCGGAACTTGGTAGAGGACCTTTTAACCAAGGGCATCATTTATACATAGATAACTTCTACACTGGTGTGCAGTTGTTCAGGGAATTGGCCAAAGTGGACACTATTGCTTGTGGCGCAACCCACTCTAACCGTAAACGTTTCCCAAAAGAACTTCATTGTCAGAAGCTTGTGCTGGGATAGTGCAGTACAGCGCAGTGCGTAATGAGGAACTTCTAGCTGTGACGTTTGCAGACAGGAGAGATGTCTACATGCTGACTACTTCACCTGTGACTGTTTGGGCTCAGGTTGCTGAAGTGCGCAAACCTGTGTGCAATTTAGACTATATTAGGCACATGGATAGAGTTGATCAGAGGCTGGAACCTTACACTGCTCTTCGTAAGGCTTATATTTGGTATAAGAAGTTGGCTATCCATCTTTTACACTTGGCAACCTTTAATGCTTTTGTTGTATTTAAGGATTGTTGTCCTGAGTCAAAGATGACTTTTGCTAAGTTTCAGGAGTCTGTATTAGGCAGCCTTGTTGTAGTGGAATAGGCCAGTGTTCCTAGAGTTAGAGTGGTGGAGGATGTGACTAGATTGAAAAATTGCCACTTTCCTGATCACATTCCTCCCACGCCTTCAAAAGACTTTCCCAGTAGGAGAAGTAGAGTGCGTTGGCAAAGAGGTACGCGGAAGGTGACTCGTATGTACTGCCCGATTGTCCTTATAACCCTGCGCTGTGTGTGTCTGCTTGTTTTAGAATGTGCAAATACATTTTTGGGAGCATCCTTGAGTGGTAAAGTGAACTGCCAAGTCTGGATTGTTTAAAAAAATTGGTTCAGTTTCAAGGTTGGCATTAGTGCAATGTATTTAGTTTCAGATTTTGTGTTAGTAAATTGAATCTATTCACAATGTGTTTGTGCACTCTTTTTTATATAATGTGTAGCGGTGTGTGTAGGCTGGTGCTTGGCTGGCAGTGTGCGGAGGCTGGCTCTTGGCTGAAGGTGTGCATGGACTGGCGCTTGGCTGGGTGTGTGAGTGGACTGGCACTTGGCAGGCGGTGTGTGTGGACTGGTGCTTGGCAGGCAGTGTGGGTGGACTGGCGTTTGGGTGGCGGTGTGCGTGGACTGGTGCTTGGCAGGCGGTGTGTGTGGACTGGCACTTGGCAGGCGGTGTGTGTGGACTGGCGCTTGGTAGGCAGTGTGGGTGGACTGGCGTTTGGCTGGCGGTGTGCGTGGACTGGTGCTTGGCAGGCGGTGTGCGTGGACTGGCACTTAGCAGGTGGTGTGCTTGGACTGGCGTTTGGCTGGCGGTGTGCGAGTAGTGACTTGCTGCTGGTCACTACACACACTGGTAGCCAAACGCCAGTCCAAGCAATCCATCAGCTGGTGTGTTTGCTGTGTCAGGCATGTGGGCATGTGAAAGTGATGGGCCCTTCAATGGCGCTGTCTGCTGATGTGAGTGTTGTAATGTGATGGGTCCCCGACTTGCGGTGTGAATGGTTTTGTATGCGTCACACAAAAAAAAGGAGTATAAATGCCCTGTATAAGAGGTTGGTGCCTTGTTGCGGCTTTCCAGCTCACAAGCTGTGAGTCACTGGTTCCGTTTTTTGTCCTTTTAATATTTGACAGTGCATTTCATATTTGTGAAATCTCTTGTTAATAATATTTTATACATTGAACCATCATTCACCCTCATGCTAAATCCAACCAGTATGTGTGTGTAGTTGAGAAATAGATGGTGGTCGAGTAATATTTGTGTTTTCTGTCTTTCTCTGCCTAGGTGTATATTCCATCTAAGATACACCTACCAACTCTAGATATTCTCATAAACTAAACACCCAGGGGAGTACATGGTGATATCTTTCTTGTGGATCCCAACAAGTTATCTTTCCCACAATGTCCTGCAGACCTTGAAATGTGACTGTCACATTTTGCTTGCATTACTACACAATAATTTTCATGCTTCAGAAAGAAATATCAACATTCCTAGCACCCAAGTTTCTCGATAAAATTTGTACCTCACTTGTGTGGGTGGACCAAGTACCTGCAGCAGGGAAAGGCCCAAAACGTATTGTGGAGACATCAAAATTTCATATGTTGAAACAACCTGGTTTTGCAACGGGGTCACCTGAGTTTTTTGCCCCAGGCTCAGTGGTCATCTTGAGAAACCTACCAAACCCACACATTTCTGAAAAGTAGACATCGTGGTGAGTCCAGTGTGGTATGACTTGTGAGGCTCCAATGTTTTCTTACCCAGAATCCCCTGCAAACGTCAGATTTTTCTGAAAAAAACTAATTTTTCTCAAAGTTTTGTGTTGGAAAGTTCTAGGATCACCAGGCTGACACAAATTTCCTAGCACCCAGCGTTACCCCAGGTCTCCCGATAAAAATGGTGCCTCACTTGTGTGGGTGGGTCAAGTACCCGCAACAGGCAAAGGCCCTAAATGTATTGTGGTGACTTCAAAATTACCTATCATAAAATGCCTTGGTTTTGCGTGGGGGCACCTGGGTTTTGGCCCTCGGCTCAGCAACCATCTAGGGAAACCTACCAAACCCACACATTTCAGAAAAATTGACACCCTGGGGAGTCCAGTGAGGTATTGGTTTGCTTGCCCCCTTACCCAAAATCCCCTGCTAACCTTAGCTTTTGCTGAAAAATAAAATATTTCTCAAACTTTTGTGTGGGAAAGTTGTAGGATCACAGGGCTAGTTTGGTTTTTAAAACAAAAAAAGGCATTGTCATTTACAATGTCAATAGCTTAAACTTGCGTAATTGCGAGACCTATTGCATTTCAAATGCTTCTTTCCTATTTCTTTAAATGTTGATAGTGGCCGCCTGCCATTTCCTTTTCTTTTCATTAATTTTGTTACAATTAATGCACCAGCACGGGTCCCTCGATTGCATATAAAGTAAAGAAATAGAAAGGCACTTTTTTTCTATTTCTTACTTTTGATGCATCATGCACCCGCGCTGGTGCAGCGATTATAAAAAAAGTCATGAAAACGAGAGGAAATTGCAGTCGGCCACTTTTAGCATGTAAAGAAATAGGAAACAAGGGACTTTTGGTAAATGCGCTGCGGGGGTGCAAAAACATAAAACACACAAGGAACCAAAGAGCAGTGTCTTGACAATAACTAATTAAGAGACTGCAGATGGTACAGAATGTGGCTGCAAGATTTATCAAAAGAGTGCTTTTCAGGCAACATATCTCTCCGCACAAAAAACAGCTCCATTGGCTGCCGGTCGCCAAACTGATGGAATGCAAGGCCTTGACAATAGGTTTCAGGGCCCAGAGAGGTACTTGTCCCAGCTACATTAGGAAACGTATTTACCCTTATCAACAAAGAGGCTTTTTAATATCTAACTCCCAGAATCTGTTGTGCGTTCCCAAATTCACAAAGTCCTGTATGGGAGGAAGAACATTCATGATGGTAACGGCCAGATTATGGAATTCCTTCCCTTCCAGATAGTCTTCGACTAATCCAATCTGAATTGGAGTTCAGGAAAGCACTAAAGGCATGGCTTTTTAGCCTAGGCTAGTCTCCTCACATTCTATCTATCGACTTCATTAGCGCCGGGACACCTCTGTTTGAGGTAGCTGTTGCGCTTTATAAAAGATATTATTATTTTTATAACAACAAAGGAGTTAAGAAAGGCACAAGTAGGAACAAATGGAAAGCCGTGAGTGCGGCCTAACCAACCTGACTAAACACTGCAAGACTCGCAGAGAAGCCCATGCACGCTGCTAGGCTCGACCTAACAACAGTGTACTTACCAGTAACTGGGTATAACAATCATTCCACTCGTCACTTTTTCTTTGTCCCTCCTCTTTTGACGACATCAAGATGATGTGTTTTACAAATAAAATGTTGACTTTAAGGTGGCCCCCATATTTCTATCAAAAAATAAGTAGGTAGGATACATTCAAAGGCCCTGAAGCTCTTAATATTCCATATATACTGATTAAAATGTTAAATATTGATGCTCTCCGATTTTTAAAAAACGTCTGACAATTGAATAATATTGTTGTGTCAAAGTTGGTTAGGTTGCGATACTGTAAAAGCAAAGTTTAATGATCATGTTTTGTTTATGGTACACAATGACAAACATTAATGTTTGATACCACAAAACAGCTCTGAACTGAGCGAAAACTAACCGATAAACAAAATGTAATCAGCACCGGTAGTTCATGTAATCTGTCATGCAGTACAGACTTTTTCCACATTTTAGATAATCAAGGTGCTGTGCTCAGGTAAGCATTTGTCCATATTCACTTACAAACAGTGGTCACCTGACCTATGTTACCACCGTAGTTTTCTTCAGGTGCAGGAAATTGAATCCTACCAGAGCAGGCACATTCATCCTCCATGACAGGCTTACCCACGACAATGAAGGAGTATCTTGTGGTTTCTGACAACGTTCAATGGAATGTTAGAATGTCAATGAAAGAGAATCTTGTGGTTTCTGGCATGGTTAGATGGGCTGACAAGGTGGCAGCAATAGGACTCCATGCAGGTTACAGTACAATTGCTTGAGGTGTGGACTATGTCACAAGAAGGGAAGAATATTACCTTCCTTGAAGTTTCCCCAGTAGTAATAAGAATTGTCTTATAGTGAAAGGGTTTCACAAACAAACAAAATATTACTAGCTATGGCAATGCAACTCTTGTTCAAGTATGGACAAGACGCTCATTGTGTTGTGAATATTTATGTTAAACTTCCTCAATTTCAATGTAAATGGTCAGGACGTGCTTTCCGGAACAACGGTGCACATAATATTTCATCAGTGCAAATGAACACGGAGAAGGTTGTAGCAGGGTCATTTTGGGTCTTGTGTTTTCAGACTGCCCATCTCACTGTTTTATTGTAGTTGGACACAACAGCATTTATGGAACATTGTGAAATGGCTACAATCTGTTGTAGGTAAATGATTTCTAGGGTCCTTAAAATTAAATAGATAAAAACTAAGGCAGGAATTCAGTCATAAAAATTGAACTGATAAAAAATAAAGCAGGAATGAGTATGACAGTAAGCCAACAGAAGATCAGTTTTCCAGAGCGTGGTTAATTTCCAGTTTATTTCTGACATAGAACTGAAACTTTTTTCCTGAAAGTGGCATGACGTAGTGCATTATGGATGCGAAAGTTGAGACATTGGGTTTTTCTCTGCTAATAAAAATAATCAAATCTCGGCTTTCTTGAGCAACTTCATTCTGCAAGGCTCTGAAATTGATGCAAAAAAGTTCGAATTTGCCAATCAGGAAGTGCCATTTAAAGGCATGCAGGCTAACAAGGATTATTGAACTATTTGTACACGAGAAAGGAAGATTCTCAATGCATTTTTCAGGTTATTGAAGACTGTATAGTATTGTATTTGCATGTACATAAAACGTTCTATTCCAACGAGAGACCCACTCATCTTATCCCACTGATCTGGATGGCCAGAAATGTATTGAGGGTAATCTTCGGAAGAGTGGAAAATGTACATGAAAATGTAAATAAGAGACTTTCAGTGGCTACGTAAGTCCACGGGTAAGTAGTCATTTAGAAGACTCTTTATCCTAATATTAACTGCATTAATTGAACCTGCTTGAGAGGAGGCTAGAGAAAAAAGGAACATTACTGTTATGAGCACTCAGCTGTGTGGAAAAATGAACGGTGTCTATTAGCACAGCTCTTCAGTATTTTGGTTGGGAGAGCATGACAGTAGATTAAATGACACTGTATGGGAGTTTGAAGGTCAGAGACTAACCAATTAATTCTGTATGGAGAGGACTTTTTTGCAGGCTTTCATGATTACAGTAGATCAAGAAAACAACATAAAATCTGGCAAAGGGAAACAGCTTTTTTCTCAGAAAGGATCTGTTGAAAGCACAAGGAGATCCAAGAACCCTGACACACTGGTAACAGTGCCACGTCAATGAGGGGTTTATAGAGAAACATATTTCCCATGTCCTGTCATGGGTTTTGTGTATTTATCCCATGTTAATTCAGGAACATAGATTGAAAGCTAACATGAACTATTAATTAATTATGGCTTCCGCTGCAGCAGAGAAAGGTATAAAGAGACAGAGTTGCCTGACCAAGCAAACACGGTGTGTGTAGAAGGGTTAGATAAATTCGATTGGGCAGGGACTGATTCATAAAGAATACACAGGTCTGTAAGACCCAGATAAAACAGGACTACAAAGTCCAGGGAAAGGACATGGGGCAAGTTTAATGAACATCGAACAAGTAGAAACCAACAGACGGGTTAGATGAAGTAGGAGTGGATAGCTGTCCTGGTAGTCAGTACAAAAAAATTACTTTTAATTGTTAACGTGATGGATAACATTTTTAAACTCTCAGATCAAACTATAGTCCACAAAGACATCTGCCTTTTTCAAAAGAAAACTAAGCTTCAAAGCACCATACTTCTATGTTCATGTGTTTCCTATGTGTCCAAAATGTAGTCCCACATATAAAATAGCCAGGCACATATTTCCTCATCTTGTCACATAATTATCCATTCACATGTGTCACACCTTTTGGACCAACGTATCTTATGAAGTGAAATGAACAAAAGACGTATATAGTGCTCTAAACCTAGAGGTATCAAGGTGCTGAGTCTGAAGAACTCCAAACCACATCAGGGAAAAGCCCACCCTGGGAACATCAGAACCAGGAGGGAGGCATTATAACCTAGAGAAGGATTGACAGAGGAGCGCCTTAATCAGAGTGGCCAGGAAAACAGAAACTAACTTAAGAAGAAAAAAGCCATGTCTTCAAGTTTTTCTGAAAGAAGCAAAGGAGTTGACATCTGCAATGTGGGTTGGCATAGTGTTCCATATCCTGGCAGCGGTGACAAAAACAAAGCATGCTCACCATCGAGACTTTTAAAATTTAGAAACAGTGACTTACCTACTTAAAGCTTATCTTAAAGACCTGGTTGGTCAGTACCAATGAAAGGATGACCTATTAGACAACAAGACTAGATGGACTGTGCTCAGTGCCTTGAATATCACCTGATTTCCGGCAGGAAGCCAATGAAGACTACAAAGATCTTCCCTCACTTAAAGATATTTCGGGATGTTCAGTATGAGGCGCGCAGCCGCATTTTGAACCATCTGGAGTTTGTCCAAAGAGATGTTGTTAATAATGAGGTAAAGTCCATTACAGTAGTCTAATCACCAGGTGATCCAAGAGATAGCCACTGTTTTGCAAAGTTCCTCTGGAATGAAAAAGAAGATCTTCTTAAGTGATTTAAACATGAAGAAGCAGGTACCCGTAGTATGCTTTACCTGCAGATTGAAGTTAAGAGAGGTTTCAAACAGAATCCCTAGATTCATTACAGGCTCCACAGGTGTGGGGAGAAGCCCATAGGATTCCGGCCTCCACATCTCTGACCAGATAGATTGCTGGGATCCGCAGACCATGATTTCACACTTTTTATCATTAAGCTAAAAGAAGTTATCCTTCATCCAGCTACTCACACCAGCCATACAAATTTTAAATGTTGCCACCGTCTCAGATAGATTATTGGTGAGTAACACAAAAATTTGTGTGTCATCCGCATATGCCAAAACCTGGAATCCAAAGGATGTCCCTAAGGCTGCCAATGGGGAGACGTACAAGACAAAAGAGTGGGACTAAGTGAGGAGCCCTGAAGCACCCCACAAGGTAAGCTGAATGCCTTAGCGCTAAGCGGACTCCAGCTCACTATCAGATGCCTCGCAAAAAGAAAGGAGAGAAGCAGTTCTAATGCCTTAACCTCTACCCCTACTTGCTGTAGCCATTTGACCATGTGTGTGGACGGGGCAGTATTGCAGGGTGCCGATAAGTCTAGTAGGAACAGGCCAGCAGTCCCGCCCTGATCAATCTGCATTCTGATAATTTTAAGAGGACACAGGTCAGTGGGAGAACTCGATTTAATACTCATCAGCATCTCCCTGACCTGATGTACTGTAATCAGAGAAAACACCTGGAGCAAGGGGGCTGAAAGAGGTACCTCTTGAGTCAAGTTTGCTCCTTGAGGGTCTCAGTGACACTAAGTTCTGAATATTTATTTATTTATTTATTTATTTGAAAGTTTTATATAGCGCGGACAAGATCCTTGCAGATATCAGAGCGCTTTACACAGAGAAGTACATGAGCATGGTTAAAACAGATACATCAATAGGTCAAATGATACAAGTAGGTGGCCGCTAAGCCCAAATAAGTGGCTACAAGGCCACACATGTGAGTAATAGAGCAGTTAATACAAAATCAAAAGGGTCAAACAAGTAGTATAGATCGTGCAGAGTACTAACAGTTCAGGTGTATTTAGCCATGAGGATAGCTTTTACTTCATTTTTAAAGAGTGTGGTGGAAGAGATAAGTCTTGTTTCGGGCGGGAGAGAGTTCCAAATCCTGGGCGCCATTCCCGAGAAGGAGCGCTTATATGTTTTTTCCTTCCGGAATCTTCGAGGTTTCAACAGAAGCTTGTTTGAGCCTCTGGTATTTCTAGTTCCTCCAGATATTGTCAGTTTCTGAGCGAGGTATCTGGGTGAGTTTAGATGTACCGCCTTGTGTGTCAGGCAGGCGATTTTCAGATGAATTCTAGCTTCAAATGGCAGCCAGTTCAGGGATCTCAAGTCCGGGGTAATATGGGAGTATTTTTTTGACCCAGTGATGAGTCTCGCTGCAGCGTTTAGAGAAGCTCTTAGGGGTGCGGTTGTAGTTAGGGGGAGTCCACAGAGGGCGATGCTGCCGTATTCAATTCGAGGTATGACTAGTGCTTGTACTGCGGTTTGGAAGTCCTTGGCTGGGAGGTAGGGTTTAAGTTTCCTCAGAGTGTTGATCTGGAAGTTTGCTCCCTTTGTTGCCTTGCTGATATGTTGCTGCATGTTCAAATTGGTGTCAAGTGTTATGCCTAGTGATTTTGCTGAGTCCACGATGGTGGGTTGGACATTGAGTGCAGTTAGGTCTTTAAGCCAAATTTGAGTGGTGGAGGCCTTCGCTGGAGGTGAGATCAGAAGGAATTCAGTTTTCAGGGCATTGAGTTTGAGATGATTATCGGCCAGCCAGGATTGGGTGCATCTGATCGTTGAGTTCAGGAGCAAGATGTCCTTGGGGGACTGTATTTTGAGATAGAGTTGGGTGTCATCAGCGTACATGTGAAAGTGTACATTGGATGCTTGTAACATGGTGGTGAGAGGTTCCATGACTAGGTTGAATAGAGTTGGGGATAGCGAGGATCCTTGGGGGACACCTAGCGTTACGGGTATTGGCGATGTCATCCTGTTGTTGCTCTTGAATTTCTGCGACCTGTTGTGAAGAAAGGAGGTGAACCACTTGAGAACAGTTCCAGATAAGCCCATTCTTGTGTTTAGGAGCTCTAGTAGATTCTCATGTTTAACAGTATCAAATGCTGAGGAGAGATCAAGGAGGATGAGGAGGCAGGTGTCGTTCCGGTCTAGCATTTGAAGTGCGTCGTCAATTATGTGAGTCATAGCCGTTTCTGTACTGTGCCCTGCTCGGAAGCCTGATTGATGCGGGTTGAGAAGATCAAATTGATCAATGTGTTTGGCCAATTGTAGTTGTGCACATTTTTCCAGCAGTTTGGCGAGGGTGGGAATGTTGGTAATGGGACGGTAGTTGTTGAGATCAGAGGGGTCGGTTGTAGGTTTCTTTAGGAGAGGTGTGACCTGACCAACTTTTAGTGAGTCAGGTATGCTCCCCTGTTGGAGAGAGCTGTTGATAATTTTAGTCCAGAGAGGGATAAGCAGGGGGGTAAAGTCTTTTACTGCTGCAGCAGGAAGGGGGTCCGTGAGGTGATTGGATGGTTTCAGGGTGCTGAAAATATATATTGAGGATGTTGTCCCTGAAAAAAGTTGCCAGGTTATCACAGAATGTTTGGGAGGCACTGGTCTGTTGCTTGCTGGGAGGATTAGACAAGCTTTTGAAAATGTTTAAGAGTTTGTTAGTGGAATTGCTGGCTGACCTAACTTGTACTGTGTTGTAAGTGGACTTAGCCTCGATGATCCTAAGCTTATATGTAGCTAATAAGGCTTTATGCTTGTCATTCTCATTTGGATCTAGGCAGCCAGACCACTTCCGCTCCTGCATGCGACATTGCTGTCTCAGCTCTCTGAGTTTTTTAGAGTACCAATCCGCTGACGTTTAACTCCTACTTAGTCATTTAACCCTAATTGGTGCTTCCTTATCTAAGGCTGACTTAAGACAGCCGGAAACAGCTTCCTCCGGATGGTTCAAGTCAATGTTTACATCAGATGCTGAGGTGTTAGGAGCTAGTTGAAGCTCTTTTTGAATAATCTGGCTACAGTTTCAGTAGACTTGGGCCCATTATTTGGGTCTTTCATTCTGCTTATCAGGGGGGAGAGAGAGGACATACAGATTACCACCTGGTGGTCTGACCAGCAAAGAGGGAGAGTGTCTTTAACATGACAGTCAGTAGTGTTGGCAAAAATGCCATCCAGGGTGTGTCCTGCACTAAGGGCAACATTGTGAACTAGCTGCTAGCAGACAAAATTTAACATAAGCTCCAGCAGCAGGATGAAGTCTTGATAAGTAGAGTCCTCCAAAGGAAAATTAAAATTGCTTATGATGGTAAACTTGTGGTGTATGATAAACAGTTCCAGAACCTGTTCCCACGTAGTAGGGAACTTCATCCGTACACCTGGTGGAGAGTAAATCAGAAGGCCAGCAAAGGTGGCTTTAGCATGCAGTTTTAATCTAAAAAGTGCTGTTTCACAAACATCATGCAGAAGATGTAATATCTGCTCAAACGTGAAGTTCAGGGATTCCTTGCTAAATATCGCTAAACCTCGGGCTATCTGACCTGGTCGGTCTAGATTGAAGATTATATATAGTAGCGGTACAGCTTCCATTAGGTCAGCGCCTGGTTCTTCTTTCGTTTAGGTTTCCATAACTAAGAGGCAATCTTAGGCCAGACTTTGGATAAGGTCCATTACTTCGTATTTATGTTTAATCAATGAGCAGGCATTAATTACTGTACCCGGTAGGTCCAAAGAAGTTCCCACCTTCCAAATATGCGCTGATTAAAGGTGTTGCAGTTAAAGCAAGTAGGGTGTAACATACTGTCAGGAGGGACCACAGAACACTCTGTAAGCGTATCCATAGGACGAAACTTGAATAATTGGGTTCTGTATCAGGTAATTCTGTTGGATCCAGGTTTTTCTGTCTTGGGACGGGCAGCATCCCTGGCACCTGGTGCATTCTGGGAGCGGACAGGCTCAGACGGACTTGCCTCTCAGGGGTTGTGGCCGTGTTTTAATGGCAGAGCTCACTGGCTTGAGTGGCAGCTAAGAAGTGGAAAGCACCAAGGAACGTCGCGCAAGTCTTTTAGGCCAGAAATCTCAGGAAAAAAACAGTGTTGTGCAAGAAAGAAGGACTGATATAAAATGCTGTGCATAATTTTTTTTTAAAGCGTGCCAGTTTTACAAACATTCAGACAGATTCAAAGTGCAACTGTATTCATTCATATTACTAAAATTCAGTACAAAAAATTCAAATGGATTTCCCCCTCGACGTAATTCCTAAATTATTCTTATAGTACTAGTGAAATTCGCCCCCTTAGGAATTATAGAGTTTTTACCTTTTCATATGATTCATGTTTTCGCTTCTGGTAACTCTTTGGTTTCCATGATTTGGGAATTAAAATCTTGACGTCCTTGAAAAAGAATCTTCTTTGTGTCGCGCTGAACATGTACAATGAGGCATCGGTCACCATCCCCTGACAAGGAAACAGAAGAGAAAGTTAATCCTCTGACTGGCTTGAGGCACCGGTTCCTGCTGAACATGCACATTATGAATTTGAAACCGTAAAACAAACATGATCATTTAAGGGAAACTCTTCTTTGTCCAATAATCAGGAAAAGAACGCCTGTTAATTTAAGTAACACAACATTCACCCAAGACAAATGTGGGTGTAAGCTCAGTGTTAAATTACTGCGGGTTGATTGAAAGCAATGATATTGAGATTCTACCTAAGGACATTACAATCAAAAACATTGATACAGATTACTTCTACTGAGTCTCCAAATAATTATTAAGGGAAAAATCTATTTTAGGTTTTGTACTAGTCAAATAAAGTTACGTGATGCAGTATATAAAATCTGATGATGTGGTTGTGGGTTTTCTTTATAAGATTAGAAGTGAGAAATCATTGTCAGATGTCAGAGACTGAAAGACCGAAGAGAGGGTAATATGTAGTACATGTAACCCCGTACAGAAATATCGATAATGGAGTGCGAAGCAAACCTTGTTGACTGAGGTGACAGATGAACAACTCATGTATAAGCATTTGATACACCATGCATGATCCCTGCCATAATAATGCACTGCACGTTTATTGTTCATTGTAAAATGGCAATAAGAATGTTTTTTTAAAAAGATTAGAAGTGGGACGCACACATTGCACATGTGAAAAACAAGTACAGGCATTACACAAGTGAAAGATGTGTGGAAGGAAGTTACCAACCTTGGAAGGTATGTTGTGCTCCCTTACTAATGGGAATGTGTGTTGCAACCACTAACAAAGAGGTCTTGCACGTCGTGAATAGTGTCCATGTTCCCACAACAAGCTAAAAGCAGGACAAGGGCCACGAATGGCCACCTTTCCAGTCTGATTTGATACCTGCTGCCGGATGCTCAATTTGCAATAAACCACCTTGCAATTTATTGTGATTTTTTTGCCCCTTTCAGGAAGATAGGTGTTGTAATTCAAGTTCTGTTCCAAGTGCAAACGCAAATGCAGGTGTCTACTGTCCCATACAGTCATATGCACCTAAATAAAATTATCTGTGCCATAATATGACCAGGTCATATATTGGATGCTGAATATTTATGTGGTGTGCTATAAATGTGCATAAATCTCTTGCGCAGTGTTGATTTCTGCATTCAGCAATGGTAAAGTAGGACCAAGGTCACAACGTAATGGTGGACTTTGTCATACTTAAGCTTCCACAGTTCATTCGCCCATCAGTCTTAAACAACACAGCATTCGCTGTGTGTGCAAACATCACCAGTGCCTAATACTGATTTTTCAGAAGTATGGAAAGAAGTCTCTGCAGGCCTACAACAGACGCAGAACTCACATTTCATTAATAAATGATCCACTCTATGTTTTCGTGCATCACTTTTATTAAACAAAAAAAGTGTGTGAGTCGGTGAGTGAGCGAGAGTGAGTGTTTGGCAGAGATTGTGTGTGTGTGTGTGTGAATTCGGGACTGAGAATTAATGTGTGTGTGAGTGAGAGTGAAATTTGAATTGGTCAAACTGTATAATGGTCCTTCAGAATTGTCTGTAGCTGGATAGTATAGGAATCTTCAATTCACCTACACGTACTCCCTGTTTCTTTATTACTATGTGTCTACTTATAGAGAGTCATATCCCTGGTAAAAAGAAAAACTTTATTAAATAAACAATTAGGCATGAACATAGGGCAAATTGAGTTTATGTATGGGTCTTGTTTTAGCATTCTCAAGTCTAGAAAAGCTGGAATTATTTTTATTGATAGCGTTGGTGTATTGGCACAGTTCGAAAATGGCTTAAGGCATTACACCCTCTTGGTGTTTTTCCACCTCTAGACTCACATGTAAAATCTCTTGGCTTCGGGAGGACGGGGCCTGGAAGGTCAAGCTGATGGATGCTCCGATCTGAGCTTCAGTCTGCTGTGCTTCCATTGCCGTGATCGTTGGTACTGATGTGGGTTTTTTCTTACTAACAATGCCTGGGGCCAGTGCAGCAGCAGCTAAGACGAGGGCTTATCCAAGGCCTGCATCTGGCTACTGACCTTTGTTCGCAGCTCTTCTAGTTATCAGGATCTGCACATCAACTTATTTTACCCTCAAACTGTGCAACCAGCGGGTGGGGTCCCCGGCTTGATGTAAGCTCCCTCACCTGGCCGCCTTCACCACCTGGGTAAAGGCCACATGGTCCAAATGGCTTACAGTGGACCACTACATCAGCCACACCCCTCGGAGATACTCACATGGAATCCACCTCTCTCACATGTTGAAATTGATGGCTGACCACATAGAGGATGCTGAGGGATGATATCCACTATGGAATCTCTGTTTCGTTTGCATTCTGGAGGCAGTAGAGAGTCTGTCCTGGAGAAATTCCTGGAGTCCTGGAACGCCATATGGCTCTCTGCCTCCCTGCTGTCCACATACTTCATTCAAGAGAGAGAACACCATTCCTTGGCAAAGAGGCCCCATCGAAGCCCCTACACCCTATGATTGCAAAACTCCTGAACTACAGGAACCACAATGTTATCATAAAAGAGGCATGGAGAGTAGGAGACCTTCACTTCCAGGTGAATCACATTAAGAAGTTCTTCGAAGTCTACACACTTGTGGTACAACAACAGTGACACTCCTATGAAAAGGCTAGGCAGCAACGTAGAGCCATGGGCCTCTAATATATGTTGTTATTCCTGGCCAAACTCAGAGGGATCCATGAATCCAAATCCCTTTTCTTTGAATCTCAAGAGGAGACCTGGACCTGAGCAATATAGAGGGGCCCCTTAGGTGTAATGAGCTCCTCCCATGAGGAGCGTCTACATGGAGGCAGCAAGATGCCAGAGGGACACCGTTGTGTAACCGCAAGCATTCTATGAGGAAAAGATTGCTTGATTCTCAAGCATCGACTTAGAGGACGATAGCCTTATTGGGACCCCACCTCCCACTCACGACTCAACACAATGGACTTTGCTCGCTCTCCCCAGAGCGGGCCTCCAATCCTCTGGTTACTGAAGGATTGCATCAACCAGCTACTTACAGGCTCCTTTGTCAGCAGCACGAGGTCTGTCCTTAGATATGGTTGACCCAGATCCTGCAGGGATGCAGTCAGTGAAATTACACTTAGTTGTCAGTTTGTGTTTTTTGGGGGGAGGTGCGACAGATGCTTCTGGTGTGAAAGTGTGGGAGGTTGTTGTGGCTGGCACCAAAAAGGGGCTATTAGGAGTCTCTTAATTGCTAAAGTTAATACTGAGTTTTTTGTCTAACTACATATTTTTGTCTGCACTCAACTTATCTTGCATCGCACCATTTACAGCTAAGATCCATTATAATATCAACCCGCAGTGCACCTGGGCCATTCCAGGTGAACCCTTTCTGATGACCATTGCCCATTGTGCAGTGGCAGCCGGCAAGGAAATGTGGTGGTCGGGGCCAGGAGGCAGGGGGACAGGGAGGAGGGGTAAATAAAAAACAGAATCAAACTGACCTCCTCGCTGCATCCTCCCTCGCCGCATCTCTCCTCCGGCCGAAACATGGAATAGGAAACATGCAGCCTGAGGCTCCCCTGACCCAATCACAACGCTGCAATGCAGTATGTTCTCCACCCAGGCTGTAATGCAGCCTGGGTGGAGAACATTCATGGCACTGAGAGAGTGAAAAGCACTCCTCCCCTCCCCTGCCAGCAGAGCGGCCCAGCCTGGCAAAGCTGCTGCGCCCGCAACAGGAAAAAATTAAATGATAATAACTTTCTGTTATTATCATTTTATTCATTTTTGCACTGCTGAAAAGCAGTGGGGCGACACTCCTCCACCTTAGAGTACTGCCACTGCCATTGTGGTTATGTATGCATTTACCCTTATAACTTGGACCGCTAACAGTGTTAATGACCAGATAAAATGGGGGACAGTGCTACAATTTCCTAAGCACCACTCACCGGCAATACTCCTTCTTCAAGGGACACAATTGATGAGGACTAAATTCCCATTCCTGGCTTGATACAGGTATGATAGGATCTACCATGCCAGCCATTCCCGGAGATCCAGAAGAGTGGTGATCCTCCTGTATAAATCCTTCCCCTTCGTAGTTTTCTCTCTTTGCCCCACCCACTCGGGAAGTACATTGTTGTGGAGGGCTCCCTGGAAGGCCACCTTTAGAATCTTAATAAAAGTATGTCTGTCCTCCCGGGCTCCCCAGAAAAACTCTGGAGACCCTATGACAGGAAATGCTGAGTCTCATAATGGGGGTCACGGTCATAGCAGTGACTTTAATGATACTATGACGCTTAACCTGGACTCCTTTGGCCATGGTGGAGGAGACACGCAGACACCAAAGCGGACTGCACCACTGGGTAGACTCCATTGCCCTATGTGATGTGTGGCATCCCACTCAATGTGCCTACACCCATCTATCGGGGGCCCACAAAACTCTATTATGTATTGATTCCTTTCTCCTTCTAGCCACTGGCCTCGCCTTGTAGACGGGATCCCAAATGTTACCCTGGGGCATCCCAGATCACTCGCCAGTTATGCTCAGCTTCAGCAGACATAAATCAACACAGCCATATTTGGTGACTCAATACCTGGCAATTAGCTGACAAGCAATTTACACGACATATGGCTGAGGAGGAAAAGCCATACTTAATGGTGGTATGGTGGCTTCCCCAGACACCCTGTGGATGACAGGAAAGGCTACAGTCCGCGGCATAGCCAGATCTTATTTAAGAAGGAAGGCACAAGACTAATATCATCAGATAACCGACCAAGAAATCCATTCCCTCTCCTTGGAAAAGGAATATACCAAGCACCAAACAGAAGTGCTGCATCGCAGGTTAGACATTAATAGAGCTACTTGTGTCTGACGTATACAAGGACAGTCTACAAATTTGGGAATACATCCAGCAAATTAATATACTGGCTGTCCACCCGGGACACAGTCTCCCAACTGGTCAGACCCTCAAGACTGAAGATGGCAGGTCACTCACACCAGCTATAGGCATCGTTAATGAATTCGCAAACTACTATCAATCCCTATATTTACATAGGGGTTGCCCGATAGGGAGACGTCTGCCCCAGGCACAGTTCCATCTAGAAAAATGGCTGAAATTGGAACAGGACGTTGCAAAGGGGGATAATGTTGAGGCCCTTAAAACTATGGACTCTGGTAAGAAAACTGGCCTGGATGGCTTGCCAGTGGAGAACTATTAGTGATCCCAGTTGCTCCTAGTCACTCTACTCCTAGGCCTCTACTGGGAAGCAGCTGAACATGGCTGCTTTCCGCCAGACCTGGATATGACCACTATTGCATCATTCACAAGCAGGGCCAACAGGCGATGCACTGGTGGACTTATTACAGGCTGAACAGTTTCTGACTGAAAACACGCAACTGCAAAAATTCAGATGTGTATGTATCTTTATATGACAAAGCAGTGCTTAGACAGATTTACTTATTTGTCAGCTGTTTTCTTCAAAAGATAAAAACTAATAAGGTCTTGATTATCAAAAATTAAATCGCTGGGCTTCATCAAGACCAAAACACAAATGATCATATTGCCAAATTAACCAAAACTGCCTGCACACAAATGCACCAACTCATGAAACCAAAGTTCGCTCAGACTTCAGGAACACTGTTCAGTCTATCATTATCATCCACCTGGATGGCGGTAACACTGTGCTGCCCAAAACTTCAGCTGCTTTTCTATAAGCTATATACTTCATGCGGTGGCCAGAGACATCATAGACATCAAGAAATTACACCATATCATTCCCATCCTAAAACCCCACCACTGGCTTGCCCTTGAGGCAAGAATCAACATTGCAACTATAATCTATCAACCAATATAGAAAGTCTTACCCTACTACCTGAAAAAGAAACCTAAATCAAGGAGGGAGAGTAAAAGAGAAGGAACAGGGAGAGACTGATCCTCAAAACCCCAAATTCCAATAAAGTAAAACATCTCAACAAGCCTTCTCCTGCTTTGCACTAAGACTTTAGAACATCGCCTGTGACTACATAAACTGTACACCGGAGATTTTAGCTTTACAAAAAGATCTAACTCGCGTCTGACTAAAGATCACTATTCTCTTTTACTGTAACTGTCCTATATTTCCTCCTATTACGTCTTTCATCAGTGGTGGTATGTATAAAACACTATTACACTATATATGAGTCTCAACATTGTCTATGTATGTGATCCACAGCTCTGAACTAGGTTCGATCTTTAGAAAGATCTTAATAAATAAATACAAATTAAATAGATTACACAGCAATTCATGCTCAATATTTTACTCGGCTATGTATCAGAGGGTTATCCCTATACAATGTGTATGTGGAAATGCATTGATACATAAGGGCATATATGCTTTATGTGGTCCTGAATCAGGTCGAGAAATATTTGTTTTGACAAGATAATCAATTTCAATTACATTTTTTGCGTTGGAATTAAATATAGAAATATGACCAGATTTTTTTTTTACGTTATAATCTGAAGCCTATTTCGAAATCTGAAAAAGTACATAATTGAATTCCCCTGTGCTCCAAAAGATGAGCCTTGTAAATAATCACGTTTAAAGTAGCAATGGGATAATATGACATATATTTTACTGAACACTTAAAGGCATATATGCATTGCAAATGTATATTTATACTTGACCCTGTGTAGACTTATTTAGAGACTGCTTGCAACGATTCTGGAACTAAAAAGCATATTGTTTAAAAGTTAGCTATATTTCAATAACTTCCTATATAAACAAATGAAAGCAAAGTAGCCATGAAATCCAGTCTACATTATCAGCAGTCACGTGCCTTATAGAAAGCAGCGTGGCTTGATAAACGGCTTATGAGCCTGTGTGGTAATCAACTATTTTGCCCGAGGCATCACAAAGCTTCGACTTCCGGGAAAATAAAGAACTTTATGGTGCAGACCGACTCTATTAGTCTGAAGCATTACTCAGCTGACTCCGGAAGGGTGAAGTGCTCTCTCTATAGGGGTCACTTTCTAACCACAGACATCAAAGAGCAAAGCACTGCACATTCTTTCACTGATTGAAAACATCTCAATAAGGAAAGAAAATGCCAACAATTGTACTGAGCCTTCCCCACAATCCAAAGAGATAGCCCAATGGGCGTTATTGTAAAGTATGGAATGACAAGCATTTTAACCCTTAGTATAGCTGTCAGAATATGTGAAGCAGCAAACAATACTAATACGTAAGTAGTATTTTTCAGACCTAATGAATGCACCTTTAAAGTTGAATTCCGTCGTTGATATAGGGGCAATCCCAAATAAAATATTCTCCATTTCCCATAAGCATGCCCCATGTTATGGAGAAGTACAACTCAATAAAAGAACACAGCATTTATGTCACTTAAGAGTGGTATACAGCTTACACCAGACCAGTGGGAGTGGGGGTTAGTTTTTGGGATTGAATGTGGGAAACATTATTCAATCCATTTTGGGGCAACCTGATGATTCACTGCCCTGGCGGGGAGAAGCTGTGATGGCCCGTATTCCTCTACACGTGTTCAAGCATATTCAATGGTGCTGTGTTCCCTTGATCTTCTTCGCCATCTGTCTGACCAATGACTTTGCAGGTAGGGTCTGAGGACCACTCGAGGTGGAGTGCAGTCTCTGACTGCACAAGGCTGGGCAAGGTCCATAGTGATACAGCAGATGATTGTTCTTCTGGCATCAGAAATGATGTAGCTTTAAGTAACCACTAAAAGCCTGGGGTACTGCTGATGAAAAGTCATGGATGAATCATAATCTAATGAACTTTGGGGGCCAATTAAAAATATGTAGATGAACAGCCTCCATGCACAAGAAGATGGCTTGGTTGTTAATGCATGCTTATAAGTATGCATTTTCATAATTAATATAGATAAATATGCTAAATCTGCGTTGTCAGTCAATGTGAGATCCAAAAACCTTTTGCGGGTCACCAGATTCAAATGGATCAGTGAAGTGCATGTGTGCCTCCAGTGAATATACTCGTCCCTTTACTGCTCAGTACCATGACATATTTTGCTCTGGATACACTTTCATTCATCAAATCTATTAAACTGGTAAAGGATATATTAAATAACTGTGATGTGGATACATTAATCACCAATGAAAATGGGAAAAGGTCCTGAAATTTGCTTTGGTAAAGGGCATTGTTGACTATCTATAGAAGAAGGTCATGGCCCTATCAGTCTTGGAAAGATTGTAAGCTAAGTTTTAGGAAACACATATTGAATTTTGGCAAAATGTGATTTTGTTACATGAAGAAAGGAATGAAAAATGCACCTGACAGTTCATTACTTTAGAAGAAGTGATGTTCCTACAGATATGTGGAGAAAGGTGATTGCAATGAACAAAAAAATAACACCCGAAAGTAGAGACTGGTAATTAGCAGCTTAAAATAAAACTGTTTCCAAATACTTTTACTGATTTCCACTGAATGACCAAGGGTGTGTAACTTAAACATTGTAACAATGGCATGAGCAATATCTCATTTCTTCTAGCACAAGTGGTTGATTTGCCTAAGTTTGTGGCTAATATGGGAGTGGCGGCCAGGGCAGCTGACTTCAGAGCACAGGGTTCACAGATCGATCCTCGGCTCCGGCGGAAGCTCTGCTCAGCACCATGTGACTCTGGGCAATTGCTCACTTAATTTCCACGACGGCCCTCAGTGTCTTGAGACCCGCAAGGGTGAGTAGTTCGCGCTTTACAAATATGGATTTACATAATCTATAGTAGCTGATAATTAAAAGTCAGCAGCAGCAGCTGGTAGTGGGAGTACCTGCCGGGCGGTTACGTGGGGAGGGTGAGGGGCAGGGTGGGGGGTAGTAATGTATGGATTACGGAGTTTAACAGGTAAGTAAACATAAAATTAAATAAAACGAATTTCGTTGCGTGCACTGCATCACCAAATACGATGCAGTGCGCGCAACAAAATGTGTTTTCTTTATTTATATGTTTACTTACCTGTTAAACTCCGTAATCCATACATTACTACCCCCCACCATGCCCCTCCCCCTCCCCACATCACCGCCCAGCAGGTACTCCCACTACCGGCCGCGGCTGAAAGTCAGAGAAATAAATGTTTCACTTTGAATTCCAATGAGAACTCTAGAGGAGGGAAATACAACAAGGGATTATAGGTTCACCTAAGGATGCTTGCTACAGGGCCCTTTGATTCCCCCAGGTTGTGGTGGGAACTGATGGGGCAGCCACTGACATAATGGATTCAGGCTTAAATTTGATCAAATCCATTAAAGACCTAAGGTGAAAAAAGGGGAAAGCACAAGGAAATCACTAACAAATTGGTAAGTGATGGAAAATTCATCCCTGGGCAATTATGACAGCTTTTGACCCTGTACCTTTACATATCACATCTGTCAGGATGGTGAGATTATCAAGGTGCACAGACTGCTGTTCAGATTGTACTATGTCCTCATTGAGGGAAATCAATAGCCATGATATGGAGCTTTCCAGGTTTGGATAAGACAAAAACCTGCGCAACCACAAATTAATAAAGAACTGTAATAAATTCTTTGGTGTTGATTAACAGCAACAACAAAGGACAGTTGGTAAATGCAGCAATATTATTTATTGCGCATTTACCAACTGTCCTTTGTTGTTGCTGTTAATCAAGACCAAAGAATTTATTACAGTTCTTTATTAATTTGTGGTTGCGCAGGTTTTTGTCTTATCCAAATTATATGTAAGTGTTTGCACATTACATTGTTTAGGGGTTGTACAGGTCACCCCTTTTCCTAGCTGCACCGCCTTAGCACAATCATTGTATAGACCATTCCAATTACCCAGTGGTGGGCATAGTATCCCTTCAGCTAAGTACCTGCTTCTTTGTCTGGAGCTTTCCAGGTTTGTTGGCAAAGTGATATTGGTGGGAGTTCTGAATCAAATAAAGTAGTGTACTAATGATATGCACATCCTTGGATAGATTATACTCCGAGAAATAGTTAAGAACAGCAAAGGATTCAATGTGTCAGCATCCGAGAATTGACAATTTCTTACATTATTAGATTGTGAATTTGGAGGTATTAATTGATTCAATCCTTTTGGAAAGAGGCAATGGTGACCAGAATCTGATCATGCTGATCAAACTATACACAGCCACACTTTAGGTCTGAGTACAGATCTAAATTCTTTACCTAAATTGTGGATTAAAGCTGTCCTCTTAAGTTTCTGAGTAGAAGATTGTGCCTTTTTTCAATGATCTTTCTCTAATATGTTCTGTAATTGCCAAACAAGTTCATGAAGTATGTGAACTTTGGAGGAGGATTGTCAAGCCGACGTTCATAAAATGCTTGCGGTGCCATAGTTACCATGAAATGAAATTAAATGAAATGAAATGAAATGAAATTGTGTTTTGTAAAGCGCTTAACTACCTGGAGGCCTCGTAGCGCTGTAGAACGGTAGGTTTTGTTAGAGATTGCTATCTAGCTTAATGGAAAGGAAGTGTTTTCAAGCTTTTCCTGGACTTTTTTTTCCTGAACTTTTGTTCACATTCATGCTGGGGGAACCAATCACCCATCTTCAATTATATTACAAGCCATGCTCCACTCTGCACCACGTTTGAACAAATTTCTTGAACTTAATGAGAGTTGCATATATGGTGTCACCATTACTCGTCCTGAGGAAGATCATTTTTGGAAGTTATTTATATAACAGGGTTGAAACAATTGTGTAGGAAAGTGCCCCTTTTTGCATAGTCCCCCCCCCCCCACACTTTTTGCCTAATGTGGATGTACTTTGACTGCGAGTGCCCTGGGTTCCAGCCAACCAGGTAGCCAGGGCCTATGTTCTTTCCCCAAATTGTACTGTTGCAAAACCCAATTGGCAACTCTCTGGTCACATGTAAGCCCCTTGTAAGAGGTACCCTAGATTCAAGGGCACTGTGACCAGGAAAGGCCTCTAAGGGCTGCAGCACTTATTGGGTCACCCTTAGAGGCCCTGTACCTTTACACACACACTGCTATTACAGGATGTTATGTTATGTTATGTTATGTTATGTTATTTATACTTTTGTATAGCGCAACGGTTACTCAAAAAGAGTGTCCCGGCGCTTTGGGTAAGGAGAACTAATTCACAATAACATAACACATTAAAAACAACAGAAAGCACATAAGACAGAAGAGGGGACTGCTAACAGGACTATTGAGAGAACAACCAGGTCTTAAGACCTCTCCTAAACTCAAGCAGACTTGAAGCCCCCCTAAGAGGGAGCGGGAGCGAATTCCACATCTGTGGGGCCAGCAGGCTGAAGGAGCGGCCACCCAGGCGCGCTCTCTTAACACGAGGAACAGCCGCCAAGAGCAAGGATTCAGATCTCAGAGAACGAGCAGGATGATAAAAAGCCAGTCTCTTTTGAAGATACCTTGCTCCCACCGCATGGAGAGCCTTGTATGCCAGAGTCAAAGCCTTGAAGGCGATCCGTTTGCGGATGGGTAGCCAGTGCAGGGTCGATAACAGGCCCGAGGCACTGGCACGTCTGTTTAGACCAAAAATGGCCCTGTGATGCGTGTTGTGGTGCAGAACAAAGTGAAGAGTAGACATGGCACACATCGCTGTGTGCAATGATGTGTGCCATGTCTACAATCCACTGGTCTGGCATGGGTAAGCCACCCCTCTAGTTGGGTGTACTATATCAGTGGTGAGGGTACAGGTGCATGAGCCCTGTACCACTACAGTGTCTAAGTCAACTCTTAGACATTGTAAGTGTAGAAGTGCAATAAAGATTATATAGTCTGAGAGTTTGTCATTACGAACTCCACAGCAACATATTGGCTTTACTCAAAACTGGAAAGTTTGGTATCAAACTTCTCAGCACATTAAACCCACACAGGTGTCAGTGTGGGATTTAATGAAAGATGCACTCAGAGGGCACTTAGAGATGCCCCCTGAAATACAACCTAACTCTAGTGTCCTGGATGAGTGGCTGCTTGCCAGATACCACCACCAGACATGTTTCTGGACCCCTGGGTCGAGAGCCTGCTACTCTTGAGGGCCTGAAACAAAGCACAACCTGGGACGAGGTGCCAAGCCTCCTCCCCAGAATGGGCTGGGTCCACGAAGGGGAAGCTTCAAAGGCTTGTCTGCTTTTTGAGCTACCCCAGCCATTTGCTGCTCCCCAGCAACTGCCCCCACTGGTTCTGACTCCCACTTTGGGCGGGAGAATCGGCCAAAAAACTAAGTTAGGAGGGGAGGTGTACTCACCTTTGCCAACACCAACCCACAGGTGGGGAATGCGAGTAGAAGCACAACTCTCAGTCCCCGCCATCTTGAAGATGGGGGGGACACAGCCAACCAGAGTGAGGCTTATGCCCCCCTTCCACTGGAGGGTGGCATAATAGTGGGCTTACCCATACCAAGGGAGGTACCCATTGGTCCCGACTGGTACCTACACCTGTAACACCCCTAAATTTAGTAATTAGGGGCCAACCTGACCCTTGCCTCCTCAGACGAGACAACAAGAAGAAGACGGACTGAAGAGCCATGCTGAAGAAGAAGAGGAGGACACCAACTGGCTTGTCCCGACCTCGACTGACTACAGCGAAATCCTGCAGCCAGCAGCCCTCCAGAACGCAGAGGACCTGCCCTGCCTTCGCAATCCAAAGACTTTGTCTCCCTTGAGCATTGGACTTGCTCAAGACCAACCAACTCTGATTCTGGCCCTCCACCACTCAGCACTCTGCACCCTGAGCCCAAATCCAAGTGGCCCAACACCCTAAGGAGGTCCCCCCTGAGATCCTAGCTGGGGTTACAGTGACCCTTGAACCGCCACAAGCTCAGCCATTATCTGAGAGGTCCCTTCCAACCGCGACCGAAGGAAGCACGCCGACCGTCTCTCTGACCGAAGCGGTCCAAAGAGCCCAACCACAATGGCCCGACCAGCGCCGTCTTCCGAGTACTTGTGGTCACAAGGTTGCAACTCCCAAAGACCCCATTTGCTGACCTGGTTACTGACCGCCTCCCAGAAAACCCCGACCGAATCTGCTGCTTGGACCAAGACCGTAAGTCTCTACTGAGAAACCCTGGGATTCCTGACAAGAGCATCCTACACCCGTCCGCCTCTGGCCACTGGCGATGTAGATCTTGTGCTGCCCATTGGGCCCTTGAGTGTTAACCTCAACACCAGGAGCTTTTTGTTCCATCAAACAGGTGACGTGGTCATCCGCAGTCCCCAAACCAACGACCTTGCTTAGCCCATTCGCTAACGTGTGGTTCCTGCACACTGCACCCGGCCACCTGCCACTGGTGGTACGAACCGAGTGTCCATCTGAGAAAATGGGTTTACGGTCCTACTCACAGACCGTAAACCCATTTTTGTTCTTTCAGGACTAAGAGTGTCTCATGAGTAATTCTGCAAATCTGTAATTGTATTAACAAACACATTAACTTCTTTCCACTCTGTTAGGAAATGTACCAGTGTGGTATCTAGGGATACCTGGCAGAGTAAGAAAAGTAACTATAAAGTAATTTTGACTGTTTAATACCAAAGTTTACAAACCTGTAAGAAAAGCCAAGTTGATGTTAAATGCAATTGTGATACCTCGCCTTTGAGAGTATGATTCTGCCTATGATTTGGTTGTAGTAATAAAATAACAATAAATAATATTTATATACAAACAAATTGGTCAGAATTCAGTCTTTTAGTGTGTGACATCATTTCTTGCCTGGGTGTGTACAATGAATGCTTAGCACTACCCTCTGATAAAGCCTTAATGCTCACCCACACTAACACAAATAGAAAATAAGGTGTTATCTACTTTTACCTCTGCCTACCTTTAGTGATCCACTGGACTCTGTGAACACTGTACCTTACTTCGGTATAGCATATACAGACCCAGCTTCCTACAAATGATGATTCTAAATCTTTTACTTATGACCCTGATACATGTGTGGTAATCATAATCGAGTCATGTTTTCTCACCTGACAAAAATGTTGAACTATATAACCAAAACACTTCTGTCTTGTTTTATATATTTTTTTGTGCTGTGAATCCTCTCAAATTTCTCACTTATAACTAGCACTTGGTTGTTTTTAGGTCTCGCCTAGTGAATGCAGCGCATGCGTTGCACTCGCTATTGCTAGTACCTTTTGTAATCAATTCTGCGGAGGGCTTGCATGCAACGAGCCTGCGTGGACAAACATGGCTGCTCTCGCCATTTGCCCAAAGCAGACAGTATGCGCGTGCCTGTTGGACTGTGGACAGCCCGACGCCATCTTGCAATGCTTTAGTTGTCATAGCAACGAAAAAGCGATCGCTTTCACTGCCGCTTGTCCCGACGCACGTTCCTATGTCCTCTTGTTTATGTTTAAAGCAATCACTTTCACTGCCGCTAGTCCCGACACACGTTCCTCTGTCCTCTTGTTTATGTTTTGAAACCACCATGACGTGGTGACTGTACGGATCTCGGCATGGTGTAAAGCCCCTCGCCTAAACAGGGCAAAGCGTTAGAACCGTCACACACACATGGGCCTCGGCAATAGAAGGAAAGGCTCACTCACCCACCTTGTTCTGGATGATGTTCTCGGTAGCGGAATGATCCTGACAGCACGCATTTGCTTATTATAGGGTATTTCTCACATTTGATTATTTATAATTCTGAGTCATTCTCGCCTCTAGCGCAGCGGTGGAGGGGTTTGAGGTGCTATTTAACAGCTCATTAAAGCTCCAAGCTCTGGAGCCGAGGGTGCTACGTGTTACGAGCAGGTGGTGGTGTCCGCTGCTGTGACGCGCATAGAGGGGCACAGGGTATTGAATTGGAGCCTGCCCTGTGGGAGCTGGCACCTGTGCCTGCCTCTGCCACCCTAGCGAGGGTGTAAGCTTTTGTGGGCAGCCTCCTGGCACCATGGTATACTGTGGGATCGGTCTGCGGAGGGCGCTGTCTCAGAAAATTCTTAAATGTGAAGCCTGCACACCTCAGCTGCGGATTAAAGACCGGCACAATATCAGAAGTGATGTGTTACAGCTACTCTGTGGCTTCTAGGCACATAGACAGGGACCACCCAACAAAACAGATGATCTCTCGGGTCGGTCCTGGGGTCAGAAGCCAGTTAGCCTGCAACAAGGGAGTCCCTCTACCCTATTCAGTTTCTCTCTTGTGCCTGTCTGTGTGACCCTCAGGAACTCTGGGGCCCTCGCCCACCTGTATCCTAAGGATGCCCAACTCTATTTGAGGCTCACATCCCAAGACAGCATCACCCTTCCATCAGGCACCCTAAGTATTCAGTAATGGATGTCAAGTCACCATCTTACCATAAACCCTTCAAAAACGGAAGTCCTTCTTATAGCTTCGAGGAAAGCCAATCTATCTGCACGATATGGGATGGAATCACCTCCCTGCCATAAAGAGCCAACTCTCCATGGTTCAGAAACCGAAGTCCCTTGCCTTCACCCTCGACAGCCAGTCCAACCTCTAAAGTCCTATCAGAGCCTTGGCCCAGAGCGCTTGTCCAACTAAAGCTGCTGGAATTAATCTGGCAGCTCATCCCAGAAAAGACACAAAATCAGTTGTACAGGCGCTGGTTCTTCCTAGACTTTGCTATGAGACCTGACTCTTACAGGCACCCCCAAAGTTCAGTTAGGCCTGCTCAGAGCAGTTCTAAAGGTTGCATCCCACTTTGATACCAGTGTCATGAAGTTTGACCACGTCACTCCTTCCTGCCACCCCTCAAGCGGCTGCCTGCAGAGGTGAGAGCTCAGTTTAAAACTGCCTGCACCACATACATGATGGGTATGCTCAGACGTGAGTCCCATGCACTCCACACCACTCAAGCAAGCCGGGCTGAAGACGGCTGGAATGCCAGAAACCGGTCCTCGGAAGCTTGTTTCCGGTCCAGGGAAGGCATGGCTTGGCAGTTCGGGCTGGACTGTTCCCATGAGGCACAGGGTCAGACTGATTTGCATATGGCCATGTCTGAACTGGGGTGGTGTGGAGTGCTAAAAAACGATGGATCTAGGCCCAGATCTCTGTACTGGGGTGAATGTATGACATTGTTCTGCATTCTGTCCATCAACTGTGGTTTTTGCATTTGCACCAAATACAAGGCACTGCCTGCTCTTCCCACGCATACCTGCATTACAAAGTCCAGGCACAAATCCGGGTTCTGTGCCTTTTCCTGGGCTCCACCTTTAAATGAGCGTGATTCATGAGCCAGTCCTACTTTTGAAGGCCCTCCCACCGGCCCACGGTATGACCACATGCTGTGCTACCTACAAGCAGGTCTCGCCTTTTATTAAGTTAAAGACATTTGCTTTTCTGCACAATACCATTAGCAAAGCAAATGACTTTAAACTTAATCAAAGACGAGACCTGTTGCATTTTTAATGCCCGTTTCTCTTGGTGCTCCTTGTTAACAAATATGACTTATGGATTATTGTGGCCAAAAAGTGCACAAAGTATCCTTTTTTCTCGACAGAATATGGTAAATCGTGTTTTTTTTAAACAATGACAGATGTGCTTTTTGTGGCACTGATAATAAAAAATGAATTTCTTGCTAAAGCATTAGACTTAAATGATATACTTACCGGAGGGATATTTCTCAGCACTCCTTTAATCATAAACCCAAAAAATTTGCCCAACAGCATACCTTGCAAAACGTGATGTACATTTTTTGGGATTAGAAGTACAAATCATGTCGAAAGAGTGTGCCCAAACGCGTAGGTAATCATGGCACTGTCTTGAACCAGCTATTTTTGGTGACACCTTTGACATATATGTATAAATGAGCCATCTCGTTGGTGCTTTATAAATGAGCAATTTTGGTGGATATGAGCTTTTAATGCCTCTTTATGGTGAGTACAAGTATTAGCATGAACCAGAAATTGATCTATTGTGAACATGTTGCCTTTCCATGGACTTTAATACTGTGAACTGAGCCCATATGTGGTTCAAAATGTTACTTTAGAGTGCTCTAAGAAGTCTTGCCCATGTCTTTTGTGAACTATACCCTAAGCCCTGGGACCAAATTAGAATATTTTGTGTTGAAGCCTATTTATAACTGTCAAGATATCAGGCATGGATGTGTACTGGTGCCTTTCATCATGAATATACATCATCCACCTGAAGCAGGGGATGGGGAAAGTTTGCTTCCCGCCTACGTTTTACGAGTAGGCCTGCATTATCTAAGTTTATTGTAGCGAATACTCTGCTTCTTGACTCAACACCGGGTGGGCGCCAAAGGAGGGTTGAACCATTCGATTGACTATGTCTTAGGGAACAATTGAGTAGGAAACTGGAGAACGTCCCACAGGTTTACCGCAAGATGGGTAGGAAATGGAGTAGTAAACTGAAATGCGTTTTGCAATACCTAGCAATACCAGTAATGTACTTCTATTGGTTGTCAAGATATAGAATACAAAATATACGCTCAAACTTATACTTATTATACCACCAGAGACTGTAAATGTAATTGCATTCAAGCACACAAAGCATCAAATGTAAAAAACAAATCAGAGAATAATGTTTTAGAAAAATATATATATATTTATCAAATTATTCAAAAAGGTACATTATCAAACACAATTATAACAAATCATTAAAAAACATACATATTGCATGTTGTTACATTTATTAAAAAATTTTTTTAAAAGAAGCAACACATAAATGGCTCACAATAGCTGTGGATGATTAAAATACATTCAAAAAAACAATATGTGCTTCTATTGCTTTAACAGAAGGTTGTACTTGGCACAACGGAAAAGTGGGTAAAAGGTATGTGTTATTCAACACGATTTTATAGCCCAACTCCACTACAGGATTATTAGCCCTGTTCTTGTAAACGTGCACACGCCTATCTGAGTGGATGCTTAAAACACAGGTGAACTGATAAGACTTCAGTTTAGGGTGTTGTACTCAGAGGTCCCCCATAACAAAGATCACCCTAATTGGATTGTGTCTCTCATGTCCTTTCCGTGGTGGCATTGCCGCAAGGCATCCCAGGTGCTATTCGTACTGGAGGAGTGATACTGGAATTTGAAGGAGACAGATCAAGCCTCTCTAATCGTCCTCCCGCGAATCGGCCACGGACACTGGAAGGTTTACATTTATACCTTGGATTGCCGATCCGAGTCATAGATTTGGAGACCAGAGCCGGCCAGGGACATAGGAAGGATCATCTTTTTTATACCTTGGATTGCCGAACTGAGCCTGGAGACCAGGTCCATGTGGCACATCTGATTGATGGTGCACGCCTGGACATTACACAAGATTTTTGGGACAAATAAGCTCCAAACCACAGCCCTCTCTCCATTGTATCCTGATCAGGATCTACTTCTCCTTCATAGACAAAGTGAATAGGAAGTTCTTCTCTTCTATTTTAGAAACATACATCTGGGCAGTGTATAAAGCAGCGGTTATCACAACATTTGTCTACTCTCACATGACCTGCCGAATCGTCCATGAGGTATCAGTTCATCTCGCCCTGAAGAAGTCCCATCTGGGACGAAACGCGTCAGCTGTTCTTTCTCACAAATGGAACAATAAAGAGGATTTTTGAAAAAAATTTGGACATTACTCTTTGTGTCTTTGTAACAAGCTTATGACGTAGTTTTCGCAATTCTTACATGTGGTGCACCTGTGCTTATGAATTAATTAACATGCCTTCCTGGAATTGTGACGGGCGGTGCTGAATGCACCGCCCGCCACAATGTTAGGAATGCAGGATGTGCCCGCCACAGTTGTGGGCGCATCCTAATGGCAGCCATGGGACCCCCGCCCTTATGGCAGGCGGTCCCTTTGTTCGACGGGATGCCATCCTAATCTGCCCCAATGTATCCACCTCGCACTCTGAGGACCAGGCTGGATCCAAGGAGATAAATAAACAGGCAGATGGCCATTGTCGACAAGTATGTCATGCATGTGTGCAAGTGTCACTTATTGCTGCCTCAAGGTTGACACCTTATTCCACCACTGCCAGCGAGCTGCGCTCGTTACAGTCATTTAATGCAACCATTTTAGGCATTCATTATCGCTTATCCTCATCTAGACATTTAATTAACAAAGTACCCTGTACTATTAAAAAAGTACTAATAATAGTTAACTGGTCTATGTAAAAAATATCAGAAATATACAGACGCACTCATTAAGGAAAGTTAAGTGAGAACAGAGTGGCATTACACAAAAGTAGAAATCAATAGAAGTCCACGCAGACAACCCAATGGTTTCTAGGCGCAGAAATTTTTATTCGCTCCATGGAAGTCACCTTCCTTGTTGTTGAACGGGCCTAGATCATTGCCAAGTACACTATCAGTGCAGAAGTGACTGAGTTTAAAGAACTCGACAACCATCTCACAATAGCTGTGGATGATAAAAATACATTAAAAAAAACAATATGTGCTTCTATTGCTTTAACAGAAGGTTGTACCTGGCACAACGGAAAAGTGGGTGAAAGGTATGCGTTATTCAACACGATTTTATAGCCCAACTCCACTACAGGATTATTGGCCCTGTTCTTGTAAACGTGCACACGCCTATCTGAGTGGATGCTTAAAACACAGGTGAATTGATAAGACTTAAGTTTAGGGTGTTGTGCTCAGAGGTCCCCCATAACAAAGGTCACCCTAATCGGATTGTGTCTCTCATGTCCTTTGCTGCTCACTTGCATACACAAGGCCATTTGTGCACTACCCACAGTCTCCTGGAGTGATTCAAAGGCCACTATGAAGAGGGTTCCCATAGCTGTCAAGATTTCAGATTGTTTATGAGTGACATTTTCATAATTTCAGTGTAATTATAAGTGACATTGAATGACCATGAGTGACACTTTTCTTGTGAGCAAAATCAAGCAATGAAGACGAGGGAAACACATAAATATCAGAAGTTACACCCATTTGACCAACGAGAAACTGTTTGAAGATCTTATAACTTCTGCAAATTAGCAAGAATGGAAGGGCACACCAGTGCCCTTGTAATCTGAACATGCTATGAAACAAATGTGTAACCATCAGGGCGCGCGCCCCAGACCTCTGAGGCTGTAACCTAAACCAGGCTGCATGTTATTTACACAATCCCCCAAATGGGGCTTTTAGGAGAGGCACTTGTAGGGACACATACTATTATCGTGCAGTGCCGGTCTGGAGGCGAGCCACATGGCCGAGACGACTTCCGGCCCAGCACGGGCACGACAGCAGTCCTCCAGGAGTCGAGTCGGAAGACTTCGACCGGCCACGCCCCAGCACTCTGCACTGCAGTAGAATGCCTGTGAGGCACCACGCTCTGGCAGCAGCGGTCTGTGTCAGGACCTGCAGGTCCACAGACTTGAGTGCTACACACAGCACAGTCTGACCGAGTCAACAGAAGAAATGTGTGAGCAGCGGCGACTAGGCACACTCACCACTGACAAACTTCAAGTCAAGGTTGGCCTGGCCAGCCCGCCAATGCATGAGGTTGTCTCCCTCGGCAGTAGCGATTGACCATTTTAAAGAGTGGCTCCCTCCATCACGCGACAGCACATCACAATGAATATGAATGCATTGCCGGGGCTGTGAATCCTGTTACTATGTAGCCTCACAGCCTGCTTGAGCCAGCCACTCCTGAGCCAGCCGCAAGCAGCACGGACCGTGCGCTGCGACCTGACTTTCTGAGAGTGCACCTAACAGTGCTCTGGCTTGACAGCTCAGGTGCTAGATGCGTGACTTTGAACTTCAGTGCAGTGATGCGGACCAACAAACTGAAATGCGTTAGTCTAACGCCTAATGGCTGGTACTTGGCAGGGCTGGATGTCTCCTTCCTGCACCAGACGTGGAAGTTCATACAGTGCCACATGATAGCAGATTCCTTCACACAGTCACCCAGTGAAGAGCCGATATCACAACGTTTACAGGAAGTTAAAATGGAAACCACTGAAAAGAGCACAGTTTCCAGCTCCAGAGTTTGGGGCCATAGCAAACGGAAAGTCTTGGGGAGGTTTTATACCCTGCCCTGGAATGGACATCGGCAGCAGCCTCAAAAGCTTTTTTGTGTGGGAACGGGGCGGAAGTAAGTTAAAGGGCCTCAGGCTGTGCTTAGCACAAATCCCAGATTCCTTCAAAGCCCCGCCCACCTCCACAAATAAACAAAATCTCTCGCCTCCCTTGAATTCCGCAGAAAGCGCAGTAAATCACCCTGTTCTGTTCTACGGAGATGTGCAAACGTTCATAAAGTACAGGTGTGAGCGCATTTCTCCCGTGCCAAAGAGATGGGTGTATTGGCAACACTGCCGGCCCTTCGCGTTCATCAAAACACAATTTTTTGCTCGAGTCAAAATTGTAGTTTCAAACTGGAAAATGAAAAACACAATTCAAGACAGGTTTATCAGCGAATGAAGCCAATTCCGATGCAAGAGCAAGCCTGGTCTTGACCCTAACCAATCCTAGAATGCAATCCTAAACAGGATAA
The DNA here is from genome assembly GCF_964263255.1 of Lissotriton vulgaris. Lineage (NCBI taxonomy): Eukaryota > Metazoa > Chordata > Amphibia > Caudata > Salamandridae > Lissotriton > Lissotriton vulgaris. The sequence continues at coordinate 704,483,004 of NC_141685.1, read as the reverse complement.
GAAAGGACGGCACATTCCTACGTTCATAGTGCAGGGATAACGACAGGGCGTGCCATTCCGTAGAAAAAGCTAGGTTGTCTGACTCCTGATGTAAAGTGCAAGGCACGCTTTTCAGTGGTCTTAAACATGTTGCTTTCAAATCGCTAGACAATTTGTAAACATACACCACTGCTCCCTGCACTGGCACGGCATCTTGTAATACTATTAGATAAATGAAAAGTAGACTTGTCTGAACATTTCTAAACCTTGCAGCCATCTGCCATCCCTAAAAATCATGCTCCCCACCCCCCATCATTTGCATACCTAATAAGTGTGTCATTCTGAACACAGCTGGGAGGCTCAGTGTTTTGTCTGACATGTCCAGTCACTCCTGGGGTTGCACACAGCGTCACTTTGCATCATGTGACTTGTACTAGTTTTGTGTAATACACATGGGCTTTAAAAAAAACAGCATAAAAGGCATGTTGAATTGTTGATGGCAAAGTTAGTGCTGTCTGAAGCTGCAACTTGCTACCCACCCTACCTCCAACTCTTTATAACACCCGCCACAAAACCTTAAGTAAGGGTATTATGCTGACGTTTGTCATTTAGTTAACATGCACATCACAAAACAGAAGTTCCTTCAATCATGGAAATGCGCTAGAATACACATGTTGTCTGTCAAATTGATTACAATCACAGCTGAAATGCTTAGGATATAATATACGCACTGAGTTTTGCCACCTTTTATCGCCACGAATGAAAATTATTTTGACATTAAAATGTACCAGTCATCAAAAAGAAATACTATGTACTGGCTTGTACGTAAATGGTAGGTCGTGGCTGCATACATTTAATACAGAAAATAATTATGGCGCTCGGAGCCCTTCTAAATTTGATGTGAACGGTTAAAATTTACCCAGTGAGGATATATATGTCTTTGGAAGAAGTACCATCCTCGCCTTACCTTAATTTTTGCGATGATATCTTCATTTTCACGTACGCCTGGGTTGATAGCAATAACCACATTCTCGTAGCCGTTGCCTTTCAGCTGCACCGTTGACTGCTGCAGGGCATGGGGCGGTAGCTGCAGCAGGAGAACGAGAAAGAGAGTTCCGATGAAAAGCATGGCCAGTTCTTGCACAGAACTACAGAGTTGGTGTGGACTTCAGAGGCACGTGAACTCGAAGGTACACACAGCGAATGTGAAGACAGCTCTTGGTTCCGCGGGAACATCTTTCTGCGGTCTGTGACGTACCCGAGCGATCCTCCCTCTCCCTCACATTCCCTCTGCGGCAGGCACGGGCCCCCTTGCCCTCTAGGTGTCCCGTTACAAAGCACTGCAACTCTCAGACGAAAAAAAAATCCGTCTGGGCAGCCGATCTCACCACGTGTGGCGTATGTTATTTCTGACATTGCGATGCCAGGGAAATTCCAGTTGGCTAAGGAATTATGAATGAACAGTAAAATATGCAGAGGATCTCCCGAGCTTGGGAAATTCCGCGAGTGCGAGAGGACGGCAGTCTGCTTGTAAATCATACATTTATATATTATAAAATGTCTGCACAGCTCTGTTCTTTGCAAAGGAAGAAGAATAAACAGGGAATACATAAAGCAAAGAGGAATTAATACCCATGTACAATGGAAGGCAAGAGGAATGGGTAGTTATAGTTAGGACCACTTTTTAATAGGAGTTTTTTTTAATATGCCTATTACTTTGGCTCCATTTGTCATATTTTCACAAACATTCCTCAACAAAGAATGGAAATTACAAACCTCATGATGGTTCATTGGTTGAAACAGTGCTTTTGAGTGCCAAAACGTAAGTAAGCAAATATGTCTTTGCACGATTACTTAAAACCATTGCACAGTAACAGTGCCAAAACTTGCCGGAATAGGAAAGGCTTACAGATGTAGTAATTTATATTTAATGCTTGTAATCAAACTTGTTGCAGAAATGTTTCAGTCATGCGGTCCTCACCCATGACGTTTCTTTCCTTACCACGAAAACATTTATCTTTGAGAAAGACCTTTGAACATTACTTCCAGAGAATTCAAGTGCCAACTCATGCAAAACAAACTGAAAACACAGGCTGCAGTTGAAGCATGCTCTCACTGAGTCACTGAAAAGGCAGCCTTGAATGGTACTGGCACAGTATCATCCAGCGATCCCTTCATGAAAAAACATAACCAGATAAATCCAACACACTCAACTAATTTATTTCAAAAACATAGGGGCATATTATCAAGGGGGTTTATCTCCGCTTTTTTGGCTTTAAAAGCGGAGATAAAATTATCTCCCTATTACCAAGCTGTCGCTAACACCAGTTAGCGACAGCTAATAGGAGATAGCGACCATCTTGGGCCCCGCTTTGCATGTCAGTGATATTTATCACTAATGACATGCAAAGTGGGCGTGCCAAGATGTTAGCGACTGGAAACAGTCCCTAACATCGCTATCTCTTATTACCAACTTTTGGAGATATTCGCGCTAAGCGCGAATATCTCCAAAAGCTAACACCTGCCCTGAGCAGTTCTTAGCCATGTTATCCAATGGGAGGTGGATAACATGGCTAAGAGCATTTGCTCGATAATGCATGAATATCGCTGACTTTTCAGCGATATTCATGCATTGCGGCCGTTTTTTATCGCATTTGCGATAAACCTTGCTAATAGCAAGGTTTATCTGCGATAAAAATCGCCGATGTGCGGCGATAATTTTTGTCTCTAAACAAGTTAGAGACAAAAATTATCGCTAGTTGTTGGTATAGTTCCTGTTGGGACATTTCTCCGTACTAGGGCGTGCCCTTTACCTCTGCACTGTAGAATAAAACATGCAATACCTCTTTTTGTTTTACTTTGGCAGGCATTCCAGCAAAGGAAATGGTGTAGGGCCACTATTGCTTTAAGAGTTCTGAGCTTTTTCTGGAAGCCAAGTGTAAGATCGAAAGAGATGACATTGTAAACTAATATATTTAAAAAATTTCAGCTTTTGAATTACATAAACTGCAGATCAGTCATGGATGGTGACTTTCGAAAGTGGTAGGGCGCAAAAGTTCTTTCCAACGTTCACATTGTGACAGGAGGAAGGTCGTGAGTCAGACAGCCACCAGGTCTCAATGTCTGAATTGCGCAATGCTATACAAAAACGTTGGTATTATTCCCTGCTTGCTGCTTAATGAAACATGTGATCTTTAACAATATTTTGTTTCACTGATCCTCCTTTTTCTTCATTATCATATGTTAGAGCACCTTGAAATGCAGAAGTTCAGGATGTACGCTGTACAAAACTTCTTGTGTTTGATTTAATAGAATATACTATTGCTTCATGTATAATAATAATCTAGGCTGCATCTATAGTGGACATGACAACTGACTTACCTCTTTGCTAATGATGTAGCTGTTATATTTACATATGTTTTACATTCTATAAATGTATCTAGTTATATTCCATGTTGGCGTTATAACATTCTAGTTCTGGCCTGGATCTTCACTGCCGTTCTGGATTGTAGAACACGGCAGTGAGGGACAAGGTAGTTGAGGCAGCAACTGATGGATGACTGTTTGACTCGGGGTTGTATTACCATTAAACTTATTTTCATGAAGAAGTTGCCTAACTATTCATCTTTGCAAAAGTGGCGACGAGGGAAAAGCAAACCCACATACAACCCCTGGGACACTAAAGACACATTTTTCGAAAAGTAGACAAAAGCTACGTGTTACATTTTGCGTCCAAAGTACATTGCTTAAGACTTCTTATGAAGAAAAGTGTTAATTTTGCTTGGAATTCTGAGTGCCAATCTGCTTTTGATAGCATAAAAGATGATACCATCAGAGCGGTAGCCCTCAAGCCTTTTGATCCCAACAACAAATCATTCATTGTTGTGGATGTTATTGCTTACGGTTTAGGCGCTGTATTACTACAAAAAAAGTACAAGACTGAATGTGTAATAGCTTTCGCTTCCCGTATTCTGAGAGGTGCAGAAGCCTCTTACTCAGTAATTGAAAAGGAAGCGTTAGCTTGTTATTGGGGAGTCAATTTTTTCAAAACTTATGTTTGGGGCACAAATTTTAAACTCAGGACAGACCATAAACCTCTTGTAGACATTTTCACCACTAAAGGAGCAGGTAAAGCAACTCCTAGAATAGCTAAATGGATATATAAATTACAAGAATTTGATTTTCAAATTGTGCATGTACCAGGCATTAAGAATGTGAATGCTGATTGTTTATCACGGCTTCCTCTTTGGATACTTCAAATAAAGTTGAAGAGTGTGCAGATGTTGAGGAAGAATGGTCAGTAGCCACTATAAGTGAAGCAGGTAATGGAGCCATCAGTCTGGGGGAATGGAAACAAACAGTTATGGATGATCTTACTTTACAACGTGTGATTTCATACATGACACATGATAACGATCGTAATGTCTGGTGTGACCAAGAACTTTCAGAGTATAAAATGGTCTGGTCGGAATTATCTTATGATTCTGTTTGGGGAATTGTCAGGAGAGCAGACAAATTACTTGTACCCTCTAGTTTACGTTCCAGATTATTGGAACTCGTTCATGAAGGTCATTCTGGCATGTCAGTCATGAAAATGAGAGCCAGGTATGATTTTTGGTGGCCTGGATTAGACAAATACATCGACAGGTGTGTTAGAAATTGCGTTGCATGCATGTGTGGAGACAAATCTCACGTATCACAAGACACCACTATCATTCCCATTGCATTTCCAGAAAAACCTTGGCAAAAGTTAGCCATGGATATTTGTGGTCTATTTAGTGTAGGGAGTATCGCAGGAAAATTTGCATTGGTTCTAATGGATTACTATACTAAGTGGCCTGAGGTAGCATTTGTAAGAGAAATCAAGCTTCTAATATTGTCAGTTTTTGTGAAGAATTATTTCATAGGTTAGGTTATCCTGAATCTATTACAACAGACAATGGTCCGCAATTTGTGGAGGGGGAATTTCAAGAATATTTAATTGCACATGGTGTAAAGCATAATACCACTGCTGTCTATTGTCCAAGGGAGAATGGTATGGTTGAAAGGTTTAACCGTGTGTTGAAAGAAAGCATTCAGTTAGCTGTTCTAGAAGGTGTGGATCGCAAGTTGGCTATTAAAAAAATGATTTGGAGCTATCGCAATACCCCACATTCGGCTACTCTAGAGACTCCTTTCAGTCTTCTCAAGGGACGATCAGCTTGCAGTAAAGTGACTCCTGCATGGATGTGTAAGGCTTCTTCTAGTGTTGTTTCCAAAGATATTCTGCAGCAGAGGATACATGATTACCAAAGTAAATATGCTCAGAGACATAACAATAAAATTAGAAACCATGTGCAGAGTTTCCATGTGGAAGACTGGGTGAGAACCTCACAGGTTGAAATGTCGCAGGGAAATTTCTCTAGATGGTCCAAACCTAATAACATTTTGAAAGTAGTTGGCAATTGCATGTTGTTGGATGATGGTCGTAGGTGGAATTTCAATAAAGTAACTTTATGCAATGATTCGGAGCGCAACATTTGGGTAGGTAACAAAGATAATACCAATGTTCCTATTCAGGGCGAATCAAATCCTGTTGATGTTCCTATGACAGCCAAGGATTCTGTTTCCTGTAATCCTGGATTCAGAAGATTGTCTGGGCGCATCATTTCTAAACCATCCTGGTTTAGAGTTTGACTTAAACTTATAACATCATATTATCCTTGTACATATTATATCATCATAATTCTTAATTTATTCTTTTCATTTTTTTTATTACTCATTTCTCATATATTTTAGGAAGGGGAGATGTGTTATATTTACATATGTTTTACATTCTATATATGTATCTAGGCATATTCCATGTTGACGTTATAACATTCTAGTTCTGGCCTGGATCTTCACTGCCGTTCTGGATTGTAGAACACAGCAGTGAGGGACGAGGTAGTTGAGGCAGCAACTGAAGGATGACTGTTAGCCTCAGGGGTTGTATCACCATTAAACTTATTTTTATGAAGAAGTTGCCTGACTATTCATCTTTGCATAATTAGCCGCCATGGCAGAGGGGCAAGTGTGTTTCTAAGTTCATATTTAAAAACTGTCACTTTTAAAAATGTCTATCAATACAGTTGCTTTATCTGATGTACTAAGGTGAAACTTTGTGTTTGGCGGTGCTGCGCGTTTCAAGGAGTACTGCTAAGTGGTGGGTACCAGCTGGCTCACTAAAGCTGGCTCACTACTGGAGCTTGGAGTCCTCGTGCAGCCCCCTGCAGCTCGCTCCTCTCGGGATGGCTTTTAGTGTAGGGTGGTGTCCAGTTCCCAAAGCCTGTGCCCGCCCGGCAGTGGACTGTGGGCTGTGGAGCAAGGGCTGTCAGGCGCTGTAATGTCTTCGGGCCCCCAATCATGACAGGAGACAAACGGTCAGTATAACAGCTTCTTTTATTGCTTCGTTACAGCCTCGGTAAAGTACGTCCTATCCTCTGCCCTGGTCATTTCATTCTGCTCACTTCCTTCCCTTGACCGGAACTGGTGTCCTGTGTCGGCCCCTTCCTGCACTCTGGTCCCAAGGTTCTAATGCCCTCTATCCAGGGCACAACATCTGCCAGTGTCAGGAGCCGTCATGGCAAGAGCACACCCAAAGCACACTGAGTAAGGTGAGCAGTGCCAACAGCATTTGTAGAATCTGCTCCGCCTCCCTGTACACCCTACCACCATTCGCTCTCGACCAATTATCCATCGCCTTCATGAATTACATCTGTACGTCTCCAGCCCCTGCCCTATCATCTGCATCTGGCCAAAATAGTCCATGCTTAGACACAGTGGTTTTGTCAGAGATGAGAACACTAGTTTTGAGTTGAGGAAAAGCAGTTAATGCCAAAGAGAGCAATGACATGTGTAGCCAGGGACACATGCAATTCAAAATAACATTTGTTATTTATTTTTTCAATATGCAAAAAGATATAGTACAGGTGCTCACATTAACAAAGTGACAACAAGCGTGATGTGATAAATGAGAGTGACTTTAATATATATATACATCGTATTGACAGCAACCTAGAGAACTCCTTATGAACCAATTATACAAAATGCATAGAGTTCTTGCTGTAGGGGGTTGACGGCATTTCGATCTCAGTGATTTGAGATCATCTTCAGGACATAGAAAATGTGAGCAAGCTGAATTATGAGACCGGGAGAATCTAGTGAGAATGTAGAAGAATAGTATAGTCAGGATTCAATTAAGGCGTTTAGGCGATGACCGGTGTGTGAACAATAAGTGATGAAACCTGGGAGTGGCGTGAAGCCGACGGTTGCTCAAACCCAGGTGAAAGGTATTAATCAGAGCGAGTGATGATTATCTGAGCCTATTGTTCCGGCTGGGTGAGGAGCGAGTATGTAGGTTCCAGGTGCTCAAGTGACAAGATATGATCTACTAATTTGGAATTCAGCCGGAGGTGTAAGACGGCGATGTTGAGCAAAGGAGGATAGTTAATTACCTTCTGTGGTAGTAAGCCTTGTAAGCTTCACTGCAGGAGTCAGTCTGTTTTCATCAGGAACCAGAGATACAGGCCGTTCTCGCACACAGACTGACTCCCACGGTGCAGGCGCTTTAAATCAGGAGCCAAACAGTGACCCTTTCCAAGAGGTGCATAGAGGGACCACTCGGAGACTTTCAGCTCACTGCTTTGAACACCCATGTGAAGCAATTGTTAAAATGTGCCTTGAAAAATCAAGGGGACCTATGGTGGCACATAAGAAACGGAAGCGGAGGGTAGACCGTTCGGGACCGACAGTCACGTCTGATCAGATACTTTCATCTAACACCAAGCACACCATCTAGAGGCATGCAAATTAACTCCACCCCACTCCGACTGTCACATTTGGCATTAAACCTTGGTGCAAAGCATGACCAGTACAAGACGATAAAGAAAAAATCAACATACTAGCCAGTAATGAAGCCCCTATATCAAAGCCAGAGGAAGCTCTGCCACAGCCTTCATTTAATTCATCAGTGGGCAGGGAATACCTATCTCACTTAATTTCTCAGATAGAGGAAGAAGAGAGGAAGAGGTGGCCCCAGGTGAGACCAAAAGCTCTGCACCCCTGACAACAGGTCAACTAGAGGAACAATAACCACTCATGGATGCTGCGAAAAAGCCAGAAAGCAAAACATGACAGGAAAACAGATGAACCCAGCTGACTCCCCCAGATGGAGACTCTTATTACCTCGCAAATGACTTATCCTATCTCCACTGTCATTCCTCCCTGGACCCACCCCCTGGTCTCTAGTTTTCAGAAATGTGTTGGTTTGGTAGTTTCCCAAGATGGCCGCTGAACCCGGAGCCAAAAACCCAGGTAACCCCCCCTTACAAAACCAGGTCATTTTGTGATAGGTAATTTCAATGTCTCCACAATAAGTTTTGGGCCCTTGCTTGTCGCGGGTACTTTGCCTAACCACACAAGCGAGTTACCATTTTTATTGGGAGACCTAGAGGAACACTGGGTGGTAGAAAATGTGTGTTGTGCCCGGTGATCCTACAACTTTCCCAAACAAAAATGTGATGTCTGCCGGGGATTCAGGGTAGGAAAACATTGGAAGAGCCACAAAAGCTGTAACTCACTGGACTCCCCAGGGTGTCTAGTTTTCATAAATGGGCCCTTGCCTGTCGCAGGTACATGGCCTACCCACATAACTGAGGTGCCATTTTTATCTGGACACTTGGGGAAATGCTGGGTGGTAGTAACTTTGTTGTTTCTTTCTAGAGTGTGACAATGATGGCACAGTGATGCAAGAAAAATGTGACAGTAGCATTTTGAGGTTTGCAGGACATTGTGGGTAAGATAACTTGTTGGGATGCACCGGAGCAACATCACCATATACTCCCATTGTTGTATGGCGTTTTAGATTCCAAATGGATTTTCCTGATTCATACCCTTATATAGGTACAATTCAAGTTGCCCTTATATAGGCATAGAAATCAAGCCCTTATTTAGGCATAGCCCATGCAACCCAAATGCAGGCATGGCTACTTCCATCCATTCACCAAACGTCACAACGATTTCTTGGAAAACCAGCTTAAGCCGTTAGGGACTTCCCCTTGCTTGAATATTGATTTCTCCAAGAACTCAGTTAGTTTTACAATGAACATCTATTCCTCAGGGGTTCATTCATGATGTTTATATGCCTGACTTTACGTAATTGCTGGCATTCCTAAACACCTTCAAGGAATAAATATACCTTCACTTGCTATGGCAGAGGACGCTGGTTCGGAGCAGTTCGATGACCTACTTGCCCGACGCAGCTCGTTACAGCAAGTGCCGAAGGAAGCCGACTCTCCAGCTGATGCTCTGATCAGGAAGCTGCCCTCCTCTGCTGAGAAATCCAGCTCCAGGATTTCTGACTCCCCTTGCGGGGTGTTGGGAAATCGAGTCCAGAGACAGAGATACCAGACCCCCTTCATTCTAAGGTATGGAGCTGATTAGAACCTAGAGAAACCTTTGGTAGATTCTTGTCAAAAACTAAACCTATGCTAAAGACCATACTTAATTCTTCCCTGGTACTAGACCTAGGTTAGGTACATTGGGGTAGGCGTATTTTAGAAGCACCAGTTGAGTATTTTAGCCTGTGTTATTTATGTATGTATTTTTATATGGCTTAGAAAGCATACAATGCTATTACAGTATTATTTTATTAATACTATTCTCGCTGTACGCATTATACTTTGCATTCTGTCTAACGATTCTAGCAGTTCACCTCTCTTGCATGAGAAAGAAGACTATTCAATAAACCTTTTATTGAAAACGCAACTCTCACTATTTCTCTGAAAACTCTGTAGAAACGAAGCATACACGATTGACTAAGTGAAATACTTAAAGTATCAACAAGAGAGAGAGGGCATGAGCGGACACGCCTATACCCCTGTCAGTATATGATAAACAACTTAGGAGTGACTCAGTGAGAAAGAAAAATATATTTAAATATGTGTGAATCTATTTTACCCTCCACCAAAAAACGGTGAACCAGCTTAAGGAAACACCCATATTGGGCAACCTTCGCCCTTGTGTGTTTAAAGGAAAAGAGAAAGACAAGTCTTTCTCTTTATAAAAGGACCCTCACTCACCACTAATTGGTGACATGCTTCATCATTGGGTCCCCGCCGGGGTGGCCGAGTGCCCCCCCAGCGTGCTACAACGCCTGAGTTAAAGCGGAGCGGGATGGTGATGTGTGTAACAGTGCTCTAACTGAAATGTGAGTATAACTGTGAGTGCAAAAATACAAGGTTGAGGCCTATACAACATTTTTAATAAAAGGCCCACCCGTATTAAGTTAAAAACAGTGTAAACGGACAAAACTAGGTTCTATATTAGGAAACCTGTGTCCTTAAATAAAATAATCGGTCAACATGTATCTGCTGTTAATCATGCAAAATTGCTCAGCATTCGTCAGGACCTTTACAGAAAGCACTCCGGTGGTGTGCGCGCGCTAAGGCGCACCCTCCCGTGAGGCTTTTAGTGTGAAAAGGAAATTTTCATAACAGTGTTACTCACGGTTGTTACCCGTGGCAGCTCACTGAAATTCACAGGAGCCAAAAAAGGGGAGATAAACCCCCTAATAATATGTCCCTAGGTTCTATATTAGGAAACCTGTGTCCTTAAATAAAATAATCGGTCAACATGTATCTGCTGTTAATTATGCAAAATTGCTCAGCATTCGTCAGGACCTTTACAGAAAGCACTCCGGTGGTGTGCGCGCGCTAAGGCGCACCCTCCCGTGAGGCTTTTAGTGTGAAAAGGAAATTTTCATAACAGTGTTACTCACGGTTGTTACCCGTGGCAGCGCACTGAAATTCACAGGAGCCAAAAAAGGGGAGATAAACCCCCTAATAATATGTCCCTAGGTTCTATATTAGGAAACCTGTGTCCTTAAATAAAATAGTCGGTCAACTCACTGAAATTCACAGGAGCAAAAAATACCTCTAGAAATAGAAGGAAAAACAGGCAAAACATAATAACACATACTGACATATAGTTCACTTTCTAATAATTGCCAGTTAGTCTATAGCGATATGACACGCTCATTGTCATATAGAATATGTGAGCCATTATTCTGTCTTAGTAACATGATGGAAAAACCTCCAATTACATAATCAGAGAATGAGGTCCCCCCTCCTTTGTTAATTGTAATTAATTACAAAGAGGTTGAGAAACCGATAGCGCTGTATTCAGACAGCTATAGGTTAAATTAAGCAAGCTATCGCGGGGGCATTCCCTCCTGATTACATCATTCTGGTGCTTAAGGTATTAATAAAAATCAGTGTAGCAATAGGACTCAGTCGTCAATATTTAAGAGCTAACGTCATGAGGACTAGACACCATGACTTCTGGTGGGCTCATTATCGTTAAACACAAAGAAGAGAAGCACTCACGTATCGAGAGAAAAGTGCTCTCTCCCTGTGTTGAGACGGCGCGGGATACCTTCACGCGGTGTCAAATCTAAGCAGAAAACAAAAATACAGTTTACCCTCCAAGCGGTATCTGTTCCACGATCGTTCTGAATGGAGACCGCTCTCTCGTATTGCAGCAGAGTAGCCACTTACTTGTGCACACGCGACTCCCCGCCTAGTACCTACAATCAGTGATGCCGTCAGCCCGGAGGTAAATGGAGTCTGCGGGGATCGTCTATTTGAATCTGCAGTAGTCCCGATCACGTGTACAATGTGATCGTGCGTCTGTAGGTTGGAACTCCGTATATTAAAGGGGAATTATCACAATTCCCAGTACGGACCAGGGTTCAAATCCCCCTTCTCGTCAGAAAAGCGAAGGTGGAGAGCGGGAGGCTTCTACCGTCTTTCGTTTTCTTTCAGAGAGCCCGACATGCTCATACGGGTCTCTCAGCACATGAAGTATCAAAGCACTCCCAGACGGCGGGGGTCGATCGTCTCAGGTTCCTATCAAGGTGACGTGGGGTCCGGACCATTACCACCCCCTTTTGTACCGCTTTTGGCCACCATAAGTGTGGCAGGGTATGCTCAGACGTGAGCCCCTTGCTCACTTTGCCACTGGATTCAAGCAAGCCGGGCTGAAGACGGCTGGAATGCCAGAAACCGGTCCTCTGAAGCTTGTTTCCGGTCCAGGGAAGGCATGGCTTGGCAGTTCGGGCTGGACTGTTCCCATGAGGCACAGGGTCAGACTGATTTGCATATAGCCATGTCTGAACTGGGGTGGCAGAGTGGGCTAAAGAACGGTGATGGATTAAACCCAGATCTTTTGACTGGGTGTGAGTGTTTGATTGGTTCAGATGCTCCGTCCATTACCACCCACTTTTGTACTGCTTTTGGCCACCATAAGTGTGGCAGGGTATGCTCAGACGTGAGTCCCTTGCTCACTTTGCCACTGGATTCAAGCAAGCCGGGCTGAAGACGGCTGGAATGCCAGAAACCGGTCCTCGGAAGCTTGTTTCCGGTCCAGGGAAGGCATGGCTTGGCAGTTCGGGCTGGACTGTTCCCATGAGGCACAGGGTCAGACTGATTTGCATAGAGCCATGTCTGAACTGGGGTGGCGGAGTGGGCTAAAGAACAGTGATGGATTAAACCCAGATCTTTTGACTGGGTGTGAGTGTTTGATTGGTTCAGATGCTCCGTCCATTACCACCCCCTTTTGTACCGCTTTTGGCCACCATAATTGTGGCAGGGTATGCTCAGACGTGATTCCCTTGCTCACTTTGCCACTGGATTCAAGCAAGCCGGGCTGAAGACGGCTGGAATGCCAGAAACCGGTTCTCGGAAGCTTGTTTCCGGTCCAGGGAAGGCATGACTTGGCAGTTCGGGCTGGACTGTTCCAATGATGCACAGGGTCAGACTGATTTGCATATAGCCATGTCTGAACTGGGGTGGCAGAGTGGGCTAAAGAACGGTGATGGATTAAACCCAGATCTTTTGACTGGGTGTGAGTGTTTGATTGGTTCAGATGCTCCATCCATTACCACCCCCTTTTGTACCGCTTTTGGCCACCATAAGTGTGGCAGGGTATGCTCAGACGTGAGTCCCTTGCTCACTTTGCCACTGGATTCAAGCAAGCTGGGCTGAAGACTGCTGGAATGCCAGAAACCGGTCCTCGGAAGCTTGTTTCCGGTCCAGGCAAGGCATGGCTTGGCAGTTCGGGCTGGACTGTTCCCATGAGGCACAGGGTCAGACTGATTTGCATATAGCCATGTCTGAACTGGGGTGGCAGAGTGGGCTAAAGAACGGTGATGGATTAAACCCAGATCTTTTGACTGGGTGTGAGTGTTTGATTGGTTCAGATGCTCCGTCCATTACCACCCCTTTTTGTATGTACTGTAGGCCGCATGTACATGTTATTAAAAATATAACATTGGCAGTGTTGCAGTTTGTATGGCTGCGCTGTTCCCATTGTTTGCCATTAGTCAAGTCCAATGATTTTGTGTGGGTTGTAAGATGGCAAATGTTACAATTCCCACAGGGGAAATGCCCAGTAACTGCAGGTAGACCCCAGGCATTCAGGACAGTCGCTTCCTGTTTTCAGTTGTCATAGCCCTAGGGCGTGTGTGGACCAATGAGTCTTTTAGGCTCGTTGCTCTTTTATATGAAAAAAGAGGCTTCTACCATTTATGCTTGTGACTGGTGATTATTTTCCAGTGTTTAGAAATACATTTACTAACTGCATTCGATAAGGGATTATATGTGGTTACACATGTCAAGGGGATTTCGTTGTTGTTAGTCTTGGGATGGTCATCCAAGAGCTTGTCCCTCTGTTGATTTCTGGCTCGTTTCTGACTCCTGTCAATAATTCTTTTTGGGTACCCTCTATGCTCCAACTTAGTTGTTAGATCTCCTGCCTGCTGTTTACAGTCAGACAGGTCACTGCAATTTCGGCGTATCCGAAGATACTCTCCGTACGGGAGGTTCTCCCGCAAGGCCAGAGGATGGTAACTCGTAAAGTGCAATAGGTTATTCCTTGCAGTTGGCTTATAGTAGGTTTTAGTCTCCAATTGGTTTCCCCGTTTACTGATAGTGACATCCTAAAAAGTGATGGTATCTACAGCATGCTCATGTGTAAATTTTAGATGTTGGTCACATCTGTTAACCCAGGAGAAGAAATTGAAATTGAATAGTGAGTGCTCTTCGCCCTTCCAAATCATGAGCACGTCATCTATATAGCGCTGCCATAAGATGATATCTGCTGAGTATGGGTTTGTCGGACTCAGTATATAGTTACACTCAAAGTTGTACATGTACAGGCCTGCCACCGTAGGGGCAAATGCGAGGCCCATCGAGGTGCCCGTTGCCTGGAGGTAGATCTTACCCTCATATTCAAAATAGTTTCTCTTTAACGCCAAAGTGGCACAGTCCACCACAAATGAACGAGTCTTCTCTCAATGCTCAGAGTGATCACAATGCCCGATGAACCTTGCTTTCTTGTCACCATGGACATCGAAAGCCTCTACACCTGCATTCCGCAGGACGAAACTATAAAAGTTTTAAAAGAGGCTTTGGACAAAGCACCCTGAGATTTTATGACGACTCGTTCATTTGTGGTGGACTGTGCCACTTTGACGTTAAAGAGAAACTATTTTGAATATGAGGGTAAGATCTACCTCCAGGCAACGGGCACCTCAATGGGCAGCACATTTACCCCTTCGGTGGCAGACCTGTACGTGTACAACTTTGAGTGTAACTATATACACTGATTTTTATTAATACCTCAAGCACCAGAATTATGTGATCTGGAGGGAATGCCCCCGCGATACCTTGCTTAAGTTAACCTATAGCTGTCTGAATACAGCGCTATCGGTTTCTCAACCTCTTTGTAATTAATTACAATTAACAAAGGAGGGGGGACCTCCTTCTCTGATTATGTGATTGGAGGTTTTTCTATCATGTTACTAAGACAGAATAATGGCTCACATATTCTATATGACAATGAGTGTGTCATGTCACTATAGACTAACTGGCAATTATTAGAAAGTGAACTATATGTCAGTATGTGTCATTATGTGCTATTATGTTTTGCCAGTTTTACCTCCTATTTCTACAGGTATTTTTTGCTCCTGTGAATTTCAGTGAGCTGCCACGGGTAGCAACCGTGAGTAACACTGTTATGAAAATTTCACACTAAAGCCTCACGGGAGGGTGTGCCTTAGCGCGCGCACACCACCGGAGTGCTATCTGTAAAGGTCCTGACGAATGCTGAGCGATTTTGCATAATTAACAGCAGAAACATGTTGACCGACTATTTTATTTAAGGACACAGGTCTCCTAATATAGAACCTAGGGGCATATTATCAAGGGGGTTATCTCCCCTTTTTTGGCTTTAAAAGCCAAGAAAGAGGAGATAAAATGATCTCCCTATTACCTAGCTGTCGCTAACACCAGTTAGCGACAGCTAGTAGGAGATAGCGACCATCTTGGGCCCCGCTTTGCATGTCAGTGATATTTATCACTAATGACATGCAAAGTGGGCGTGCCAAGATGTTAGCGACTGGAAACAGTCGCTAACATCGCTATCGCCTATTACCAACTTTTGGAGATATTCGCGCTAAGCGCGAATATCTCCAAAAGCTAACACCTGCCCCTGAGCAGTTCTTAGCCATGTTATCCAATGGTAGGTGGATAACATGGCTAAGAGCATTAGCTCGGTAATGCATGAATATCGCTGACTTTTCAGCGATATTCATGCATTTCGGCCGATTTTTATCGCTTAGGAGATAAACTTTGAAATAGCAAGGTTCCTAAGCGATAAAAATCGCCGCAGCTCTGCGATAAAAATATCGCCGCTAATCCAACATAGCGATAATTATCGCTAGTTGTTGGTAATATGCCCCCTAGTTTTGTCCGATTACACTGTTTTGAACCTAATACGGGTTGGCCTTTTATTAAAAATTTTGTATAGGCCTCAACCTTGTATTTTTTAACTTTGCACTCACAGTTATACTCACATTTCAGTTAGAGCACTGTTACACACATCACCATACCGCTCCGCTGTAACTCAGGCGGGGACCCAAAAATGAAGCATGTCACCAATTAGTGGTGAGTGAGGGTCCTTTTATAAAGAGAAAGACTTGTCTTTCTCTTTTTCTTTAAACACACAAGGGCGAAGGTTGCCCATTGTGGGTGTTTCCTTAAGCTGGTTCACCGTTTTTTGGTGGGGGGTAAAATAGATTAACACATATTTAAATATATTTTTCTTTCTCACTGAGTCACTTCTAAGTTGTTTATGATATAAGTGAAATACTTATCTATTGTTTCCACGACTCTGAAGATAGTTATTCCAGTCCTAGGGAAACAAAGTTGTCATGTTTATGCGGTTGTCAGAAACTAATCCCTTCTTGTGAATTCGAGAAAGTTTCTAGTGACCTCTGAGCTAGCTGGCACTCACAATTAAGTTTAGTATATTTGATAGAGACCTACTGACCTAAGCCCTACGTCTTATCTATAGGATATATTATTCCAATGCGCAGAGCCTATTGAGAATATAGAAACTACACTACATGGCGCCCAACGTTTGTTAAGGCACTAATTTAACGCTAGATACTAAAGTAACTCAGTCGTGCCTTTCTCAGGGACCCCTTTTTCCGTAATACTCCAATAGATGTCTGGAGTGGATAAAGGGATAATATCCGCCATAGCTGAGTAAGAAGAAAATCCTAGATATTAGCTTTTTGGTTTGTTCAACGTTGAAGGATACAGTGTTCCAAAATATTGTGCACCTTATCTTTGTTTCCTTGATACTTACTCTGCAAACTTTCAGTCAACAGAAATGTCGAATTACGGCAACAACACTGAGAACGGTGGAGCTGCGGCTCATCCAGCAGCTTGTGACACAACTTGTTTTAATGAAACCGACGAGGATGCTATATGCATTCCTATAAATTTAAGGAGAGCCATCACTATAAAACTTATAAAAAATGGCCTATCAGCAAGAGGTGGTAGGGCAGTGTTTGTGATAGAGGCACATGAATATCACCAGACACAGGTATTCTGTTCTTGGATGGTCTTCCCTGAAGCAAATCCAGTAACAAATGTGTTTCCCTTCTACAAAGAAGATGAACCACCAATGGAATACATTCCTTTCAAGGATATAGAAATTCCACTAACATACCAGGAGCATGCGCTCTGGTTTAAAGGCTCCCTAAAACATATAAATCACGTTACCAGGCTCGGTCCACTAGGTAGACCAGGAGCAACATGGCTAGCTTTATCCAACTACAGACCTGACCCAGC
Source organism: Lissotriton vulgaris (assembly GCF_964263255.1). Classification (NCBI taxonomy): domain Eukaryota; kingdom Metazoa; phylum Chordata; class Amphibia; order Caudata; family Salamandridae; genus Lissotriton; species Lissotriton vulgaris. The sequence continues at coordinate 704,465,809 of NC_141685.1, read as the reverse complement.
CATTGAATCAATGTCGGATGAACAATTACTTAATAATATACACATTTTAGTAGAATTCCATAGTTAAAGGTCTTTACTAAAAACACTCGTACTCCTATTAAAAAGAAGTGAGAAAATAGCAAACAAACTTCTAAAGAGAAGCGTTCTCAATCCTGAGGTAGATCTCCTCAAAAGGAGCCCTCCGAAAGGAGGTATAACCTCAGGAATAGGGATAATTTGAGAAAACCTGACAGATATCAAGATACTGATACACGCTCCTTTGTACCTTTCAGACTTCGTCAGAGAAATCCAAAAGAAGAGGACGGTCAAAACACAAGGAAGAACGCTTGAAGTCCAAAGACGATCAGCACGTTCAGAAAAACAAGAAACCTCAATTCACCAAAAACGGGCAATGGGCTCAGATAATGTTGGACAGCGCAGCAGAAGTCACCATAGCTCGCAAGAATTTGAAGGATCATCTGGAGACAGTGGACTTGAATGAATTTATTCAAGTTGAAACTGCAGATACCAGGTTTCGTTCTCCACATAAGTTATATGAAGTAACACTTCGAATGGAGGGAGACATACCAAGAAAGATAAGAGCACTCTTTTGGGAGCGACTCTCTGAGGGTCAAGACATTCTTCTAGCTGAACAAGACTGGCCTTCAGAATTTGTCAGGGAGTGCCCACATGGCGAAGACACATTAAGCCAGCCTTCTCCAATCACATTCCAATTTATTTAAAATATACATATGCCAGAAAATGGGCAGTAGCCTAGGCTCCAGCCTTATATACAAATCATGTAGTATGGGATGAGGATTCCCCTCACCATAAAATCCAGTTAAAAAATCAAGCAACTGCACAACGGCAGTACCCAGTTAAGCAAGAAGCTAAACAAGCATTTGCAACGCAATAGGTCTCGTATTAGTAAAGTTAGAGGTATTAGTATTATAAATGACAAATTTTTTATAATGTTTTTGTTTTGAAAATAGCTAAATTAATAAATTTGTCATTTACAATGCCAATAGAGTTATTTATTGCAAACGTGATACCTATAGCATTTGTTATGCAATATGTGTTGTATTTACATGACTTAGATGTATTAATATTAAAAATAACAATGGGTTGTATTTTTTTCAATAATTAATACTTAAATAAAAGTTATTGTAATTTATAATGGCAATAGCTTAAACTTTTGCAAATAACTTTTGGCAAGATTATGTTTAGTGTATTTTATTGTGATGAAAATTCAAGAACAGAAGTGAAATATTAACATTTTTTTGTGACATTTGTAATAAAGTTTGAAACATTGAGAGAACATATTTGAATCAGTTGTTGTTGAATGGTTGCACAGATTGATGCTGTGGTGGCTCTGAATGATGTTGTGGCGGTGACGAGTGATGCAGTGGCGTTCAGTGATGCTGTGGTAGCGCATAGTGATGTTGTGGTGCCCCTGAGGGATGCTGTGGTGATGCGATGGATAGTGAGGGTGATAGATAGATAGAGGGAGGGCGAAAGATAGATAGAGGGAGGGCGAGAGATAGAGGCAGGGTGATATATAGAGGCAGGGCAAGAGGGCGAGGGATGGAGTGTGGGTGAGGGATGGAGTGTGGGCGAGGGCTGGAGTGGGCGAGGGATGGAGTGTGGGGAGGGGGAGGGATGGAGTGTGGGGTGGAGGAGGGATGGAGTGTGGGGCGGGTGAATGGATGGATGGATGGAATGCGGGGATAGATGGATGGAGTGCGGGGATGGATGGATGGATGGAGTGGGGGGGTGGATGGATGGATGGAGTAGGGGGATGGATGGATGGAGTGGGGGGATGGATGGATGGAGTGGGGGGATGGATGGATGGAGTGGGGGGATGGATGGATGGAGTGCGGGGATGGATGGATGGAGTGGGGAGATGGATGGATGGATGGAGTGGGGGATGGATGGATGGAGTGGGGGGGATGGATGGAGTAGGATGGATGGGTGGATGGAGTGGGATGGATGGAGTGGGATGGATGGATGGATGGATGGAGTGGGGGGATGGATGGAGTGGGATGGATGAAGATGGATGGATGGAGTGGGATGCATGGATGGATGGAGTGGGGGGATGGATGGATGGAGTGGGACGGATGGATGGATGGAGTGGGATGGATGGATGGAGTGGGGGGATGGATGGATGGATGAATGGAGTGGGGGGATGGATGGATGGAGTGGGACGGATGGATGGATGGAGTGGGATGGATGGATGGAGTGGGGGGATGGATGGATGGATGAATGGAGTGGGGGGATGGATGGATGGATGGAGTGGGATGGATGGAGTGGGGGATGGATGGATGGATGGAGTGGGGGGGGTGTATGGATGGAGTGGGATGGATGGATGTATGGAGTGGGGGGATGGATGGATGGAGTGGAATGGATGGATGGATAGGGTGGGGGGATGGATGGATGGATGGAGTGGGGGGATGGATGGATGGAGTGGGGGGATGGATGGATGGAGTGGGGGATGGATGGATGGATGGAGTGGGGGGATGGATGGAGTGGGGGGATGGATGGATGGATGGATGGAGTGGGGGGGATGGATGTATGGAGTGGGGGATGGATGGATGGATGGAGTGGGGAGCCGAAGACAAGAAAAAAAGTACAATCAGGGAAGCAGAAGGCAAGAAAACGAGGGCAATCAGGGAAGCAGAAGGCAAGAAAACGAGGGCAATCAGGGGAGCAGAAGGCAAGACAAGAAAAAAAAACGAGTACAATCAGGGAAGCAGAAGGCAAGAAAACGAGGGCAATCAGGGGAGCAGAAGGCAAGACAAGTCAGCTGACGACAAACAACACAACAAGTGAAGAAGCACAATCGTAACACAAAGTGAAATGTCTCTTAATTCGGTCCGAATCTGGGCGCTCTGTGGTTGTGATGGGGGAGGGTGAGGGGCAGTTGTGAGAGGCGCCATGACGAAAGGCAGGAAAACAATGACAATAGCACTCTTCAAATATAATTATTTGACGGCTAATAGAAACATGCAAGTAAAAAACTATGTCATTTTCAACGCCAATAGCTCTTAGTTTAACAAATGTGAGACCTCTTGCACTGCAAATGCTTGATTCTAACTGGTGTTTCTTCAGTTTTTAGAGTTTAGAGTTCGGGCAGGATTGCTATTTCTTTATTTTGCACTCAGTGGTGCACCTTCCTTGTTAGTACAATGAGCAACGTGTCCGGCAGCTCAAGTGTTAAGGAAAATGTTCCCGCAGGTGGCTCCACTTATAGGACAGGGGTTACCTTAAGTAAAAGACAGTCTAATAAACAAAAGCATGCCTTTCGTTGCTATCCATGCAGTATCCAGAAAGACTGTCATGAAAAAATGCATTGGGTGAAAATGTGAACTATGTTTTAAAGTACCGATGCTTAGTACTGCCAGGGTGAAGCCCGGATTCAGAAGAGAAAAGTTAAAACCCAAAGCATGTCACCACCAAAAATCACCAGGCAACTGTCTTTCAGATGCAAATTTGTCACCCTGAGAATTCCTCTAAACATTCTGCATATGCAACCGATTTTAGGCACGAAGGGGCCGGGTGCTGCTGCTGCTGTGAGGTGCAGCTGGCGGATGCAATTCCCTGCTCTTGACACCATCTACAAACACACACGGGCCCCAGATTAGAATCCAAAAAGCGGTCAAAGCCCTGGAAGGGATGCGCAATAGGTCCATTTAAATCCAGTTCCACGTCTTCAAGCTGCACAGGATAAAAGCTGCTATCGGGTGGCAGTATGGTGTCTCTGCAGGATCCAGCGCCGAGCTTGGCTGCACCTACATTAATCCCTGGCTCGTCCTGATAAGCCTAATGTCTACTACAAACGTCCTCTGAGGCAGCGTCGGCTCTTGCATACGAGTATTTGGCTAATGCACTCAAGAATGCTTCTCTGACGGGGTATTTGTAAATTGTGTACAGCATAATGGTCTCATAGCGCACTTCTTGAGTAAAAGTCCCCCTCCCTGCCTTCCGCTAAGAGACGCGCTGGCACCAAGCAGCCTCGTGGGGGGTCAGAGCATACATCAAACACAGACCACTGGCGTGCTGTGCACTCACTGCTACAAGGATTCAGCAAATACAAGAAGGCTATCAAACCCCTCTTTTAAATGTCTGCAGAGGCCAACGACGACCAATGCTTGCGAAACAGGAGGAAGGCCTTCTCGGTTTATGGCTCTATTTTTATTGTCAGAATAAAAATGTGAACTATGTTTTAAAGTACCGATGCTTAGTACTGCCAGGGTGAAACCCGGATTCAGAAGAGAAAAGCTAAAACCCAAAGCATGTCACCAACAAAAATCACCAGGCAAGTGTCTTTCAGATGCAAATTTGTGACCCTGAGAATTCCTCTAAACATTCCGCATATGCAACCGATTTTAGGCACGAAGGGGCCGGGTGCTGCTGCTGCTGCTGCTGTGAGGTGCAGCTGGCGGAAGCAATGCCCTGCTCTTAACACCATCTATAAACACACGCGGGCCCCAGATTAGAATCCAAGAAGCGGCCACAGCACTGGAAGGGATGCGCAATGAGTCCATTTAAATCCAGTTCCACGTCTTCCAGCTGCACAGGATAAAAGCTGCTATCGGATGGCAGTATGGTGTCTCTGCGGGATCCAGCGCCGAGCACGGCTGTGCCTACATTAATCCCTGGCTCGTCCTGATAAGCCTTATGTCTACTACAAACTTCTTCTGAGGCAGCGTCGGCTCTTGCATACGAGTATTTGGCTAATGCACTCAAGAATGCTTCTCTGACGGGGTATTTGTAAATTGTGTACAGCACAATGGTCTCATAGCGCACTTCTTGAGTAAAAGTCCCCCTCCCTGCCTCCCGCTAAGAGACGCGCTGGCACCAAGCAGCCTCGTGGGGGGTCAGAGCATACATCAAACACAGACCACTGGCCTGCTGCGCACTCCCTGCTACAAGGATTCAGAAAATACAAGAAGGCTATCGAACCCATCTTTTAAACGTGGGCAGAGGCCAACGACGACCAATGCTTGCGAAACAGGAGGAAGGCCTTCTCGGTTTATGGCTCTATTTTTATTGTCAGAATAATAAAAAGCAACTACATCAAATCAAGGTCCAATGCAAAGAAAATACACGCACATCGATTATATATGCCCCCGTTATCCTATCTCTACCGTTAATGCAGCCCCTCTTATTAAATCAAGCCATTGGGTACTAGCACCGTCTTGTGCTTAATAAGAACAAGCTCTTGGCATTGCTGTGGGGAGAGGGGGATGAGTAATGCGAGACACGGCCTGGCGGCCATAAAGTGTGAAGCAGTGGGCGGGGAGCCCTCTGAAGAGAAGCTCTCAGAGGGAAAAGCGAGTGCTTGTGTTCACGTGAACTGTCGGAAATCCGCCCGATGGTTTGAGAACTTATTTTGCACACTAACATTCTCCCCTATCCATTCCTTGCGGAATGGGATAGTCGAGCCCTAAAAACAGGTCAGGGAGATCTTAGATCAACTTGAATACCAGGGGATGATTGAAACATGCATCTCATCAATGAACAATCCTTTGTGTCCTGTCTCCAAATCAGAGAATACGTATCGTCTAGTATTGGATTACAGACATCTACACTCTTGTTGCAAAACATTTGCAGTACAAAATGCACCCAGTGCAGCATTAATGGATAACATTGTGCTTAAAAAGTATAAAACCACATTAGATATTTCTATCTGATATTTCTGTCAAAATATTGCGCCAGAAAATAGGTATTTGACTGCTTTCTCAATTATGGGGACACAGCATCACTTCTGTCGTCTCCCACAGGGATTCAAGAATAGTATGGGGTTATTTTCAGCGAGAGTAACAGAGTTACTACAAAAGTATGATGACTAAGCCTTATCATATGTTGATGACTTCTATCTAACAGACGATGACTTGGATAGACACTTGAATAGGGTGAATACAATTATATTTTGGGATTCGTCTCTGAAGGGTACAAATTCAATTAAAAAAAATCTAGAATTGCCCATTTAAACTTCCTCTTTCTAGGATATGAACTTTCAAGTGAAGGCAAAAGCCTGGCAGCAAACTTTCTAGAGAAATGTGAACTGCTCCAACCTCCAAAAACACTGAAAAACTTACAGTCGATTCTAGGTTTCCTGAATTTCTGAAGAACAAACATTCTCAAACTACGCAAAAAGGGTTAAACCTCTCTACAAATTAATCAAACCTGATTTTAAAACAGCAAATTGGACACACAAACACATAGAAATTTCGAGTTCATTGCAAACAGACATGTTTGAAACAAAACATTTGCAAACACGCGTAAAGGTACGCAAATTAGTGATCCAAATCATTCCAGGACAATGCGGATTCACGTATTTAACTTTTAACGAAGGTGAAAAAGTACCAATAGCTTACATATCACATTTGTACACACAAGCAGAAATGAAATTCACTTCAACAGAAAAAATTCTGACAGCGGTTCTAACTGCAGTAGCAAAAGAGAGAGCCCTCGCAGAGGGTAAGCGCATTATGGTGGTAACGCCTGTACCTGCCTTAGAGGCAGTAAGAAAAGCGAGCATTCCAAAGGCCAAAGCTTCACATCCAAGATGGATACAATGGGTTAATTAACTTGCTGTAACAGATGTTGAATACGTTTTTAAACCACATTTGAAAACACAATCATTTCTACAATACGAACAAGAATGTCCTCTGCCTACTGAAATTCTGCCTCTAGATCAGTATGAATGTATAATTTATACTGACGAATCAGCTCAATCCGCTTCGAGGGGTAAACCAGCCTATAGTGTGGCGTGCGTGATCGTTAAAGGTCGTTGGCACGATGGCAAATTCAGACCAATGGCCACTAACACACAATCTCTAAGAGATTGTACAGCTCAGCGAGCTGAACTACAAGCATTCAAGATGGCGCTTGAGAATACGGACCCCGAATTCCCCACACTCATAGTGTGTGATTCGCATTATTATGTGTTCAATCTTACAATGAATATTTGCAGAACTGGATTCAAAACGGTGGCACAAACAAGCATAAACTGCTTTGGGAAAAAGTAGTTTAGTTACGACAGGGACTACAAAACACTCACGTGATACATACGCTGAGTCATCAACGTGATGGCGTTCACGTTGCAAGGAATTCATTGGCTGATGAAGCCGCAAAGCCAGCTGTGCAAACGGTTGCCGTAGCTGTAATCACTTGTTCAAAAACGAAAATATAAGGCGAAATAAAGCTAGCTATCAATGCTACAAGCAAAGGCAGCGGTGCAGCGTTACCTAATAAGTTTCCACTCAAATACTCATATATAATTGATGCAAACTCCATTCCTTTTGCTCGAATCCCTGGAGTAGGGGATAGGGTAATTCCAAACAGGAGACGTAGAGTAGCTTTGATATACGAAGCTCATTTGGGAGAGGATCTGATACATCAGGGGATCTCTAAGACTATATTAGAATTAAAAGAGAGGTACTCGTGGCCAGGAAAGAATGCACACATTCATACATTTGTAATTAACTGCAATGACTGCAATAGAGATTGCAGCACAGAACGCCAACCAGATTCCTGACTATAGCATAGCCAGCCCAGTACAGACACCATTGTTAGACAGCATTAGACTTTCTACACGCAGACGTCCCTGTGGACAAATGCAATCCCACAAATATTAACCCCTTCGATGCTCATGACGGAACAGTTTCCGTCATGAGCATCGGTTGAGCTGTGCTCATGACGGAACCGTTCCGTCATGACCACACCCATTTTAAAGGATTCAGCACTGGAGGAAAATCTCCGTAGCAGCGATGAGGTTAAGGCAAAGTTTATTTGGATGTGGCCTCAGTGCTCGGCTGACGCTCGAACTGTTATAAAAGATTTGCAAGTCTTTATCGGCACATACGCAGTCGGCATGCTTCATTCTGACCAGGGTCCTGCATTTAGCTCTCGAGCTTACAAGGAGGCCATGGCCAAATTGGGCGTTGCATTGCGGTACTCTACCATTCCATCCTGAGGGAAAGTCTGTAGTGGAGTGAAAAAACAGGGACATAAAGCAATCTATAACAGCTAGGGTATTAGGCTCGGGTGAAGGGGTGGGTCAAACATCTAATAAATGTCCAACATAGTCTTAACAATCTGCCAAGAAGTTCTCTAGGGGGTATCACTCCATATGAAGTCCTTTTTGGGACCAGAATGAAAGTAGCGGACCTCGATTGTCAGACTTCTGTGGTAGACCAAAAACCCTTTGATATCAAAGACCATTTGACTGTTTTACAGGACTTAAATGAAATAAGAATGAAACAAAGTAACGTGTTCCTGAAGCCAACCACCACTGAAGAGAAACCGACCGTCCCAGCAAGGCCTGTCTGGATCCCAAAGCTTGGTGATCTAGTCATAGAGAAGATCGCGGATAAGAAGGAATTTGGGCCTTCTTACAGACACCCAGTACCTGTCCTAGCAAGCCACAGATCAAGAACAGTATTACTGCCGCCCCTTGCTGTTAAAAAGGAGAACAGGTTTGTGTCCATTGACCTAGTCAAACCACATCATGTGGCCGATCATAAGCAGTAGGCCAAGTGGACTCTGCCAATGTAGCAGACGCCGAGCTCTGGCTACTATCCAAGAGGTTCAAACTGAGAGACTCATCACCTTTGAAGAATCTGCAGTGCGAAATGAATGTCTATGCCTATTCCTCTTGAGACCCAAATAACAGTTCGTCAAAAAACACCTGTCTACAACGAAGTAGCATCAGACTACACGAATGTATCAAGTGATCAAGCGGTGGAGAAGTGTGGCTCACTGGTTAGAAGCGGCAGACCCTAAAGTAGAGGTCAGGCACAGGACCAGGGTTCAATTCCCGACGCGGCAGGGTCTTAGGCTCAATGTCCAAGGACTCGATAATTCTCGCCTCGGTGCCAACTCTAATCATGGGTCCCACTCTGCAATTCTGGGCAATAGCTTGCTTAATCTCCACAAGGGCCCCAACAGCGCTGGGATGCCTGGCTTCACCTTGGGGGTGCCCAGGAGGGGGCACCTCACGGGGAAAGCCAGGAAGGGTTCCACAGCGGTATACAGCGCCAGGATGCCCCGAGATGGGGCGACAGTGCGCTTTACAAGTATACACACATTTACATATTTACATTTACATTTAAATTCCAGCGATTTCAACAAATCCTGATGCAATCCCAATAATTGACAGAACTGCCTCTGGCTATTTCATTAACATTGATAAGTTTTCTTAGGATCCCAGCAAACCTGAAACAATGCCAGTAAAAAGAACTTTGAAAGAACAAGCAACAGACCCTTTTCATCACTTGGAAAAGACTTATCTGGTTTCACCATAAATTGAACTTTGGATTGTGTTGGGTGAGCTTTTTCTTCTACTTTGGTTGACTCTGGTAATAACTTTGGGAATGCTGATAAATGGAAGATATGTTAAAAAGGACACAGCAAGTAAGGACATCAACTTACTACTCAAGCCACACAAGTCATCTCATCGTGAACAAAGAGACTTGTTATCAGTGAACATCACAGCCATTCCTATACCAGGGGGTATAGCTTGGGACAGAACTGTTTATGACATTTTTGGCCCTGCGGAGCTGTTGAAGATTCAACACCAGTTAAAGGTTTCCTTGAATGACTTTGTTTCATCTAGTACCTGTTCTGATGATTGGGACTTCGAGACTGTTAATAATATGATGTCAGACTTAGAAATGTCTGCTGTATTTACAAATCATGAATACTTAGAAGGTTAATCAGATTATGAACAACTGTATTGTTATAATCACTATGGTCATCATTTCTTGCACAAATCTGCAAACCCTATAAACGTATTGATGTATAACCTATGGGAACATTGTCCCTACGCCACCAAAGGGTAGCTCAAAAACACTTTTGGGAAAATTTCCATACATTCACATTTAATATTTCCAATCCAGAATCATTTTATTTTATTTTAAAAATGTCAATACGACAGGAATGAAAAGTATGTTGACAAATACCAAGCAAATTTATTCTGCAGCCTTTTATGCTCAGCTGTCTTCACTAGGTTTCGACTTTTGGAAAGTCAAAAGATTGGCAAGTGCACGGGATAGAAGCTATATTTAGAGCCTGCCTCATCCGGAGCAAATTATGTTTCTGAATGACACTGTCCAACAGACATCTTGTCTTGGGTTAGAAAAGGTAAAAGACCTAAACAATCCGTCCATACCTATTCCTACACCTGATAGTGATAACACTTCAGAGGGGGAGGTCGACATACATACTATTTTGCATCACAACAGATCAGATGCAGATTGGTAAAAATGGTTACTCTGGCCCACAGACACAAACAACTGTCAAGATAGATTCCTGAATAAAACACAGGGTTTCACATTCACTAGGCCAGATCGAAGATATGTTCAGAGACAGCATTCAGGAATAGTAACAACATACAGTGTAGGGAAACTGTGCCTTGAATGGTTACATAGATCTACACTCAAGGTTGTAAAACAACACTTATCTTTAATTAAAGATGGTGCTGATCTTAGGAAATTCTTGCTAGGACCAAGGAAACCATGTCATAAACGTTTTATATATGCCGGTATCTATGCTGCTTATAATGAAGCATGGAAGATTACTCAAGCAGAAACTGCAGAAAGAATAAGAGAAATTGATTGTATTCATTTAGAGAAAACTCTCACTTGACAATAGACAATAGATTAACGACTCTGTCATCCAGGATATATTCTTTGGACAGCATAGTATTCTCTGCCATAGACATCATAGAACAGGACTTGGTCATGTTGCAACATGGTCAGTCGCAATTACGTGCTATCATGCTACGAGGCTGAACATTACAAAACCTACGTTCAGGCTATGTGCCTTGGCATTTAATCAATACTACATACCTTTTTTCAGAATTCAATCTCACTGATAAAAATATCACACTGGCACAGAGGGGAGCAGACTATATGGTGATGAGCATTGAAAAACTGGAAAGATTGCCATTTACTGTCACTGAAAAGCCAGCCACAGAATGGATTATACATGGAACAATCACTCTGCCTGTTACAATTTGCCATTTTCAATATTGCCTAAAACACATACCAGCAGGCACATTTGATAGGTTGGGTAAAGAATACATCAAGACATCCTGGGAATTACTGTACTCTTACAGATGTTGGAGTGGGGGTCGTGAAGTTTTTCTTAGCGGGAAAAACTGTGAAAACGCACTAAGCGGTTCCCTCTTTTGTCAGGGTATAAGCCTACATGGGGCCTGCGATGGTTCCTCTAACAACTTATCCTGCCACCTGCAAGGTTCTCCGGCTGGGGTGATTGATCCACTTTTTGGACAACTTTCAAATGGAAGTTACTTTATGTTGAACGATCACAGCTGCTGTGGCATGTTGCCAGGTTTACCCTATCTAGTAACTGTGTAAAAAAAACTAAAAACTGTGTCAGCTTGGGTCACTGGCTGTATGCAAGTATTGTTTCCAAAAACCAAGACAGACCGGTAGTCGCCGTGATGGCCTTTGCTGAACATCTCTTCTATACAAATTGATATTTTAAGCAGAATGAAAGCCATTCTTTTACAGAAAACTGTGCCACTGACCTCGGCCAAAGAAACCTATGATCTGCAAGTTGCAAGGACTTCTTTAGCGATACATGCCCTTTTAACTACAAATTGCCCTATACATTTCTCATAAATGTTAAGTCGTATCTTAAACATGTCTGATACGAGTGGTAGTGTACATGTATTTAAGACAGTATTTTCTGGACTGTTGGCACCTTTTAAAGCAGTCATAGGAATATTTCCAAACTTTGTGCACTCTGTGTTTGGCAGATTCGCTGCAGTGATACTATTTTTGCTCCTACTGCTGCGATATGGCAAGTCAATCGAGAAGCGACACCCAGTTCACCTTGGAGACAACTCTACTGGCGATGAAGTGTCGTGAGCGCATCGTCCAAATTTTGGGATTGACTCGCTTAAGAGAATTCAATACCACATGGTTTCTGTCATTCAGACCAATTTGGCAAGGTTGCATCTTACCTGTTCTGCGCTGCCTGTTATGCAGAGAAGAATGCGTGCTAGACACATGTTTGACACTCCCATCAGTCATGCCACCGGATGTTGATACTTTGCTTGAACCAGTAACAGCCCATGCACTGTGTTGTCCCCAGCGGCCACCAATTCAGATGATGGCATTTATTGAGATCTGACAGACGCAAATTGCTGATGGTGAGGTACAAGAGGAAACAGGCACACAGGTGTCAGTCAGTCAGTCAGTCAGAAACCTTTATTCGATTCCAAATGAATCATAAAAGTTCACAAGGAAGACATACAATCATAAAATAAGACAATATTTACAAAAAAGCATAAATGATATCTTATGCAGACAATATAACACCCAATTACGTACTTTACATTGCCTATCGTTTCCTCATTATACATTTTTTTTTAAATAAAACTAAGTACAGAGCTACAAATGGAAACATTTGCTAGGGAATGGAAATAATTAAAACCCTTTCTAAGGGAGCGGAAACAATTTTTGTTTAAAATTGGTTTAAGAAAACACACCCTGGGGTCTTTATATAATGTGCAAAATAACATAAGGTGCATGGTATTTTGTTGGGCTGTGCTGTTACAGGGACAGGGGGTAGCCTCTCATACCACCCCACCTGTTTTGGAAAAGCCACAAGAAAGTGCAGTGTGCCTAAACGGAATCTAGTCATCAAAAACGTGCATTTCCCTGTAAGCTAAAAGACAAATAAAATTGTTGCTGTTTTAAAAAAAGGGGGGCCGGTCTGTCTGTGGGCCTAGAAGATATACTCAGCTCAGATCCAAAAGCTTCTTTTATGGACATTTTCATGTTTGGCGGTATATACTCAGGCTTATCATAAAAATCTTCTAACCCTATTTTATAAAAAAGTTTGTTTAAGGTAGCGTAACCAGGGTACAGCCATTGCATTGTCCAGATTCATGCAATCTTTTGAGACAAGTCGGGAGAAATTAAGTTCCTCTGAAGACCAGATTTTCCCCCATAAAAACAGGGGTGCCATGTGTATTCTGTCTGTAATATAATCCATGCCCACATCCGAGTGACAAAATGAGGTAGGCGAACTAGACGGGATAAATAAGAGTCTCTTCAAGAATGTATTCTCAATTATTTGGATCTGTGTACTCCTTTGGTATCCCCATACTCCTGCACCATAAGTTGCTCCTGACAGACATTTTGATTTGTATAGGGTTATCAGCTCTGCAACAGGCTTATGACCAAGTTTGGCCGCAAATCGAAACAGTCCCTCAATAACTCATGAAGCTTGTTGCTCCCGAGATGCTAAAAGTTGGTCCCAATTTAGGTTAGAATTAAAAACATTCCCCAGATAACTAAAGTGTTTTACCTTCTCAATATCTATCCCATTCACTGTGTATTTTTGTGTTTTCATTAATTTGGGCCTGCATGCCATGACAAAGGATTTCCTATAATTCACCTTCAAATCTAGTGACTTTGGCCCACATGCATCAAGCATTTTTGGAGTCACAAACGGTGCGATTCCTTAAAATCGGCCGTTTGCGATTCCAAAAATGCTTTTTTGGATGCATCAAGCAATTTTAGAAATCGCAACATTTTTGCGATTTCTAAAATTGCGATTGCTTTTAAGAAATCGCAAATTTGCGATTTCTTAAAAGCAATGCATGATTACTTTTTAAATTGCGAATTCGCAATTAGAGGGATAAATTTACCGAGTAGTTGAACTACTCGGTAAATTTGCATAAAGTGTGAATAATGCAGAAAATGCATTTTTAAAACATTCATGTTACGGACACACATGTCCTTAGGACATGTGTGTGTGCAACATGATGCGAAAACAACATTTCATGGGTGCAGGGGGGGTTCATTTGAACCCCCCTCACCACCCTTGAAATGCAATCAGGATTTGCGATTTTTAAATTGCGAATTCGCAATTCCCATTCATTCCTATGGGCCAAAAGGCCCATAGGAATGAATGGGAATTGTGAATTTGCAATTTAAAAATCGCATTTTTTATGCGATTCGGTAAAAATAGCGATTTCTACCGAATTGCATAAAAAATGAAAAAAATAATCATGCATAGGCTTTTGCGATTTCTAAATTGCGAATCGCTATTTATCGCAATTTAGAAATCGCAAAAGCCGATTTTGATGCATGTGGGCCTATGTCTTCTCTCCCCCTAAACCATACCGGATGACTACAGAAGTGGAAGCATGTAGTCTGCAGAGGAGAGTGACAAGTGGTTCCTCGAAGCCCATATCTTCCATCAGCGCCCACAACTAGATCCTGTTTACCGTGTCGAAGGCACTGGACAAGTCCATGAAAGCCAGGTGGATTGACGCTCCCCTGGCCTTCCTGTACTTGCCCATGATTATCGACAAGTTAAGGCACTGTTCGAAAGTTCCCATTCCTTTCCTAAACCCATATTGGGTTTGTGATATTAGTTCAGCATTATCGGCCCATAACTCTAAGCGTGCCAGAATCACCCTCCCCATCACCTTACATGTGGCATCTATAAGGGAAATCGGCCTATAACAGGTCGGATCATTTCTATTTCCCTTTTTGAATATTGGCACTACCACTGCTTTCTTCCACCTGGCCAGTTATAACGGCTCTAAAGACATTTAATAGAACAGGGCCCGAAAGTGCCGGATTTCTTTTAAAGAGGTCCAAAGGTACCCCATCTGGGCCTGGGGCTTTATAGGCAATGCCCATTCTAAGAGCCTACTCTACTTTGCCTAAAGATAGGGATGTACTTAGTTGCCGGGCAGATTCAGGGTTAAAAAATATATCTGGCTGGCTGTCCTGTGGGCTAACATCATTTGAGTTAAAAATCTTCGTAAAATGGGACTCCCAAGCTAAACCCATTATATTTGATTCCGTGTTCCTGCTTACATCCGTCAAGAGTGTACGATTGATCACCTCCCAAAAGGACCTGGAGTCTCTTAGCATTCCTGCCTTCTCTAAATCTTCCCAGGCCTGGCGTCTCAATTCCTCTTTTCTACTCTCTATTGTGTTTTCATAGGACCGTCTAACTTCCTTAATCAGGGCCCTGTACCGTGGTACTACGCTTAATGCTGTTTTTAAAGCTCTATTTGCTGCTGAGAACTCCGAATCAAACCATTTATGTTCGGGCGATTCATTTTTTCTCACTCGTCTCAGCAGATTTTTTGCCACATCTTCACATATCATTTCAAAACTCCCTATAAGGGATTTCGGGGGGGCTAAATAAGTTAAACAGATCATCACATCAGTTAAGTTAGACTTAATTATATTCTCCTCAAATTTTACATTATCCAAAGTATCCCATTTCAACCTTACCCCTAGATTACAGTTATATTTTATAGGACAGTCCAAATCCTTCCCCTTCGAGGCCTTAATTTTTAGAGAGGCTGTTAGAGGATTGTGGTCACTGGCAGCATTCGGTTCAACCAGGAAATCTTCTACAAAATCAGAATATCTCCTGGTGACCCACATAAAATCCACTACGAACATTACTAATGCGACCAATGCTGACGGCGATGCTTCACATCTATGTGCGGTTGATCTTCTTAACGAGTTAATCCAACTTTCACCTACAATGGTAGACGAATTCTTTACAGACTTAGAAGATTTCATGTTTTCTCCAAACAATAACACTGACTTTTGATTTGACACACAGTGTTCTGAGAGAAACTGAATTTGACCTTCATTTTTTCAAAACAAAGTTCTAACTTTGGATCTCTTTTTTCCTATGATTATTAATTTTTCCACATTTGAATTTTTCATTTTTTGGCACAAAGTAATCTGCTTAAAGTAGAACTATTCATAGAGAACTAGAATTATTTGAAAAACTTCCAGAGACAATATTTGACCTTGTCCTCATACCAACAGTTGTATGTAATATGACATGAAATGGTTTCTGCACCTTCTTATTCTGTATTAAAGAGCCATTTCATAAATGTATTTTCGTGATTCATTCAGACAGCATTTACAAATGTCAACTTTATGCTTAGAATGAAACAATACTTTTAATGCTTACAGCACCAATGCGCTTTTGTGTGCAACCAGTACCATTGCATTTTTACATGTTTTGGGTGGGTTTTAACACATCATGTTTAGATATGTTTAACGTGTTTAGAACTTAGTAATGTCGTACATAACAAAGTGGAGTGGGTGTTGTATGGCATTTTAGATTCCAAATGGATTTTCCCGATTAGTGCCTTTATATAGGTACATTTCACGTTGCCCTTATAAAGGCATAGAAATCAAGCCCTTATTTAGGCATAGCCCATTCAACCCAAATACAGGCATGGCTACTTCCATCCATTCACCAAACGTCACAACGATTTCTTTGAATACCGGCTTAAGCCGTTAGGGACTTCCACTTGCTTGAATATTGATTTCTCCAAGAACTCAGTTAGTTTTACAATGAACATCTATTCCTTAGGTGTTCATTCATGATGTTCATATGCCTGACTTAACGTCAATGCTAGCATTCCTAAACACCTTCAAGGTATAAATATACCTTCACTTGCTATGGCAAAGGACGGTGGTTCGGAGCAGTTTGACGACCTACTTGCCTGATGCAGCTCGCTACAGCAAGTGCCAAAGGAAGCCGACTTTCCAGCTGACGCACTGATCAGCTCTGCTGAGAAATCCTGCTCCAGTGTTTCTGACTCCACTTGCGGAGTGTTGGGAAATCGAGTCCCAAGACGGAGATACCAGACCTCCTTCATTCTAAGGTATGGAGCTGATTAGAACCTAGAGAAACCTTTGGTAGATTCTTGGCAAAACTAAACCTATGCTAAAGACCATACTTACTTCTTCCCTGGTACTAGACCTAGGTTAGGTACATTGGGGTAGGCGTATTTTAGAAGCACCAGTTGAGTATTTTAGCCTGTGTTATTTATGTATGTATTTTTATATGGCTTAGAAAGCATACAATGCTATTACAGTATTATTTTATTAATACTATTCTCGCTGTACGCATTATACTTTGCATTTTGTCTATCGATTGTAACAGTTCACCTCTCTTGCATGAGAAAGAAGACTGTTCAATAAACCTTTTATTGAAAATGCCCGTCTCACTATTTCTCTGCAAACTCTGTAGAAAAGAAGCATGCACGGTTGACTGAGTTAAATACTTATCTATTATTTCCACGACTCTGAAGATAGTTATTCCGGTCCTAGGGAAACAAAGTTGTCATGTTTATGCAGTTGTCAGAAACTAATCCCTTCTTGTGAATTCGAGAAAGTTTCTAGTGACCTCTGAGCTAGCTGGCACTCACAATTAAGTTTAGTATATTTGATAGAGACCTACTGACCCAAGTCCTACGTCATATCTATAGGATATATTATTCCAGAGCTTATTGGGAATATAGGAACTACACTACACCATGGGTATTTAGTTTATGAGAATATCTAGAGTTGGTAGGTTTATCTTAGATAGAATGTACACGTAGACAGAGAAAGACAAAAAACACAAATATTACTGCACTACCATCTATTGCTCAAGCACACACACATACTGGTTGGATTTAGAATGAGGGTGAGTGATGGCTCAGTGTATAAAATCTTATTAACAAGAGATTTCACAAAAATGAAATGCACTGTCAATAATAAAAACTGAACTAGTGACTCACAACTCGTGAGCTGTAAAGCCTCGACAAGGCACCAACCTCTTTATAGGCCATTTATACACCTTTCATTCGTGTGACACATACAAAGCCATTCACACTGCCAGCCGTGGGCCAATCATATTACAACACTCACATCAGCAGACAGCGCCATTCAAGAGCCCATCTCTTTTACACGCCCACATGCCTGACCCAGCAAACACACCAGCTGATGTATTGAGTAGTCTGGCTTTTGGCTACCATTGTGTGTATTGACCTGCAGCATGTCACTACCTACACACCACAAGCCAATCGGCAGTCCACGCACACCACCTGCCAAGAGTCAGTCCACGCACATCGCCAGCCAAATGCCTGTCCAAACACACTGCCTGACAAGCGCCAGTCCACACACACCGCCAGTCAAGCGCTAGTCTATGCACACACCCAGCCAAGTGCCAGTCCACACACACACACTGCCAGCCAAGCACCAGCCTACGTACACCGTCAGCCAAGTGCCAGTCCAAGCACACCACCTGCCAAGCCCCAGTACA
Source organism: Lissotriton vulgaris (assembly GCF_964263255.1). Taxonomy (NCBI): domain Eukaryota; kingdom Metazoa; phylum Chordata; class Amphibia; order Caudata; family Salamandridae; genus Lissotriton; species Lissotriton vulgaris. The sequence continues at coordinate 704,447,701 of NC_141685.1, read as the reverse complement.
CGCACACCCCCTAGCCAAACACTTGTCCACGCACAAACCTAGCAAAGCGCCAATCTAGGCACACCACCCACTAAGCACCAGTCCACACATACCGCTAGCCAAGCGCCAGCATATGCACACTGCCAGCCAAGCACCAGCCTACACACATCTTCGTCATATTTAGATTTTTTTAATGCAAAATAGAGAACAAAAAACAAATTGTAAATAGATACAAATCTACTAACACCAAATCTGAAACTAAATTCATTGCTCTAATGCCAACCTTGAAACTGAACACAATTTTTATACAATACAGACCAGGCAGTTCACTTTACCACTAATGGATGCTTCAAGAAATTCTTTTGTGTGTGGTACATTCTAAAACAAGCAGGCACACACAGCACAGGGTTAGAAGGACACTCAGGGCAGTAAATCGAAGTCTCCTCCCGCCTACCTCTCCGGCACCACACTCTATATCTCCTACTGGGAAAGTTTTTTGAGGGCGTGGGAGGAATGTGATCAGGAATGTGACGATCCTTCAATATCGCCACATCATCCACCACTCCAACTCTAGGAACACTTGCTTGTTCCGCTGCAACAAGGCTGCCTATTACAAATTCCTGAAACTTAGCAAAAGTCATCTTTGACTCAAGACAACAATCCTTAAATACAACAAAAGCATTTTAGGTTGCCAAGTGGAAAAGATGTGTAGCCAATTTTTTATAACAAATGTAAGCCTTACGAAGAGCAGTGTAAGGTTCCAACCTCTGATCTATTCTATCAACACCATCCATGTGCCTATAATAGTCTAAAATACACAAATGTTTGTGCACTTCAGCAACCTGACCCTGGACAGTCACAGGTGAAGTGCTTTCATCTTGAATGGTAGTCAGCATGTAGACATCTCTCCTGTCTGCAACTTCACAGCTAGAAGTTCCTCGCTACGCAACACACTGCACTGTCCCCGTACAAGCATTTGACAAACAAGTTCTTTTGGAAAACCTTTACGGTTAGAACGGATTGTGCCAGAAGCAACAGTGTCCACTTAGGATAATTCCCTCAACAACTGCACACCAGTGTAGAAGTTATCTACATATAAATGGTGACCTTTGTTAAAAAATACTCTACCAAGATCCTACATAATTTTCTCAGTCACTCCAAAAGTGGACAGACAACCGGGGGGGGGGGGGGGGGGGGGGGGCGGTCAATCCTGGAATCCCTACCGGTGTATACCCTGAATTAGAGAGATATCCAGTCCTACTGTCACACAGCATATACATCCTAATTCCATAGTGTGCCCTCTTGCTAGGAATGTATTGTCTAAAAACCAAGCGTCTCTTGAACAAGACCAAATACTCATCCACAGCTTTTTGTTTTCTTGAAGCATTGATCTCAGAAAATCGATCTACAAAGTGATCACTGACTGGCCGGATCATAAAAAGACGCCCACAATCAGGGTGATCTCGTGGCATTGCTAAACCATTATCAACAAAATGCAGCATCCAAAGCCGAAGCAAATACCTATCAAGACTCATGACTGCCGGAAATATAGCTGATGCCAACAAGGGACTAGTAGTCCAATATGAAGACATTGAAGACTACCTTAGCAAGCCCATCAAAAAAGTTAACCCAAGAACTTCTTTATATCTTTCAGATTTGTGGAAGTCCACCGTGTAGCTCTAGAGTGGGACCTAAGACTGGCACTGTTGTCCCTCAAAAACTGTTCAGCATATAAATTAGTCTGCTCAAGAATCTCAAAAATACATCATCCATAAACAACTGAAAATAAGATATAGACAAAAGGTTTTCAGTATCCACTCTATACCCTGGAACACCAGTAAAGTCTGGCAATGTCGGTTGCACCATGCCTGGGGCAACCAAGAGGTCAGCACTTCCAATGGGAGGCCGTGCAGCCCAAGGCTGCATTCCAGATGCCTCTTGCTGCGCTATCAGCACATCAATGTCCTCTTCTAAGACAGGCCCTTCATCGACACTAAGACTGGCTTCATCATCCGACGATTCCTCGTGGACAGAAAACTCACTGCTAGAATCTTCCACTGCCCCCTTTGCCTCAGATGCAGAGTCAGTCTTTGAACCATGGTCAGAGGAAGACTCAAAAAGCATACCAACAACCTACTGAGCAGTAATCCTGCGGCTAGCCATAGTACTTACAAAGCAAGGAGACTTCACAAACAAGTCAACAACAACAAACACTGTGAAAAGTAAGAAATATACAAAGTGTGGCTTTAGCACAAATATCTATATACTCAAAAACAATATGACTCACTTGACAAAACAAAATACACATCAAGCACTAATGCAAAAAGATTTTGACACTGAAAAAACAGAAGCAAAACATTATTATTACACATTTGCAAAAAAACACATTCATGCAGGGAAATGAAACTCATTTAGAGTAAATAGTACAAACAAAGTTCCCTTACCAAACACATGCAACTACACAAACTGCAGAACCACCAGTAACGAAACCTCAACCTGGAATAGTCTAAAGAGCAAAAGCCTTGAACTAGAATAAAAAGGAGAAATTAAACATTACAATCGCAATTCACAAGAAATAAAACAATTAACATTATAACACGCTATGTCACTACCCAAGTGGTCAATCTGCCGGATGGACCTACAAATAGGGCAGAGAAAAATGGGAGGTGATCTTGCCCAAGGGATCGGGTGGGGTTTTCCACCAGGCCGATCTGCCCCCCAGGTAGGGCAAAAAAAAGCACTCAGAAATTTGCCTAGTAGGGTTTTCTCCCTCCCCCTCCCATGTAGGGGTAGAAAGGCCCAAAAAAGGGGCAGATCTGTCCCCAGTGAGGCAGAAAATACATAAACACAATTTAACCCTCTTGGATGCGTTCCTTGGCCATGAGGCCGCTTCCATCAACAATAAAAATCCCTAGTTCCTATAGGAGTGTTACCACCCCTCCCCTGCCCCCCCCCCCCCCGGGGGCAAAAAGGCCAAAAACAAGCCAATATGCCCCCAGGGGGAATAAAAAAACATAAATTTAATTTCCCCCCTTTGAGGCGACCCTTGCCCAAGGGGTCGCTTCCATCTGCAATAAAAAAGAACTCTGGTGCCTAATGGGGTTTTCTGCCTCCTCTTGGGGCAAAAAGGCAACAAAACCAGCCGATCATCCTCCGGGGGGCAGAAAAAACATAATCTAACTTTTACCCCCTTGGAAGCGACCCTTGTCCAAGGGGTCACTTCAGTTACATAAATAAGAAAATCCCTGGTGCCTAGTGGGGTTTGAAAGGCAAAAAAAACAAGCCGATCTGCCCCTGAGGAGGGGGGGGGGGGGCAGAAAAAACTTGCCCAATAAATCATTGCCTTGTAAGTGACCCTTGCCGAAGGGGTCGTTTCCAATACATAAAAAATTAAAATACCCGCTGTCTAGTGTGGTTTTCTGCCCCCCCTCTCCCCTGGGAGCAGAAAGCACAAAAAATGGCCGATCTTCCCCCAGGAAGGCAGAAAAAACATTTAAAAAATGTAGCCCCTTTGGAAGCAACCCTTGCCCAAGGGGTCGCTTCCATTACTTTAAAATGACTCCCTGGTACCTAGTGGCGGCATTCCTGCTGCATGATCGCGACGCTGTGCGCGATCATGAAGCAGAAATGCCCTGCACAGAGACATCAGGGGATAGGAAAAACTCTTTCCTCTCCCGGTGCCTCTGTGCGTGCAGGAACACTCCCCCCCCCCCCCCCCCCACCCACCCCCAGGAGCAAGGGAACTTACTACCTTCCTCCGTGGACACCTGGAAGTAAATCGATTTTCCATTGGGGGGGTCAGGGTGGCAGCTGAAACTCTTCTGCTGCCATCCCCTTTTGTGGGAAGTTGTTGGACTGCCCATGGGGGAAGTGCCATCACTTCCCCCATGGGTGGGTGCCATGATGGAGTGGTTTCGTCATGAGCACACATCCACCCTGGCTCATGACGGAACCGCTCCGTCATGAGCATGGAATGAGTTAAAGAGACTAAATCTGATAAATGTTTACATACGCCCCAATCCAGTCTCAAGGACAGCCCTCTCAAATAAAATTACCAGCATGATTCTAAATCTCAGATCAGAAAACTCCAGCAAAGATATAATAATTACAGGAGACTTCAACGTGTGGCTAATGATCGATCTACCCGCAAATGAGATAATGCAGACACAAGAAGGCGATTGGGCAATACCACCCCAGGAACATCCCTGGTGGCATAAAGATGACTCGAGAGGACACACCCTGCAAGGAAACCTGGAACACCTCGGACTGAGAGCCATTAATGGCCGATTCCACCCCAACATGCCACCTTGCCTTTAATATCTAACCAAAACTGGGGCCTCCCTGATCGACTGCACATTTGCCAGCCTTCCTTTACTGAACCAAATCACTTCATTTGGCTTTGCAGAAATCATCGCCCTCAAGAGTTTGTTGGACTGAAAAGTACGTCTAACTGACACCCTCTAGCATTGTGTTAGTTAAGTTAGCCTTTATAGCACCATTTTGTATTCAGCCGCCATTTGTGCCATGATCGAAATGAAGCTTCTGTCTCTTACTGTCTGCCTCAGCAGAAAGCAGACTCCATTGTTTCTCTTCATTATTCAAGGTTGAGCTTCGCTGCACTAATGAATAAATCCTTCTGTAGGTAGCTCAGCTCCCACTCTCAGAGAGACGGGCACGAGCTGAGTAACTTTGAAGCTAAGATAGTGTGTACCCGGTCTCATGATGGCAGCTCGTCTTTCTGTACCTCTTTTGTTCATCAGTGTCCAGGCTGGAAAATTCCAGTCTGTGCAGACCTGAGGGGTGTTGGAAATGTATATCTGACTTTACCTTGTGGTCAGTCCCTCTGCAGTCATCTAAGGAGGCTGGTCAGACCAGAGTTCGCTCAAGCACATACTAATAAAATAACTTTGGTTTGTATTCTCTTTTGTCTGACCGACTCTTCATTTGTATGGAAGGCTGAGAAGTGGTCACGAGTGACCCGGGTGGCCCTTAATCGGATCACTTCCTTCAGTTGGTACCTGAACAGGGACCCCATCAGGTGAGTGAACCTTCCTTGCCTGTGGATGGGTGAGGGGGAAGGGGCCACGTCTGGTCGGTCGGGCGGACCAGGGATCCCTGCACAAGAGAGTTTAGTGCTCGCAGCTGCCCCGCCTGTCTGACCGGGCTGTGCCACGGCCAGTAGGCATCCCAGCTGGGGTCCTGAACTGTAAAATCCTTGGAACTGGCCGTTTGGTACGAAGAATCGACAGGGGAGGATAACTTTATTTGACCTGTGTACACCAGGTGAGTTTGCTTTGGTTTTATTCCATGGCTATGCCACCACTTGTGTTTGGTATGGTCTTAGGATCGTTTTTGGACAAGAGCGTGAATTTGTGTGAGTTCTTTATGAACCTGATATTGTTTTCAACCGGATTTGGTGAGGTCTGCGGACCAATTTTGGTAAGATATTTGCAAATATCTGCTTGGCATAGATAGTGACAAGTTTTTGTTTTAAGAGGGTTTGCTTTAGTAGAATATGTTATGTGAGCTGTCGTTGTTCTACTGAGGCTCAATTGGAAAAGAGTCAGACTGCGCCTACAGAGGGCACCCCAAACTTTGGAATGTATGTCAAGCATGGCCTTGGCCCTATTATGTTTAGTACATTATGGCATAAGTATACGAGTGACAACGCTGAATTGTAGTGGACGTTGACAGGCACTTTTGATGAGCAAAAGAATAATTTTGTGCAGGATAGATTGTTTGCAAAGAGAAGTAGGCAGTCGAAGTTTAACTCCCTCAGAACTTGGCAATAGAAAGCTAAACAGAGATGAATGAAAGCAAAAAAGGAGGCCAGAAAGGGAAGGATGCAGACAGTGACTCAGGAAACTGTTGAGTATGATAAAGAAAAGACTGAGGAGGGAATAGAGTGTGCCAATAGGAAGTTTTGATTCCAATGCAAGAAGTCTTATGTGGTTCGTGAAGACAATGATATATTTGTGGAAGCATTGTTAGACACCAGAAATCCACCTCCATACGCCCCACAGACAATATACCCTGATGTGCCACATCCCCAGTTGTCTGACTCTTCTGCCCCTGCTGTGTCTGTTTCCTTTGTTATTGACTCAGTTGCTTTAACCGCTGCACCTCCTGTCAATTGTGTGGCTTCGCCCTCTGTCTTGCCTATTGTGTCAGTGTCTTCTTTTTCTCCAGCCCTTATCCCCACAACACAGCCATTAACGGCATTGGTGCCTACTCTTTCAGTTACTACTCCTTCCCTCTTCCCTCATTCCCTTTCAGTTATGGGTAGTGGAATGCTTGTACGTGGACTGGGGAACGGGGACTGGGCAACCGCTAGGCAGCGGTTGGGACGAATCTTAATACGATCTGATGTGGGGGAGAAGAAAAAAGTGTGGTTTCAAATCAGTCCGCTCAGTGGGCCCGTCATCCCATCTATAGTACTGAAGATGTGTATAGTGTGATGAGGGGCTATAAGCCATTTGTGCAGCAGCATGCCCTTAAGCACATGTCGGCTACACTGATTGGATAGTGGGAACAGTGCTTCAATGCTATAGCACCCTAGATTATTTATGATATCAGAGATAAAGTATACGTAGCTGGTATGGCACCTGAGGAGGTTTTTGGAAATGTTGCGACATTGGTAGCTTACCGAGGTAGGCTGTTCGAGAAGAGCTCGAAGACAGTGTACCAGTTTCAGATGAGGGAAGTCCACCCCATATATCACCCTGAATTGCCAGAGCTTCGAGATCAGCATGATGCTGTCATTAGACCAAAGGTAGAGGCCCGTTTCCATGAACAGTGGGTTTATACCCCATGGAAGAGGAGTGAGGTGTTATCCCTTAAGACTCAGTTACCTGACCCTAGTAAAAATCCTACTGCATACTGTAAGGAATAAACAGAAACCGCTTCATCATCTGTAATGACGCTTGTGGATATTGAAATGTTCTTTGGTCTGCTGGTGCCCGTCGACATTTGGAGGCAGGTGCACATGCAGGACCACGCTGTGGAATTGGGTGGTACTTGGGACCAGAGTAAAGCATGGGAAAAGGAAAGGAAGCCTGAAGAGAAGCCAAAGGCAGAGATACTAGCTTTACCTGGTTGAATTATTACCTATATGCACTCCCTTATTCCTCTGAGAAGGGTAGATTGGGACAAGTTAGCAGCGTGTCATCAGAAGAAAGATGAGAGTGTGTATGATTTCATTTACAGGTTCGAGGGTGTGTTTTGGGATTTTAGTGGACAGGATTTGTCTGTGGAAGATGTGTCCGATTGTTCGTTAACAGGTTCGTTACGAACCTGCTCCCAGAGATCGCAACTCGGTTGCAGGCTTCGGAGAGCACTTGGATGACATACTCCCCTTCTGTAATTTTGAGTGTGGCTTACTATTATGAGCACAGGGAAAATGAGGAGAAGGAGAAGGTGGAAAAGAAGCATAAGAAGTTGAAGATGAAGGTGTTGTTACAGCAGGCGTCTAGGGGTAACGGTAGAGGACGTGGAGCTGGTCCGGCCCAGCAGCGTCCCCGTACGAGTAGGAGCACTCCGCTTGTGGGACCGAATAAGTGTGCGTATTGTAAGGAGGAGGGGCACTGATGTAGGGTGTGTCCAGTGTTGCATAAAGTTGCAGTGCCCGCAGGACAAGGATCTCATGGTCAGGGCCGTGAAGCAAGTAGTCAGGCTGGGGCTCGTGAGGATGGGACATCGCTGGGTCACTCTGATCAGAAGTACTTTGAAGACCCTCAAGAGAAACGGTATTATCACGATGATTATGATCTGGATGAGGTGACAGGGATGTCTCACAGCTAGGACAGCCAGGGACAGGGTGAGGGACAAGTTCAGATACCTGTAAATCAACGTGGTCCTTATGTCACTGCAGATTTGCAAGGCTCAGTTAAGAAATTCTTAGTGGACACAGGTGCAATGAATAGCTCTGAGTCTCGTTCGCTGGTCTCCAGGGCAGCTCTGTCTGGCCAAAATAATGTTTTGGTAGAATTTTCGGGCATACCTGATGTAAGCCCCATTTCCAAACCTCTTGCTTTGACTATCGGCCCTTTTACTGTAGATTCACAGTTCTTATTGATGTCAAGTTGTGGAGAAAACCTAATGGGCTTGAATTTATTAAAGAAGTTTGCATGGAACAATTTTTTGTTCTCCGGATGGTGTTTACATAACAATGTGAGTAAATGTGATTAGCTCTAAGCAGTGCCTGACCAAAGATGCACCCCTTCCTGCTGAGCTTCATGCTGTGCCACCCACTTTGTGGGCAACAGGTGACATGGATGTAGGATTACTACCCCAGTTTCCAATAAGGTTAAAGACAATGCCATCTTGCCCCATATTCCTCAGTACAAAATACCACAAGTAGGGGAGCGAGCTTTTTTGCGGATTATATAGGACTTGATTGAGTCAGGAGTTGTAGACGAGACGACTGTGAGCGTGTATAATAGCCTTATTCTTGCCATTCTTAAGAGGGCACCCTCAGGCTCATCTGATGATAATTTAGTAATCAACAGGTAGGGAGGAGGAATTATGGTCCATTCAGTTCCCCAATTCAATATATCACATAACCAAGTGAGAGAATGGGCACTTAGGTTAATTGAATCACCCTCATAAAGGCTATGTTGATTGTGCGGTGTATATCGTTTTTCCGCCCCACATACGCGTTACGGCATTATCATTGGGTGTCCAAATTTGTGCTGTATGCCAGCCTCAAACCTGAGGCAACCTCTGGTATGAGTAGTAGTGTCCAGAGATAGGAGGGCACCCCCAAAAAGAAACGAAGGGTAATTGGAAGGCTGTGTCTAAAAAACAAGACTTCACCAGAAACTATTTTTAATTTAAGAATGGTGAGGTTTTGTTATTAAAAGATGGTGGGTATAAACATAGATCGAGTTACTAGATCTCTTTATATCAATAAATTGACAAAGTTGACATGTTTCTGCTCCATTTTGCCCAGCAGGGTCTATGGAGCATTCGTCAGGATAGACAAAACGAACAACAAATCAGTTACTTACACAATTTGTGATGTACTCAGTAGAGTGGTAATGGCTCGAATTGGCAATTAAAGTCACCCCCTACCACGTAGGAGGTGCCTTGCGGGATAGTACTCAAAAACAGGGCTAAGTCCTCAATTGCAGCTGAGACATTAGTTACACCCACTGGTCTAAAGTATACATTGACCAGTGCCAATTTGAGAGCGTTTGGCCACTCCAATAATACACATTGAACATCCGCGGAGTTTGTCTCAAGGGATCTTGCCTTGCACCCTAAGTGGGAGCCCACCCAAATATGGAGTCCACCGGACGGACGACCCTTCCCCCCCCATTTCACTGGGATTAAGAAAGTGACAAATCCTGTGCGCCAGTAATCTTCCCTGGCCCATGTTTCCTGAAAGAGGCAGACATCTTACATGTCTATAAATGACCCCCATTCTGAGGACTCAAGTTTGTTCGGTAGCCCCGCCAAATTCCAGGAAACAATGGAGATTGAACCCAAATCCCCCTTATCACTCATAATGCAAGTAGTTGGCCTAACAGCATCCAAGTCTTGTGGAGCCTGGGATACTTGAGAGCAGTTCAGACCACATGGGTGGGTACTCCTGTCATTGGACCTAGGAAGTAGTCGTTCACATACCCCTATTTGGTTAAACGATTCAGTATTAACATCTCAGGACTTGCCTTTATTCGAGTTGTTGAGAATGGGTGCCCTTGTATATACACTACTGCTAGACTCAGCTGGAGGAGTAGACCACCGCTGATCTGCCCCAGCCCTGGTGTGATGTCAGTCAACCATATCCAGACAGCTGAACCTATTGTGATGTGAAAATTGGCTATACGGACCATATTGATAGGGGATATTCCAATCACCCCTCCCACAGACTCTAGGTGGCGGCCTAGACCAGTTATCTCTACGTGATCTTCTGGGTGTTACCTAGGACCAACCCTCATCCGCCTCTCCCCCAAACCGCTCAAGTTTGTCAGGGTAGAAGGCCGACAGTGGCAAGGCCTGAATAGAGGTATTTGGGGTTGCTAAAGGCGAATTACAAATGTGGGCCACCGTCATCGGTTGCCTAAAGTTTATTAGGACACAATCGCCAATGTTTTTCCTTGTAGATGCCACCCACGGTACTCGTCTGACTAGGATAACTTCGCTGTTAATCCCAGGGGGGAGGGGTCTGTATTTATTAAGCCAGCTTAGGACATTGTTTTTTATTTTTTTTATTTTTCATTAACAGAACCAGCAAGCTCTGGGACCCCGCTTAGAACAACCACGAACGAGCTGCCTCAGGGGGAAGGTGTATTGCTCGCTTATTGTGTTGAATTTTTCCCTCTAAAATGTTACGCCCCTCTGTCTCCGTAGTCCTGTTTGTACCAGTGGCAGAATTAATAGGGGGAATGACAGGGGGAGGGGGCTGGGTGGGTGGGGGTGGGATACTCGGGAGAGAGGGCACTATTGTAGGTGACGACCCCACTGGTTTAGCAAACGCATAGTTGTTACCCGTATTCCCCTGTTGGAGATTTGCTGACTTAAGGTAATCTATAGTAGCCCCTGTTACCTCTCCTATTTTGGCCAACCTAGCCTCCATTATAACAAGTCTAGCTTCTAGCAGATGGAATAAAGACTCCAACAAACTGGCCAAAATGTTGTGCTCTGCTGCAACTTCACCCACCCCCCGGGGACCACTAGCTGATAGTGAAATAACTAGATGTACCGGCTGATGATCTGCCTGAGTACTATGTTGAACACTAGTGTCTATAGGTATTGGTTCAACGTCGTTGTTTCTCCCCCTATTGTTCTCTATATGGTTACGGTGCTTGAAAACCTTCGCCTTTTTACCCCCTGATGTGTGTGGCCAACGCTTCCTTTTGGGGATTGCTCCTTCCCTATACCCTTGGGACAATCGATTTTGTGGCCTGGCATTCTCAATTACAGGTGAAGCTACTGCTATGCTCGAGGTTGGGACCGACTCAAGGTTAACAGAAACATTCAACAGAGGGTCCCTCAGTAATGCAGTGGCGCTCCCCTGATTCGACGGGGTACTAATTATCACATTTGTCTCCACAGGAACTGGCTGTCTAATGGGAGTCAGAGCTTTGGCTATGTGGCCTAGGGAGGATCGCTTAGCATTCTCAATTCCCTGGGAAAGTCTACGCTCCAGGGTTGCGATTTCATGTGTCAGAAGTGAATTAGCTCTGACAATAAAACTATCCATGGCACCAACTGTTTGGGCAGCAAAGTTTACAGCTTTGCTCCTAGTTTCTCGGCCCGCCATATTATACCAGTGTTTTCAATACCTAGACAAGGTAAACTTAGAGTCTTACCCCTATAAGTAGTTGGAAAAAATGTCCCAAAACAAAGCCAAGGGAGGTGGCCCGGTCCGGTCTCGAACGGGCTAAAACGGGCCCGCACCTGGCCCGGGCTGTGCCCGGGGCATGCCCGCGCGCGTCCCTCGGTCCGCGGGAATGAGTGTTGCTATATAGGAGGAGGCAGTGGGCGGGAAGAGGGCCAGCTGCGTGTAATTGATTCACGCACTGGCTTGTGGAACTGGCAGTCCTCGCAGTCCCACACGCCTTCCAAGGAACACCTCCTTCGGTCCAAATTGGCAATGACAATCTTCCTGCTGCCTTTGCGGAGCCTTTCAGACACCCAGCACAGTTCAATCAGGTAAAACGATAACTCTGCACCCTTTAGTCCCGGCTGCAAGCGGCACCCCAAGGGGAACTATATGTTGATGACTCTTGTTTCAATTTGCTAGATGGCACTACTACTGCAGCATATGCACTCACTACACTACATACGGTAGTTGAGACATCGCGAGTTCCTTATCAGTCTGCTCAGGCAGCTGAGTTAGTCGCCCCTATTAGAGCTTGTGAATTGAGCCAGGGACTGGCTGTTAATATTTATACTGAAAGCCAGTATGCCTTTGGGGCCGCTCAAAATTATGGGCGGCTCTGGGCAGAGAGAGAGTTCCTCACCTCTCATGCGACTCGTATTGAGTATGGCCCTCTTATACATAGGCTTCTGTCCGCCCTGACACCTCCTAGGAAATTGGCTATAGTAAAGTGCAACGCCCACAAGGCAATTACTGATGATGCGGTAAGGGGAAATGCATTTGCAGACCAGATAGCTAAGGAGACAGCTCAAACAAAAATTAAAAAGATGTTTGTAGCGGGTCCTGCCAGGTGGGTGCCCAAGGTCACCATGTTTGAGGATACTCTAGACAATGTGAAAGAAATCCAGAGCAAGGCAATGGTTGAGGAGTATTATGGCAGGAAAATACAGCATGTTTAGATGAAGATAGATGTTGGACGGATAAGTCCAGAAAACAAAGGTGGATGTTGCCAGATGCATATGTTCTCCCTGTGGTCACTATGGCACACGGGCCAGCCCACATTAGCTCAAAGGGCATCTGTAAATTGTTAGATCCTGTACGGCAGAATGACAAAATTCCCAAAGTTGCTGCTCACTTAGTAAAGTACTGTATGGTATGCATGATGTATAATCCTGGAAAAGGCACCCCTACACCTTCTGGTCATTTTGCACCGCCTTCCTTCCCTTTTGAGGTTCTCCGAATGGATTTCATCAAAATGGAACGAGTCAACAATCTTAAATATGTGTTGGTAGTTGTTTGTGCATTCAGTAAATGGATTGAGACTTACCAAACTAAAGAGAACACAGCCATGGCGAGGGAAAAGGCACTCCTAAAGGAGTTCTTCCCACGTTTTCACTTGCCCCGTTTGATTTGGAGTGACAACGGAAGTCATTTCAATTTGAAGGGTATTCAGTTGGTGTGCAACGGTCTGCACATCAAGCAGAGATTTCATGCTGAAAACTACCCCCAGTCAGCGGGTTTGGTTGAGAAGTACAATGCTACTCTCAAACTGAAACGTGCAAAGATCAAAGAGAGCAAAGAATTACAGTGGCCAGATGCTTTACCATGAGCTCTTTTGTCTCCAAGAGCTACGGCTCACTGTAGGACAGGATTGTCGCCATACAAGGTCGTCTTTGGACGTCCTGCGAACGTCTGGGGCGTCCGTCGACTTCGGGGCTTTTCTGAAATAGAATACCCTTTGCTTGTAGATTATTTATTTGAGTTGACAAAAAATTCACGCTCTATTCATCAACAGCTCCATGAGGCCCTGCCACCATCTCCCTAGGGGCCAGGTCACGATATCTGGCCTGGTGACTATGGTGTGGTGAAGAATTTTCAGAGGAAAGCGGTTTGGAGCTGCGCTGAAAGGGGCCAATACAAGTTCTCCTAGCCACTTGCACAGCAGTAAAGGTGGAAGGCCGGAAGAACTGGAACCGTTCTAACCATTGCCAGATGGTGCCCCTTCCGTTGCCTATGACTAGTGGGTACTAGATGGAATAGGCGACTCTGAAATAGAGCAAGTGCCTTGTTTTATTTTCTTCTCAGATGCCCGACTGACGCGGGCACCTGCAGAGAAGGAGAGCAACACAGTGTTGAACAAGGCAGTGCCACCTGATATCTAGGCTATCCAGGAGTCCCAGCCTGCTGGCCCATCTGTGCTTGAGTCCCAGTCCATTGGCCCCTCTGTGTCTGAGCTCCTGTTTGCAGATCCCTCTGTCCCTAGAGTAGTTAGGTACAATTTGCGCCCCCTACAGAGAAACAGTGCACCAAAGGAAAAGTCAGATTAGCAGTGATGGACTCGACAAGTCAGGCCACAGTAGAATAGGGAGAGGTGACATCGGTGCATTGTTCGAACATTGGACAGGAATGCTCAAGTGTGCTTCCCTGGAAAAGGGAGTTCCTCATCCTGTGCGACGTGGGATTTCTCCAAAGAGTTAGGATCCCCTAGCTCCAACGTTGGTGCTCAACAGTGCCAACACTTAATGAACAATAGGAGTCTACCAGCGAGGCTCTGGTGGAGGCTGGGGACATTTTACCCTTTTCTTGTTTCCTTATCATTGGCTCCATTGCGTGCCTTTTCCCCTGGTTTAAAAAAAATAAACTGTAACCGGGCCGAGGGGCCGGTCCCCCTTTCGCCCCGGAGTGTGTCTAAACTCTGTGACCCCCCCCTCTTCTCTCCACAGGTGACAGATCCCCCGACTTGGGCCCCGGGGGCGATCCAGTATAGTGGCGAGGAAGAGGATTTCGAACACGGCCCCTTTAACTGGCATGGAGCAGGTGAGGAGGAGGAGGGACTCACCTTCCCTTTAAAAGAGGATCGAAATCTGGACCAGGTGTGTCTATACACCGGAGGAGTGGTCAGAGAGTTGCAGAGTGGAGGAGCGGCGTGGAGCAGAGGATTCGACAGGAGAGAGGAGCAGAGCGGAGAGGCGACGGAGAGAAGAGGAGAACACCAGGATCTCGGAATACAAGGGAGAGCAAGCACAGCGGGACTCGACGAACCCCCGGGGAAATTCCAAGGAGCACCGGAGGTCCGAGAGGAGGAAGTACCCCGTTGCGCCGAGTCAGACGGGTTGCGGAGGGAGGCAACCCCCACGATCCCAGGAGGGCACCGGATCCACGATTCGCCCAGCCACTCCCCAGGAGGGGCGTGGCTAACAGAGGTACGGGGTCGGGTTAAAGGGTGGTTGAGGTTGGGAACGGGACGATCGGCTGGCCCGTAGAGTAAAGGGACCCTCGTGCACTTCCCTCACTGAGCGTATCGCTAAACAAGCACACTGTATTCCCTCACTCCTTTTCCCCACTGTATTGGCTGTAACCTCGTACTCCTTACTCACCCCTCCTCTGTTTTCTGTTTCTCCCCCTCGGCGGTGACTGGGTCGAGACGGAGTCCGGAGAGCCTGAGAGGAAGAGGACCCCGACAAGACGACGGGAGCCCGACGGACAAACCAAGACGAGGAGAGAGAGAAGTCGTTCACCTCGACCTTTGTTTTCACGCCCCACCTGTACTGATAGACTTTTTCAGTCAATAAAACCCCGTCTAACACCAACTAAGACTCGCCTCTTGCCTATCCCCACCCACACGGCCACAGTGGTGGAGAATGCGGGCACGACATCCATCGGTGTAACAGAGATGGAGGCTATTTTGGAACGCCTGGCCAAAGGGCAGGAACGGCTGGAATGGGTGGTGGAAAAGCAGATACAATCGGCGGACGCCGACCGGGAAATAATGAAGGCGGCTGTGACAGCGAATGCCTTGAACCCGGTAATTTCTACAGTATCCTCCACGACCGGAGTAACTCCCCACAGCATAGGGGGAGTGTCCCTGCAGAAGTACATACCGGGGGAAGATCCGGATGCGTTCTTGTTGAACTTCGAACGTGCAGCCCGCGCCTGCGGATGGCCGGCTGCTAAGTGGCCCTTCTTTTTGGCTCCTCTACTGGTGGGTGAAGCACAGGCCGCCTATCAGGTGGCGAACCCCACCGGAGACACCCCTTATGCCACCATCAAGGGGATAATCCTGGATCATCTAGGTCTAGACACTGAGGCCTATCGGATCAAGTTCAGGAAGGAGAGGGGTGTACCTGGAGAGACCCCTAAGACCCTCTTCGTGCGCCTGAAGATGGCTGCAGACAAATGGCTGACCCCCCAACACAGCACTAAAGAGCAAATTATGGATAAAGTGTACTTGGAGCAATTTCTGGAGGCTCTCCCTTACTCCACTCAGCGTTGGTTACGCCAGCATCACAACCTAACTACAGCCCAGGCAGTTGAGATGGCGAATACCTACGCCCGGGCACAGCCACGAGGCCCCAACGCGTGGGAACCAGAGAAGCCCCGAGCCCCAGCGAAGTTGGAGAAGAGACCCCTGCGGCTGTCAGAAGTGGCGAGGTCCAAGCCCTGGAGGCCGGAGCCTCACCCGCAGAATGGCCCGCAGTGCTTTGACTGCGGCAACTGGGGACACATTGCCAGGTTGTGTCCCCGGAGGAAGTCCACCGAAGAACCGATGGAGGTGGGGTACCTCCCCCGAACAGTTCTGTACTCCGCCGAGATGGGACCCGCCTTTAGAGTAAGTGTGAAAGTGAATGGGGCTCGCATAGAAGCCCTGTTAGATTCGGGGTGCCGACAGTCGGTGGTCCAGACCAAGCATATCACCACGGATGATTTGATACCCAACGATCAGGTATTTATACGCTGTGTACATGGGGACGTCCGCCCCTATCCAGTGGCGATGCTGCCCATATACCTGAGGGATGGCCGCCCCCAAAACATCAAAGTGGGAGTCCTAGATAACCTCCCTGAGGATCTGATCATCGGGACTGATAACCCCTCTTTCCTAGAGATGTTCCGTCATAGTCTGGGATCGAACTCTGAAAACAACCCTAGGCCCACCCTCTTGTCCCAAGAACCCTGGGTCCTAGACCGCAGCTTCAAGTTTGCACAGGCCAATGACAGCACATTGTTAAATGCCTGGGACACCGCACAAAGACTACAAGGACAAGACCCCCCGACATATCCACGCTTCTTGGTCCGAAACAATCTGCTTTACAGACAAGGAAAGAAGGACGAACCTGAACAGCTGTTAGTCCCCTTGGTGTTCCGTGAACAGATCCTGTTCTACTCTCATTCACACCTGGTTGCCGGACACACAGGGGCTGAAAAAACGACACAGTCCCTCCTTCGCCACTTCTATTGGCCCGGAATCTATAAGGACGCCTTAGAGTACTGTCAGAAATGTGAAACCTGTCAGAAAAAAAACATGACTCGTCCCCCAGCGGTGCCTCTCCAGCCTCTGCCCATCATAGGGGTGCCCTTTGAGAGAGTCGGCATGGACCTGATCGGTCCCCTACCAAAGACAAAAAAAGGCCATCAATATGTGTTGGTCATGGTGGACTATGCCACAAGGTTTCCCGAGGCTTTTTCGTTGGCATCAACTACCACGAGGCAAGTAGCTGATAGAATGCTCGAACTGTTTTCCAGAGTGGGGTTCCCGAAAGAAATTCTCACGGATCAGGGGACCCCCTTTGTTTCCAGACTGATGAAGGAAGTGTGCCGGATGTTAGACATCCAGCAAATCCGCACCGCGGTGTACCATCCACAGACAGACGGACTAGTGGAGAGGTACAACCGTACCCTGAAGACCACGCTGAGGAAGATGCTGGAAGTGAATGGAGCGGATTGGGACCAAGTATTGCCTCTGGCATTGTATGTGATACGGGGGCAGAAACAAAGCAGCACCGGATTCTCGTCCTTCGAATTACTGTACGGGAGACAACCAAGGTCTCTCCTGGATATGACGAAGGAGGCATGGGAGAACGAAGCCCCTGAGGAGACCATGCTTACCTTGGAGTATGCCCAGAACCTCAGGTCCAAGCTAGGTAAGCTGAGGGACCTGGCCTACGCCCACCTGGACAATAGCCAGAAAAAACAGAAAGCGTGTTACGATAAGGGAAAGAAATGGAGGAAGCTACAAAAGGGAGACTGGGCTTTGGTGTTATTACCTTCCTCCCTTCAGAAGTTCAAAGCTGAATGGAGTGGCCCTTACCTGGTGGTCTCGACCATTGGCAATACCAGCTATAGACTACAGATACACCCAAAGAAAACCCAGGTGTACCACATCAATTTGCTAAAAAAGTGGCTGGGACGCCCTCCTACTGCAGTACACTTGGCCGACACTCCTCCCTCAATTCAGGGGTGTTCCCTGAACCAACTCGTGATCAATGAGGAGTTGCTGGCCCCAGAGAGGAAAGAGTTATTAACCACCCTGAACAGACATCACACGGTCTTCTCAGATCAGCCAGGAAGAACTTCGCTGGCTGAACACCGAATTAATACGATTCCGGGAAGAGTGGTGAAGATCCGTCCTTATCGGGTCCCCGAAGCCAGAAGGAAGGGCATCCAGCAGGAAATCGAGGATATGCTGAACCTAGGGGTCATCCGCCCATCCAGAAGTCAATGGTCTAGCCCTATAGTGATGATACCAAAACCGGATGGGAGTCGCCGGTTTTGTATGGACTTCCGTGCCCTTAACGACATTTCCTCCTTTGACGCCTATCCGATACCCCGGATAGACGAATTGATCGAAAAACTCGGAGAAGCAAAATATATAAGCACGATTGACTTAACCAAGGGATATTGGCAGGTCCCCTTGCGGGAAGAAGATAAACATAAGACCGCGTTCTCCACTGACTCAGGCCACTATGAGTTCAATGTCTTACCCTTCGGGTTGCACGGAGCCCCTGCCACCTTCCAAAGACTGATGAATTCCGTCTTAGCGAACCTCAAACATTGTGCCTCCGCCTATCTAGACGACATTGTCGTGTTCAGTCCCGATTGGTCATCCCACCTGGCTCACATGGAACAGGTGCTGGACACCCTCGCAAAGGCAGGACTACGAATCAACGCCAAGAAGTCCCGGATAGCCTTTCAGAAGGTTAAATATCTAGGTTACGTGCTGGGACACGGTATGATTGAACCACAAGTTGAGAAGGTCCGAGCAATAGAGGAGACGCTGTTTCCGAGCTCTAAGAAGGAGATGCGAGCCTTCCTGGGACTGATCGGATATTATAGGCGGTTCATCCCCAGGTTCGCCCAGCTGGCCGCCCCGCTTACCCACACCCTTCGGACCAGCTTCAAAGCAGCAGGGCTGGCGAACCCTACAGCGGAGATGTTGGATGCCTTCACAGCCCTCAAAAGAACTATCACCACGACGCCCGTTTTGTCCTCCCCTGATTTCAACAGACCCTTTTCCCTACACACAGACGCCTCGGAGTATGGCATCGGGGCGGTTTTGTCCCAACCCGGGGAGGAGGGGGCGGACCACCCGGTACTGTATGTGAGCCGTAAACTGTTCCCCCGGGAGTTAAAATACTCCACGGTAGAGAAGGAGTGCTTGGCAATTCGTTGGGCCGTGGAGAAGTTGGCCTACTACCTAGAGGGGAGACCCTTCACTCTATACACCGACCACGCTCCCCTCCAATGGATGGCCCGCAACAGGTCTAACAATCCGAGGGTGTTGAGGTGGTTCTTGGCCCTTCAACCATACACCTTCACGGTGTGTCACAAGAAGGGGGTTGACCACACGGGGGCCGACTACCTGTCCCGTAATCCCCTTCCCGAACGGAAGCGTCCAGGGGGGGAGGTGTGTAACCGGGCCGAGGGGCCGGTCCCCCTTTCGCCCCGGAGTGTGTCTAAACTCTGTGACCCCCCCTCTTCTCTCCACAGGTGACAGATCCCCCGACTTGGGCCCCGGGGGCGATCCAGTATAGTGGCGAGGAAGAGGATTTCGAACACGGCCCCTTTAACTGGCATGGAGCAGGTGAGGAGGAGGAGGGACTCACCTTCCCTTTAAAAGAGGATCGAAATCTGGACCAGGTGTGTCTATACACCGGAGGAGTGGTCAGAGAGTTGCAGAGTGGAGGAGCGGCGTGGAGCAGAGGATTCGACAGGAGAGAGGAGCAGAGCGGAGAGGCGACGGAGAGAAGAGGAGAACACCAGGATCTCAGAATACAAGGGAGAGCAAGCACAGCGGGACTCGACGAACCCCCGGGGAAATTCCAAGGAGCACCGGAGGTCCGAGAGGAGGAAGTACCCCGTTGCGCCGAGTCAGACGGGTTGCGGAGGGAGGCAACCCCCACGATCCCAGGAGGGCACCGGATCCACGATTCGCCCAGCCACTCCCCAGGAGGGGCGTGGCTAACAGAGGTACGGGGTCGGGTTAAAGGGTGGTTGAGGTTGGGAATTGGACGATCGGCTGGCCCGTAGAGTAAAGGGACCCTCGTGCACTTCCCTCACTGAGCGTATCGCTAAACAAGCACACTGTATTCCCTCACTCCTTTTCCCCACTGTATTGGCTGTAACCTCGTACTCCTTACTCACCCCTCCTCTGTTTTCTGTTTCTCCCCCTCGGCGGTGACTGGGTCGAGACGGAGTCCGGAGAGCCTGAGAGGAAGAGGACCCCGACAAGACGACGGGAGCCCGACGGACAAACCAAGACGAGGAGAGAGAGAAGTCGTTCACCTCGACCTTTGTTTTCACGCCCCACCTGTACTGATAGACTTTTTCAGTCAATAAAACCCCGTCTAACACCAACTAAGACTCGCCTCTTGCCTATCCCCACCCACACGGCCACATAAACATTTACCCATTTGGTCGCCCCATTATGGAGGAAGAACATCCCTTTGCAGCCCCACGTTTCAGGCAGGGTGAGTCTGGTTGTTCTAGTTGGTCTATAAGAGTAAAATTGTCTTCGTAGTAATTGTCCTGAACTTTCTGATAACAGTACTTGAAATAGTGAGGTTCCTTGAGGATAAATATCCTGTGCAATCCTTGATTGGCACAACACCAGTTCCCTCTGAGCACATGTATGTTACTTTGGCCTCTCACAAGGGCGAGCACAGAAAACATATGTAGATAATGTTTTCTTCCAGATGCTCCACCAGGCACATAATACATCAAATGTTACAAATTGTTGGATTTGCGGCCTGCTCCCTTCTGCAACACATAAAAACAATATATTAGTGTTCATGCCGTTTTCCTATCTCGGGAGCTGTGAAGCCTGGTTTCAACTGTTTACCATGGTTTATACCCATTTCCATTCTGATGTCATGAATATGACATAGGCTGATTATGATACCGTGTTAGAATACATACGTGTTCACCAAGGGTTTACTCCAGGAAAGCGAGGGGCCCCTGATACAATGTCCCCAACAGCCTATTTGAATGTATATGAGAATGAAAAAAAAGGAAATGGCTTCGAGATTAAATGTTGGATTTTCAGAGATTTAATGTCACTGAATATTTTAAGTCTTTCCAGGTGCGCAATATTACTCATAATGAAGCAATGCCAGTGCCGATAGTTAACACAACAGCTAGTTTTTGTGTTCAAGGCCTTGGGAATGTTCAAGTAGGCCTGACTAATTGCAACTATACCTATGTGTTGAACACAACAAGTAGTCCACCTTTGCTTCCCCCCATAATGTTTATTTCGTTTGTGGGTCCCAGGCTTATGTGCGGCTTCCTAGGGGATGGTCTGGCATATGTTCTGTTTCTTTCCTCCTTCCCCTGCTGTATATAGCAAAGTCTAACTATCATAGAGATCACCAATTGCAGTGTAGGCATTCCCGTATTAGAAGGGTTATTAACACAGAAGATATAGATAAGACATATACTACTCTACAGCAGTTAACAGATGCTCTGAAGGGTATCCTTCCCTTTTGGGGCCCTATATCCAATAGTCTGAATATCTGTTGCATCACCAGGGTAGTGGAAGTGGTCAATAATACCACGGCTGGAATTCTGATAAATATTACAATTGAGCTCAAGACTACGAGGCTCTTCAGAACAGGATGGTGTTAGACGCCATCCTTGCTGATAGGGGTGGGGCCTGTCGCGTTATCGGCAGTAGCTGCTGTGTAAAAATACCAGACCATGCTCATAATGTATGTGCTGCGATACAGAAGTTGCACAGGCTTGCATCCGACATTCACCAAGAGAATGGTACTTGCACTCTTTCTGGTTGGTTGTGGGGTTTAATAGCATCCTCGGGTTGGAAGATCCTTATGTTTCTAGTAGCAAATGCTGGTGTCATTTTCACTTGTTGCTTATGCATACATTGCCTTTCTGCCTGTTGTGCTCACTGTATTGAAAAGTTACCACCTACACCAAAGGCCCCAGTACATAATGTTAAGTCTTCAACTATGATGATGCAAGCCGTCCTTGATTTAATGTCCATCGACAAAGGTATCTTTGAGCATTGATAATGTGTGAATAAAAGGGTACCAGTAGTCTTATGATGCAAGCACTTATTACTATCCTATGCATTAGGCAAAATTGTTAGCAAATCCTAAAAGGAGGGTCGTTTGGACTTTAAAGTATGTCTTGCTGAATCCTTCTAGCATTGTGCGAGTTAAGTTAGCATTTGCGGCACCATTTTATATTCAGCCACCATTTTGTGCCGTGATCGAAATGAAGCTTCTGTCTCATACTGTCTGCCTCAGCAGAAAGCAGCCTCGATTGCTTCTCTTTATTATTCAAGGTTGAGCTTCGCTGCACTAATGAATAGATCATTCTGTTTTTGAATGCCTTTCCTAGTAGGTAGCCACGCTTCCACTCTCAGAGAGACGGGCACCGGCTGAGTAACCTTGAAGCTAAGATAGTGTGTATGCGGTCTCAGGATGGTAGCTCGTCCTTCTGTACCTCCTTTGTTCATCAGTGCCCAGGCTGGAAAATTCCAGTCTGGGCGGGCATGAGGGTTGTTGGAAATGTATATCTGACTTTACCTTGTGGACGAGGGTCAGTCCCACTGCAGCTACCTAAGGAGGCTGGTCACACAGGCTTTTTCCAATTCGCAAACGGGAAAAAGACTTGATACATATGGCCCTTAGTCAGTTTCTTTGGGCTGGTCCACGACGGTGGCCCAGTGGGCAGTCCTTCTTTGGATCGTGGAAGTTCGGTTTGTGCCTGCCAACTGCAGGGGATGAGTACCTCTAGTCCTAGGGAAACCTAGTGAAGTCTTTAGGTTGCAGAGGGGTTCACCTTCCTTTTAGAAGGGGTCTCTAGTCCTGGACGAGTCATAGTACTGCTTGTGCTGGGAGCTCCACAGGTGCAATCTTTGCACCTCTTCTTTGTGGAGTCCTGCCTTGTGCTGACAGAGGTTGCTTCTTTGTCCTTTTCTTCTTCAGAGCAGACCTAAAATTCTGGCATCAGGGATGCCCCTGAAATCCTGGATTTAGGGGATTTTTGGGTGTGTAGGGGCTAGTAGCCAATGGGCTACTAGTCCTGCGGTTAATTAGCTCCTGAGATGACTATACCCAGTGGGCATATGCCACCAAACTACCCAGAACCCACTCTTTTTCAGACTTTTCAAGATGACACAGCCATCCTTGGCTGTACAGACACACAAGCCAACCCTAGAGGTGTGGCTAGTCTTTGGGGGTTGTGCCCCTTCTGAATACCTAATTTCCCGTCTTCTGATGAAACACGGGTGGCTAGGGGCAGGGTGGCATTTGTCTCCACTGAAAGACAAATCACTTATATATCAGAGGCAGTGAAGCCTTTGAGGCTCACCACCTTGATGTGTCTTACACTAGCACTCCTGGGAGGGCAGAGGTGTGACCTCCTTCCTGCCCAAGCCATTTATCTCAGGTCCTCTGTGAGTGACAGAACTCACCAGCAGGAGGTCAGACTTCTTTCTTGGTGGTAAAAGGCTCAGAAAGCCCGCCAAGGCACAAGGGAACTCAGTATCTTGGTGTGCAACCTCAAAGGATGCCATATGGGTCCATGCCATCTCACCCTCGACATCAAAATCATGTCAGGGTTATAAAAGCACAGTGTTTGACACCAAACATGACCTCCATTGTGGAGCTAACTCTCTTGGTTTGGACAGTAGCCAGTCCATGTTAACCCTTGGACCACCATTTTCTTACAGTAAACTAGAATGGCAAGGTAACTATAGCGGTATATATGTTTGTATATGTATATAGGTTGGTACATATATGTCATTACCATTAAAATAATGCACCCTGCCTCCTGGGCTTTAGGAGGCCTACCTTAGGGGTGATTTGCATACCTTAAGGCAGTTAGGAGACTCTGCCACACTTGGTGTGGGTAGAGTGGAATTTGAGCAAAGAAGCTGTTTGCGCAGACTGGGGTAGCAGCCCTGTAGAATTCACTTTTACTCAGGTCACTCAGGGTGACACAAATAGGGCTGTAGCCCTGCTGACCCCTTTAACTCCCTTGCCCTGGGTACCACTGGTATCATATACCAGGGTCTTATATGGGGGGTTAAAGTATCTTGCCAATTGAGTGTACCAATTCATAGTACCTTTTGAGGGAAAGAGCACTAGCACTAGGGGCTGGTTAGCAGGTCCCAGTGCACTTTCAATTCTAAAACCACAGCATCTAGAGAAAAACATGGGGGGGGGTGGACCATCCAAAAATGGCTCTTTCCTACAATTTTCATACCTCAGGACGTGCAGAGGGCTACTCTTGGCTCAGCTCTCCCATGTAATTTTTTGGCTTGCATGGTATTTCTGTGGCCACTTCTCTAGAGTCCCTCTACCCCAGTCAAACTCAACTACATGAAATCATACACAGTAGGAGCAAGTGCAGCCTCTCACTTACAAACATGCTCAGACATCAGCACAATATATAGGTGGTTGATCACTGAAAGCTCGAGCCAATTTCAAGTCAGAAGCCTGGATCGGGCTGAGCTCGAAGTCCTCTTGCAACCTTGAAGCCAAACAAGCAAAGCTGATATGGGAGATGATGTGGTCTAGTGGCTACAGCTGCTGAACATGCACAGTAGGGAGACAGGGTTCCATTCCAGCTGCCACTCAGTATATTTTAAATAGTCCTGTACAGAAAAAAACCCACAACCTAGTATGCTGTTGAATCTTTTGGCAGGTTTGCGCTCTATAAAACTGCCAAAAATAAAATGTGGATTCTGCCTTTCGCCCACACTCTAATCTCAATAATGATGAAGCACTAACCTTTCATGTCAGACAGATATGCTCATCTACTGGCTGAATAACAAAGTGCTGAAGCGGAAATTCTGAGATCAATCCTAGCTTTACTGCTTGACCAAACTGTGTGAGCCTATACAAAAACGTTATTTCAGCTAGCCTTCTTTTTGTTCATTACCACCTTCAAATATGTGAGTTTGGCTAGAGGATGGATACTGCGGAGAATCACACCTCCGAGTATCATCAGGTGATCTTTGGCTCCTCCCCCGGGATTGGTGGACTCTACCTGATGGCGTTCGCTTGGATTGCTGCTGCTACCGAGTCTCCACCGGGCTGCTGACAGTGATGTTTTTCTCCCGCTGATGTGTTCGGCAAATGAAGGGGGTAGCGCTTGGCAGTATGCAGCGTATGGTTCGAACTTCTGCAGCTGAAAACCGCGCAACTCAGAACGAACGGTGAAAACGGTGAGACTGACGGTGGAGCCCTGCCGAGAACCGCAGGGGAAGAAGGGGGGAAAGCGGCTGCAAAGCGCTTTGGTTAAAGACACGGAAAGGAGGCGGGGGAGGTGAGAGGACACTGCCTAATTTGACTTTTTACTCATTTGGAGTTTGGACCTATATCTTTGAGTGGCAGGGGAAAATCTTGGAGACAGTGGCTGAGGGGGAGGTGCGGAGCCAATTCGTATAAGCAAGCTCACTATATTGTATGGTTAGAGACACGGAAGAGAAAAACCAGAGTCAACACAAGCATTCCAAACCGCCTATATGCCCGGCACTCCAGAGATGGGGAAACAGCTGAACACCCGCCTCGCAAAAGCCAAGGCGCGGCGGCTCGCCAAGGAAGCAAGGGAGGCAAAGAAAGCGACGCGGATGGCAGAGCTTGCAGGACTGGGTAGCACCCCTCCGCCCTGTATCATAGATTCAGCAGTCGAGAGCTCTGAGGGTGAAGTGGAGGAGGAGAACTTGGATATGACTATTCAACCACCAGTACTCTCCGTAGAAAACTCGAGTAAAGATCCGGGTGTGATATCAGCTATAACCACTACAGCACAAAGTTTGGAGCAAGCAGAAGGTAATCTGAATAAAGAGTTGGTTACGCAGAAGATGAGCTCTAAGGGGATTAAGCAATTCCCATTATTTTGGAAAAAACCTACGCTGCAGGTCTCCTTTTCTAGCCCCTCACTAGATTCCCAGATTACAAAGAACACTCAGCACACAGGTGATATGTCAGCTAGGTCGGAGAGCCCAGGCTCGGGTGTGGGCTTGGACCTAAGCTTGCAAGACAAACTTAACAGGGTGGATTGCCACACTCAAGCCTCTCTGTTTAATCCATCAGCTGCCACCAATATGCATGATGACACCTGCTCTAGCTCCGTTAACCAGATTACAGGGCCAATGCTCAATCTACCAGATTCAGAGGTGGATCAGTCAAGCGGGCAGCAACCAGACTCTGTGGAAAATTCTGAGCTTGTTTTATCAGCATCAACAGTCCTACTATCTTCTGTTCAGCAAGAGAATGCAACGGCAGTAGATCTGAGAGCTCCTCCCCCTGTCATGCCTTCATCTCAACCATCAGCTTCTTCCATTTCTCCCCCTCATGCTAACGCCGACGCCAATGCCAATGTCAATGTTAATTTCGACACCGATTCTAATATATTGATGGATACCATGGGAGAATTTCAGATGAGTGTCAAGGATATGCTGAATTTAATCCTGGATAAAGTGTGGGACTTGAAAAGGGTCCACAAAGCAGAATTGGCCTCCCTCAGCTACGTCTGGAGAAAATTGAAAGCACAATGGGGAACCTTCCAACTAAGCTTCAAGAGGCAGAGGAAAGAATTTCTCTCTTAGAAGTTCAACTTGTTTCTGTTTTGAAAGAGGTTAAAGTAGCGGCTAAAAGTAAACAGATAATGGAACTGAAACTGGAAGAGTTGGAAAACCATTCTCGTAGATCGAATCTCCGCTTGGTTGGTGTCCCCGAGGGTCTGGAGTTGGGTCAACAAAGTCATCAAACAGAAGGTTATGCCTGATTTCCAAGGGGACCTCACGATAACAAGAGCTCATTGTGTTCCACCTCAACCTTTTCCCAACTCAACTCTTCTGCGTACAATCGTGATCAATTTCACAGACTTCCGTATTAAGGAGGCAGTTCTTACAAAAGCTTTTCAACAAAGACAATTTTCCGTCAACGAAACTACAAAATGTCGTATCTTCTCAGACATGTCTGCTTCTGCGGCTCGGTGTAGGAAATAATTCGTCAAAATGCTGCAATTGTTCAAGGCAAAGGCCTCTATAGCTCAGCAATCCAAGCTAAGAGTCCTGTTGAAAGGGAAATTCTTTATGTTTACTAACGTTGAGGAAGCCCAGGGACTTCTAGATCAGATTTCCCAGAATGGTTAAGGTTTGAATAGTTAAGTGTCAGGATTGTGATGGAAATTGTCATTTAAATATTTCCCCCTTTCTTTCTTTTCTTTTTCCTTCTTCTTTGTTCCCTTTGCCATCACTTAGAGTTCTACAGCTACAGCTGGTTTGCCGGCTAGTTTTTGAGGCCTGGGGTTAAGGGGAATAGGCGGTACACGGTCCTGGCGGGAGGGGGTCAGAGATTACCCGGGTGTAAAAACATGACACCCGAATTTAGAAGGGGTAGGGGAGAATGGTGGGTGTGGTGGAGGGGGGCAGTCCACTTTCTTGGGTGTGGTGGGGTTTGCAAAGGGGAAAAAAATGAAGCTGGTTGTTTTTTCATATTTAATGTACTTTTTTGTTTTTTGTCTAAAATTATTATTATTTTTTTCACTGCGGGTCTACTTCATTAGAAGAGTCACTACTGCTACTGATTATGTATGGCTAATACGTCAATTTTAAAGGTTGTTTCCTTTAATGTCAATGGGATTCAAAATAAAAGAAAGATGCGGGCTATTGAATTATGGTTAAAAACAGAAAATGCAGGGGTTATTCTTCTGCAGGAAACCCACATTGCGACCATTAAGGCTTCTGAATTTTCTATTTTCAGATCATAGGCAGGATATAGGGGGCTCTCAACCTCTTCGGTATCCCATAGAGGGACTGCCATATTTGTTAATAAGAATTTACAAGCAGAACTTAATAATTCTGGGAGCGATCCATCTGGGAGATGGTGCTGGGCCTTCTTTTCATTTAGATCCAAACCCCACCCTCTTACGTTCGTGAGTTTTTATGCACCTGTAGAGGATAATATGAAACCTTACGAAGATCTTTTTCTAGCATTGATCAGGGTTCCGGGGTATTTAATTTTGGGAGGGGATTTCAATATTTTGATGGATCCACGGCTAGATTCAACTCTACAGGGGAAGAGGCAGACAAAGCCCAGATTTCTGAAAGTTTTGAAATATTATGAATCTGTACTGAATCTACATGATCCATGGCGCTTAGCGTTTCCATCCCAAAAGAGATATATGTGTGGATCTGGTCGATTCTGCTCCTCCTCTCGCATTGATTTCTTTTTTATCTCCCTGGGACTAGAGTTTTTGCAGAATTTATTTTTCTTTAATGCATTTTCGGACCATGTAATGCTGACCTTAGAAATACAGCTGGGGGGAAGGTTGAGAACCCCCAAACGGTGGGCCTTTAATAAGCAATATTTTAATGATAAAGATTGGGTAAAGTCCATGGATTTGGAGCTTAGGCAATTTTTTACTCAGAACATCACCTCTGCTGCTCCACATATAGAGGTCGATTAGGATCGCGGACGGACTTGCGTCCGTCCGCGACCCCAGAGCAGGAGGGAACCTCCGCATGGCATGCGGAGTTCCCTCCTGTGCAATTAGGATGTGACCGCCACCCTGGCGGTCACATCCTCTATTTTTAACATTGCAGCGGGTGCAGCTTTAAGCTGCACCCGCGGCAATGTTAAAAATGCACGCATTGCATTTGCATGCAGAAAGAGGCAGGCACCGCGCGGTGCCTGCCGCTTTCTGCATGCAAATGCAGGGGGGTACCATAGGTACCCCCCATGTGCACCCCCCACCCCCCTTCACCTAGGGGGCCCGCAACGGGCCCCCGCAGTGAAGATCCGTATGCTTTTCCACGGCGGAAAACCCGCCGCGGAAAAGCACTTTTTAAAGCCCATCCTGATATGGCGGATGGTGTCTGAGAGACACCGTCACCATATCAGAGCTTTTCCGCCGCGGTTGTAAGCCGACCGCGGCGGAAAAGCTGCGGACGGAAACCAGGACCCACCAGCCATCCTAATGTGGCGGTGGGTCCTTGGTCAGTCCGCTGCGGTTTTTCCGCATCCTCTGGGCCGGCGGTGGCTTCCGCCGGCCCCGAGGATGCGGAAAAAATGCAATCATAATCGGCCCCATAGTTTGGGACTCAATGAAAGCATTTGTGCGGGGGTTATTGATAGGTAAAGACGCAGCTATATCCAAGAAGGCCAGGTTAGAAAAGGCACAGCTCGAAGATAAGATCCATGCCCTTAATGAGATCTTCCTAGAGGCCCCCACTATTTCTAATAGAAAACTTCTTGATCAGGCTAAACGCGAGCTTAGCACTGTTTATAAAACCCAAAGCGAGATCTTCTTTCAACGCTTTCAGCAGAAGGTCTATGAAGAAAGCAATTTCACTGGCAGGCTTTTGGCGTGGCAGGCCAAAGAGCAGGCAGTAGCTAATCAAATTAAAGTATTAAAATGCCCCCTGACATCTGTTCCTACACAAGATCCAGGGAAAATAGGGGATATTAGGAAGACCCATTATGAAATTATCTATGGGAAATCACAAAGGGTGGATGACCAACGACTGGCCAAATTTCTTCATGAAAATCCATCTTTAACCCTCTCCAAAATAGATAATCAATCTATGGCAAGCCCTTTCTCTTTGTCTGAACTCGAGGAAGTTGTAATGAGTTTGGCAAATGGCAAGGCCTGCGGTCCGGACGGATTGCCGGCAGAATTTTTTAAGGGTTTTTTTTGGAGCACTATCAGATTTTCTTTTGGTCTTGATTAATTCTTTACTGGAAGGGGGGTTGGTTCCGGAATCTTTTAGACAAGGGAATATTGTAAGTTTCCCGAAGAAAGGCAAGGATACGATGGATCCTAGCTCTTATCGTCCAATTATGCTGTTGAGCTCGGACTATAAAATCGTTACAAAACTTTTATCCTGTCGGTTCAATACATTTGCAGCACATTTAATTCACCCCGATCAGAACGATTTTTTAGCTGGAAGGCAAATGGCCGCTAACACCCACTTTCTCGCAGAAGCCCTGGACTTTTTTGAGGGTCGGAAAATTCCGGCTCTCATCTTATTATTAGATGTCGAAAAGGCCTTTGACCTTGTGGTTTGGGAAACGTTATTTTTAATTTTACACTCTTTTAATATCCCAAGGTCATTGATATTGTTAATTTAGAGCCTATATCAGAATGCAATGGCCAATATAATTATTAATTCGGAAGTTGTAGGGTCTATTAAAATTAAGCGAGAAACAATGCAAGGTTGCCCTTTATCTCCTGTGCTATTTGCGTTTTTTATCGAACCCTTAGCAACAGCTATTCGTAATTGTGCTGATATTTCCCCTCCAATTTCAGCAATGCCCAAAATAAAGCTGTATGCCGACGACATCATGCTCCTAATTAAGCCCACAGTCCAGGCGCAATCCAAGGTTTTTTAATTGTTTGCAGACTTTGAAGCTTTTGGAGGGTATCGTATTAATAAGGACAAGACAGAAATTATTCAGTGTGGGAGTGATGCTTTAAATTTACACCCTGATCTTCGAGGTTCCGTTAATTCTAATCCAAAAAGATATCTAGGAATATTTTTCTGAAACCTTATTGATGATCTCTACGAATTAAACTTTGTTGCCCTGATAAAGAAAGTTAAAGGGCTATTCTCCCGATGGAAATTACTTCCCTTATCTGTCAAGGGACGAGTGGCTCTGATAAAAATGTCTGTTTTACCGTTATTTTATTTTTTGTTTGCCTCAATTCCGTGTATTTTATCAAATTCCTTTTTTTCTCAGGTGGGGTCAATGTTTACAACTTTTATATGG
The DNA here is from genome assembly GCF_964263255.1 of Lissotriton vulgaris. Taxonomy (NCBI): domain Eukaryota; kingdom Metazoa; phylum Chordata; class Amphibia; order Caudata; family Salamandridae; genus Lissotriton; species Lissotriton vulgaris. The sequence goes on along the minus strand of NC_141685.1, from coordinate 704,417,374 downwards.
GCAAAGAAAGTCCCACGCCTTGCACTTAGCACTTTATATGAAGACCTTGATCAGGGTGGATTAGCATTTCCCAATCTCAAAGCCTACTATGATGAGTACTTTGCACAATATTTATCGAGGTTTAAGCCCGCACCATAAGTCCACTTCTTTATTAACTTTTTTATTATTCCTATGTTTCAGGATAGCCAAATTCATTCTCCTCTGTTAATGCATAGATTGCCAAAGCTGGTCTGCTATAGGAACTTGCAATGGCTTTTTAAAAGAAGGCAGGCTTTTAAAAAAAACATTCCAAACCTGCAATCAACTCTACTTCCTTGTTAGAAGAGATTCTCCCCCTTATTGGTGTTAGACAACCCAGTTACCTGGCCATAAAATGGGCGGAAGTGGGATTCGTTAACATTTCAGATTTTATACGGGATGGTAACTGGGTGTCTATAGCAGATATGCATCAATTATTAACCAGTGATTTTATCTTAATGAATTGTTATAGTACTCTATTTAAATATCTTGCTGAAATCAGTACTATCTCTTTCTTGGCTCAGAATCAGCTGGTGGAGGATCTGTTAGTAAAGGCTTCAGACAGGAAACCTGGAGCCTGGAAGAAATATTTGACTTCAGTAAGCGGGGTAGATGTTGAATCTAAAGCTTTAAGGAAATGGTCAAAACAGGAAAACTGTGAAATGTCTCCCTATATTTGGACCACTATTAACAGGTTGAATTTCAGATCCTTAAGAGGGGCAAATTGGCGTAGGATGTTATTTTTTAGTAAATGGCTTTTGTATCGAACCCCAGCTGCCCTGGTCAAAATGTACCCCAATCAGTCTTCCCAATGTTTTAGATGTATGAATTGTCCTGCTGCAAATTGGACTCATATTATGCTCTGCTGTCCAAAGAGGATTGCATTTTGGGCAGAGGTTTTTGTCTATCTCTAAAAAGAATGTAATTTGCAGTTGGAAGTAAATGACAGGTTAATTCTATTTGAATTAGATCCGGACCTTCAGTTTGCTGATCCAGTAACTAGATTTCTCTATATAGCTATGGCGATTAGGAGATCACTGATTCTCCAAAACTGGCGCTCCGACTCAATCCTGTCAGTTTTGGAATGGGGGTGCAAGATGAGAAGGGTTAAGAAAAGTGAATTTACCTTTGCTGCAAGAAATGGGGGACTTACTAAATTCAATAAAATATGGGGCACGAGATTTGATTAAAACAAAAGGAAAGGACATAGTGGTTAGCTTGTTTGGTGAAGGGCTTAAAATGTGAATCAAGACTTCGTTAAAGGGTTACTTATTTATCTATCTATTTATTTATTGTGTAAATGTTTACACGAGGCTTTTATACTTGATCTGCTATTTTTATGAAGTGTATAAGATGTAAACAGAGACTATGACTTAACGTGATTTTTTGTATTCTAAATAAGATTAACCGTGTGCTATGTATATGTTTTGTCATCAACCTTGGCTTCAATAAAAAAATATATATATAAAATAAAAAAAAATATGTGAGTTTGGAATGTGTGCTGTAGAAAACCTCTCATGTTTAATTCAATGGCCTTTAACATTCTCTACCTTTAAAAAGAATCTTGGCCACTTATAGGGTGCACATGAGAAACTTGCCTTTTAGTTGACACATGGCATTGTCTTTGGGGAAGAGGGCAGAAATGTTTCTCAGGGCATGTTTAAAAATGCTCCCTTTTAATAAATGAGTCCCTGTACACATGAAGATAAAAATCTTAAAGCAAGATAAAATTGTTAGTTTCTAGATTCCAGTATTGAAGTAAAAACCTTCTTCACAGGGCCAGAAAGTTTGTTAATTAATACAGTTGTATTGGATTTATTTTTATTATTTGAAATTTTGAAAGAGAAATAATCTGTCCCACAATAGGCCCAACAATACCATCTGTTGGGGCCGGTTAGGCAATGGTTATCTTTAATGAGGTACTCCAGTACAGAATACATATCTGTCATCTTGAAGGTCATAGGCAATCTTTTTATATACCAATAGCTGCTAGAGTCTCCAAAGCCACATTCCTACATTTGAGATTAGGTCCTTCCCCCAAAGACTCAGTAGGTCTGCTTGGCTGCCAGGAGGTGGTGGGAGATCCTCCTATCCCTGAGGGAGTGCAGGGGATACAGGTCCCTTTGGGGTAGCCACAGTAATATTGAGGCTGGATTCCCGGTGAAGGACTGCTCATCCATCTCTGACATAGCAGCCAAAATATCCCCCAGAATTGGTTCAGATGCAGGCAATACCACAGAATATGATATATGGTCCCTGTCCCTCCAGTATGCCCCGGATTTGCTAGCATCTATCATGTGAATGTGAGCTGTAGTCCAGTGCCATCGATATATGATCTATATATATATGATCTAAAGAGCCCTTCCCTGCCTTGTGTGTGTTTAGCGAAGTTGGTTGTTAGCATATGGATGGCTTCCCATTGTTTGTCGTCCAGAGCAACGCCCAAATCCTCCTTTCAAGCTTTCTGTAAGGGGGTGGCCTCTGAAGGAAGGTGGGAAACAGAGTGTTGTATATCTTATATATATATAAAAACGAATGTATGTCTGTCTGTTTGTCCTTTATGCATTACTACGCCATTCATCCGATCGGCATGAAACTTTGGGATGCAGTAATCTCCCGCGAAGGTTTCTGGCCAAAAAAATAAAAGAAATTGTTAAAAGTTGTTAAGTACAAAAATAAAAATAAGACATTGTTAAATATCAGCCCCTTGTACCCCCCAGGGCCCTCATAATCTTTCCAATACTGAACGTTTACAGTTTACGGTGCGACTCGCTTTTGCAATGACCATCAACAAAGCACAAGGACAATCGCTGCAAGTGTGTGGACTATGGGGTCGATTACGATCGCGGACGGACTTGCGTCCGTCCGTGACCCCAGAGCAGGAGGGAACCTCCGCATGGCATGCGGAGTTCCCTCCTGTGCAATTAGGATGTGACCGCCACCCTGGCGGTCACATTCTCTATTTTTAACATTGCCGCGGGTGCAGCTTCAAGCTGTGCCTGCCGCTTTCTGCATGCAAATGCAGGGGGGTGCCATAGGTACCCCTCATGTGCACCCCCCACCCCCCCTTCACCTAGGGGGCCCGCAACGGCCCCCCGCAGTGAAGTTCCGTATGCTTTTCCGCGGCGGAAAACCCGCCGCGGAAAAGCATACTTTACTGGCCATCCTAATATGGTGGACGGTGTCTGAGAGACACCGTCACCATATTAGAGCTTTTCCGCCGCGGTTGTAATCCCACCGCGACGGAAAAGCTGCGGACGGAAACCAGGACCCACCAGCCATCCTAATCTGGCGGTGGGTCTTTGGTCAGTCCGCTGCGGATTTTCCTCATCCTCGGGGCCGGCGGTGGCTTCCGCCGGCCCCGAGGATGCGGAAAATCCACTATCATAATGACCCCCTAAATTTGGAGAATCCGTGCTTCTCACATGGAGAACTGTATGTGACTAGCTCATGCGTGGGAAAACCTTCTGATTTATTCGCGTACGCACCAGACGGAAAAACAAAAAATACTGTGTATCCACAAGCACTCGAATAAATAAACAGAATTAAAACAACACTTTAAAATGTTTTTGTTATATTCTCCCTGTCCTCAGCGTGCATCTCGTGCTGAGCTCGAGCTGCCCGCTTCCACTACGTGGCCAGTGTTCGGTCCTAACGGCCGTTATTGCCCGTTTGGTCCCGGTCTTGCTTGTCGGGTTTTTCTACGCTTTAACATAAATAAACTACCTATCTAAGTTGACATCACTATACGACCTCGTCTTTCATTTATAACATTTTGGCGACTTGCTGTCAAGGACGAAGGCGGAGTGTAGCCGAAGACAGAGAAAAGCGGAAACTGACGAACAACACGTCAAGGGAGAAAAGCGGAAGACCCGACCAAAGGAGAGCTCTTGCGATCTGGCGAGAAGGATCGCTTAATGAAATGAAAATATCGTAAGCCTCATCGGAAGGTACGTTTAAAATAACTCACCGGGGAAGGATATAGCTGTGGGTGAAGCGTGACGGAGCAGTAACTGTAAGCCCCCAGCCCGTCAACGCAGGCAACAGCGCCTCGGTGTCATCGTGGTTAAAAGGGAAAGCACTCTCTGAACCGAAAGGCAGCATTGGTGAGCCCCACCACTGGGAAAGACTAATTAAAAGAGCAACGCGCTCAAGGGAGTGAAGTACTTTTGGTGAATTGAAAGGATAGCGCACTCGAGGTGAAGTGCATTTAAAACCAGCACAAGCACCAATTTGAAACGGCGAACTTTCGAAATACAGACAACAGTGACACACTCACTTTAAAATACAGTGTGTCATACTATTGTCAATTAAAACAGCAGTGACACACACACTTATACAGAGGGTCACACGATATGCAGACAACAGTGACACACTCACTTTAAAATACAGTGTGTCATACAATTGCCAATCAAAACTGCAGTGACACACACACTTATACGGAAGGTGGCATCTTGATTAAATATCTAATATTTAAATTGTTTATCTTGCTGTGACTTTAGCTCAGTGTTTACGCCATGAATGTAAACAATACCATCCAAGCCCCTGTCCCTTTCTTGAGTGCCCCAGGTGAGCCATCCATGGAATGGGATGACTGGTGTGAGGCATTCGAGAACTACATCGTAGCCTTAGATGGCACAAAGTTTTCTGCTATCAGGAAAAAGGCTTTATTACTGGGTGCTTTAGGGAAGGAGGGACAGAGAGTCTTTAAATATTTACAGAGCCCGCCCTTAGATATTGATGATGTATATAAAGATGCTTTGTTTAGATTGTATGCGAGGTTTGCCAAACAAGAAAATGTTGTAATGCGCAGACATAAATTTTACACTGCTCCCCAAAGAGAGAATGAGACAATTGATGAGTTCGTGTCTAGGTTAAGGGAACTTTCTGTGAAGTGCCAATTTGGTAATATTCAGGATGAAATGATCCGTGATCAGTTAATTGTGCAATGTCTTAGCAAAAAAACACAAGAAAAGCTGTGGGCAGCTAAAAACCCCACTCTCACAGAGGCAATCACAATTGCTAAGGTTGCTGAAGAGAGTGACAGATGCATGAAAGAGCTTAAGAGAATACAACAGGGGCACGCCAGCGGGCAAGAAGTTGCAGTGTTGCAAACAGATAGTTCAGAGGGTGTTAATCTAATACAAGGGAGACAGATAAATAGAGGGGGGAAGGCCACAACCTCGTTTAATAAGAGTGGGCAACCAAACAGATTCAGACAGATCACACGTTCCTGCAACAGGTGTGGTAGTCCTTTTCACCTAGCTGATTCAAAGAATTGTACAGCTTTGTCTAGAGATTGTTTAAAGTGTGGAAAGAAAGGGCATTATGCACGTATGTGTAGAACAAATAGTTCCAAAAAGATTGCCATAGTTGAGAGTGAAACCACTGATGATGAGGCGGAGGTAATGATGATTACATCTGCTGGGAGCCAAGAGTTAACGGAAGGTGTTATTTTGTCTCGCCCAAAAGCAGATTTTGAATTGAATGGGTGTGTAATAAACCTAATGTTGGATACTGGGTCACTATATACAATCATTCCAAAGAGTTTGTTTAATTCCTCATGCAAAGAGTCGACTCTTATCAAATCTGATATCACCCTGAGAGGTTATCAAGGGGTGAACATTGGTGTTCTTGGGTTCTTTGAGGCCAGTATTAAGTTTAAAGGAGGATTACTCGAGGGAAGGTTTATGTATCACCACACGGTCCTGCCATTTTGGGATGGTTACATCAGTACGAGTTAAACATAAGGGTGAACCCGAGAGCAGATCCACCTGTGATGTGTATAGATAGTGAAAACGAATGCAATAGTGTTCATGGAGACTTAGAGACCATTCTTAAAAGGCATGAGAACATCTTCAGTGAGAAACTGGGGGAAGCTGTTGGTTATCAACATGTTATTAAAACTAAGAGGTGTGTTGCACCTGTAAAACACACTGCGAGGAAAATACCTTTGTCCGCCAGAGATGAAGTCAGAAAGATTATCAAACAGTTATTGGATGATAACATAATTGAACCTGTAGAGGCCACACAATGGTTAAGTCCTGTAGTTATCACGCAGAAACCGGACAATTCTTTGTGTTTCTGTGTGGACATGAGAAGTCTAAACAAGGCTGTGATAATGAATAATTTTCCACTCCCCAACATAAACGAAATTGTTCTGAGTTTGGGCGGAGGCAAAGTTTTTTCGAAGTTGGATCTTCGCAGCGCATACCACCAGGTAAAACTTCACCCGGACTCAAAGCAGTTTACATCGTTCATCACCCCGGAAGGGACATACCAGTTCAAAAGACTTCCTTTTGGCCTTTGCTCTGCGGCAAGCGCATTTCAAAGAATCATCACTGACGTCCTCAAAGATATAGAAAGAGTGGTATTTTTCCAAGACGATATCCTGATTTATGGTTTAAATGTTGATGATCATAATGCTATTCTTGACAAAGTTCTCACCGCTCTTTCAAGGGCTGGTTTGACCTTGCGTAAGGAAAAATGTGTTTTTGCTGTTGGGGAAGTAGACTATTTGGGGTATCATGTGTCTGGCCTTGGGATTCAGCCAAAGAAGGATCTAGTAAGCGCAATATGCAATGTGCCTGAACCTAATGACAAAGACAAACTAAGGTCTTTTATGGGCATGGTAGAGTACTATGCAAAATTTGTCAAGAATTTTGCAGAGAAAGTAGAAAACTTGTGTGCCATCATGAGAAAAGGGAAAGGTTTTACATGGGGAACTGACCAAAGAAATGCCTTTTTAATGATCAAACTAAATATCTTGGATGCTAACATCCTCTCAAGTTTTGTACAGTCATTTCACACCATTCTCACTGTGGACGCCAGCTCTGTTGGGATCGGAGCAGTTCTTACACAAAAAGGTGGTGGTAAACAGAACACTGTTGCGTTTGCTTCACGTTCCTTGACTGAGACTGAAAGGAATTACTCGGTCATAGAGCGTGAAGCATTGGCGGCTGCTTGGGCTACTCGGTATTTCCGTGTCTATTTGTGGGGGATCACATTCACACTCAGAACTGACCACAAGCCACTGTTGAAGGTTCTAGCCCCCGGGGGTATTAGGAATTGCTCTGGGCGGTTAGCGAGACTAGCTGTCAGCGTCCAAGAGTTTACGTGCAATGTGGAATACCTACCTGGTTGGTGCAACAGTGTTGCTGACTGCTTATCGAGGTTGCCTGACACTAAAGTGCTGCCTAAAGAGTTGGTAACTGAGAGTGTAGTTGCGTTTTTAGATGACCTGGAGAGTGATTTACCCTCTTCAATATCCAAGGAGGAATGGGTGGAGGAAATGGAAAAGGATCTTGTAATGGTAGGGTTGATTAAGATGTGCAAGGAAGGGGTGTTAAGGCAAAGTACGGTCTCACCTGCTCTTAGGCCGTACGTCCAGTTACAGGATGAAATTTCTTTACTGACTGAGTCCATCCTTGTGCGGGGTGAGAAATACATACCACCTGTTTCCCTTAGACCCCGTATCATTGCTTTGGCGCATGAGGGCCACCTAGGACAAACCCTTACTGGCAAACGCGTCAAAGCTGACTTTTGGTGGCCGGGAGTTGATGCGCAGGTAAAGAGTTGGGTTGAGCAATGTCAGTCGTGCAAAGAGTCGGAAAAGAGGTTACAGGTTCGTGCTAGTAAGGATACTATGAGACAAATTGTTTCTGACGTTGGTGCGTGGCAGAAGGTCTGTATTGACTTCATAGGTCCTTTTCATGACCTGCTGGATTCAGAGAAGTTTGCTTTGGTGTTAGTGGACTCGGCTTCAAGGTGGGTGGAGGTTGCCTTTATGAAGAGCATCACAGCTGAATCCACTGTCAAGGTTCTGGATGAGATTTTTAGGCGTGAGGGGATCCCTTCAATAGTTGTGACAGATAATGGCATACAACTTACCTCGGCAATCATGGAGAACTATTTTGTGTTTTTGGGCTTAAAGCACCTGCGCACGTCGCTTTACAATCCTCAAGGGAACGGACTGTGCGAGAGGGTGAACAGACTTGTAAAGGGCACTATGCAACTTGCCTTAGCCTCTGGTCGGTCAGTGCAGAAGGAGATTAAAGAAATGTTGTGGGCATACCGCACAACTGTTCACAGTAACATGTCTGTCACACCTTTTGAACTCATGAGAGGGAGGCCTGCGGGTACGAAGCTGATTCCCACTTGGCTACATGGGAAAGTAGAGAAAGGGTGGTCACAGTAAATCGGGAAACTAACATAGCTGAAGGGGATTTAGTGAAGGTGAAACCTGGTGGGAATCAGAATATGTTCAACAAGTTTAGAGGACCTTACCAGGTGAAGTCTGTGGTTGGTAACTACATAAGGCTGCAGAATGGGCAAACTTGGAATCTCCGCAGGGTAGCACTTTACCAGAAAAAGGCCAAGCCAACCACTCATGTGCCTGTCACCAAAAAGGTTGTTGATGAAGACGCTTGCAGACCAATTCGCAAAAGAGTTGCTCCTGCTTATTTGAAGGATTTTGTGTAAATTTTCGCTTGTCCAAGGAAGGGTGTGGGGTTACATGGTCCTATGTTACATGAAAAGCTTATGTTCTAAGCAATGCCATTTACGTGGTCCTGTGTTACTTGGTTCTTTGTTCTTAAAAGTGAAAACTGCGTGTTCTAAGCAATGTCTTTATTTTGTGTTCTGCTGTGCATTCTTGCTTAATTTGTTTTAGTACGTCTTCCTTTTCCACTGTTTAACGAAAGGAGATGTGTTATATTCTCCCTGTCCTCAGCGTGCATCTCGTGCTGAGCTCGAGCTGCCCGCTTCCACTACGTGGCCAGTGTTCGGTCCTAACGGCCGTTATTGCCCGCTTGGTCCCGGTCTTGCTGGTCGGGTTTTTCTACGCTTTAACATAAATAAACTACCTATCTAAGTTGACATCGCTATACGGCCTCGTCTTTCATTTATAACAGTTTTCAATAAAAATGACACAATGTAAATGGAATGTTATAACAAGTTTCCTTAAATTTGTTTGGCATGGAGTCAGTAGTCTGCCTAACTAGGATTGTTGATTGTTGCTTTTGCAATAGCGTCTGTCCAGAGATCACTAAGCCCACCAATTACACTTAAGTTGATCTTAAGGCCCACAAGAGCACAGTACTCTTCGAGGAGAGGTATGAGATGCTGGAGCGGACATTCCGAAGCTATCAATGATAACAAGATGTCATCCGCAAAGACGGCAACTTTGAAGGTGTCCTGGTTGGAAGGGTATCCCCCAAATCTCCAAGTGATTTTGAATCCTGTGCAGAAGTGGCTCTAGAGAACCAATGTAAATAACATCGGGTAGAAGGGCAGCCCTGCCGGGTGCCCTTATGAATTGAGATTCCCTGCTACTTATAGTGACCCTCAGTATTGCCCAGTCCACCCAATTGAAAGCCTTCTCTGAATCAAGGGAAAGCAGAACTGCTTCCCTATGATGTTTCCGTGCTAGGTCTATGACATGGAGGGCATGTTTGTTGTAGTCGCTGGTAGACTGGGATGGGACGAATCCCAACTGATCAGCTTGGATTAGGGTGGGAAGGTACTTCTGGAGGTGGGTTGCTAGAATTTTGGACATTAGTTTCATGTCAATATTAAGGAAAGATATGGGGACATTTGGCACAAGGATGAGTCCTTATCCGATTTAGCTATTAAAGTCATTGTGGCTTTCACCATAGCGCGTTAGGCCACAGTCCCAGGACAACATATTGTAGACCTCGGCTAGTAGATGGGCTATCTGTGGTGTGCAGTGTTTATAGAAAATAGCTGTAAAGCAGGCTGACTCATGTGTTTTGCCTGTCTTCAGGTGCTTGAATGGGTGCCAGAACCTCTGGCACCGAGATAGGCTTGTCCAGTTCCTCCCTCTCTGACTGAGGAAGGGAGGGGAGGGTGAACGATTGTGAGTATGCATGCTGGGCTTCCGAGTCCTGGTTACTGCATACAGGGAGCTATTGAATTCAGAGAAAAACTCTACCTTCTCCTCCTCTGAGGTGCAGAGGACGCCGGCCCCGTTCTTCACATCTTGGATGTACCCCTTAGTGCCAGTCCGCAGTTTTCTTGCCATGAGTGAGCCCACCTTTTTACCACTTTATAGAACCTAAGCCCTGCGTGACCCAGAATATAGTTGGCTTTGTCATACTCTAGGGTGTAAAGTTGGCCGGCAAGAGTTGTAATGCTCCTCCAGAGTTTCGTGGAGGGGCTGGATTTATGGTTGCGCTCGACTTAATGAAGAAACCCCCTATCATCGCCTTCAGGGTGTCCCATACCATCAAGGGGCACATTTTTTCTGTATGATTGAATTGGATGTATTACTGTTTGGCTGCTGTTATTTCATGTTGTACCACATGATCTCCTATGAAGGCATCATTCAATCTCCAAGAGCCCTGTGGTGTGGTGAGTTAGGGTTAGGCCATCGCAGGGCAGCCTTAGTAGTAGTAGTAATGCATAATCCTCGATCGTAATTGTATCTTGGGATACCTCCACTTCCAGGGCCAACAACCTTTAATCCAGCAGGATAAAGTCAATCCTAGCATAGATATGATGTGGCGCCGAGAAGTGGGCGTTGTCATTTGCTAACAAATGGCAATAATGCTATGCATTGGTCAGTTCCAACTTCTCTAGGATGGTCCTACATGCGTGGACAAAGTTGGCGTCCCTCCGACCCTTTGCTGGGCCATACCCAGTTTAGCACTCATAACACAATTAAAGCCCCCCCAGTAATGCTGGGAGGATCGGACACCGCAGTAAACTTCTGCACAATGGGGACCAAAAAAGACCTCCTGGCCCACAATTGGGCAATGTATACAACAGAGTGTGAGGAAGGTGCCCTAGCATTCGCCCTCAACCAGGAGTCATGTCCCTTGTAGGTCAGACAGAAGTTGACACTTATAGAACTTGGCAGCATCCTGAATTAGAATCACCACCCCCTGTTTTTGCGCATGCTGAGTCTTGGTTTCGGAATGTGAAAGTGCTGGAGCGGAGCCAATGTTGGTCCCCTTTCAGTAGGTGTGCCTACAGTATCTGCCCCAACCTCCTCAGGTCACCAATGATGCTAAGCCATTTTCTTGGATTGTTGAGGCCCCTAAAATTGTAAGGCAGCACCCTCAGTGTCTACTGCAAATGTGTTCAGGTGAGTCAGGATTTTTCTGCTGATGCGGGCCCCACCCTGTGAAATGTGAGCTATTCGTCTCTTGCAGGAGCTTTGAGCTACGTGGTGTCCTCCCCTTGACCATAACCCAACCCACCAATAAACCTATAAACATTAAATCCTGTAATACAATGCCTAAGAGAAAAGGTAAAAGGTAGGCCCTAGGTAGGTCAAGTAACTATATGCCAACCTGTATGGAGATGTCAATGATATGAGGGAAGAGGGGTTACCATCCTTGTGGGAGTGTTTGGTCAGTACCTCCTGGGACCTGCTCAGCCCCCCTTAAAAGAAAACTGTATAAAACAGTTGGCAGTGCCTATCTGGGTCAGTGCTATGCAGTCCCTTCTCGCTTCCCCTACAGGGGCTCAGGGCCTTCATTGGTACCTCATCTCCCATTCATGAGCAGTCTCTCTGCAGGCCTGTATTTCCACATCATTTGGTCTCCGGGTCTGTCTAGTTCATTGCACCAGGGCCCACTTTTCATGCAGCTGGTGCTTCTCCAGTGCCTAAGAGTTCTTGTGCAGCCTCTGCCACCTAATGGAAAACAAGACAAAAAGGGTTGCCCTATCAATATTTAGCTCTTAGAAAGTTGGTGACAGGCTCAAAGGCTCAAAGGACCTGTGCTTGGTGAGCACAACTACAGAAAGGTCCTGGAACCACATCAGTGAAGTGGCATTGAACGAAAACTGCTCCCCTCTCCCGTGTCTTCATCATAAGTTCTTCCTTAACCTTATGGAAGTGGACCCAGATATGAGGCATACAGGGCAAGCCCACACCCACTTACCCGAGTCCACCCTGTATATTCCGTCCAGACGAATGCTTGAACAGACCAGGTCCTCCAATATCACGTCAAACAGAACCTGGAAATAAGTGGGGAGGTCTGCTGCTCTTACTTTCAGAGGAGCCCCTCAGATGTGAATGTTGTTCCAAACTGACCTATTCTCCAAATCCTTGAATTTGTTTGTCAGCCGCAAGTGTGTTGTTCGTGAAGGACACCCGTTGTTGAAGATTTTCACAGTGGTCTATCTACTTACACAAGTACTTCCCCACCTTCTATGCTCTATCACCCAGATCAGAGACCTCTCTGCGTACCTCGTGGATCTTGATTCGATGGTGCGATTTAAGAGTCAGGATCTCATTGTTGTGGTCCTGAAATGGTGCCAGCAGGAAGTCCTTTTTGCCCCCTGTGTCTCCTGAGGTGGGATCACCAGTGTCGGTCCAAGATGGGGACACCAGGATGAGTTTCTAGGTTGATGACGTGCTGAGGCCTGTTGCAGCATACCCTTGATGCAGCTCTTCATGCATACTCTGCCCCCAGTCATGGTTTGCCCCCGGAGACCCAGTGAGTGCTGTGGGCCATGGCAAAAGAATCATTCCACTAGATATGTGCTGGTGGTCCCCCACATGCACACTCTGGGTTAGAGTCCTCTTCAAAGGAGGTCAGGCTGGGCACCAATGTCCTGTATCTAATGAGGGAGCTCCTCCTCGGGTCACTGTATGCAACCAACCTAGGGGGCTTCATGCAGTGCACCCATGTCATTGGCTGTCAGAGGCAGAAGTGAAGGGAGAAGACACACAGACACTGTAGGGTGCTGAAATTGGAAGGGGAGCAAGGGAGCATCTACAGTCCTAAGTCACGGCCAAGAGGCGATGCGACCAGCAGAGCAGGTCCTCAATGTGTAGGACTCAGCTCATTCTCCCCTCGTCACTGCTTCTCACTTGGCAGGTCACCTGGGGTCTCTGCCTTGATGCCGGCCTCCACGGTGTGAGTACAGCATCAGCTGCACCTCCGATGAGGCCCAAGGCCATGCATCCAACAATCTCTCTGTCCTAGGTGGAACTGGGGGCCAGGGCTGGTCACAGAGTCTGTTTACGGCCAGCAGGAAGATGCGGCCCAGCAATCCGTCCTCTCACTATGAGGCCGCTCAGTTCATGCTGCTGTCAGCGAGGCCCCGCCCTGCAGGTTCCATTGAGGACCAAGGTCTGCGCAGGTCCTCTTCAGGCTTTCGGCTAGGCAGGATGGCCACACACCCCACAATCATGCTGCCTCTCCGCCGAGCTGTCCAACAATCCGTGGCTCAATGCCCACATTGTGCAAGCTTTGGGGTGAAGCTGATGATGGGGGTTGTAGGTTCCCCTGCTGGAGGTCCCGGATAAGACATCCGCCATGTCCGGCACCTGGCTAAGCCCCCATTAATTCTTTTTTTTATAGCACATTGTGCAAATTGAATTGCCTCTAGGCACTCACAATTTTTGAAAAAATTATTAAAAATTACAATTATTAAATACAAATAAAAGTAATTTGATCACAAGTTTGTCAAGGGCAAAGCAAGGTCTCACACTCAGGTGTTTTGTTTTACATTTTCGTTTACAAGCAACTTCAGCAATCTTGTGACAAAAAGACCCATTGTACCCAATATAGGTTTAAGGTGGGCCTTCAGTCCATTGCTGATTTGACTTCCTTCTTGACTATATCACTATGTCCTGATCCTTATTCAGTGGCTTTCCTCAATTTTCTTGTATTTATCCTGGCTACGGAGTGGTCTGCTGTATTGGCTAGAACCGATATTGAAATGTTTTTTAACCAATCCAAGATCACAAAAATGTAAAGCATGTGCTTTTGTCAGGGGGGGTTGCTTGTAAAACCATTGTATGCTTCTAAGTTCAGAAATAATGTTATTGAAAAGACTAGAGGTGTCTGCATGCAATACAAAGTATTGAAATCACTTCATTACAATACATGTCTGTTACAATATAACTACATGAATCAGACTTATTAATAAAAGTAAAAAAAGTAAAAACAATATATATGAAGCATACATAAAATAGGATCAAAAGAAATTTCGGGAACCATCAGGGGAATCAAGGTGGTTTAAGAACTTCTTGCTGGGATGGTTGTGGCAAGTAACATCTTTGGGCACTTGTGTCTATGTATGCTGTAACAAGTGACCACAGAATTAAACATTTTGTTGCCATGTTTAAAGGGTAAACAAAAGAAGTGTCCAATCTATGATTATGGCAAACAGCATACCACCAAGCTTTATAAGAAAGTTTTGCAAAATCCTTCCAATTCGTGGTTATTTTCTGAAAGGCAAACGCTAATAGTAAATCAATAAGTTTAACATTTAGCTTAACATTATCCCAAATGGAAGAAAGACTTACTAGAACAATATGAGTAAAGGAAAAAGGAACTGTAGTACCTAAAATTAAATTAATATGGGCCCAAACTTGTTTCAAAAATGCATACACAAGCATGTGAAATAAATCAGCATTTGTGGACGAACATGTCCATCAGGTATCCGATACCGTTGAATAAAGTTTGCTTAAAGTAAGTGGTGTTAATAAGAGTCTATTATATACAAAATAAAATGTTTGCGTTGTGCTAGCTGCCCTAGAAGACCTAGGAATCTTGGTCAATATGTTTTTCCATAGAGTCAACAGCCAGGATGTCATAAAATCGCGTTCCCACAACTTTTCTGTTTTAGATATCTGCCTATCAGTGGTGAAATTTTGTAGATAGTTATATATAGTGGAAGCCTTGGGCGTGATTTGTAACAGGATATGAAGTCACGAGCCGGGGTTTGGAGCATTGAAAGTATCAGGTACATTAGATAGTTGAGTGTGAATATCCATCACAGCTTTCTTTAGGGAATTATACTCATGATTGAATGAAGCAGGTAGGTTAAATGATTCGCGAAGCGAGGAAAAGGATAAAAAATCTGATCCTGAGAATAGTAACCCATATTAGTTCCTTTTGTCTCCAGGCTTTCCAATAGACAGGTCTATTTCGGATGAGAAGGTTCTTGTTGTGCCAAATTGGTGAGTTAAGAAATTAATCTGGATAACTAGGGGGTGAGAGAGGGGTTGGCTGAAGGAGTTTGGAAGTGAATTTAATTATGGGAGTAGAAAGGGACCGGGGTTTCCGTGAGAAGGAGAGATGCGAAAAGAAAAGGGATTTAAAAATAGATGCTTGAGTGAGGTCCAGAGAGGGCAGTTCTCTATGGAGTCTAGCAACCAACAAGAGGCTTGAAGCAGAAAAAAGGCTTTTTGATATGCCTGGAAATCTGGAAAATTAACTACACCCTCTGATTGAGGGTGAGTTACTTTTAATAGAGACATTCGGGATTTCTTATTATTCCACAGGAAGGAGGAGAGAATGGAGTTAAGTCTTTTAAATAATTTAGCAGAGATAGGCACTGGGATATTAGAAATAATATATAGTAGTATGGGTGATAATATCATCTTTATAGTATCCAAGCGTCCCCACCATGATAAATAGAGAAGATGCCATTTAGTGGTTAATTATTATACTTTTTGTATATATTTGTTCATACATAGTGTAACTGTGTCTGAAACTGAGGGGTGAAGTGTAATCCTAAATACTTAATATGCTGAGGGCTCCGTGTAAAATTAGAAGCATTGAAATCTGACTTAAAAGTATATTTGGTTAAGGGCAGAATCTCACATTTATCATTGTTCAGTTTATATCCAGAAATAAGGGAATATGAACGCACTTAGTCTAAAAAAACTGGGATTGATTCTTCTGGTCTTGACATAAAAAAGAATATCATCAGCATAAGCTGCAAGTTTAATATGGGAGTTTAAGGTTTGGAAGCCATGCAGATTTGGGCTTTGGCGTAGTTTAGATAGGAATGGTCCCTAAGCTAAATTAAAAAGAAAAGGAGAGAGGGGGCAACCCTGATGCACTCCTCTTCCCAAATCAAAAAATGGAGAGATCATGGCATTAGCACAAACTGCAGCAAAATGATTAGAAAAGAGGAGTGCTATTAAAGAAATAAAGTTAGGGCCAAAGCCAAACCATTTAAGAGTATAAAACAAGTAAGTCCACTCAACTCTATCAAACACTTTTTCTGCGTCTAATGCTATTGCTGCAAGGGGCTGCTTTAGATGGGATGATTTAGATAAGACATTAAAGAAAAGACCTATGTTATCTGTGATGAGTCGTACCTTAACAAATCCAGATTGCTCTTTGCCCAGCAGTTTTGGTAAGTATAAGTCTAAGTGTATAGCCAATGCCTTGGAGAACATTTTATAGTCAATGTTGACTAGGGAAATAGGCCTATAATTTTTACACTGCTTAGTATCTTTTCCCTCTTTCAGGATGAGGCAAATGTGGGCTTCTGAGAAGGAGCCAGAGGATCTTTCTATGGAGCAAAAAGAGTTTATCAGGGAGTGCAGCTTGGGTATTAAAAGTGTGGAAAAGTGAAGATAAAACTCTACAGTAAAGCCATCAGGACCTGGCGCTTTATCTTTTTTAAGACATTGGAGAGCATTAATTAGTTGTTTCTGTGTTAGGTCCAATTCCAGGGAAGATAAATCAGGAGAGTTGTGTTGGGGATTTCTGAACATTAGAGAAAAAAATTGACAATTCTTGATCTGTAGGTTGTGTTCCGGATGTATATAATGATTTCTAGAAGAGAGAATATTTATTCAATATTTCAGCATCTTTAAGTTTTAAATCAGAACAATCATCATAGATAGATTCAATATTTCATTTGTTGTGCCGAATTTTTAAATTGTTCACCAAGATTTTCCCAGCCTTATTTTTACCACCATGACATTTTGCACTAGATTTTTTAACAAATAAAGTGAGGCATTGTCTGTGGATTTCTTGTTAAATTGCAATTTCTTGTTAAATTGCAATTTAGGCCATGTGTGGAGCTGGATTTACTACTGGGTTTTTTGTTGTTGTTTTTTTATTTATTTTGCAATAACTTAATCTCGGATGTTGTGAATAAGCAAAATGTAGTAAACTCACTCAAAACTTGAAATTACTCAGAATTGTAATCTACCTTTCTGAATCGGGGCCTTTGTTAGCGACCAAAAGTAGTAAAGTTACTTAGAAGTGTAAGTTACTACAGTGAATCAGAGCCACCTTCTAAGTCATATCTAAAGAGCTGTCTGGGGGAAGCCCATGTGGTGTGTGTTTATCATCAGTGATTTATGATAGAGCCTTGCAGATATATGGCAGTGAGATTCCGATTTTGCTCGGATACTATCTATAGTGACCCTGTGGCATAAATGTGTACTGTATGTAATAGCTTTGTCTTCATGGTCATTAAAATGTTGCAGCTAAGTGAGACAACCCAGGTCAAAATAACATAGCATATAGTTATTCTTGTAGTTCACAACGAACACACCAATGGTAGGCCATATGTTATTACCTACTTGGAGCCCTGCACTTAAAATTAATATAAAAACGTCTGATTTTAGGGTCCAAATTGATATGCATACAGAAAATGCATGTTTCATTTTAATTCATGAATTGTTTTGAGACAAGTTGTCTATGGTATTCATAATGTGTGCATCCATTCTTGAAAACCTGTAGCAATTTTTCATTGAACCCAATTAGATGAAAAGCAAAGCTTCCTGGGACCCCTGTTCAGCCAGGTTAATGTTGCTTCAGATCTGAATAACATGGGCTACATCTCTGTAAACTATACCCACCATTCCAAGTTTACGACAAATGGCATGAGTAGACAGGTACTTTTTTACCACTAAATATGATTTGCATGATCGACGTTCAATTTTTTCATTTGAGGCTATCTCCTGTAAGAAGCTCTCAATCCCATAAGCAAGTATAGCGGGCAATTTTGATGTTTCTACCTTATCAGAGCAACAGCATGTTGTCAATAAAAAGCTAGAAAAATACTCAGTAAGCCCATGCAAAATGAGGAGGCACTGTACAATTGTGTTTGAATGTGCTGAATTGCATTAAGAAGCATACCCAACAGTACAGTGGCTATTATATCACTATCTGTTTCCCAGATATAACAATTACTGACAGATGACCTCCTAAATGCATAGTCTTTGTTTTTAGTGTACTAATCCAAAGATGGTGATTGCCTACAAACAGAATTAAGGCCTTCCATGTTCTCTCTAGATCAAGTGTTGTGGGATTTAACAACACAATACTATTAGCATGCAGATCAAAACACTCACCACCCAACTTTGATAGGAAAGAACAAACACCTGGCACCATGCTGAAATAACAGAAGTAAATTCATTTGCAGCATCTAGGAATGCCTTTATACAATTAATATGTGTGGAGGTTCTCGAAATAATTTAATAGAATTTTGGGACATACACAATTTTTCCAGGTTGCATGACAAAATAGGGGCAAGATAAGTAAAAAAAGGCAATACAATAAGGTTCCTTTCTAAAAGTCATAACATTATCAAGAGTTGAAAAAGTTACCTTAGAATGAGGGATAACTGTGTTTTGCATATAACTTTTCCATAATTAAAAGGAGTTGTTATATAAATGCAACTTTAAGCTGTCTTTAATGACCCTAGAATTATAACAGTAAATAAACATTGCTAAAAAAAGGGTAAAGAAATGTATCCCACAACTCAGGGCATGCTTGAATAACCATAATATGGACCCAATAGGTGCCTTGTGTTACATTACACACTCACAGTAGATCATGGTGTGATGGGGATTCTGACATGTATGGGACCTGTGGGTACTAAGTGATGGATCACACCCGCTCAAAAGTTTACAGGATCCACATTGACAGCATAGCAAAATGTGTTGCAGGTATCCCTTGGCCTTTAGATAAAAGAAGACTACCATATGTTTCACCCTTTGATTTTTGGCCAATGGAAATTTTGAAACAGAAGGGGGTTTAATTCTTTTACTTAGCTAAGAGGACATCATGTATTAGGAGATCTGTATGGCATGGACTATCTTGTACTGGTAGTAACACTTTTTCATATGAGGAAACTAAAACATGAAGCTGTAATTTGTTTCCAGGTAATGCTTGGGGTGTGGTCTGTACTAGCTACTCATGAAACTGAAGATTTGTTTGCTTAAGTGTGTCGCAATGCTTCAGGAAGTTCATCTTCATCTTCTCTAATGCCCTTCGCACTCCAGTTTCTTGTTTGTTCTTTCCCACTTATATTGGAGTTGGTTTTGTTTTTGTTTTTCCTTGTTTTGAGTTGCTTTTTTTTCTTGTATTCAATGAATCAATCAATCAAGGACATTTATAGAGCGCACTACTTACCCGTAGGGTCTCAAGGCGCTGGGGGGAGGGGGGTGCCGTTACTGCTCGAACAGCCAGGTCTTCAGCTTCTTCCTGAAGGAGAGGTGGTCTTGGGTCAGGCGCAGGTCGGTCGGGAGGGAGTTCCAGGTCTTGGCGGCCAGGTAGGAGAAGGACCTTCCTCCTGTTGTCGCTCGTCGGATGCGGGGGACGGCGGCGAGGGCGTGGCTGGCTGAACGGAGGTGGCGTTTGGGAGCGTAGAAGTTGATTCGGTGGTTGAGGTAGCTCGGGCCATGGTCGTGTAGGGCTTTGTGTGCGTGGGTGAGGAGGCGGAAGGTGATTCTTTTGTTGACGGGGAGCCAATGCAGGTCTCTGAGATGTCCGGAGATGTGGCTGGTTCGTGGGATGTCGAGGATGAGTCTGGCTGAGGCGTTCTGGATCCGCTGGAGTCTCTTCTGGAGCTTGGCGGTGGTACCGGCGTAGAGGGCATTGCCGTAGTCCAGTCGACTGGTGACGAGGGCCTGGGTGACGGTCTTCCTGGTCTCGGTGGGGATCCACCAGAAGATCTTCCGTAGCATGCGTAGGATGTTGAAGCACGCCGAGGAGACGGTGTTGACTTGCCTGGTCATGGAGAGGGAGGAGTCCAGGATGAAGCCCAGGTTGCGTGCGCGGTCTGTCGGCTTGGGTGCGGTGCCCAGGGCGGGAGGCCACCAGGAGTTGTCCCAGGCGGAGGGCGAAGAGCCTAGGATGAGGACCTCCGTCTTGTCTGAGTTCAGTTTCAGGCGGCTGGTCGTCATCCACTCGGCTACCTCTTTCATCCCTTCGTGCAGATTGGCTCTGGCGGCGGCGGGGTCGTTGGTCAGGGAGAGGATCAGCTGGGTGTCGTCGGCGTAGGAGATTATGTTGAGGTTGTGTTGGCGTGCGATGGCTGCGAGGGGGCTCATGTAGACGTTGAAGAGGGTGGGGCTCAGCGAGGATCCTTGAGGGACGCCGCAGATGACTTCGGTGGCCTCTGACTTGTACGGTGGTAGGCGGACTCTCTGTGTTCTTCCGTCGAGGAAGGAGATGATCCACTCCAGAGCCTTCTCCTGGATTCCGACGTTGCTGAGACGCTGTACTAGGGTGCGGTGGCAGACAGTGTCGAATGCCGCGGAGAGGTCAAGGAGGATGAGGGCCGCTGTTTATCCGTTGTCCATAAGGGCTCGGATGTCATCGGTGGCGGCGATGAGGGCGGTCTCGGTGCTGTGGTTGGCTCGGAAGCCAGACTGTGAGGGGTCGAGGGATCCATTCATCTCCAGGAAGGCGGCCAGCTGCTTGTTGACGGACTTCTCGATGACTTTGGCTGGAAACGGGAGGAGCGAGGTGGGGCGGTAGTTCTTGAGTTTGGTGGGGTCCGCTGTGGGTTTCTTGAGTAGAGCTCTGAGTTCGACGTGCTTCCAGCTCTCAGGGAAGGTGGCGGTGTCGAAGGATGTGTTGATGATGTCTCGCAGGTGCGGTGCGATGACAACGTCGGCCTTGTTGAAGACGTGGTGGGGGCAGGGGTCGGTCGGAGATCCTGAGTGGATGGAGTTCATCGTGCGGACGGTGTCTTCGGTGGTGATTGGATTCCAGGCGCGGAGGGTGGTGGTGGGGGGTGGTGGTTCAGTCGTGGTGTGCGTAGGTTGGTTGTTGAAGCTGTTGTGTATGTCCGCGATCTTGTTGTGGAAGTATGAGGCGAGGGAGTTGCAGAGGTCTTGCGATGGGGTGATGTCGTTGTTTCCTGCGCTGGGGTTAGAAAGCTCTTTCACGATGTTGAAGAGTTCCTTGCAGTTGTGTGCGTTGTTGTCCAGCCGGTCCTTGAATGCAGTTTTCTTGGTGGCGCGGATCAGCTGGTGGTGCTTCCGGGTGGCAAGCTTGAAGGTGGTCCTGTTGTCCGGTGTTGGTTCCCTTCTCCAGACTTTCTCGAGGATTGTTTTCTTTGTTGGAAGGTTCTTTTATGCCTTGTGCTTTTTTTCTCTTACATTTTGCCACCTTTACTTCTGAGCTTGTTTTGGATACCATCATGGAACATCTCCTTTCTGTCCTTTGGATGACAGTGCTGAGGTTACTGTCAAGATTGCCTGTGCCTTTGGGCCGTATTTCAATTGCGGCTGCCAATTGAAGTGCCATAGTCTTGCTGGCAGTCCATGGATCACCACACTGGTGGTCAACTTGTCATACTTCGACTATGGTGGTCAGACCACCACAGAACCCATGCTGCTGCCAGGGATCCGCGATCCCTCGTGGTCTTCCAGCGTTTCCCAGCTTTATTTTTACCACCATGAAATTTTGCACTAGATTTTAACAAATAAAGTGAGGCATTGTCTTTAGATTTCTTGTTAAATTGCAATCGAGCATTTATAAGAGCTGTTAACCATTTCTGTGAAGGGGACGTGTAGTATGAGTGCTCCAGTCTCTTAATATCATGAAAAAGATAATTAGTGAGGTTGCGCGCTGTTTACCGTTTTTTGGAAACAAAAATAATAATGAAAACCCTCGCAGAGGCATTAAAGGCATCCCAAATGGTTGAAATTGGCATGGAATCAGTCTGATTAATCTCAAATTATTCATTAAAAAAGAGGTGATGGAAGCTGTAAATGCAGTATCTAAAAGAAGAGCATTAATAAAGCGCCATCTCCTAAGGGCATTAACTTTAGGCAGTATAAAAACCATTGTATGCTTCTAATTGCCTTAAGTGAATGGATTTTAATAGCACATTAGCCCTTCCTTTTCTGTGGAAAACTTAGCCCTATTGCCTCCACAGGGATGTTTGACGTTACAACGCATGCTTTTACCACGCATGCCTTTACAACGCGGTTTTTACAACGCATGCCTTTACAACGCATAGTGCTTTGGGGCGCTGGATAGTGAATAGTTTAATTTACTATTCCAACTCCAGTCCCCGTGGATAGTAGGGAAGGTGTTGAATAGTACATTAAACCTATTCCCTATCCTAGAGCGCCCCCCAGCGCAATGCGTTGTAATGGTTTGTGTTGTAAAAGTTGCGTTGTAAAGGCAGTGCGTTGTAAAAGTTTCGTTGTAAAGGTTGTTTACCCCTCCACAGTATTAAGGCACTGCCATCCGCCAGAGCTTAACAGTAGGTCCAGGAATTAATTTTGTTGCAAACTGTCCCTTCACAGATTCCAACCAAGGGCAATTTTGAAGCACATATTTTGGAAACCTGAAATATGTGCCTATTAAAACAGAAAGGGTCAAAGATAAATTAGTGGTAAGATACAAGCTTGAAATGGCTAATAAATGTAACACATTATTGTGATGAGGCAACATCTAGGCTACATGAATGCTGTACAGATCAAATAAACAAAGAAGCACTGACAAAGCCAATAGGTTTGATGCTCAGACTCAAGGCCTGGAAATATTTTTGCAGTGGCTCAAGTGTAATTTTCAGATCTAAAATATCCCCTTAAGACTTCTTGTGGAGATAGAAGCATGCATCCAATAGCCGACTGAAAGACTGAGAAAATACAATATTTATGTGGGCTGTTTCAAGATGTGATTGACTATGTCCCAAGCAAGTGCTTGATATTTTTGTAACCTAAGAAGCTAAAGAGTGAAGGAAGCGGAACATGAGCCCTTCGGGTATTATATACAATGTATTCCCCATGAAAGGAACAAACAATGGTGCAAATTTCATTAGACGTTAGATCTACAAACTTATAACTCTTGCTGCTTCGATTCTTAGATGCCTTCTCTCCTCCCCAAGCCAGGAAAGTCTATGTTTACTGATGTTTTTGCACTCCAGCCAAAATTCCCATTGCTTGTTCACCACATGTTGAATAATAGTAAAGGATCCCGCATTAAATAATAAATGTTACAATAATTCAAGATTGCTTGTTTAGTTACATTGTGGCTGTTCATTTACAGTTACAGTAGTTCAACTTGTAAAACAAGAGAATTGTCTCATTTGTGTTTATAGCCGAGTGCAGACGCTGCAGAAAGACACAACAGGTCAAATGCACCATTCTAGTCTTTTCATTTCAACAGGTCCAGTGTAGGTTGCTCATTGTCACTTTGCTGAACATATGTAGGTTTTTCCGTAAAGATGAACGAGTATTGCCAAATGTAAGTGTTTAGACATTGCATAGTGAAATGAACTTCACTAGCGTTACTAACAACAGTTACGGCACACCCAAGATCATGTAACCAAAGTGCAAGGTTCACTGACAAGACAGGGAGTATGCCAGGTTAGGTGTGAGTCAGAGGGAAGCATGTAATAAAAAGAAGTTAATGCTATATTAAATTTAGAATTTGATAGCACTCGATGTATCAGCCTTGGAAGGATTAAAGATTAAGCCCTTACTAGGACTTAAACGTAGGACTTTCAGGTCAGACATACATCATCAACTGGCACTTATCTCACCAGCTTGTTTGCAAAAAGTATTATATTGCATGGTAAATACCAATAGTACAAATAGAATACACATTTCCTTATTTACATATTCCGTAGGCAAACAGAAACTATTACTCAAAATGCCTTAGAATTGAGTTCCATCCAGGGAAAACTGCCTCTTACAATGAAAAAACCCAACTATGATCAGTGTGTGTCAAACTCCTATCAATCACTTCTTTTATGCCTAACCGCAATAAGACATTTGTCATGAATATCAGGAAAGATAGCACAAACTCATTACCTTTAACCAGGCATGCATGTTTAGACCGTCCTTCAAGTTCAGTAGAGGTCAGCTTTGGCTAATATGGAGCACAGAAACATAGAAACTAGGCTATTTCTCACTTTTGAGGATTTAGGGATCGCTGACCAGAAAAGGCCAGTGCATCCCTGGGCAAATCTCCGAATTGTTTCAGCTTTCTTTGCTTCTGTCAATTTATCACTCAGCATTTGAGACTCCTCACTGCTTGCTATTTGTACCGTCCTCAGTTTCTCATTCATGCTTGTCTTTTGAACCCCTTGGTCTTTATCCTCTGTTGACCCTTTTTTACCTACAAAGTTCTTTGGCTCCCCTACCTCTCTGTGCTCCCTAGCCATAAACATACTGCTGCTCTCCATCCTAGCAGCAACTCTAAGGCATTCACATCAGCTTCTGCTGTAGGTACCCCCTCGGCCTCCAACTGGAGACAGCAAGAACTATGGCCCCCAAACTCACTTTCCAATAGTGTTTCCATGTCGGAAAGTCCGGCATGGAAAGCCTGTCAGGAACTGAGCATAGTAATCCCAACGGTGGAAATGTCCTCCATTGGGATTACGGGCCGGTTTCACTTTATGACTGCCTAGATTTTAATTAGGCGGTTAGAAGTGAAACCAACGATGGTTGAGTTGCTTTTTTTCTTGTATTGTTTGCTTTGTTGGAATGTTCTTTTATGCCTTGTGCTTTTGTTTCTCTTACATTTTGCCACCTTTACTTCTGAGCTTGTTTTGGATACCATCATGGAACATCTCCTTTCTGTCCTTTAGTCACTCTGGATGACAGTGCTGAGGTTATTGTCAAGATTGCCTGTGCCTTTGGGCCGTATTTCAATTGCGGCTGTCCATTGAAGTGCCATAGTCTTGCTGGCAGTCCATGGATCACCAGACTGGTAGTCAACTTGCCATACTTCGACTATGGTGGTCGGACCACCACAGAACCCCTGCTGCTGCCAAGGATCCACGATCCCTGGTGGTCTTTCAGCGTTGTGAGGCCGGTAATATGTTGGTGGTGCCACTGCAGCACAGTCAAGCATATTACTAGTTTCCACAGTTTTCATGGCAGTAAGTGTGGTGGTGAGGAAATAAAGGGTGCCCTACAGGGTGCCTTGTTGCCTCTGCGCCAGGGGATACATTTAGGGGGGTATATGGTATGGTTTTTATTTTAAAATGTTATTAAAATATTTCAAAATAAAACATAAATTATGTTTTTAAATGTATTCATATTTTGAAATAGTATGAATAATTGTTACATTCATTCTTATGGGGTTTTATTTGATGTCCCTGCCTCCTATTTCCCTAGAGACAGTGTTGTACTATCAGTGGTTCTCCATGTATGGTGCTGACTTACTCCAACGCTGTGTTGAGATATATTTCTTATTGGTTTGTGTTCATTTAGGCTGGAGTGACTATAGAATCGAAGTTTGTGAATATCAATGGGCTCACTCCTTTGTTGTTGGGTTTATGCCTCTCAATAAACCCCTCCCTAATGCTCCCTACATCCCCCTTAAACTTTCTTAACCCTTCCCTTTAATCATAAATATCCCTTATTTTGCCATCACTCCCCTCTGTTCCTCCTACATTTCCAGGTATAACCTATACTTATGTGTGTTGAAATCTCTGCAGTCAGGGTGGAGATCCCTGTACAGAAACGGTAGGAGAGGTAGAGACCTCTGCTTGTAGGTATGTGAATAGCATTTTTTAGTATGCTAGTAGTACTAATGTAGTAGTGCTAAATATACTACAAAATTCAGTTTGTGAATATGCTGGATAATGCAAAAGGTTTTTAAATTTTCCGTAATAAGGAAATTCTATACCAGGAACAGGCATGACCAAGTTGATGTTCCTATTCCACATGAAGGCTAATATTATTTCATCTGTTATAAACTTCAAATTTGAATTTCAATTGGGCGTGGCTTGCATCTGAGAAAGATGGCCGCATACTAGTGGAGCTGCACTAGCAGATAGCAGCTAATCACCCATAATCCGACATCACCCGTTCCAGGGAAGGCACCTAACGGTGTGGGAAGCCGTCATGAGCCGGCGGAGAGCAGCGGCGACGAACGCAGTCCATCAAGTGGTGTTCTAACACTGGGAATTGGCGGCCCGTAAAGCGGATACAAAATGGCGCCCGCCAACACAGTGAGCGGCGGCTGCGGGAATCCCTGAACGAGTGCAGCCGGCAGTGCTGCCTGGAGCGCTTTATACGTATCCCCTGCGACGAGGACTGAAGTCGACAGGAGTGCGGCAAAGGTGGGGAACCTGTAACTTGTTCCGGCTGCGGCCCGTGGTACCGGAGACTACGGCGTCCACCGGGCGCAGCAGAGCAGAGGAAAGCACTAGTGGCCCTGGTGAGAAGAAGCGTGGCGAGGCAGTGCAGGAATTTGTGCCTGAGGAAGTGAGGGCTGGTGGCCCATCTGAGCGAGAACCCGCGGAGCCACCAGGGCCTCGCCTGACAGCAGCCTGGGCCCGGATGTCCGCTGGCACTTGAGGAACTGAAGTCTAAATTAGTCCTTAAGACATGTCGTAAGAACACGATCGCCTTAGAAGATTAGCGGGATGTAGCTATTTAATTCAATATAAGCACTAACACACTGATGGGTATCACATAAATCGATATTTAGCTCCTCCTCCCCTTGCTGTTTGAGTTTCTACCTTTTCACGAGCATCATAACTTAACCCGACCAGCTCCATTTTGTGGCCTAGCCTGACTATAGCACTAGCAAAACCCATTACGCGTTAGGTAGTAAGGTTTGCCCTCTCAATCAATTGCATCTCAGCCGCAACAAACTGCTGCTTCTGCATGTTAGGCCTGTCAAGATTATAGGTGGGGGTAGGTCGGATAAGCACATTCCAGGAGGCGCTGTGCGAGCCCTCCTGAGTGATAGGCAGAAGGGAGTCACCCTCATCAACCTTGCTATAACGTGCTGAGCCGAACAAGCTGCCTTTGTTTGCCATATATGGTTCTTCCTTGTCTGCAACCTGTACCAACTTGTATCTTTCCTTCTTAGGTAACGGTTTCGAAATGTAACAGTATATATGTGACCTCTTTATAATGTGCCAGCAGTCTTCTCGGCTAGCCTCGAGGGGTTAGAAGCTCCTCTGGCAGAGTCTTTGTATAATAAACGATTGAACCTTCTTCACTGCCAACTGACTGGTTATTGGTAATTGGTATTGGGGGCTATCAGTAAGTATAGCTCTATATGTTAATATTTATTTTCGGTACTTCAGTTGGCGACTCCGCTGGGACTCCGCGTTGGGGTCGTCCCTCCGTAATCGGAAAAGAACAGGACATTAGAAAAGGCGATCTTGGTTGAGGGGGTGGACTGACCGAAGTCTGGAAGTTACTCCGCTCTCCCGATCAGAGAGCCTCAGCTGCTAGTGACCCCACGCCGGAGTCCTACAGGTGTAACCCAGAAGCAGACCGCGTTGGTCTTCAGAAGTTGGCAGTGGAGAAACTTGCAATCGAACCTGAGTGCACCAGGTGGTGATTCGTCTTGTTTTGTGTTGGCTACACTTTGATTTTGGTTATTGGTATTTGGTGGTCGAAGACCACGGAGAAGTTGGCGGAGGTCCGAAGGGGTAGTACAGAGACTGCACGGGCGGATGCTCCTGTTCAATAGAGATATGAACCAGATGCCTAGGTGAGACTTGTGATAGTTCACACCCAGCCGGACTGCTCTCGGAAATGCTGGCAGTTAAGATTGGGTAGCCCTTGGGCAGATCTGGAGCAGCGCTTAAACAGCGGGCTAAGCCAGAATAGTTCAGGAGGTGAACCAGGAATGCTGCTGGATGGTCCGTAGGTCGGTCTGTGGTTTGAAAACCTGTGTGGCTATCTCTAGGTAGTCTGAGGATATGACTACTTGACTTTGGGTTTCTTTTTGTTCTCCATGAGCAGGAGTCGACGGCTCTGCTTTTTGTTTGGTGAAGCCATGTCACTGTGAACAGTTTTTCATCTTTTATGTGGTCAAAAGATTGTTGTATGTTTATTGTATGTGAATAATTAAAGTTGCTTGGACATGGCCATGTGTATGAGAGTGTTGTAATTAACTATCTTTTCTTTCCAAATTAGACTCTAAAAAGAATGCCGTGCTTCAGTAAGCTCTGTTTCGGCTGTATTTGCCAGGGAGGTACGAGATTGGATGAGAGTCAACCAGCCCCTCCCGAAGGGAGCCCTGGTCATGATATGTATTGCAAGCATGGGATAACCCCGATCCTGTTTAATACCTTATGGCACAAATATACAAAGGACAATGTAGAATTACAATGGCCATTAACAGGGTCTTTTGATGAGAAAAAGCTTCAGTATTTACAAGACCGTCTGTTTTCTAAACAAAGCAGACAATCCATGTTTGACACCCTTAATATGTGGCAGAAAGAGGCAAAGCGCAGGCGCATCAGGGCAGAAAAGTTAGTTAAGATAAAAGCAGGATAGACTGTCACCCAGAAAGCTGTTGCCTATGATAAAAATCAGACTGAGCAGAATATTGATTGTTTGAATAGGCAGTTTAGGTTGCAGACAGACAAGGGTTATGTTACTCGAAATGAAGCCGAAGACGAAATAGAGGATTTATTGGATGTTCGACTTCCCCCACCCTATGCGCCGCAGCGCGTATATCCCGCTGTTCCGCTTGAGGTGCACCCCTTGCACCAGCCCCTGTCGTAGCAGTATCTCTAGCTACTGCTGGTACTTTAAGTACCACACCTACCTCACTAAGAGATATAGCCACCCTGATTCCCGGTATACAGCAACCCATAGGAAGTTCTCGTGTAATTTTAGCATCCCCGAGTCCTATATGGACTTCTCAGTCGGCTGGTGCAACACCTGAGGTAAGGGAACAGACTCAATTAGGGAACGCAAGTGGACTGAACGCTAGGCGACTGTTCACTAGGGCAGCAGTCGGATATAGTGAGAAAGAAGCAATAACAGAGCAGGCAGTCAAGTGGATGCAGAACAATATGTACACTGTTACTGACGTATGGAGCACCATAAGGGATTTTGAGCCCATCATGCAACAGCATGTATTTGATCGAATGTCCCGCTACCTTATTGAAGTTTGGCAACAGTGTTTTCGGGACGGGTTGGCACCTCAGATATTGTATGATATTATGGATTGAACTCATAAGTTTGATCTAAGCCCAGAGGAGGTATACGGGAATGTAGAGACGTTGGTGAAATACCGAAGTAGAATATTTTTGAAATGCCCCAATTGGGATTCTCAACATCCCATGAGAGAAGTGCATCCCATTTTTCATCCCGAAATACCCGAGCTACATAATGACCAGAATGCAGTAACGAGAGATAGAGTGGAAGCTCAGTTTCAGGAGCAATGGGTACACACTCCATGGAAGAGAAGGGAAGTTTTGGCCCTAAAATCACAGCTCCCCGACCCCCGTAAGAATCCCACGGCCTATTATAAGGAATTGACAGAAGCTGCGGCTTCAGCAGTAATGACTTTAGCCGATGTTGAATTATTTTTCGAGCTGTTGGTTCCTGTGGATATATGGCGACAGGTACATGACACTGATCGTGTGGCAGAATTGGGAGGAACATGGGAACAGTTAAAAGACTGGGATAAGGACCGCAAGCCAAGGGGCAAGCCGAGGAATGAAATTATTACCCTCCCTGCTAAAAATATTGCTTACATGCATTACTTGATTACCCCTCGCAAGGTTGATTGGGACAAATTGACAGCCTGTAAGCAAAAGAGGACAATAGTGTTTCAGATTTCTTCAGCAGATTTGAGGGCACATTCATTGATTTTAGCGGTCAAGATCTTGCCACTGATGGTGGAATCCGGTTATTTGTAAATCGTTTTGTAACCAACTTGTTACCAGAAATCTCTGCCAGGCTACAAGCCGCTGAGAGCATTTGGACTACATCCACCCCTTTGGTTATATTAAGTATGGCCCAATATTATGAACATCGGTAAAACAAGAGTAAAGACAAAATAGAAAAGAAAGCTAAGGACCTCAAGACTCGGGTGTTATTGCAGCAAGTCGTCCGAGGACGAGGAGGAGGAGGAAGAAGTGGCAGAGGGCCCGTGTCCAGAGGGGTGGGGACAGGAAGGGGTGGAGGGCCATCCCCGTCTTTGGGGATGAATCAATGCGCATACTGTAAACAGGAAGGGCATTGGAAGGCCCAGTGCCCGTTGTTGTTAGCACAGAACGGAGCTGTCCGAGGGCGGGGACGTGGTAGAGGTGGTCCGGACCGAAGTGATATGCGTAGAGAAGAAGCGGCGCAGGGACATTCTGAACGAAACCATTTTGACAATCCACAATGTAGGCAGTACTTTAACGAGGACTACGAGTTTAGGGACCAAGATGGGTACGCTTATACATAGGACAGCCAAGCACAGAGTGGAGGCCAAGTGTCTATACCCGTCAATCAACAAGGACCTTATGTAAAGGGGAATTTGATGGGGACTTCTGAAAATGTTCTGATTGACACAGGAGCAATTAACAGTTCTGTTGCTCGATCCTTGGTCCCAGGGACTGCTCTGTCCGGGCAGAATAATGTTTCGGTGGGATTTTCAGGAGATCCAGTGGTAAGCCCCATCTCCAGGCTGCTCCCATTCACTATCAGTCCAGTTACCATTGACTCCCCCTTTTTGTTGACCTCGCATTGTGGCGAAAATGTATTGGGTCTGGATATGTTAAAGAAATTGAATGGAAAAATTCACTGCTCTCCAGACGGTGTTTATTTGACAATACAACCACCCTATCTAGATGCGAAACAGTATTTTGCTTAAAATGTACCCCTTCCTCCTGAATTAGTCACTGTTCCCTCTACATTGTGGGCTATGGCGGGATGCAGATGTCGTAGCTTAGACATCCCACCTGTACATGTGACATTGAAACCTGGTGAAAAGTTACCACGGATACCTCAATATAAGATTTCGCCCGCTGGTGAGCAAGCTTTACTTTCTATTATACAGGATTTGGTTGATAAAGGTGTAGTAGAGGAAACGGGTGCTAATATTTGTAATAGTCCCATTCTCCTGATTTTGAAAAAGGCTCATGGCACTGGGAATTCAGAAAACATCGATACCTATCGTTTTGTGATTGACCTACGAGAGGTTAATAAAATTGTAGTACCGCAGTATCCAGTGGTGTCTGATATAACTACCATACTTACCATGATTCCCCCAACCGCAAAGTATTTTTCGGTTATTGATCTCAAAAATGCTTTCTTTAGCATACCAATGCACCCAGATAGTCGTCAGATTTTTGGCTTCTCGTTATCTGGCCGTAGTTTCAGGTTTTGTCGCACTCCTCAAGGCTACACCGAAAGTCCTAGCATCTATAGTCAGGCTCTTAAAGCTGTTTTGGATGATTTAATTTTGCCTACGGGGAATGCACTTCTACAATATGTGGATGACTTGCTGGTGGCATCGGACACTGAGGAGGTTTGTAAAGACGCCACTGTACAATTATTGCACCACCTGGCAGCAAAGGGTAATAAGGTGTCCCTGTCTAAATTCCAATATTGTCGACAGGAGGTGACCTACTTAGGTCATCTACTGTCGAAAGTGGGGAGGCGTTTGACTCCTGAACGAATTACTACCATTTCTAACATGTGTGTTCCTTGTACCCAGCATAATGTTCGTCCTTTTCTTGGCATTACCTCTTACTGTCGCCAATGGATTGCTAATTTTTCTCTTCTTGCTAAGCCTCTGTTGTATTTAACCACTAAAGATGTGCATGAACCTCTTCCGTGGACCGATGAATGTCAACACTCTTTTGACTCTCTGATATCTGCTCTTTGTTCTGCACCGTCTTGGGTACCCCTGATTGCCGTAAACCTTTTGTACTATATGTGCATGAGGTTGACGGTTGCTCGCTTTCAGTGTTAACACAAGGATTTGGTGCTAAGCAAAGAAAGGATTTGGTGGCTAATTTTTCGACCACATTGGATAATGTGTCCAGACCGCTTCCTAGCTGTCTGAGGGCCACTGCGGCTGTTGCGGTGGCCATCCGACAGTCGGAGGGGCTCGTTCTAAATTCTACCCAAACGGTAATGGTGCCTCATGCTGTGGATGCCTTGCTAAATAAAATGAAAACACAGCATCTTACGAGTGCACGCCTTACTGGTTATGAATTAACTCTGTTTGCCCCGTATATTACGATTAAACGATGTGCTACTTTAAATCCTGCCACATTGCTACCTCTCCCTTAAGATTAAACTAAAAACGATGTGCATAATTGTATATTTCGGACAGAAGAAGAAACTAAGGGAAGAGTTGACCTCACAGACATTCTTCTATCTGACCCCCAAGGGGAGTTGTATGTGGATGGTTCTTGTTTCAAACTAGCAGATGGTACAACAACAGCTGCGTATGCAATCACAACGCTAAAAACAGTAGTTGAGACTTCTCGAGTGCCCTATCGATCAGCCCAGGCTGCTGAATTAGTGGCATTATTACGAACTTGCGAGTTGAACGAGGGGTTGGAAGTTAACATTTACACTGACAGCCAATATGCCTTTGGCGTGGCCCATAGATTCGGGCAGCTGTGGAAGGAGAGAGGTTTTCTTACCTCTCATGGTCAGAAAATACAGAACGGTCCCTTGGTGTTGCGATTGTTCACAGCTTTGACATTACCCAAAAGAGTAGCAATAATAAAATGCAGTGCGCATAAGGCAATAGTGGATGATGTTGAGGAAGGGAATGCCTTTGCTGACCAAATCGCTAAACAAAGGGTCCAGTCCACGCTCACCTCTATGTTTGTAACTTCTTCTGCAAGGTGGGTGGAAGAATCTGATTTGTTTGATAATACCATAGAAAGTGTGCAAGAAATACAGAAAGAAGCTACCCCGGTTGAGTTGGCTCGATGGGAACAAGAGATAGGGAGGTTGGATGAAAATAACTGCTGGGTTGATTTGACTGAAAAGCAACAATGGTTATTGCCCAATGCCCTGGTACAAGCTGTTGTAACTATGGCTCACGGCCCAGCTCATATCGGGGCAAAAGGCATCTGTGCCCTATTAGACCCAGTATGGAATACCCCTAACATTCAGAAAACGGCTGTCCATTTAGTCCAATATTGTATGATTTGTTTGCAACACAATCCGGGAAAAGGCGAACCTGTCTGAGCGGGAACTTTGTACCCCCAACTTTACCTTTCGAAGTGATCCAGATGGATTATATCCATATAGAACGAGTCAACAACTTGAAATACGTCCTAGTGGTGGTATGTGCCTTCAGTAAATGGGTTGAGGCCTACCCGACTAAAGAAAACGCCGTTTTGGCAACATCAAAAGCTCTTCTCAAGGAGTTTTTCCCCAGATTTGGGGTACCCCGTTTGATCTGGTCAGACAACGGGGGACACTTTAATGGGGCTCCGGTAAAGCATATCTGTAACGGACTGCAAGTAAGACAGAAATTCCATGCAGCTCGACATCCCCAGTCATCGGGATTGGTTGAGAAATATAACGGAATCCTGAAACTAAAAATGGCAAAAATTCAAGAGAGTACTAGCCTAAAATGGCCTGACACCCTGCCCCTGATGTCATTACGAGTTACCCCTCATTCCCGTTCTGGCCTGTCGCCCTATGAAGTGGTTTTTGGACGACCGGCTAATGTGTGGGGGGTGCCTAGACCGAAATCATTTAGAGATGTTGAATATCCTATGTTGATAGACTATCTGTACACTCTGACTAAAGATCTCCGTACTATTCATCAGCTGGTAGCATCAGTGTTGCAGCCCCTGCCAGAGGGCCCCGGACATCGTTTGGAATCTGGCCATGGGTGCTAGTCAAGAAATTTCAGCGAGACACCAGCCTGGCTCCGAGATGGTCTAAGCCACATCAGATTCTCCTGGTGACACGGACGGCAGTGAAGGTGGAGGAAAAGAGACACTGGATTCATGTGTCCCACCTGAAGAAACTGCCCCTCCCACTTCCTTATGATCGACAGCATCCGGATGGAATTCTGACGCAGGAAAGTGAGAGAGCCACCAGATTTGTCCCTTTTTCGGACGCCTTTGAAATTGAGCAGAGGTTAGAAGAAGGAGTGACAGGATTGGGTGAGGCAGCACCAGTGGAATCCGCAATTGCCCCTGATCCTGTCGTTGTCACTTCGCGCAAAGTCAGTAGTGGCTCAGATGAAGGAAACACACCTTCTCCTGTGTTATTTGCTGATCAGGAAGTCCCAGTTCATGTCCGTTACAGCCTGCGGCCAAGAAAACATCACGGTACCTCAGACTAAACGGTTAGGAGATAAGGAAAGACTTGAGTAAATAGGGTTTCATTGAATTCTTCTCTGAGGTACCGAGCGAGACACTGGACTGAACCCGTTGAGAGCTGGAACTTTGATATTTGCTCTGTTCAGAAAGACTTTTGCATCCCAGGGCCCAGGTTGTATGTTGTTTTCCCTTCCGCATCAATGATTGCCACACCAATCGATTGTTTCCTTTGAGATGAACGATAGGAGTCTGCCTGTGAGGCTCTAGACGGACACAGGGAAGAAGAACCCTCTGGCAGGAAGGTCTGCTCTGGCCCAGTGTAGTTTTGGACTTTTAGCTAGGAATGTACCCTTTTGGTCTTGTTGTGCCTGAAGAAGAACGTCCTTTTGCTCCACGACATTTACCATTTTATGTACCCATGTTTTCTGCTTGACCCACGCGTGTGCAGGTAGCATTTGTAATAGTAATAGCGGTTATATTAGTAATCTTTATGAGTGTGTTCATATATCTAGAGTACCAGTACCCAATGCAGACCATGATGAAAACCACTGTTGCCCCCCCAGATCATATGCTGTTTTCATTAGCTCCCCACAAGGAAAGACATCGTCAGACCTATGCTAAAAATGTATTTGTGGAAATGCTTCATCAAACGCATAGTACTACTAATATTACCGACTGTTGGGTTTGTGGCATTTTGCCGTCAGTTATGCACAAGCACAACTTGTTCCTCTCCTTACCCTTATCATATTTAGCTAGTTGTGAAGCATGGTTCCAGATGCTGTCGGCCATGTATAATCATTATGTGGAAAATCCTAAACAGTATACGGAGAAAGACTATAATATGATTTTAGCATATATTGAGACACACCAAGGTTTTGATCCAGAAGGGAATGATGGAGATGGATCTTTAGATCCAAATGCCTGTATGAATGTATACACCACTCATGAAAATAGTTCCTGGTTAAAAAATTAACTTTTCGATTTTACCAATTTCAAGTCATTCACAGTATTTTCAGCAGTTCATTACTAGAAATGTTACTAGCGATCGAATTATGCCAGTACCCATTTTGAATGCTTCCTCTGCTTTCTGTGTCCAGGAAATAGGACATGTGCAGGTCGGGAATAGTCTGTGTAACTATACTTACAGAATGAAGAGTTTTAGCAGCCCGCCATTATTAACTCCACCAAATGTTTATTTTGTATGCGGAGAAAATGCCTATACTTGGTTGCCTCGAGGATGGGCAGGTCGATGTTATTTGTCCTTCCTGTATCCCCCAGTGTATATAGCCCCTTCGAACTACCACAAGATTCACCAGTTGTATGAATCTGATACAGTTCCTAGTAGACGCAGGAGGCAACTTGAGATGACTGAAGTAGATCAGACTGATACTTCATTGCAGCAATTCTACGATGTTGCCATGGGATTATTTCCAATATGGGGTCCAATCTTCACCAGCAGGGAAATTAGACGATTGTCCAGGGTGGTGGAGAGAGTCATTAATATTACTACAGATATAATGACCAATATAACGGAAGAACTTCAGGTAACGAGACTCGTCTCGCTTCAAAACCGGATGGTTTTGGACGTTATCTTGGCTGATCGAGGAGGAGCATACCGCGTGATCGGCAGTTCCTGCTGCGTTTATATTCCAGACTCCGCCCCCACAGTTCATTTAGCGATCCAGAAGTTGCATTGCTTAGCCTCAGAGATACATACAGATAATGGGTCCCGGTCACTCTCTGGTTGGTTCTGGGGATTGTTGTCAACATGGGGATGGAAACTATTAATGATAGTGGTCGGAGCTGCAGGCATCTTATTTACCTGCTGTCCATGTATGCAATGTGGTCCTGACTGTTGCTCTTATTGTGCCACTAAACTTACGACTCTGATACTCCCCTCGCCTGTCTCTCCCACAATTCAGATGCTCCAACAGGAGATTCATGAGCTGATGGCCATTGATGAAGAGGTTTTCCAGGATTAGTATCTGATTGGTTAGCTACACCACGCTAAAAGGGTGGATTGAGGAACTGAAGTCTAAATTAGTCCTTAAGACATGTTGTAAGAACACGATCGCCTTAGAAGATTAGCGTGATGTAGCTATTTAATTAAGTATAAGCACTAATACACTGATGGGTATCACATAAATCGATATTTAGCTCCTCCTCCCCTTGCTGTTTGAGTTTCTACCTTTTCACGAGCATCATAACTTAACCCGACCAGCGCCATTTAGTGGCCTAGCCTGACTATAGCACTAGCAAAACCAATTATGCGTTGGGTAGTAAGGTTTGCCCTCTCAAGCAATTGCAGCTCAGCCGCAACAAACTGCTGCTTCTGCATGTTAGGCCTGTCAAGGGTATAAGTGGGTGTAGGTCAGATAACCACATTCCAGGAGGCGCTGTGCATCCCTCCTGAGTGATAGGCAGAAGGGAATCGCCCTCATCGACCTTGCTATAACGAGCTGAGCTGAACAAGCTGCCTTTGTTTGCCATATATGGTTCTTCCTTGTCTGCAACCTGTACCAACTTGTATCTTTCCTTCTTAGGTAACGGTTTCGAAATGTAACAGTATAACAGTATATATGTGACCTCTTGATAATGTGCCAGCAGTCTTCTCGGCGGACCTCGAGGGGTTAGGTCGCGAGAAGCTCCTCTGGCAGAGTCTTTGTATAATAAACGATTGAACCTTCTTCACTGCTAACTGACTGGTTATTGGTAATTGGTATTGGGGGCTATCAATAAGCATAGGTCTATATGTTATTATTTATTTTTGGTACTTCACACTTTCCACATAAATCAGCGCGGATGGCGCTCTGACCATCGAGACTTTGAAGGGAGGCTAGTCGAGTTGAGCAAGCAGTGCAGCTGACTCCGTTGGTGTCTCTGTGGTCCCGGGAGCGTGTGGCTGTACAGGGTTGGCGAGAGGCAACTAGTGGAACCTCAAAAGGCCGGTGAGTGAGTGTCAGCGACGCCCCCATTGAGACCGGACCTTTGACTACACGAGAGATCATGCAAGGGAGAAGACGGTGTCCTCTGGGTCTACATCATGCCCAACGCAAGCTACTTATTTGCGACACAGGGCCTGACACGAGGCGGCTCAGTCTGGTCCTGTGCGAGCCCTGAAGAGTGACAGTGGGTGGAGGTGTAGCAACCAACAACAGTCTGCCTGAAAAGGACTGAATTGCAAGAAGAAATGTCTAAGCGAAAGCCTAGCCTGCATACAGAAGGCGCCGGAGGGCCCCACAAGAACGCAGCACCATCATCAGAGGTCCTCCCCGCAACACGTGCGACAGGAAAATGGTCACAGACATGGGTCGCAACAGACTGCAAGTTCAATGCCAATCAAACCACATAGATAAGTATACGGTGGCCATGGGAAGAGAGGACGGAAGCCAAGGAGGGAGCCCACAGGGTGAAATACTGGAGGACGGACCCGACCCATCGCTCAGAGACATCATGGCGGCCATCAGAGAGATGCGCGGAACCCTGAACCTAAGCTGGACTCGGTAACCGAGGAGGTCAATTTACTGCGCGCAGACTTCAGGAAGATGTCGGACAAAGTGGCAGAGGCAGAGAGTGGTATTGGTAACCTCCAATCCAAAACAAAGAGACTCGAAGAGCAAGTAGCCGCCCTAATGAAAAACCAAACTGACATCTATGCCCGGCTGGATGCTCAGGAGGGATGGGCGAGGCGCAACAACATTTGCATCATGGGGGTCCCAGAAGGCATGGAGTGGCCGTCCACAGACTGGTTCATGGAAGACTTGATACCTCAAGCCGAAGCGCCTGTCCAACTTCTTTTCGGTGGGGAGGGCTCAATCTTCTTTGGGAGGGAGGCCTAAGCCTGGGGCCCATCCACGTACCATAGCCCGGATCCTGAACTACAAGGATTGTGATACCATCCTGCAGGCATTGCGGGTATCTGGGGACCTGCAGATTGAGAACGCCACAATTCGCTTTTTTCCAGACTTTACTGTTAACGTCCAGCGCCAGAAGAGGTCCTTTGACGGGGTTAAGAGAGCCCTCAGAGAACAAGGGGTGAAATATATGATGCTCTATCCAGCACAACTCAAAATCATAAATGAGGCAAGTCATACTTCTTTGACTCACCTGAAGAGGCCAGCGACTGGATGGAGGACTGTGGGTAAAAATGGTGGCCTGCGCAGATCTGAACACAGCCAACCCGGACGAGACGCGCCGAAGAAGGATAGACCGTCATCAGAGAACCGAGAACGTGAACAGAGTACGCTCAAGTGACTATGGATGTCGTAACTGACTGAGGTGATTTCTGTCCTTAATGGTGGTGGAGATGGTATGGACCTCGGGGCCCTGAGTCTAAAGGGGGACCCTGTAGGATAATTGAGGACACCGAACTTCACGGTTGTAGGAATGTGCTGATTTGATATTCAGAGGTTGTGTTCCTAGTGACTTCAGCAATGGTCGGGAGTGTTAAGGGGGGGAGGGCCCGGGGAGTTGGGGAAGGGTAATCCTAAAACATCTATTTACTGGGAGAGAAGACCGTTAGCTATGTATTATTCTTTCTGCTGACTGCAGGCTTACGCTACCTCATCAAGTTGATTTGGGGCTGATGGGGCGACAGGCTCTCTGCAAGTTTGAAAGGTGGGAGGTTGGGGACCCACTGAGCAGGGAGGCAGTGTGGGGGAGTGGGCAGGAGGGGGGGTACGTTCTATGGGGAGGTTATGTTTTGCTAATTGTAAATTTAGTTCTTATGCATGTTGGAATGGCTTTAATGGGATGCAGTGGGACATGACTGATCCAAGGAAGTGGAGGCCCCACGAGGCGAATGGGTGAACAGACACAAGTTAAGATATGGACGTGGAATGTAAATGGACTGGACAACTAAATTAAGTGGGCATTAGTGTTACAGTACCTGAAACGGCATTCCCTTGATGTGGTTCTCCTCCAGGAGACACACCTACGTGGCAATAGGTGTAATGCTTTGGCTATTAAATGGTGGCCCATTCGGTGTTCACGTCTGGCTCTAGGGCAGTAGGAATATTGATACGCAACACCCAGCCTATGGTAATTTTGGGTACATGGACAGAAGACTCATGATGCATGGCTGCTGTGATGGGTAGATGGGAGGGGTGAACAATAGTCTTGGGCTCTTGCTAAATCGTGCCTGGCCTACATGCCACGACTTATGCGAGATTGGGATCCTTCCTGGCTGACCTTCCTCCTGTTGGGAGGGTGACACAAATTCTGTAATGGACGCTGACTTGGACCGATTGAGTGAGGGGCAAGGGTACAGGGGGGAATGTGGACTACAAGGCTTTGTGATGGCCCTTTGGCTTGGTGACCTGTGGCGCGCACATCACCCCTCTCACAGACACTACACATTCTATTTGGCCCGACATGGGTCCTTGTCCAGGTTAGATCACCTATTCACACAGACCAGCTTGGCGACTTTGCGAAACCCGGCATCCTGGCTCAGGGAATGTCTGACCACTCCCTGGTCAGCGTTATCCTTAAGGGCGCAGTGACCACTAGGGCATCCTTCCCAAGGATAGACCCATGGCGTCTTAGAGACAAAACCTTAAGTGATAAACTACGGGAGGGTTCCCAGCTATATTTTGCAGAAAATCGGGGCTAGGTCGAATCCCAACAAACATTATGGGAATCTTATAAAACGGTCCTGAGAGGTCAGGCCCAAGCATTGATTGGTGCTCAGAAAAAAGAGGAGTCCATACAGATTAGACAGTTAGAAAGCGAGATAGAGATCCTCAAGCGTGACGCCGGTGTGACGTTCTCAGTCGATCACAGGCATGTCTTGGTCCTGAAACAAAAGGAACTCCATGCATCAGCTGAGAACGAAGTGCGAGCCTACTCTCTTGCTACGCTACATCGGACATAGGATGCAGAAGACAAAAGCCTGAAGCTGCTGGAGTGGCTTGAACGCTGGGACAGAGAGGGCTCATGGGTGGCCGAGGTGCGAGATGGGACGGGAGCGGAGGCTTCCACTGGCACAGATACAGCTGAGGCATTTGAGGCTTATTTAGAAAGGGTTTACACCCCGGATTGTACCAGGACGGAACAGGACTGTGCGGAGTTTCTGCAGGACTTTGCGCTGCCCACACTCTCTCAGGAACAAAGAGACCGATTAGAGGCTGAATTTACTGGGTTGGAGATAGGAGAGGCCCTCAACTCTCTCCAGGCCGGGAAGGCGCAGAGACCGAATGGACTTCCAGTAGAAATATTCAAGCGGTAAGCAAACATCATCATTAACACTCTCCTGCAGATGTATCTAAAAGCGCGTGATGTGGGGAGGCTTCCGCCGGATCAGAGAGAGGCCACAGTAGTGATAATCCACAAAGCAGGGAAGCCGGCAAATCAATGCTCTTGTTACCGGCCAATTTTGCTTATTAATGTGGAGGCCAAGGTCTTGGCTAAGCCCCTGGTGATGAGGCGGCTCTGTGTTCTGCTGGATCTGGTACACATTGATCAGTCAGGGTTTATGCCGCGCCGGAGTACTAGACACAATCTACGACGCCTGTATGGGGTCTTATATATGACAGAAGACGTGGGCAACACCCATGGCCAACAGCATTGATGGGGCTGGACGCCTCAATGGCATTCGACAGTTTTGAATGGCCTTATTTATTTAAGGATGTCCATTGACTGGGCTTTGGCCCGATATTTTGCAGTTGGGTATGACTTTTGTACGAGCAGCCGGTAGCGAGGGTGAGAGTTAACAGAGCGGTGTCTCGAGTTTTTCCCCTGCGAAGGCAACCAGATAGGGGTGTCCTCTGTCCCCCCTCCTGTTTGCCCTGGCCCTAGAACCACTGGCCCACTGGATTCGGAGAGACAGGTCATTCTGGGGCCTGGAGCTGAACCACGAGAGGGAGGAGCGTATTTCCTTATATGCGGATGATATTGTGATATATATGGCCAGACCTTATCACTCGATAGTGCAGGCGCTCCACCTCTTTGAATTGTTCGGTAGCTATTCGGGCTATACGATTAATTGGGCAAAGTCATTGTTTTACCCGTTCTCAGGCCCCCCCCACGGGTCCCGATGAGGTGTTCAGCGGTAAACGGGTTTAAGTACTTGGGGTATACATTACTAGAGACAGGGTGGAGTTTCTTGCAAGAAACCTGGGGCCCCAACTGATACGTCTGGTAACTGACCTGAGCCACTGGAGGTCACTGCCTCTTTCCTTCATGGGACGAGCTAAATTCAGGGATGGACTGGCAATGCCGGGCTTCGGGCAGTCCCCCGGTAGGCTTCCAGGGGTGGGGGCCGTTTTTTTGGTGGGGGGGCCGGTTTTGTTGCTGGGTGGGGTGGGGAGCCGATTGTTTGTGCTGCACTCAGTACAGTAGTCACTTACTCACTACTGTACTGCTGCGTCTGCTGCTTCTCACTGTCTCCTCGCTCCGTGGGGTAAAAAACACAATTTAATTAATCTCTCCTGGTCAGTGCTGGATAAATAATGCAGCAGCAGTGAGGGTCATTTTAGGAGGAGGTCCGGGTTACACATGCCGTGCGGCATGCAGATGTCTGCACCGCCGCGTCTGCACAGCCTGCTCAGTCTTCAGTTCACAGTTAGTTCATTCACCTTAGGGGGATGGGGCGGGCGTGGCTGTTGGTGGTGACACATGCGCATTGGGGCTCGTGCAATAAAAAGTGAGCGTGACCCCCTGAACCCAGGGACTGAGAGTGAGACCATGACGATGAGAGGCCCTCTCTTGCAGTCGCCACCCCAAAATGTAATAATTTCTAGCCGTAGTAGTCCCCTGGCCCCTGCCCTGCCTGTCCCAGTTTGAGTGTCCAGTCCCAGTGTCCCACTCTCCATGGCTGCTGTTGACGGTTTGCCAGTGCTGCGTGCCGCCCGCTGCCAGGTGAGTGTTGTTTGCATTTATGCATTTGCAATCAGATAATCTCGTATCTGCACACTGTGCATTATCTCAGATAATGCACAGTGCGCAGATACGAGATGTGATGTGAGATAATAAGAGGAGCAACTTACTGGGATGCTTGGCACACCGTGCACGTGAACGCTTCACAATTAATGAAAACTGCTTGGTGATGAATAGATATTGTGCAAAACAAAGTAAATTCATCCAAGTGGCGCCTCGCAACTTTACCTTCTGTGTCTGGAAACCGGCTGTGGCTCTTGGTTTCCACGAATGTGCCTGTTCTGAGCAGCACTTCTGCCAAGCTCTCGTGGGTGTTGTGCTGGGACGTGGTGAACGTCGCTTATTCCTGCACGATAACCAATCAGGGGGCTGCTGAAAAATTGCCTATTTCATGGCACCCATTGAACTAGGTGGAAACGAGTTCTTCTTTCTATACACAGCTGGTATTTAAATATTTAGCTACTTACCTAAAACACACAAATTATACAATCATCGTGAAAGAAACTTCTAAAGACACTTTATTCGTCTCAAAATCGGGAGCAGCTATCAACTGATGATTAGATTACACTTCTATACAAGTGCTTGCCCCCCAACACCCCTTCCTGCCCGTCCGAGTCATTGCACAGACGCTAATGATATCTTTGAGATCAGCACTGCCCTCACCTGCTCCACTTACCTCGGCGATGGATGGGCTGGCCATTGTAGTATCCTGCGAGACACGTTCTAGTGTCCCGCAGGAAGTTGTAACGCCAGCTACTCCCTCGAGGGCTGGGCACACTGCACCCCCACACCAATGTTTCCTCTAATTATTTTCCTTTGTGTACGGCAGTGGAGGGTCTCCGTGCACTGCAACCATGGCTATGTGCGCCAGGAACCAGACCATGCGTGTGTGCAGCCCCAAATGTCACTCTAAATGTTTACTTAAAAAAGTGAAAAGATGGTGCATTTTCGCACATACAGCACCACGTTAAGGGTCTTAAGGCCGGTTTGCAAATTGGATAAACACGCCATGACATGAATTGGTTACACAGGCAAGTACACTTCAGGTTTAGAAAAGCACAAGACTCCAACGGTGGTACAATCATAAGATTTTTATTAAATATCTTAACTGAAGCACTGTTCATTGGGTGGGGAAATGTTGAGAGCCTACACAATATCACATATGCACAATAAGTTACACAATTACATAACATATTTACAATTTAATCTGAAAGCTACTGAGTAATGTTGGGCTATCTCACCAAACATAGTTTGTGAAACTTCGACATCCAAGCAAACATGGACTGTAGGAGAGGGCCGTCCAGACACGTCAAGTGGCATCACTAGATGGGTGACAGTGTTGCTTCTCACGGCGATCCTTGCCATTTTTCCAGTGCTGATAAACTCTATCTAGGTCAACTTTCCCATTCAGGAGGTAGGCATTTGTTCTCATCAGCATGTCCAAATGCTTCTGCTCTAGTCTATTCCTCAATTTACTTTTGATAGTATTTATAAGGCGGAATCCGCGTTCACAATCTGCACTAGATGCTTCTAATGTTGCACAGACATCAACAAGTTGAGACACCACACTATACTGAGCAACACTGCGTACAGTGAAATTCACCATGTCTTAAAAAGGTGGTAAATAACCCACCCTTTACATGTTCTGCCACCACATATTTATAGTCTCTTTATTGTCGGACAACATCTTCTGGTGTTTCACAATCACCCAGGACCAAGACATTTTTATTCTTTTCAACAAGTCTTTGTATATTCTCAGTCCCAAAATCAAAATGTGATTGTGTTTGGTATTGCCTGGATTTCAAACCTTGCCCATTCTTTCAGCTCATCTTCAGGGAACCTTTTTTGCATGTGCTCACAAAGAAGGGAAACAAAAGACAAAATAAGCCCACTGTCAAACTCTTGCCTTTCCGTGTACAACAACATCATATCTCTTACATTGCTGCTCCCCTAAATACTGTTCCTTAATTTGGCCAATCTTTGCTCTTGCATACTGTACAGCTTCAACAGTAGTCAAAGAACTTTTTTGGAACAGTTTGCACAAAGATGCAAATTCACTCAGAATGTCATTAAGTACTGCAAGGGAAATATGGTAGTTAGAGTCAGATAGCTTTTTGTAACAATATTTAGCAACTGGATCATTCTCTTCAACTTTCTCATGCTCAAAGTACTTAAGAACAGCCTCGTAATTCCGAATTAATACAGCACCAACTGCAAAATGCCTTGAAAGCCACTGGACTTCATTCAATGGTCAAAAAGAGACCACTTCACAATCAGTGACCGATGCCATTTCATCCAGCTTGGACTTCCTTGCAGGAGATCTGGAGAACACAGTGTAGACAGTCCTCAATAATGTCTCCATCTCTCTAACATTGGAACCCTCTTCCAGGCATCATCAACTCCCAAATCTTCTCGATGAGCGACACAATGCTACTCAACTAGATGGGGAATAGATTGTTTAAGGCGAGTAGCAACACCATTATTCTTACCCAGCATCACAGATGCACCATCGGATGTGAACATGACCATTTTCATAAGGTCCAGTTT
This sequence comes from Lissotriton vulgaris, assembly GCF_964263255.1. Taxonomy (NCBI): domain Eukaryota; kingdom Metazoa; phylum Chordata; class Amphibia; order Caudata; family Salamandridae; genus Lissotriton; species Lissotriton vulgaris. Next base: position 704,372,944 of record NC_141685.1, on the reverse strand, counting down.
ATTGGCAGTGTAGAATTCTTTCACAGCAGCAGTAATAGCCTCAGCATTACAACTAGTCAGCTTCACTATGCCCCCAAACAGTGTTTTGTGCTCTGTTGAGGTTACAGGTCAGAACTTGAAGTACAGGATGAGCATTTTTGTAACAGAAATATCAGTGCTCTCATCAATTATCAATGTGTGATACAAAGCGTTACGAAGTTCGGCCATATCTTCACAGTGTATCACGCTATTGATAGCCTCAAGGAACTCAAAGGCATAGTTCTTACTCCTCCAGCTGTCTGGTATCTTCACATACAAAGCTAGGTGATCATGGATGTCTTGTACAGATAACATTGAAGTATTCATCTTGACTGCCAGCAACACATTGTTGATGAGAATCTTTATCTCCTCAGGCAGGGATCTTTGTCATTCAACTACTTCCATTCTATTTGCTTTGTCAGTGGCAGTTTCTGTCAGCATTGCCCGCACTCCAAAACCAAACCTGGCAGCAGCACTTCTGTTTCTCAATGTCACCATGGCAGACTCGTGAACTTTGCTAATTAGATGACGTTTCAGGTAATCCAGTTTCCAGCCATCACTCCATTTCTTCCCTGTAGAAAAGTCCCAACAATCTTGGCTTCGGCACATGTTTTGCAAATCAAGCCCACGTCTGGACTGTATTGAAAAAGTTCCCCAAGTTGCACGCGAACCTTGCTTCGTGATTTCTGTGTCTCAGCCTCCACAATTTCTTTCATCCACTCTTCCTTGAATACAAGGCAACATTTCTTCCTTTGTGGTGAAGCATCACACTCTGCAGAAGGTACAGCTTTGCGCTTGAACATATTTGTGATAACTGGGTTTAGCCTGCTATGCCACAAAGCCTGCAAAATAAAGGAACATGTCTGAAGTTGATGCCAATGCTCATGATTGCAACCTGTCACATAATACGGAGGCATCCTGGGAAAAAGGTAGAGTGTAATTACCTGGATTTTTCTGTCCACTGCCCTGCCCTTTCAAACTTAAATATAGCACTGTCCGTAGAGCCTGCAATTGAAGTTAAGATTGTTTTAGCACATTGTGAATTTGTGATACAGCAATATACCATGTGCACCATAAGGGAACTCTACCAACCAATGACCTGCTTTGCTTGTACTCACGTATGCCCGTTCAAATGTGTGGGGTGCTGTCTGCGAAACCTACAACATAAGAAAACATGGGTAAGGTGTGTTGTTATACTACAATGCACAAGATGCACCACAGTTTAAATCTATCAAACAATTACCTGCTCTGCTTGTACTCACGGATGCCTGTTCAAATGTGTGGGATACTGTCTGCGAAACCTACAATAGAAGAAAACATGGGTAAGTTATGTTGTTATACTACAATGTACAAGATGCACCACAGTTTAACTATCAAACAATTACCTGCTCTTCTTGACTCACGGATGCCTGTTCAAATGTGTGGGGTACTGTCTGTGAAACCTACAACACAAGAAAACATGGGTAAGGTATGTTGTTATATTACAATACACAAGAGGCACCACAGTTTAACTCTACCAAACAATTACCTGCTCTGCTTGTACTCACGTATGCCCCTTCAACTGTGAGGGGTACTGTCTGTGAAACCTACAACACAAGAAAACATGGGTAAGGTATGTTGTTATACTACAATACACAACATGTGCCACAGTTTAACTCTACCAAAGAATTACCTGTTTGTTCTGTCTGTACTCACGTCTGCCTGTACAACTGTATTTGTAGCACGGTCTCACAAACCTGCAAAAGAAAAGGGGTGCAGATTGTGAATCTATTTTCCCATCATCCCCCAAATCCAATGTGGAACATAAACAGAATTACCTTATCCTTGTGGGTACTCATGCCTGACCATTCAAATCCAAATACCTTACAGATTGCAAACCTGCAATTGAAGACAAGATGGTTAGCAAAGGCTCTAAGAGTTACAAATAATGAATGGGACTTGCCCAGATACTCCAATAGGAAAAACGACCCAATAGTTACCTGGGATTCCAGTTTAGGCTAATAGGCACATGCCCCTATGCTTCATTATAAGCATCGATTAGGTTAAACTTATTTGCACCTCCCCACACAATCCAACCACTCTCCTGCATTTTCTTTACCTTTTGCCATGTCAATGTTTTACCAGTCAATGTTTTTATGTACTACGAAAAAAATCCTACACCCTCTCCTCTTACATGGATGCTCAGCAGGATTGTCGCAGACATTCTTTCACTTTGAAGTTAGAGAAAGAAAAGTAAACACCAAGCCCCCTCTGAAGCGAGAGTTTGACATTTGACCTTGTCTGTGAATGCACCGCAAATGCGACAAGATAAGACCAAGATGTAAAGGCATGTTTACAGAAAGTGAGTTTCTGGAACCAATATAGTAATCAAAGCTTGGGCAACCGGAGAGACGTACTCAAGCTGGACAGCCTAAACCAAATTAATCCAGCAAATAGAAAGCATGACAATGTGAGTTACAAACCCCTTAGCTAACGATAAGCAATGGGAAGAATGCATTCCTATCGCAGCTTTCTGAATGTCTCCAAAATGTCTTTAGCAACCCAGACAGCGTAAGGCTTTCAGCTAAAATAAAATGAAAGCTGGCAGGAAAACTACACATTGTTGCAGGTAGGCAGGGACGAAGTTCAGTGACCGACCCGGGGATGACAGGAACGGGCAACATTGCTACAAGTGGGTAGGGAAGTAGTGCACTCACAGATCGGGAGGTGGCAGAAATGGAAAACCTTGGTGCAAGGGGGCAGGGAAGAAAAAAACTTGCTGGGTTAGTGTAATGGCCGGATTTTCCGTTTAGATGGGATCAGCCCCTAGGGGCCCCTATAACCCAGCCAGAACGTACTCACCCCCCTCCTTAGAGCGTATTCACAATGGATATAGATATATATATATACAAGTCGTACCTAAGGATAGGGAAATAGCAATAAACATGCATAGGTTTTCTACTATATCTTATTCACATCAGTTAGTCTCGCGGCCGCTCCGACCCAGACTGATCTACCCCAGGGCAGATATGACACACAATCCGGTGCGTCTACACATGGGCCTGCAGAACCCAATGCTCTCTTTTCCAAACGGTTTACAATCCGGCAAACCTACACGCTGGTAATCCCCCCCAGCGCTCTCACTTACACAAGCCACAATCCTGTGGGTATACGCGTTGGTAATCCACCCCAACGCTCTCACTAACGCCGCATATCAACGACGACCACATTCCTATGAACACCTATCGGAACAGTTTCTCCTTTGTCTACTTGGGATAAAACTATAATAGAATTTGGTACGGTTTCCAAATAGTATGATGTGCCTCTTATCCTTGGCATCGAAGGTCCACTTCGCCCCCTATTTATGTGATCACCACTTACCTGATTGGGGTTACTCATCCATTCAAACAAACAATAACCACCTAGAAGCCACGTTTACCAAGATTGAACAAGAATACTCGGCACACATCCGTTCACTAAGAACTAGGGTATTTATTGTCAATAAACACATATAACACAATACTATGCAACATGAATTATGCAAAGGAAAGATAAAGATTAGAACGTGCACTTATTATGGAAGGGGCAGATATCACCTTATTAATATGAAGTCGGGACTCGGCAGTCATCTAGGTTCCCTTCTCGTCTCTGTGTCTTGGCTCGTCTTGTAGTCACACCCCAGCCGCCACAAGCACACGTCTGCACCGCTAGGCTCAACCTCGTCTGCTTCCCTCCAAGCCACTGGAACCTTGCTGGTTATTAGCTACCGTGTCTCTCTCTCCCTCTGTTTCAGTGCTCTCCGCGCTAATTCTCCTTCAGTCTTTCTCAGAGAGTCTCGGTCTTAAATCTTTCTCGGACTTCAAAGATGGCGACTGTCTGCCATGAAATAATTAATAGCAGAGATGCTAACGGCTAGATGCCGCCTACGAACTAACTGTCGACTAACTAACACCTTCGCTAATATCAAAGCCTGTTCCTTCATGGAAAGCTACGGCCAGTAACCTGCCGCCCACCAAATTCTTGTACCTCCCCGTACCAAGGACACGTTCCCAGCCGGCCGGCCTGAAGTTGTGTCTTCGGAGTGGAGAAAAATACATTCTTTCGATAAGGGCCAGCCTGAGCCGGTTCTCTCCAAGCGAACAACAGCTTGAAACTAAAACATTACACTTGACCTAGAAGGCCTCTCGAGCTACCAGGCAGAGGGCAAAATGGAGTCTGTCTCGTTTAGGGCCTACAGGGCCCGCAATATATATATAACTCCATGGAAAATATCCTAACATGTTAGCAAATAGGCAAATCATGATTAATACTTATGTATCTATCCCCTAGCTTGAATTCATAAGCCCTATTCTACAGAAAGGGACACGAAAATACTCTACTATATAAAAGGCAGGGATCCTACTTATAGTCCTAATCCCTATGCTATAAGGGTGATAGGCTGGAGTCACTCTCCATCATTCTCCTTCTTAAAGGAGCCAGAAAAAGTCAGCCATTACATTACACCCCTTGACTCCAGTCTATTAACCACAAATTATATAGAACTCACATCAGTAGAAGAATAATAAGAAACAAAGTTAACTGACCTATGCCTCTTGCTAAGTCTACAAAACTGGAGCAGGGAAGGAATGCACTGAATAAAGCAACAAACAGCTATTAAAATACAAATGGCAACGATAACTCCCCCTAAAATCTGTCGTAGAGAATGCAAGTCGGGTAACCAATTAAAGAGCCAGTCAAATAAACCCTGATCGATATGTTGTCTAATTTCTGCAGTCAAGTCGTGGAGTTTGTCAATATGGGCTTGGATCGTTTTAGAATGGTCGGACAAATTAAAACAGCATAATCCCTCAAAATCAGAACAGTCATGGCCATGTTTTAACAAAAGGTAATCAATTGCTGCGCGATTCTGTAAAATCGCTCTACGTTCACCCTGGGCATCTAATAACAGGTCAGATAAAACAGTAGATGTTTGATTGATGGATTTAACCATCCAACAGGCCATCTTGCCAATGGTTTTTGCATTATAAACGGCCAATGCAGGGACTCCAATAATAGAAAAAGCTAAACCAAGGTATTCCGACTTGGAGAAAAGGTGAACAGAGGAATCACAGTCCTCATGTAGTGACATTGAATCTCGTATCATACGGGAATGTGAACTAGGATGCGAAGAAAACATTAATAAACTCAATCTAGTGATAGCACATGGACCACCGGAAATGTTTGCGGGAATATATGGCCAAGACGAATTCCCGCAGGAAAAGAGCCAGCCAGATGGTAACAGCATGGAACGATAATAACTAGGGGCAACCAATAAACGTTTACATGTCATATTGTTCTTAACAGAAAAACATGAACTTGGAAGTCTCTTTAAACACAGTAATCGTTGATGAGCTGAAAAAGAAGTTGCGGCCTGTATTTTCAACCTAAGACATTCGGTGATAGCTTTGGGGTCACATGTCATCATAAAACACAGGTCACCGGGAGTAATATTGAAAGTGGTAATTCGGGAAAGAATAGGGGTATCGAGGTCAGGAAGAACAGTACATAAGGGGCAAAATTCATGGGCCGCGAAATCGCCCAGAATAACATTTGGTCGGGCATTCGAAATATTAAAGACATGCCGTAAAGTCACAATAGATGCTGGGACGGCAACCAGGCAGGTCGCCAAAATGTCAGTCACAGACCTCATGGGAGTAAGGCAAAAATGTGGAGAGTTTGTCAATCTCTTAGCCAAAGTAATCCAGAAGTTGGAAGAAGTAGTCCATGTCGAACGCGGAAATCGGGATTTCCAATCAACCGAAGTCGGTGGATCCTCTCCTCTCCCGGCGTAGCAGACCAAAAGGAGTCCAACGACGACACATCCTGCAGTAGCAGTCCAGGGAATTATCTGAAAAAATACAAACACAGGCCTTAATCATTCTCGTAAGTAACATTTATCAGCTGGGACAGCTTCCCAGCTATCTTTCCCTGGCTTCATCACCAAAACGGTGTTGTCACGACCGGTCGCAATAATATCAGCCTGTTCAGGGGGATTTTTAGGCGATTGCACCCATATTTTAGCTCCAGGAAGATCAGACGATCCGAAGCCTTTTTGTCCTCGTACAGTTAGTAACGTTGGGGCAGAGCCTTTCTTGATCTCACCACTGAAAACAGGCATAATCAATAACTGAGCAACACGGTCAGACTTTTTGATCAATAAGTCAGTCTCACTGCTATTAAGCAAGAGAACCTTAATCTCTCCCTGATAGTCACTGTCAATTACTCCCCCGAGCACTTGAATACCTTTCAGGGCAAGGCCTGATCTGGGGGCAATTAATCCAAAACTACCGGCAGGTATACAGACACCAATGCCAGTTTCAACAATGATTCGATCTTTTCCTTTTAAATTTGCATCATTTAAAGCATGCAGGTCTAGGCCTGCAGAACCTGGGGTCACTCTACACGGAGCCAGAGCACCGGGGGTAATTTCCCAATACATGACAGTGTTGGATAGGGAATTAGGCTTTACATCAACATTTGGAGGAAACAAACGCATCAAAGGGGATTCAGCATGTAACAAAGGACGATTATTCAAAATTAATAACGCCTGAAACAAAAAATCCCTCCAGTTCTTGTAGTGGTCATCCGTTAATTTACGTAATTGATCTTTTAGCAAACCATTCATTCTCTCAATTAGTCCCGAAGCCTGTGGATAATATGGAATGTGAAACACCCATTCAATGTTATTTTCCACACAAAATTCCTGTACCAATCTTCCACGAAAATGGGATGCATTATCAGATTGAATTTGGAATGGGACACCATAGTACAAAATAAGCAGCTCCAGGGTTTTAATGGTATTCACTTGGGTAGCGTTCTTACAGGGAAAAGCGACCAGAAGGCCACTATAAGTGTCAACAACTGTGCAGACATATTGACAATTTTTGCTCATAGGGAGCGGGCCAATGTAGTCAATCTGCCAAATTTGGGCGGGCAATTTTCCTCGATGTAACTGGCCTCGAACAATTTGAGGCACCTGCTTCTTTCTAGAATGTTGGCAAATGGGACAATGCAGAATTACATCTTTAATCAAAGAAAAAGGAATATGAATCCCTCGATCGGCAGCCCACCTGCTAGTGGCTTTCTCTCTGTCCTGCTTTCTGGTGGGCCCATTTCGCCAATCCCGCCAAATCAGAATCTTGCATTTCCACCACTGCCTCAGCAATTTTATATTTCTCATCTGCAATATTATGAAAGAATTTATCAAGGGAGTCTATTGGAGTGTGAGCATCCACGTGAAAGATTGTTACAGTACTCTGTGGGAGCAACTCCCAAATTTCTTGCCATAATTCTTTTCCCCACAATTCTTTTGAATGCAATTCCCAATTATGAGAATGCCATGTTGGTAACCACACCGCCAGTCCATTAGCAGTGGACCAGGAATCAGTGAAAATATGACATGTGCCAGGCAATTCTTGTTTCAAAACTTGGTAAACTGCATAGAGCTCAGCATATTGGCTACTCTTACCATCACCAGTTGTACTCAATAATTTCTGCGTGATCGGATTGTAAGACACTGCTTTCCAATGTCGTTTCTCACCAATGAACCTCGCTGAACCATCCGTAAACCACACATGTTTTCTATCCTCCGCGGACAGATCATCAAATGATTTACCCCACTTGACGGGAGATTCCTGCACTACGGGTACGGAACAATCACTTCCAGTCTCATTTGAGGGCGCCTGCGCCACTCGTTCATGCAAGACTGCCACACCTTTCGGACCCACACGTGCCCTATCCTGAATGTACCATTTCCATTTAATCACGCTCGCCTCTTGAGCATGTCCAATTCGATGAGATTTCGGCGAACTCAAAACCCACTGCATAATGGGAATTTCAGGTCTCAAAACCACAGCATGGCCTAGGGTCAATTGCTCGGTATCCACCAGAGCCCAGTAACATGCAAGCAATTGTTTTTCAAAAGGTGAATAACGCTCGCCAGCTTCAGGTAACTTTTTAGTCCAAAAACCTAATGGTACTTTTTGTCTGCCCTGCTTTTGCCACAGACTCCAATTTGCATACGGACCTTCCACGGACACATTCAAATCCACATCGCCTTCACCCACTGGCCACAAATCCAGAGCATACTGAATTGCTTCTTTCGCCAAATCAAAAGCATTCTGTTGTGATTCACCCCATTCAAACGCATTCTTCTTACGAGTGACTCGATATAACGGGGCTAAAATCTGACTCAAATGGGGAATATGCTGACGCCAAAAGCCAAACAAACCAATGAAACTCTGAGCCTCTTTCCTGTTCTTTGGGACTGCAAAATCTAGAATTTTTCGCTTCACCTGTGGGATCACTTCTCTATGACCTTCATGCCAATTAATTCCTAAAAATTTCACATTTTGGGATGGACCTTGTAATTTATCAGGGTTAATTTCCCAACCTTTTGCTCGCAAACAATCAATGATCTGATCCAAATGGGACTGTACCTGATCTTGCGTCTCACCTTGAATCAAAATGTCATCAATATAATGACACACCTGCACCTGTGAATTAGCGGGAACCTCAGACAAATGCTCCGCCACCAGCCGGTGACAGATCGTGGGACTGTGTACATAACCTTGAGGAAGACTCCGGAACGTCATTTGACGTCCATTCCATGTAAAACTGAATTGTTCCTGGCACTCGGGGGGCAATCGGAATTGAAAAGAAAGCATTAGCAATATCAATAGAAGCATACCATGTACCTGGATGCTTTTGAATTCTCTGAATCAAAGTGACAATGTCTGGTACTGCAACAGTCAATTTAGGTGTATGTTTATTCAGTTCTCGATAATCAACAGTCATGCGCCAAGAATTATCACTTTTGCGCACGGGCCAAACGGGATTATTCCAAGCAGACGTGACCGGAGTTATAACTCCCGCGTCAACCAAATCCTGAATTGTAGCATTAATTTCTTCATGACCTCCTGGGATACGATATTGCTTCTGAGAAACCACTTTCGTGGCTAGAGGAATCTTAATGGGGGGCATTCGCAAACGGCCAACCCGTACGGGTCTGGTCGAAATGTACTGTCTAGTTCCAAATTGATAACAACCATCATCCAGATGCAAAGTCATTCCTTTTAAAATGTCAATTCCAATTATATACTCCAAAAGTGGTACAACTAACACAGAGTATTCTCTACGAGGAATCCTGCCAATTTTAATTTCAAGTGTAGTTTGCACTGTGGGGGTCTCTTTACCACCTAAACCAGTAATTGTAAAAAACTGTCCTTTAAATTTCTTCGATTTTCCGTGGATTAAAGTGGCCTCCGCTCCTGTATCAACTAGTGCTCGGGCCCTTTGGATATTACGATGTTTCCAAAAAATCTCAATATCTACATAGGGTCTGTTGTCTCTGTGAGCCCACTTGTGTACTGGAGCTTGACCTATTTCCTAGTCATTTTTCCTGCGTTCCGTCAACCAAGACAAGTCAGGGTAAATACTCTCTGTTTTCTTTGGTATCAAAATGTCCTGTTCATATCCGTCTCCATTACGAAACGGATTTTTGTCATTTTCAAAATACTGTGAATTACGGTCAGAAAATCTATTACGATCCTCCCTTCTTTTCATTTCAGGGGAATAACTTCTCTCCTCTCTATATCAGTTGGAAACACGATCATCTCTCCCCCTTTCTTTTTCCCCCTCTCTCGTAATCACGATGAGGGGACACATCACGATCATAACGCCGATCATCACGGCGTTCAGAATCCACACGTCGTCTCTCATCACCACTATCATCAGAACCACGATCATACTCATTCTTTCGGACACGACGGGCACCCTCCTTTCGATCCAAACCACGCTTACGAAACATATCCCATAAGCGATTGTTAGGCTCCCCGTCAATGTCCTCCCTTTTGACACCATCAGCAATGAGAGCAAGAAACATGTCACGTCTAGAGAACTTATAGTCCCCAGCAGTACGACCCTCAGGTCGAGATTGTCTTTCAGGTTTAAACCACTCACCCAGCTCACCCAGCTGACGAACAGATTCAAGCACAGCAGACAAAGGATTGCCAGTTTGATTAATCAATAAAGTCATCATGACCTGCTTGTAAGCAACAGGCGAAGAACGGATAATGCGATTACACACAGAAGATGTTAAAAGACCATCTAGCAATCTGTCAGAAGTACTAAGAAAGATAGCAGTTTTCATGACTTCCTCCTTCAAACGTTGCGACGTATCGCGCAAAGTGTACCATGGCTTGTCATTAACAGGCCAATCAGATTCAGTAGGATATTTGTGATTACAGCCATCAGACGCAAGCTGGAGCAAAGTAATTTGACCAGCACCATTATAGTTCCGAAAATGATCTTGAATAGTGGAATCAGAGCTCAAAGAGCAAAACCGTAAACAATCAACAGCATCAAGCATAATACCGGCAGCGCCGAGTTCATAAAGGCGCACCATCCAAGTAAGCAAGGCCTCACCAGGCCGTTGTCGAAATCGTTGTAAAATGTCACTAACCTCCTGTTGAGTAAAATCTTCAATACAATCCAAAGCAATACCACCTGGATTACCAGGGGCTTGTTGTAATTTGCGACGAAATACAGGATGAGCAGAAACCTCAGGAAGGGCTTCCGAGGAAGCCCGCATCTTAGATTTAACAGAACAATCGGGGCAAGATACGTCACCGGAATGGGAAGAGCGAGCGCGTTCGCCGTGAGCAACAGTATCAGTATAAGAAGCAAATTTACAATCACGTCCGGAGCGAGAAGATTCGCGCTTATCACCCTCCTCAGCCGAGGAGTCTGAAGCATTTGAATCCCAGATATTACCATCCCACTCATCAGGGTTCCAATCCATTCCGGCCTTTGCTACGACCAGACGCACTTTTCGCGTAGATACATGACCACGACGATGTTTATACTTGTATCGTGCAATGCGGACCGCAGCTCTTTCGGCAATGGTCTGATATGTCTCAAGTTTATCAACAAGCAATTTATTTTGACAGCGCAAAAGAGTATGCGCATTTTGCAACTCAACACATTGTCCTTCCATGTCTTTAAACTGCTTCTGCAACTGAACAAACCTCTCGTGAAGAATTCTGTATGCATTAAGAGCAATCCAACCTCTGCGTCCTAAAATAGGAAGCTCATCACCCTTCACTACTGGCGCTTTCTGTAAGCACGACACCACATCGGCAGGCTCCGCCTGCTCCAAACACGAAGACCAATTTTCGCTCAAACCAGTAGAATCGGCCCACTCACGGGCCAAAGCCTCGTAAGGCGTAGACTCCCAGCCGGGAATCTGAATAGGTAACTTAAAAACAGACGGAGATTTTTTCGCAAACATATTGACACACAAAAATTATATACACAATTATACACAAAATATTATACGTACGAGCCGAGCGCAAACCAACAAGATCAAAACAATACAGCGCACACAGGCTTCGTAAACAGTTCGTGACGCCAGATGTAATGGCCGGATTTTCCGTTTAGATGGGATCAGCCCCTAGGGGCCCCTATAACCCAGCCAGAACGTACTCACCCCCCTCCTTAGAGCGTATTCACAATGGATATAGATATATATATATACAAGTCGTACCTAAGGATAGGGAAATAGCAATAAACATGCATAGGTTTTCTACTATATCTTATTCACATCAGTTAGTCTCGCGGCCGCTCCGACCCAGACTGATCTACCCCAGGGCAGATATGACACACAATCCGGTGCGTCTACACATGGGCCTGCAGAACCCAATGCTCTCTTTTCCAAACGGTTTACAATCCGGCAAACCTACACGCTGGTAATCCCCCCCAGCGCTCTCACTTACACAAGAGACAATCCTGTGGGTATACGCGTTGGTAATCCACCCCAACGCTCTCACTAACGCCGCATATCAACGACGACCACATTCCTATGAACACCTATCGGAACAGTTTCTCCTTTGTCTACTTGGGATAAAACTATAATAGAATTTGGTACGGTTTCCAAATAGTATGATGTGCCTCTTATCCTTGGCATCGAAGGTCCACTTCGCCCCCTATTTATGTGATCACCACTTACCTGATTGGGGTTACTCATCCATTCAAACAAACAATAACCACCTAGAAGCCACGTTTACCAAGATTGAACAAGAATACTCGGCACACATCCGTTCACTAAGAACTAGGGTATTTATTGTCAATAAACACATATAACACAATACTATGCAACATGAATTATGCAAAGGAAAGATAAAGATTAGAACGTGCACTTATTATGGAAGGGGCAGATATCACCTTATTAATATGAAGTCGGGACTCGGCAGTCATCTAGGTTCCCTTCTCGTCTCTGTGTCTTGGCTCGTCTTGTAGTCACACCCCAGCCGTCACAAGCACACGTCTGCACCGCTAGGCTCAACCTCGTCTGCTTCCCTCCAAGCCACTGGAACCTTGCTGGTTATTAGCTACCGTGTCTCTCTCTCTCTCTGTTTCAGTGCGCTCCGCGCTAATTCTCCTTCAGTCTTTCTCAGAGAGTCTCGGTCTTAAATCTTTCTCGGACTTCAAAGATGGCGACTGTCTGCCATGAAATAATTAATAGCAGAGATGCTAACGGCTAGATGCCGCCTACGAACTAACTGTCGACTAACTAACACCTTCGCTAATATCAAAGCCTGTTCCTTCATGGAAAGCTACGGCCAGTAACCTGCCGCCCACCAAATTCTTGTACCTCCCCGTACCAAGGACACGTTCCCAGCCGGCCGGCCTGAAGTTGTGTCTTCGGAGTGGAGAAAAATACATTCCTTCGATAAGGTCCAGCCTGAGCCGGTTCTCTCCAAGCGAACAACAGCTTGAAACTAAAACATTACACTTGACCTAGAAGGCCTCTCGAGCTACCAGGCAGAGGGCAAAATGGAGTCTGTCTCGTTTAAGGCCTACAGGGCCCGCAATATATATATAACTCCATGGAAAATATCCTAACATGTTAGCAAATAGGCAAATCATGATTAATACTTATGTATCTATCCCCCTAGCTTGAATTCATAAGCCCTATTCTACAGAAAGGGACACGAAAATACTCTACTATATAAAAGGCAGGGATCCTACTTATAGTCCTAATCCCTATGCTATAAGGGTGATAGGCTGGAGTCACTCTCCATCATTCTCCTTCTTAAAGGAGCCAGAAAAAGTCAGCCATTACATTTAGAGAACAACAGCAGCAGCGAAAGTGGCTGGGAAGGGCCCATGGTTAGCACTGAGCACTCAGTTAGGCTACCTTAAAGCAATGCACGTTGTCACCGGGAGCTGGCTTCCTGCGGGCGCCGTATTTGCAACTTTATTATGTTCTTTAAAGCACCATGTTCCTTTCCTCCAGCAATTACCAGGCCACACAAACATGTCAAGTTAACTCCTGTGATTAATGTTCTTCCAGGAGAGAGATTGATGTTTTGTATAGTTCATGTTTTGACTTCTGTGAAGGTAGTGCAGAGGGTTAATATGCCTGCTGCACAGAACGTGTACCATGTAGGTTACAGAGTGCATATAATGTAAATAGATCAGCAGGTTAATGCTTTTAAAAGAGACATCCTTTTGTTACTTGCAATTCATAACCTAAGTTGTAATATAGAATAGTGAGGCATTAACTTTCATCTTAGAACTGCATACACACTGTAAAGTTTACATTAGAGCATAAATTAATGTTGCAAAATGGGTTAATTTGGATAGAAATCGATTCTTTTTATTAAACAAAACTCCCAACTATGCTGTTTCTTTTTTTATTGACTGAGTTTGTGATTCTCCACACCAAGCACTCCTAAACTATACGGCCTACCAGTATGGATGACATGATGTGACTCCTACACTTTTAGTCCTTTGGCTTAAGTAGCATTTCCTATACGTTGATTTACACACATATGTTTGATTGTCTATGTGTAATGTGTATGTGATGCAAAGTGCCACTGACATCCTTTAATGGTATGAGTACCATACCAAAGACAGCTCGCCCACACGCCACCACCTTCTGAATGTTACCTTTAGCCGTCCAGTTGGCCCTCTCAACAATACCATTCCTCTAGGTGGTTGTTAAGAGAGGTGCGGTTGTGCCCAATACTGGAGAACGCTAAAGACCCTACATTTCTAGGGAGGTCAACTGCATGCCATTATCCATTATGATCACTGACGGAACTCCTTCATGCAAAATTTCCTTCAATAGACCAACTGTCGCTCTGGTGGTAAACTCCTTCATAAACATTACCACCAGCCATTACTGCCACAGACGGAACCTGGAACACCAGAACTGACTGTGTTCCACATTCCTCCAGAACACAGAGAAAGGCTATGCAAACACAGTCTTATAGGACTTAACATAAAATACAAGTCACAGACTTATTTTAACTCCAGGGTGAGGAAATGAATGGCTTTCAGCAACTGAGAACGACTGTGGAAGCACATAAGAGCTCCCCTGGTTCATAGAATCATCGGGTTCCTTTTACTACATGACTGCCGCGCATTAAACCTACCGTCCAATGCCATCATATTGAGGAAAGTAGATTTAATGCTGGAACTGAAGATGCTCATAACTGGAGAGGTCCGCTGTGTAATAGCGAAGTTTATTAAGAAGATGCCAAACTGGGTTGCAGGAAATTGGAGTAGTAATCAATGAGCAGAACCTTGCTATAATTGCAGATGTGTGCCCCTCTAAGGAAGTTGAATGCTACACCCCATAGAGCACACGATTCTGTAATCGAGCAGTTGCCAGAAAAAATGATAATTCTGCATTGGAAAGGATACAACTACCTCTAGAACATGGAGATACTACTTATATATGAGCGTTAGATTAAGTCATGAGCCAAAGATGACACCCTCAGTTTCCTCATATTGATTCTGGCAGGTCAAACCTGCGGGCGGTGAATGATTCTAGTTGCATCAAAAATATAGTATAGCTTTTTTTTCCTTTTACCTAAACCTTCATCTATTGTACTGAGTAGCCGATGACTGGTTACTAAAAGTCAGGAAATGAGTAGAGGTAATTGTGCATAAGTCGTCAGATTTCACCCTTTAACTGTGCCCCCCAAAGTCTCCATAACCACTCTCTTCAGATGCATTTAAATTGATTTACAGCGCCACTCATAGCATTGTAGTGTGTCAGAACACTTTACATCACACACATTACACAGAGACAATCAATATGTGTGTAAATCACTGTATAGAAAATGTTACATAAGACTAAGGACTACAAGGTGTAGGAGTCACATGACAACCATACTAGTAGCCCATATAGTTTTATAGTGATTGGTCTGGAGAAACACAATACCCAGAATTTAAAACGTAATACCATGGTTGGGGTTCTCCTTAATAATCATAATTTGGGTAGGATAATCAAAGACTGGGGGGGGAGGGGGACATAACGCTCTAATGTATACCTTGCAGTTTGTATGCAGCTCTTGGATGACAGTTAATAGCTCACTGTTCTAAGTTAGGATTTTAACTTATAAACTGCAAGTAACTGCAAGTAACAAAAGGATCTCTCTGATAAAAGCAGTAGCACACTGCGCTATTAACATTATGTGCACTTTGTGATCTGCAAAACAAGAAAACAAAATTAGCGCTTCACAGGCAAACTCTGTAAAAGTGGCGCTAATGTGTTCCAGTGTGAATAAAATCAGTTTGGCCAGTTTGCTACCACTCTGTCTTACTTTATTTAGTTATTTATATATTTTTCATATTTTTAGCCTTTTATTCCCAATGCTGCACTTTGGAATTAAAATGTCAGAAAAATACAACATTTCCAGAAAAAGCGTCTTTTTAGATCCATTTCACAGGGAAGCAAAGAAAAGAAAGGAGAGGAAAGAGAGTGAGAACCCCGTCTTGAAGTCACGGTGTTCATGGGCGTCCACAGGGGGGGCAAGGAGGGTCGCTCCAGGGGGGGGGGGGGGGGGGGGGGGGGTCGTGCTTAAAGAGGTGACAAGCAGATTCCAAGAGGGAAAGGACGTCACCCATCATTTCACTCAGTGTTATCTTTGGGTGGGTTTGGCTGGCTCTGCTCAGTCTTTTCAATTGCCTGAGGCAGGATATACAGGTGAGACTGAATGGCCCTGTAATATTCTTTTGGGGCAAAAATCAATGGCTGTAGTAATGGGTTTTAAGCTGATTCAAAGTAGGTTTGTAAATTGTGGGGGTAATTCACATGGTTGCAGATGTGGGGCATTTTAGAAAAATGGTGGATGTCCAATCTGCCAACTTTACAATTTCCCCATCATCTTTAGAGGTGAGAAAGAAAATGAGGTTTAACCCATCGAGCCTCAGTGGGATTTGCCAGCAGAAACCTTGACTGGGTGGTCTGTTTTTCACCAGATCGCTGAGCCATAGTGAGTGGTAGTCCAGTTCTATTACGGATAGGCAACTATCATTGAATTTCTGCCCCAGATGAGCATGCAATGCACAGCATTCTTGGGGGGGAGAATATAAACAATGGCCCTGATGCTCAGGGAGAAAACTCCCTGTGCATCATGGCCATTAATTTTTTATTTGTTTATGAAGCAAATTCCTACTTTAGGAGTTAGTTTAAAAAAAGAAACAAAATGCTGGATAGGGCTTATAACAGGACATCTTCTTGGCATTCTGTTTTGCCTTCATTGCATCCACTTATGAACTGAAGGTACAACGTTCTCTTAATATGGTGGCCAGACGTTTCAGGGGTGAAGGGGTAGGTAACACTGATGTGAGTATCTCTGTGAAACTAGCGGTCTGGTGAGCCACCTGCCAAACTATGGGCCTCATTTATGAAAAGTGACGCATCGCTGCGTGAAAACAGCGATGCGTCACTGTTCATTGCACCCTCCTTGCGACACCAATGATGCGTCATATTTACATTATGACGCATCATTGCGCAAGGAGTTACAGATACGTCAGTATTTCTGACGTATCTGTAAGCGCAAAAGTGACGCATTGCTGGAGTGTGTCACAAAAGTGATGCAACTCCAGAAATGCGTCCTTTCACATGGGGCAAGACCCATGTGAAAAGGCCTGCGTCAGTCTTACGCCTGCTGTGAGGCAGGCACAAGATTTTGACGCAACAGCGTCCTAGAAGTAACGCAGTGAAATTTCATAGATTTCACTGCGTCACTTCTACGGCCCTTTCTTGCGTCACTACGCCCGCCCTTGCATACATTATACCTGGCGCAGGTATAATTTGGCGCAGGGGTTTACAAAGTGACGCATCTACCTAGATGCGTCACTTTGTAAATATGGTACATTTTTTACGCCACTGGTGCGTCACAAAAAGTGACGCACCGGCGACGTAAAAGTGACGCAAGGGCTCATTAATGAGGTCCTATGAATCTGCCCGGATGTACTTTGTGCAGCTACAATGTGTGATTATCATAGTTACAACAATGTTACTGGGAGACACCCCGATATTTAGAAAGAAAAACCTTTGTGTGGGCAGACTAGACCAAGGTATTTGTAGGTTAGATTTAAAGGAAAGATTTTAGGTCACAGAAGAAAGTGGGGATCAGACCAAGAAATTGACATATCCAGAGAGGTGGGACGTTGAGGTCCAGAGAGCTAGTATTGCGATGTCTAGAGACGTACCGTCATAAGGTCTAGTTACAGACGAAACCCCCCTGAATTTGAGTTATTGTTCGCAGTAGGGTAGCTTTTCTCTATCAATTATTGATGTTAGATAAGTAGTATAAAAGGTAATAGAGCCATGATTTCTCTGTTTTATTTGATGTTACGGCTGGTCCAAATTGAGGTCCAGATACACTGTTTTTTGTGGGTGCAAACAGGTTTTAGATCAGTTTGCGCCCACAAAAAACATGTGGCCCATGTATTAATCCTATTTTGCGAGCTGCAAATCAATTTGCGACTCACAAATTAGGCTTAGCGACTCGCAATCTGGAAGGGGCGTTCCAAGGGCGTCCCATCCTAATTGCGGCTCCTTAAGCTATGTTGCCTGTTTTGCGACCGCAATTGCGGTCGCAAAACAGTTGCAGAGTACCACCCTTCACAGTAGGGTGGTAAACCAATCACAAATGTGTTGGGGTCCTCAGGGGACAACATCCTCTTTGTGAGTAGCTCTTAAAATAAAATCCTCAGGGACCTCTGCCTGCCCTTAAAAAATGAAACTGAAAAGTTTCATTTTTATTTTTTAAATGCATCCCGTTTTCCTAAAAGGAAAACAGGCTGCATTTAAAAAAAGAAAAAGCAAAAAAATAAATACATCTGCTTTATTTAAAAGCAGTCCCAGCAAGCCACCATCCCTGGGAGTGCCAGCCTTTCCCAACGGGGTCACAAAATGCGCTTGCCTCATTAATGTGCATGAGGCATGCACTTTGCGACCCCATTAGGAATCGCAAACAGGATTGTGCATCCCAATTCGCGACTCGCAAATTGGTGGTTGCACGTCTGCCCCAAATGTAGCTTTTTGCAGAAAGCTAATACCTGCTTCCAGTTGAGTGAGAATCCACTGCAAGGAGCACTCAAAAAAACAAACAGCAACAGCTCATCTTCCGGGAATAAATTCACTAATCCTGGCGAGTATTCGTCAATTTCTAGAAAGCAATATATATTATTAATATCTAAAAATACTTCGCCCCTGATGGAGGCAAAAAATAAAAGAGCCCTAATTAAATAGTCTTGCTATTTAAATCTAAAGTGAAACCCAGTACATGTCTAAAAAAACAATTTTAGTTGACTTGCTACAGTTGTAGCTTTGCGTGAGACTGTTGAAAATAATTGGGAACAAATGCATCCTGTAGAGTTTCAAAACAGTGTAAGAGGTCACTTGGTGTTAAAATACAACTTCCGGTTGCACGTTTCCTCACTCTAACCTTTATTATGTGCGTTAACGCAGGAAGCGTTACTGCTGATGCAACGAGCCCACAACGTTTCTTTCCGAAGAGCACCAAGGGCGTGAGTATAACCACTTCCGCTGAAATACACTCATTCCCAACAATTGCAAAACCGGGGACTTTATGAGAAGTATTTTATAGAGGGCTCATAACACTCGCCTGCCCTTCAGAGAGCAGGATATAGTGTGTTTACACACACAACTTTGTAAAATACAGCCCTGAAACTACTGTGAAATGCCCGCACAATGTTGTTTTTTCTACACACCATGTCCATTTATTTGTGTATTTTTAAAAAAGTATACGATTTGTGCTACAAATATACACTCAAGTTTAAACATCTATAACGTTGTTGTGCAATTTAGTTCAATGCACGAGTGCATGCTGTCTGTCTAGGAGCTTTGTAGACTTCAGGATGTCTAAAGTGAAAGGAATGCTTCCAGAGAATTCACCCCCATGAAGCATGCGAGGTGCTGCCATGTACTGGCTTGAAGGGTAACAAGCATTGGAAATGCAATAGGTCTCGGATTTTTTTGAGTTAGAGGTAATGGCATTGTAAATGGCAATGTGTTTTATCCATGTGTTCACCCTGCACACTCATTCACTGCAGTCACTGTCACTCCGCAGTCACTATCACTCTGCAGTCACTCTGCACTCACAGTCACTCTGAATCTGCACCCTGCACTCTGAACTCTGCACTCATAATCTGCACTCACAATCTGCACTCTGCACTCACAAATGCACTCTTCACTCACACTCTGCACTCTGAATCTGCACTCTGCACTCTGAATCTGCACTCTGCACTCACAATCTGCACTCTGCACTCAAAATCTGCACTCTTCCCTCTGAATCTGCACTCCGCACTCTGAACTCTGCACTCTGCACTCTGCACTCTGAACTCTGCACTCACATTCTGCACTCACAATCTGCACTCTGCACTCACAGTCTGCACTCTGCACTCACACTCTGCACTCTGAATCTGCACTCTGCACTCACACTCTGAATCTGCACTCTGTACTCACACTCTGCACTCACAATCTGCACTCACAATCTGCACTCTGCACTCACAATCTGCACTCTGCACTCACACTCTATACTCTGAATCTGCACTCTGAATCTGAATCTGCACTCACACTCTGCACTCTGAATCTGCACTATGCACTCACACTCTTCACTCTAACTCTGCAATCTGCACTCACAATCTGCACTCTGAATCTGCATTCTGCACTCACAATCTGCACTCACAAACTGCACTCTGCACTCACACTCTGCACTCTGAATCTGCATTCTGCACTCTGAACTCTGCACTCACAATCTGCACTCTGCAGTCTGCACTCACACTCTGCACTCACAATCTGCACTCTGAATCTGCACTCTGCACTCACAAACTGCACTCACAATCTGCACTCTGCCCTCACAATCTACACTCTGCACTCTCAATCTGCACTCTGCACTCATAATCTGCACTCTGCACTCACAATCTGCACTCTGCACTCTAAATCGGCACTCTGCACACTGAATCTGGACTCTGCACTCTGAATCTGCACTCTGCACTCTGAATCTGCACTCTGCACTCACAAACTGCACTCTGCACCCACAATCTGCACTCTGCACTCACAATCTGCACTCTTCCCTCTGAATCTGCACTCCGCACTCTGAACTCTGCACTCTGCACTCTGAACTCTGCACTTACATTCTCCGGATGATGCCATCATTGATATAATCAAGGATGTCACTAGAGATGTCATTAGTGATGTCATTAAGGATGTCATTGACCGGGGGGGGGGGCATCTTGTCACTAGGTGCAAGATGGCCACCACCTAGTGAGGCTCTGCTGGCTGGATGGATCATCCACCATTTATCCTGCAGATCAGGCCACTGACAGCACCTGAAAAAGACAGGAAATGTAATTGACCTGTCAGTGAAGCAGCTGATAGCAGTTTTGTCGATGGTGGCGGACTGAGGAGGGCGAAATTCACAGGAGAGCTGAACAGCGAGTGTGGCCTCTGGCACCAAGATGGTGGGCTGGAGTGCCTAAGCTGAACAGGGGATACTGCACTGTCTGCGGATCGGTGAAGTGTGCAGTGAGCCTGCTGGATGGCGGTTCAGAGAGGAGCGGAAAGGACATGTATGGCGGCCAGGGATCCGACTCACCTGGCCCGTGGGGAGCAGCCACGGCCATGCTCTGCTCTGGGCCCCCGGTGACACGGAGGAACTGTGAGCCGCAGTGAGCCCTGAGAAGTGGGAGGACTGTGGCCGATAGTCACGCCAGATGATGTGGTGTGGTGTGCCTCCCTGCGAGACAGGGGCGAAGGTGAGTGAGTGTCTGCCTGGCTGAGGGGATTTCGTCCGGGAGGCCGTAAAGCAGGGTGGAGTCGTGGTCCGGCTTCGAATTCCAGCGGTGGGGGCTGAAAGGAGGAGCAGACGGGGAGAGGCGATGTCAGAGGCCTCTGCGCGCCGGCATCTGGCTTCAATTACCACGGGCCCACAAGCTTTGGCAGGGAGCCAGCAGGCGCGCACACACAGCTGGAAATTTTTTTTTACTGAAAAGAGGTGAATGCGTGGGGGCCTTTGACAGCTGGTAATTGATGAATTATAGCCGTCTGCTGAGCGTGTCCGCACGGAATATGCAGGAAGTGGAGAAACTCTACAGACTATGGCCTATTGCGTGCTGCCTTGTAAAAACACAGCCATGCGAGGGCCAATTGCCATGCAGCTGCCATCAATAACAAACACAATTCACGTGTCTCTCTGGAATTCGTAGGTTAGATTTTCGAAGTCCTCTCAAAAGGACTCTGAAGCCACACCCACTTCATGGGATGTAGGCCGAGCCTTAAAAAGGGCCTGCCATGGCATTCAGATAATTAGGGCACAAAGGCAGATGAATATTAATTTATTTATTCTGTTTTCTACAGCGCAAACTTGCTCTAGGGGCATTGGAGCGTGAGAACGTAGAATTTCAAATGCTATTTATTCTGCTAGCATTAAAAATTGCGATCTCGTTTTTATACATTCCTAAAACTCAGTAAAGCTCAGCATTGTTGCCCATGTTTTAAATGTGTTGCCCGTGTTGTATGTTGCACATTTCAGCATTACTGTTCAATTAAGCGTAGCCCCGCTCTGATCTTGACACAGCAAAGCAACAACTGCAGAAATGAGCAGGTGCCCCTCGCGCCTAGGGGAGGGGCACCCTTAGTAGCGCCACAGGGCTGAACCTCCTCCGGGGCCCAAAAAAGGGGGGGCTGGACGTCATCATGAGGTGCAGAGAATCCTATCAGGTATTGAAGGCTGTGCCCCAGGGGTTTCGTTCTCTTTATCCCTTCTGACTACAGCCTGGCTACAGGAGCGTTGTCGACCACCAACCCACCCACCCGGCAGAAGAGCAAGGCTTCACGGAGGCAGAGCGCTGACAGTTAACAACAAAGGGGATGCACAACAATGGAGGTGCAGCCATTCAATGGACCCCAGGAGGGGGTAGATTCCACATGTGCAGTGGGTAGGCGGGCGGAGGGGCTGAGGGGCTGACCTGCTGGTGGTCCTGGACTCTACTGTCCTAACCCACAATGTATGGACTGAGTAGAATCGTGGGGAGGCTGCCTGTGTTCAGGTACCCCGGTGGGCCGGTGATGTGGTGCCCTGGATGTCAAGTAGTGCAACTGTTGACTGTAGCGCGTTGGGGTATGCTGGCACAAGGTGTGCAGCAACTACTGCAGAAATGAGTGGCAGCCGCTTTACCCAAGATCTGTGTCTAGTTTTCAAGGACTTCTCACTTTCTTCCAACAGTTGAGACGTCATCTGCTCATTAGTATTTCTTTACCACACTTTCTTCCTTCCCTTCATTTGCATCTAGAAAATGTACATAATTATAGCTCTAAAATGTATGGATTCTAGCATTATATGCACCAACTGACGAGAGAGTGAAGCTCTGGTCTGTTGATATGGTAATATCCCTCTAGTTTTATTGTTGATGTTTACTTGCTATTTTTAATTAAACATGTTAATTGGACCTGTCATCCATAGGGTGGTCTTTCCCCCAACCTTTTGCCTCCCATTTCTGTTGTATTTTCGTGTTGGCCTTAGGATTCTGAGCACTTTACCAATGCTAACCAGTGCTAACATGCATGTGCTTCTCCCCTAAACGTGTTGACATTGGTGTATACCTGATTGGCATATTTAGTTTACCTGTAAGTCCCTTGTAAAGTGGTACCTTTTGCACCCATGCCTGTAATC
Organism: Lissotriton vulgaris; assembly: GCF_964263255.1. Taxonomy (NCBI): domain Eukaryota; kingdom Metazoa; phylum Chordata; class Amphibia; order Caudata; family Salamandridae; genus Lissotriton; species Lissotriton vulgaris. Next base: position 704,349,905 of record NC_141685.1, on the reverse strand, counting down.
TAAATGCTACTAGTGGGCCTGCAGCACTGGTTGTGCCACCCACAAAAGTAGCCTTTCAAACCTGTCTCAGAACTGCCATTGCAAAGCCTGTGTGTGAAGTTTAATGCCATTTTGTCATGTCATTTAAAACCACTTGCCAAGCCTTCAACTCCCCTTTTTATCACACATGAGTCACCTGTAAGGTAGGCCCTAAGTGACCCTAAGGGCAGGGTGCTGTGTAACTAAAAGGCAGGACATTTACCTTTAGGTTTTATATGCCCTGGCAGTGAAAAAACATCTAAATTCATGTTTCACTGCTGTGAGGCCTACTCCTTCTATAGGCTAGCATTGGGATTACTTAATATCCCTATTAAGCTGAAATTCCTGATTGCAAAGGAATAGCTATGCCATGTTTAATATCTTTAGAATGGAGGTGATAAATCCTCTTTAGTGGTAAAGGAGGATTTGATTTTACCATTTTAGAAATGCCACTTTCAGAAAGTGGACATTTCTTTTCTCTTAACTTTGCCCTGTGTGCTGGCAGCCTGTCTCCAATACACATCTGGGCTGAGGTGAGAGCTACCCTTTGTGCATACTCTATAGACAGCCACAACACAGGAAGGGCTGGGTAGGACAGGTGATACATCTGCATTCATCTGCATACTGATAGTCTTCCCAGGCAGGGAGAGGGAGAGGTGGTTCTCCCTCACAATTGAATAGTTTGTGCCCTGCCCTCACACAAAGAGCTTATTTACCCCCCACTGGCAGTCTGGAGCCAGGGCTGGGTTGAACGGGATCCTTGTGCACTTATGAGAGCTCCTTTGAAATCATCCCCTACATCATTGGCATTTAAGAGTACACGTACCAGGGCTATGGCCATATCAAATGAGTACACTCCTGGACTTGGGGAAGAGCTCTGCTGGAGTGAGGACTGTTGTGCTGTAAGGGTTGCCTCTTTGCTGTGACTGATTTTCCAAGGAACAGCTGTTCTGCTTTGCTGAGATGCCCTGCTGCCTGCTGATCTTGCCCTGCTGAAGACAAGGACTTGATCCATCCACTTGAACCCAGAGTAGCTCCAAGGACATGCTGGCTTTTCTCCTGTTCCTAGAGGCTTCAGGGATACAAAATACTTCTTCCATCTTTTGGTGGTGCTGCTGGACTGTGCCATGTGCCCTTGCCTGAGGAGACCCTCTATTCCTGGGCCTCAGAAGTGGGTTTTGTGGCTGATTTATGCAAAAACTAACACGAAGCCCCAAAAAGCCTTGCTGCACAGGTGACAGTTCCTCGGAACCAGCGTTGAATGATGTGAAGCCTCGCAAAGCCTCACGGCACAGACTCTCGGATCCTACGCTGGACCATGCAAAGCCTTGCCAAATCTCACTGCACTGTTGACAGCTTCTCAGAACGGATGCCGGATGATGTAAAGCCTGGCCACACAGCCTCTTGAAACCAATGCTGAATGATATCAAGCATCGCAAAGCCTTGCTGCACAGCTTCTTGAAACCAAATGTGGATGGCACAAAGCCTCCCCACGAAGACTGCACTCCAGGGATCAAAGTACTGTGTTCAGCGGGCCCAAGTGGGTCCCCGTAGCCTGCCCGTGCTCTAACGTGGTCAGCCTGAACTTTGGATTTGTACTATTCTCTCTCGACCTCAAATAACCTCTTAACCGCTAGTGAGTTCAAAGCACTATTTAATCTTTAAACATTCATATATTGACTTCTACTGACTGGATGTTTGTTATGTTGGTCTTGTTTTCATTAGATAAATATCCTCTGTTTTTCTAGACTCGTGTGGTGTCCTTTTGTTGTGTTTTCATTAAGTTACTGTAATTTAAGTGTTACAGAAATACTTTACACATTGACTCTTAAGTTAAGCCTGGCTGCTCTGTGCCGAGCTACCAAGAGGGTGAGTACAGGTTAATTTAGGGTGTGTATCTGACTTATCCTGACCAGAGAGGTGGTCCCTACTTAGACAGGGTGCAAATCTCTGCCAACTAAAGACCCCATTTCTAACAGTGTTCTATGAGCTGTCCCAAGTGTCTGTTTTCTTTTACACCAGCTTTAAAAAAGAACTAGCCTTTAAACATGGATATTGAACACAAGTGAATAAATGCAACAAGATAGAAGAGAATGTAAAAGTCACATACTAGTTCAGAGAAGATTAAAAGTAGGTTATCAGACAGGCTGAGTAAGCTGGCGAGGTCCTTGCATCTTGGTATCTTATGGTGCCATAGCAAGGGTGCCATGAACATTATTGCAAAGAAAGAAAATACCCCTAAGCCTCAGTTGACTAAAACAAGCATATGCTATGCAATTGGTCTCTCATTTACGCAAGTTTGAGCTATTGACATTGCAAATGACAATGCCTTTTTTTCTTTTTTAAACCATAAATAAAAGGCATTGTCATTTACAATTCTTATAGCTTAAACTCGTGTAAATGCGAGACCTATTGCATTGCAAATGCTTGCTTAGACGAGGCCTCAAAACTGGTCTCTATCAGGCTCAGGCTGTCTGTCTATATTCCAGACTGCAGTGACAGCAGGCACATCATGTGCTCGTGCTCACACCGCTCACTTCTCACTAGTGGAGAAGTTACGGCATGACGTCATGCCAGGTGAGTATTGTAGGAGAAGGGAAATCCTTTAAAGAGTCATTTTCTCTGTGGATTTCCCTTCTCTTATTGAAACTCAGGAGCAGCAATATTGTTGTGGTGTCACCAGGGCTTTAAGTGGAAGCTTTTTCAATATTATATACACGCTAAAGTTGCTGCTTATTTATCTTTTGTAACTAACAACCATTGACAAAGTCAATAGTCCTGGCTAGTAGGTATGTTGTTACTAGTATCATATATCTGGATGCAATGACAGAAACTGCAAAATACAAGTTGGGCGGCACACTATGCTAAGCATAGATTTTTAGCTTACGTATTTTTAAGACACGCCCTTAATTACATTGGCCACGTCACCTTGAGAGACCCCCAGTATTTTCATCCCATTTAAAGCCCTGCATAGAGACAACCCCATGTATTAAATGAGCACTAACTGAACATCTGTGCAAAGGCCGTTAGAGAAGGGACTGCTCAAGCATTTTCCATGAAAAGTCAAAAGCGTCTAAAAAGGTGCAGACGCCTCTTTCACACTTTTGTTTCCTTGCTTCTATGTGAAATGCAAGTTTCTCATTAGAAAAGAAAAATATCACAGCACACTCTTGCCAAACTGCTTGTACGTTATGGACTATCACTGTTGGACGAAGGGCTGGATAGTGATGTTAAAGGCAACATTACAAAATGGTATATCAGTCATATATCCAAACAGGGAGCAAGGTAAACCCTCTACAGTGAAATTTAGAGGGAGTCCTACAGAGAAGCAAATGAACCATCCCAATATATCATGACCTGGCAAAGGTGTCCCAGAAGTGGTATTGCTCCAGCACAGCAAATTATCCATCTACCTACAGAAAATGTGTGTGCCGCGCCCTGAGAGGAGCTTCATGAGCCTATTGGGCGGCAGATACCCCATGCCACCCATCCTACGGGGGGGGGGGGTTAGTAGTGCCCCGGACCAACTTCAGCTCTGCGCTGTGGGACTGTGATTGACATGATATGCCAAAGTTGCACAACACCCGCAGTGCCATTTCAAAACACATATCTGAATAGAAGCCATTTCTTGAGATATGCCCACACAAAACTTGCCATTTTCATTAAGGCAAAATTAGTTTACAGGGACTTGTAGCAAATATTTGAATCCCCTCCTGTTTCATTCAGAAGAGTCTAATCACACACACATGCCCAGTCGCTCTCTCTCTAGCACATACATGCACACACATTCATAGTAAAAGGTACATACATACCTGCCACCATTTGCAATAAGCCCAGCCCTGCACAGACAATGCTCCCTGTGCACACAGACATGTTAAGAGTCATGTGGCAGTGTACCTCCTTCTTCTTCAAACTTGTCTGTGTGTACTTTCACTTTGTCTCAGGTTGTCATAGGCTGTTGAGTGATGACTATTGAGGCTCAGAGTAAGGAAGTGGCCAATGGGGAAACAATGCACTTGCAATGCAATAGGACTCGCAAGACCTATTGCATTAAAAACTGGAGTGCTGGTGGGGGGCAGGGAGCGAGAAGGCACGAACAACGAGAGTGCGGGTGGCGAGAACGCACGTACTGCAGGAGGGGGGTGCGGGAGAAGGCACAGGAAGAAAATAGTTACAGTGCGATACTCGAAGTAAAGGGGCCAGTAGCCTTGGAATTATACAAATGACGACACAGCCGCCTTAAGAAGGGTCCAACAAGCCTATAAACCAATGGGAAGGCAGCATTTAGGAACAACAGAGACACAAGCCAATGAAAAAGATGGGATGGAAACTGCTCACATACCTAGTGCCGGTACACCTGCTGGACTAATGATTGTTGTGCTGGTGCTCTCTCGATAATTCCTCCTTGCTTTACATTCAGACAATGTGTGTCATTTCACATTCTGGGTCTGTACCCCTGAGCAAAGGATCAAGGTCACTTCATCACTCAGAACCTATTTCAAGGTTCTTCCCAAAATGCTAATTCAGGGCGAAAGAAAAATGGTGGGGATACATAGCCATCAGGAGGGGGCCAGCCTGAAACAGGGTATACAAGAGAGAACCCCAGAAGGTTTGGACCTGGATGGCATTGAGGACTGGGTAAATGACATGAACCCAAACAGATATCAAGTCCTTACCTCTGATTCTTCTGCTGCCTCTGGGGGTGGACATAACATTCCAGACACAGTGGAACAAGCCCCAGTAGGGTAAAAAGGCCCAAATTATAGCGCCAAGGGCCCCACGGAAAATTCCAAACATTCTGTCAAGGGGGACCCATCTATCGGAGCACTCCTAGTCGACTTGACAGCCAAAATTAAGAGTAGATTTGAGACTTCGGAGATAAATCTGCCTGTGAAGTTCTGGAGAGGAAGATGGATGATTTAAGCAGTAGAACAACAACTCTAGAAGGGGAAGTAAAAGAGCTTAGAGTTACAATACTGGCCAATAGCGCTGAAATAATGAAGTTAAAAACAAAGGAGAAGGAGCAGCAAGATAGGGTAGAAAGATTGGAAAACTTCCAGAGACTTTATAATTTGAAGAGCCTGAAAGTTCGAGAAGGCAGAGAGGGGGATAACATTAAAACATATATAGTCCAATTGATTAAGAGAGAGCTGCAGTTGGAGGAATCAGAGCAAGAGATTGCTAAGGATATTCAGAGAGTTTACAGAGACCACTTTAGACTTAATACTAACAGGACTAAGCCCAGGAGAATACTAATTAACTTTCTAACCTACACATTAAAAGAGAGTCCAAAGCTTTGATCATGAAGTCGATTCAGGTAGATGGGGTTAAGTACGAATTCAGATCAGACGTCTGAAGCGCCACCTCCAACAGGCAGTGGGAGCTTGGAAAAAGGATTGAACCACTAAGGAGGCTGGGCGCCTCAGTGCCGTTGAGGTTCCCAGCATTCCTGAAGATGATGTTCAATAATAAGATGCACATCTTCCACTCTGGTGAAGAGGTAGACAACTTTATTGAGAGTCTGCAGCCAGGTGGCTAGTTACTCTGGAATAGGATCTAGGCTATGCATATGTGATTCATGATCTGGCCTGACCAGTTTACCTAATTTCAGGGCTGTTCAAACTCTTTTTTTCTCTTAATTTATTTTTTCGGTCATTCACAAATAAACACTAGATTAAGATGCACACTCTGGGGGGGACACCCACAGGGCTCTTAGCCATGAAGAGTCAGGGTTGGGTTTTCCATGGGGGGGGAGGTTGAGGAAGCACAGGGTGGGGAGCATGTGGGAGAAAAAAGAAGAAAAGTGCATAGTTTTAAACTTTAGTGGCGAGAGAATATAATAAAAATTATTTTCTGGAATTTAAATGGCCTTAGGCATGGGGAAGATGAGATAGAATAGTGCAATATTTAAAAGATTGCCCAGCCCAGATTATCATTGTGCAGGAAACGCATTTAACGGAGAAGGAGGGTCTGGAGTTTTTCAAGGCCAAAAAATGGATCACCCAAGCAGCCGTAACAAAGGGGGTGGCGGTCTCAGTAAAAGAAGGGGCACAAATCGGTATAGAAGACCATGTCTCTGATAAAGCCGCAAGATGGCTTGTAGCTAAATTGAAGATTCTGGGTCATGGCTTTACCCTGGTGAGATATTACAGTCTGAATCAGGATGATACTACTCCCCTAGGGGAGCTTCACACCTAACTACTTAACCTTTCGGACCCGATTATTATGGCAGGAGATTTTAATGCTGTTCTAGATTACACCCTAGACAGATCCATGCATAGCAGGGCCTTGGTAAATCCTAAAATATCGGGGCTTATTAAACATATGATGGAGCAGTTGGGTTTGTGTGATATCTGGCGTCAAAGGGTAGGGCCACAAAAAAGTTTCACATTCTATAATAAAAAGTATAGACATCAGTGAAGGATTGATTACTTCCTAATAGATAGCAGTATGAAGGATTGGGTACAACAAATCGACCATGTGGGGGTAAATTTGTCACATCACTCTGCAGTGATGCTTCACTTAAAGCTATGCGAGGAGGCTGGCCAATTCGGATGCACCATGGATCGCACGATTGTGCTAGAGGAGGAAGTTATAGAGGCATTAAGTAAAGAGACAAAAAAGTTCTATGTAATCAACCGGGGTTCTGCAGCGACTGGCGTGATCTGGGATGCATATAATGCCTTTTTAAGAGGCAGATTGGGTGCATTAGCTGCAGGAAAAAGATGTCGATATTACAAACAGGTCTCAACATTAAAAGAGCATGGCCGCTCGTTAGAAAGGGATCTGATTAACCCGGGGGTAGACAAGGGCTTCCGGGAAGGATTGCTACAGAGAATACCAGAAGTAAAATCTAAACTGTCTGCAGTTTTACAAGACAGGGACAGAAAAAGGCGGGAGGTTAGTCGGTTGGCACATTTTGAATATAGCAAGGGATGCAGCAAGTTGCTGGCTTAGAAAGCCAAAAATGAGCAGGTGAAGAACAGGAAAAACCAGGTAAAATGTGAACAGAGTGGGGCTCTCATTGGAGATAATAAAGGGATCGAGCAAAGTCTATCAGGAAGAGTTGAAAACCACAGAAGAAGAAGCAAGGATCTGGTTTGGGCAAGGATGGGCTGATCCCCTTACAGCAGATGGAGTGGTCAGCTGAATGGGGAGATCAATATGAGGGAAGTAGAACAGGCCATAGGACAAGGCAAGAAAGGGAAGGCCCCTGGACCCGATGGCCTGCCTCATGAAGTCCACAAAGCATTGGCAAATACACTAACACCTATCTTAGCTGAATTTTTTAATGAGCTGTTCTTGACAGGAGCTGAAATCCCTCTTTCATGGAAAGATGCTACCATCATGCTAATTCTGAAGCCAGGCAAGTGCCCCAAAAATTGTGACTCCTATAAGTTAATATCGCTCTTAAACTCTGACTATACAATCTTTGCAAAAATTCTGGCTGATAGGCTCAATGGGTTGATGGCTGAGCTAGTACATGAAGACCAAAAAGGTTTTATTCGAGGAAGATCCCTGAAGCAGCTGACTTATACGCTGATCGGTTCCATGGATCTGGCCACTGCCTATGAGCTCCCGCTTTCGTTAGTGGCACTGGACTCCATAAGGCCTCTGACCGGATAAACTGGGCCTACCTAAAAGATGTGGTGAAGTCTTTAAATCTCAGCACAAATGTTTACAGAGCTCTGAAAGGTTTTTATGCAGCACCAGAAGCTAGAGTATTGGTCAATGGCTCTTTGACAGACCCTCTACGTATTACTAGGGGCACGAGGCAAGGTTGCCCCCATCAGCACTTTTATTCAATCTCTATATCAAACCCTTAGCCAGAAAAATTAGGAGAGACACAGATATCTTACCTTTTCAATATTATGGCTGGAGCAAGAAATTAGCAGATGACATACTAATCTATACAACTCACCTACAAAATACCTTGAGCTATGACCCTGACAGCAGATTGTGGGAAGATTTCAGGCTATGATATTAATGGAGATAAAACAGAGATTATGACCTGGAACTTGGTGGTAGGGGAAGATGTCAGCAGAGGGGAAATGAGTTATCTGGGAGTTATGATCCCTCAGGACATTACAAAACTAACCAAAGTAAACTTTGAAAAAGTTAAGAAAGAGGTTGGAGGCCTATTGAAAAATTGGTCTCACCTGCCGCTCACTTTATTCGGATGAGTCAACTTAGTGAAAATGATAGTCCTCCCCAAGTTCCATTTTACTTTGACGCAATTCCCCTGCCTTTTAACAAGGAATGGTTCATTAAGATGCAAAGTCAGATTAGCAGTTTATTTGGTGATGTAAAAGCCCAAGCACAACATGAAGGAAATTGAGAAGGAGGGCAGAAAAATGACTACCAGATCTGCTTTTTTACTCTTGTGCATTCTTACTAAAGAATGGGAAAATGCTTTTAAATAGACCAACAGGCTCCGAGATTGGGTGACTCCTGGCGGCAATGTCAAGGCAGGAGGAGGGGGTTGAATGTGGATTTATACATAAATACACGGACCCCAAGTACTTTAAAAAAGGTCAGGCTAAAAAATTTAGAGGGTCTGGCTGAGACATGGCACAAAATCAAAAAGGTATCAAAACTACCATACTTTAGCATACTCACCCCTATCTGGGATTCTCCCGGTTTCCCAGAATGGATAATGATGTCTTGGCAGCGCCATTAAATGAGGCAGGTATTACACAATGGGAGCATATAATACATGAAGGACACTTTATTTCGTAGGAAATGTGTAAACAAAGATCAGACCATAAGATATCTAGATTAAAATACCCTCAAATACAGAGTTGTTATCAAGCTCCCAGCATGATAATAGGAAAACAAAATGAGCCTGAAGATCGACTTATGAGAGGGGTTGTTGCCAAGAAGGAAATTGTGATCTTGTACAGATTGATGGCCGAATTGGAGGATGGAGCTTTCACTTAGCCAATGGAGCTGTGGGGAAGTTGCTTGTCGGAGACCTCACTGGACACCAATGGCAAGTATCTATGTCTATGATGTATAAAGTACTTAAACCAGCATACCTGAGGAGAAATCATCTTTTCACCATTCACAGGGCCTACTGGAGCCCGCATGGGCTGTCGAGGTAGCATAAGTAAAGATGATGGGCATATTGTTGTTTGTAAAGCTTTTATTCGACATTTTGCCATAAAGCCAACACATAAAAAAAAGTACATTTATAACATTTATAACATTTATAACGTGATTTTTTAAAAACAAAATAACACCTTTAAAAGATACAGTATGTACATATGTCAAGTCTCCGGGCAAGAGCACAAGTTATTTACTATTTATGTGGGGAAACATTACTTTTTCGACATTTGTGGTAGACAGGGTTTTGTTCCAGTTTATATTTAATTTACAAGACCTAATGATAAAAACAACTATATACATCATTTAAATAGTTAAAATGCCAGCGGTTAAAAATGTTATAATCTATATTTTTTGTCCATATTTTTTCCTAATCAAGCAGACACTAAGGAGGTACCGACTGACTCCAAAGGTTATCAACCGAATAGTCGAAGATCTAAGTAATCTTTCTGCCTCTTTGTATGAACATATGCCCAAATTGTTACAAAGAGGTTTAATCCATTTCGTACGTTGTAATTTGTATAAAGGGCAAAAGAAAAGGATATGTGCCTCGTCTTCAATTTGTTTCAGATCACACAATTTGCAATATGGGTCATTCCCATTGGATTTACAGTTTCCCCACCGGCAAGTGTTTGCATTTATTTGTAAAACCCTATATCTATACTGTAGGTATATGGTTTTAGCCAAGGGTGGTTCAACTTCATCCATAAATTGTTCGAATATGGGAATGTCCTTGAATAGCAAAAACTTGAGTGTTAGTGAACCAGTGGCACATTCATATACATTATTATTCATGTAATACCAGAAAGCGGTTTTTACCTGATCTTTACAGTTGGATTGCAAAGTGGTTGGATTTTTCCAGAAGTGTGAAAGACCTATTTTTGTAAGCCATATGGATATGTGTCTCAGCCACTTGATCGAATTAAAAGTGTCCAATTCCATAATTTCCATTTATCCAGCTCTATAGTCTGCCAGTTCCGGGGTGGACCATAATCTTACCCAGTAGAGCAATGGCCTCAACCAACACAGATGGTCTGTACGTTTTAGGTTGATATCTAGGAAAACGGGGACTAAAGGTGTTCTTGCTGGTAATCTCAATAGACGCCTACAGAACATGTTCTCGTCAGTATCAAATGTTCTGTTTGAGTAAGGCCCCCAAATCTCGGCGCCATATAAGGCAGCAGATTGTGCTTTAGCTTTAAACACTTCAATCGCAGGAGTTATGGCTTTTGAAGTACTCCCTCCATGGATTTTTAAAATAGGGAGAGAGTTGTGTTTAAATGTCAACCTACTTTTTTCTAGTTGTTTTAACCAGGACAGTTTGCTGTCAAACCTGATACCCAGGTAATCGAAAAATTCCACGTACTCTAGTTTGGTGTTGTTTAGGGCCAGATTTTTCTTAAAAGTTTTAGGGGGATTAATGGCCATATACTTCGTTTTAGATGAGTTAATTTCTAACCCCTTTAATTCGCAGTAACTATTGAATTGATTTATTAAATTTTGTAGGCCTTTAGGTGTTTGTGATATTAAAATGGTGTCATCTGCAAATAGCAGCGCTGTAATTGCCTCATTACACAATTTCGGGGAATCGTGATTGCATTGTGCCAGATAGGGGGGAATATCATTTACAAATAAGGAAAAAAGGTCGGGGCCAACACACACCCTTGTCTTACCCCCCTTTTAACTGGTATGGCTTGAGTGAGTTCGCCATTTCTTCCCCATCTTACTTTTGCAAAATTATCGGTATGAAGCTTTATAAGGTTAAACAGCAGTTCTTCCGGGACACCCATGTTCCTTAAAGTATCCCATAAAAGGGAACGAGGGACAAGATCAAACGCTGAGCGTAAGTCCATGAATGCTACATATATGCTACACTTCTTTATTTGGACGTATTTCCAACAGATACACATAAACCTATGTACCTGATCCACAGTGCTTGTCTTAATTCTAAAACCTGCTTGATATTTTGAGAGGATATTAGTTTCCTCTACCCATCAATTGTTAGAAATGGTTGGGGAAGTAGCCCTAATTGTAAAGGGAAGTGGCCACTTTCAGGTCTGTTCACGACCGTGAAGGCCAACAACAGATGCCACAAGTTAGTAGTAATCAATACAAAATCAATCAATGATTTGGATGTCCCCTTGTTATATGTGTAATTAGCTGGCTTATCTGGATCTAATCTACCATTACATGCCCTTAAATCATAAGATACCGTCAATTCATAAATCTGCATGACTGCCACTGAGCTTTTTACTGGTTTTACGCTGTCTAGGGGAGATATATCATGAGCCCTATCTTCGTTTTCTAGTAATTTTTCGAGCCCCAACACAGGCTCGAATTGACAGTTAAAATCACCACCTATAATTATTTTGGAATTTGGCTCTAAGTTACTCAAATACGAACTTAGTTGTTTCACAACCACTGACTCCTTTTTTTGGGGATTTGGTCTATTATAGATATTTAACAAGTATATATCCCCCATATCCTTTGTGGTGATCTTTACCCCAAGCAAATCTTTAGAGGCAATGTTCAGAGGTGATACCACAACATTCAGACATATTTTTATCCAAATTAACAAGCCCCCTGAGGGTCTACCTCTTACAGATGCAATGGCCCCGCAATAAAAAGCTTTGTAACCAAGTCTATGCACCATATTAATTGCCCATGTTTCTTGTAGGAGCATAATGTCATGCTCTTCCATGAAGGAACTCCAGTTTCTATCACACAGGTTTCTTGCCAACCCTGCAATATTCCATGACAAGATTTTTATGTCACGTTTTAGATTATACTGTGCTGAGTTACTAGGGCAAACACTACGTGCACTTAATATACTTGGTATTTCCCCCTCAATATGGTCATCAGAAAACTCGCTATTAGATGCCAAATCTTGCAGCTCATTATGTACCGTTAGTGTCCTATTTTGGTCTTGTGCAATACAAACATTCACTATATCCCTCCGTTGATGGTCTTCGAGAGGGCTAATAGACAGAGGTCCGACCCATGTAGTTTTGGGTTTATCAGATACAGGAGGCATTACACAGATGTTTAGGGTTGATTTTACACATGGATTCTCTGAGTGGTTGCTAAACATGGGGGAAAGAGTTCCATAGGGTCCACACTTTCCTGCTTGTCAATAACCCCACCATGACCAATTTTTATCCACATCCATGTTTTCTGGGTACATTCTACCAATAGGAGTTGGAGGATCAAAGAACGAGTATCTGTTATTCACCAAGCCTGGCCGGGATGAATCTCTAATATCTTGTGGCCGTTGCATAGGATAGAAATAGCTAAGGTCACAGGTACCAATTCCTAAGTGACCTCTCCGATGATTTTGACCATACACAAGGTGTGCGACAGAGGGGTCTTTAAAGTTGACCAGAATGCAATCCCCTGCTATGTCTTTCGGCCTAATACCCAACTAACTAACTCTTCGGACCTGGATGACCTGGCAATTAACAGAATATGGTAAGGGTCTATTTTCTCTCAACCAATATAGGGTCTTGTTCTTCAATTCATCGTAGGACTCCCTTTTATTGGGTTTCAAGGGAGGGACACCAGTAAGCACTATCACATATGGTTGACACCCCGGTGGAAGGTGTGCGTTTGGGATCTTTTTCAGCACTGATTTGTCTCTATTGTGGTCAGCTACTTGTGCATTATTATCCAAACCACAATTAGTAGTGCGAGTTGTGGTTTCTATCACATCAACAGCCTTTGATGGTGCCGGGGCTTGGGAAGTAGTAGTATTGGTCACCTGTTTTACTTTGCGTGGCGCAGGTTTTGGGGGAGCAACCAGTTGAATTCCTCCATTAGTTGGCTGTGCCTTGGAAATCTCTACTTGACATCCCCTCTGTACAGTGTTGGTTCTGTTCTGATCTGACACTTTGTCTCTTTTGGATGGTCGAGTTTGTTGCGTTGAGTTTGGAACTGTAGGGCTAGATTCCACCCTTGTAATGTCTCCTCCAATCTTAGAGTGTAGTTTTACCAAGGTTTTTAGGGCAAAGAAATTGTCCAGTGACACTTGCTCGAATTTATCCAAACGCTCCGATAGCCCTTTCAGTCTTTCAATTACTGGTAACAACAAAGTTGTCATGAGCAATTGAATCTGATCAAGCAAAGGAATCGCTACTGGTGGATCTTTTGGGCAGTTTGTTAATTCGGTATCCAACGCTGGACCGGCTATAGCGTTTCGATAATTCCCCTCTTGTTGTTCGCTTACTTGTGACCCAATGTTCATGGCTTCTGGCTCTAGAGATTTACAGTATGCACCCCCGTTCATATAGTTCCTTCGTATTCTCTTGAGGGTTTTTAATCTATAAGCTTTTCGCGGGGTAACCAATCTCTTCCTTTTTACTGCAGCTCGGTTTACTTTTGGCAGGGGAGATGTTAAAGCTTGACCTGCAGGCATTTCATGTACCGATATTACAGGCAGAACCGGTGGATCAACTACTGTGCTTTCAGAGCAATTTCTTGTGTCAGTATTACCCAAAATTCTGTTTGTAGATGCAAAATCAGGAACGATTTCAAAAAGGCTATTATCTTGCCTTGAATCAACAGCACAAGGTTGCAAATGACTAGATGTTACAGAAATTAAGGGTTCTACCGGGATATTGTTCGCTGGGGATTTAGCCTGTACCAGTGTTCCCAAGGAAGAACGTTTGTGTGCCAGATATTCACGTGATAGTCTGCGTTCTGCTAAGATGATTTCTTTTTCCACAACAGACACTGCACGGGTTATGAAATTATCCATGGTGCCTATCGTAGAATTCCCCCCTCGTCTTGAACTTCTACCTGAACGGGTAGCCATTGGGGAGTATGCAGACATATAGAATGTAATACAAGTGAGCAATGTTGTAAGACCCAGAACAGCAAGTCAATGTTTTACCTGGGTTGTTGGAGGGGTGGCCCGTCCCGGCCCCTGCTGGCCCCGGACGGCCACAGACGGCCCACCCTTTGCCCGGGCTTCGCCCGGCGCTCCCGCGCTGCGGTAGCTGGATGTAGCTAAATAGGCTCGATAGCGTTCTGGGGGCGGGGCACCGAGTCAGCGCGGACCAGGTGTGCTGTGCAGGCAGGGACTCCTGGGAGAGCGAGTCCCTGCTACAGCACCGGTCTCTGCCGCCGACTTCAAGATGGAAGTTCCCCCGCTGGTTTTCCACGCCGATGCTGTGAGCTAGGAAAAGCTCCCAACAGCCGGAATGCCCCAGTGGACAACGCGGCACCCGCGAAGCGGGTGCGGCTAGGAGTGGTGCTGGAAGGTGCAGGAAGGGCGTCCAGAGAAACCACGGGTAAGCCCTCAGTAGCTTTGCAAGTGTCCCCACTAATATAAAAGCAGCATCTGAAAGTCCGCTTTATTGCCCTCAATCAGATTACCCTGGCGAAGCGAACGGCTTTCAGCGCTGTGCCCAGTCCACGTACGTCACATACATCACCACGCCTCCAATCGCATATGTTTGTGGGCTGCCTAGAGATCCAGATATTCTGGAATGATGCAAGACCCTGTCTAGTATTTTGGAGATCAATATCAAGGTAAGCGTCTTGTTCGTTATTTTTGGATGTTTAGACCCTCAAGTAAAAACCACCAGGAATGAGGCAAAGATGATCTTTTATTCCATATTACTGGCATGCAGAGAGATATATAAACAATGGGTGGCCTTGGCTCCTCCCAGATATGATGACTGAATACTTTCTGAGAAGCATATTGCCAGCTTGGATATGTCAGGGTATAGAGGACATGAGTTCTGGCTACCCATGCTCAGGTGGTGTGAGCAACAAGATAGAGAAGCGAACCAGGGGTCCAATGATTACGCCTACTCTACCTCAGCTGACACTTTACTAAAGAAGCATGACTTCTTACAGAGAAAGTGTGTTTATAACTGAATGTGGCAAAGTGTGACCCCCCCTATTCTGCTTTTCCTTCCCAGCAAAAAGGGCAGGATACCCCATTGGGTTTCCTGCCCTTTGGTCATGGTGCAAGTGGAATGGTGTTAAGTGGCAAATGAGGACATACAAAAAAAAGTATCCTTTAGGTAAATGAAAGTTACTTAAAAAAGAAAATGTTCATCCCAAATTATTCATTTATCTCCTGAGTTTAAATGCCACAAGGAAAAAACTACCCTTATAAAAATCAAAGAACCACTCTTGTATTTTGGGAGTTTAGGAAAAATGAGGAAGTAAACATTAGCACTCCAGGATTAAGCAGCACAAGAATCTTAAAGTAAAAAATAAAAGATTCATTTATCTGTATAATATCAGAAGTTTTGCCAAAACAGTATAAGAATTACAGTTAATCAACTGTTCCTAGCAACAGGCTGGTAAAGTGCAAAAGGTCATGAGACTTTTGCCAAAAAATGAATCAAGGGCTCATTGTGCTTCAGAAAATTAAAACACACCAGCTGGTGTGTACCAAAGAACAACAAGAGAAATCCTTCCCTGGAACTTTAACAGGAAACATGAGACCAGGAAAGGCCGAACTCCTTTAGTCACCAAAATCTACAGTTCCTTGGAACACATATAAATGCCGGCAAAACCGGCAGCCATAAATCCTCACTTCTCCAGCTCACTCATTAACAAAAATTACTTGGAATGACGCAGGCCAGCCGATGGGCAAGTACCCTATTGATAGTCACTGTCCCTCATGACTGATTGAGCTGTTAGCAATGGACCATGGAAGTTGTAGTGAAATATACCTATAGAGGAAATAACATTGTGTTTTATTGTGGGTTTCTTGAACATGAATATGAAACTTGAAGGTGCCTATGCCTGCTTTTCCCTGCCAAATAGATTTGTTCTGGGATGATTAGGATATCTGGCTCTTTGCTGATGGTCAGTCTCATCTGGCCTCTTGGTTGTTGTTTCGGCTTATTCGTAATTATTTTTTAGCTGGGGGTCACTGCTGCCCGTGTTTTTTGCATGATGCTAAAGTATGTGAGCAGCAGGTTGTGTAGATTTGTGTCCATAAGGGGGAGTCACAGGTTTCTCACCTCCTTTCGATAGTTTAGTCAGTCCCTAGTCAAGCGATCAAGCAATACCCCCTACAACCATCCAGCCTGCAACCTTTAGATGGGTGTCAGCAGGTTTAAAGCAGCCAAGTATTCACCATCCATGGCACAGGAACAGGATTCAGGCTGGAGTAGTGTAGAGAGAGGTCGCTGTCTTCTGCGCAGATGGTCCAAAAAGTTGGACTCTTGCACAGCTAGGGTGGCACAAGGTGAATGTTCCATTCCCAGGACCCTCATGATGGCACACGGTCCCCTCCACTGCCTAATAGTAAGGCAGTTGGGTTTACAATGTGTGTAAATGTTTTAAAGATTTTTTTATTTTTTTGATTGGGGGTGAGATTTTATTAGAAAATGCTAAGTGGGCTATTTGAGGATAGGCAGTTGTCTTGATCATGATCTGTGGCTACAAGGTCTCGCCTGTGACATATCGCTACCGTGGCCTATGTGGTAAAATCCATGCCCCAATTCCTTTGGTTATGTATTGGTGGCGTTGCTGTTTAGCAGCATGAACTTGAAGCAGCTAGTTAAATCCTTACCAGACTTTCTATGTTATGGGGGTTGTGTGCAAAGGAAGACTTTATGTGTAATTATCTGAAATACATTCCCATTGACTGCATAAACTGCTTGGGTACATATGTTTTCTTTAGTATGTTTAATTTTCTTTATATAACATATCTCTTCTTATTTTATTAATGTGTCTGGTCTTGTTTGCACTTGCAAGGTGCAAACATGCAGCAGTGTACTATAGGAGCACAGGTGTTTTACTCCTACGTGCACTTCTCAACATGCATTGGACTACGTATTGCAATTCCCAATTGTGGCGGCCATGTTGGGTGTGGCTCAAGTATAAAATGAGCCTTGCCCTCACTATTCATCTGTCTTCGGAAGAGGTCCAGGCTTTTTTATGGCCTCCGCATTGAGTTCGGTGTGTCCTCTTCACCTTCGCTAATGGCAACCTCGAATGGCGATCTCTTCTCAACACCACTGAATGCAGATCGTAGATCAGCAACAAGAGTTGTTATTCTCCAAGACTCTTGTCAACAGGTTTGAGATCGGATCGATCTAGAGGGGTAAGGGTGCATAGCGCTATAATCATTGAACACCAAACGATGTAATTTTTAGAATATTTGCACGATCATTGTGAGTCTTGTCCTGCATCTTTATCAAGACTTTGTTTTCTATCTGTGGGGAGAGTGTCACAATGATGAGCAGTTTTTAAAAAGCCTGCTGAACTAAATCTACTATAACCGCTGTTTTTAAGACCACTTCCTCTGCTCAAATCAAACATTCATGTGTGGTATTTAATATGCAGTACTTGGCTCATTATTGCATTATTGTTTTTTATATTATTATGTTATAGGTATTATGCTTCTAATCCAGTATAGGATTGCTGCATGATTAAGCTCAGATGAATAATGTAGTTATGTGAAATCTTTGGGGGAACAATAGAGGAATATTTTAAGAAATTGATTGCAAGCTTGTATTCTTCTTTACAGGTTTCCTTACCTGCAGTTCCCTTCCCAATAGCCCTTTTCCCTTCCTGCCCACTCTAACAGCCCTCACAATTGCGGTATTCAGACTTGGGGCTGCCTGAAGGTGGACCCTTCTAGCAGAGAGCAAGACCTGAGGAATTCTGGTGTTTGACAACCGTGTAGTTATTTGAGGAGGTTAGGAGCTTTAAGGGTTCAGTGATGGTTAGTGTACAGGGTGAGTTTGTAGGATTCAGGGTTGGATAATATTCATGGGTAGTAAGTGTTTTTAGACTTCCGGGTTAGTTAGTGCTTAGCGATGGTAAGGGCTTTTAGGGCTCAGGGATGGGCAGTTTATAGGGGTAATAATATGTGTTTTTAAAGTTCCTCGATATATAGTTTTTAGCGGTAGTTAGGGTTTTTAAGGATCAAAGATGGGTAGTGTTTAGGGGTATTAAGGAGTATTTAGGGTGATGGGATAGGTAGTGTTTATGGATAGTAAAGGGTTTTTATGGTTGAGGGTGGCATAGTTTTTAGGAGTGGTTGGAGTTTTATGCTTTATGGAGGTGTAATGTTAAGAGGTAGTAAGGATTATTTATGGCTTAGAATGGGTCTGAGGAAGTAAAAGGTTTTTAGGGCTCAAAGTTGGTTAGTATTTAAGGATAGTAAGGGTGTTTTAGGTACAGGGATGGGAAGAGTTTAGAATTAGTCTAGCAATTTTAGTGTTTAGGAAGGGGTAGAGTGTGGGGTAGAAACAGGTTTTGTTGTGTTTTGGGATGGCTATTGCAAAACAAACAAACAAAATGACATTACGTTTAACTCATTAAACTTACAGTTCAACCGAGTCACAAGATTCAAGTTGGATCTGAGAATCTGGCCGAAAGTTTTTTTAAATGAAGCATGGGCTTCCACGCTTCATTTTCTTTAAGCCCCCGGGTGGGCCATGTCACGGGGGCAATCATTAAAATAGTCCTGGGGAATGCCACCTACCTGGAGCTATGTGTATAAATGCGGTGTGCCACACGGCCTTCCACAGCCCCAGGGACCACCACATCCCCAGGGCTTTGTTTTTAAAATGAATGTGGGGAGGCCCCAGCCTCACCACAAAGCCCTGGGAACCACCACCTCCCCATAGCTAATTTAATGTATTATGGGGGCCACGCAGCCCCCCTGCAGCCCTGGGGATCACCACCTTCTCCGGGGCACAAAATCAAATGATGTTTGGTGGAGCACAATTTAGTACTGCTTGGAGGCTTTGGGTAGTTAGATCATGTAGTTTATTTCACCTGGCTACATAGTCTACTAGTAAAGCTGCTCCACAGCAAGTCTTCACATGTTGCACATCTTAAACAATAACATTCTTAACTCTTAAATCACAAACAATACAGATAATTCTTATCAGAATGGAAATACCTAGAGCAAACATGGCAACACTTAATCAATAAATACTACATACCCTCCTTCCCGAACATATCAAAAGAACAAAAAATTATTATCCAACAAAAGCATATAAAACAAGTTACACTGAAAAGGACCATACACCTGACTTCGCAGCCACCCCGCCCTCATGCAACGCCAGCCAGCCCACAAACTCCTCCTGGACACCCCCCCCCGCCAACTACGCTGGATTGCTGCTGTAAGGGCTGAGTGCAGCAAAAAATCCCACCTGGGTAGGCCGTATCTGTTCTGCAGTGTCTGGTAAGGCAAAAGAACACCCTCTTCATACAGGTCCCCCATCACTTGCACTCCTTGCTCCTGGATCTCCGATGCATATGGCCGTAGAACCCCACCTCTCTTATGACTACGGATCCAGCTCAATCTCATCGTCCGCTCTTCATGCATTAACGAGTCAAGCCGCAATCGTTAACCAAGTATGACAAATGATAACACATGACGTGGGATCCACCCGCCCTCCGGCCCATCCGGGCCCCTAAACTCCCTTGCCACTGCCTGAGTAAACAACTGCAGCTGGGCTGCCAAGTAGTGTTGCTCAAAGTCTGGGACCGCCCATCCTCCCTCTGCTCTCTGTCGCATCATTGTGGTCAAAGCCACTCGACGTCTATTACTCCGCCATAGAAACTCCCCCACCAAGGATCGAAGCCTTTTGAATAACGAGCCTGGTATCCACATCGGCAGTGTCCTGAAGTAGTACAATAACCGAGGCAATGCCACCATCTTCAAGAGTGCCACTCGGCCCGCCAATGAGACTGGCAGCGTGCCCCAAAATGCTATATTCCCTTTTATCCATCTTATTGCCCTACTTACATTGCCCTCCAGCAGGTCCTCTTGCGTGTGATAAATGTGGTCCCCAGGTAAGGTAGACAGCGTGATTCCCCTTGTACACCTCTCACCTGGTGAGGGCTCTCCTTCCTCTGTCTGATAGGGAACAGACAAGTCTTCGTTCAGTTCACCTGGAGCCTGACGCCTCGCCAAACCTACACAGCAGCGTTATCACCCCAGTCAAGGATTCTGCTGTTAGCCAGATACATGAGTAATTCATCTGCATAAAGGGAAATGTACTGCAGATCCCCTTGTAGCCCCAGGCTAATATAATATTTCCCTGTTCTGGCGCGCGCCGCTAGTGGCTCAATCGCTAGTACAAACAGCAACGGAGACAAAGAGCACCCTTGCCGCGTTCCCCGCTCCACTGACGATGGCAGTGATACCATCGCCCCTGTCCGCACTCGGGCCGTCGCTGTGTGGTAAAGGATCTGAGTCCACTTCATGAAACCCTCACCTAAGCCCATCACTCGCATAACCTGATAAAAAAACGGCCACTCTAAGCTATCAAATGCCTTTTCAATGTCCACCGAGAGGACCGCAGCTTCAGTAGTCGAGCTGCGATTCCCCTCCAAGACGCGGAGCAGTTGCCTCACATTGACAGCAGTGTTTGGCAT
Source organism: Lissotriton vulgaris (assembly GCF_964263255.1). Taxonomy (NCBI): domain Eukaryota; kingdom Metazoa; phylum Chordata; class Amphibia; order Caudata; family Salamandridae; genus Lissotriton; species Lissotriton vulgaris. Next base: position 704,329,415 of record NC_141685.1, on the reverse strand, counting down.
AGGAATGAAGCCAGCCTGGTCCAAGTGTACCAGCTGCGTCATATACGGGAGGAGCCTTGTCGCTAGGATTCTACTCAGTATCTTGTAATCAGTGGTTAACATTGAGAGTGGGCGATATGCCGTCAGATCAGTGGGTTTTCTCCGGGGCTTCAATAGTGGGATGATAATGGCCTCGCGAGTAGTTGCGGGTAGCCTCAAGTTTTTCCATGCTTCCTGATACATTGCCATGATACATTGCAAACATTGCGGCGCTAAGCAATCGACATACGCAGAGTAAAATTTGATGGGCAGAACATCCACCCCAGGTGTTTTTTTATGCGCTATGTTCTTAATCACACCTCTAATTTCTCAAAGCGTGATCTTCTGCCCCAGCATATCTTCTTGCTCTTGCTCCAACCTAGGCAATACTAATTCAGATAGAAATTCCTCTACAGCATCCCCATCCTGCCGTAATTTTCTACGATAAAGTGCACTGTAATAATCTAAAAACAGGCTATTTATCCCTCGCTGTGTATACACCAAGTTCCCCGTTGGCCCTGTTAATCCCAATATAGGCGTGCCCCGGGCAAGCGGATTAGCTAACCATGCCAACAGTGTGCCTGACTCATCACCCTCTGTATGTGCCCTTGCCTGATACAACTTGTAGTCAAATGAACGTAGCTGTTCCACCTGAACCGTTACTGCTTCTCTAGCCTCCATATCCTCCCTTTGTATGTTCTTATCTTCAGGACGGGCCCTCTCCGCATTACGCAGCCTATGCTCCACCTCCTCTATGTCTTTCAATAGCGTTTTCCACACTCCCACTGTCTTGGCAATACAAAACCCCCTGACTACTGCCTTAATAGCATCCCACTCAATTGCCCTACTGATGCCGCAGTCCCCACATTCTCAGCAAAATATTGAGTTATACTCGTCCTAAGAACCACACAAAAAAACGGATCATCCAGGACCCATGTATCTGTACTAGTAACGGGTTATGTCTGACACTGTCCTAGCTAGATATTCACTATGGTTGACTTTGGCATGCACATCCGGGGTGCACAATATCGCATAGAGCCGCACGTGCAATTCATGGATGCCAGAATAGTAAGAATAGTCTCACTCCTCCAAGTGATGCTCCTGCCAGGTTTCTACTAACCCCCAATCATCCTGCCACCCCGTCTAACTTTGGAGAGTCTATGACTCGGAGCATCTGGAAGCGGGGGGTGGGACCTGTCCATCTCTATATGTACAATTGAGTTAAAGTCCACTCCCATTAATGTCGAGCCAGTCAAATATGGCGCTGTCCTCCATGACAAATGTCCAAAAAATTAGGCCTGATCTACATTAGGGGCATATATACTACTCAGTGTCACGTCAGCACCATTGAGGCAGCCGGCCACTACCACAAACCTGCCCTCCGGGTCAATCAACCTTTAGGTTGGTTGGAATGGGACTCCCGCCCTAACCCATATCAACACCCCCCTAGCAAAAGCTGAATAAGTTGTGTAAAATAATTGTCCCTTCATCGTAGTTTTCAGCTCTAGCCCTTCAGATTTAGTAATATGCGTCTCTTGTAGGAAAACTATGTGAGTCCTCCGTCGTATTAAATAAGCATGCACTTTGTGGCATATGAGCATCGTGTGTAGCCCCTGTACATTCCAGGTAATACATTTCAGATCAAGTAACCAACCCGTGTGGAAACCAAAACCTCACAGCACTTTGCCGAACACATTGAAACACACCGGCGGATCTACCTACCCCTACCAACTCCCAGAACCCTCCCCAACTACCCACCCCCAGGACAGGCGCTAGAACATTAGTGCCCATCCAAACTACCTCTCAAACTGTTCCGGTAGGAAAAAACCCAACCAACTCATACAAATTAGAGGGAGTGGACTCAGAGCCTCAGAAGGTCGACTTCCTATACCTCCAGTAGCCTACACTGTGTCCCCGATATAACTAATCATCCCCATCCGGGGGAACAATTTGATGGGAATACTACAATACCAGCAGACCAGGCCTTACTAACTCCTCCTACCACCATCACTCGGGTATCAGCAAAACCCTGGGGCGATACCCCGAGACCGGAACCAGTGCCCTCCTCTGCTCCGCAGCCCTCAAAATCGAGTACTGGCGCTATGCGTCCACCATCTCGTCTGCTGTTCCAGCTGTCACATGTGGCAGAAGTACACTTCCTGTGTCCGATTCTTCTGTGCCTGATCCCGCCGAGCCCTTCTCAGAGTCGGACGCTCCTCCTGCCATCACATCCGCCTCGTGTGAAATGGCCTTGACAGCCTGTAATGCAGTCGAGTGTTCTGTGTCCCAGTGGGTTTAGATGTCTCTGTGTGGCGTTGTCGGATTCTGTGCGAACGACGCAGCTTCGGTCCTCCCTTCGGTGCACTCCCGCCTCGCCCTGCTACATCGGCCCCCGCTCTGTACAGTTCTACCCAGTCCCAGGCTTCCTCAGGGCTGTCGTGGAAGTACGTCTTGCCATCCATTGCTATCCTTAGCAGTGCCGGAAACATTAGGAAACATTGGATGCCTTCGTCCCGGAGTGCCTTTTTGACTTCTAGGAACGAGGTTCCCTTACGCTGTACTTCTAGTGTGTAGTCCGGGAACAGCGTCACTTTCCCATTCCCCACCTTAATTGGGCCCGCAGTTCGAGCCTTGTACAGCAGAAAATCCCAGTCTTTATAGTGAAGCAGTCTAGCCACCACCGGTCTGGGTGGTCTCCCTGATGCTAGTGGCCGCGCCAGGACTCTATGTGCTCGCTCGGGAGTATAGAAGGAGGATCGGCCTTTAGGTGCCACTTCCGCTCTCAGCCAGGCTTCCAGGTACTCCACCATATTGGCTCCCTCCACTCCTTCCGGCAATCCAATCACACGGATATTATTCTTTCTATTCCTCCCTTCTGCATCCTCCGCTCTCCGCTCTAGCACCTGCAGTCAGCGCTGGACATCCGTCATCTGGGCTGCCATTGCCGTTCGGGCAGGCTCCAAGGCCTCCAGGGTCACATCCGTTTGTTTCACCCTGTCAGCCAATTTAACGTGGTCAGCTCGGAACAATCCCAATCCTTGCGCTAGATGCGCAATGTCCAGTTGCAGCGCTTCCCTGGTGTCAGTAATAGCTTTGAGTATCTGATCCATCTGTTGCTGCAGCATCCCTTCCTACTGCTTTGGGCGGTCTTCCTGCTTGTCTGGCAGTCCCGCATCATCTTCTTGCTCGGTGGGCGCCCCTATTTGTTTACCTCTGGGCTTCCAGATCTCTTCCTGCAGCGCGAGTACCAGCTCCAAGTCCGGCCCCCACTATTATCCGGTTATAAGTACGCTCCACCCGCAAGGGCTCTGTGCTCATATCTACACAAAGGCTGCCCCCTTGTCCCAGCGGTCTCTTCCGGGTACCCTGCTGGGCCACCTTCTTAATCACCCTCCCCTGAGGCCAATGCTATTCTCCTCAGTCAACACTGTCCAGCCTCCGACATTGACCCACCCCTCAGCAATGCCCCTCCACGAATCCTCTCCTCCCGTGGGCACAATGTGTCACAGCGCGTGGCTTCTCCAGATCGGAATGATGCTCAAATGGCGTCCACCTCCTGACTTCCCTGCACTCTGACTAGCATTACGCATACAGAGCACAAAAGCAGTCAAGCAAGGGAAAGGTAAGGATGGGAGCAGCAGGGGAAGGGACACCTGTAACAAAAGATGGCACACGTTAGTATATGCACTATACTTGCTATGCTCCTAATTTACCTCATTAAAACAAGCTGTACCTGGTATAAGAACAGGAGATGAACCCTTCTTGGACAATGAGATACTTCTCTCAATATTAACCGGGTTGATCTAAATATAAAACACAGCAACCGGTTATTCGGAAAGGAACCCTACATTGGCCACAAACATATATGTCTCCCTTCAGCACATACATACCAAACGCTCCCTCCTATTGAGCCTGTAGTTATAAAGTTTAAATCCGTAGAGGAGAATAACGTCTTCCTTCATTAATGGCTCCAAAATCAAAAGAAATGATACATGAGGTCAAGTCTGTTTCTACTCAAGGTCTAGCGCTGGTGGATTACCACGCTAGAGTACAACGGTTCCACAAAGTTCATTTAACATACAATATTCAGGCTTACCGGCAATCTAGTTCAATACAACACTCACGGTATTGTCCGGCAATATATCTCCATTGTCAGGCGTAGGACTGATATGCGGAACTCAGGAGGGTGCAATCCTGCGTCTCCCAGTTCGCAATTCTCAAAACACTACTGGATCAAGGTTCAGTACCCGAGACGGCAGGGGAGGGGGAAATCCAGCGGCTCCCCGTCCTATCTCGAGCAGCAAGGATTCCTAAGGAAATAGTGATGAAGTCCAATCCTTCAAATGAATCTGAAACACTAGGTAATCTCGGTTAGGGGCACGTAGGGGGCCAATCCAGCGTCTCACGTCACCCTTCCTATAACTGATATCACTGCTATGAAACCATCAACTAATGGCGTCCTTTCTCCACAGCCGCGGAGTTTAGGAAACAACAACAAGGACAAATCCGAGGATCCGAGCGGCTCCGCGGGGACAAGGCGTCCGCAGGCACCGCTATCTCCAAGACATAATCACGTGCAAAGAACTCGATCTCTCGCGCTACTAAATGCTTTCTCCAGACGCTAAGCATTATGGGAGATGTAGTCTTGCTCCTTATAATGTGAGGTAGGCACCTTTGTCAGACCCTGACAGTACGCCCCCCTCCCCAGTGCCTCCTAGCTCCAGGCTTACCCGGATTACGGGCGTAGAACAACCGGACCTCTCTCAGGGCATGAACCCCAGCACTCGGCTCCCATGAATCATCTTCAGGCTGATACCCCTTCCATGAGACAAGGAACCACAACCTCCCTTGCCGAAACCTGAAGTCCAGAATGTGGCGAACCTCGTATTCCATTTAGCCATCCCGCATGATAGTCGGAACCACTTTACTCCGAGCCGTACCAGACGGTTTCAGCAACCTGCAGTGAAATCCAGGATGTATTCTCATGTAGGCCGGTAGTTTGAGCCTGTATGCCACCGGATTTACCTTTCGAAGGACAACATAAGGACCTATGTAGCGGGGATGAAAAATTCTACAATAGCGGAAAAGGATGTTCTTCGTTGACAGCCATACTTTGTCACCCGCCCTGAACTGTGGACCATCCTGCCGATGTTTGTCAGCCCACTTCTTGTAGGAAGTCCTAGCCTTGTCCAACGTTTTCTGGATCCGCCGATGTGTGGGCAACAGTGTCTTTACGTGAGCTGCCACGATGGGATGGGTTTGCACCTCACTAAGGGCCCGATGTAGGAGCCTTAATACCGGTCGGAAACGGCCGTTTTCGGCCGTTTCCGACCGGTAAATGGCCATTTGGTATGTAGGTGCCCGTTTCCAAGGGCATATGTAGGTAACTGCACATTTACCGAATCGGTAAAATTACCTAATCGGTAAAATACCGATTCGGTAATTCTACCGATTCGGTAAATTCCTAATGTAGGTGGGACTCTTCTGAGTCCCACAGGTGTTACCGAATCGGTATTTTACCATGAAATACAACTTCATGGTAAAATACCGATTCCGGTGTGCATGCACATGTGTGCATGCACAACTATGCCATGTGGCAGGCAGACCTGCCCCTAGGGCATGTATGCCTGCCACATGGCACCCAAGCCTGTATTGGGGGTGCTAGGGGGTGTCAAAGTGACACCCCCTGCACCCTTGCAGAAATCGGTAATTACCGAATCGGTAAATACCGATTCGGTAATGCCCTTTGATTCCTATCGGCTTCAAGGCCCATAGGAATCAATGGGGGATACCGATTCGGTATTTACAGAATCGGTAAATACCGAATCTTACAGATTCGGTATTTACCGATTCTGAAATACCCACATCTCCCCCCCTCCAATTTACCACTTCTCAAATACCGAATCGGTATGATTCGGTATTTAAGAAGTGGTAAATTGGAGTTTACCTACATCGGGCCCTAGGTACTGTCAAGGGCAAAGTATTTGCATGAAAACCAGTGTTGGCCATAATTGTGTTTCCCCAATGGAGCTGTGCCAGGTGTTATTATAAGACAGTTCCGCTAGCCACAACAGAGAGACCCAAGAATGGTTTGCTTCTTCCGAATAACACCTCTGGTATTTTCTAAGTGTTTGGTTAAGGCGCTCGGTCTGTCCATCTGTTTGTGGATGGAAACTGGTGGATAATGTGTCTTCCACCCGGAGAGCCTTACACCACATGTGCCAGAATCGCGCCACAAACTGCGGACCTCGGTCTGATATGATTACTCTGGGTATACCATGGATTTTCACTACATGAGATAGCAGCAACTGTGCAGTTTGACTGGCAGTAGGTAGGTTCTTGCAGGGGAAGAAATGTCCCATCTTTGTCAAACTGTCCACTACAACCATGAAGGCATTACACCCTTGGTCCGTTGGGAGACCCACAATGAAATCCAGGCTGATTGTATGCCAAGGATGGGTGGGAGTCGGTAACGGCATGAGCTTTAATCGACTCTTGCTTTGGTCTCCTTTTGCATGGGCACAGGTGTCGCATTGAGTGATCCATTCCTCTACGTCTCTTGACATGTTTGCCCACCAGAAATGGCATTTTACAAGGTTCATTGTCTTTTTTATTTCCCGGATGACCTGCCAGCACGTTGTTATGACACCAATTGAACGCCTTCAAGCGGAGGGGGTGTGTGGGCAGGTACAACTTTCCCACATGTAGAGGTATTCCGTGTTTCCTGACTCGGTGTTTGTTCGTTTCCGCCCAAGCTTGCCACTGAGCTTGAATGCGATCGCTCTGAACTTCCGGGAGAGGGAATCTGCCTTCCTATTCTCAGATCCTGGACAGTAGGTGATTATGAAGTTGTACTCAGCAAAAAACAACATCCACCTCATTTGTCTGTTGGACAGATGTTGTGCGGTCTTCATGAACTGTAAGTTCTTGTGATCTGAGTACACCGTTATCGAATGCTGCGTTCCCGATAGATAATTTCTCCACTCTTGGAACGCTTTCTTAATGGCCAACAGCTCCTTCTCAGATATAGTGTAATTTGTTTCAGCTGGGTTTAATGTTTTGGACAGAAAGGCAACAGGATGTAATTTCCCCGTTTCCTTGTCTCTTTGCGATAAAACGGCTCCCACTGCCAAGTTAGATGCATCAGCATCCACCACGAAAGGTACATCCAGTGGAGGGTGTCTCAGAATAGGTGCTGTACTGAACGCCTTTTTTAGCATCTCAAAAGCCTCCATGGCTTCAGGATTCAAGTCGAAAGATGCCCCTTTCCTCAGCAATTTAGTAATATGAGAAGCCAACAGGGATAACTGAGAAATGAATCTCCTATAGTAAATCAAAAAACCAAGAAAACACTGCACTTCTTTCACACTCTTTGGCACCGGCCATTATCGAACAGCCTCAATCGTTCTGTCAGCCATACGGAAACCCTGGGGAGTCAAAATTACCCCTAAAAATTCCACCTCTGTGACACTAAACTCGCAGCATTTGCTGAGTTTGCAATATTGACTGTTCTCTAACAGACGTCTCAGTATCAGAATGACATGGCTGACATGGCTGACGTGCTGAGCTTTAGAAACAGAATAGACCAGGATGTCATCGATGTAAACGATGACAAACTGGTCTATTTATTCCTTCAGCACGTCATTGAGGAAATACTGGAACGCCGCCGGGGCGTTACACAACCCGAACGGCATAACCAAGTATTCGAACAGGCCGTATCGGGTTTAAAAACGCCGTCTTCCATTCATCCCCCTCACGTATCCTGACCAAATGATAGGCACCACGAGATCCAGCCGGGTATATATTTGAGCCTCCCTCACTTGATCCAACAAGACGGGGATGAGTGGAAGTGAGTAGCGATTGCGTACTGTTTGTTCATTGAACGGTAATCGATTCACGTTCGCAGCTCGCCATTGGCTTTCACCGTAAAAAACAGAGGCGAGGCTGTTGGAGACCTGGATGGTCGAATAAAACCGATCGCACTGGAATGTTCTAAATATTCCTGTAAGTGTTTTGTCTCCGGCTCCGACAGGACATACACCATACAAGTTGGCACTATTGCTCCATTGATCAGATCTATACGGCAATCGTAGTCCCGATGTGGTGGGAGCACCTCGGCCCTGATCTCACGGAACACCTCTCTATAGTGCTCATACTCAATCGGCATCACTGTTTCTTTTTCAACAGCCGTGGCTATGTGGAGGACTTGTGCCAAGGCTAGCGTGTGTGATGTTGATTTCGTCATGCATATGTTCTGACATTCTTCATAAAGGAAACTAACTGCTTTAAGTCTCCAATCGATAGAGGAATTATGTAGACCTAACCACGGTATCCCTAATATCACCTCGTATTCAGGGGCTCTGATAATATTCAGCACTATGTTTTCCACATGATCAATTGGACTTGCCTTTAAGGTGAGCTCCACTACTTCAGTGCGTTCGGTTATAGGACCAAACTTCAAAGGAGTTCCGTCTACAGCCAACACAGTCTCCGGGTCACGATTGGGAACCCGCCCCAAACCCAAACGTCGCACCAATCCTTCATTAATGAAGTTTCCTGTAGCACCAGAATCAATCATGCTCCATACAGAATGCTGATGCTGATGCGATTGCAATAATGTGGGGAGAATGATGTGAGTTGCTACGGATTTGTCTTCAGTAGATGCTAAAGCCGTCAACCTCCATTCTTTCTCCTCTACCACCTTCTGGTTCCTATCTGTCTCCTCTTTTTCACCATGGTTGGTGGTGGTGAGCGCTACCTTTTTTCTGGCAACGTACTTTCTGGATCTCTTTGGTTTCAAGGTACACTCCTTAACATAGTGCCCTTTCTTGCCACAATACATACAAAGCCCCTGCGTTCTGCGATTCTCTCTTTCTGCTCTAGATAACGGGGACCTGATAGCACCTATATCCATAGGTTCAGAACTACTATCCTTCTCCACTGATGACATATGAGACAACTGCCCCCAACCTCCCGTGTTTGGTCATGCCTCCTACGTTCACCTCCCCTTTCTACCATCCTGTGATCCAGACGCAAGGTGAGGTTTATCAAATCCACACACGTGGTAGGTTGGGGGTCGATCTGCGCTAACACGTCTTTTATGTCGTCAGACAATCCCTGATAATAGAGCGCCATTCTTTTGTCTTCTGGCCAGGCAGTTTCTGCAATTACCCGATTATAAGTGGTCATATACGTGATCAGATCTTTTTTCCCTCGGCGGAGTTCTAAGAGTTCCCGATCGAAGAGTGGTGGCCCTTCTGTCAAACACTCGTTCAAATTCTTTACGGAATGCTGACCAATCAGAAAGGATGGAGTCATCATTCCTGACGAAAGGAACAGCCCAATTGGCCGCATCTCCCGAGAGATAAGAAAAATGCAGAGTGATCTGCGTTAAGAAGGCCTGTATTTTCAGGGGATCCCCTGAATACCTCTCGGGACTAGCCAATGGTATAGGAGGAGGGACTGTCACCTGGAATTGACGTGCTCCCACAGACGCATCAAAAGGATTACCCTGTTGCCTGTCAAGTCTTTCCTTTAAGGCAGCTGTCTCAGCCTTCGATGTGGCTAATTCCTGTTGTACTAGGACTAGTGCCTGAAGCACGTCATCTAAAGTAGCATCTTTGAGAAGCCTTCCGATCAGGAGAAGTATATCGTGGGCACGTGATTCTGTCACGGCGCGTGGCTTCTCCAGATCGGAATGATGCTCAAATGGGGTCCACCTCCTGACTTCCCTGCACTCTGACTAGCATTACGCATACAGAGCACAAAAGCAGTCAAGCGAGGGAAAGGTAAGGATGGGAGCAGCAGGGGAAGGGATACCTGTAACAAAAGATGGCACACGTTAGTACATGCACTATACTTGCTATGCTCCTAATTTACCTCATTAAAACAAGCTGTACCTGGTATAAGAACAGGATATGAACCCTTCTTGGACAATGAGATACTTCTCCGAATATTAATCGGGTTGAGCTAAATATAAAACACAACAACCGGTTATTCGGAACGGAACCCTACAATGGCCACAAACATATATGTCTCACTTCAGCACATACATACCAAGCGCTCCCTCCTATTGAGCCTGTAGTTATAAAGTTTAAATCCGTAAAGAAGAATAATGTCTTCCCTCATTAATGGCTCCAAAATCAAAGGAAATGATACATGAGGTCAAGCCTGTTTCTACTCAAGGTCTAACGGTGGTGGATTACCACGCTAGAGTACAACGGTTCCACAAAGTTCATTTAACATACAATATTCAGGCTTACCGGCAATCTAGTTCAATACAACACTCACAGTATTGTCCGGCAATATATCTCCATTGTCAGGCGTAGGACTGATATGTGGAACTCAGTAGGGTGCAATCCTGCATCTCCCAGTTTGCAATTCTCAAAACACTACCGGATCAAGGTTCAGTACCCGAGATGGCAGGGGAGGGGGAAATCCAGTGGCTCCCTGTCCTATCTTGAGCAGCAAGGATTCCTAAGGAAATATTGATGAAGTCCAATCTTTCAAACGAATGTGAAACACTAGGTAATCTCAGTTAGGGGCACGGAGGGGGCCGATCCAAGTCTAACATCACCCTTCCTATAACTGATATCACCGCTATGAAACCGCCGACTAATGGCGTCCTTTCTCCGCAGCCGAATCCGAGGATCCGAGCGGCTCCGCGGGGGACAAGGCGTCCGCAGGCATCGCTATCTCCAAGACATAATCACGTGCAAAGAACTTGATCTCTTGCGCTACTAAATGCTTTCTCCAGACGCTAAGCATTATGGGAGATGTAGTCTTGCTCCTTATAATGTGAGGTAGGCACCTTTGTCAGACCCTGACACAATGAGCTTGCACCCTGGACCTGAGGGGGAAAATTCCAGAGTTAACTCAACTGCGGCAGGGATTCCCACAGGGTGCACTCGCCGCTGCCCCTTCTGCTGTACTACTGCACATGCACCACACCCCTTGTGTGGCTCTCGCCCTTCTTCTAGCATTTCATCATCATGGCCACCCTTTGCACCCCCCTGAGCTCCTTCACTGTGGCTCCTGGCGCGCTAGCCTTGCACCCTATGTCCGCTGCCAGTCAGGTGGGTGCCTGTTTGCAATATGTCCTTCCCAGGCACCCCCCAAGTCACAACATCTCATTCCACTCTCCTGGAGCCCTTCTCCTTTTTGCAACCAACAGGGTGCCCACCGGAAGCCTATCTTCTCCAGTCCGGTCGCGCTCGGCCATGCTGCCCAGTCTTCTTTGCCACTCTAGGCCTTACAGCCACATCACATCCCAACGGAGCAAGACCACTGCCCTCTCAGCCTTCTTGTCCCCACTCAATAATTGCCCTGTGTTGAGTGACTCTTAATCAGGTGCCCGCTCTTCTCAGCATGGCCCTCGGCCCCCCCAGAGCTGCATCAATACACTCTGCTAATCTGCAGCTTCTGATCACCAACTTGTCACGGCTGCTTCAGCGCAGTGCCAACCTCTGTCCGCCGCCTCTTCCATGCCTCCATTGCCTTCCGCGCAGGTAATGGCGTCTTACCCCTTCAGTCAGCCGCTTGGACCGCATCTAGTCAATGCGGCCCGTGTCCCGGTTTTTTCATCAATAATGAGCGCCCTCTGCGCTTATTTTCGCTGCAGTGCCCTGTGTTCGTGGGTTCAGTTGTGTTCCTCCTCGTCTCCGTAGGCTCAGTCCTACACAATGGCAGCAGGCTCCTCTACATCGCTTAATCATCGAACAATCCCAGTCCGCATCTCCTTATACACCAGCACTTTCGCAGCAGCTCCAGTGTGAGTGCCGACATGCGGGTCCTGGCGTTCCCGCGTTTGGGTGTACGGTCGTCTCCAGGTCCTGTGTCTTTCACGACGCTGTCCTGACCGCCATCTTACTGCTTTGTCCAGCTGGCAGTTCACCCCGGCGATTTACCGGCCTCCGGCGTCTAGTGCCTTTGTAATTCCTTTGTTCCACCGCAGCCGCAGTCCCGGACCTTCGGCTTTCAGAAGCTCTTTTCAGCCTTCCTCATCAGGATTTTTCTCGGGGCAGCGCGGAGCTCCCAGCTCACGCGTCTTCCCCATCCACTCCTTGGCAACGCCCCCAACAAGAATTACACATTATGTGCGAAAGCAACTAGGAATTTTTCTGATTCTGGAGCTCCTCCTTGTGCAGCGCTGTTTGAGGAAACCCACAGATACCCCAGAACCTTCCCCACCACAACTCTGTTGGACATGTCCCAAACTCATTGCTCCCCCCATGCCCACTCTCCGGCTCATGAGCAACAGGTTTCGGGTTTAGTCTTGATTTGATAATCTTATCTAAATTACACAAATGTCCACCCTAAACCATTGCAGCATTACCTTTTTTAACACTTAAAGGGTTCACTAAACTTATTTTCCCCATCTTGACATGTACAAGGGACTTACCCCTAACCATGTCCACAATGGTCGAAGGAACAAACTTGGCATCTCTTTTGTTGTCAAACCGCTTTTTGTTTCCCTTGAGAAAAAAGTATGTTCTCCCTCACCAGTGACATCAACCGTTTCACATCAAACTCAGATTTAAGTCACTTTAATATCCACCTGGGTCTAAAACTAGTGTTGGATCTCCTCCCCCTCAAAAGGAGTGACCTTCGTAGAAGAGTGAGGATTAGTCCGGTAGCACCAAATCATGCTATCCAAAGCTTTTGACACTTCTTGGTTACCATTCTTGACCCATCTAATGCATTCACCCACAACTCGGTTCATACTCTCAACCAGGCCATTGGTTTTCAGGATGTATAATGAACTCCTCAAATGCACAACGCCACAAAATTCAAGAAAGGCAAGCATCTCTCTGCTCACAAACTGAGTGCCATTATCTGACACTAAGGCTTCAGGAAAACCCTCCCTCAAGAATATTTCTCTAAAAAATGTTAGCAAGCATTCAGTGTTGGAATGTCTCACAATCATTATTTCAGGCCATTTGGACGTATAATCAACAAGCACCATGACATATTTGCATCCACCGGGCAACATATCAAAAGGACTCATGATATCAATGTCTACTCTAACCCATTGTTCAGAAGGACATTCAACGGGTATAAGGGGAGGCGTGACCACCTTAAAACTTTTGTCTGCTCCCCCACAAACAACACAATAACTCACAACCTCATCAATTTCGTTATCCATACTTGGCCACTAAAACGAAGCACAAACCCGTCTTTTCATCAAAGTGGACCCAAGATAATCATCATGAGCATCACCACTCAGCGCGACCCTGCTCCCCCCGGTCCACCATCCCGCCCGGATGGGTCCCACCTTCCTCGACCACCCCTGAACAATGTGAGGGTCATTCACGGCATGCCTTGTGGTTTTATTACCTTAACCCCTCCGTGACCACAAGCAGCACATTTGTGCAGCCACATACCGTCTGCCTCCTGACCCACAGTACCTTTGAGTACGGTGCCCCTTAGCAGTACAAGAGAGCAGCCATGGCTCAGCCACATTGGGTGCACTTGAATAAGGTGCCCCAAATCAGCCCGATCATACAGCCAGACACTGCCTGCCTCCTGGTCCACAGTACCCTTGAATATGGCACCCCTTCACAGAGCAAGAGGACAGCCATGGCTCAGTCACACCGAGTGCACTTGAGTAAGGTGCCCCTTAACAGTGCATTTGTACAGCTCACACCACCTGGCTGTTGATCCACAGTACCCTTGAGCATGGCACCCGTTAGCAGCAATATAAATAGCAACCATGGGACAGTCACACAGGTGCATTATCGAGGCTGCATGGACCTATTTGCATAGGGCCATATCTGAACTTGGGTGGTGTGGAGTGCAGAAAAACGATGGATTTGGGCCCAGATCTCTGTACTGGGATGAATGTATGACATTGTTCTGCATTCTGTCCATCAACTGTGTTTTTTGCATGGACCTCCAGCACCCACACACCCTCCGCCCATTGTGGATACTGGGGTAGGATAGCATCAACACGATTAGAGGGTCCCCTCTTCACCTCAACACATCACAACTTGGGATGGAGCTCGCTTGGGCCCCAACCAAAACAACCCTCTTGAGTAACAGTGTTAATCGCTTATGCTTGCATTTACGAATGGTCCTTCTGGCAACAATTATCGAGCATCCCGGCCTGTCCCTGCTGGGGCAATACGATCCCGGTTTTAGGTGAGTACATAGGTGGGGGAGGCTGCATGAGACACATGTCAGAATACAGAACCACAGGATTCAATTCCTTGATGATAATCCATCCTGCGACTACAGCATTACCACATGGCTCGGCCACTACCTCACGATGATGATGAATGTGACGATTATGTTATCACGTAACTATGTATGTGTTGTCCAGATGTTTAGAATATAATCCTCTTTTTTCATCACCACCACTAGGTGACACCGCACTGCATTAGCCACATAACTACGTGGTCACGCCTTTACTGACCACGATGAAGCATGTGTGGCTGACATAATTACACACTTAAATGTACCATCCACCTTTTAAAGAACGAATTTTTCTGTGCCATGATTGAATTATTCTCCTACCTCTCTCCAGGTTGTCACTTGCTTGTTTTATCCACATTTCTCCCAAGGTGCTAATGTACCTATTCTCTTCCTCCTCCATTATCCCATGGACTCTTTTTACAGTGTGAAGATGGCCGAGCCCTACCCTGTATCAACCTCTCTTTTTTTACCCACTTTTTCTTCTAGGTGCGCAATCTTCCAGAAGGTATGTTTATACCTCAAGTAACTTTTCACATTTTAGGACTACTGTAGAATCCAGGCATAAGGGGACATGACTCATACCTCCCTCTGGTAAAATACCACTTTCCGCCCCCTTAGAGTAGATAAGGATATATAGGTCCTGGCGAATTGCCTAGATCCTACTGAACTGATTAAGGCAAGAAACATGTTGACCCCCTGCACAACTCATTAGGACTGACACAAGTTTAATTCTCCCTCCTCAGTCCACAACTCTTTAGTCTGTTTTTACTCATGGCCCAGGTACTCTTCTAATAAAAGTCTTTGAAGAATCCAGGAGCCATTTTTAAACTTCACATACACTATCCCACTTCTAATCACTACACATAGGAACCTTCATATAATACCATCTAGGTTCACGACGGAAAACTGAGAAGACCCCTGGCAAAGAGCCCTCTTGAGGGGCCCATTGGGAATTAGGCATTGCAGCGCCAGCATAACGAGGAGCTGCCCTATGATGAAGCATGACACCCCTCGGGGTACGTGAGGACCCTTGTTCCTTGTTGGTGCTATCCCTAGACAAGTATTACTGACCTTCTCCTGTCTAGCAACTTGTGAAAAACCACCATTACTGACGTGGCCCGTCACTTCTTTCATTCTTTCACACCATCTGAACAAAACAGAATCATCTCCATAATCATTTCAGTTTTAAAAAAATAGGGATAATGATCTTTTATTTAAGAAAGGCCTGCATGCCTCAATGCCATCTCAGTGTCTAATACTAGTATATAGGCAATTGACATGTAATGTGATAAGTAATAAATCCTTCTCTCAAACCACACACTCGATTATGTTCAGGAATTCTCTCCTCTCTTGGATGTTTGAAGATAATGCTGTTACGATTACGAATGGGAGTAAGAAAAAATCAATGTATCTATACGTGTACCCATTGAGGACACTATTGGTATCCCTTGTGGATTAATGGGGTTTTTTTGAATCATGGGAAACATGTAAAGAATTGGTACCATAGGGTGTTCACAATGTAAAAATTAATTCCACTCAATTAATCACCTTTACCTCCATTCCTTCAATTTATCAGCATATTGTGCATTAGATACAGATGGTCCATGAACCGCCAAAATCGTGGGGGCGCGATTGTCTAATAACTATGCCATTGTCATTCTGTAAACCCCTAACTGCTGTCCATTGGCTGAGGCGTTACGAGCACGAGCTAATTGCTTATTGGCTGCGAGCGGTTGCAACTAGGAAGTGTTGGCAGCCATTTTGTGAATCCGTTGAAACGAGCAAGGGATAAAAATGGCGGAAAGAGAAGGATAGGAGAATTGTTACCTCTGTGGGGGAGTGCAAAGTGAAGTAGTCACTCCTACCGTTCTGAAAGTGCGGTGTTGCTCAGAGTGACATGGTGCTGAGATGAGATGTTGCTACACTATGAAACCGAGAGCCTAAACTGTGAGCTCATTGCTGTAAAGTGATGTGCTCAGGTCTTTGTAGCATACGTGTGCAAGTAGTGTTAGTAGGCGTTTATACCATACAAGGAGTTAGAATCGAACTACTGACCTCTACCGTGCGCTTATACTATACCGGAAGTGAAGTACTCACGTCTACTGGTGTGAAGACTCGGGGATCAAAACCGAGGTGATTGCTGTAAAGTGATGGGCTCTGGGCGCTATAGCATACTGACTGCTGTAGTATAACTGTGTAAGTAGTGTTAGTATGTGTTTATACTATACAGGGAGTGGGAAGCGAACTACTCACCCCTACTGGTCTGAAGATTTGCGGATTAAACCGTGAGCCTAAATCATGATCTCATTGCTGTAACGTGATGTGCTCTGGGTGGTGTGGCATACCTCTGGAAGCAGTGTTAGCTTGAGTTTATCCAATACCGGGAGTGGGAAGCGAACTACTCACCCCTACCGGTCTCAAGACTCGTGGATGAAACCATGAGCTCATTGGTGTAAAGTCATGTGCTCTGTATAGTATTCCAATGTCAGTCATAGTAAAATGTTAGTTTATAATGCTAGTAGAATGTAAGTATGTAATGTTAGAATGTAGGGCTGTCATAAGGGGAACCTTGGGGAGTTTGTAGTCGGTGCTGGAGAAGATGGTTGCCTTGCTGTCTGCTCCTGTTGGTGGCTGTTTAAGGAGTCTTGTTTTCCTGCAATAAATCTACTTATCGGATCCACTGCTGTCTCCCTCTTCACTACATAAATTTGGTGATGAGAAGGAGAAGGAGAAGGTAAAAAGAAGGCAGCATTCACCAATATTTTGAGCTTGCTTTCGTTGTGCTGAAGACCCTTTTTCTTTGTGAAGCTGTTTTTACTCATCCTAGAGTCATCGGCTCATTGAACTATGTCATCTGACCTCTGGTAGGATTTATATATTTAGATTTTGGGCTTCCTCTGTCTCTTCACTACACTCTGGTCGCTGTACTACACGTGTGCAACTAGTGTTAGTATGCAGTCTTAATAATTCTGTAGTTATGCAGTAACCAATGCATCATGGTCCTAGAGAGCGCCACCTCCCAAGCTCAGCTCATACAATGTGCCAGGGTGTGCATCTCCGGGACATTTATGTTTGCTATTACAGGGCAGGTGCATGGCTTCCACTCTGTTTTTTTAATTTTTAGTCCTCATCTCACCATAAAGCATCTGCAAATATAAGCAGGATACCAACCTTTATTCTTACGTGCCTAGGGTTTCTGCTATTGCATTGGCTATAGGCATAACCAGGCTAGCTTCTTTGTACAAAACCTGGTGTAATCATTGGACTTAAATTTTAAATCAGCCTAATTTCTCTGCCCCAGTCTAGGAGCTGGACCCAGATGTTACGCCCATCACTGTTCGAATGCCCCACATCCAGCTGAGCTATAGCCAGAGCAGCCTGCAGCCGATTCTCGTAATGAGGGGGGGATGGATCCTTGCATAGCCTACAGATCTCTCTCCAGGCAAAAAGAATCAGTAACATTAGTAAACCTTTTTGCGCTACAGACAATATGGTAGGGGGATTGTTATCAACACCGAATATTACTATGGATAGATTCAGCTTAAAATTGGCCTTAAAAAAAGCACCTAGCGCGCACTCCTTTAAAACCGCACACTCAAAGAATATATGCAGATCATCAGCCTGGGTGGAATCGCATCTAGGGCATTTTGAGGATGTAAGAGGAGCTAATTATCAATTTTCTTGAGGGTGTAGTATATCCTAATGATTACATAGAAGCGGTTCTTCTTTAAGGATGCGGATTTAACCGCTTTATATAGCATTTGCAGAGAGGGTTCAACCAATTCTACAGCCATGGTCTCCAAGGCTGACTTGTTCCAGACTGCGTGTTGTAAAGGGACAGCTATTTCATCCGCTTCCAGCATCTTCCTATACCAGAAACCAACCTCCTTTTTTATGAGGTGGGTATTCTGGCATTGAAGCTCAGTTTCCCAATTTCCACATATGTGAGATTTCTCTACAGTGTACCTGGAGGCCAATTGTAGATATTTATATCTTGAAAGAGAGTCCCCTATTTTTAGCCTTAAGACCCCCCAGGGATGAATCTCATCAGTGGATACAAGATCAGACCAGATCCAAAGACCAGCTTTCTTAATGGGGAATGCTAGGCTACATCCTTTAAGCAATCGGGTAACCCCGATGAATCCCAGATAGGAGCAAAATCTGAATAGTAGCCTATCCCCTATATTTTCCCAACCCTATACCACAGGTTCAATGAAGTTGTCAAAACCTTCAAAAAGACCTTTTTAAAAAATCTGGGTGCACCAAACATATATAAAAAACCCTCTCCGCCTCCTTCGAAAGCAACCATCTTACTTAAAATCCTCCCCCAGTTGGATCCCCCTGTCATATAAAGTAATGCCCGAATATTTTTAAACTGTAAAGCAAAGGAATACCAAAGTATATCAGGAAGTGCCAGGCCCCCTTTCTGGAGCTTACGTCTTGATTTTTTCCATGAAAGCCGAGCCGTTTTGTTAGACCATATAAAACTTCCTATTTTGCTTTGTATTCTACTTATATCTCTATGTGGAAACTCGAGGGGATTGGTGCTAAAAAGGTAGGTCAATTTGGCAAGATAAAAGTTTATACCAAATTTACCCTACCATATATTGTAAGAGGTAAATTTGCCCATCTTGAAAACAGTCGGTCAATCTCCTTAGATATCCTCTTAAGATTAATCCTCGGGATATCTTCTAAATTGTTTACTATTGTTATTCCTAAGTATCTAAATTCACTACTTATTTTACCCGTCCAATTGTGGACATTCCACATCATTACATCCGTCTTGGAGGAGTTTGCAAGGTAGCCTGAATACGAATCAAATTCCTCAAGAAGAGCCTCCACTCTTGGGAGGACATCAGCAGGATTATCGGTGTACAGCAGCATGTCATCCGCGTAGAGAGCCAATTTGCTGCTGTAAGAATGACCACTGAACGGGACAATTGATTCGTCCTGTCTTATTGCTTGGGCGAGGGGTTCTATGTATAAATCGAAAAGAAGGGGCGAGATGGGACAGCCATGCCTCATTCCCCTTGCATCACAACACCGTTCAGCCAAATCACTGCTGAGGCACCCTGATAGCAGTTGATTAGTGTCTGTATAAAGACTGGGCCTAGACCCATTGCTCTTAAGACCTCCCACAGGAAGGCCCATCAGACACGGTCAAATGCCTTCGCTGCATCAAATGCTTCCACAGCCAAAGGCGTTGCCTGCGCCACATCGAGATCAATGCTACCAATCAACTGCAGGGTCTGTTCCTGTATATATCTGCCAGGATGAATCCCTTTTGGTCTCTATTTACCAGCTGTGGAACTAACTTGACCAATCTCCCTACCAAGACGGACATAAAAATGTTATAATCAGCGCTGAGCAGGGAGATTGGCCTGCATGAGTCAGCCATAAGAGGATCCTTTCTTGGCTTTAAAATGAGGACAATTGTGGCTTCCTTCCAAGATTTAGGTACTCTCCTGTCTGCACTGTACACGAAATTGAAAAATTTACATAATCGTGGAACCAGTTGTTCCTGTAAGATTTTTTACACTTCACCTGGTAAGGCGTCGGTCCCGGCAGCTTTATTGTTCTTAATCTTATTAATATGAGCCAATACCTCACTCTCCGTAATATGAGCATCCAGGGCAGCTTGACTACTCTCAGTTAGGACTGATAGTTTTATGAGTCTCAGCCAAACCTGAATGCTCTCCGGACTGGGGGAGATCTCCTCCCTGTATAGATCCAAGAACAGGGAAAGAAGAGGGTTCTGCATGTCTTCATGTTTACATGAAGTTCCTCCATTCTCGTCTATGATTAACTCATTTATGTTATTCTTAGCACGATATACCCGTGCCTTCCAGGCCAGGATTGCCCCTCCCTTTTCCCCATATTCGAAATGCTGCATGTTATAGGCTGACCACTGTGCTTTGATTTTAATTCAAGTTTCCCCCTATAGCCCTGACGGAGACGTTCAAGATCTTGATTGATTCTTTAGATAACTGAGGGGTACTAAGCCTCTCCTTCTCCAGCATCCCTATCTCCTTCTCTAACTTCTGGAATTCCAGAGACTCTTCCCTGTTTTTTTAACAAATCAGTCTATGTAACTGCCCCTGAATATTTGCCTTAAAAGCATCCCAGACAAAATTGAGGTAGGTTGAACCGATGTTATTTGCAAAAAAGTCTGGGGTAGATATTTTAAGTGTGCTAATTAAGTCAAGATCAGATAGCATTGCCCTCTTCAGAGTCCATCTATAACTAAAACTTCGTCTAACACTCAAGTAAGAGAAAAAAATAGGCACATGATCAGAGAGGATACTTGGCAAGTTCTTACACTCAGAGTTGCTCAGGTGTGTCTCCTAAAGAAGGCAAATCTGTGCAGCAGATTGTTCGAGATATTTAAGAACTAATCTTTGCCTTCGTGGGCACCTGAGCCCATTGGCGTTCCAGGATTTGTATTTAATTTGGTTGCTCATTAATTCTGTAAAAGCAGTCTATTCGGGGGTACGACATTCCATATTATATAGAAGGTATAATTTCTTACACAAATCTGAGATTGAAGATATTTTTTTCGATTTTCTCCCAATGCTCCCCCACCCATGCTCCCCCTCTTACATCCACCCAGTATCCCTCCCACCCCCAGTGCAGCGCCATTACGACCCTGTGAAACGCCCCCTGTTCCTCTGGGCATGAGCCCTATGGGCGAGGTCTCCCCTGACGTGGTCCAGAAACATAAATGCATTAACCTTAATCGCCCTCTCTAGAGTACCTGCGACAAATCATCTTACAAAAAAAAAAACGCTAAACTAGAAAGAACCTCCAACTCTCCCCTCCCTGGTCTATACCTCACTCCCACCTCTTATTTTATCGATAAGAGTGTCCTCCTGCGTGATCTGCCTCCTGTTGTACATGTGGTTATTCCACATGATGTGGAGGGATGCCGGAAACCTCATTTGGGCCTTGGCCTCTAGTGATGTCAAAACCGTCATTCTATTACCCATCTCCCACTGTTTTGTGGCAGTAATATGTGATATGTCGGACCTTATAGAGAATGAAAATGAGCTAGAAAAAGAGCTACATTTTATCTGGCCGACTCTTAACGCAAAGGAGGGGATTTATTCATTTAGTGAATATGTTAAGAAATTTACCAGGATCTTTTTTGGCTTAGATTTAGTGGGGTTTCTTTTATACGGGTCCTGGTGTACTCGCTGAATATCATGCGCCAAGTCAATTTCCTGTGATTCCTGGAGAATTGTATCCTTTAGGAGAGAAATCATGACGTTTTTTATGTCCCCCCTCCAAATCTTTAAGAACATTCAATATTCTTAAGTTATTTTACCGGGCATGATTTTCAAGACGCTCAATATCATCCTTCAGCTCCCTATTCTGTGTGGCTAACTTGTCCACTTCAACTGAAGAGCTATGCAAGGCTTCCTTGATTTTTGGAATTTCGAGTTCCAAGACATCAGTTCTCCGAGTTAGTTTTACTTTTTGTGCAAGAGCTTCACATGAGGACTGGATAGCAGCTTGATTAGCTTCGGAGGTGGTGAATCTTTTCCCTATATCATCTCTCAAAGCCATCAATATATCAGCCAAGGAGCCAACCCCTATGATAGGGGACACGTCTTTTCCAGATGACTCTAAAGGGCCCGGCATAGATGGAAGACCTGATGGAGGAAAAGGAGGTGAAGAGATAGGAACTACAGCAGAGGCAGCCAGGGACATATCTTGCGGGGGATCCATCCTGTTGCCTAAATTACCTTGGTCCTCCAAGACCTCATACTTATTGGATATATTTATCACAGGGTCGATAATGACTGATCGCTCTACTGAGGTGTTGTCACCCCCGGAGAGTCCAGGGACTGATAGTGAGGTTTCTGGCAACAGAGGAGTGAAACTGCTCCCTTGACACCCCGGGGTCTACAGTTGAACAATCTGAACACTCTGAGCAGCCATACTGCTTTTGTTGTATGAACCCTTATCAGAGGAAGCGGATATTACTTTATAGAAGGACTTCACGGAGGGAGTTACTCTAACTTTTGAGGTTGAGATTTTCTTAGCCCTTCCCTTAGCCCTTAGACCTCAAATAGTTCAACCGGCCCGGTAAACCCAAAGGACCGAGTTCAACCTGGCAGGGTCTCTGAACCTGGGCCTGGAACTTAATAGGTTTACCTGGATCTCACCACAACACATATTCAGTCCAAGGGAAAGTCTCAAGATAACAGTGGTCTTCTCCTACCTTGTGGCCGCTCTCGAAGACTCTTGGCCCCAGCCGTTTGCTACCCTCCGCCTTTCCCTCGTACTCACAGGTGCTGACTCTGTACGATGCCCGGAACTGGAGGCAAGGGATCCGCCTCCTCCACTCGTACGTTGCACCAAAGCCCACGGCAGAGAGCGCCTCGACAATGGAGTACTGTGCACCATTTGCGACCTCCAGCCCACAGCCTGCAGCGCCGGCAATCAACCCTCTGCTCTGAGAGGGACGCGCCAGCAAACAACACTCTGCTCACACCACGGGAAGGGACACGAGAGAGCTGCTCCGGCTTAAAAAAAAAAAAACAGGCAAAAAGGTATGGAGGTAAGACGTATAGAGAACGATTAGTAGAAAAACTAGGGGAGGTATGCTATTTTAGCGATATTAACATTGAAAAAATCAATCGCAGGATTCTATCCAGGGTCCGAAGATACACATCAGAGAGGAGCACATATGCAGCCGTTTAGCTACCAGCGGCCATGTTTCCCTCCATCTCCATGGCTTCCACTCTGTGATAGAAAATCCTTGTTTGCCTCGTTGAAGCGAGAGGAGGTAAGCCTTGTATCGCTTTAATAGAGCGGATTCAGATGATAAAAATGGAGAAAAAAAATAAGGCAGGGTCTCACCCGTTTATTTAAATGAGCCCCCTGGTTGGTAATGTTCCGGGGCCAATGCTGTTATTATATTGCGGAGTCTCTGCAGCACTGGGGACCTTAATCTCACATGTAAATTAGGCACGGGAGGGCACAGAGATGTTTCGCAGCCTAGGGGATCGCCCCGTCTCCGGGTATTGTTTACTAATTGTTCAGGCGGCTTCGAGGCCAACTTAAGTCCAGGCATCGCCACCCTCCAGGGCTTTACTTAAATATGCAGGGTGGGCCTCGCCAGTCCCTGAAGCCTCGGTGGTGCTAGGCAGTGCCTTATTGGTTCTGTAATCACAAGGGCAGTACTCATGGTGTTATAAAGTGATACACTCATAGAACCCTTGCAGTTGTAGAAATATGCAGACTTCATTTATGTAATAGTCTGTTGATTTATATTTGGTAGGTGCACCACAAAATTACAAATGTTTTCCCTCATACTCTCCTATAAACAGCCGATTTCCACAATAAATTACAGACAAGTGTTGTCAGAAAAAGAAGACCCATATACTCACTTATGTATTGATAAAAAAAATAACCTTGATTAAAACAAAACAAATAAATGGAAATGCAACTTTATTCGAACAAACAACAGTATAAAATGAAATAAGTGGGTGGGACTCTTCCGGAAGCAGTGTACAAAACCTGCAAGACACAAAAGAAACATAAGTATGTGTGCCATGTCCAAGAGAAAAAGAAAGGTAGTCAGAATGAAAGGCAGATAGTGAGAATGGGACAGAGAGGGAGTGGGTGGAAGAGAGAAGGGGAGGAGATTCAAAAGAACAGAGGGAGGAGGAGACAGAGCATCGGCCTCCTGCACCCAGCCCTCACTGTTTACCTTCCGTCACCCGTGTGTCTAGGGCGATGGGGTCCGCGAGAAAGAGTGCGGTCTAGCAACTCCTTAAAATGAAACAGATATGAATACGGCCAGATATTACCTTATTATCTACAGCAATATCGCTTGCCTACACCTGTGCACCTGGGGCTCCTGTACCCCAGCCCCTTCCCCTGCACTGTACTCAATTGCAGCTCCTGCGCAACAAGGCTTCACTGCTCACCTGTCACCACCGGTGTGTCCAACGATGTGCCGCCGGTGCAAGCACCGACTCCGGGGTGACTCTCTCAGGGTGGCACAGCAGGTCTCCGGTCGGGGACAGTGGCATGATACCACGATGGAAGGCGTCAGAATGCCCAGGGCATTGTCACGGGGTGAGCACCTGCTACGCCCATTTTGCTGCATGCAACTCAGTGTCTGAAAAGGGAGAAATAATATACTGCTGGAAACGTCTTGAGGTAAATGAAGGTTTATTTCAAGCTTAATAGAGAACACCAGTTGAGTGCTTCCTTCCTTCTTGGAGTACGATGTACGAACTGTTAGTGGTAATCGTGGTTCAAAGAGGAGCTGGAGTGCACGAGAATACACAAAGTTAAATAATAAAATGTTATGCCAACGTTTACATACAAAGGAACAAATCGCATGCTAGAAGCATAATGTGCGAGTGTAATACAGTGGCGCAAGCCTGTGTGCATATACACTTAGTAATTCGCTCACTACAGTGTTCCAAAAGCCAATGCCTCGTGTCTATAGGGCAGCGGTGCCTGCTGGCTCAGGCCTACAGTATGGTCCTTAAAATGAGACAGAGATGTGACTGAATGAGGTCAGAGATCACATCATTAAGCATAGCAACATCGTTAGTTCGCACCTGCGCACCCAGGCTGATGCACCCAGTCCCTCCCGCAGCTCCGCACTCAATTGCAACCCCTGTGCACCCAGGCCCCACTGCTCACCTGCTGTCATTGTTGTGTGTCCAAACACGACGAGCAGCAGTGTTCACAATTCATATGCAGTGTTGATTGCCAGGATGGTGTACACCTCATGGATCCCTTTCCAAACACTATGGTCCGTAGGGTTCACAATTCATATCCAGTGTTGATTGTCAGGATGGTGTACACCTCATGGATCCCTTTTTTTTTTATTGTGCATTGTGATATGCGAGGTGGATGCAGCCATATCACCTGAGGCAGTGTGGAAGAATTGGGACACGTGGCGTCGTTGTTATCCTATTTATACGTATGCATAGTGAGCTGGGCTTGGTTACTCATCAGGAGGCTGGAGGAGTGCCAACAGAGGGGACAAGAGACTGGCTGGTATCCTACCTCAACAACCTTGAGCGGTTGTGAGGGATTACCGCCCGCCCTTTTGCCTATACTGTTTACTTGATGTTACTTGACACGTTGCGGTTACTCAGGTGTGCGCCTAGTCCTTCTGGAACACCCCAAAAACCCTCCTAGCTGTATAACTACCTCAACAACCGGCAGCAGATGGTCGCGCTTCCTCCTTTCCGATCAGAGTTGCGGAAAGTAGGGCAGGGGGTTCCACAGGGCTCGGCCATCAGCCCTATACTTTTCAATCTTTACCTCCGCCCTCTGGTCCAGCTTATAAAATCTTTTGGTATCTCGGCTTTCAATTATGCTGATGATACCCAGCTGGCCTTCTCCCTGGAAGGAAATAATGCGGTCCCGCTGGAGACATTCCATGGCTGCATGGCAGCTACAGCGGATTGGCTTCGGGCCAATTCCTTGCATTCAACAGCACAAAGACCGAGGTGCTCCACTGCTCCATGGACCGGATTCCTCGGGTACTTCCGGAGAACTTTTGGCCATCCACTTTCCCCGAGACAGTGTCGGCCGCGGAGTCAGCTCGTAACTTGGGGGTGATTTTCGGCCCAAATTTACAGCTGGACATTATTGTTAATAAGACCATCTCCACGTGCATGATGCTGTTACGCATGCTGCGTAAAGTCTTGCCCCTTCTCCCTGAGCAGGCCAGGCCGGAAAGAAGTGCGCGGGACCATACTGAGTCGTTTAGACTACTGCAACGCGCTGCTCCTGGAGGGCCCGAAAAATCTGCTGGGGAAGTTACAATGGGTGCAGAACATGGCCGCTAAGCTGGCTCTCTCTCGCCCTAACCTTAGCTCCTCCACCTTAGCCTTAAGGGACCTACACTGGTTGGCGGTGCACTTGCGTGTATTGTATAAAGCGGCGTGCCTAGTGTTTAAGGCGGTACATCGACAGGGCCCAGTGCTACTGCAGAATATGTTCGCTTGGTACTCTGCCTCGCGGTCCCTTCGCTCTTCTTCGGCACAATTGCTTGTGGTTCCGAGGTTCCAGAGAGTAAGGATGGGTGGCCGCTCGTTTAGTGTTGCAGCGGCCAAACTCTGGAACTCCCTCCCACTCCCTTTGAGAAGTCAAAGGGACTACTTCCCGTTTAGGAAAGCCCTAAGAAACGCATCTCTTCCCTAGGGATGTCTGAGCAGTGGAAGTGTTGTCGACCGGATCTCAAGCGCCAGGATGCCCTTGGGGCGACAGGACCGCGCTATATAAGTACACCTACAATACAATACAATACGCCACGCCAGCGTAGGGTTGTGAATAATTATTCCGGGAACCTGGGCGATGTTCAGTTCCTGCCTGGCCCGGAAGTGTACTTATGTGTGTTTCTGTTGCAGTTTTGACGTCGCAGAATGTGCAATTTACATTAATGTTGCATGTAACGGGAGGGTGGCAACTATCGCTAATGAGATGCTGTTCGAAAATATTGAATGGACAACATCACATGTCGTTGTCAAGCTTGTGGATATGCGTAGACACGCATGTCAATGGTGTGCGGTTATATTGAAAGTGTTGCTATCGCGAATCGCACACATGTGAATGTGCTCAGATGGAGGGAGGATCAGCAGTGAGGCTACGTCATGCATAGTGATAACGCTCATTACAGTCAAGCAATGCATGTCAAATGTGAATCTGAAAGTCTCACATATGACACACTACTATACTGGTAAAGCCTGACAACAGAGCATACTGCAACACACATCTACACATTACTCTTTACTGTTTGTCACATGTGATCTAGGATGTGCACTCTGCCCGTGGCTGATGATACCCCTTCGAGCCACCAATACCCAGGTCGAAAGGCAGCACAATAATGCGCAGACACACACACCAGTGCCATAATGTAACACACATTTGTTTTTTGATGTATCGTTTCAGATGCATTGCCATCACACATGGAAGGTTAATGTACAGACCATCACATTTGTCTCATCAAACGCTGTAGAGAGAATGACAAAAATGGTGGGGGTCCTCTAACTGTTGCAAAAGGAAATGTTATGAACTAGTCAAATGCTTTTTTTTAAGGTCACATGACAATTGCGTATCGAGCACGCAAGGAGGCTGCACTCAACGCAATTTTGAGAAAATATATTCATGATAACATAAGTTTATTACAGTAAGAAATATATAAATGTTTAAAATATTTTATATTATCGCTTGCTCTCATATACACTTTAAAGTTATTTAGATATAGTTTTGAGACAAAAAAAATGAGGGAATGGCGTAGGCGTGACACCATACGTATATGACCTAACGCAGGGCCTGGCAGTGTGGGCCTGGCAGCGTGCACTCGTCGCATACGCAACGCGCAGCGGGGTGACCCCATACGTATATGATGTACCCATAGCTTGGTACTGCGTACCCGTCGGATACCAAAGTAGCAGCTGGTGTACCTCATATGTATATGATGTTAGGCAGGACGCGGTGCCACAAACCCGTTGGATACAAAATGTACATCATTTACGAGTTTAGCAATATGGCAGATAGGATTCACGTAGTGATGGAGCTTGGGACTGCAGTATAAAACATTACATACTTTTTAAAGTTAAAAAATATTACAAAAAATAGAAAAAATATAGGTTTTATAAATGTTAAAATATGAAATTAACATTTAAAAAACCTTTGAAATTCACTAAAAACCCATAGGTTACTGGGGGTCCCTGGGGGTCAAGTAGCCCACCAGTAACCTCCAGTATACGCCAGGGGGCTGTGTTGCAGAGAGGTGTAAAAAGGGGCGTGGCCTCATTACACCTCTCTGCAACGCAGCCCCCTGGTGGATACTGGAGTTTCCTGGTGGGCTGGTTGGCCCCGAGGGACCCCCAGTATTCAAGGGGGTTTAGTTCTCCCTCTGCCTGCCACGTTGTACCTTGAAATGCAGGGGGGTACCATAGGTACCCCCTATGTGTACCCCCCTCCCCCTGGAGTCCCTAAGGGCCTGCAACGGGCCCCCAGAGCAGACTCTGCATGCTTTTCCGGGGCGGCATTGCCGCCACGGAAAGGCATTGGTAAATGCCCATTGTGATATGTGATACCGCCACCACACCGCCACCATATGAACCCTTTTCCTCCCAGGCGACCGGGGCGGGAAACCCTTCCATTAAATCTTTCAGTGCCGCTGTGTTGCTGTCTTGAATATTTTCCAGATGGAAGTTAAAATCTCCCAGGACCGTATAAGCCTTTCCACACAGTGCTTCTTCTAGGAAGCTGGCTGCTGCACCCAGGAACAGTGTCTTGGTGCCGGGTGGTCTGAATATCAGACAGCCCTTAAATGATTGTTGGTCCGATAGAACTAAATTAAATGCTAAAACCTCGCATGAATCTAATGATTTCGGGAGGAAGCTTCCTTTGATTGAGGGTAATAAATGACCGCGAGACCGCCCCCTCTTCTCTTTGGCCTGTCTAGTGTGTAGATAAGGTATTCTGCTGGAGTCGCTTTCACTAGATCCGGACCAGAGGCCGAATCCGTCCATGTCTCCGTTACAAATGCTATTTTAATTTCATTGTCTTGAATAAGCTCGGCAATTTCTAGACTATGCTTGACCAATGATCTTGCATTGATCAGGAGACAGTCCAGCTCGCTCATCATAGTCTCCCCACTAATCCTGATGCCCGGGGTTATTGCCTGAGACGGGCACATAAGAGTATCTGGAATGTGTTCGTGACATACATGACAGATATGAGGGCCTCCTTGTGTGCTGCCATCCAGCCACAGTGCTTTACAACCTGTCTTTCTCTTCCCCGCATTCAGACCCAGGAGTATAATATGCCCATAAACCTTGCGTGGGGATCTGCCTGAGGTAAAACGGCCAGGGATCATTGCTCTAGGCACGGGACGGGCGCAGACGGGCTTGCCTTTGGTGCGGGACCGGCGCAAACGGGCGAAGACGGGCGAAGACGGGCGCAGTCCGGCTTGCCTTTGGCGCGCCGCCGGCGCACCCGCTGCGCGCACTCGCTGCCAGCCCTGCTTTTAAAATGGTGTTGGGAAAAAGCCTAGAGCGCTCACCCTGGCCCAAACCAAAATGGCGGCCGTCCGGGCGAGCGCTGGATGAAGATCCCTCCTTCCAGTGCCTCTGATGTATGTGAGACACGGCCCCAAGCTATGCGCTTCAATGTTATAATTAGCGGTGAGTTAAATTCATTAAACATACAATATTCAGTGAAAAAGTTAAAATGTTTAAAAATCGACATTTCAGTTCCCTGATACCCAGAATCCCTGTTAGTGCAATAAACGCAGTAGCAGCAATGAGATTAGCAAAGGTTGTAACCTGCTCCCGGCTCACGCCTCAGGAGCTATCAGGGAGCTATCAGGGCTTGGCGGTCGCGCCAGCCCTGCTTTTAAACAATGTAGTAAATCAGTATAAAAAAATATAACAATTAATACATTTAAAAATTATCATTTACAAAATCTTTGAAATTCACTGAAAAAAACGTAGGTTTCAGCCACGTTATAGTTGGGAATGATCATTTAAAAAAACCTTAGAAATTCACTGAAAAAACCATACGTTTCAGCCACATTATAGTTAGGAATTAGCATTTAAAAAAACCTTAGAGGGGGGCGTGGCTAGGCGTCGGCGAACATGGCCGCTTAAGCCGAGAGCTCCAGGCGACCAACCCTCCAACGAACATAAATCCGGCCATAATCCGTCAATTTCTGCCTACCGTCGGTGTTGTGGGCTCCCAGGGAGACTGCGGCGCCCTCCGGTCTGACCCTGCGGCCCTCCACCGCCGAGTGGTGACTTGCGACGCTTCTCCCTGGAACGGAGCCTGGAGCGAGACCACGCATTGGGCAGCCTCCGCTCTCAGGCGAGGCCCCGGCCTCAAGGCCTACCCACCTGACCCTGCGGGAGCTTCGGGACCTCACCACTGACACCATTGGCGCGCCCCCGGCTGCAGACACCCGGGGGGCGCTCTCGCCCCAACACAGCGCCGGCGATCTGCCACCGACGGCGAGGCGGTGTGACCAGCCCATCCTATGAGAGGACCGGAGACTGAGACCACGACGCCACGTGGCGAACCCGGGCTGGGTCCTGCATATCCACGGTCCTATAGACGGCGTAGCCTTGCACAGGGGAGTGTCGGACGTATACGCGGCACTGTATACCCGGTAGCTTGGCTCGCTCTTGGTGCAGGAGGGGTCAGGGGACCTCCACAAGACCATCGACACCATTAGTGAGTGCAATCACATCCTGAGTGCTGTGACGCCGGCCCATTGGCCATCGAAGGGCGCAAAAGGAAGGAGCGGAGGCACTGTCCCCTGGTCCGTCGCTGGGGCAGAGCCGTCTGTAACAGTGGACCCACTCATCTGCTGTGAATATTGCGGCTGGACTGGGGACGGGAAGCCATCTTGTTGCTGCCACGTGGAGAGCACATAGCTTTGATACATAGACCGGGCACATTGGATGCGGTGTAAAGAAGGGGCAGCAAATCTCTGTGTAACCCCACGGTTTCCCCCCTCAGGGTTACGTGTTACTTGCCTTTATTGGTGGCTGGAAGCTGATGCCGCTTGCCTCTGCGGATCGGACAGAGGGGAAAATTAGTGCAACCATGAGACCCAAAACTGGCCCTTCCACACAAACCAACAAGCTGGATAAGTATACGGTGCAGAAAAACACACAACAGAAGGAGACACTGGTGGACGCACAGCAGAACCAAAAGGAACCGTCTTTAGCTAATATCATGGACGCCATCCACTCATTGGGGGCGACCCTGGAGATTGAAATAGACAAGGTATCCATTGAGGTGAATCTTCTCCGCGCTGACCTAAACAAGACGTCGGAAAAGACCAAGGCCAACGAGGCAGACATTGCCGAGCTGAAAACATCTGGGAAGCGGCTGGAGCAACGGGTGAGTGACCTAGTCCATCAACACCGGCAAATGGCACTTCATCTTGATCACCAGGAAGGACGGGCCCGTCAGGGTAACCTCCGCCTCGTAGGCGTGCCGGAGGGCCTTGGGGGGCCCAGTGTGGAACTCTTTGTGGAGGACTTGGTTCTCAACCACCTCAAACCTAAGCGTCTGTCGAAATTCTTCACGGTCGAACGCGGCCACCGGGCACCCATCCCGATGCCGATACCAGGAGCGCCGCCTAGGACGATCATAGCAAAAATCCTCAACTACAGAGACAGGGACACCATCTTTCAAGCGGCAAGACAGGTGGGAGACCTACATTATGAAAATGCCACGATCCGTTTCTTTCCTGACTTTACCCTGCAGGTCCAGCGGGAGAGGAGCTCCTTCGTAGGTGTAAAGGCGGCCCTCAGGGAAAAGGGGATCAAGTACATGATGTTCTTTCCCGCCAAACTCAAGGTCCTCGCCGGCGGCAAATCCTTCTTTTTTACTTCACCCTCAGAGGTGCAGGACTGGCTGGACAAAGACTTGCCTGCCAATAGGAGGGGAGCGGAGGATCACAACTGGAAGGAGACACAGGCGCCATCTCCAGGCTCTGCGGCTGGAAGGTCAGAACTGGATCAACAAAGCCAACACTCCTGGGTGTCCAGACCCGCCAGCCCTTGATGGGACACCCGAGAAACGATGGATGGCCGTGGAGACTGAGAGGCCTTCAAGACTACTGTGTGGTAAATCATTGAATAGAGACCTTTGCCATATCCGCGTATGTTTGTGATTGAGGGGGGATTTCTATCTGCTGAATGGGAATGTCATGGACAAGCAACGGACAAACTTAATGCAGAACTTATACCGTGCACAGTTTTTACTGCTATGTTGGAGGGGGGTAGGGAGCCTGGGCAGCGGGCATGGCCGGGGGCACTGCGCACCCCTGACAACAGGTCCACCAGGAAGGGAAGACAGGTTATTTAAGGTTTTAGTTTCTTCCTCTTCTGGGGTACGTTTGGGGCGAAAGGCACTCTGCTAATTGGGGATGTGGGTAGTTTCAGACTTACGGAGCAGGGGAGCAGGGAGGGGGGTTGGAACTTGGGGTCTGGGGGTTGGAAGTGGGGGCGGGACAGGAGGAGGGGCAGTTGGGGTCAGGTATGGAACTATGATATGCTCAGGAAAGAGACAATCCATGTGTATTTATCACTTGTTGCACTGTTTTGAATTGTTGGGGGGGGAAGGGGGGTTCGGGAGGTTTTTGCGGTCACGTATTGCTATATCGAATAGAGTCGAAGGGCGCATCGGAATGCATGATCAAATTTTCTCACACAGTAACGGCTATGGCTAAGAGGTGGGACAAGAGACTTAAGGTCCTCAGCTGGAATGTGAACGGGCTGGGGGACAGGCTTAAGCGGACTATCGTTTTACAATTTATCAAACGCCATCTCCCTGACGCAGTG
Organism: Lissotriton vulgaris; assembly: GCF_964263255.1. Classification (NCBI taxonomy): domain Eukaryota; kingdom Metazoa; phylum Chordata; class Amphibia; order Caudata; family Salamandridae; genus Lissotriton; species Lissotriton vulgaris. The sequence goes on along the minus strand of NC_141685.1, from coordinate 704,296,860 downwards.
CTGCTACAAGAAACCCACCTGCTAGGTAACACATGCCAAGCACTCAATAGATGGGGATACACTCTGGCGGTCCACTCCGGCTTCACTTCTGGCTCTAGAGGTGTGCGAATCCTTCTGCGCCGTTCCTTGCCCCTCCTCATTGACCACACAGACACAGACCCGCAGGGCCGTTTTGCAGCACTGTCGGGAAGGTGGGAGGGTCGCAGGCTGAATCTTCTTTCCTCTTATATCCCACCTGGTCTTTAAACCCAATCTTACCCAGACCTGGGCAAACTCCTCCTCTTCCTTCCGGATGGTCAGCTGATCATTGGGGGGGACTTTAATGCAGTTGTCTCAGGAACCTTGGATAGACACCCTCCCAGAGACACGCCACAAGGGCCACGATGGCTGGCCGACTTTATAGAAGCCTTTGGACTAACAGATGTGTGGCGACTTCTGCACCCCACTGACGCCCACTTCACATTTTTCTCTGGCCCACATCACTCATTCTCCCGTTTGGATTACATACTCACCCCGCTTCAGCAAGACACAGTCATACAGGACGCCACACACTTAGCACGAGGTATTTCAGAACACTCACCAGTTTGGGCACACATTACGGTTGGGACTAGACGAGAGTGCTGCATAACACCGATAAATGCCTGGCACCTTAAAAGTGAAGAGCTCAGAAAAACGCTGACCATTTCCATAACTAGATACTTCGAACACAATGTTGGGACGGTGAGCTCCTCTGTAACACTGTGGGAAGCATTTAAAATTGTGCTTAGGGGAGAGGCCCTGTCAGCAATTGCCGGCCGCCGTAAAGACAAGGAGGCGCAGATCAATTCTATTGAAATAGACCTCGGGCGCTGGAGGAGGCGGCGCGATTGGACCAGAAACCAGAGTCGTTCCACCGGCTGCACCTTAAAACGGCAGAATATAGGGAGTTAATCACGGATGCGGCCAAAACTGTGACCAGAGACAAGACAGGCAGGATATACGATCAAGGAGACAAAGCTGGTAAACTTCTGGCATGGCTGGATCGCAAGCAGCAAGAAAATAGGGTTGTCCCAGAGATACGCACACCCTCCGGGGCTGTGGTTACGGAGCCCTGAGATATTGCAGCGGAATTTGCAAGACATTTCCAGAAGGTCTATAGTAAGGGATCTGACCGCCCGGAGGAAGACTCCGTGGCCTTACTGGCAGACATTCGAATGCTATGCTTGTCTGACGAGGACCGAGACGCCCTCGACCTCCCACTTGACACCGTCGAGCTGGAACATGCAATCACGGACCTCCGCCCAGGTAAAGCTCTTGGACCTAATGGTCTTCCAATTGAGCTCTACAAGCTAAAACCGGACGCCCTTAGTTCACACCTCAAACACATGTTCGAGGATAGCAAGGCGGCGGGCTCCCTGCCACGCGACCAACGCATAGCCACTATTGTAGCCATACCAAAAGAAGGGAAGCCGAGAGAGTTGTGCTCATCATACAGACCTATTTCGCTACTTAACGCAGAGCCAAAAATACTGGCTAAAACTCTCGCCAACAGACTCCAGTCGGTCCTACCCGCCTTAGTACAACCAGACCAGTCAGGCTTCATGCCCCATCGCAATACGGCACTGACCTTCATCGCCTCAATGGTGTATTGGGAAGGTGTCACACCCTACAAGAAGATGCAGTGGTGGTCTCTCTCGATGCCACCATGGCATTCGACACCCTAGAATGGCCCTACATGGTCGTGGTGCTCCGTAAACTGGGTTTCGGCCCAAACTTCATAGCGTGGATTCCTCTCCTCTATACGGAGCCATTAGCCCAAGTGGTAGTTAACAACAAGGTCTCCAAGGTCTTTGGCCTGGAAAGTGGAACTATACAGGGATGCCCACTTTCCCCCCTCCTGTTTGCACTCTCTCTCGAACCGCTTGCTGCATGGATAAGACAAGACGTATATCTTAAAGGGATTCGATGGGCCGATGGATGGGAGGATAAAATCTCCCTATACGCAGATGACATCCTCCTCTACCTAACGAGGCCCGACGGTCCATTACGGCGGTACTTGACATATTTACGAGTTTCGGGAGAAACTCCGGGTTCCAGATCGACTGGAGCAAGTCTCTACTCTACGCCCTTCGTGGTAGCCCCCCATGACTTCCCAGTACCTGCCCGATCACGTTGGCGAAATATGGTTTCAAATACCTGGGAATATTTGTCTCCACAGACAAAACCAGGATGTACGAGAGGAACCTACTGCCACCTCTTAGACGTCTCCAACGGGACTCCATCACTTGGCGAAAGCTGCCTTTGTCCCTGCTGGGCCGCGCAGCCCTTTTTAAAATTATGGCCCTGCCGCGGTTCCTGTATGCACTTCAGAACTACCCTGATCTGGTGCCCAACTCTTACTTTACAGCAGTGGAAGCGGCACAGCGAGACCTACTCTGGTCTGGTACGCCTAGAATTGCGCTACGCAAACTCACATTGGGTTGGTACGATGGAGGGATAGCCCTCCCTGATATCCGTAAATATTACTGGGCCGCACACCTCTCTGCGATCAACCAGGAAACATATAGTGACGGGAACGACCCAGGGTACGGGATGGACAGATGGCTCCTCCCCGGAGGGAACTATGAAGCTGTACTCTATTCTCGACCCGGCAAATACCCACTCACAGGACCAACGAAACACTCGGTGCAAATATGGCACATAGCACAACATAAACTTGGCTGGTCCAATGTCCTTACCATGGCCACTCCACTGTGGTCATCCGAAAAATTAGGCAACTTGGGTAATACTAATGGTTTACATGAATGGGATCTTATAGGTATCTCCCACATTAAAGACCTATGGGGGCCCCAAGGAATCAGACCCTTCACCTACCTGCAGGAAACCTATGAACTAGCTCAAACCGAATACTTTAGATATATGCAAGTCAGACATTCTCTCCAGACAACCATACCCCCTTGGGACTACACCCCCACAAGCTTCTCCACTCGAGGATAGACTGCTAGATGGGCACCTGCCAGAACACGCCATCTCCCTCACATATAAAAAACGAATAAACAATTCCCCTGATACACTCCTCTCCCTTAAAGGGAGGTGGGAGGCGGATGGGCTGTAGATCGACGATGAAGAATGGTGGAGTGCTTTGGCCTCCCCTAAGGAGGTCGCAATTTCGTCTAGATTAAGGCTCATTCAACTTAAAATATTACACAGAGTTTATCTCTCCTGTACTAGGCTGCAGTTAATGGGGAGGGGCTCTGCAGGAGGGGTTGTGGTGACACGGGTTCTTTCTTTCATATATTATGGGATTGTTCGTTGGTGCAAAGATACTGGAGGCGTGTGGTATGCTGCATGCAAAAGGTGTCGGATGTAACATTGCGACCAGAAGCTAAGAGATGCCTCTTAAGCATCTGGGAGCCCACAGATTTGCCTACGAAGGGGAAGCTCTGGGTCACGCTGGGGCAAATGGTGGCAAAAAGAAACATTGCTCGATTATGGGGCTCTTCTGCCACGCCGACACTGACTGAATGGAAAAGAGACATGGACTGGTGCATGCTGCAGGAAAAAAACTGTCTACATGGCACGAGGATGCCTGCGCAAATGGGGAGAGGTGTGGTCGCGTGGTAACGACTTCAGAGGTAACTTGTGTGAGCCTCCCGAGTCCGCCGCTCTGGCACAGAGACCATGGACTGAAACCACTAGGTCTCAAATACTGTTGTCTTTTATGCTGTATTATTCAATATTCATGTATATCCGATGCTGTACCTTACTTGCTCATGCAAATGTACTGACTGCTCTGTATTCACTTATTTTTGCAAATAAAAAGAGTTTTAAAAAAAACAAAAAGCCTTAGAAATTTACAGAAAAAAACATAGGTTTCACACATGTTATAGTTAGCTGGACATTTTACTCATACAAAACCATTGAAATTCCCCTGTTATAGTTAGTTCAGCTAACTATAACACGCACGCCCGCAATGCACTGCTGATGACGTCACATATTACATCACTCATGACATGGTCAGTGACATCACTCATGACATCACTCATGACATCTCAAATGACATCACTCATGACATCATCCTTGTGAAATAGACTTTTTAAAACATGATTCTTCCCTTTCAGTTTACATTTGGGTAGATATTGTACCTTGAGCAGGCCTTGTGTCAAGGTGGTGCTTCTCCTTCTCTGACTTGCACAGGAACAGAAGTTGCTCTTTTCCCAACTCCCTCTTAAACACTCCCTGAAGAAGATACTAAATCTTATCTCCAAAAGACTCCCGAGGGGGAAGGGGGAATTGGATAAAATAACAAATAAGAAGAGGGCATTCAGGAATTCTAGCTTCCAGTTTCTTCCTGTAATTCTGGTTCTGATTTCCAGCGACTGGTGTTGAGGATGGACTAGGGACACTAAACAAACAATAATTATTACTCTCAATCCTACCTCAACTCTGTTCTACTTTCTCTTCTTATTTTAATGTCTAACACCTACCCAATTTTCCTGAATACTGAGCCTCTCTCCTACTTCTGGTATTTAATTATTTTCTCTGATATATTCTCTGCTCGGTGTTACACTCAGGCTGGATTAAGCACATGAATACTTCTTATAGGTTGTTAATCTCTACCTTTGAATGTATTTTAATTAGCTTTACTTATGAAAAATAACCTACCTAAGTTTTCCTGAGCGCTAACTTCTTTAATTAACTCTCTTCTGAAGTGGTTATATAATAGTTCTGTTATTACCTGTCTTTTTATTTTATTTTTAGGTAATCCAGGATTCTTCACTCAAGGTATGCATAAACTATTTACATAAGCTATTATTTAACAATGTTCTCAATTAGCATTCTCAATTCCTTTCGGAAATAAATTGTTTGACTCATCACAAGTAGCAATTTAACACTCAGAAATAACTTAGCTGAAGCAAAGGTCTTCTTTCCTTGACAAAACCACTTGTCAACGAGTTCTCACTCTTTTCCTCCTTAAACGGGAAATACTGGAAAGCATCAAAGGATTAGTCAGACTGACTGGAACCTCTCACAAAGCTTTCTTGTCACGAAGTTGAAATGCCCAGGCTCAAACGTGAAGACGCGGAAGCGGATTCCCTAAACCTGACGGGCTTCAGGATAATTGTAGAACCGAAAACGCACTAATGGTCGCACTCTGGGGGGAATTCACATGAATACAAACAGAGCGCGATACCGTGAAAAACCTCAGTGAAGTGTGCAATTTTCTGGCAGCGCGCGCTTACCAAGGTTCCAAGAGCTCGAGAGACAACAACTAGATCGTAGAGATGATCGAAGGATCAGCTGCTGTTATCTTGGAATCCTTATCGTGCCCAAGTTGATTCCAAGAGCGACTTTCCAATTAATTACTTTTTCCTTTACGTAATCTTTTGCCTAGCAAGGTACAGATATATGTCACAGGATGACACCTTGACACGCCCCACTTATTCTTGCATATCCAGCCTCTTTTACATTCAAAGACTCCTTTCAAATTCCTCTATATTCCATCCACTTATTCCATATTTTACCCCATTTCTCAGGGCATCCCCAGCTTTGATAGACTACTTTTCCGGCTGCTCCACACCAGTCGAGATCGTTCTCCGAGTCAGTAACTTTTGGTGAATGTATTGCCCCCATGCCTTTGCAATGTTCTGTTTAGCAATTACAGCTGCTAGTAGCAACCATGTCCTAGTATGCTGTGGCCATTTGGTCTGTCTGGTGATGCATAGTAAGTGCCATCTAGCGTCTAGTGAGACTGGTTGCCCTATGGCTCTTGACATCACCTGTATGATTTTGCTCCAGTATCTTTGCAGTCTTGTGCATTCCCACAGCATGTGATAACAAGCATTTACAATGCAATGGTCTCGGCAATATTAAAGGTAGAGCTATTGGCATTGCTCATGATTCTATTTTTAAATCATAAATAAATGGCATTGTCATTTACATTGCCAATAGCTTAATCACTTGCATATGCGAGACCAATTGCATTAGCACCCACACACAGAGTAAGTAGTAGAGTAGAAAAGTGAGTGGTTGATGGTGAGTAGGATAGAGTTATTAGTAAAGAGAGTATTAGAGAGCAAGTAGTAAAAAGTGAAAGAGTGAGTATTACATAGTGAGAGAGTGAGTAGTAAAGAGTCCTAGAGCCACACACATTTACATGCACAGCCACACCTTTACATATACAAAGTGTATTTTTATTTTTAGTAGTAAAGAGTGAGTAGTATAGTGACTAATTATGAGTGAGTAATTTTGAGTAGTAGAGAGTGTAGCAGAGTGTGTAGTACAGTATTACAGTAAGTACTATACATTAGATACTATTTAGTACAGTGAGTAGTAGTAAATATTTGATATTGAGTATTACAGTGAGTAGAGAGTGTTATGGAGTCGTATAGTAAGTATTCGAGTGAGTGTTGATAATATTTGATAGTGAGTATTATAGAGTGACTATTTCAGTGAGTATTTGTGAGTAGTAGAGAGCGTAATAAAGGGTGTGTAGTAGAGTGTGTAATAGAGTGTTATAGTGAGTACTGTAGAGTATTTTTGTGTACTAAAGTTAGTAGGGAGTATTAGAGTTGTAGAGTAAGTATTTTAGTAGTAGAGTGAGTAGTAGTGAGTAGTTGATATTTAGTAGTACAGTGAGTAATGGCAGTAGGTGAGCATGAGAGAGTAGTAGAGAGTATTAGCTGACACAGAGCCACACACACAGAGCCACACGCACACACACAAACAGAGCCACACACACACACACACACGCACACACACACACACGCACACACACACACACACACACACACACACACACAGCCACACACACACACACACAGAGCCACACACACACAGAGAGCCACACACACACAGAGAGCCACACACAGACACACAGAACCACACACACACAGAGTCACACACACACACACACACACACAGAGCCACACACACACACACAGAGCCACACACAGAGAGAGCCACACACACAGAGCCACACACATACACACAGAGAGCCACACACACACACACACACAGAGCCACACACACACACAGAGCCACACACACACAGAGCCACACACACAGAGAGCCACACACACAGAGAGCCACACACACAGAGAGCCCCACACACAGAGAGCCCCACACACAGCTAGCCCCCCACACACACACACTGAGCCCAACACACATACACAGAGCCCAACACACACAGAGCCCAACACACACACAGAGCCCAACACACACACAGAGCCCAACACACACACAGAACCCAACACACACACACACACACACAGAGCCCATCACACACACACAGAGCCCAACACGCACACACAGAGCCCAACACACACACACACAGAGCCAAACACACACACACACACACACAGAGCCCAACACACACACACACAGAGCCCAACACACATACACAGAGCCCAACACACACACCCAGAGCCCAACACACACAGACACACAGAGCCCAACACACACACAGAGCCCAAGACACACAGAGCCCCACACACACACAGAGCCCAACATCCTCCTACATTGAGTTTTGGAAGGGTCTCAAAACTCTGCTCTTTTCCCAAGCCTACAAGGCCTGATCCCTCTCTGCTCCTGTCACCCCTCGCAGTCCAAAAGCGCCAAGAAACGGGTGGTAGAAGAGCGCTATATAAATATTTTTAAATTCAAATTCAATTCAAATCCAACACACACACAGAGCCCCCACACACACAGACACACAGAGCCCAACACATACACACAGAGCCCAACACACCTACACAGACCCCAACACACACACACACAGCCCAACACACACACACACAGAGCCCAACACACACACACAGAGCCCAACACACACACCCAGAGCCCAACACACACAGACACACAGAGCCCAACAGACACACAGAGCCCAACACACACACAGAGCCCAAGACACACAGAGCCCAAGACACACAGAGCCCCACACACACACAGAGCCCAACACACACACAGAGCCCCCCCCCACACACACACACACACAGAGCCCAACACACACACACAGAGCCCAACAAACACACACACACAGAGCCCAACACACACACACACACAGAGCCCAACACACACACACACAGAGCCCAACACACACACACATAGCCCAACACACACACCCAGAGCCCAATACACACAGACACACAGAGCCCAACACACACAGAGAGCCCAACTCACACACAGAGCCCAACACACACAGAGCCCAACACACACAGAGCCCAACACACACAGAGCCCAACACGCACAGAGCCCAACACACACAGAGCCCAACACGCACAGAGCCCAACACGCACAGAGCCCAACACGCACAGAGCCCAACACACACATAGCCCAACACACACAGAGCCACACACACACATACAGAGCCCAACACACAGACACACAGAGCGCCACACACACACACACAGAGCGCCACACACACACACAATGTTCCATTAAGGAGGGTTTATCTCCCTGCACGCATTTAACTCGATGTGTTCTTGTTCGATATCTTCATTTAAAATGCTTACAAATGGAAAAAAGATCATGGCATTAACTGCGCGGGCACTCCACGAACAGTAATACATTGTTTATTATCTTTGCTTGGGAAGAGGCGGGTCTGGCCCACTGGCTCCATGGAACACACACTGAACTGGATAACGTGATTGGATATTCTCAAGATTGAGACCTATACGGTGCCCTCGGGTGATCTGAACACAGGGGTCTCAGCATCATCTCCCTGGTCTTTCCATGCGGTTGCAACAATCTTCATATGCCTTTCCTTGGTAATGTTGCGACCAGTGCTTTAAATGGGCAGGTTCTGTCCAGAAGTGAGCACCAGCACGTCTCACTCTTTATTTTGATAGGGAGCACCCTGGAAGTGAACGGTGGGGAGGGGGGGTGCGGGCGGGAGGAATGTCCCCAATCCAAATGACTTAACAGCCCCCAAGTACAATGTCATCAAAAGTAATCCGTGCCGCCTATATCAGAGACAGCAACAACCCATCCCTCGCCTGCCTACACGGCCCACTTCTTAACTCCAAGGACAGTTACTCTATGCTAACATCAACCATATCTGCCCCTTTTTTTATAGCACATTCGACAGGCCTTCCCCTCCCGGCTTCACCGCCATGGCCACGTCTCAGAGCTGCTGCCCTTTCTCCATCCTCACCTGGTCCTTGAACAGTCTTCCCTTTCTGTGCCCTTTCCAGGTGTGGCAGAGACCACCCTGCCCCTATTTTCCTCTGAGTCCGCTCTGACATGTTTTACTGCCCTCATGCAGCACCGGTCGCGCCACCACAACAAACAAGTTCTGTTGGCGAAAGCCCCCAACTTCCTCCTGTCGACCCCATGCCAACCGTGTGTTACACTTCACGCCCCTCCGACCAATCTCAGCTGTGCCAGCTATTGCACTATTTCCACACTCGGACAGTTAGCTATGGCATTTACGCATTCCAGCCTAACAGCAGTGCTTGAAGCACTGTATGGCTTCCATGTGCACTGCCTCACATTGCCCCCTGCAGCTCGCTGGCCCTGTCCACCGTGCCCCTCTCCCCCGTGCCTGGCACCGGCTTGCTCGGTGGCAGGGCAGACACCGCCTCTGTCCCGCCTAAGTCTGCCCGGCACGGCGTTACCTGGACAGATGAAGTCAGAGGCTCCTTCCCCTGTCAGTCCCCGGGGCGGCCCAGCCCCGTCTGGATCCTGTCAGACTCAGTCTGAAAGGAGAGGGGCTGAGGCTGGAAGCAGGAAGAGGCGCGCGCCAGAGACTACGGCGGCCGAGTGAGCGACGGAGAGCCGGCGTGGCTCCTCCCCGGAGAGCCTGCCAGCTGCCCCTGGCGCCCTCTGAGAGTTCAGCCGAGGACGGCCTCTCCGGGAGCCCGGGCCCGGGCTGGGGTAGGAGGGAGACAAAGCAGGGGCTGAGCGAGGATAAAGGAGGACGGAGGGTGCTGGGGCGTGGGGGGGAGAGCGCGCATTTGTCAGACGGTGCCATTCACCGAGGCGCTGCTGGAAGCAACACTACCAATTACAGCGAGAGTGTGCGGGGGGAGGAAAACAATACACCTAACATTGGAGGCACGAAACAGACTATCAAAGGGGCGGTGGGGGTTATTATTGGTGGGTAGCCACTCACGTCTGATTGACGTGATAAGGGAGTTCATGCTCAAGCCCCAGTGACAGGTGAGGGTTCTTCCGGCGGCGGGAAGCGCCACCATTTTCACGCTGCCTGCACGCCCAAGTCGGCCCTCTGATTGGTTAATAAGGAACACCAATCAGAGGGCCGACTGGCGCGTGCAGGCAGCGTGATGAGGGGAGTGCTATCTCCCGATGAGGTCAGGCAGAGAAAGAAGAGAGAAAAAACGCCCCCGTATCGGGAAAAGGAGGGGCTTAAAGGGAGTGACGCCCCTCTCCTCCAATGGCTGGCCAGCATTTACGAGGCCAGCCAATGGAGAAGAGGAGCGGGTTCAAGCCCCCATTCTAACAAACTTTAAATCTTTGAACCGAACTGCGCAAGCGCAGCCTATGGTCCTTGACCTAAAAAGTACCCTCTCTACATCCCCTTATGCATATGTTTGTGTCCCTTTTACCCATCCTGTGTAGTCTGGTTCTCGTTGTGTATGACCTGTGAAGGATTCGAAGTTGTATGAGGTGAAATCGTGATTTTATGGCTACCTCTCTTAGGCTAAGTATTGCCCCCTGCCAATCGTTGTCTTCTATTGTCCCCACGTCATTCTCCCATGCCTCCCTGAGAGTCACTCAAGGATCACGTGTGTTGTTCATAAGTTTTTTAAATATAAGGGTGGTAGCCTTCTTAGTGAGTTGGTCTAGGAGTACTCTATCCTCTAATGGCATACTTTTGGGTATTTCTGTTCCAGCTGTCACATGTGCTTTCATGGCATGTTTCAATTGTGTGTATCGGAACTGTTCAGTGTCTGGCATTTATTTGTCTGACTGTAGAGTTCGGAACTCTATTATCTTTTAGCCCTTCCAGACATCTCCTAAATAGTCGATTCCTAGTCGCGACTATGCATGAAAGCCTCATAAGCAGCGTACCTCCCTTAGAAAGTCACTTCTCCTTAGAGGCGTTTGTTCCGTTTGCTTGCTTTCCTAATCCTATACAAATGACACTGAATTAACTCCCTCCACCTCCCTGCCCCCCCCCCCCCTCCCCCCTCAGGTAGAACAAGGTCATTATTCTAGTGCATTCAAAGCAAACCGATGTAGCAATAGACAGGCAAATACAAAACAGTCATCGTGATGGCAGCTGCTGAATTTTTCCATTAAATCCACTTATACTAACAGATAGTAGGCGCTCCCGAGGCTTTCAACAGACATTGAGGTAACATCAGGGGCTTAGGCAGTTGGCATTTCCCCCACACAGGTGTAAGTGATATAGCAAAAAAGAGAAAAGTTTAACGTTTCCACAAATTTACAGCAAGTACGGACAGGACAGCAGGTATGTAGTAAGCGGGCCCATAAATCTTTGGGTTCTAGCCTTTTAAGGTAACTCCTCCTCATAGATCAGCTACTGGTCCCTGCAGTAAATTAGGTCATGAAGCCATTTCTTTACCGTTGGGACGGCCTTGGCACCCCAACACTGCGCCACAGTCCTCTTTGCAAACAAAGTAGACACTGCAACTGTACGTCTGTTACACGGCTTAAGGTGCTCAACATATCCAAGCAGACACATCTCTGGAGTGCATTGCACTGGTTCCATCGCAACTTCAGAAAGCATTTTTACCACCACAGTCCAGAAGGCAAACACTCCTGCACACAGCCACGCTACATGTCTAACATGTAGCACACCTCACACAGTTAGCAGATTCTTGCAAGCCATACTTGCAAAGCTGCACAGGAGTATAATATAATTGGTGTAATAATTTGAAGTAAATTATCCTGAGGTTGCAGTTCGCTGTTAACCGGCCAGTGAGTGCACAGCACGCCATCCAAACTTCAGGCGCTAGGGTGATTCTTCATACTGCCTGCCATTTAAGGCAAGAGGGGTTATCAACTTGTTCTCGTTCACGCAGTGAACCGTTATATAGGGTAGTTATTAAGCCCCGGTGCCCTTCTCCCGCCAGCATTGCCTGCAATGCCCGTAGAGTAGTAGGGTTCAGCTGGATATTCTTGATAGACAGCCCTAGTAGCCTGTCACAATCTGGCATAAGTGAACCGAACATTAAGCTACGATCCCCACCATTCTGTGCATCTTGCAACGACCTGAATCAACCATCCGTATACATATCACCCATCCGGGATAGACACGCATCAGTAAATGCACGTAAAGCCTGTTTCTCCCGTGCCGCTGAAATATCGGGGTGTGAGGCCAATGGCAGCGAAGGTGCATACAAGTAGGGCAGTTTAGCCCATTTGGCCAACATTCGGCAAGCTCACGTCGTGCACAGTACAGGGTTAATTTCATTCCGCAGACCTCCCGCGCCGCCCAACAGTGTTGCCACCTGTAGCGGCATTGGAAGAACTGCATCTGCTTCGATAGCAACATGCGGCCGAAACCACTGGGGGAAGTGCCAATAATGTGCAAATTGCACTTGTGCACACAATTAGTAAAGTTGAAGATCTGGGGCCTCAAATCCTCCTCGATCGAAGGGCTGCACTGGAAGGTCTCACCTGCATTATGGTTTCTTACCGCCCCACATAAATGTCAGTAGCGACGATTGAAGGGTTTTGAACAGTGCCACATTTAATTTCATTGGAATATTAACAAAGAAATAAAGCAGTTTAGGGAGATAGGCCATTTTTACAACCACTATCCTATCTGCCAGAGAGGGATGTATGTCGTTACAACGCATACTTTTACAACGCATACCTTTACAACGCATTTTTTACACTGCAACATCCATTACAACGCATTCCATTACAACGCATTCCATTACAACGAATTCTTTGAAACTACCTTTACAACGCATTCCACTACAACGCATACTACATTTACAACGCATACCATTATAACGCATACCATTACATTGCATGTATGGTAAGTATTGGATAGTGTAGGGGTACAAATTACTACCGTGTGAGCATGCGACCATAGTTCTCAGATATCACTACAGTGGGATCCCTGTGCAGCCAGACTCCTAGATATTTCACTTTAACATACTCCCTAAGCAGTTCAGGCAGAAATACGGCAGGTTCGAGGACATAAAGCAACATATCATCCGCGTATAACGAGACTACGAGTGGTCTTTGCTGAAAACGTAAGGCAGCTGCTGCATGCATTTGTCGGAGTTTACATGCCAGAGGTTCAAGGGCGAGCGAGAAGAGCATTGGTGACAGTGGACACCCTTGCCTCATACCTCTTTCAGTAGGGAACGACAATGACACCCACCCATTGACACACACCCTAGCAGCCGGATCGTTGTAAAACACCCGAAGCCATTGAAGGAAAAATGGGTGAAAGCCCATCCTGGTTGAGACCGTGAACATGTAAGGCCATTGCAAGGAATCAAAAGCTTTAGCTGCATCTAACAGCACTGCAACTGCTTGGAAGTCAGGTTCAAAATAATGTAAGGTGGAGAAAACCGTGCGTAAGTTGTGAGTCATAGAGCGCGCGGTTACGAACCCCGACTGATCAGGCAAGACCAAAAGTGGGACCAGCAGTGTATTCTAGTGGCAATCATTTTTGCCAATATCTTCACGTCTATATTAATGAGCGAAAGAGGCCTGTTAGAAACGAGATCCCCGGCTGGCCAGGGCTTGCGCCAAAGTCAGTCAGAGACCACCACTCCTAAGTCAGGGCAAGGGAGTTACATGCCAAGATAACCCCTGCTCACCCTCTAGGTAACGTGGCGCGAGCAGCAAGGCTTAACTTGGAGGCGATATGAGTTAAGTATTTGCGCACGCACCCCAGCAACAACACCCAAGGCCCACCACAAAGGAAACTCCACACAAGGTTATATGAAAAAATAGCCTTTGTATTATAGTAAAAACACATTAGATAACACACAAACTTTACAATGTGCCAACAGGCACGGGCAGAATTTACAAGGGATTATATACAGGACAGGGCCACATGGCCACTGTCAGGGGTAGGCACTTGTTAGAAATAATACTTGTAGGTATAACACTTAGCACATAAACATATAATGACTGTAGCACTAAAATAGTAAATGCAGCACACAACCAGTAATTACTGGTAAAGGATAAATACCTCCTACGCAACCCTAAACACTGTAGGAAAATCACGCAGGGAACTAGGACCTTATCACCAGGACCTATAAAAGGAAAACCATCACCTAAGCAGGTCACTTTTAGCAAAGGGAAGGAAACCTAAGCAATCACCTAAGCAGGTCACATTTAGCAAAGGTAATAACATAAACAATTCTCTAAGCAGGTCACTTTTAGCAAAGGAGATAAAACATAAAATACCTAAGCAGGTCACTTTTAGAAAAGGTAATGGGACATCAACAATCCTCTAAGCAGGTCACTCTTAGCAAAGGGGATAAAACATAAACACATTGCACATGAGGCCTTAAAATACATTCAGAGGTGCAGGTTAGAACATTTGCGCAAGAATCACATACCTAAGTAAATTACAATGCGCAGGGTGCACATAGCACAACACTAGAATTGTCCCTCAGGCCAACTGGCCTCGCAAGGGGCTGAAATGCCTGAGTCCAAATTGTCAGGCAGGCTGCGCAGGCAGCCAAGAACACAAGCCTAAATGTGGCAATTGCCCACAAAGTGCTGGGCAACTGGTGCAGGAAAAGTTAGGGCAACGTTGGAGCTTCGTGGGCTCAAGAACCACCACTGTGGTACTGCTGAGCCTCTCTGGGCTCTAGACAAATGTGGGCGATGAGCCTATCTGGGCTAGGGGACAAGAACTGGCCCTCCTGAGCCTCTATCAGGCTCTCAAACACGAATGGGCACTCGAGCCTCTCTGGGCTCGCAAAATGAATATGGGCTGTAGCCTTGAGAGCTTCAGCGCTCTCCAACGATAAAATGCCCCCTCGAGCCTCAGGGCTCGTAAGTACTATTAGGGCGGGAGCCTATCGGGCTCTAACTAAACAAATTGCCCCCAGGAGCCTCGGGGCTCCAATCTAAATTGCAGGCTTCGTTGGAGTCCCTCACGGGGAACTCTGGATCAGGTAATGGCCCCAGAGCCTCAATCGCCTCTACACACTTGGGCCGCTCTCAGGGCCGTGCACTGCAGGGGAGGGGTGGGCACCGGCAATGTGCCCCGATGCCCTCCTCCCTGCACTCGTCTTCCCGGCCCCACTCACCAGACCTCCTCGCAGTAGCGCGGGGCTCCTCTTCCCTCGGGGAGCCTCGGGGACTCGGCCGGCAGCTTCCCTTCGCGCTGCTCGGCTGCCGGGCGGGACTTCCGGTTTGCCTCGAGGGGGCCGCGCTGTGATTTGCCGGTCGGCCCAATACTTCCGGGTCGCCGCGGGCAGCGCGACGGCTCGTAACAGGCAGGCAGGTGGGCTCTCAGTATCCGAGGAGTGGGCTCCCTCGTGATAAATTAAATATCCAAGAACGGGGCAACGCCGGGTGGGCACCGGCTCCCAAATTAAATATAAAGCGAGGTAGGCACTCGCGATGCGCTGCAATTTCGGGCAAATGCCGGGTGGCACCGGCTCGGCAATCGGAGCGCTCCCAAGCGCTCTTCCGGCACAGAAAAGTGCTCAGCGCTAGGGACAAAGAGAAGCGCTCTCAGCGCTAAAGGGCAGACACAAAGCGCTCCCAGCGCTGGGGACAAGGGAGAGCGCTCCCTAAGCACAAAGTCAAGCTCCAGCAGGGTCTGGAGGCAGGCAGGGGGGCAAGGCAGGGCCAGAGCCAGCTCACTGGGTCTCCAGGCAGGGAGACAGTCCAAGTGGCGGTCCTCCTGGCCCTGGCAGCAGCAGCAGCCCCCTCTGGCAAGGATCCAAACCAGATTGTATGGGGACACAGCCCCTTCTTATACTGTAAAACCCTTTGTCTGTGGGTGCAGGGTGGGGGGAAACCAGTCGCAGCTGGTTTTGAAGTACCCTTGATAGCTCAACCACCCATTTCATTTACTGGCAGGGCTAGGGTCATCAGTCGCACTACAGGGGGTGGAGCCAGCATTGTGTGGGGAAAGTCCAGCCCCATCAGGGACAGGTGCACTCCTCCCAAGCCATCAACATGCTAATCTCACACTCACCACCGGGCAGACCCATCCAGCCTTCCTGGAGTCAGGCTCACCAGCCAGCTCCTAGAATAGCAATGCTCTCGCACACACAAATAAAGTGTAACTACAAATTTTCAAGTATAGTGCGACAAATGTCTTTGTAAAATAAACAGATGCAGATCTTTGTGTCTTTTCTTTTATGTAGGTTGTTTAATCTGTTCACAATCGTAGCGATGGTCCACAATCAGCCGACACGTGTTTCGTCGTGTTTAAATTGAGTCAACACGACTCTTCAGGGCTGACAAAATAGAAAACAACGTGTATGTAGCATTTGTCACATGTATCAGATATTCATGTTCATATGGTACGTGACAATAGTGGTTTTGAAGT
Organism: Lissotriton vulgaris; assembly: GCF_964263255.1. Lineage (NCBI taxonomy): Eukaryota > Metazoa > Chordata > Amphibia > Caudata > Salamandridae > Lissotriton > Lissotriton vulgaris. The sequence continues at coordinate 704,280,404 of NC_141685.1, read as the reverse complement.
GCGTTTCTATGATACCTTTTTCTCCCACGAGTTGTGCTTATGACTAGTGTGGGTTCTTGTGTGTGTGAAAACATGCTTCTTCAAAACTCTATTAGACATTTTGAGGCACATGGTGTATTGGTGAAGACACATTCAGGGATGTGACTATAACTTATAGTGCCGTGACAATTGTAGTGCTCATGACGATCCTGCAGTGGAAGAACTCAAGGTGAACAAGTGCCACTGTTGATTATTGAAAACAGTGTATGTGAGTCTGTGACAATCTAATAATGTGAAGGTGCATTTATTGCTAGTAAAAAGTTTGTGCATAGGTCCGATAAATCATTAAGAGAAATTCGATAAATGCAAACCTTGTGGTACGACCCACAAATCAGTAGGTCGAAAAAAATAAATACTTGTACTTCGGGTAGAAAGTTCTGTTTGGTAAAAAATGGAGGCATAAGAAAAAGGCAAAGTGCTGGGTTTTACTGAGTGATTAGGAGGAGAGATTGTAAACAATGGTCTTACCAGTCAGTGGCGTCACTAGGGAGGTGCGGGGGGTGCGGACCGCACCGGGTGACCCCTTCACATGGGGTGACACCGTGGTCCGTGTTGACAATAATCTTGGCCGGCGGCCGGGTAAGGTTAGACAGACAGTAATATTATTTTGCACACCAAAATGCTAAATAATATTACTGTCTGTCGAACCTTACCCAGCCGCCAGCAAAGATTATTGTCCAATTAGAATTAGGCTACGGGGTAGACGTCCAGACGTTGACGACGCGTCACTCTCATGTGACGTGGCTCCCAACCCGCCGTTTTCATCACTGCCCATGGCGCCAGGTGCACGCTTGTCTGTTGTCTTCAGCTGGTAAGTTGCACCCCCATGCTTACCTTCGGTGTGTGTGTTTGAAAGTATGCCCTTTGAAGTGGGAGCTGGAAAAACAAGGACACCGTGCCGCAAGCAGCATCTTTTAATACGCAGCTTTCCTAAAGCATGTGCCTCGGCCTTCCCCAAATTTTACAGACACAGAGCACATCTCCGTGGCAATGTGAGTATGCTGAAATGTGATCTTTAGCAGCTGTCTCCCTTGGCATCTGACTTGCAGAGGAGCATGGAGCGGAGGAAGGAGGCTGCCCTGGGCGCTGCCGGTGATGGGCACCACCTGGGCATAGCCTGTCCCAGCAGAGAGGGCACCGCCAGGGTGCAGACCCTGGGTGCCGGGGAGGGTGGCAGGGGCCCCGCCGAGCTCATCCAGAGGGCCCTGGAGTTCAGGAGCCAGGGGGCCGCTTGCTACAAACAAGGAGAAGAAGTTCCGGAAGGCCATTGGCAAGTACCATCGGACCCTGCTGGAGCTGAAGGGGCTGGGGCTGCTGCTGCTTCTGGGGCCCTGACCGCCGAGCAGAGGCACATTGTGGAGTGCATTGAGGTGGACTAATACAACAGTCTGGCAGGTTAGCAGCCCTCGCTACCCTTTGTGCTGCCCGAAAGACGCAGATTGGTTCATGGGAGGGAGGGGGGGGGGCACTTTTGCTAAGCTCATGCATTGGAAAGGCCGGTCCAGCTGGGGCAGAGCCAGTGTTCTCGCATGCGGCTGCTGGTGCCATTAGTGCCAGAAAGCGCCTCGAGCCCAGTCCCTGCACTTTATATGCTTCTTAATAGTAAGTGGGATTAACTGACTCTGCTCCCGCCCTCCCTCCTCATGCAACTCAATTCACCCTGTTTTTAGAGTGACACCGTCCTAACCCCACTGGCCTGTCAGGGGCAGCTGTCGGTTAAATATGTTCCGCATTTTCCCTCTGGGCATCCTGGGTCTGTTTTTGTTTACGTTCTTTCTTTGTTTATGGTTGTACTTTTGAGTTCTCTAGCTCCACCAGCCTGGCTGCCAGTTCGATACTGCTGCCCAAGTGCTGAATGCATGTCCGTCTGGCATGCATGTGGCGTCCAGCTTGTGTTTAAGCACCACATGTAATAGAGGGCTATAGAGTATTTCGCTATTTCACTGTAGAAAGACAAACCTGAGTTTAAATTGAGATCACTGCAGCAAATGCAACGCCGCACAGATACTTTAATATTACAAATTAGTTTAGAGGTAGGTAGATGTGGCAACAAAGTGGTATTGGAGATTTGTCTCTGGATAATGGTGGAATTCGAATACATTATTTTATTTGCACTACAGCACAAAGTGATGCATGCTTACCGGTGCTGTGCGCTGCCCATTCTGAAATAGTATATTATGTGTGTCCTGCCTTCGGTATGAGATGTAGGAACACAGTCCTACGATAACCTGTGCACTGTAGTGAGCGCGCTTTAAGTTTAAAAACAGTTCACGCTCAGACCTGTTGATTAGCAATCCTATATGCTATTGCATGAGTTACTTCTCTATATTGTATCTCTGGGCTGAGATTGCATCAGAGTTCCTTCCTTTCTTACTTGGTGCACACAGCGCTGTGACTGTGATTCAAAGCGGTATCCTGTCTGCCAATGCCTTCTGCAGTTTGTGTGGCTCAATTAAAGTGCTGCAACTTTCAGTAATCTACCTTAATTAAAGCGCTTCGGTGCTCGAGCTCTATTGCACTTTGAAGGTTTGTGCAAATGTAGCATGTGGATTGCTGGGGTTTGGATAGAGCTCAGAGTGTTGCTTGAAGCCGCTGCTACATTTAGGAGAGACTCCACTGAAAACCCCCCAGGCACGTTGATTTATGTGAACTGCACAGAGTTGTCTTCCAAATGACAGGCGCTAGGGCAGTCCGGGTGTAAGGCGCTAGAGTTACCGGCCTTTCCCCAAAAGCATCCCCTTTCTTACACTAGTTTACCATATCGTGACAGATTGCAATGAACTTTCACTCACGCAAACCTCACATACACCTGCACCCTTGTGTCAAGACGAGTGGCACTGCTGCTCAGTGCGCGAGAAATAATGCACTGAAAAGGAAGAGTCGGAAAGGTGAACACTGGCTCTGCACTTCTGAATATAAATAAAAAAGTAGCATTCATTTTTATCATGAAACTTTCTTTGGTGATGGAAACCAATTACTTAATAGAATTACAGGTTCACAAACAATTTACTTGAGCCCTGTATTATTTATTTGGCAACATTTTTGCCCTCTCGTCTGCCTTGTTAAAGAAAGTGGTTGAGTGATGTCTTGAGCAGAATGAATAGCAAGTACACAGTGACTGGTAAGACAATTGGCGTTGTAACTGTTAACAGGTGCTGAGCTACTGTTATTTAAGTAAACTCCAGTCAGGTCCGGTGAGCATGATGCGAAGCGCCACACATTGGAATGGGGCAGGCGTCTATGCCTCGAAGGAATGCGTCAAAGCCACACTCCACATTTTCCCACGTGTGGTTAAGACTTTACTATGGTGGCCAGGAGCAAGGGGAGGAGTTATGAAAGGATGGGTAACACCTCTGCTGTGATTTAGACTCCGGTGTAGAGGAGTGAGCTTGGAAAGGCACCAGAAGAAGAAGGACCCCCTCCGTGGGTGCTGCACAGATGAATACATCTCCTCAAGGAGGTCCCTCATGGATTCATGGGGTAAGTTGTGAGGGGGTGACACCATGAGTTACCCGCACTGGGTGACACCAACCCTAGTGACGCCACTGTTACCAGTGTTTAGAAGTGGACGACATCTAAACAGGACTCTTATTTCCTAGCTCTGAATCTAGAGCAATGGAGAGGTTCATCTGTGTGTTTTTTCTCAAACCGCCAGGTATAGCGGATGTTCACACGAGTTATACTGTGTGATAAAGGAGAATCGAGTATTAAGTGTGATTGTGAATTGTTAGAGAAAAGAATATAAGGCTTGTGAGCCGCTGTTTCCATTCTGCAAGTTGAAAATGAAAAACGTACCTTAATACGTGTGTGTACTAAGCTGTACCGGGAGGGGATCCAAAGCCAGCTCCAGCCAATCACACAGCAGGCATATTTTACATTAATATGCCAACTCCTAGAAGTGGCATTTCTACACATGACACACTCATGCCACATACACCATTGCGAAGCATTCATTCTCACGAGCTCGCACATACCAAATTCGAGTCTGCACTGCCCATGCATCAGGAACTACCAGGGACACAGACATTCCCCATGCATTCCTATGGGAGAGCAGGCCAGCCTAACTACATGCACGCACTTTACTCTGGGACACAGGGAAAAAGTTGCACAGACCAGAAAATCATCCTCACATATCACAGATCTAAAGCAAAAAAGATTAGGGGTGAACCTGCCAGAAGGGCCAAGTCCACCAAGGCCTATAAGAAGCGCACCGATTCGGAGGCTTATCTGGTTTCAACAGTGTCACATACACAAAGAGGAGAGAGGGACCCAAAATTCCCATAGGGCTAGGGTACCAAGAGACAATTGTCTAAACAAAATTCTCCGGGGAAACCAGTATAATACACCAATATAGTACACCACTCTTACAGTCACACTCAGCATCCAACAGAATATCTGTAGCACACTCTCAGGTTTATTCTATCCTCATAGTGAACTAGAAAAGCAAATCAAAAGTAACAGCGATATTGAAAAGGAATAAGCAGACGGTTTATTAAAAATGTGACAACAGCAACTATATAGTTAAAAATTCATAGTACATTATGAATAACAGGTTAAAAACATTTCATAGAAACACAATAATCCTAACAGTGGGACAGAAATACAGCAAGACACAATGTATATCAGATCAGGGAAACACGGTACTGAGACCTAAAGATAAGTAATTTTTTGATGCAGAAAGGCTCTAGGTAGAATACGTATTAAACTAGATACTCAAGAGCATATAGAAATGCATCCGTCACGTATCCGTGGAGTATTCCCAGATAAAAAGCATTGACGTGTTTCGGCAGGTCCAAAATAGATAACTGCCCACCTTCTTCCGAATAACAATTTAATCTTCCCACATTGCATTATAACATCTATTGAAAAAACATAAAAACAACATACATGTTAGAATACAAACTAATAAGATTTGATTTGCTGGTTCACAGAATAAACCAACCATACATACTGCCCTATTGGCTGAACCATCATGCATCATTCTTATAAAATTATTCACACGCTAGATGACCGAAAAACTCTGATCAAGGGATTGGTCTATTAGATAGTACCAGGGTCTGGATTAAACACCAAAGATAGGGGTACTGATAGTACCTTATGCCTTCAGGAGTGTTCTCTTACAAGTGCATATTTAGAGAAAGCAAGTTCTAGAATATGTGATAACGAGCCGTCAATCGCAGTTAAATCTAAACAAGGAATAAAACAAGGGCAATGGTCAAACACCCACAGATCAATACAATTAAAAATGGGGAATGTACTATAACCCCTCCTAAAATACCTACAGGGTAGATACGGGCGAACAGTATATCCACTTCAGCAACTTCTCAGTGGTTCAAATGATTAGAGAAGTACAGGACAATCTAGAGGGAATAAATACCAATAGTAAGCTAGATGCCTGGAAACAAGTTACTGCCTATTTTTCAGAACAGACTAGAACACAAACGAATTGCCACATACCTTCTAAGCCAAACACAACGAAACTATCATTTGGACTTTTCTCGTTATGCTGGAAAGATGTAAAGGTTTGTCCCAGGAGCACCGAGAAATAGCCGTGCCTCTTTAAAAAAATAGAGAAAAAGAAAAGGAATATAGGTGGATTCACTCTTAGATAAATAAAACCTAAGAGAGAGAGGACTTGCAGCAAAACAGATGGAGCGAAGCTGCAAGTATTAAAGTTCCGGCTAGTCCCTGCTAAGCATAGGCTTGCCTCCAAATGGGAGTCATGGATGAAAACGAAGGGGTTATGACGCGGGGTAATGTTCCTCCGAGGGCGTCTGAAATAGTCAACAAACAGAGCCCATTTATATATCCCACTACTCCCGCGCTGAATGCTATAAAGTTGCAGCAGCTGGGGAGAAAGGGTCACGTGATGGTCATATGTGAAAGTAGGCGCCATCTTTGAATGTCTACCACATAATGTTACACCCTCCCTACTACTGCAATATACAGACTAAAAACATGGCGCCCAAGGATGTTTGCACCATAAAAACTATAAAATAGATGGCTACAAGTAATTGAGCGCTATCCTCTCATGGATCATTGGGGAGAGCTAGCATTTTATAGCAAACTATTTGCCGACCGCCATGTTGTGATAGGCAAAGCACTAATGAAATACAAAGTACTCTAGAAGTTTACCAGTAGATCGTCAATTTAAAGTTGGAAGAATCATTTCGGATCAATCATATTATTATTTGACTCACACTATATATTATCAAGAGAGTATCACCAATTTTGAGGAGACCTTGAAAAATATATTGGTAAATCAAAAAATAAGGCTGCTAGAAAAAGGGGGCTGCTAACAAAAGGGAGGGATTTTTATAGCACTTGGATTGCATAAGAAAAATGGAAAAATTGTCCAGGACTAAGAGGTTGAATAGATGTATAAACACACAAGCTCATAGTCAAATTGACTGATCAAGCGAGATGATAGTATTCCTGTCATATGGACACGCACAGTGTATTAAAAAAACTAGGCGCTCCCACTCATCTCTTGAGTTTAAACCTTTGCGCATAGTGTCCAAAAACGAGATAAACCACTGTTCTCGAGCTTTGCGTTTGGCATCCCAATTACCACCAATTCTGCTCAGGGTCTTTTTTTCTAGAATAAACCAGCGCAGATCATTTTAGTTGTGTTGTTTCTCAATGAAGTGTGAAACCATAGGCGCATTTTCTTTCCTGGTCTTAATAGCCGATCTATGTTCCTGGACTCTGACTCTCAATTCTCTACTAGTTTCGCCAACATAGCCAAGGCCACAGGGGCAAAGCAACAAATAGATCAAATTTTTACTTCTGGAGGGGGAGGAGCTACGCGGGCATCCAAGATGGTCGCGTGAGCAGAGAGCTCCCGAGACCCGCGCCGCCCTTCTTTATCTATCCTGCACCTATCCTGATCAATTCGACGGGCTTTTGAAGTGCTACTCTTACTGATGCTGACGATCCTTTTTTGGTCGAAATCGGACCTCGGGGACCATTTTTCTGTCGTCTCCAACTTTTTGGCCTGCCCACGGACGTGACCGGGGACTCGGCTGCCTATTATGGCCGAGCTGTAACGCAACAACAACGGCTGCCTGGCATCTGGCCCACCGGTGGTGTACCACTTTCACTTTCGGTTTCCGGCCTCATCGTCCCTGTCTCCTCCTACTTTGTCTTCGCCTGCTGCCCTCACAGTGAGCGCTTTCCATTATTGGACTGGCAAGGAGGCCTGCTATATTCCCTCCTCGACCTGCGCTGCGGAATTTCTGGACTTTTTCCCGTTCCACTGCCACTCTTGGGTTCTTGACCGCCATCGACTGCAACATGGCGACAAAACCTGAGGCCGGAAAACGCAGAAACACTGTAACCCGGGGGGGTTCGGTCCAGTCTAATATGATCGAACGCTACACCCAGCCGAGAGGATCCCCCGGTGTCACAAGCGTGGGCGCTGAAGGACCCCAGACAGACATGTCGTCTTCATCTGAAGTATCGCTCCAAGACCTGTTGGCGGCCATCTCCGGACTTAAGGCCGACATGAGTCAGCAGTACGAAGCCATCGTGTCCAAGATAGACACGGTGGCTGTGGACGTTACTCTTATTCGGGCCGATCTTGCCAAAACTAACGAAAGGGTGAAGGCACTAGACCTGAAGGCGTCGAGCCTGGTAACGGACATGGCGGAGGCGCAGTCTGAGATTGGGAATCTGCGTGCCTCGCAAGATCTGCTGCTTAAACGTATGGAGGACTATGACAACAGGGCCAGGCGGAACAACATACGCCTGGTTGGAGTACCGGAAAGTGATGGTGCTGCCTCGATCGATTTACTGGTCGAGGAACTAATCGTTGCTAAACTTCTCCGGTTGGACTAAGTAAGTTCTTTGCCGTAGAGCGCGCCTATCGTTTTCCAGGAGGACGGGTGAAAGCAGGAGGCCCACCGAGGCCTATCATCGCAAGGCTATTTCACTATCGAGATAGGGATGCTATCCTCCAGGCCGCCCGTAAACACGGCCCGTTGAAATATGACAATAACTCTATCTCCATCTATCCTGACTTCACTCCCCAAGTGCAGCGACAACGATCCGGGTTCCTCGGAGTGAAGCGTCGCCTGAGAGACCGGGGACTGAAGTACGCCATGTTGTTTCCAGCCCGACTGCGGATAGAGTTTTAAGAACGTGCCTACTTTTTTGATCAGCCGGAGCGTGTTGCCGACTGGTTGGACTCGTTGCCGACGGAGGACTCTGAGAGCGGAGGCCCTGGTGGTGCTGAAGGTGGTGCAACGGCCCAGGAGTAACATGGGCCCCCGGAGGGCCAGATTGAGATTACGTACTGTACAGAGTAACTTAACTGTGTGCTCTATGGTTATGCCCGTGGCGGTGCGGGAACGGGTGATTTCTCCCTTCCTCCTCGGGGGGTTCTTTGTGTAGATAAGATGGGGCGACAGGCACACTGCAGTTGGGGGTGGCTTTTTAGTCAGCAGGGGTGCAGGGAGGGGGGTGTTGTACCGGGTTTCTGTTGGGGGGTTGGTTTCTGGGGACTTGATGGTGTTTTGTTATGTTTGTTATGTCTCTTTTTTCATGGTATTTTATTGATTGCAAATATTCCGAACTTTGGGTTGTGGAGGGGGGTTGGGGTGGATTGCCTATGCCGCAATGGGGGGGGGGTGAAATGCGGGTTCTTTCTTGGAACGTCAACGGGTTGGGCGACAGGATCAAGCGGGGTATTGTGTTGCAATTTTTGAGACGACATGCTCCAGATGTTGTGTTCCTTCAGGAGACCCACTTAATTGGAAATGCTTGCAAGGCCCTCGACCGCCGGGGTTATCGCCTGATCGCCCATGCTGGTTTCACCTCTGGGTCCCGGGGAGTGGGTATCATGGTGAAGTCCTCCCTCGCCTTGGCTATTGACGAGGTTATCCTTGACCACCGTGGGCGGTATGCTGCTGTCTCTGGGAGGTGGGAGGGTAAACAGATTGTGCTGGTTGTTGTCTATGTTCCCCCGGGACTGCAGGCTACCACCTACGCTGATCTTGGCAGGACTCTTCTTGACCTTCCAGATGGATTGTTAATTTTGGGCGGGGACTTTAATTCTGTTATGTCTGGTGAATGTGATCGACTTCCCCCTAGAGTCCTGCTGCCGTCCCAAATGTGGCTCAATGAGATGGCTGATACTTTTGGCCTGGTGGATGTTTGGCGCTCACTGCACCCCGCAATCCAGCAATACACTTTCCACTCTGGTGCGCATGGCAGCCTCTCGCGTATCGATTATTTCTTTATGTTGGCTTCCACTCTGTCCACTGTCCGGGAGGTACGACATCTTCCCCGGGGTATCTCGGACCATTCCCCCTTGATGATTAAGATTTCTGTGGGTGGTTTACTTGGTAACAGAATTCCCCCTGTCCCTCCCTGGCATTTTCGTAGCCCCCGGCTCCGCTCAGATTTGGTGAAGGCAATTGATTGTTATTTTGACGAGAATGTGGGCTCAGTCACCTCCCCTACTGTTCTTTGGGAAGCCTTCAAGACGGTTATCAGAGGTGCTGCTCTATCGCTCATTGCTGCTGAACGTAGGGTGAAGAGGGAGGCTGTTCTTGCTCTTGAAACTGAGATCACTGCGCTTGAAAGTGAGTTGGGTGGAGATGACACGCCTGCACTGTTGCACACTTTGGAACTAAAGCAAGCCGACTATAGAGCCTGTGTCACTGACGCTGCTAAATTGATGCGAGCGAACCAACTAGGCCGACTGTATGATGTGGGTGACAAAGCTAGTAAGCTCTTGGCATGGCTGGATAAGGCTGAACGAGCGAGTCGTGTTGTGCCTGTCATTGTTCGTGAGTCCGGTGAGAGTGTCTCCGATCCTGGTGAAATCGTCGATTGCTTTGTTGACCACTTCCGGAAGGTTTACACGCCCGTTAGTGATCGGGATGAGGCTGATTCCAGGCTGCTATTGCAAGATATTGCCTTGCCTACTGTTTCAGACGAAGATGGGCTTGCCTTGGAAGCCCCTTTCACTGTTGATGAGATCGCTCTTGCTATCCGATCTCTGCGCTCGGGGAAGGCGATGGGCCCGAATGGACTGCCCATTGAACTTTACAAACTTTGTCCGGACAAAATGGCCGCCCACCTGCGCAACATGTTTCTCGAGGCGGTTGAGGCTGGAAGCCTCCCCCTCGAGCAGCGCCTTGCCACCATAGTGGTCATTTATAAAGACGGTAAGCCCCGTGACCGCTGCACTTCCTACCGCCCCATCTCTCTCCTTAACGCGGAACCCAAAATCCTGGCCAAGATTCTGGCCAATCGGTTGCTTAAGGTGATTTGCGACTTGATCCATCCGGATCAATCCGGTTTCATCCCGCATAGGAACACGGCCCTTAACCTGCGTAGGCTTCACGGTGTTCTCGCGAGGGCTCCAATTCTCGCCGAGCCGGCAGTGGTGGCCTCCTTAGACGCCACTATGGCTTTCGACACTATCGAATGGCCCTATCTCTGGGCAGCTCTCGCTAAGTTTGGCTTCGGTCCTAATTTCATCGCATGGGTCAGGCTCCTTTATGAACGACCATTGGCTCAGGTCGTGGTGAATGGTAGATGCTCTGACCCTTTCCCCTTAGACCGCGGCACCCGTCAGGGCTGTCCGCTCTCCCCGCTTCTATTCGCATTGGCGCTTGAGCCCCTTGCTGCGTGGCTACGGTGGGAGCCCTCCATTAAGGGGATCAGATGGTCCCCGGATCTCGAAGATCGTGTCTCCTTGTACGCGGATGATATCCTCCTTTATCTCACCTCCCCTCAAAAGTCGCTTAACGTCCTCTTTGACGTTCTCACATCCTTTGGTAAGAATTCGGGACTAGTCATCAATTGGACCAAGTCCTGTGTTTACGCTATAGCCGGGGCGCTCCCGCCTCTGCCTCGCAGGTTTCCCATATTGGTAGCGACTGATGGCTTCAAGTATCTGGGGATCTATGTCTCTATGGTCCCTTCGGTCCGCTATGAGCGAAACTTGTATGCTCCGCTCCGCAGACTCAAGCAGGACGTGCGACGGTGGCGTGAGTTGCCTCTATCCCCATTGGGCCGAGCGGCACTCTTTAAAATGATGTCGCTCCCCCGGTTTCTTTACGCTCTGCAGAATTTTTTCGATCCTGTTCCTGCTCGCTACTTCCGAGAGGTTGAGAGTTTACAGCGACAGCTGATTTGGGATGGTCGTGCCCGTATCGCCTTGTCCAAACTCACCCTCTCATGGTATGATGGTGGTATTGCGTTGCCGGATATTAGACGCTATTACAGGGCCTCACACCTGAGCGCTATCAACCATGCGACGTACGCCTCGGAACCCGCTCCCGCCTTTGCTTTGGATAAATTACTTTTGCCTGGTGGCAACTTCAATAGGGCCCTGTACTCGAAGGCACCCTTTCGACTCCTTACAGGCCCGACGAAATGTGCTGTGCGGGCATGGAGAGATGCTACTGTGGCCACGGGTTGGGGTGGTAAACTGACACGTATGACGCCCTTGTACGACTCGGATCGGTTGGGCAATCTGTGGAAGACGAAGGGATTCGAGAAGTGGGACATGATTGGGATCAGTAAGGTGGAGGATCTATGGGCTCGAGGCGCTGTTAAATCCTTCGAGGTATTGAAACTGGAATATCGGCTCGACGATAGGGAGCACTTCCGGTACATGCAGGTTCGACATGCCTTGACCTCCGTCTTTCCATCTGGTACCGATATCCCGCAGTCCTCCCCCTTGGAGGATCGTGTTTTAGATGGCCATGTCCCCGATAGCACGATTTCCTTAATATATAAGAAGCTTGTCAACAACAGAGCCGACCAACTTGAGAAACTTCGTGCTACCTGGACGGCTGACGGGCTCGAGCTCGACGATGAGGACTGGCAGTCAGCTGTATCCTCCCCTAAGGAGGTGGCTATCCCGGCTCGACTTCGCTTTGTCCAGTTGAAGATCCTCCACCGAGTGTATCTGACCGGTATGCGTCTGGTGCGGATGGGTTTGGTTTCGGATGGACGGTGCAGGCGTGGGTGTGGTATGGATGGTACTTTCCTTCATGTTCTATGGGAATGCCCGATGATTGCAGCCTTCTGGTCTAGAGTGCATGATGTTATGGGTCGTGTCACCGGGATCCCTCTCCTTCCCGAAGCACGACGTTGCTTGCTGAATGTATGGGAACCGTCCGACTGTAATGCTGCCCAGACACTATGGGTCACTCTGGGCAACATGGTTGCAAAGAGAGATATAGCGCAGCTCTGGGGCTCTCCTAGACTACCATCGCTCAGTGCCTGGAAAGAGAACATGGACTGGTGCATGTTCCGAAAAAAAACTGTTTATGAGGCACGGGGGCGTCCCAGGAAATGGTCCAGGGTCTGGGCGCAGTGGAATTCGTACCGAGGAGACATTTGCTCCCCTCCACTTGACTATGAGGTTCCTCTCCCCTCCTCCCCATGATTGACGTTCCGTTCCTAATTCCCAGTATAGTCTCTGCTTTCTCTCCCGTGCTCGCCCCCCCTCGTCATATAGGTTTCCTTATTTATTTGCGCTCTCCCCCCCCTCTAGCGACCCTTGCCATTATGATACCATGTGTTTGTGTGTTGTTGTTCTTTTCGACAAAACTATAAAATTAAACCTTTCTTATCCTATTTGATATGGCGCTATGTTCCGTCCGACAATGTAGTCTCGATAGATTGCTTTAACAACGTACTGTCTTCAAACCTACAGTTTAATCATCCGTATATGTCATAGCGGCCGGCCCTGCGGGGTTGTAGGCAGACGCTGTGTATTGTGCATTCATAAATAAAGGTTTCTGAATGTTTGTAGAAATCGTCAAGATTGGAACAATTCCTCCGAAGGCGGAGGAATTGGCTGAAAGGGATATTGTCGATTTGGGACTTGGGGTGGAAGCTAGTATAGTGCAGTAATGTGTTTTTCGCAATTGGTTTAGTATATAACTCTACCTCCAAGACATCTGCCACACACTTAATAGTGATATCTAAAAAATCAACCCTGCTTCTACTGATCTGGGAAGTACATTTTAAATTGGGGTCCCCCAAATTAAGCCAGATCAGGAATTCACTGAGAAGCTCCATTTCTCCATCCCAGATAAGCATGATATCATCTATATAGCGATACCAACCAGCTATATTCTCAGAGAATGGAGCAAGTTTGTTGTAAATATGTTTCTTCTCAAATTCATCAACAGACTGGGGGTACAAGTGGCCCCCATACTGGTGCCCTTCTTCTATTTGTACAACTGCTCATGGAAAAGAAAAATATTGTTTTTCAGAATCATTTGGACACAGCTCACAATGAACTCTTTATGGGTCTCATCCAGGTTAGCCTCAACAAGAAGACATCTAATCATTTTGATGGTATCATCCTGGGGGATGTTAGTGTAGAGAGACTCAATGTCCAGGGCAACTAGACACTGAGTCTCTCCACAAAAACACCTACCCTCCAGGAGCGAGATAATATGTGCAGAATCCCGAACATAGGATCTGAGCTCAACCACCAACGGTTGTAAAAAAATGATCTACGTACTTGTTCAAGGGTTCTAAAAGGGAATCAATACTACTAACAATAGGTCTCATAGAGGGGTCTGTTGAATTTTTGTGTACCTTAGGGAGACCATATAGAGCAGGAATTTTAGGATCTACTTTATTTAAAAATTCGTACTCCTCTTCGCAAATAACATCATTGTTCCTAGCCTCAATGAGTAACCTTGAACACTCAGCCGATAATCTACTTAATGAATTAGTATGGGCCAGTTCATAATTTTCAGCTACATCAAGCATGCTAATTATTTTTTTATTATAATCAGGAGTGTTAAATATAACAACTCCTCCGCCTTTATCAGCAGGCTTAATCGTAAGGCTAACATTCTTTTTAAGAGTAGTAATGGCATCTCTCTCTTCTTTACTGATATTGTGGGTCACATAATGGCTACTCTCATTGAGCATCCTATGTACATCACTCTCTACCGCCTTCTCAAAGACCTCTATATTTTTGCTTACCATACTAAGTGTTGGTATGAAGGAGGATTTGGGTCTTAAGCCTGATAGGTTAGTCATCTCTCTAGGAGGTCTATTCTAAATAAATCTGTGCAATCTAATCTTGCGGAAGAAAGTCCGTAGGTCTCTTTCTAAATCAAATTTATTGATGTTAGTCGATGGCACAAAACGAAACCCTCTTGCCTAAAACTCTCAATTCAACTTCACTAAGGTTAGTATCAGATAGGTTTATATGACTGGGATCACATCTACCGCCAATAGCTCTGTTTTCGTGTCCTGATGTATTCTTGTAGAGGTGGAAGGGGACCATGATTCTGTTGTTCCCTTCCTGAATTCCTGTTGAACCCCTGGCCTCTCCGGGGACGTGCATCTAAAAAAGGCTGTCCATATTCTCTTGGATTGTTTCTGTTACTTGTTTCTTCCCTATTATCTCCCTCTTCCTCGCTACTCGACCCTGAGGTGTCTGAGAAGGTAATCTGTTTCTTAACTCCCCTTGAGAAGATCGGTCTATTGTTTGGTCTTTCCCACCCAGTATCCTGTTTCTGTTGATAATAGTTTTCCCTTAAAAATGGATAGGCTAACTCCTGACTAAATTTTTCAATATCTCTTTTTAGTTTGTTTGTTCTTTTGTTAGTGAGATAATCTCTATATCTGTCAACTTCCCTATTAATATCCTCCAATTTCTTTATGGCATCATCAACCACTGAGCTTCCTCTAAGTTCTGTTTCTAGTTTATCAATAGCCTCTTTCTCTATGATGAGTAGTTCATGCGCTGTCTTGATGATAAGGAGATGTCACAAGCAGGGCTTCCCTAAGGGAGAGTGGTAATCGTCCCATCTCATACACCTCCGCGTACACCTCTAAAAGCCTTGGGGCGAGATCTGACACATAGGCCTTATAAACTCACTGGGCAGCCCACCCATCCCGGCAGCCTTCTTGGTTGGCAGGGACATAATGGCTAACTTCACATCCTCTTCATCAAATGGTTTCATAAGATATTCACGATGTGCATTCGAGAGCCATCCCAATGCAACATCATCCAAATATGAGTCAATCGCCTCTGGCGGAGGAGAGCAGTTAGCAGCATATAGCTTGGAGTAGAATTGCAATATTGCGTCACTTATCTCTGGAGTCGAATAATGGGCCACCCCATCCGTATCAATTAATTTGGTTATGTGTTCTTGACTACGCGGCACTGCTAATTTTTGCGCTAGTGAACAGCTGGGACAACCCACATCTCCATAATAGCGCACAATTTTCCAATGGGAGCAGTGCAGTAACTCCTGGTCAACGTTTTGTTATGTTCAGTGACAAGCACTCGTATTTCTGCCAATTTTGCTGGGGATGGGTGGTCTCATACTCTCATTCCAGCATGGAGATATCAGACGCCAATTTGGTAATTCGTCATTGGATATCACGTAGCACACCCAACTGTGCCCCTATTCAAGCCCCTCTGATGGTCACTTTAAACGCCTCCCATAACTTCCCTGCGCTATCCACAGACCCCTCATTTTCTCTAAAAAAAATCCTGATCGCGTCTGCAATCTTCTGCCTGAACACTATATCTGTTATCTCAGTTGGTTGTAGTCGCCATCTGAAGGGCGGTCGTTCACAAGTGGGAACCTGTAAGTCAAGGACAACCGGAGAGTGGTCCGACAGCATGCGAGCCCCATCACTCACCGCCACCGTCCAGGTGCAAACCATCTCCAAAATGAACTAAAAATGAATGCAGGACCAGGACCCGTAGACAGAAGATACAAACGTGCTCTCCCGACCGGCGGGATTCGGAAGCCGCCAAATATTGTGCAGGCTCCCTGCCTTTAATAACCCCTGCAGCACTTCCACAGCTTGTTTAGGTCTCGCCTCACTCTGTCCAGCCTTATCCACAGTTGCATCCAAACAGACATTAAAATCTCCTCCCCATATAACTGCAGCCTGTGGAAACGCACAGATCCTACGCCACACATCAGAGTAAAAGGATGGTTCATCCGTATTTGGACCATGCACATTTACTAAGAGAACACTCATGCCACCCAATCGCCCATGGAGGAGTACAACTCGCCCCTGCTCATCTGAGTCAGAGCGAATCGGAGTGAAGGGAACACCCTTCTTCAACAGAATCAACACACCCCTGCAGTAAGTAGAATAAGATGATGCCACTTTAGTACCTGCCCAACGCCCTCCAATTCGTTTCACTGAGTCACTAGTTAGATGAATTTCCTGCTGTATTACCACCTGCACCCCCATGCAGTCCAAATACGCAAATACAGATCTGATCTTTCTGGGGGTGTTAAGCCCACGTCCATTCCAGGTGAAGAACCTAATCATGCTATTCATAATGACACTTTGCCATCAAGTAACACCTTCACAATACCGTATAGAATGCAAGTCTGTAATGCCAGCAAATTGCAGAACATCTGACGCTTAACATATCCACATTTTTGTTCCGCCATCCCCCAAGCAAAGCCCCCAACCCCTGATCCACTTCAGCAACCCCAACTCGCCAAAGCCATGCCAATAGAACGCCCCCTCCTCAACATACCCAAAACAAAGCTGTAGTTCTGTGGGGTACACCCAATGCGTGGGTCGCAGAATGGTACTAGCCTCCTACTAAGTAGGAGGTGGCCGGGCAGGTCTATATTCGTGCCAGAGTGTAAACACTAATTTACGCATCACACAGTATATAGAATACAATACCTCCTTGGGCAATCCAGCCAACAATATATACACACATACGAACAGTGGCGCAGGGCATCCCTGAGTAAGCACAGTAGACATTAAGCAGAGCAACCACAAAAGAAATCGTTACATATCAATCGTCTTCATCCTGAGGTGTGATGGTCTCACGCCATCTAATTTCAATTGTTTGGCATGGTCCATGGCGGCTTGGGATTAGCGAATATCTTGGAATCACCATCTGGCCCAACTCCCAGGCTTGCGGGGTACAGCATGGCATAGGGCACTCCCTCCACTTGTAAGAACTTCTTCACCGCACTGACTCCCTTCTGGCAGCCTGTACAGCCACTGCAAAATCGGGATAAAAGGCTAGTGTATTTTCTTGGTGCTCAATAGTCCCTTTATCTTTAGCTAAACGCAGCAGAGTGTCCAAGTCCCTATAGTTTAAAAGTCATGCTATGACAGGACAGGGAGCGGCTGCGGGAGGTGGTTGTGCCGCTAGGGAGCGATGCACACGCTCTACAATAAACATGGGAGACAGTTGCTCAGCGCCACAAATATCTTTAATAAGTGTCTCAATATATGTTTCCATTCTCCCTATGTTTGTGGACTCTGACAGCCCTGTCAACCTGATGTTATTGCGCCAGGACCGCGCCTCCAAATCCTCATTCTTGGCCTGGATGAGGGACAAAACCTTCTCCATGTTCAATGTTTTACTAGATACCTCACTGAGCCCGTCTTCTGTGGCCAATACGCGTTGCTCCACCTCACCCAAATGGGCATTTTGTTTTTCAGGTTTTGCGAACATATGATCTAGTCGGTGGTACACAGCCGCCATTGTGCCTTCTATGGATTGTAAGCTGTGCAGCATCACCAGCAATGTGGACTCCAATGTAGAGGGACTATCTCCATGCAATTCTGCCTTCTTTGAGGACTTGGATGGTTTGCGTGCTTCAAACGTGAGGCGAGGCTGTGACTTGTCCGTTCTCCCCATGCTGGAAATTGGTAATGCGCACACACTCTTTGGGGCAGATCAGAGGCCAGAGATGAATCTTCACAGGGCTCCCAATGGGCAAGATATGAGGTTGTCGACCAATGTGCGGGTTCTCTTTGTATATACCTGTGGACTGTCTGCAGGCAGGGCAGCAACCGCAGAGAGCTGAAATCTACCACCGGCCCAAGTCCGCGATAGTCCTGCACTTAACGACTCTGAAACCTTAGTGGCAGCCCTCGCAGCCACAGTGCACATATGCCAGGGAGAGACGGATAACATTCAAGAGAGCAACGGGGGAAAATACAACGTCAGTAACGCACTGCCATTCAGGTACAGCGTCGCATGTAAGTCCCCATTATGCCACTGTATCCCCTGAATGCCCGATATCTTTCTTCTATTGGATATCGTTCCTTGATTCATGTCTTTTTTACCCCCAGTCTCCTGCCACACAGGGATAAGGATAGCAAGAAGAGTCAGAGGTTGTTGGGAGGAAGTGAGCGTGCCCCAGGCACCTTCCAGACTTCAGGCCAGCAGGGAAGCCGTAAGGTTATCTCTCCGCTCCATCTCCGCCGCATCCAAATTTCCACTCCTCACCACACTAAGCAGAGGCGGTATCCAGTTGATCCCCGACTCAGTGACATCACAACTTTATCCCAGGATCTAGATGCAGCCGTTAAACCCGGCAGAGATTCCTCAGCTCAAGAGCTGCCGATTGGTAACATTTTACAAGTGCCAGCCAAAGAGCTGAATTGTCCAAGTCCTGCCGCGAGTAGTTGACGAAAGTGGCAGAATTCACCTTTGTTCAGTGCCGACTCACGTCACACCAATGCACAGTCCCGTTTTGGAGAGAGATGTGTACGATTCAGGCAGATATTAGGCAGCTTTGTGACCGGCCGGGCAGAGCAGCACTAGAGTGTGGCCATCATGCCGGGTGCCCTCGAGCGCCCCCCCATTACTGGCAACAAGTACGCCAGAGTGATTCTCATAACAAGTTGTGTGGCCCAGCAGTACTTACGGATGTCAGGAACTGCCAGCCCCCCATTGTAGAACCCTCGCTGAAACTTGTGTAACGCAATTCTTTAGTCCCCACCGACCCATAGCCATTGTCTTATCTGAGAGTCTACGTAACGGAAAAACTCTGCAGGAATTCTATACGGGGTGTTTTGGAGAATGTAGAGAAGGCACGGGAGCGCCATCATCTTAAAGAGGGCCGCCCTACCCACTTAAGAGAGCGGCAGCGTACTCCACTGGGTCAAGTCTTTCTGTAATCTGTTTACTAGGGGATAAAATTTGTCCTCTAGGAATTCTGTTTCCAAGCGTGATATCTAGATGCCTAGGTATTTAAATTTGTCCCTAACATTTATTGCTCTCCCGACGGGGCATGGTTGGCATAGCTACCCTCAGTGTGAAGGCTAATTATTTATACCAGTTTATCTGAGTAGCTCCCAAACAACTAGAAATTGTGTAATGAGTGGTGAATTGTGGATCTGGGTTCAGTAGCATATAGGATTATGTAATCAGCATATAATTAAACTTTTTGCTGCCGCTCATCGCTATACTTGTTATTAATGGCTCTCTCTTGACCCATGCAGCTAGGGGTTCATGTGCAATAGCGCAGTCCTCTGGTGGTTTACCCTGTTACAAAACCACTACTATCATAGACAACCTTTGGTCTTCCGGTAACCCACCTCTGTCCAGTGACTCTTCAAACATTTCTAACATATGGGGAGCTATCAGCGATGCTGTTCCCTTATAGAGTTCGACAGGTATACCATATTCGCCTGCTGCCTTGCCTGACCGCAGGGCCCTTAGTGCTCCACATAATTCTTCAACAGTCAGATCCTCATCGAGGTCCTCCCTGTCCTCCTGAGTTAGCACTGAGGAACTCTGCACAGTCATTCCTAGTTCTGGTTGTGGATGATTGATATAGCTGTTCATAAAATCCTGCAAAAGCTGCAGCAATTTAATCACTTGTCTCGGAGATCGCACCCTCTTGATCTTTGATCTTTAGCATGCAATTTCTCAACTTATATCTATTTTCCAGCCAGAGCTTATTGGCTTTATCACCTATTTCGTACAGTCTCCTCTGGGTCACTATAGCGTGATCCCTAGCCTTTCCTGCTGCTATGTCACACATCTCCTGCTGCTTCAGGTGTAGCATGTGGTTAGTGTTGGGGTCTATTTCACTGGCTTCTCTGGTAGCTGCCTCCAATTTAGCAAGTTCAATCTCAAGCTTTTCCTATTGAAGTTACCTCTCTTTCCTCTGTCCCCCTGCCAGTACCTGAACATGCCCCCGTGTGACCGTTTTGTTAGTTTCCCATAGTACACCCCGTGAGCCCAACGATCCCAGATTGTCTTGGAAATATTGCACAGTCCGTTCTCGGATATTGGTCATCATTGTCTTGTCTTTGAGCAGCCATGGATCTATGGTTGGTGGTCAGACATTAGCTCTAGTGGATCCCACCATGTGGACCTCAACTGGGGAATGATCAGATATACCTCTCACCCTGTGTAGCATCCTCCTGAACCTATCCGCCATGTTAGCGTTTGTTAGTGTATGTTAGAGACGTGAGTACCCTCCTTGTGGGGCCGAAAAGAAAGTATATTGTCTGTCTAGGGGGTTGTGCTTCCGCGAGAGTTCCACCAGTCCCAGTGCTTCTACTAATGTCTTCAGAACGTCTGTTCCCACCTCTCTCACTGTACTGGATAGTCAATTCCTGGGTCCATTACTGCTTTGAGGTCACCTCCCATCACTAACACTCCATAGGGAAGTTCTAAGAGTAGTCGGCTGAGGTCTGACAATGTTGTTGGGTGCAGCTTGGGTGGCACATATACTGAACAGAGATTGATTATCTATCCCTCCCATGTCCCAGTAAGGGCCACATATCTGCCTAAATGATCTTGCCACGTTTTTCGAGGTGTAAACAGTAATGTAATTTCAATCAGTATTCCAACCCTGCGAGATCCGGTAGTGAATCTAGCATGTGCCATCAATGTTTAGCTAAATCTATCTAGTGCTTTGCATGTTTTCCCAATCAAGTGTGTTTCTTGTATCAAAAATATGTCTGGGGAATGCCATCGGATATATTGCATCCCCATTGTGCGTTTGATTTTGTTCCCCAAACCATTCACATTCCATTTCATGATCACTAAATTGCATCTCTTGGGGCTGGGGTACAATCCCATTGGGTATGAGTCAGGGGCCTTTGAGGCCCTTCAAGTCTAGTGATGGAACTCGTATGTGGGCTGCTGTTATTGCAATAAAGTTTCAATGTCCCTCCTTACCCATCATCCTTTTCCTTGCAATGGTTAGAGTCTACACATCTAATATGCTGAAAGATAAACAAAAAAACGTTTAACCCCTATTGTACACCTCTCCCCTCCCTGCTAGCCTGCGCAGTGGGAACTGAACCTCCCACCTACCTAACTTGCAGAGTGCCTGTCACCTCAAAACTGAGTTATCTAACATTGGGTGGGCTATGGCCCTCTGCCTAGCCATCTGTGAGCCTGATCGAATCCCGTTATCAGAATTGTCCGGCTATTTTGTTCATGTTGCGTTGGTGTGCCCCCTAAGTCTTTCATAGAGACTACAGCCTTATTAGTACCCGGAAGTGTAAATTATATGCTTATCTGTAGCACCAATGTCCACTTGTTGATTCATTCTCTGCCCTTTAATTGTTCACCAATTCGATCAAGACCCGGATGTTGTGTCCTGAACCCCAGGTATTCGATCTCGTTCCTATCTCTGGCGTTAGTCATCTGAGCCCGTCTGGGAATCGCCATGTCCGGGGGACTACTGCCCTCAGCCGAAGGGCCCCTGCACCTCCTGAGTTGTTTTACTGTTGTTGCTTCTGTGCGTGTATCGTTGCTGTCCTATTTGTTCGCCACCCATCAAGCCACTCCCAGGCCTCTTCTGGGATGGAGAATCTCCAGGCCTTGCCCTCTGCTGTTTCTCAGAGTGTTGATGGATAGATCTTCAAATATGTATTTTCTTTAGTCCTCAAGACTTTTTTAACATCAAGAAAAGTTCTCTTTGCCTGTTGCACCTTTATGGTGAAGTCTGGTAAGAAGGGGATAGTTGCATTTTCTGGTGCACAGTGAGCAGCCAGCTGGATTACGTCTCTACTTTGTTAGATGAAAATCCAGGTGATGATGGGACGCGGTGGGGGCCCGGGCCTTGGAGGGGTGCCCGGAACTCGGTGGGGACACAAGGTTTTCCACATACAGGTAAACTACTGGCACCTCTGTATTTCTCTGGGATCCTAATGATGCGGACGTTATTACGGCGGGAGCGGCCCCCCTGGTCCTCCAGACTCACCTCCAGGACTCCGGTCATGGCCGTGAGGACTCGTACCTTCCGTTGTAGCACTTTTGTGTCTGTCGCTTGTGTTTTAGTAGCATCCGCAACTTCTTTTACTCGGGCATTCATGTTTCTCAGGTTCGTTCTGATCAAGGTGACCTCTGAAGTCGCTGTATCAATTTTCCCAGCCGGATCTGATTTCACTCCTTGTATTGCCAACATTATATCATGTAATGTAGGTTTTACCACTGATGGAGTTTGTGGCAGAGAGTGATCTGGTTCTGTCTCTGCCACCTGGTTGCCCACCCACTCCTTGGGCAATGCCTACTTGTCCAGTTTCATTTGGTGTCCACCTTGGGGCCCTTTCCCCCCATCGTGGTGCCATCTCTGGCCACACAGGCAAGGTCTTTATACAGAAATATGGGTGGGGAGACCAGTCGGCAGTACTCTCCGTGACCTACCCAGGTCAATCCATGTGCCTGCTGGCCTGTTGGTGTTCCTACCAGCTTTCCCTGTGTAACCCCCCGATCAGTTTGATCTTATTGTGCCGTCCTGTGTGTATCCCAGTGACTGACCCCGAGTTTTAATGGTCCCGCCGCAGGCGGCACATCATAATCCCTTTTCTGCAGAAGAACTGAAGACGCTAACATTCTGGCTTCTTCAGCAACCCCACAGATTCTCACTGGCTTATGCTCTCCTCCAGCCGTTGTTTTCCTTTGTTGTGGGGTGGTGACTGGGCAAGTCTGTCCGCTATCCATGGACTCCAGGACCAGGCACCAGCACGTGATTGGTGTCAGACCCCTGATACCCAGCCGCCTCTGGGTCTACAATGCACCATAATCAGCTTCTCAGGGCAGGATCGCTGCTCTCGTGTGATGGCCAGAGTCTTTTGCCGAGTGTCTCTTCTGCCGGCATTCACATTGGATCGGCTACCCGCTGAGCTCCGCTATGCGCCTCAGCTCCAGACGGGCCGACCCCACCCCTCCGCGTTCGAACGCTTCGCCGTGGCTTGTCACTGGAGTTCGAGGCTTCAGGCCTGACTCCATCAGTGCCGATATGCCCGCAACGCCAACCATGTACAGATGCATTTTGGGACTGCTAATTGCCTGTAACTTTCTGGGTCCTGGTCTCACAATTTGTGGCTTCCTGGTGGATTGTGTTTGGATTTATGGGGGAATTGCGGGTCTGGCTCAACTGAGCTTATCCCATTGCGGCCATCTTGCTTCACGGCTAGCCACACACCCCGAATTGTATAAATCAATCCATTGTGGGAACAAATAGATAATATATAATTAATGAAGAAATACTACAGTTAAAACCAACAATTCTAAGAAATGTTTCTGATTGTATAAAACATCCTTGAAAGCTTATTCATTCACAATTATCAAACTTAAACAGCGAGGTGTTACTTGTCTATACATATATCTGCCACAGATTGCCTGTCCTTCCCTCATTTTTATTCTTGTTATTCTTTTACTTTCCCCAGATCACCAACACAATTAAGCCCAAGTGGGCAAATCATATCATGCACCTGATTGCTGTATGCTGACCTTCATCTTCCGTATTGCCTCTCTCCCAGAGCCCTATTATGAGCCACTTTTTTCCAAGGTCATAAAGTGCCACATACAATTCCCTTACCATAAAATCATTCACCTAGTATTTGTCCATCTGACACCAACATTAAAAACTAACCTTCTAACAGTTCATCTAGGACACACTAGTCCTCAACTATCACAGCATCTCAAGAGCCTTCTATAGATGTGTGTATAAACATTCTACCGTGTTGAGGCCCCCTGGAGACTTGGTGTTCAATCCAACAATGTATCTTGACTGTAGATGCCTGAACACCTTTACCCTGTCGCCTCCTCACATATTTTTGGGAACTGCACCGACCACAAAATATGTAAGACCATCCGTGTTCCCCTTGTGACATTCCTCAAAATTGCTTGTTACAGGGTAACCCTGATCTCATATGTTGTAGAATTCCTTTGTGAGCTGGCAATTGTGTACTTTCAATATAGGCCAACCAGCATGGGCATTTGAACATGTAAACCTCATACTCAGTATTGCAATTGTACTGTACCTTAATGCATTTAGTATGTGATGTAAGGGGAGAAATGTATTGTGTTGTGTTTTTCCCATGCTGACATGTTTTGAAACCCTTTTCTCACTGTCAGCCAGGTGTTTTTAACCTCTTTTCTATTCTCATGACTGCTATCCACCAAGGCTTGGCTCATTGACCTAGCTTTCTGAAAGTAATACTTGACCTGTGTGGGGCTACCTCCCTGAGTATTGGATCCTTCCTAATAAGGTGCCAATATTTGTTCATAATGGCTCTGATAGCCTCCTACTGTGCATTGTAGGTGGTGATAAGCCTAAAATAGGGGTTGACTTTATTTTATCTCTGATTGACCTTCCTGTTAAAAAGGATCACTTCTCGGGGTTTAGACTTTGGTTTGGACATGGCCCTCTGAATACAGTCTTCAGTATATATCCCCTATCTTTGAACCTATCCCTCAAGTCATTTACTGCCTTCTCTTCCTCTAGCTTTTCACTTCAGTCATAGGCGTTCCCCATATGACATATCCTCTATTAAATTGCGGGAATGAAAACGTGTTGCATGTAGCAAGGTATTCCATGCCATTAGTTTCTTAAACAGTTTAGTTTCTAGCCGGTCTTCTTCCACATGCACAGTAAGATCAAGAAAGTTCATCTCAGTTTTGCTTAAATTACTGGTGAAATGTAAATTTATTTATTTATTTTTACCATTTGTAGAGCACACTGTAACCCTGCGGGCCTCCTGGAGCTAAGACAGC
Organism: Lissotriton vulgaris; assembly: GCF_964263255.1. Classification (NCBI taxonomy): domain Eukaryota; kingdom Metazoa; phylum Chordata; class Amphibia; order Caudata; family Salamandridae; genus Lissotriton; species Lissotriton vulgaris. The sequence goes on along the minus strand of NC_141685.1, from coordinate 704,255,608 downwards.
AGAAGAGAGCCGGTAAAATGGGCAGCTGACCTAAATAAGAGCAGCTGATATAGGAAATGACTAAATCAGGAATCAGCTTTAGGGAAGAGCCACGTCTTAACTCTCTTACGGAACAGCATTAAATTCTGAGTGCTCCTAATTTCCAGGGGGAGGCGGTTCCAGAGTCGGGCAGCCGCCACACTAAAAGCTCTTCCCCCAGGGCTGCTCTCTTTATCTTGGGAATCCTGGTGAGGTTGGCAGAAGAAGAGCAAAGGTTACGTATAGGGACGTACCATTGGAATCTGTCTTGGAGCAGCTTGGGCCCTTGTCCATGAAGTACTTTAAATGCTACACATAAGGATTTAAACACAATCCTTTAAGTCACTGGGAGCCAATGCAGCTCCGCCAGTGCTTGTGGTGTCGAAAAGCGGCATGCTCGAGTTAGTGCAAGTTTAGCTGCTGCCGCCTGGATACTCTGAAGTCTAGCAATCAGATATCCCGGGGATTCTAAAAGCAGAGCATTACAGTAATCCAGGTGGCTCAATATAATGCTCCTGATAACTGTGGTTTTTGCTTGGACTGGCAACAAAGGTAGCACTTTCCGCAGTCCTCGGAAGAGAGTATAGCAACCTCCCACTAATTTGTTAATGTGGGACTCCAAATTCACTTTCGCAGTAAAACTGACCCCCAGATTGCGTACTGTGCTCCCTGGTGTCGGCGAGCCATCTGTGTTTATTGGCCAGAAATCAGTTGGCAATCCTCTGGAGATCCTCCCCACCTTACAGTGTAGAATCTCTGTTTTCTCGCTATTAAATTGAAGCGAGTTCCCCTTCAGCCATTTTGCCATTTCAAACATACAGGCGTGAAACCTTTCCAATGAATCCGCTTGGTCGCCATCCAGGGACACCATGAGCTGGGCATCATCAGCGTAGTTGATCACATTGATGTTATGCGTTTTAATAATCCCCAGCAGTGGTCGAATATACACATTAAAAAGAATAGGGCTGATTGAAGACGCCTGCGGTTCCCAATATAAATTTTTTACAAACTCCGATTGATACGGAGGGAGCGCTACTGCTTGCCATCTATCAGATAGATAGGAGCACATCCATCTCAATGCTCCACCTGTCACTTCTAGGAATTCCAACCTTGAAAGAAGAATATCATGGTTGACTGTGTCGAATGCAGCGGACGGGTCTAGCAATATTGGAGTTGCCGATTGACCCCTGTCCGAAAGCATTCTAAGATTGTCTAAGACGGTCACCAAGGCTGTCTCCGTTCCGTGACCAGGTCTGAACCCAAATTGCTCCTCTTCCAGTTTGTTGCTTGTCTCCAGGAAGAGGGACAACGCCCTACTAACCAAACATTCCACGATCTTAGCCAGGTAAGGTAAGAGGGAGATTGGTCCATAATTCTTGTAGCAGCCTGGGTCCAGTTTTTCAGGAGCTGTGTAATATTACCCTGCTTCCAACTGGACAGTACCACACCATTGTTGAGCGATTGGCAGCACAGTTGAAGTAGAATGGGGAAAACTCTGATCCGAGTAGTTTCATTATCTTGTGGAGGATAGGATCTAAGGGTGACCCTGATGAAATTCCTAGGGCTACTCGGGGGAACTCCTCTTCCGAGGGTATCGGGAAATCATCTATGGTAACCCTAGGGGTGGCAAGGTTAGAGTCCCTGTCCCAGTTATCACAAATCTCCCCCTTTTTCTGGTCTAGCAGACCAGAATGGGTCACATCTTTCAGACCTTCCATGATCATTTAAATTTCTTTTTGATAATAGAAGAGATTCAATCCATCACACAACTCCTGAGTAGGTTTAATTTTACTGTTAGTACAGTCAGGGTGGGTCATGTCTCTCACTATCCTGAAAATATCTCTGGATTGGTTAGAACTTTTGAGGATGTTTGAAGCAAAATATTCTGCTTTCGCAGTGGCTATTTCTCTTTTGTATTTTATTAGAGTGAGCCTCCAGCTGGCTTTATCCTTTTCCCCATAGTTCTTCAGCGCCTTGAGACCAACGAGGGTAAGTAGTGCGCTTTATAAATACAATGATTGATTGAGTGATCCTCCACTGTCTTTCTGCCATTTTGCAGGCCAGTTTCAGATTACTGGGGTTTTCCGTGTACCATGGGGCTGAACGACTCCCTCTTTTCCTAATGTCTTTTAGTGGAGCAAGTTGGTTGATCTTCCTACTTAGCTGCTCACAGAGAGCTGTATAGTTCTCTGTGACTTGTTTCTCAGGATTCAACAGGGTTCCTATCTGGAATTGAGGTAATTGACCTCAATTCTCCCCAGAAATGATCTTGCACTCTCTTCTGGGCCCTTTCAAACAATAAACAGATCGTCCATGAATCAACTCCAGTGGACGACATGTTCCTCCCATTCCACGTGATATACTGCACGGACCAGCTGCTCCTCCCACCAGCCCATATGCAAATTTGCATTGCTGGAGGAAAGCAGGTGCCCATCATAGCCCCACATAGTTGTTGTAAAACTTCTCCAGTAAACAGAACAAAGTTGCTTGTCGGACTCAACTCCATCATTGCTAACAGCATTTTAGTAAGATACCATATTTTTAGAGGTCTAGTGCCCAAAAAATGACTCACTGATTGCATACCATATTTCTGTCCAATACTCGTCTACAGTGAAGTAACGCCAACTGTAAGCAGGTTGTAGTCTTCCTCCCAGGGAAGATCATACACACTCTGTAAAAATCGCCTGTGTCTTGAACATAAAACGGGAGGCTCTTTACAAACGAATTCAGAAAATGGTAAACATATTTGTACACATTTTTCAAACAGCTACCAAAGGCAAAGACAATCGAACTTCCTGGGGGGTTATCTGTATTTTTGTGTGTAAGCAGTATCAAGTAAAACACTGTATGATATTTCTTTAAAACTGATATTCATCCTTGCAATTCAGAGTAAACTTTCGACCATGAACCTTTCATAATTTGTCTAGCCACTCAACAGTAACACATAGCATCATTAAGTTGTCTGTAGGCCTCAGCCAGATATGCCTCTTTGCCCCACAGCACTATATTGCCGAATTTTTGTCAGACTTTATCACAACACAATTTGTTTTCAATTGCAATTTATTCATTAAAACATGATAATATTGCTCTGGTTTACCGTGGATAGATCTCTTAGTACTCTCACTGCAAAGGGTTTTTACTTCATTGACCCCTAGATCACTAAAGATGTCGATAGAATCCTGGGCCATGACTGGTATAAATTTAGACTTGGGCTTAAAATTAGTTAAGGCATCCCCACAGGTTTCTAATCCTTGCTCATTGATTAGGTTCCATTTACTGATGCTTGCCTTTATGCCCCCATTGTCCATTTCTAGTTGTCTTAATTCCAACATTAAATTCATGTTGAAAACTTGCAGATCATTGTTGTCACTTTCTTGACCTGTCCCAGTCTCTTTTTTCTTTTTCTTAAACAGAGTTAAAAAGATTTTTCAATTTATTAGATCTAATCAACTGAAACAGTTCTATACGAGTCTGCACATAATCCATATCTCGTTTCAGGCAAAATGAGAGTCCCAATTTCAAAATGTCCGTTTCTTTTGGTGTTAACCTATTATCCTTAAGGTTGATGATGGTGTTCTCCGATCTGCCTAGGGCTTCTTCTTGACTCATATTGCTGTTTTCTCCTTTGGTTGACTGTTTACTCAGGAGTCCCCTCCACCTCTTCCGCCTCGTCCTCTTCCTCTTGGTAGCTTGTAATTTTGTTGGGGATTTTCCTTAGGTGAAGAATGAACTGTCTGTCTATCCGTAAACAATCCAGCTAATCAATGACTGTAGGAATGACCCCTTTCTGTTGTACTATGTCACCTGCACCTTCAGCATCTGTTTCTACTTCTGAGCTCACCGCACTGCTCAGCTCAGAACGTATTTCTTGCCCCATTTTGCTTGATTTTGATACATGCTGCCTCCGGATATTTTCACATTTTATCGAAAATGTATGAGTTTGACCCTTTTGTTAGTCAATTTTATCGCACAAGAACTTTTGAATTTTTCTATTTTTGTTTGTTCCTTTCAGTTTTGTAAGCCTTTCCTTCATGCTTTCCAGGAATTTGGAAAAAAAGATAACAAGCCACTTTTAAATGGAAATTTGGGCCTTTGTAGCCAGTCCTTACTAGCACCCATGTTGTTTTAGTGCTTCAATAATTTGGATATTCTAACTCTTGATAATAGTCCATGAATCACCCAGCTTCTGTACCTAATTCTGATTATCATATGACAGACTTCTACAGCCAGAACACTATGATGGATTCTATGGTCAGAGGGCTAGGTGTGGTTTGAAAGTGATCTCATTTTAGCATGTAAAAAGCTCTGACCAAGTAGTGGACAACAACATTGCTCACCAACATGTTAGGCTCTATACTGGAATTTGTGATACATGGGATAAAGATTATTTATTACAAGTGTCTGAGAGATCTTGTAGTGTAGTTCCTATATTCCCAATAGGCTCTGCGCATTGGAATAACATATACTATATTTTAGACGTAGGACTGAGGTCGACTAGGTCTCTATCGTATATATTAAACTTAATTGTGAGTGCCAGCTAGCTCAGAGGTCACTAGAAACTTTCTCGAATAAACAAGAAGGGATTAGTTTCTGACAACCGCATAAACATGACAACTTTGTTTCCCAAGAATAAGAAATCAATCTCTAGAGTCGCGGAAACAATAGATAACTATTTTACTCAGTCAATCGTGCATGCTTCGTTTCACCAGAGGTCCTGAGAAAATAGAGAGAGGGGCGTTTTCAATAAAAGGTATTTATTGAACAGTCTTCTTTCTCAAGCATAAGAAATGTACTGCTACAATAGTAATACTGGGTATAAAGTACAAACAGGCACATGCATCAAAGGATTTTGCGATCGCTAACGGTGCAAATCGCAAAAATCGTCCGTTTGCGATCGCAAAATCTGCTTTTGGAATGCCTGAAGGGTAAAGGCCCTCGCAATTTGGGAATTCGCAAATATTTGCAAATTCTCAAATTGCGATTGCATTTAAGGAATCGCATTTTGCGATTCCTTAAATGCAATGCATGAAACTTAAAAAAATTGCGATTTCGCTATTAGGGGGAGCAAATTACCATGAGGTTGAACCTCATGGTAATTTGCGAAAACTTTGAAAAATGCACTCTAGGCCCATAGGAATGAATGGGGAGGTATTCCTTAATTGCGAGTCGCAATTTGCGAGTCGCAATTAAGGAATATTAAGAAATCGCAATTTATTTAGCGATTTCTTGATGCATAGCATTTTGAAATTCCTTAATTGCGATTCCTTATTTTTCGCGATTAAGGAATCGCAAAAAGCAATATTGATGCATGTACCTGAAAGTCTATAATAAGAAAAGTAGTATTAAGAATTAGTGTAAAAGCATGATATGGTTTCTAAGCCATAAAGTGCCTTAAAACATATAAAATACATACAGTAATAAACCAATGACTAAAAGTACTCAACTGGTGCTTCTAAAATACGCCTACCCCGGTGTACCTAACCTAAGACTAGTACAAGGGAAGAAGTAAGTGAAGAGTAGCTTAAGTTTAGTATTTCTCTGCAAAGGATCTATCCAAGAATTCTCTACAGGTCTAATCAGCTCCGTATCTTGGTTGAGAATGAAGGAGGTCTTGTATCTCTCTCTCAGGACTCGATTTCCCAGCAACCCGCAAGGGTAGCCTGGAAACACTGGAGCTGGATTTCTCGGCAGGAGAAAAGCCAGCATCTCTCAGTGCGTCAGCTGGAGGGTCGGCTTCCTTCGGCACTTGCTGCTGCAGGGCGTCAGGCAAGTAGATAGTCGATCTGCTCCAAACCACTGTGTGTTTGTCTGGGCAAATGTAGGCATATTTATACTTTGAAGGTATGATTGGACTTAATAACGTCACTATAAGACCCAGTTCTGTGAAAACTCCATGATTTCCTAGATAAATTAGTATTCAGGCGAGGGGAAGTACCTGGCTGCTGAAGGCGAGTTTTTCTAAGAAATCGTTGTTGATTCTCGGAACTTAGTGGAAGTAGCCATGCCGTATTTGGGCTGTATAGGCTCAGTCCAAGTATTGTAATGATTTATATGCCTATATAACGATCGGGTAATTTATACCTATATAAGGGCATGAATCGGGAAAATTACACTAGGGTCGTAGATTAATTTACAACACCCACTCCACGATATAAGTTCAATAAATTAAATGTATAAGCACTGAACATATCTAAAGCATGTGTTTACAATCCCACCCCAAGGTACATGAAATGCACTCGAAATGGTTGTACATGAAAAATGTAGCATTTCTACTGTACGCATTTAAGGAAAATTATGTCATTCTAAGCATAAAGTATCATATCTGAAATGTAAACTGAATGAACCATGTCATTACACTTATGAAAATGGCTCTTAAATACAGAAAAAAAGGTCGAGACCATTTCATAAAATAACATAGCATGTCAATATTTATAGTATTGAGGACAAGGCAAAATATTTCCTCTAGGAAGTGTTCAAAAAGAATTTCTTGTTCTCTAAGAATAGTTCTACTTTAAGCAGATTAGTCTGTGCAAAAAAATTGCAATCTTTTGAGAAAAATAGAGTTTCCAAAGTTAGAAGTCTTTGTTTTGAAAACGTGAAGGCCAAATTTCAGATTTCAGGGAACGCTGTGTGCATGAATCAAGAGTTATTCTCTGTGTCAGGAGAAAACATCAGATCATCTAGGCTGGCAAAAAAATCGTCTACCACAGTAGGTGAAAGTAGAACTATTTCATCAAGTAGATCAAATGTGCACAGATGAGGATTGGTAGCCGTTGGGGACAACACGATGCATGAGTCGTTACCGGACCTAGCATGGCATCGACATCCGATGGCAGGACTGATGGAAACGTAAGACAAATGTCCAACACGCATTCCTCCCCGCAAAGCAGGCATCGTAGAACAGGTAAGATGCAATCTTGCCAGATTGGTCTGAACGATAGAAACCAAGTTGTGTTCAGATCTCTTAAACGAGCCAAGCCAAGAATCTGTGTAATTCTCTCACGATACTTCATGGCAAGGAGGCATTTTTCCATTGTATTCTGAGTATCGCTGGTGACCGGACTTGCCATATCGGAGCAGAAGGAATAAAAATAGAATTCCTGCTACGAGTCCTAAAATGAGAGGCATACCTCCGAACATAGAGTGCACGAAATTTGGAAAAATGCAGAGGACTGCTTCAAATGGTGTTAACAGTTCCGAAAAAATTGTCTTAAATACGTGTACGATGCCATTAGTATCAGACATATTTAAGATTTGACTTAACATTTCTGCGAAATGTACTGGGCAGTTTGTTGATAATAATGCATGTATCTCTGCAGAAGTCCTTGCAACTTGCAGATCATACGTTTCTTTAGACGAGCTCAGTGGCACCGTTTTTTGCAAAAGAATGACTTTCATTCTGCTTAAAGTATCAATTCGTATAGAAGAGATATTCAGTGAAGGCCATAACTCCGTCTTCCTGTCAGTCTTGCTCTTTGGATACAATACTTGCATACAACAAGTGACCCTGGATGACACACTAACAAGATAAGTATTTCCTGGCAACATGCCACAACAGCTGTGGTCATTGAGCATAACGTAGCTGCCATTAGATAGTTGCCTGAAAATTGGTTCTATCACTGTGGAGGGTGTACCGTGCAGGTGGCAAGAGAGGTTATTTGCAGATCCTTTGCTGGCTCCATGTAAATGAATACCTTGGCACAAAAGTGTACCACTTAGTGAGTTCTTACCATTTTTACCACTAAGGAATACCTCTTTTCCCCCACTCCAACATTTGTGTGTGTATGGTAAAGTCCAGGTCGACTTAATGTATTCTTTACCCAACCTTTCATACAGGCCCGCTGGTATATTCTGTAGAAAATACTGGAATTGGAAAACCGTCACTGGTATCGTAATGGTGCCATATATTATCCATTCAACAACAGGCTTCTCAGAAACTCAATGGTAATCTTTCCAGTTTTTCAATGCTCAGCACCATATAGTCTGCTCCTCTTTAAAACAAAGAGATTTGTTTATCTGTAAGGTTAAATACAGCGAACAATGATGTTGTGTTGATTATACGCCATGGCACATAGCTTGAACGAAGATTTTGTAACGTCCAGCCTAACTGCATTATAGAACGTACTTGAGACTGGCCATATTGTAACAGTAGCAAGTCCTGCTCCATTATGTCAATTGCAGAGGATACAATGCTGTCCAAAGAATATATTCTGGAGGACAGAGTCGTTAACCCATTGTCCACTACAGAGAGAGATTTCTCTAAATTAATATGATCAATTTCTCGTATTCTTTCTGCAGTTTTCATTTGTGTTATTTTCCAAGCTTCGTTGTACGCAGCATATATACCGGCGTATATGAAACATTTTTGACGTGGTTTGCGAGGTTCAATTAAGAAATCTCGAAAATCATTGCCTTCTTTAAGTAAAGATAAGTGTTGTTTGATTTCCGGAAGTGTGGATGTCTGTAGCCACTTAAGGCATAGTTTTCCTACACTGTATGTTGTTACTATCCCTGGATGTTGTCTCTGGGAATATCTTTGATCTGGCCTGTTCATTTTGAACCCCTGTGTTTTGTTCAGGAATCTATCATGACAGTTATTAGTCAAGTCAAGTCAGAAATTTGTATAGCGCGCTACTCACCCGGAGGGTCTCAAGGCGCTTAAGGGAAGGGGTTTGTTACTGATCGAATAACCAGGTCTTGAGTTGCTTCCTGAATGATAGGTGGTGCTGGGTAAGACGGAGGTGAGAGGGGAGGAAATTCCAGGTTTTGGCCGCCAGGTAAGAGAAGGATCTTCCTCCCATGGTTGGTTTTCGGATGCGTGGGATCACGGCGAGGGCTAGTTTGGACGAACGTAGTTGGCGGGTGGGGGTGTAAAAGGATATGCGATTGTTGAGGTAGCTGGGTCCTAGGTTGTGGAGGGCCTTGTGTGTGTGAGTGAGGAGACGGAACGTGATTCTCTTGCTGATAGGGAGCCAGTGCAGGTCTCTCAGGTGTTATGATATGTGGTTGTGTCGAGGTATGTCTAGGATGAGTCGGGCGGAGGCGTTCTGAATGCGTTGAAGTCTTTTCTGCAGTTTGGCTGTGGTTCCGTTGTAGAGGGTGTTTCCGTAGTCTAGTCGGCTGGTGACAAGTGCTTGGGTGACCATTTTCCTAGTTTCAGTGGGGATCCATCGGAAGATCTTTCGGAGCATGCGTAGGATGTTAAAACATGATGATGACGTTGACTTGTTTGGTCATGGAGAGGGAGGAGTCTAGGATGAATCCTAAGTTGCGAGCATGGTCCGTTGATTTGGGTGCACTGCCTAGTGCCGGGGGCCACCATGAGTCGTCCCAGGCAGAGGGGGATGTTCCTAGGATGAGGACTTCCGTCTTGTCCGAGTTCAGTTTTAGGCAGCTGTTCTTCACCCATTTGGCTACGTCTTTTATACCTTCGTGTAGGTTGGTTTTGGTGGTGGTTGGGTCTTTGGTGAGGGAGAGGATCAGTTGAGTGTCGTCAGCGTAGGAGATGATGTTTAGCTTGTGTTGGCGTGCGATGGATGCGAGGGGGCTCATGTAGACGTTGAAGAGGGTGGGGCTGAGCGAAGATCCTTGTGGTACGCCGCATATGACTTCGGTGGCCTCTGGTCTGAAAGGGGGAAACGGACTCTTTGGGTTCTTCCGGCGAGGAACGAGATGATCCAGTCTAATGCCTTATCTTGTAATCCGACGTTTCTGAGGCGATGTACTAGGGTGCGGAGGCATACCGTGTCGAATGCTGCGGAAAGATCCAGGAGGATGAGAGCCACTGTTTCCCCGTTGTCGAGCAGTGTTCGGATGTCGTCTGTAGCTGCAATGAGGGCGGTCTCGGTGCTGTGGTTAGCTCGGAATCCAGACTGTGAGGGGTCATGGGACAGTTAGACTCAAGGAAGGCAGCGAGCTGGCTGTTGACGGCTGTTGACGGTCTTCTTGATGACTTTGGCGGGGAACGGGAGGAGCGAGATGGGGCGGTAGTTCTTAAGTTCGGTGGGGTCAGCTGTAGGTTTCTTCAGGAGGGCGCTGAGCTCGGCATGCTTCCAGCTTTCCGGGAAGGTAGCGGTGTTGAAGGAGCAGTTGATTATATCTCGGAGTTGGGGTGCGATGACGGAGTCGGCCATATTGAAAATGTGGTGGGGGCATGGGTCGGTTGGAGATCCGGAATGGATGGAGTTCATCATGCGTATGGTTTCTTCGGTGCTGATTGGGTCCAGGCGTGGAGGGTGGTGGTGGGGGGCTTCAGTTCGAAGGTAGGGGGAGAGGACAGGTCGCTGAAGCTGTTATGTATGTCTGCGATCTTGCTGTGGAAGAACGAGGCTAGTGAGTCGCATAAATCTTGAGAGGGAGTGATGTCGTTGTTGCCGGCGCTGGGATTGTTGAGCTCATTGACGATGTTGAAGAGTTCTTTGCTGTTGTGGGCGTTGTTGTCTAGTCGGTTTTTAAATGCTGACTTCTTAGTGGTGCGGATCAGCTGGTGGTGTTTGCGGGTGGCGTTCTTGAAGGCGGTCATGTTGTCTGCGGTTGGGTTTTTTCTCCAGGTTTTCTCGCGGATGCGGCAGTTCTTTTTGGAGTTCTTAAGGTCGTCATTGAACCAGGAGGCTCTTTTGCTTTCTGGTCTGTTGGGACGGTTTTTCAGGGGTGCTAGTTCATCAGCGCAGTGGGTGATCCATTGTGCGAGATTAAAGGCTGCTTGATTTGGGTCCGTAGATCTGGCGGGAGGGTTTTGGTTTAGTGATGTGGTGAGCTGGTCGAGGCTAATTTTGTTCCAGTTTCTGCGAAGAACCTTTTGCGGGTGGTGGTGGGCCGTTGTCTTTCTGAAGCTGAAGTGTACGCAGCTATGGTCCGTCCAGTGAAGTCCTGTGGTGTGATTAAAGGAGATGTGTTTGCTGGAGGAGAAGATTAGGTCGAGCGTGTGTGTGCCGTAGTGGGTGGGGGTGTTCACCAGCTGTTTGAGTCCGAGATTGGCGAGGTTATCAAGCAGGGTGGTGGTGTTGTTGTCGTTGTTATTCTCCAGGTGAAAGTTGAGGTCTCCTAGGAGAATGTAGTCCTCGGGAGGGCGTGTGGGCTGACAAGGTCGGCGATGTCTTCGCAAAATTGTGTACGGGGTCCTGGGGGTCTGTATATGAGGGTGCCTCTGAGTGTTGTCTTGGGGTCGGTGTGTATCTGGAAGTGGAGGTGTTTGGTGTCTCTGAGGGTGTCGTCGGAGCTGGTCGAGATGAGGATGGTGTTCTTGTGGACGATCGCGATGCCTCCTCCTGTTTTGTTGACGCGGTCTCTTCGGATGATCTTGTATCCGTCCGGGATGGCTATGGTGATGTCGGGTGCTGATGAGGCGTTCATCCAGGTTTCCGTGAGAAAGGCGACGTCTTAAGTTGTGGTGTCAAGTAGGTTCCATAGTTCTATGGCGTGTCTGTGAACCGAGCGGGTGTTGAGCAGGATGCACTTCAGGTGGTTGTTGTTGGAGCTCTGTTTGGCATTTTTGGTTGTAGTGTGGGTCCTGATGCAGCAGAACTTGCAGGATTGGCAGGTGAAGGGTCCATGGGTGTGTCCTGGGGCAGCTCAGTGGCAATCGGGGAGTCTACCGGTGTTGAGGGCATTGAGGGTTGCGGTGTTGTATGTTCTGCGGGGGTGGTCACTGCGGGGACCAGGGGTTCTGGCGCAGGGCGCGGTCCAGGCGTGGACAGGCGTAGACGTGCTTACCTTTGGCGTGCCTTCGGCACGCATAGGGCGCTCCCGCTGCACGTGAACGCTGCGCGTTTGCCACTCTGTCATAAGTGGAGAGTGTAGGGGGGCAGAGCGAGGGAGGAGCAGCTGGGAGGCGGGAGCGGGGTGGCGAGGTCCGGGGATGCTGGAGGGAACGGGGTTGGGGCCGCGGGGGAGCAGCGGCAGGGAGCGGGGAGGGTTAAGAAGCACAAAAAATGGCACCAAAATAATGCAGGCGAGATCGGGGGCACTATCTGGCACAAATGCAGCTTAATATGATAACAAAACAACCTAGCCTTTAACGCCGCTGTCGACAATAGGACCCCATCAACTTGGAGTGAATCCATAATTATTCCACTCTATAAAAAAGGGAGATAGAGGAGCGGCCAAGAACTACCGCCCTATCTGCCTTCTGTATTCCTCATTAAAAATTATGAGTAGGGTCCTATTGATGCGTTTGGAAGAATGGGCTGAAGATAACAACATTCTTGCATCATCCCAATATGTCTTCAGAACGGGTCTTGGCACCATAGACCAGTGTATTAACTTAAACCTCCTAATAGGAAAATACACCAAGGCCAAACCGGGTTCTTTGTTCCTGTATTTTGCCGACCTTTCTAGTGCCTTTGATATGGTGGACCATACTTTGCTATGGTCAACCTTATTGGGCATAGGTGCCCCCCCTGCTATTATCCACTTCTTAGCAAGACTTTATTCTAACCTATCGGCCCAAATTCGTTACGGACCAGAGGGGGAATGCACTAGAAAGATCAAGGTCAAATCTGGCATCAGACAGGGATGTGTTCTGGCCCCGTTGCTCTTCTCGCTCTTCATTAACTCTATCGAGCAGGAATTAAAGAAAGTTCAAGCCGATGCCCCTCAAGCAGGAGGTCAACCTACACCGGTATTGCTCTATGCCGATGACACCGTTTTACTTTCTAGAACTCCAATAGGCCTCCAGAAGCTGATGAATTGTTTATACGATTTTATCCAGGGGAAGAAACTCAAAATTAATAACTCAAAAACATTTATCATGGTGTGCGGCAAAAAAGTAAATCATCCTAAACCCTTTTTTTTTTTAAGGAAAACCGTATTGAGGTTGTGGAAAATTTTTATTATCTGGGTATCAGCTTTAACAATGGAGGATCCTGGGCTCCAGAGCAAATAAATGTTAAAGCAAGGATGGGAAAGGCCTCTTTGGGCGTATTCCGTTTTGCATCAAAACTGGGAAGCCGCCGTATCCTAGACATATTGAATATTTACAAACATAGATGTACATCGATAGCATTGTACGATTCCAGGGTTTGGGGACATTGGAACTCAAGGGACCTGCAAACAATGGAAAATGTGTTCCTCAAACGATTGCTCTGCCTTCCAACCTCGGCATCCACCAACTTAACCCATATAGAACTAGGGTTGGATTACCTAGCTGACCTAATTGGTTTGAGACCATTATTGGTTTGGAAATCTATTTAGACCAAGGTTGAAACCAGCTTTACCAAAAAAATCATCAAAGACTGTTTAAACCTGGAAAAAGTTTATAAAATCCCCTGGTTAAAGTATGTGATTTCAACCTTCAATGAACTATTTGATATGGATGTAAGTAAAGATCCTGCATGTATAATCACTTTGTCCAAACAGGAGGTTAAAGGTGAATTTCTGAGGGCTAAAACCAATATGCAAAAGGCAGAAACAAGTGAATATTCAACTCATGTTTTCTATTATTCCCTTAATGATGATGTTCTATGTATACCTATGTATCTCAATGCCATTAGCAGACGGTCCCATCAATTTGTCCTTTCAAGATTCAGACTTGGCATTGTACATAATTTGGTGGCATTTCCCACAATGAAATTCTATTCTGCTTTTCCCTGTCCGTGTGACGGATTAACCAAACAAAGGACCTTGCACTTTTTGCTAATTGTCCACTGTATAAAGCTCTGGGTATCCTTTATCTTAAACCATTGTTTTTGAAATATTCTACGCATACCACAAGAAATGCTATGAAATTATTATTCTCACTTGCTAGCCCGGATCTATGTTTCTTTACCGCAACCTTTATTTTAAAATCTATTACAGCTAGAAAAAGTATGGTTTTCCAGTAATATTTTATATATCAACCATTACCACCAGTTTTTACTATACCTATGAAGTAAACCTTATGAAATGTTCTTCCCCTGATGTCGCAAATTTTTAAATGTGTAATGTTTTAATCTGTATACTTTTATGATGTTTTTACAACAATCGAATAAAGTTTACGAAACCGAAACCGATAACAAAACAATGCAGGCAGCATAATACGATACCAGGCACAATTGCAGGGGTTTAGGTATTGACGGTTTATTTAAATCTTTTATCTTAGCCAGGCCAAGACAAGAAGTCTGTTGAACAGTGTCATTTAAAAACATTATTTGTTCTGTTATAATGCAGGCTCTGAACAGGGCTTCTAAACCTTGCACCTGCCAGTCTTTCGTGCCCCAAGTAGTTTTTGTCTCAATGTTGTCTTTCCAAAAGTTGAAACCTAATGTAGACATCTGAGCATAAAAGTTTGCAGAATACATTTGTTTAGTATTGGTCAACATCGTTTTCATTCCTGTCTTATTTATATTTTTGAAATAAAACGTTTCTGGATTTGTAACATTAAACCCTGAGAAATACGGAAACTTTTCATAAAATGTTTTTGAGCTGCCGTTTGGCAGCGTTGGACAATGTTCCCATTGATTATAAGTAAAAACATTCCTAGGGCTTGCAGATTTATGCAAATAATGGTGACCATAGTGATTAAAACAATACATTTGTTCATAATATGATGACCCTTCTAAATAGTCATGTTCCGTAAATTTTGCAAATATTTCTAAATCTGACATCATATTATTAATAGTCTCAAAGTCCCAATCATCAGAAAATGTGCTGAGTGATACAAAGTCACTCAAAGAAACCTTGAACTGGTGTAGAATCTTCAGCAGCTCCACCGGCCATAGATGTCATAATCAGTTCTGTCCCATGCTATACCACCCGGTATAGGAACGGCTGTGATGTTTACTGATGAGAGGTCTCTTCGTCCACGATGAGATGATTTGTGAGGTTTCAGGACCAAGATGATTTTCTGACTTGCTGTGTCCATTGAACTGTATTTTCCATCTATCATTTTTCCAAAGCTTAAAACCAGAATGAGCCAGAGCAGGAGGAAAAGTACGCCTAACACAATCCAAAATTCAATCCATGGTGAAACTAGATATGTTTTTTCAAGTTATGAAAGAGTTCTGTTATTTTTTCTTTGAAAGTTTTATTAGCTGGCTTATCTTCAGGTTCACTGGGATCCTCAGAAAATGTATCAAAGTCGATAAAAAAGCCAGAGGTAGTTCTGTCAATTGTTGGAATTGCATCAGGATTGTTATCAATCTTTGGAGTTACTTCTTCCTTTGCCATATTGGTATAGTCAGAGGCTACATCATTGCAGACAGGTGTTTCTTGACGAACTGTTATTTGGGTCTCAAAGGCACAAGTTCCATGGCTTTGTTACATAGTCCTTCTTTTCTTACTGCAGGTTTATCCAAGGTGATAAGTCTTTCAGTTTGAACCTCTTCGATAGTAGCGAGATTTTGTCTTCTGCTACATCTTGGGAGTCCACTGGGCCTACTACTTATTATTGGCCACATTTTGTGGTTTGACCAGGCCGATGGACACAACTCTGTTCTCCCTTTTACCAGCAAAGGGGGGTAGTACTACTGATCTTGTTCCTTGTATTGCCAAGACAGGTACTGCTTTTCTGTAAGAAGGCCCAAATTCCTTCTTTACCGCGATCTTTTCCCTGACTAGATCCCTAATCTTTGGAATCCAGACAGGTCTTGCTGGGACAGGTGGTTTTTCTTCAGTGGCCGTTGGCTTCTGTGTTGTGTTACTCAGACTTCTTCTTGTTTCATTTAAGTCCTGTAAAAGAGACAAACGATCTTTGACATCAAAGGGTTTTTGTTCCACCACTGAAGTTTGACAATCGAGGTCTTCAAATATCATTCTAGTACCAAACAGTAATTCATATGGAGTGATTCCACCCAGAGAATTTCTTGGCAGATTGCTAAGACTACATTGGAAACTTATTAGATGTTTGACCCACCCATCACCCGAACCTAATACCTTAGCTGTTATGGATTGCTTTATGTCACGGGTTTTTCTTTCCACTACCGCATTACCCTCAGGATGGAAGGGACTAGAATACCACAATGCAACGCCCAAGCTAGCCATGGTCTCTTTGTAAGCTCGAGAGCTTAACGCAGGTCCCTTGTCAGAATGTAGCGTGCCGATTGTGTATGTGCGGATAAAGACTCGCAAATCCTTTATAACAGTTCTGGCGTCTGCCGAGCGCTGAGGCCACATCCAAATAAATCTTGTCCTAGTAGTTGTGGGACCGCATCTGTCCATGGTGACGTCTGCATGTAGATAGCCTAATGCTGTCTAGCAATGGTATCTGAACTGGGCTGGCTACACTGTAGTCAGGTATCTGGTGGTCCTCAAAGCTGTGATATCTGTAACAGGTATCACAGTTTACTCCAAATTCGTAAACTTGGACGCTCATTCCTGGCCACCAGTACATCTCTTCTAATTATTTTTGAGATTTCAAGATCCCTTGATGTGTCAGACCCCATCCCATATGTGCTTCTTGAACCAAGTAAGCTCTCTGCTTCCTGTTTGGAACTACTCTGTCCACCAGTCCCGGGATTCGAGCAAAAGGAACGGAGTTTGCATCAATAATGTATGTAAATGTGAGTGGATAGTTTAGAAGTAACGCTGCATGATTGCCTTCCATTGAGGCTTTTACTGCTAATAACGTTTCACCGTCTATTACTCTTTTTGAGTGAGCGATTGTAGCTACAGAAGCCGTTTGCACAGCTACCTTCGCTGCTTCATCAGCCAATGAATTCCCTGCAGCGTGAACGCCATCATGCTGATGACTCAGTGTATGAATCACGTGAGTCTTTTGTTGTTCTTTCTTTAAAAGAACTATTTGTTCCCAAAGCATTTTATGCTTGATTGTGCCACCTTTTGAATTTTTGAACCTGTTTTTAACCCAGCTCTGCAAGTGTTTGTTGTAAGATTCAACACAGAAATACGAATCGCACACTATTAGTGTGGGGAATTCGCGATTGGTATTTTCAAGCGCCATCTTGAAAACCTGTAGTTCAGCTCGCCGAGCTGTACAGTCTCCGACTGATTGAGTTTTAGTGACCATAGGTCTAAATTTACCTTCGCGCCAGCGACCTTTAACAATCGCGCACGCAGCACTATAGGCTTCTTTACCCCCAATTGCGGGCTGTGCTGATCCGTCTGTATAGATTATACATCGGTGATGTTCTAGAGGCAGAATTTCGGTCGGCAGGGGACATTCATGTTCATATTGTAGGAATTCTTGTGTCTTCAAGTAGGGGTCAAAGACGTATTCAACGTATGTTGCAGCAAGAGAGTTAACCCATTGTATCCATCTCGGATGTAAAGCTTTTGCATTTGGAATGCTTGCTTTCGTCACTGCCTCTAAGGCAGGTAAAGGTGTGACGATCATTATTTGTATTCCCTGTGCGAGAGCTCTCTCTTTTGCTACTGAAGTTCGACCTGCTGTCAGAATTTTTTCTGTGGAAGTGAATTTTATTTCAGCTTGTGTGTACAAGTGTGATTTGTATGCTATTGGTACCTTTTCACCTTCATTAAAGGTCAGGTATGTGAATTCGCATCTTCCTGGGATGATTCGGATCACAAGGTTGCGCACATTGTCGCATGTTTCTAACTGTGTTTTTGTTAACATGTCTGTTTGTACTGAATGCAAAATTTCTGTGTGATTTTGAGTCCAATTAGTTGGAATCAGGTTTTATTAATTAGTAGAGAGGTTTAACCCTTTCTGCGTAATTCAGAACATAAGTTCTTCCAAAATTCAGGTAACCTAGAATTGACTGTTGGTTTTTCAGCATCTTTGGAGGTTGGAGCAGCGCACATTTCTCTAGAAAGTTAGCTGCCAGGCTTTTGCCTTCACTTGATAACTCGTAGCCTAGAAAAAGGGCGTTGAGGTGGGCAATTCGTGATTTCCTAAAACTGAATTTATATCCTTCAGATGCGAACCCAAGTATTATGGTGTTCACTCTTTTCAAGTGCACGTCCAAATCATCGTCTGTAGGATAGATGTCATCGACATAAGATGATGCCTCATCAACATACATTTCTAATAACTCTGTTACCCTGGCTGAAAATAACTCTGGGCTATTCTTGAATCCTTGGGGGAGACGGCAAAATTGTCGCTGTGTCCCCATAATTGAGAAAGCGGTCAAATGCCTGATTTCATGTGCAATGTTTTGACAGAAAAACCCATTTGAAATATCTAATGTGGTTTTATACCTTTTGTGCACAATGTTATTCATCAGTGTTGCACTGTGTGCATTTTGTACTGCAAAGGTTTTGCAACAAGAGTTTAAGTGTCTGTTGTCCAAAACTAGACGATATGTATTGTCTGGTTTGGAGACAGGAAATAAAGGATTGTTCATTGACGAAGTGCATGTTTCAATCACCCCTTGGTATTCAAGTTGATTTAAAATCTCCCTGACCTGTTTTTTAGCTTCTTGCTTAACTGGATACTGCCTTTGTGCAGTAGGCTGATTTTTTAACTGGATTTTATGGTGAGGAGAGTCCTCATCCCATCCTACGTGATTTTTATATAATGCCGGAGCCTGAGCTACTGTCCATTTTCTGGCAAATGTGTATTTTTTATGAATTGGAATGTGATTTGAGGAGGCTGGCATAATTATCTCTTCGCCATGTGATCACTCGCTGACAAATTCAGGTGGCCAGTCTTGTTCAGCCAGAAGAATGTCATAGCCCTTAGAGAGCTTCTCCCAAAAGTGTGCCATCCGGAGTGTTATTTCATATAACTTGTGGGGTACACTAACCCTGGTGTCTGCAGTTTCAATTTGAATGGATTCATTCAAGTCCACTGTCTCCAGATGATCCTTCAGGATCTTGCGAACTATGGTGACTTCTGCTGCGCTGTCTTGCATTGTCTGAGCCTACTCCCTGTTCTTGAGTTGTGTCCTCAGGATCATCGGCATGTCTGATTTTTATGCTTGCTACCTTCTTTATGGTGAATTGAGTTTTCTTATTTTTTGGAACGTGCTGTTCTTCATTGGACTTCACGAGTTCCTCTTTTTGTTCTGATCGTCTTCTCCTCTCGAATTTCTGCAAGGAAGTCTGAAAGGTACGAGAGGAACGTGTATCAGTATCTTGATATCTATCAAGTTTTCTTAGATTATCCCTATTTCTAAGGTTATACCTTTTTTTCTGATGGCTCCTGTTGCAGACTGGACTGAGAACGCTTCTCTTTGGGAAGTGTCTGTTTAGTATTTTACCACTTCTTTTTAGGAGTAGTGAGATTATTTTTAATAAACACCTTTTCAGGATTTTCTGTTTATTCTGGTTTTACTGGTTTTCCACCCAAACTATCTCTACCTAGTTCTTCATAAGATTTTTCAATAATTCTAGCAAGCTCATATGGTTGGTCTGTTATATCTGTTTCTTTTAACTTTTTTTGCGGATTGCCACTGATGCTGCTTCACCTTTAATGTTAGCTAATAATATAGCTGAGAGCTGTTTGAAATCTTTCAGTAATTTCATACTTAGATTTAAGGCCGGTTCTAGAGAGTATTCATTTTGAATCTGTCTCAGACAGCCTGGTATTACCACCATGGACGGTACATCATGTGTTTTTGTGTAGATTGAAGCAAAGACTGTACACCAAGTGTCACGGTCCTCCACATGTGGTGCTATCCCCATTGGTAAACAGATTGTCAGAAGTCTGTGTTTCTCATGAGGTGTACTATCAGGGAATACTGCCTCTATTTGAGTCATTTTCTGAGATAACCAGAACGTAATTTGTTCCCTTTTTACAGGCAATCTACCAATGACTGATTGTATAGTCTGTGGTGTGATTTTGTTTGTATTCCCCTGGTGTGGGGAGGGGGGGGGTGCTGTGGGATCCTTACAGCTGGTTGGACTGTTAAAGTCCGCATGACATATTGAACCAATTGTCTATGAATTTTAATTAACTTTTTCAGCTGAGCTAACGGTTCTGGACCTGTCATTCCGTTAATGTCAGGATGTGGTGTATAGCTGGCTAGTACCGGCCATGTTGCTCCTGGTCTACCTAGTGGACCGAGCCTGATATAGTGATTTTGATGTTTTAGGGGGCCTTTAAACCAGAGCTGATGCTCTTGGTAAGTTAATAGAATTTCAATGTCCTCGAAAGGAACGTATTCCGCCGGAGGTTCCTCTACTTTGTTGTAGTGGAACTCGTGTGTTACTGGATTCGCTGTAGGAAACAGAACCCATGAGCAGAATACTTCTGTTCACCGATATTCATGTGCCTCTATGACAAAGATTACATTACCACCTCTCGATGATACTCCATTCTCTATAAGTTTTATAGTTATGGTTTTCCTTATATCCGCCGGGATGATTATTGCATCCGGGTCACTTTGTTGGAGATTTGTGTCATCTAAGACTGCTTCAGCTGCTACTCTATCTCTCTGCCTTTCTTTGTCACTCTCTGACATTTTGTCGACTTGAAGTTTCAAGGAAACAAAGATTAGGTGCACAATATTTTGGAACACTATATCCTTCAACGTTGAATAAACCAAAAACGAATGCATAGGATTTTCGTCCTACTTAGTTTTGGCGGATATTAACCTTTTACCCACTCCAGACGTCTATTGGAGTATTTTAGGGGGAAAAGGGGTCTGTGTGAAAAGCACGACTGAGTTACTCTAGTATCTAGCGTTAAATTATCACTTTACTAAATGTTGGGCACCATATAGTGTAGTTCCTATATTCCAAATAGGCTCTGCGCATTGGAATAACATATACTATAGTTTAGACGTAGGACTGAACTCGACTAGGTCTCTATCGTATATATTAAACTTAATTGTGAGTGCCAGTTAGCTCAAAGGTCACTAGAAACTTTCTCGAATAAACTAGAAGGGAATAGTTTCTGACAACCGCATAAACATGACAACTTTGTTTCCCAAGAATAAGAAATCAATCTCTAGAGTCGCGGAAACAATAGATAACTATTTTACTCAGTCAATCGTGCATGCTTCGTTGCACCAGGGGTGCTGAGAAAATAGAGAGACGGGCATTTTCAATAAAAAGGTATTTATTGAACAGTCTTCTTTCTCAAGCATAAGAAATGTACTGCTACAATCGTAATACTGGTTATAAAGTACAAAGTATATAATATGAAAAGTATTATAAAGTAGTACTGTAAAAGCATGATATGTTTTCTAAGCCATAAAGTGCCTTAAAACATATAAAATACATACAGTAATAAACCAATGACTAAAAGTACTCAACTGGTGCTTCTAAAATACGCCTACCCAGGTGCACTTAACATAAGCCTAGTACAGGGGAAGAAGTAAGTGAGGAGTAGCTTAACTTTAGTATTTCTCTGTCAAGTATCTATCCAAAAATTCTCTAAGGGTCTAATCAGCTCCGTACCTTGGTTTACAATAAAGGAGGTCTTGTATAGCTCTCAGGACTCGATTTCCCAGCAACCCGCAAGGGTAGCCTGGAAACACTGGAGCTGGATTTCTCTGCCGGAGAAAAGACAGCGTCTCTCAGTGCGTCAGCTGGAGTCAAGTCAAGTCAAAGAAATTTATATAGCGCACTACATACCCAGAGGGTCTCAAGGCGCTTAGGGAGGGGAGGAGGATTACTTGTCAAATATCCACGTTTTAAGTTGCTTTCTGAATGCTAGGTGGTTCTGGGTAAGGCGAAGGTAAGTGGGGAGTGAGTTCCATGTTTTAGCAGCCAGGTATGAGAAGGATCTTCCTCCCATGGTGGTCTTGTTGATGCGAGGTACAGTGGCGAGGGCTTGGTTGGAAGAACGTAGCTGGCGGGAGGGGGAGTAGAAGGACAGGCGTGAGTTGAGGCATTCTGGTCCGATGTCGTAGAGTGATTTGTGTGCGTGGGTTAGCAGTCGGAAAGTGATCCTCTTATTGACGGGTAGCCAGTGGAGGTCTTTCAGGTGACCAGAAATGTGTTTGTTGCGTGGGATGTCTAATATGATCCTGGCTCAGGCGTTTTGGATTTGTTGGAGTTTCTTCTGGAGTTTAGCGGTAGTACCTGCGTAGAGGGTGTTTCCGTAGTCCAGTCGGCTCGTGACCATAGCATGGGTGACTGTTTTTCTGGTTTTGGTAGGGATCCAGCGAAATGTTTTTTTGAGCATGCGAAGAATGTTGAAGCAGGATGAGGATACGGCGCTGACTTGTCTGTTCATTGAGAGTGAAGAATCCAGGATAACGCCTAGGTTCCGTGCGCGGTCTGTCGGGATGGGTGCTTTTCCAACGGCTTCCGGCCACCAAGAGTCGTCCCATGCAGAGGGGGATGTACCTAAGATGAGGACTTCTGTTTTGTCTGAGTTCAGTTTCAGACGGCTGGGCTTCATCCATTCGGCAACTTCTTTCATTCCTTCGTGTAGGTTAGTTTTGGCGGTGCTGGGGTCATTGGTGAGAGAAAGGATCAGTTGAGTGTCATCCGCGTAAGAGATGATGTTGAGGTTGTGTTGGCGGGCGATGGCCGCGAGGGGGCTCATGTATACGTTGAAGAGGGTGGGGCTGAGTGAAGATCCTTGGGGTACGCCACAGATGACTTCAGTGGCCTCGGACTTGAATGGTGGAAGGCGGACTCTCTGAGTTCTTCCGGTGAGGAACGAGGTGATCCATTCAAGTGCTTTTCCTTGGATTCCGATGTTTCTGAGGCGTTGTAAAAGGGTGCTGTGGCAGACTGTGTCGAAGGCTGCAGAGAGGTCGAGGAGGATGAGGGCGACTGTGCCTCCATTGTCCAGTAGAGTTCGAATGTCGTCTGTTGCTGCGATGAGGGCGGTCTCAGTGCTGTGTTTTGCTCGGAAGCCAGATTGTGAGGAGTCGAGGGATTTGTTGGCTTCGAGGAAAGCGGCGAGCTGGTTGTTGACAGCTTTCTCGATTACTTTGGCCGGGAAAGGAAGGAGCGAAATGGGGCGGTAATTTTTGAGTTTGGTGGGGTCCGCTGTGGGTTTTTTCAGGCACTTGCTGCTGCAGGGCGTCGGGCAAGTAGATAGTCGATCTTCTCCAAACCACCGTGTGTTTGTCTGGGCAAATGTAGGAATATTTATACATTGAAGGTGCCGAGTTTGACGTATGATTGGACTTAATAATGTCACTCAAAGACCCGGTTCTGTGAAAACTCCATGATTTCCTAGATAAATTAGTATTCAGGCGAGGGGAAGTCCCTGGCTGCTGAAGGCGGGTTTTTCTAAGAAATCGTTGTTGATTCTCGGAACTTAGTGGAAATAGCCATGCCGTATTTGGGCTGTATAGGCTCAGTCCAAGTATGGTAATTATTTCTATGCCTGTATAAGGATCGGGTAATTTATACCTATATAAGGGCATGAATCAGGAAAATTACACTAGGGTCCTAGATTCATTTACAACAATCTGTGACCATTCAGATAAACTAGGCTGAAGTCCGAGTTTCTTTATAAGGTAATGGAACTCTGAGGTGAGTGGCAATAGCTCTTTAGTGTATGCCAGCAGGTTCTGTAATCCAAATAATACAAGGCGACACCACCATCCTTCCCAAAACATGATGTAATCCTTGGTGGCTTGTTTTTTCCTGTTCACTGTAGGCAAGAATAATAATAGCAGAGCATGTACTGCAGAAGTAAACTCACCAAAAAGCAGTTAACTATTTTTGCAAAAATATATAAGAATGTGTTTATTGTAAATCTGGTTAAAAGGTATTATGGTTCAGATTGTGCAGAAGCATGCAGAGATTCTATCTTTCCTGTAATGACCTAGAGCATGGAAAAAAGAAACATTTTGACATCAACATCTCCTTTCTGCTGATCACCTTTTTTTGTTGAAAAATGTATATCAGAAGCAGAAAAAAACTGTTTCTGTTTTCCTTGTTTATACTACAACTGTAATTATGCCCTGTGACCTGCCTTTCACAATGATTGCTGGCTCTGTAAACCGGGAATTTTCACACCAAAACTCAACTATAATAACTTATCACAGCCGAGCAGCTAAACATCCTTTTACCAGTGGCTTGAGACATCACAACTCGACTGTAATAAGGAAATTGGAGACAGGCTTCTACACAGGGATTTAAGGCTATCATGCATTTCCGGCTAATAATTGCCAAAAGGTATGTGTGATAGGATAGAAGGACCATGCTTTTGAAAAATCCTGCTTTGTTATTGGTGGTGCCCTTCCTCTCTGCAAATGTTGTTGCATGTATGGTTAACCCTTCAAGCCCCCAACAGACACAGTTTTTATTTCCTTAAAGTTGATTTCCTCTCCAAATAATTTTTCAATCATCACTTCGATGGTCTTGCAAAGGCTGAGTGCTGATAAATGCAAATTAAACTTAAAACTTGACACACCCCATGAAAGAAGAACTGCGTTTTAAGAAAAATTGTTACATTTCAAGTTGTTTTTCAACATCTTAGACCAGTGGTATATACTGGCGAACTTGAGTCCCTGACCCAATTTGGCATAAAAGTTTCTCATTCTCCAATATTTGCTCAGGACACAGGACTCTGACTTGCCAGTTGACTTGGCAAAGTGTTAGTGCAAGTTTTCTACTCTAATGTAATATCCTCAATCAATCAGGAATTTGCGAGGCGCGTCTACTCGCCTTTATGGTTCTCAAGGCATCTGGGTGTGTAATATACTGAGTAACTATACCATTAAAGATATCTCATACCACAGTTTTTGGGAACAGAATTTTGGCTAGTTGATGTATTAAAAAAGCTCTTTATTCATATGGTGTAATTAGCGCTGTGACAATTCCTTGAAACGCAACTGTGAAAGCGTTTTTCCTGTAATTGTAACAGATATCAACCCAAATGCTGACATTTATTGACTTATTAGGTAATTCCTACTCACTCTGGCTTAAACAAGATATTACTTAGCATTGAAAACAATATTAAACTTATGGAGATGCTGATGAAGAAATCTTACGCATCATGAGTGATGTACTATAACCCGAATGGCATAAGAGACACTTTATATGAAATTTGAATGAGCAGAGAGGATTATAAAAAAGTCACTCTCATGTCAATTATATTTATGCATTCTCTGTACATTATTCCAATGCTATACCATGTGAGACACTCTTGTGAATTGTTTACTGTGAAATAAACTAATAATCACATTTTCGAGAGTAGTCTCTGAGCATTTGCGGGTTAAAGGAGAGACATTACTCTGTTAACTGCAAAAAATATCTTTAACAATTGTGCCCTTTGCCTACTGTGTTGGAGGGGTGACCATGTAATATTGAAACAAAAGATGTTGCTTGTTGGCTCAACATCCTGTGATTCTTGGCAAATTATATATGGGCTGATTTAGAGTTCGGCAGACAGGCTGCTCCATCACAAAATTGACGGATATCCCTTTATATAGCATTATATTCTATAGCACTTGTAATAACCCTAATCTCCCCATGCCTAAACAGAAAAAAAATTGACCATGCATAATGTAACTGGTACTCATGCAAAGTGCTCCAATACCTTCAGGCTGAGTTTGCACAATGTAAAACTGCGAGAAAAATTAAAAAAAATAGCTATGGGTGGTGGTTTAGTGATAGATTATCTATGCAGGAGCCTTGTATTATCCTCTGGGCTCATAAAACATAGATCTATGTTTATCCATTGATGGGGTGGCAAAGGGCAATATTACCAGAAGGAACAAAGTAATTATTTTTGATACTTCATAGTTTTCGAACCCTTAATCAAATGGAAAAAGGGATTGTGCAATGTCAGAATATCAGAACTTCACCCATTAGAAAGAAGGATTATCCGTTAGTGTATATATGCTACATGGTAATATGGGAGTGGTCAACATAGGTAAAGTGATATATTGTCTTTTACCTGCTACGTAATGTTAAATATATTAGAAAGTTTGCAATTTTAGTACCCATCACTATGTGTGGTTACGGTATTGATTCTAGTGTCTCTCCTAACCAATGCGGTTTTACACAATTTACTGTCCTAAAATGTTATATTAGAGAGGCTGCATGTGTCAGTAATATTATTATATTGGTCATTAAATATAAACTGAGAGACAACAGGGACAAGCATAAACGCTGAGTACTAATCCCAAAACA
Source organism: Lissotriton vulgaris (assembly GCF_964263255.1). Taxonomy (NCBI): domain Eukaryota; kingdom Metazoa; phylum Chordata; class Amphibia; order Caudata; family Salamandridae; genus Lissotriton; species Lissotriton vulgaris. The sequence goes on along the minus strand of NC_141685.1, from coordinate 704,229,700 downwards.
CCCTAAATTTATGGATATAGGGCGTCTACTTTTTCAAACTAGTTTAATCTTTTTTTGCAGATTTTCTGCTAACGGGTGTTATGACAGTAATCTCGACTAATTATGTGTATGACTTTCTTATTGATTGCGTAATGTCTTCCTCAAAATGAAAATGTGCAGAATATAGCAATACAACAGTGACTGCGGTATTCTAGTGAGTGTAAATGACATCATGTTAAAGCACAGTTATATCAGCTTATGAAGGACTTGGTGGCGTTTTGGTGCGTTCTGTTTAGTCCAAAGATTTTAGTTGGTGCGATTTTCTCTACAGAGTAGACTTCGGGGCAGATTTAGTCAACTGCCACCAAACGCAGCGCAGCAGCCAAAAATGCTGCACCTCATTGGTGACAGGGAGGGAGCAGGAGAGTGCCCTATCTACAGAGATATGGCTCTCTCCTCCCCGCTACCAAGAGCCAGGGCAAGATTTTGCTACCATGTGCCACGTACACGCCTTTGCGACATAGTGCAGGGGTGTATATTGCATTTTGTATGTGAAACTGTACTGCAGCACACATGCAAAGTCGGAAAAGAAAACATTTCTTCTTTTAACGCCTGGTTTCAATTTTTTTTTTAGTTTTTACCCTGTCTCACATTTTTGGTCGAAAGAGTATTGCGTTAAAAAGGGTGGGTGATTGCATGGGAATGCCTCCTTGACGCTAAGTAACGTAAAGCAGCGCTTTGTGCTATTTTGCATTACTTTTAGTCAATTTTCAGTGCAAAACAAGTTTTTTCACTGGAAAGAAAATTAGTTTAAAAAAACATTTTGTGCTGGTTTGAGTCACTTTAATGATGCAAACCCAGTGCAAAATTATAGTAAATCTCTCCCCTTCATTTGTTATTTTCTTGTTTATTTTCTGATTTCCAGGAAGTACACAATTTAACAAATACTTTCCTGACTGTAATTTGTAGCATGGCTCCAGTATATGTAATAATTGCACACACCTTATATCTTCAGATACAGAAAACGGGGATGAAACCTAAGGTAAGTACTTTCTGGAATCTAAGGTAAACTGCATGTACTCACTAGCTTTCTTACGGACATGGGGGCATATTTCCAACAACTAGCGATAATTATCGCTATGTTGGTTTGGCGGGGATATTTTTATCGCCGAGCTGCGGGGATTTTTATCGCTTAGGAACCTTGCTATTATCAAGGTTTATCTCCTAAGCTATAAAAATCGGCCGAAATGCATGAATATCGCTGAAAAGTCAGCGATATTCATGCATTACCGAGCTAATGCTCTTAGCCATGTTATCCACCTACCATTGGATAACATGGCTAAGAACTGCTCACTCCAAAAGTTGGTAATAGGAGATAGCAATGTTAGCGACCGTTTCCAGTCGCTAACATCTTGGCACGCCCACTTTGCATGTCATTAGTGATAAATGTCACTGACATGCAAAGTGGGGCCCAAGATGGTCGCTATCTCCTACTAGCTGTCGCTAACTGGTGTTAGCGACAGCTAGGTAATAGGGAGATCATTTTATCTCCGCTTTCTTGGCTTTTAAAGCTAAAAAAGCGGAGATAAACCCCCTTGATAATATGCCCCATGGTTGTTTTGTTTCTATCTACTGTTTAACGATTAACCTTGATAATCATTGATTTATTGACCTTTATACCTCATTTAAATTGCAGTACATGTGTCCCCCTGCTCGTGCTTTCCTTCATACAGCAGATTGTAAGCAGATGTTGAAGTGCGTGCTGAAAGGTATGGGAACTGTTAGTGCACAGCACAGTTAAACACACATTTGCAATCCAATAGGTCTCGCATTGACGCGAGTTTAAGCTATTGGCATTGTTAATGGCAATGCGTTTTCTTTATGTTTCAACAACCAAAACATAAATAAAATGCATTGTCATTTACAATGCCAATAGCACTCAAACTCGCGTAAATGCGAGACCTGTTGCATTGCAAATGCTTGTTACAGCAGGGCATAAACAGCTACAAATTGTCAAATCTCAGCCATTTTGAGAGCTACTAATACAAGGGGGTCTGGTTTCTAGTGTGTTATAAAACAATTACAGCCACATTAATAGGGTCCTTTGATATCCCCAACATGCACAGGAGGCTTCAAAGGTTCCTACAGTACAGCATCTGGAGACTCAGCCCAAACACGAACAAGATTCAGGTACACAAACACACTTATGTGGCACAATGGAAAGGAAACGTGTCCCCTACAGTGGCCTGGTGAGCAATGCCTTGGGCCCTGGCACTTTTTTATTTACAAATCAAGCACTGAATTACGGGTGAAGTGGGATCTGAGAGGAATATTAACAATAACTCTAGTGCCTAATACAACACTTTGTAGCACTTTTCTGCCCTTTTCTGCATACTAAATATCTGGTGTTAGTTGATCTTAGTAGCTGTAATGGCACTCAATGTACTGACCCCCGTAAGCATAGAAGGCTGAACTGACTTTGAGGCGATCCGAACCCGTAACTCTCACGCAACTCTCCGGGAGCCAGCGCAACCGCATCCATAGCGCCAACACGGTCTTCCACACGCTCAACGCCACCACCCACATTGTGCTTAACTGGGCTCTGGTGAGAGGCCCCTCCTTCCCTTTGCTTCAAACTTTGCTGCCTTCCATCTCTGCCTGGGCGCCTGTGGTCTCTCTCCCCTGACCCTCCTCTGGTCTCCGGATTGATCTCCTCTGCCCCAGCTCCTCTTGAACGATGAGGCTGCGACTTTGCTACGGACTGCCTTTCTCCCCCTGGACCTGCTGGCTATGCCAGCCCTCTTCCTGAACTTTCGGACTTGGACCTTCGTGCTCCCCGCCATTTTCTCTGTATGACTTGCCTCTTCTTCTAACTTTCTCTTCCGCCATTTTAGTGATCTCCCACTGACCTTTCGACTTTCCTATTGTCTCTCCTGTTGCCTCTGACACACTCCTCACTGTCCTTTTCACCACTCTCTGCTTCCCTCTCTCGTTTATCTCACGTGCCTGCCTTCTCTGTGACTCTTAGAGTATATCCAGTCCTTTCCCTTCCCTATGTATATAGAGATAGCTCTAATCACTAGTATATGCTGTAGAACGTTGTGCTCTCCACCATTCCTATGTGACTCTTAGAGTATATCCAGTCATATCCCTTCCCTATGTATATAGAGATAACTCTAACGACTAGTCTCCCATGTGATTGTTAGAGTATATCCATGTGTATCCCTTCCCTATGTATATAGTGATAACTCTAATGACTAGTCTCCTAAGTGACTTTTAGAGTATATCCATGTGTATCTCCTCCCTATGTTGATAGAGATATTACTAGTATAGGCCTAGAGTATATCCATTTGTATACCTTTTTGTAACGCTTGTAATCCCAAGTCCGTATGCTTTTAACTGGTTCTTTTGTAATGCAAAAATTTGCAATCATTTTACGCATGTAACCGTCAGTCCTTAAGTTTTCCACTGGATCCTATGTAAAGCGCTCTTACACCTTCGGGTAAAGTTCGTTATCTCACGTGCCTGCCCTCTCTTAGAGTATTTCCAGTCCTTTCCCTTCCCTATGTATATAGAGATAGCTCTAATCACTAGTATATGCTGTAGACCGTTGTGCTCTCCACCATTCCTATGTGACTCTTAGAGTATATCCAGTCATATCCCTTCCCTATGTATATAGAGATAACTCTAACAACTAGTCTCCCATGTGATTGTTAGAGTATATCCATGTGTATCCCTTCCCTATGTATATAGAGCTAACTCTAACGACTAGTCTCCTAAGTGACTTTTAGAGTATATCCATCTGTATCCCCTCCCTATGTTGATAGAGATATTACTAGTATAGGCCTAGAGTATATCCATTTGTATACCTTTTTGTAACGCTTGTAATCCCAAGTCCGTATGCTTTTAACTGGTTCTTTTGTAATGCAAAAATTTGCAATCATTTTACGCATGTAACCGTCAGTCCTTAAGTTTTCCACTGGATCCTATGTAAAGCGCTCTGACACCTTCGGGTAAAGTTCGTTATCTCACGTGCCTGCCCTCTCTTAGAGTATTTCCAGTCCTTTCCCTTCCCTATGTATATAGAGGTAGCTCTAATCACTAGTATATGCTGTAGACCGTTGTGCTCTCCACCATTCCTATGTGACTCTTAGAGTATATCCAGGCATATCCCTTCCCTATGTATATAGAGATAACTCTAACAACTAGTCCCCTATGTGACTGTTAGAGTATATCCATGTGTATCCCTTCCCTATGTATATAGAGCTAACTCTAACGACTAGTCTCCTAAGTGACTTTTAGAGTATATCCATCTGTATCCCCTCCCTATGTTGATAGAGATATTACTAGTATAGGCCTAGAGTATATCCATTTGTATACCTTTTTGTAACGCTTGTAATCCCAAGTCCGTATGCTTTTAACTGGTTCTTTTGTAATGCAAAAATTTGCAATCATTTTACGCATGTAACCGTCAGTCCTTAAGTTTTCCACTGGATCCTATGTAAAGCGCTCTGACACCTTCGGGTAAAGTTCGTTATCTCACGTGCCTGCCCTCTCTTAGAGTATTTCCAGTCCTTTCCCTTCCCTATGTATATAGAGGTAGCTCTAATCACTAGTATATGCTGTAGACCGTTGTGCTCTCCACCATTCCTATGTGACTCTTAGAGTATATCCAGGCATATCCCTTCCCTATGTATATAGAGATAACTCTAACAACTAGTCCCCTATGTGACTGTTAGAGTATATCCATGTGTATCCCCTCCCTATGTTGATAGAGATATTACTAGTATAGGCCTAGAATATATCCATTTGTGTATCTTCTTTGTGTGATCCTATCTCTTGTACATTTGCAATTTTTCTCTGTTTGTACCTTTTTGTAACGCATATAATCCTAAATGTTTTTTTTTTTTTATAACGCATGTAATCCTAAATCCGTATGTTTTCAACTGGTTCTTATGTAAGTCAAAAATTTGCAAATCTGTTTTTCCGATTGTAACCATCAATCCTTATGGTTGAAACTGGGTCCTATGTAAAGCGCTCTGACACCTTCGGGTAAAGTTTGCGCTATATAAAATTGCATAAATAAATAAAAGATCTACATGAATATTAACATTACTGAGCAATCGCGCTGGCTACATTTCTGCAAGTGCAACCATAATTAGTTTGTTTCACCACTACTAGCCACAGACCTCCATAAGGTAGCCTCCCTTGACCCCCTGCCCCCAAATAAAATCTATAAAAACTTTAAAAAAAGAAAGATAACACACTAACCATGTGCCTCCATGACAAAGGATACTTCCCTGCAACCCCCTAGCTTTCATTTGCCCACCAATGCAATCGTTGCACTTTAATCCCGTTTCAGACGAGTACAAGTACCAGAAACCCTGACCTCCAAGTGAGAATACAGACCACTATTATAGTCTAATAATGTAAGATGCCGCTTTTTGGTAGGCTGCCTAGAGCATCTTACACTGCAGAATTTAAACAGGAAAGGCATGTGTGCACCAGACAGTGGTATATATTTTTTAGAAAGTCACTACCCAGCCACATGCTGCCTTGAAAACACTGATGACTCTACTATTGTTATGAAATGGGCGAAGGTTCATATAAAGATATTTGGATCTGAGACAAATCTATACACAATATAGGTACATTCAGAAGGGTGTCCAGAGTGCTCATGGCTGGACAAATGCTGTTCTTCCCAAACTACGACTCTTTTGGCTGGAAAGCATACAGGGTGAAAGACTAAGGGAGGAAGGAAGAGTGGACAAGAGAAGACAGGAAGCGACGTCAGTACAAAGGGAAGTGATTGCATACATGTTGTGTCTATTTATTCCATACACCGTTCAACCAACATTATCGGTCACATCCTCCACATAATCCCAAACGCACACTAGTCGCTCCCTATATTGGGGAGAGGGGGGGGGGAGGGGGATGGTGACAAACAATTATGGGTTTTGGAAATATTTTTGGGTCAATTGCTATCTTTAATACTTCGAATACAAAACGGAAACCTGAGGTGTTGTAAAAAAAGATGCGTCTAAACGAGAAACTATTACCAGCTACGCACAAATTATTAATTAGATGAATAGTTGGTTAAATTGCAACTACATTTCACATGCCAGAAATTCCGTAGGGAAAAGGGCAACGTTTGTGAATGTTTGGCATAAATAACTCTGACAGCTTTTATTTTATTCATCAACAAGGAACACGTTTTTTCTGCATCACATATGCAATCTTACTTAAGGTTGCAGGATCAAATGCCTTCCACTGCTGAGGAGTGCAAACAGGTCTGTGGAAGGAGGTGAAACTTGAAACCTCTCACGTCTCCGATTGTGGAGACCGCATATATACCGACAGCAGACACAGTCCAAGCCCTCAGACGCCTCACACTGTGTGTTGAACCCTCGTACAATCTTGCACCTCGTGCTCATTCATCTGTATACTGGCACCTTCCCACAGAACTTTCAAGTTTCCCAGGCCTCTCCATGTGTGGCGCAAACTGTCCGCATTCTTTTGATTTGCATTTTGGGACGTGTAGTCCTGTTAATCTCTTTATAAAGCCCAGATTTTAAACTTCAGAATCCGAAACAAAAACATTAACATCCCACCATGGACCGGGAATCTTGGGAGCTCTATACTCCAAGTTCCCACGTGTTGTATCAATCGCTGTATACATTCTACAATGCAACTCACCCCAAAGCCCTTCTAAACACAATACTCTGAACACAAATCGTGTATAGGCTTTTTTGCTTGTTATATATGACATTTTCAGGTATCCTTTGAGTAGAAGCCATTATCACAATGGACTTGTAAAATGAGGCAACTTGTGTGCTTAATATTCAAAAAAGGTACAACTCAGGTTAGTCGAATTCGCTCCTTCGTCAATTTAGCTGGCTTTTCCCTAACATCCCCAGAGCTGTCTCGAAACAGTGTTTCGTCCTGGCAACTGTCTTTGAAAACCACTGGACACGAAAAGCTTTCTTCACTAAAGTGCTGACTTCCGAAAACTTGTCTGCAACCTGAGGGAGGGAAGCTTACCACGGGGCCGATCCAACCAGCTCTGTGAACAGCAGGCCTAGAGAGAAGGGCAGGAGAACTCTGAGAAGGACGCACAATAGTCTGGGAGAACACGAAAAACAAGAGGCAAGTGGAGATAGAGGTAAAAGATAAACGCAATACAAAACAAGCATTTGCAATGCAATAGGACTCCCATTTATGCGAGACCTACTGAAATACAAACTGGAGTGCAGGCGGGAAGGGGGCAGAAGGCACGGACTGCGGGGTGGGGACATGGCACCGGCAGTAAGAGAACCTCATTAAAGAAAATAGTGCTTACAATCTAAATAACACATACTGTGCAACACTCAAAGTAAAGGGGCCAGTAGCCATGGAAGGATACAAATGATGACATGGCCCTCATAAGGAGGGACTAACAGGCCTGTAAATCAATCGGAAAGCAGCATTTAGGAAGGAAAAAGTCACAAGCCAATGAAAAAGATGGCAGGGAGTGGGCGGGGCTTCCCTCAAATATTGAACTACCACAGATCAACCCCAGAGCAGCACTTGCGTGCTGGCTCAGGGCTCAACCTAAAAAGAGTGGGAACGTTGTTCCCAATAGATTCCATCCACTTCAACCCTTTTCAAAAATGTTCCTCCCTCTGAATGGAATGCGGTGAGCCCTTAAGTATTACATTTCTCTGGGCATATTTCTTCACTTCTTTTAGATAAAATTTTGCGAGGTTGAATTAAGCTACCTTTTCAACCTATAAAATAATATGGCAACTTTAGTGAGTCAGGCTCAGTAGCTACCCTCCTATGATTCTCGTGGCCCCCAAAACACACACATCTCATATGTCCTGTGCCATTTTCAAACACACGCATATCTAGCAACATAACAACCCCACCTCTCAAAACAACCCTCATATCTGTTTCCCTGCCAACGAAACCCAAAACATATCTGTGAATGAACCCATAGCTGATGACCTGCCACCCTTCTGCATCAAACGTTCCTCAAAAAGTCCACACCTAGCATCCTGTACACTATACCACCAAATATAGTTCATACTGGCCTACTCCGAAGCAGAGTCTGGCACCCTCATATTGACCTGTACTAGTTATCCTGACACTTTCTACCCATCAAATAACAGTATTCCACCAGAATATCAACTAAAGAATATTTTGGAGCCGAAATATGATGGCAAAATATTGTGGACCACAACATTGTTATGGTAAGTTTATATTGGCAAGCATACATTTGCTATAATTAACTTCATGTGCATATTTATGCCTTGCCAATATATCTTCAAGGTACATAGATGTGGAGTTAAGAATAGTAAATATATACTTACCTTATGCATTTACTCCACCACATTGCCCCAAAACAAACCCCTGATTTCACATTGTGAGACCCCAGAACAACCCTTATATCTTGTGTCCTGCCACCTCCAAGACAGAACACTATAGCTTGAATCCTGCCACCTCCATCCTAAAATAGACTGTTATCCTGTCACTGTTTTCAAAGAAGAGATTGGTGCCCTGCAACCTATTTACCACCAAAATAAACTATTATATTTGCTACACTGCTATCCTTCAGGGAAAAGGAGATTCCCATGCCTGGTGTTGTGCCACATCCCTCTGGCCTTAATCAGAGCCCATAATAGGCATCCTATCAAACCTCTACACAAACAAGTATTGGCACAGCCAATAATTTTCACCTATGTAACATTTCCTGGCTTTGCCTTTATATACATTTTTTTACATGTTACACAGCAGCGTGGGCTGCTGACCATCATGACAAGTAAAACACAAAAGTGCTATGACACGGCCAGCATTGACCACATCCTAGCACTTTTTTCTTTTTTACTTTAAGCCATGTTGCACAACAGCCCGCACTGCTGTGCAACATGGTTAAAAAACTGCAACAAAACCAATTGATGTTGCATAGGCAAAACGTATTGGCTTTGCAAGTGCTTGTTCTCCAAAACTTTCCTGAAGATTAACGCTCCGATGGTCGTTCTCTCTGAGGTGGTTTAATTTCACTCTCAGGGTTTTTTACACCTGGCCCTTTTAGCAGGTTTAGCCCCAAACATTTTGCCTTTTGCCTCCTATTTTTTTGACCCTGTTTTTGTTGGCTATAGGGTTCTGGGCACATTACCACTTCAGATCAGTGCTAAAGTGCACATGCTCTCTGTTGAAGTTGTGAATATGATTGGTTATCCAAGATTGGTATATTTGATTTACTGGTAAGTCCCTAGTAAAGTGCACTGGGTGTGCCAGGGCCTGTAAACCAAACGCTACTAGTGGGCTTGCTGCACTGGTTGAGCCACCCATATGAGTAGTCATGTAAATGTATCTCACACCTGCCACTGCAGTGTCTGCGCAAACAGTTGTAAACTGCCATGTTGACCTGGCAAGTGCACCCACTTGCCAGGCCCTAACCTTCCCTTTTCTTACACGTAAGGCACCCCTAAGGTAGGCCCAAAATACCCCCATGGGCACGGTGCAGTGTATGTGAAAGGTAGGACATGTACTGGTGTGTGTGACATGTCCTGATAGTGAAATACGGTGTATTTAGTTTTTCACTATTGAAAGACTGTCTGCCACATAGGCTATCATTGGAGCTGCACTGTAGGATTTTACATGTGCAATTTTCAATTGGGAGAAGATGGAGAAATTAAGTTTGGGCTCTCTGAAATCAGAATTTATCAACACACCTTTTAGTAAAGGTGGTTTTCAACTTGTGTATTAGAAAGTGGGCATTTTCTCACTTGACCATTCTGTGTGCCTCTACTTGTTGTGACAGGAGCTGGAGATTTTCATTCACTCTAGACATTCACAAGGGGGCCGGGGTTGAGGTTTGTCCTGCCTTGCCTGGGTGACTCATTGCTGGGCTGAATAGACCTGGTCTGCATTTAGAGTGGTGGGAGGAGTTTCGCTAGCACCTGAATAGGCTGTGTCTCCTTTGAACAATGTTGACTCCACCCCTTGTGGTCACGCTGGACCAGGGAGGGCAGAACTGGTTTGGACTGAGCTCAGAGACTCTGCCACATAGAGACCAATGAGAAAATGGGGTATAAGTATTGGACCTTAAACATCAGGAATTTAGTTTACTTCAGGAAACAAGAGAACCCTGCCAAGAAGAACAGCTGAAGAGCTGTGTGAGAAGTGCTACCTTTACTGTGGGAGGGGTGGGTTGGCCTGCTGTTGCTGCTTCTGTCTGTGTTGGAGGAAAAGGACTGACTATTTTTGCACTGCTGTGGTATCCTGCTTGTGAAGAATATCCAAGTGCTTGTGGGTGCCTGCCACCTGCTAGAAGTCTCAGTGACACCAAAGACTTCAAAGAAAAGATCCTTGCTGGATCTCTGGTAACCTGCTTGGGAGGAGAGCTGGAGAAGGTGTGTGATGAGCGTTGCCCCTGACTTGTGTGGGGTAAGATGGCCTGCAGTGACTGCTCCTAACTGGAGCAGGAAAAGGACTGGATTTTCCTTGTAGCTTTCTGTTTGTAGGAAGAAGGAAGTGGGTGGCGAGCACTTCATTTCAAAAAGTGGGAGGAGCGCAACTGGCTCTGCTCCCTGATTAACGTGTGTTGAGCGTTGTTCTAAAAACTTTCAGTGCTCGTCCTCACAGCGCGCGCAGCGCTGCACTACGTGGGCCTAAGAAAGTGTGCAGCAGGGGCTCTGCTGAAGTGGCCTCGTCCTGTGCTGTATTCTGCTCGAGGTGCGCTCCGCAGAGCACTGGCCCGGCATCAGCCAGGAAGGCTGTGCCGCGACAAAGGGAGCCCAGGCAGAGCGTGCAGGAAAAGCAGAGTAACTTACTGTGAGGTGGGGTTGACGAGGAAGGCAACGCCCACCCTTCCTTTACAGGAAGAGTAAGTTGCCGTCCATGACATCAGGGCTCTGACCGCTGGAAAGAGATCCTGGTGCAGTCGCTGCCAGTTCTTTGGCTAAGGGAGGTATCCCCACCCACGTGGGCAGTGCGGGTGCCTACTCTCCTTGTGCACGTGTCTCTGGGGGCTTGAGGGACAGCGGCACCACTGGAACGTGGGCATCTGCCGGGATTTCTAGGTAGTGGGAGGAAAGGACCAGGTGAGGTCTCCCCCCTCCTTTTGTTTTTCTCTGTTTTGTAGTGCACATTCTGCAGGGGTCTTGAGGGATTGGAAACATGACGCAGGGCAGGAGGGAAACCCTCACAAGAGGTCCCATCACTGTAGCTCCCCCTGCAGTTATCACAAAGCCTGTTCCCTGCGGGCCGACTTAATTGACCACATGACAGGAGAGAGATGCGCCGGTGCACTATATCTCTGATGAGGCATGTACAGTGATTTCTGGGGAGGCCTGTACAGCAGTATTTCGAGAATTCTGTGCAATGCTGGTTAGTGATATAAGTCTAACCTTACTACTGCAGATTTATGTCCTAAGGTTATGATTGATGTCATTTACATCCAGTGATTATAGGATAACAAGCAACCTGTTCAGAAACTGCATACTGTGCCCAGTGATGGTGTAAGGTGGTGTTAGGCATAAATAATGTTTCTAACATGTGCAATCTATGGGTAGTTACTTCTTTGTGCTAACTGTGATGCTATGCCTAATGTTTCTATAACAGGTGCAATTTATTAGTATTTACTGTAGTGCACCACCTGTATTGTTATGACAATTGCCTCATTGACAAAGTGATTTTTGATCTATGTGAGGTTATGCCAATCGCATAGTTAGCAAAGTGGTTAATTTGAATGTGGTCTGTGTTTTGTATCCAATATATGAGATATTTTTATATAACCTTGTGTGGAGTCTCTTTTGTGGTGCACCCAGTGTGTCACTGGTGTCTGTGTGTGGTGGGCAAACACTTTACACATTGCCTCTGGGATAAGGCACTAAGGGGGTTAGCAGGGGTTATCCTGGGTGTGTGACTACCTTATCCTAACTATAGTGGTGGCGTCTGCCTTGCTTAAGTGCATACCCTAGCTAACCAGAACCCCCATTTCGAACACGGTTGTGTTACGGGGACCTGCAAAGAAAGCCCCAGGCTTTCCTTTCCGGCCAGGATTTTAATTCCGGATTTTTGATTGGCGGCTATATGCTGGTATTTTATGCAGTGGAGGGTGCTGTATGATACGTAGTGAGGTCCCATTTCTATAGAACTGTTGAATTATTGTTCCAGAAGGCCGAATGCAGAATGTATCATGCTATGTAATGCCCCACAAGTCCCGCTGAATGTACTTCTGGGCTACAAGCAGTGAGTTCATGGCTTCAGAAAACAATAACTTATTTTTATGCAGCACCATTTACTAGAGTATGTAAGAGCTGTATGTGTCATATTTACCAAGATGTATGACAAACTACTTACCAACCTCGGTAGCATGAAAGGTTGCGTTGTGCCAGCAGCGAGCCCTTAGCTGGTTGACCCTCCAGTTCTAGCTGTGGTTCTTGGATGTACAACATGTTTGTGCATTACTTGTAGTCTCACTATTAATAATTAGTATTTACAAAATGTAACATTTACTAATCCGTAGCCTCTAGGTGCTTGGTAGTATAATCATTCTTGCACCTGTCCTTTGGTGTGCCTGTCGGTATTTTGGCTTTAAGGATTGTCTGAAGTAGTCGCAGTAAGGGGAGTTTCGCTGAATGGAATGCTTACGGACTAGGGGCCCGATATAGGTAATTCCGATTTACCTACTCCTAAATACCGAATCATACCGATTCGGTACTCAAGAGTAGGTAAATTGGAATGAGGCAGATGTAGGTAATTTTATTTAACAATTACCGATTCTGTAAGATTCGGTATTTACTGATTCAGTAAATACCGAATCGGTATTTCCCATTGATTCCTATGGGCCTTGAAGCCCATAGGAATCAAAGGGAAATACCGATTTGGTATTTACCGAATCGGTAAATACCAATTCCTGCAAAGGGGTTACGGGGTGTCACTTTGACACCCTGTAGCACCCAAATTCCAGGCTTATGTGCCATGTGGCACACATACATGCCCTAAGGCAGAGGTCTTCAAACTTTTTGATGCCGAGACCCCCTTGTAAAACCTTTTTAGGCGTAAGGACCCCCTTCCGACAAAAGATTCTAGAAACTGGTACTCCTTATCATAAACAACTATCGACAACGATAAATGTGCCTGTTAGACCTCATCACATCCATCCATCCATCATTCATCCACCCACACTTCCACACTTCCATCCATCCTTCATCCATCCACCCTTTCATCCTTCCACCCATACATCCATCCTTTACCTATCCACCCGTCCATCCACACACCCACCTTTTCACACATCCATCCATGCAACCTTTTATCCATCCATACAACATCCATCATCCATCCACCCTTTCATCCTTCCATCCATACATCCATCCTTTACCTATCCACCCGTCCATCCATCCATCATTCTTCCACCCACCTTTTCACACATCCATCCATCATTCATCCATGCAACCTTTTATCCATCCACCCATACATCCATCCCTCATCCATCCACCCTTTCATCCTTCCATCCATACATCCATCCTCCCTTTCATTATTCCATCCATATATCCATCCACCCTTTCATCCATACATCCATCCTTCATCCACCCACCCTTTCATCCATCCATCCACCCATCCATCATTCATCATTCATCCCCCACCTTTTCACACATCCATCCATTCATCATTCATCCATGCAACCTTTTATCCATCCATACATCCATCATCCATCATCCATCCACCCTTTCATCCTTCCATCCTTTACCTACCCACCCGTCCATCCATCCACCCATCATTCTTCCACCCACCTTTTCACACATCCATCCTTCATCCATGCAACCTTTTATCCATCCATCCATCCATCCATATATCCATCCTTCATCCATCCACCCTTTCATCCATCCATCCATCCTTCATCCATCCACCCTTTCATTATTCCATCCACCCTTTCATCCATACATCCATCCTTCATCCACCCACCCTTTCATCCATCCATCCACCCATCCATCATTCATCTCCCACCTTTTCACACATCCATCCATCCATCATTCATCCATGCAACCTTTTATCCATCCATACATCCTTCATCCATCCACCTTTTCATCCTTCCATCCATACATCCATCCTTTACCTATCCACCCGTCCATCCATCCACCCATCATTCTTCCACCCACCTTTTCACACATCCATCCTTCATTCATCCATGCAACCTTTTATCCATCCATCCATACATCCATCCTTCATCCATCCACCCTTTCATCCTTCCATCCATACATCCATCCTTCATCCATCCAACCTTTCATTAATCCATCCACCCTTTCATTATTCCATCCATATATCCATCCACCCTTTCATCTAAACATCCATCATTCATCCCCCACCTTTTCACACATCCATCCATGCAGCCATCATTCATCCATGCAACCTTTTATCCATCCATCCATCCATCCTTCATCCATCCATCCACACTTTCATCCTTCCATCCATCCTTCATCCATCCACCCTTACATCCATTCTTTCACCAATCACTCATCCACCCACCTTTTCACATATCCATCCATGCAACCTTTTATCCACCCATACATCCATCCCTCCTCCATCTACCCTTTCATCCTTCCATCCACCCTTTCATCCATCCATCCTCCATCCACCCACCTTTTCACACATCATCCATCCTTCATCCATCCATCCACCCTTTCATCTTTACATCCATCCACTCATCATTCATCCACCCACCTTTTCACACATCCGTCCACCCTTTCATCCTTCCATCCGTCCATCCATACAGCCATCCACCCTTTCATCCATCCATCCATACATCCTTCATCCGTCCACCCTTTCATCCATCCATCCACCCATCATTCATTCACCCACCATGAAGAACAGACTCTCAGCCACATTTCTCCTGCACAGGCGCCAGGTATGAGGGCTCGTGGGACTTGAACCAATGATATGATTGCAATGTCCTTCTGCTGTTTACTGTGTATTTGTAAAGCGCTCCGATACCTACGGGTTAAACTAGCGCTATATAAAACGTTAAAAGTAAAAATAAACCCACAGCTAAGTCCATTGAACTCAAAGGGCTACAGCCTCCCCCCCCCCCCCCTCCCCCAGCTCCTGTATGTCAGCCTGGCTGAAACCGCTTGGACACACACAAAGGCACATCAGAGCAATATCACAGGTCTTTAAAAGACCTTTACTTCTTAACGAGGCTTTGATGTTTTTCACACCTCGGTGTGAATTAGGCGGCCTCCGCCTTGAGCACCCTCGATCAGTCCGACGCCAGGAACTGCACTCTGGCAGAATCTGCGACCCCCTTCCCAGGACTCCACGACCCCCCTGGGGGTCGCGCCCCACAGATTGAAGACCTCTGCCCTAAGGGCATGTCTGTGTATCACATGCCACAGGTGTACATGCACAGATGTGCATGTACACCTGAATTCGGTATTTTACCACCCAATAGGATTGGATGGTAAATACTGACTCCTAAAGGGCCTGTGGCACTCTTTGAAGTGCCAGCTACATCTGGAATTACCGATTCGGTAAATATACCGAGTCAGTATTTTACCAAAACTGTAAATTTACAGAATCGGTAAATTTACATATTCAGTAAAAATCAGGCCCCCTACATCTCAAAAACCAATTACCGGTCGGTAACGGCCGAAATCAGCCGTTACCGACCGGTAATTGGCGACCTACATCTGGCCCTTGATGCGTTACTTTTGCCTCGTGGATGCACTTGTGGCCTCTGTGCATGGGTTTTCCTTTAGAACTCTGTGTTTTCAAAATATGACAAATATAGAACCTAATCATAAGGTAACAGACATCAAGTGAAGGCGTCTTCCTTGTAACACAGAGGTTAATATTCTTATGCATAAAGAATGCACAAGGTTGACAAAAACAAGAAACCATGCACCCAGAGAATGAGCTCTATCCCAGACCTCACCCATCCAACGTGATCCTCAATGATATTTGTCGGTAATGAAGCACGTCTCTAAGAGGCTCACATCCAACATTAAAATGCGCCATGGCTATGGATTATCAATCAAGAATGCCAAGTGATGTGTGGTGGCGCGGGAGGGGCGGCTGTATTTAGAAGACAGCAGGCAAAGACTGCATGGCCCCGACTTGTCAGGGGAGAGGATGCAAATCCTTTGACTGAAATACAACACAGCTGCAGCATCCTCAGCTCACACACTTCGCCACGCAGTCCTTTTGAAAGGAAAGGGAAACTCAAGCACTCTGGATAAACTGAAGGCAGAGGCACAAGAAACCGTCCACGGGACAATATCTGTCAGCCGCATTGTCTACAGAGCCTTCCTCTCTCTTCCCATGTCCTTTGAATTCCTCTTTGCTCAGCCAGCACAATCTCATTAACTGCATGTTTATCTTAGCATCCTTGATAATATCTGAAGAGAAAAGGAGTTAAAAAAAGAGCTATGACAAGGCGAGCGTCAGCCGCGTTATTGCGCTTTTATTTCTACTTTCAAACAACACAGGAGTGGAAGGTGGGAAACACATTGGAGGAAGGGGGGTGGGAGGGGGGGGACTGAAATCACGGGGAGCGGGGAGAGGATAGACAAACATGTCAAAGCTCTGCCCCCCTTGACCTTGCCTACTCCGAAGCAAAGGCGAGGTTATTCCTACTCTTACGTCACCGCCAAGTGCTGGAACGGCCTCTCTCTCCATTTTTGAACATCACTCTTACTGGTGGACTTCGGGAAGAGACTCAGGCCTGGCTTTTCACCTGAGCCTAGCAGTCTTGCGCCTGGAGACCCTCAGGAGTGATTAGCAGCGCTCTACAAATACTGATTGATTGAAAAACAAGCATTTGCATATCGTAACCCCCTAATGGAGAATACAACGCCCATTTTGAAACGGGCTTGTTCTCATTAGAAGCAGGGCGGGTTGGGGGGAGTTGTTGGGCATTACAGAATTCCCAAGAGAAATGACAAACTCGACTTGGACATCAGCAATAAACTCAATAAAATGAAATGAAAAGTATCCCAATTTTGCAGAGTCCCGCAGCTTCAGAGATCTGCTTAGAGATTTCAGTGAGTAAAGAGGCCTTATTGCCTTTCAAACTAACAAGACACCCACTCCGAAAGCTGCAAGAGAAGAGGCAAGCAACTGGGAAGCAGGAGTGGGTGCTAGGGGGGGGGGGGGGAGCAATGACAGTGTGAGGGGCAGGGCGAGCAACAATGAAGCAGGAGTGAGTCGGTAAGACAAGTCGACCAACAAGGGTGGGAGGGGGTACTAGTGACTGAAATGGTAGACAGTCAAAATATCGAGTTGGAAATATCGACCTACCATAATATCGAGTCTGAAATATCGAAGGAGCATAATATCGAAGGCAAGAATATCGTAGGACAGAATATCGACCCAAGGTAAGTTATTTATTTATTTAAAACATTTATAGAGCGCAGCTGTCGCCTGGCAGGCATCCTGGCGCTAGGGTGGCTACTCCTAAAATAGAGATAGTGGAAGATTGTTTAGTAGTGACGGAGGGACTCTAGGGAAAAAGCCAAGTCTTTCGATATACTTAATATCGATGTAAGTAATATCGAAGTTAGTAATATCGATAGCATATATATCGATGTTAATAATTTCGATGACACTAATATCGATATTTGTATTATTTTATAGTTTTTTATTATGTATGTGTTATATGTTTAATTTAAGTATTTAAAATAATTACTATTATATGTGTATACATTTTCTATAATAATATATAAATTTATAAGGAAATTTGATGTTTTAGTACCGGAGCGGGTTGTGGGTTTATAGGGGAATAGGGTGGGAAGTAATTTAATTATGGTAAGTTGATTAATAATTATTAGGATTAATTAATTAATTATAATTATTTGCTAATTAATATTGATTAATTGGAAAATAATTAATTGATTAATTGATATATATTTTCTGTAGCGGGATGTGGGTTTATAGGGGAATAGGGTGGGGAGTAATTTAATATTAATTAATTAATTAATATATGTTTTTAAATATTTATAACTAATTAATTGGCAAATAATTAATATTAATTAGTTAATTAATTAATATAATTTTGAACATATTTTAAATTAGTAATTAATTGGTAATTAAATAATATTAATTAGTTAATTACATTAATAAGATAATTTATTTATATATATAATTTTTAGTTATTGTTAATTAATTATTTGGGGAAAAATGATATTAATTATTAAATTATATTAATTACAGCTTATGTGCTAATATATTTACTTTATTGTTATTGTTAATTAATTATTAATTGCTAATTAAATAATATTATTTTACTTTGGGTTAAGGAGTATTTTTAGGGTTCAGGGTCATTTTTGGGTTTTTGGGTAAAGGGGTATTTTTAGTGTACAGGGTCAGTTTTCAGTTTTGGTGTAAAGGGGTATTTTTAGGGTTCAGGGTCAGTTTTCAGTTTTTGGGTAAAGGGGTATTTTTAGGGTTCAGGGTCAGTTTTCAGTTCATGGGTAAAGGGGTATTTTTAGGGTTCAGGGTCAGTTTTCAGTTCATGGGTAAAGGGGTATTTTTAGGGTTCAGGGTCAGTTTTCAGTTTTTGGGTAAAGGGGTATTTTTAGGGTTCAGGGTCAGTTTTCAGTTCATGGGTAAAGGGGTATTTTTAGGGTTCAGGGTCAGTTTTCAGTTTTTGGGTAAAGGGGTATTTTTAGGGTTCAGGGTCAGTTTTCAGTTCTTGGGTAAAGGGGTATTTTTAGGGTTCAGGGTCAGTTTTCAGTTTTTGGGTAAAGGGGTATTTTTAGGGTTCAGGGTCAGTTTTCAGTTGTTGGGTAAAGGGGTATTTTTAGGGTTCAGGGTCAGTTTTCAGTTTTTGAGTAAAGGGGTATTTTTAGTGTTCAGGGTCAGTTTTCAGTTCGTGGGTAAAGGGGTGTTTTTTGGGTTCAGGGTCAGTTTTCTCGACTGTTGCACTCTCTGGAGTGGGAATAGTAATTTTATCCCTACGCTATCAAACGCTTTCCCTACTGTTCCACTCTCTGCAGTAGGAATAGTAATTTTTACCCTTACGCTATCCAACGTTTTATATAATTAATTGTTAAAATATCACATGTTTATTTTATTTTTTATATTACTTACATTTTATTTATGTTATTGTTTTATGTTTGTAAATGTATTAGTAAATTAGAATATATTTCATTAATTTATAAATTAGTAAATTAATTATTAATACTTATTGTTCAGTACATATATATTATATCTTTACTGTATATATTTAATTAATGTATTATTAATATATATGTATTATTTATTAATTTTAAACATTATTAGATACTTTTAAATATGTATATTTTATTTATTAGTGTTATATACTTACTTTTACATTTATATATATAAAAAAAAACGATATTTTTAACATCGATATTTTTTACATCGATATTATTTTTTCGATATTTTTGTACTCACCATGTTGTAGATAGGATGTCGATATTTTTGCCCTCGATATTGTTGACTCGATATTCTTGTAGGTCGATATTTCTGAGGTCGAAATTCTGTCAGTGATCCGACTGAAATGGCTTGCAAGCACTGGCACTTCTATCGAGTGCTGGTGTAAAAAATAAAAAAGTACCTCTACAAGTGACCAGCAAGTTGAACAACACTGGACACACACAGGAAACTGTACTTAGTCAAAGCTCCATAGAAGACCTTAACCCTTTCCATGCTCATGACGAGCTCAGCTCAGTTGTTTTCTGAATGCTAGGTGGTTTTGAGTAAGGCGAAGGTGAGTGGGAAGTGAGTTCCAGGTTTTACCTGCCAGGTAGGAGAAGGATCTCCCTCCCATGGTGGTTTTGTTGATGCGGGGTACAGTGGCAAGGGCTTGGTTGGAGGATCGTAGCTGGCGGGAGGGGGTGTAGAATGACAGTCGTGTGTTGAGGCATTCGGGTCCAAGTTCGTAGAGTGCTTTGTGTGCGTGGGTTAGGAGGCGGAAGGTAATCCTCTTATTTACGGGGAGCCAGTGGAGGTTTTTCAGGTGACCAGAGATGTGTTCTTTACGCGGGATGTCTAGTATGAGCCTGGCTGAAGCGTTCTGGATGCGTTGGAGTTTTTTCTGGAGTTTTGCGGTGGTACCGGCGTATAGTGTGTTTCCGTAGTCCAGGCGGCTCGTAACCAGTGCGTGGGTGATCGTTTTTCTAGTTTCGGTGGGGATCCAGCGAAATGTTTTTTTGAGCATGCGAAGA
The DNA here is from genome assembly GCF_964263255.1 of Lissotriton vulgaris. NCBI lineage: Eukaryota > Metazoa > Chordata > Amphibia > Caudata > Salamandridae > Lissotriton > Lissotriton vulgaris. The sequence goes on along the minus strand of NC_141685.1, from coordinate 704,209,547 downwards.
ATGTTGAAGCAAGATGATGAGACGGCGTTGACTTGTCTGGTCATCGAGAGTGAGGAGTCCAAGATGACGCCCAGGTTCCGTGCGTGGTCCGTCGGGATGGGTGCTTTTCCAAGGGCTTCTGGCAACCAAGAGTCATCCCAGGCGGAGGGGGAGGTGCCTAGGATGAGGACTTCTGTTTTGTCTGAGTTCAGTTTCAGACGGCTGTGCTTCATCCACTCGGCTACTTCTTTCATTCCTTCGTGTAAGTTGGTTTTGGCGGTGTTAGGGTCTTTGGTGAGTGATAGGATCAGTTGAGTGTCATCCGCGTAGGAGATGATGTTGAGATTGTGTTGGCGAGCGATGGTCGCAAGGGGGCTCATGTATACGTTGAAGAGGGTGGGGCTGAGTGACGATCCTTGTGGCACGCCGCAGATGACTTCAGAGGCCTCTGACTTGAATGGTGGGAGGCGCATTCCAGTGCTTTTCCTTGGATTCCTACGTTTCTGAGGCGCTGTAGAAGGGTGCTATGGCAGACTGTGTCGAAGGCAGCGGAGAGGTCGAGGAGGATGAGGGTGACTGTGTCTCCATTGTCCAGTAAGGTTCGAATGTCATCTGTTGCTGCGATAAGTGCGGTCTCAGTGCTGTGTTTGGCTCGGAAGCCGGACCGTGAGGGGTCGAGGGATTTGTTGGTTTTGAGGAAGGAGGCGAGTTGGATGTTGACAGCTTTCTCGATGACTTTGGCCGGGAATGGAAGAAGCAAGATGGGGCGGTAGTTTTTGAGTTCGGTGGGGTCAGCTGTGGGTTTTTTCAGAAGGGCGCTGAGTTCTGCGTGTTTCCAGCTTTCCATGAAGGTGGCGGCGTTGAGGGAGTGGTTGATGACATCTCGGAGGTATGGTGCTATGATGGAGTCTGCTTTGTTGAAGATGTGGTGAGGGCATGGGTCAGTTGGGGATCCTGACTGGATGGAGTTCATCAGGCGGATGGTGTCCTCGGTGGAGATTGGGTTCCAGTCATTAAGGATGTTCAAGGGGGATGAAGGTCCTGCAGAGGGTTGGGTTGGTTGGTCTTCGGGTCGGTTGTCGAAGCTGTTGTGGATGTCTGCGATTTTGTTGTGGAAGAAGGAAGCTAAGGAGTCGCAGAGGGCTTGAGAGGGAGTGATGTCGTTGGAGTTGGCTGATGGGTTGGTAAATTCTTTGACGATGTTGAATAATTCCTTGCTGTTGTGGGCGTTGTTATCTAGACGGTCTTTGAATGCGGCTTTCTTGGCAGACCGGATAAGTTGGTGGTGTATGCGGGTGGCGTTTTTGAAGGCGTCCCTGGTGCTGGTGTTTGGGTCTTTTTTCCAGGCCTTCTCGAGGGAGCGACAGTGTTTCTTCGATTTCTTAAGATCATCGTTGAACCAGGAGGCGTTTTTGCTGCCTGGTTTGCTTTGACGTTTTTTCAACGGTGCTAGGATGTCGGCGCTGTTGGATATCCATTGGGTGAGGTTAATGGCTGCTTGGTCGGGGTTTGAGGAGTGGACAGGGGGGTTTTGAAGAAGCGATGAGGAGATCTGGTCGATGGTGATTTTGTTCCAGTTTCTTCGCATGGTGGGTTGAGGATGGTTGTGGATTGTGGTCTCATTGTATGTGAAGTGAACGCAGCTGTGGTCTGTCCAGTGAAGAGCTGTGGTGTGACTGAAGTAGACATGTTTGCTGGAAGTGAAGATAGGGTCGAGTGTGTGACCTGCAATGTGGGTGGGGGTAGTGACCAGTTGTTTGAGTCCGAGGTTGGCAAGATTGTCCAGAAGGGTGGTGGCGCTGCTGTCGTTGTTCTTTTGCAGGTGAAAGTTGAGGTCTCCCAGTAGAATGTAGTCCTCGGAGGGGAGGGCGTGTGGGGTGATAAAGTCAGTGATGTCGTCACTGAATTGTGCACGGGGTCCTGGAGGCCGGTAGAGGAGGGTGCCTCTGAGTGTGGTCTTGGGGTCGGTGTGGATCTGGAAGTGGAGGTGTTCGGCGCTGGCAAGGTTGACGTCAGAGCTGGTTGAGATGCGGATGGAGTTCTTATGGACGATAGCGATGCCTCCTCCTGTTTGCTCGATGCGGTCCTTACGGATGATCTTGTATCCTTCCGGGATGGCTATGGTGATGTCTGGGGCTGAAGAGGCATTCATCCATGTTTCTGTTAGGAAGGCGACGTCCGGTGAGATGGTGTTGAGTAGATTCCAGAGGTCGATGGCATGTCTGTGGACCGAGCGGGTGTTGAGCAGGATGCATTTTAGGTGGTTGGTGTCAGGTCTCTGATTGGTGTTGGTGGATGAGGAGCTGGTTTTGTTGCCATTGAATTTGCAGGAGTTGCAAGAGTAGGGTCCATGGGTGAGTCCGGGAGCGGCTTGGACGCAGTTGGGGGAGCGGCCGGGGTTAAGGGCTAGGAGGGTGGTGGCATTGTAAGTAATGCGGGAGGGCTGGGCAATGCGAGGGCCAGGGGGTCTGGCGCTGGGCGTGGTCCAGGCGCGGACGGGCATAGACAGGCTTACCTTTGGCGCACCTTCGGCGCGACTGGGGCGCGATCGCTGCGCGTGAACGCTGCACGGAAGCTCATCTGTCATATATGGATAGTGGAAAGGGGGAGGGGCGAGGGCGGCTCAGCTGGGAGGCGGGGCGGGCTCACGAGGACGAGGACAACAACAATATAAACAAAATGGCAGCGGGGGGGAGGGCAGAGCACAGCGCCGGGGGTAATCGCGTTCTAAAGTTAAAGTGATTGCAGCGGAAGCAAAGCGAAGCAGCGCCCAGGGCAGTACACAACAAATAAACTTTTGGGTGGAATGCAGATTGAAAAGCAGCACAACGATACCAGGTCTCGGAAAGAGACTGTGGAGCGACCTCTCAGCACAGGAGCGATGAGGGGATCACAGCGCTTCCAGGTACGGGAGAGCTGTATATAGACAGTGGGAGGGCGGCACAGCTGGGAGGCGGGGCGGGCTCACGAGGACGAGGACAACAACAATATAAACAAAATGGCAGCGGGGGGAGGGCAGAGCACAGCACCGGGGGTAATCGCGTTCTAAAGTTAAAGTGATTGCAGCAGAAGCAAAGCGAAGCAGCGCCCAGGGCAGTACACAACAAATAAACATTTGGGTGGAATGCAGATTGAAAAGCAGCACAACGATACCAGGTCTCGGAAAGAGACTGTGGAGCGACCTCTCAGCACAGGAGCGATGAGGGGATCACAGCGCTTCCAGGTACGGGAGCGCTGTATATAGACAGTGGGAGGGCGGCTCAGCTGGGAGGCGGGGCGGGCTCACGAGGACGAGGACAACAACAATATAAACAAAATGGCAGCGGGGGGAGGGCAGAGCACAGCGCCGGGGGTAATCGCGTTCTAAAGTTAAAGTGATTGCAGCGGAAGCAAAGCGAAGCAGTGCCCAGGGCAGTACACAACAAATAAACTTTTGGGTGGAATGCAGATTGAAAAGCAGCACAACGATAACAGGTCTCGGAAAGAGACTGTGGAGCGACCTCTCAGCACAGGAGCGATGAGGGGATCACAGCGCTTCCAGGTACGGGAGCACTGTATATAGACAGTGGGAGGGCGGCTCAGCTGGGAGGCGGGGCGGGCTCACGAGGACGAGGACAACACCAATATAAACAAAATGGCAGCGGGGGGAGGGCAGAGCACAGCGCCGGGGGTAATCGCGTTCTAAAGTTAAAGTGATTGCAGCGGAAGCAAAGCGAAGCAGCGCCCAGGGCAGTACACAACAAATAAACTTTTGGGTGGAATGCAGATTGAAAAGCAGCACAACGATACCAGGTCTCGGAAAGAGACTGTGGAGCGACCTCTCAGCACAGGAGGGATGAGGGGATCACAGCGCTTCCAGGTACGGGAGCGCTGTATATAGACAGTGGGAGGGCGGCTCAGCTGGGAGGCGGGGCGGGCTCACGAGGACGAGGACAACAATATAAACAAAATGGCAGCGGGGGGAGGGCAGAGCACAGCGCCGGGGGTAATCGCGTTCTAAAGTTAAAGTGATTGCAGCGGAAGCAAAGCGAAGCAGCGCCCAGGGCAGTACACAACAAATAAACTTTTGGGTGGAATGCAGATGATTCAATGATTGCAAGAGCCAGGCAGCCGATTTAACACAGAAACTGAAATCAAGAGGTTACCCTGCGAAAATACTTGAAAAGGACAACAAACGGGCCAGAAATCAACGACGTGAGGCCCTTCTAGAGGACACCATCAAGGAACCTACAGAAATACCACTAACGTGTGTCACCACTTACAGCACCCTTTCCAATCAGATGAAAAAATCTGTGAACAAACACTGGAGCATAATCAGGAGCAACAGAAAAGACTGGCAGAAACCCCTCTTCTCTTTTAAAAAAGCTACCAGCCTTAAGGACTCCCTTGTCAATACATGACCTAGAATTGACAAACCCAACCCCCACAATCCTGGATCAATCACCAGTGCATGGGGACTCTCCCCAATAATTGGGCACTACCCGTGCTCCAATTGTAGTGTTTGTCACCTGACGACACACACAAAAGAACTCTCCCCGTAACCAGGAAAAACATGGATTCAAAAGAAACATACAAATTGCAACTCATTGAATGTCATATATCTTATCACCTGCACATGCGGAAAAAGATACGTTGGTATGACAACCCGAAAAGTCAAACAACGCATCTGCGAGCATCGAAGTAATATCAGATGCCGAAAAGTGACAACAAAACTGAGTGAGCATTTCCTTCAACAAAACCATACACCCAACGATCTGAATTGGACCATAATAGAACAAATCGACCCAGATAGCGTACTGTTTGAGAAAGAACAACGTTGGTTGTATAGACTGGGCACACACCTGCATGGTCTAAATGACCAGATCCCTTGGTCCACAGTACTGAAACGCTGACCATTCCCTCTTTTTCCGAGGCTGTCGCAGTTTTTCTGCCTAGGGTGATACTCGTAAATTACTATCGAGTTGGGGTGTAGTTCCTCCTTACTGCCCCTACACGTGCTGTACTTCGTAGTTATACGCAATGGAGCTAGTGACTACCGTATTGCACTCCCTTGCAACTGTTTTCACTCTCCTCAGCTATTGCATGGTCCACCAGACCCATGACCTTTTTTCCACCCCCCCCTTTTTTGTCTTTTTCATTTCCTTTGTATTCATTTTAATTCATAACCGGCATTAATAACTTATTATTGCTGCCCCAAATCCTTCCCCCCATGTCACAAACCTGACTGAGTAGATAAGGATATGCCCTGTGAACCCTTATGGGAATCACGACATTGAGCAATTCCCTCAGTGTACTTTCCATCTTGTGCTCCAAGCCTCGTTCCAAAGAGGCCCTGTGATTGACCAGCGAACTAGCTTGCTTTCCAAGCCTCTTCCCTATGGCGGCCCGCTGATTGGCTGCCCTGCGTCACATGACGCCCGGCCCCCACCGGCACTCCACATTAGCGTTCTGTGTGCCACGGCCCACATCCACGGGGTCCGGAGCAGGAGAAGCTAGGTGCCGAGCGGGTGCTAGGTGTTGCGGGTGTAAGGATCCTTCGCATCACTAACCCAGAGCTAAGTAACCGATCTGTTTGTTACTATTTTGGCACGTAAAATTTACTAGGCTTTCCTTTACCTACAGGGTATGTCATAGTCGCCTCCACCCCCTCCCGAGACCCATGGGCGTGGATCTTCTAAAATACAAGTGAGATCTCTAAACCTTACTTTTGTGTTACACGTATTCTTTTAGGAGTTAGCACTTCTGGCCGTATATTAATGGCCTATTGTTCGCTATCCACAAGTGTTGTACATACAGCCGCTCTGTCCAGTAGCCTGCATTTCTTTTGCCATAGTGCATGCCCACACGCCTGTAATGCCCTTTGGGCAACCATACAGCGTTTCTGGCTCTAAAATAAACGTATGGCACAAGGTCTATTTTCAGACCAATATACAGCACTTGGATCGCAGAGACTGTCCTAGCAAAAACTTTCTAAACCAATGAGCATTATGTATATGTTTTGTCTTACATGTATGTTTGTCTCTTTGTTTCAGACTACACAGGTTCCTCAGAATTGAGGTAATTCCCACAACTTGTGGTTTGTGTTGTTTTCTTGCACTGATTTTTACACATAGAGCAATTTTTTAACTTTCACGTACTCTGGTTAGGGTGGGCCTTAGCGCGCCCATACCGCAGAGGTACACAATACACGGTTCTGACGAATGCCCATGTAAATCACACACTTTAAAGGGCAGAAACATGTTGACCCCACTTTAAGTGGAAACTCCCATCATAATCTGTGGTAGTTCTCCCACACATATCTTTTAACCATGTCTAAACTGACCAGTGAATAAACATTTTTTTGGGTTGGTACAGTCTTAGACATTTTTAATATCACTTTTCACATCACTGTCACAAAATCCAGCTCCACAGTAATCTGGCGTTGTAGCACACCAGGGAGGCATTTGGCTTCTTCTGGTGGGCCCGATGATGAAGCATGTCACCAACCAGGTTGGTGAGTGAGAGCTTCCAATAAATCCCTAAAAGGTTTCCACTGTGTCCATAAAAGGGAATTTCTTACAGTCTTTGCCGCTGTGCTCTAACACAGACCTCTTTGCGCATGACACTCTTTCTTTGTTTGATATATTCAACCCGGGTGACTAAGAGTGCCTCCTACCCTCTCTCTCTAATTGTTTCATAACAGTTAAGATCCACCAAAGAGTGTTTTAATTGCTGTACTGGACCACTCTACGGGCTTAAAATAGAAACTTTTTTATTTAATTGACTTCAATCAGGCTAGTAAATCTGTGCCAGTGGTGCTACTACCTTCAAGACTATTTTACGTCTTTTTATACATAAAACAAATGCATTTAAAACTTTTTTATTAGTTTAAAATTCCTCAATTTTATTTGTAATGTTCTGTATGCAATGGTTTTAATTGATTACGCATAATACAAATTTACTTACCTGTTGTAGGTATGTATCTCTGTGCACAACAAATTCTCATTCAAGCTTAGCCTTGTATCTCTGTGCACAACAAATTCTCATTCAAGCCTAGCCTTCTGCTCAGAGTTCTCTTCCCCGCTCTGTGTTCTTTCATGGAGTGCTATTCCTTGAATGTGTTGTGCATCTTTGTTATGGAGTCAAGTCAAGTCAAGTCAGAGAATTTATATAGCGCACTACATACCCAGAGGGTCTCAAGGCGCTTAGGAAGGGGAGGAGGATTACTTGTCAAATATCCACGTTTCAAGTTGCTTTCTGAATGCTAGGTGGTTCTGGGTAAGGCGAAGGTAAGTGGGGAGTGAGTTCCATGTTTTAGCAGCCAGGTATGAGAAGGATCTGCCTCCCATGGTGGTCTTGTTGATGCGAGGTACAGTGGCGAGGGCTTGGCTGGAAGAACGTAGTTGGCGGGAGGGGGTGTAGAAGGACAGTCGTGAGTTGAGGCATTCTGGTCCGATGTAGTAGAGTGATTTGTGTGCAGTCGGAAAGTGATTCTCTTATTGACGGGTAGCCAGTGGAGATCTTTCAGGTGACCAGAGATGTGTTCGTTGCGCGGGATGTCTAATATGATCCTGGCTGAGGCGTTTTGGATTCGTTGGAGTTTCTTCTGGAGTTTAGCGGTAGTACCTGCGTAGAGGGTGTTTCCGTAGTCCAGTCGGCTCGTGCCCAGAGCATGGGTGACTGTTTTCCTGGTTTCGGTGGGGATCCAGCGAAATGTTTTTTTGAGCATGCGAAGAATGTTGAAGCAGGATGAGGATACGGCGCTGACTTGTCTGTTCATTGAGAGTGAAGAATCCAGGATGACGCCTAGGTTCCGTGCGTGGTCTGTCGGGATGGGTGCTTTTCCAAGGGCTTCCGGCCACCAAGAGTCGTCCCATGCAGAGGGGGATGTACCTAAGATGAGGACTTCTGTTTTATCTGAGTTCAGTTTCAGACGGCTGTGTTTCATCCATTCGGCAACTTCTTTCCTTCCTTCGTGTAGGTTAGTTTTGGCGGTGCTGGGGTCATTGGTGAGAGAAAGGATTAGTTGAGTGTCATCCGCGTAAGAGATGATGTTGAGGTTGTGTTGGCGGGCGATGGCAGCGAGGGGGCTCATGTATACGTTGAAGAGGGTGGGGCTGAGTGAGGATCCTTGTGGTACGCCACAGATGACTTCAGTGGCCTCGGACTTGAATGGTGGAAGGCGGACTCTCTGGGTTCTTCCGGTGAGGAACGAGGTGATCCATTCAAGTGCTTTTCCTTGTATTCCGATGTTACTGAGGCGTTGTAAAAGGGTGCTGTGGCAGACTGTGTCGAATGCTGCAGAGAGGTCGAGGAGGATGAGGGCGACTGTGTCTCCATTGTCCTGTAGAGTTCGAATGTCGTCTGTTGTTGCGATGAGGGCGGTCTCAGTGCTGTGTTTTGCTCCGAAGCCAGATTGTGAGGAGTCGAGGGATTTGTTGGCTTCGAGGAAAGCGGTGAGCTGGTTGTTGACAGCTTTCTCGATTACTTTGGCCGGGAATGGAAGGAGCGAAATGGGGCGGTAATTTTTGAGTTCGGTGGGGTCCTCTGTGGGTTTTTTCAGAAGGGCGGTGAGTTCAGCGTGTTTCCAGTCTTCCGGGAAGGTGGCGGAGTTGAAGGAGCAGTTGATGACGTCTCGGAGGTGCGGTGCTATGACGGAGTCTGCTTTGTTGAAGATGTGGTGAGGACATGGGTCTGTGGGGGATCCTGAGTGGATGGAGTTCATCAGGCGAATGGTGTCCTCAGTGGAGATTGGGTTCCAGTCGTTAAGGGTGTTCACGGGGGGAGAATGTTCAGCATATGGTTGGGTGGGTTGGTCTCCGGGTTGGTTGTCGAAGCTGTTGTGGATGTCTGCAATCTTGTTGTGGAAGAATGAGGCTAGGGAGTCGCAGAGGGCTTGAGAGGGGGTGATGTCGTTGGAGTTGGCCGAGGGATTGGAAAATTCCTTGACGATGTTGAAAAGTTCCTTGCTGTTGTGGGCGTTGTTGTCAAGTCGATCCTTGAATGCTGTTTTCTTGGCCTTTCGGATTAGTTGGTGGCGAGAGCGGGTGGCGTTTTTGAAGGCGTCCTTGGTGCTAGTGGTTGGGTCTTTTTTCCAGGCCTTTTCAAGGGAGCGGCAGAGTTTCTTGGATTTCTTAAGATCATCGTTGAACCATGAGGCCTTCTTGTTGCCAGGTTTGCTTTGACGTTTTTTCAGTGGTGCTAAGGTGTCGGCGGTGTTGGATAACCATAGGGTGAGGTTGGCGGCGGCTTGGTTTGGGTTAGAAGAGTGGGCTGGGGTGTTTAGAAGGAGCGATGAGGAGATCTGGTCGGTGGTGATTTTGTTCCAGTTTCTTTGCAGAGTTGGTTGGAGGTGGTTGGTGGGTTTTGGCTTGTTGTAGGTGAAGTGAACGCAGCTGTGGTCAGTCCAGAGGAGATCCGTAGTGTGGCTGAAGGAGACATGATTGCTGGAGGTGAAGATGGGGTCGAGTGTGTGACCTGCGATGTGGGTGGGGGAAGTGACCAGTTGTTTAAGTCCGAGGTTGGCGAGGTTGTCCAAGAGGGTGGTGGTGTTGCGGTCGTTGATCTTTTCAAGGTGAAAGTTGAGGTCTCCCAGAAGGATGTAGTCTTTGGAGGGGAGCGCGTGTGGAGTGATGAAGTCCGTGATGTCTTCACTGAATTTTGCGCGGGGTCCTGGTGGTCTGTAGAGGAGGGTGCCTCTGAGTGTGGTCTTGGGGTCGATGTGGATTTGGAAGTGAAGGTGTTCGGAGTTGGCGAGGTTGGCGTCAGAGCTGGTTGAGATGCGGATTGATTTCTTATGGACGATAGCGATTCCTCCTCCTGTGTGGCCGGTACGGTCTTTGCGAGTGATCTTATAGTCTTCAGGGATGGCAATGGTGATGTCTGGGGCGGAGGAAGCGTTCATCCATGTTTCCGTTAGGAAGGCGATGTCTGGAGAGATGGTGTCTAGTAGATTCCATAGGTCAATGGCGTGTCTGTGGACCGAGCGGGTGTGGAGAAGGATGCATTGTAGGTGGTGAGCCCCCCCACGCGCTCCATGTGTGATATATATATTTTGCTTTTGTTTGAATGTAGATGTCATGGCCCGTCCTGCCCTTGGTGTTGGTTAGCGCAGTAACTGCTGAGCAGCCGATGTGGAGGGTGAGTGGACTGTGGGCACTGTTTATATTACTACCTCTTGCTGCAATAAACATACAGTGGAAAACCTACTTGAATTTCATGTGGAATTCCTCTTACAATAACACCACACTCAATATACATATTTGTGTAAGTGGTGCCATGTTAGCAGAATCATTAATCATGCCCTGATGCCCAACTTGCCACAGGACAATACGAAAGTTCAAAAAAGATGCAAATCTTGATCACGTCACATCAGGATTGGACCAGCCATTCAGTCCACTGAAAAGGCTGGGGGTTCTTACAGCACTGGATTGATTGATGGAAAGTTGATTGGAAATCTCTGTATAGCTTTTTTTGCTCCGGAGAGGAGGCAAGATGGCGGACGCAACAGCGTCCGAGTGAGCAGCACTGGACTCGGGTCTCTAGAAACGCCTCGCATATAGGGAGACTACAGCCTGAAAACCTGTATATTTTGAGCGAGCTGGAAATTTAAAAGAAGGAGAACTAATTGCCGACAGTAGAAACACGAGCGGTATGCTCTTAGATCGCTGGACCTGTTTTCGACGAACGTTCCGATTGTCTTTGGTGCAGCCAAGCCTTTCCCTTGCGAGCCCGCCTCCACCCTCACTTTCACCGCACTCACCTGCAGTGACCGGGAGCCCGATTCCCAGCGAACGCTCAGACCAGCGAGAGCAAGGGCAAAGGGAATATCTAGAGTGGCCAAAACGAGCAGCGAGAACACTTTCACCGCACTCACCTGCAGACCAGCGAGAACAAGGGCAAAGGGAATATCGAGAGCAGCGAGAACGGCGAAAACGAGCAGATAAGCAGGAGTTCACGAGGACGGAACAAACGAAGGGAGAGAGACAGCGGAGGCGGGGGAGAGTTGCAGTGGCTCAAATGGCTCCAAAAAATCCGAATACCGGAGCGGCTCTCAAGCAAACAAAGCCGAAGACAAGAGCAGCAACGGCGGCACAAGATTCAGGTCAGAGAGCAGTGGGGGGGGCGGCTGATGGCACAATGTTGAATATGAATGCAAATCCCTCTGGGAGTACGGTTCCAGAGCCCCCCCCCCCGGCGTCTGTGGATTCCTCAGGTTCTCTGAATTCCCAGCCGATAGATGATACAACCCAGATGAACTCTGGGAGTTGTAGGCTAGGCGCGATTCCCAAGATTCCAGGGATGTTCACAAAAAAAATACCTGTTTCTGTATCAGAGAAAGTACTTGTGGAAAAATCAAAAGACACAAGCAACCAAACCAATCAACAACAAGACAAACAAGACAAACAGTTTCTGGAAACTACCAGTCCGGGTAATGGAGTAACTTTATCGGTAGCAGTTATAGCGGCTGGTACAGCTCCAGGCTCCAACACCATTAGTGAAGCATTAATCAAGCCTATTCCTTCAATTTCCATTGAAGATACAGACTCTATTGATTCTGCTGGGAAGTTTTACTCCATGACGGACTTGTCTCAAGCATTAGATTCTGACAGCGTACAGGGAGAGAGAGAATTGAGCGATACAGAGAACTCACTACCTGAACCTGGTCATGTTTTAAGAAATTATATTATTAGTGAAGATGAATCTGAGAATGGTTCCTTGGATAGACCTGAGTGGGGGCCTGACGCGAATTCTATACTCACTGTGCAACCCACTAACGGTCACCCTTCCTTGTCAACTTCATTGATTACATCACCTGGCATATCAAATCAAGCGTCAGGAGGGCCGGAACTTTCAGAAATTACTTTAGAGGTGTTATACCAAGTGATGCTTCAGCACAGGGACAAAACCAGAACGGAGAATATGCGACTGCAAGGAGCTGTGAAAAACGTGCAAAATAATCTAAGGAAGGTAATTAAAGCATCTAATGAGACTATTGTTAGGGTAACAGAAACAGAAAACAGGATACCGGTAATTGAAGATTCCGTGGCCGAGCAAAAAACACAGATAATGGCAATGGAAGGCTTAAAGGAGGAGATTAATTGGAAGCTCGTGGATTTAGAAAACAGGTCGCGTCGAAATAATCTCCGAATTTTAGACATTCCGGAGGGGAATGAGGGGTCAAATGTTCGTCTATTTGTGGCAGAGTTATTTACCGAGGCCTTTCCTGAGCTGAATCAGTGGAAATGGGAGATGGAGATCCAGAGAGCCCACAGATTCCCATTTCAAAGGAACGCTCAACAAGATGCAAATCGTACCCCAAGAGCAATATTAATTTCTTTAAACAATTTCTTGGCAAGAGAAGCTCTTTATGACCTGGCAAGACCAAACAAGAAGCGTAAGGGAAAGGGCCTGGAGTTTTTTGTACGGCCCGATTACTGTCATACTACTGTTCAACTGCGTTGGCAATTTCGTCAGCTTATTCCACTTTTCCAATCTAAAGGTGCACAAGCCTTTCTATTGAATCCGGCTAAACTCAAGATAATACACAGAGAACGTTCTTTTTTTTTTACATCTGAAAAGGTGGCAAAAGAATTTTTGGCCTCTCTCTGAGCATACAGCATCTGGGGGGAAAAAAAAAGTTTCTTGAAAAATTTATTGAAGCAATTTAAAGGGACCTAACAGATCTATTTTTTCTTATTGTGATTAGATAAAAAAAAGAATGAGATTACTCTTTGTCAATTCTTAGTCATATAACCTGGTTTTTGGTTCATGATGTTTTTTTGATGTCTAGACTATTCGATCCTTTATTTGGTAAATTTGAAGTCTAAATTTTGTTCTTTGTAGTGGTAAGAGGCTGTTGTATATAGAGTTATAAGTGATATAAGAGTATACTAGAGGTGACTCGAGAGACTTGAGTCAACCAGCGCAACTCATGTCATCACTTGTGGGGACTAATGAGTCCCTATGCCTCGTTTGGGAGGGGGAAAGGGTGGGAGAGGGGTGGGGGAGGCCAGAGCCAGCGGTGGGTTGGGGGGACACGGGAGGGTGCAAACAAAGTCAGAAAATTTGAAAAGATGTTTGAGTTGCTTAAGTTTTTTATTTTTTGCTTTTGGTTACTTATTAAACTAATTGTCTGGTTGCATATGCCGAAGTTGTCTAATCTTAGAAAATTTATAAAGGATTTGACGTTAGCTGGTGGGGGAAGCATAGATGTTGGGTTTCAGAGAAATGAAGATTATGAGGATACTTGATTTAATTCACAAAGAAGATGGTAAAACTGCGAATTTGTTCTTGGAATATATTTGGTTTAAATAATAAAAAAAAAGGGGGGATTGCTGCACATATTATCCAAACTATGAAGATTGATATGCTTTGTATCCAAGAATCACATAATATGTGGAGTGAAAGACAACTGTATAATGAGTTAGGAATTAATTTATTAACGTGCACACAGCAGGGTACAACTACAAAAGGAGTTGCAATCTTGATAAGGAGAGGTATAGGATGTTCTAAACGATGCAAGGCTGATCAATATGGTAGGTGGGCAATAGCGGAATTAAGCATTAGTAATAGATTATGGACTATTTGTTCAATATATGCTCCAAACCTAGACGATCCAGAGATGCTGAATTTCTTAAATCTAGAACTTGCATCCTGGCCACCTTCGCTAATTATTTGTGGAGATTTAAATCTTCATATTGAGGATAACTTGAATATCTGTGGTACATCTCCTTATCAGGGAGGCAAAAAAAAAACATTTAGAGCAATTCGTTCCCTGCTACTAGATAATGGATTATCTGATGTAGCTTATGAAAAAAATCCTACACATCCAGGGTATACATTTTATTCGTTCCCTCATAAAAAATGTGTACGTCTGGATTACTTCTTTATCAAACCTGTATTAATTAAAGATGTCTTATTTGAGCTATATCCACGTATTATTTCAGATCACAATCCAATAATGATTGAAATTAAAATAGATACCCTATCTCCTTCCTCTCAGTTTAGATCCTGGACATTCGACAGGTAATTATTACTAGAGTCTGAATATGTGGAATTTATGTCAAAATGGATAACGGAATTTTTTTAAATTAACAGAGGAACAGCACAAGTGAAGAATGTCTGGGATGCTTTTAAGGCAGGGATTTGTGGTGAATCACTGTCTTATGTTATTAAGAAACAAAAGATCAATCGAAAAAAAATTGAAATGAACTATAAGAAAGTCTCGGATTGGGAAAAAAAAACTCGTAATAGCAATAGCTCTGTCACAGGATACAACGGATATTGAGAATAACTTAGCTATTCACAAATCACGAGTATATGAAATGTTTGCTACCAAATTAGCGGAACAGATGGCAATCCATCGCTCTGAGATATATGAACTAGGTGAGAATTCAGGTAGGTTACTGGCTAAAAAAATTAGACAAAGAGAGGTGTATAATACTATAAACTCTCTATGTGATGAGACAGGTCAGGTACAGACTAAATCTGAATCAATATTGGAAATCTTCTGCCGATTCTATGCTACGTTATACCTATATGATGCCCTGACCTATTCATCAGATCTCTTTATGAATTTTGGAAGTACAATCCAGTTTACTTGCCTATCTGATCCCCACAAAGCGGCTTTAGAAGCTGATATTTCATGGGAGGAAGTAGAAAAAGCATTATTATCACTGGCGTTAGGGAAAGCAATGGGACCTGACGGTATTCCGTTGGAATTTTATAGAACATTCAGAAATGTCATAAAACAAGATATGTTGATTACTTGTCTTGAGGCACAGAGAGGGAATCCACCATTCTCGTGGGGTGAATCCACAATAATGACATTTCACAAAAAGGATAAAGATCCTCAGAACCCGGCATCATATATGCCAATTTCCTTAATAAATGCTGACAGTAAAGTATACTCAAAAATCTTAGCCTATAGAATTTCAAAAAGCATATCTATAATCGTGTCACGATGGCAACATGGTTTTATTCCGAATAGAGACACATCAGACCATATTCGGAGAATTATTGCATTGATGGATTGGGCAGAAGGTACTAACACATCAATTGGAATTGCCCTACTGGATGCTGAAAAAGAATTTGATAGGGTAGCCTGGCCCTATCTCTGGGACTTAATCGATATAAAGGGATTTGGACCGGGTATAATTGTAGCTTTGAAGGCTCTCTATCAAAATCCGACATCTAGAGTTAAACTGGGCTTCAAAAAATCTCCCTCTTTTCCTATTCAACGTGGTACATGTCAGGGCTGCCCAACTTTCCCTCTTCTTTTTGCCATTTATATTGATACCTTCCGTAATAAACTAAACCAAGACGAAGAGATAAACCCAGTAGAGGTAGCTGGAATGAATTATAGAGCATTGGCATACGCAGACGACGTGGTAGTTGTTACTAAGGATATAGCAAAGGCATTTAATAGGATAGAGGAAATGGCAAGAGAATTTGGTTCCTTTTAAGGATATAAGCTCAATCTTTCTAAAACACAAATACTTTTTGTAGGCCAAAATCCTCCACCTCAAATTAATATAGTTACCGAGGCGACATACCTAGTTATTAAATTAACTACGCCAATCATTAATATACCTAAAATAAATTATAATCCAGTACTCAAAAAAGCCAACTCGACGTTAGAACGTATCGACCATTTACACTTGTCATTATATGGAAGGAACAATATATTAAAAATGTTGATATTACCAAAATTCATATACCTATTCAGAACAGTACCACTTGAATTCCCCCTAGATTTTTTTAAAGAAACTGAAAAAATGATAGGGAAATTCTTGTAGGGTTATAAGGGTATCCGAAGAGCCTATAAGAAAATGATCTTACCAAAGACAAGAGGAGGATGGGCTACACCACATCTTTTGTTTTACTATCTGGCGGCGGTACTACAATATATATCCCCTTTAATTATCGACAATAAAGCCCCGATGTCATTTGCACATACCCCATCGATTTATGAATTTTCTTTAGGTACTAAAGCAAGAGGGCATTTTCTAAGATTAATAGAACCTAGTTATTACAAGAAAATAAAATTTAAGATAGTAAGCGTAGCATACAAAGCATGGAAAATTCTCAGAAAATATGTAGGTCTTCCAAAAATATCAAGATATACTCCATTAAATTCAGTACATTGTTTTCCTCCTATATTCAGGGATGCTACTATGTATAAATGGCGTAATAATGGTGTTGTATATGTGGGTGACCTATGTACAGAGAATCGTATATCTTCATTTGATGAACTCCAAATCAAATTCAATCTAACGAGATTTGACTATTTTAAATATCTGCAGTTATATAGTTTTCTGAAAGCAATGTTATCTCGAGACCAACAATCTTTACAAAAGATTACATTGATTGAGATCCTTTTTATGAAAAGGAAAATTGGTTATTTTTATGATATTCTGATGACTTTTCTTTTGGATGATTTACCCTTGATACAACAGAAATGGGAAGCGAAACTTGGTAAAATTGTGTTGTTTGAAGAATCAATTGAATTAGCCAATTCCATCTTATTCACTGGTAGATCACGTACTCAACATTATATGATATTGTTTGATTTGTATTATACTCCAGCTAAGGTAATGAAATGGGGTGCCACAGCTGGTATCTCCTGTAATCGGTGTTCCTTGATAGGAGCAGACACCGTTCATATGTTTTTTTCCTGCCCCAAACTTATAACATTGTTTTCAGAAATCCAGAAATTTATGCTAGTTATACTCGGATATACAGTAAATTTAACCCCGGAATTGTTATTATTTGGTTTATCAACTGATACTCTAGGAAAGGAACATCAGTCTTTGATTTTTATTATGATGTCTGTATTTAGAGCATGTATTACACAAGATTGGATGAGCGCAGATCCTCCTTCCTTTTCCATGTGGAGATCTCGGTTGTTGGCAAAATTTACTTTGGAATCTTCAATTTATGCAACAAAAGGTTGGAAAAAGAAACAAATGGGAAGAAAAATGTGGGCGCCAATACATCAATGGACACAAGAAGGAATTAAGGGGCAGATGTATCAAAAAACCATTGTGCGAGTCCGTAATTGCGATTCGTTGCGAATCGCAATTTCGGAATCGCAAAATTGTATGTAACATGAAAATTGCGAGAAAATAGCGATTCCATAAAACTCGCAGAAAATATTGCGAGAAAATTGCGATTCGCATAATTGCGATTTTCGCATTTAAGGAAATCGCAAAAACGGGAATCATGCAATGCTGGCACAAGTTGATGACATCACAAGCAGGAAGTACCAGTGATTGCTTGCACCTGCTCCCCAGAGCCACACCCAGTGGCAGTTGGAAGAGTGTGCTGAGGCAGAGCAGACCTGTTTGTTCAGCTATGGAGGCACAGAAGGCACAGGAGGAGCAGCCAATTGAGAAGAAAAAAAGAAAGCAGAAGTTTTCAGAGAAGGAGCAAGAAGTGCTAATAGAAGAAATGGTTTGTAACCATGAGGACCTCTTTGGAAAAAAATCTTTAAAGGTACCTGACTCCAGGAAGAGAAAAATATGGCTGGAGATCCAGGAGAAGGTCAACTCAGTAGGAGTCACCACTCGCTCCATTGATGAAATCAAAAAAAGGTGGTATGACATGAGACTGAGATCCAAGGAAAAACTTGCGGAGAGGCTGAAAGATAGCAACATGACAGGTGGTGGAAGCTCCATGGTGGACAAACCGACACCCCATGAGGAACTGATAGAATCCACACTGACAACTGAAAGTGTGAGTGGAGTGACCAACATAGACAGCTCAGAACCCACAGCACCAGCACAAGGTAAGAGGATATGAAAGTGCATCCATGTGTGTGTACAAAAAATGTGTGTCTGTGTGTGTGTGTGTGTGTGTGCACTGCATTGAGATTACCATTAGCCCATGAACACTGTGAAACAAGACCACAGCAATGCATCATGGGAGTTGTAGTCCCATTGCCCTAGTAACAATCACAGTCACTTATATGACTCCTTAATGTGGGACTACGTAATGCTGAAACAGTGCAGTACAAGTAAAACAGTGCCATGAGTAATTTTTATTTTGTAATGAACACAAATTCATATTTTGCACTCTACATTCACAGGACATACCAGTGAGGACAGGACTGACAATGATGTTGAATTGTCACCTCCCCATGTGATGTCAGATATAGACAATGAAGTCAGTAATGCCCCTGTGACCATACAGAGGAAGCGCAGACGAGTTCTACCTCTACAACCAATGGAAGAGGATGAAACCTCAGATGTTGAAGCAGTGTCCAATGAGACAGTCACTGTGTCCAGCCAAGATGCACAACAGCCTTCACAAAGTCCACGGAGGGCACGTGCATTCCGTATTGAGCCATCTGCAAATAACACAGGACAGAGTGAAGTTGTGACAGTGTTTGCAGGCCTTGAGCAAAACATGCTTGAGGTACAACGCCTTCAACATAAGGCACTCAGATCCATCAATAGGCAGCTAGTGAAATCCAACAAGAACCAGGAACGCATGGCTGATGCCATTGATAAACTTTGCCTGACACTTGTGAACACAGAGGATGCACGGAACAGGGCTGCACAGGCTGCGCAGGACACAATGCACAGCTACACCAAAGCCATCAACCGGCTATGTGCAGTCACCAGCAACTTCACACGTCGCAGTGTGAACATGCAGCGTGAATTGAGTGATTGCACACGTTCAGTTGGACAGAGTGTGAACAATATGACATTGGTACTGGAAAGTATGCAAACAAACCAATCAGGTGCAAGGGCCCTCCTGTGCTCGGGAGAAAGCGAGGACAACTCCAGTAGGAGTAGCAACAACCCCACACCAACAAACATCATGGTACAACGCAGGAGTGGAAGGCGTTCCACTACTAGAGCAGAGCAAGAGGCCATGCCTCCACTTGATCAACCTGCTGGCAGTCGCCAGCGCAAAAAATGACTTACCTTGTTCAAGTACCCATGAAGTACCCATGCAGCAGTCATGCATAGATACTGTTTTATTTCATTAGTAGTATGGATATGTGAAATCACAATGATTACATATAATTTCACATACATATAGCACTGTTTTCTTGTTCTGAATTAAAGAACAATGGCAAAGTGAAAATGGTTTTCTGTATTTTTTTCTCACCTAAAAATAGTTACGTGTAATCTCTGCCCTCCTTTGCCGACCAGCCATGGCTCCTACTCCTGCCACTGCCATTCTTGGGGGAGGGTTATCATCTTTATCATCAGATGTGTCTGAGTCACTCACTTCAATTTCTGTGCCTTTGCGGATTGCTATGTTATGCAGCATTGCACATGCTGTCACTATTTTGCAACATGTCTCTGGATTGTATTGCAATGCACCTCCACTTTTGTGAATGCGTCGGAAACGGCTTTTCAGAATTCCAAATGTACGTTCTATTACCCCACGTGTGGACCGGTGTGCCCTGTTGTAGCGTCTTTCACTTGCATTTGCAGGATTCAAGTATGGTGTGAGTATGAAATCACGCACTGCATAAGCACTATCACCTGCAAGTTAGAGAGGGAAAAGTGACTCAGAGTTACATTACATTGGTTGGGTAGAAGGGAGGATGGATGAGTATTACTTACCTCGCAGGTATCCATCTCCAAACTGACCAGCACTGAGACGTCTATGTATTGCACTATGTCTGAAGATGTAAGAGTCATGTGTACTCCCTGGAAACTTTGCCACAATGTCCTGTATTATGTATTTAGCGTTGCATATGACCTGGATGTTCAGTGAGTGGTAGTGTTTTCTGTTGCAGAAAACATATTCAATGGCTGCTGGTGGGGTGATGGCAATATGGGTTCCATCTATGCATCCAATCACATGTGGAAATCTTGCTATTTGATAGAAATCCAACTTGGCTTCCTGTATGGCTTGCTGTGTATTTGAAAAATATATATGATGTTGAAGTCTACTGATCATTGCATCCAAGAAGACATGGAAAAAACGCGATAGGGCACTCTGTGAGACAGTAATGAGGTCCAGAATGCTGTGAGGATGTAGCCTGTATTTTTCATATATCTCCTCCTGTGTCTGCTGGAACAGCGTAATGCGTATTCGGAATATCCTTTCCTGACGTTGTCTTCTCTGGGCAAGAGCTTGGATGCGCATCCTCCTGGCAATCAGGTACAGTCCCGCCATTTTGGAAAAAGTGAAAATGCATTCTGGGTGTTCTTTTATATATTTTTTTTTTTACCACCTGCTTGTACCTGGTGTTAATTACGATTCCTTATTATGCGAAATTGACAAAATCGCAATTTGCGATTTTTTCTTACATATCCATGCGAATTTCGCAATTTTGCACCAATGCAAAATCGCGATTCGCAATATATTCTGCGATTTTACATTTCTCGCACATTAGGAATTCGCTAACATGCGAATTCCTAATGTGCGATGCGATTTCTTTCATACATGCCATTTTCGTTTTTGCATGTCGCAAACGCTGGAAAATAGAGAATCGCAGCTTTTGCGACATGCAAAACACATGATACATCTGCCCCTTAATGATATAACAAAGACCTTATTCATTCTCATATGTAATATTTGCTTTCTATAATTCATAATTGGTATGAAAATGTTCTTTGATGTTCACTCATGCTGTTTATCTGACTTGTTTGCAATAAAAAAATTAAAAAAAAGGAAATCTCTGTATAGCAGTGCACAATTAGACACATGGTTGGTAGCTTCAGAGAAAATGTAATGTCTAAAATGCCAAAGATTTAGAATAGGTTGTAACGTTCTCCTCTGAATTGCTTGTATATGCAATTTTGGGTGGCTGATAATTAGTAGACAACTTCTGCGGAGGGAAATAATAGACAGATATGCTCAGAGGGTGCAATACAGGTATTTGCATAATTTGTTTTTAAAATTCACAAGCTGTTCATATGGCAGTGGAATGGAGAATTTTGGAGTAGAGCGAAAAATGGTATTGCATTATGGTGGGAATGTTCCTGCAGTTGCTCAGCGCGGTGAATCTGCAGCTCAACTGGCACTTCCTACTTTCAGAATAGTATATATCATTTTATGAAATAGAAGTTCCAGAGTGGAATTTAGGTAGCAGGGATTGGGGTGTTAACACCGCTGTTATGTTTCTCCATTGCCTCTCAGGACAGTGAGAACATTTCACTGAAGAGTGAAGCAACCATTCATCTTCAGCATCGAATGGGGCTTGGTAAAGAAAACTTTTCTCAGGTGAAATTGAGAAAACTGAATATCTTTGCAAACGGTGACTTGCAGAGAAGTTTTAAAGTCACCCATGTTCACATTGTAGGGCCCAAAGCTCCTTGCCGAGCCATGAGGGTGGCACATTACGAAGCACAAAATGCGAACCTTCTGTGGAAAGGGTTTCTCTCCTTCAGTGCCTTATTTAGAAGAAAGTTAGACCTGATCAGCACGCACTCGCGCAAAAGGGTGATCCCAGAAGGATGGACCCCGACATACTGGGTGGTTCATCTAAAATGATTGCCAAAATGAAATTCTATGTGAGCTATTGAGCAAGGATCTCTCCTCTGTGTTCCTGGTGGAATGAGCCCACCGCACTCTCAATCCAAAGCCACTGGTGGGAGCTCCACAACGTCAATTCCTTGCTCGCCTACTAAACGAACGGAACACTATTCTAAAACAGGCATGTGAACTTGGCTTAAAACAACACATGGGCAACGTGATCTCCTTTTATCCAGACGTTTCCCCACTTGCCCAGGCTGCCCTTAAAGAATTCCTACCTACTTAAAAGTTATTTCAAAAAGCAGGGACACAGTACTCAATGTTATACCCAGCGAGACTGCATGTCACTCTTGATGGCAAAACTCACTTCTACACAGACGAAAAAGTCGCTCTAAAATTTGCCAAGCAAGCTGGAGGTTTGAGGAAGTCCACATCGCCTGGAGGCCGAACTCCGGCGCAGTCTCCTAACAGTGATAATGACTAAGTGCAGTGTTTTCTTTCACTTATCATCGTTAAAGAGTATCACTCTGCAAGAGAACATTGCTAGTGCAGGAGTTATGTTCTTCAGTAATATCCCTGTGCCTCGTCATTTATATCATTGAGCTGCAAACACAAATCCAAAAAATTATGACTCGGCCACCCAGTCATAACTGGCAGGGTCGCTCGCCGGTGAAACCCAACTTCCCCATGGGATAATTCCCTTGTTGCTTTAGGGCTCATTACTGTCATTGTTTGATTCTGGGTAAATTGGTCGACTTTCACTACAACCAAATTGGGGAGTTTGTGCGGGTGGGGAGGGAAAATGTTGTTATTTTACACCGCAAACTGTCTTGACATGCATGTACACACAGCAAAGATACCTTATAGCTCAAGAAATGCAGTAATGTATCAAGTCTGCCATCACAACTGCCATGAACATCGCTGCTCCACCTGCACCCAAGAATGCAATTTGGTTAACACGCTGCAGGCCAATGTACGGCACCCTCTCCCTGCTTTTAGACTCGTACAATGGCGACTTTAACTTGTATTACCTGGAACATTAGAGGTCTAAACGACCACAGAAAAGAGCAGCTTGTTCATTCATACCTAGACAGGCATGGGGTGGATATCTGCCGCCTGCAAGAAACGCACCTAAAAGAAACTTCCTTGGCAAAATTTAAAGCGGTTAGATGGGGGGCAAATATGCTTCAAACTACTCCGATTATGCAAGTGGATTGGCGATACTAATTCGCAAGGATCTCCCATGGGTACTTGACCACAATATCATTGACCCAGGCAGCAGATTCATTCTATTGAAGGGCTCCCTATGTGGCAAACAGATCACAATTGTTAATATATACAGTCTGAATAATGATGATCCAAACAATTTTAAGGAAATCTGGATGAAGATACAATCACTAGGAAACTCCACCACGCTCTGGTGAGGGGACTTCAACGTAACTTTGTGCGACCAGAGGGATAGAGTAGGTGCATCCAGAAGCCAAGACCTGCAGGCGTCAGCTACACTCCGTACCTTGCTAGAGGACAACTATTTAGTGTATACATGGAGATTACTACACCCAGAAAATAAGAAGGGCACCTGCACAACAGCACAGGGCCTCTTCCAGATTAGACTTCTGGTTGACATCCAGTGACATACATTCCTGGACCACAGCTGATTCCCATTTACATGCACACTCTCAGACCACACACCAGTGTTACTCACACTACGAATCCCACAGTTCCCTTCAAGAGCATTCACCTGGTGCCTGCCCTCAACTGCACTTCTAGCCACCGTATTTAAGGCTGACATACGTAGAAATATTATAGAATATTTTGAGTTAAACGAAAACTCAGTAGGTACGGCTGGCACACTGTGGGAGGAGTTCAAGGTTGTGATACGGGGCGTGTATGGCCACACAATCCGGGGTTCTCAGGGATATCCACAATACACTAATGAAGCTAGAGGGCGATATTCATGAATTAGAAAGCAAATATGTTTTGACCCAAAGTCCTGACCTGTTGGCCGAAATCAGGGGGAAACTGTCGGCCTTCCAAGAGGAAGCCAAGAGAGAGACTAAATTCTTACACAAACAGACATAAGCTCGGCGATACAGAGAAGGCGATCGGCCCGCCAAGACGCTGGCGAATTTTCCAAAAGCCTCCAGAGCCTCCACATACACCACAGAACTACATACAGGTGACACGACCCAATCCGCTCATCCTCAGATATATTAGAGGAAATGATATGCTTCTATGCCTAGCTATACACATCAATGACTGCCTCTGCAGACTCCGAGTTACTGGAGTACTTGGACACACTCGAGCTGCTATGGCTCGACAGGGCATACCGTGATTATCTAGATGAGCCATTCACAGCTGAGGACAAACAAAATGTAATACAAAGACTACCAGGCGATAAAGCCTGGATGGACTCTCATTGGACTTTTATAAAGAATGCAATATACTCCTGGGCCACAGTATATTGGCAGTGTTTCAAGAAGCGCTCCAAAAGGGGGTACTTCCACCATCCGTGATGGAGGCCGACAGTATCATGTTATTAAAGCCAGGCAAGGCCCCAACATCATGGGACTCGTACTGCCCGCTGTCTTTAATAAATATAGATAATAACATTTTGGCTAAATTGTTAGCTAACAGTTTGTAACCACTACTTCCACTTATCGTCCGCCCAGACCAAGTTGGCTTTATACCGGGCCATTCAACATCTCATAACCTACGCACCATCTTCGCTTTAATGCACAACCTTGCCCCACATGTCCAAGCGGTCACTGCTCTATATGATGCTCAGGAGTTCATATCAATTGGGCCAAATCCACGCCACTTCACTCACCGAGGGCACAACCAATTTTGACCATGAATTACGAGTTCCATGGGCAGATGGCCCAATGAGATATCTAGGCATCTGGATAAGCAGAGAGCTGCAAGAAATCTGGAATGCCAACTACGGGAGAGTAATGACATGAATGGAGGAAAGAATCCACATTTGGAGGAAGATGCCCATAACCTAATAGGGCGCATTGCTATCATAAAAATTATAATTCTTCCAAAGTTGCAGTACTTCTTTGTCAATATCCCCATGCCACTCACTGCACACTTTCTGAAGCACATTAGATCAGATATGATAGCGCTCTTGTGAGCAAACAAGCAACCCAGAGTCTTGTGGGAGCTCCTTACACTTCTGCTAGCACAGGGAGGACTGGACTCCTCAGACATTACACTGTACACATACGGCAAGCAAGCCCAGTTCCTACTATTTTGGATACACCCAATGCCATTTCAGCTGCACGTGGTCATTGAGATAGACAGGACTGCCCCCCTACCACTATCCATGGCCCTATATAAAGACTAACAACACATGAGATAAGAAATTGACACGAGAAGGTGCTGAGGTGGCATTGGGAGGACTGCGGAAGTGGGCGAGGTTGAGCAAATTATATGCACCATCCATCCCACTAGCTCACAGTCCACAAATTCCCCCTATGTTAGAGTGCGGTATGGTGGTGTGAGAAGTTGGCCTGGCCTATGATGTCCACTATTCTAGTGGGCACCTTGCACCAGTCCAAATGACTCTTATTGATGGTAGGTTTAAAGACAACCTTTATAGCAAGCTATCCTAGCTGTGGAGAACAGCCTTCAGGTTAAGTCTTGATGGAATGTAAAGCAGCTTGTTTTACCAGTCTATAATCTCATGAATGACCAAAAGAAAGGAGAACCACACCATATATATATAAAAATATGTATTTATTCTAAACACACCCCTCTAATCTCATTATGAGGCTAGAGGCAAAAGTACAATACAATTACTTAATCAGAACACAGTAAACTAGCACAGTATACATTTTGCCCTAGGGGCCTCCCAAACCATATACTAAGAAAGTGGTATAAGTACCGCTTTCAACATAGAGACAAGGCCTAGGGCCTGTAGAACCGCTGGGGCAACCAGGAACCACCCAAAGTAGGGACACAGGAGACCCACGGGGGACGCGTGCAGTGTCTAAACACAGCCACAAATCACCATTGGCTTCTATGGAGGAAGTTAAAATTAGAAATTTAAAGAATAGGGACACTTAGGAGTGGACTACGGTAAAACCCTTTTAGTAATGGACACTTCGAGAGTCAAGACCCACGGGAGCACTGAAATACTCATTTCACCTCACCCAGGGAAGCTCGGTGCATAGGTGTCTTTTCGTGTCGGGTTTCATTGTCGTTTCCAATGGAGAGCTGCAAAGAAGTGCAGCAGGCATCCAGGAGAAGAGTGTACGGATGGATCCAAGGGTGGATCGGAGATGTGAACAACCTGAAAGCAGAGGGGACAGAGTCTGGGTCTAGCCAGTGACCAGGAAGGTAACAAGAAGATGCCAGCTGATGTCAGTGATTTCGGGTGATGTAGGTGAAGCTTGACTCTTCAGTCACGAGGTCCAGGAGGAATCTACGACAACCAGGAGCTGGATTCGAGCTGTCCCACATTGGATGTTGAGTGCTGCAGCACTGGTATCCGGATTGGACCCAACAAGCCTTGGCAACAGCAACCCATGCAAGATGACAAGATTGGCTTCGGTGCAGACCAGCAAGGTCTGAGGGACTCACACTTTGGAGGGGAGTCAGGGCACGTCTAGGGAAACCAGGAAAGCCCAAGAAATAAAGAAGATTTCTTCGTGGGGACCCACCAGTCGACGGACCAGGGATCGCAAAGGGGCCTTGAGTAGAAATGCAGGAAACGGGCCCATGTAACACTCATGGAGTGTAGGCCCACAAACGTCAGTGCAAAAGGTGCACAGTGATTGGACTATAAGTAGCCCAATGCACAACTTCAGGAAAGCTCAGGAAGTTGATGCACTAGCAAATGTGCTAGATGTCCAGGAGTTCCGGTCCCACGTCTCTCATGATAGCTACAGGTCTAAGCTTTGCTGGGGTCTCGTGTTGGCCTCAGAGATATCTGGAAATGTATATCCTGTGTTGCAAATTCTTTGGGATCCAGCGGGAGCTTCGAAAATGCAGACCAGCAAGATGCTTCTTTGGTGCCTGTTTGAACAAGGGGGTCACTCCTTGACCCCAAGGGAAATTTCTTTCGGTCTTCCAGTTGAAATGGAAAGTCAAAGGTCCAAGATATTTTGTTTCAGCATTTCATCCAGGGTAATCTAAAGTCCTAGGGACTGGGGTCCTATACTTCTACTAGGTTTAGGGGTTGGACTAAGTCTAGGGTCCCACCTATGGGAGGACCTGGGGAGGGGGTGGTTACACCCCTTCCCCTTAGTCCAGTTTCGCACCAGAGCTGGGGCTGAGTGCCCCAGCAACTGGGTTAAACTGGGAAATGCACAGGGACACCTTGTGTGCCCCAGGCACTGTCTGGAAAGCATTCACTGAATGCAACCCACCGTGTCCCAATACACTAACGCCTGTCTGGGGGGTTGCCGGCACCTCTCTGGACAGGAAACCTATTGTCCAGGCCTCCCCTGCTGGAGTTGCATCCAGCAGCAGGAGGTCAGACATGTGTCTGTGGCAGCAGCATCCATTTTGTGATGTTCGGGCTCTGTTTAACTTCTACCAGGTTTACCAGTGTGTACATGTCTTCTCCCTCTAGAAGGGTGGAATGCTACCCCTGCAGCCAGAACTGGCTGGGGTAGTATTCCAAAGTGTTTGACACCAAACACAACATGTTTTGATGCAGCCATTCCAAAGTTGGCATTAACCGCGAGGTTATAATGCACTTAAGAGTATATGGTATGGCTGTATCATAGCACAGCTATAAGGAAGGGATTCCGAAAGCTGCAGAGAGGCTCAACTCATGCTTGGGCACCCTCTCACACAAAACCAAGCACTCTGCCTTCAGGATTGTCAAGGCCTGTCATAGGCGTGACTTATAGGTTTATATGTGTCTATATATATATAGATAGATATAGGTATACTATATCAAAGTAAGGGGTACAAGTACCACCTTACCCAGGCTGCAGTAGCAGACCTGTGGTGCCATTTTGGAAGGCTTCCCAGGGGCGGCATAATACATGCTTCAGCCCCTGGTAGGCCCCTGGGGTACCTATGCCCTTGGTACCTAAGGTACCAAGGCCCTTGGTACCTAAGGTACCATATACTAGGGACTCACAAGGGTAACCCAGTAACCTGGACTGTACCTAATGTACATGCAATCAATTAAAAGAGGAAGCAGCTAGGCTGGGGTCCTGGTTGGCAGGGCCCTAGCCAGACTAAATTTGATACATCAGTGAAACGCAGCAAAAAAGTGGGGATAACCATAGTAAGCAGATCCTACTCTCCTACAGGTAGTACAAGCCCATCAGCTGCACGTCAACACATTCTCAGATCTATATTTAGAAGGCAAGTTCCTTAGCCTACAACAACTAACCAAAATCCCCCAGGCGACACCGTTAGACATACTATTATACCTCCAGCGGCAAGCCGCCTGCCGAGTGCTACATGTCACGTTCCCTGATGCTCCCAGCCACTACCAGCACTAGAGCACATGATCACAGATTCATCTGCATGAAAATTAATAACACGCATTTCCACTAGCACATAACAAACATCACTGACTATTGCTCCCAAATCGTCTAGCTCTGGGGACGCTGACTTGCATCCCTCTATGCAGGATTCACAGTGGGCTTTCTGCTGTTGCCAGCTTGAGGAGCTTTCACCAAACTACTGCCTAAATTTAATGCACTTTAAATTTCTGCATTGTATCTACTGCACCCCAACACAACTACACCGCATGGGAGTGTGTGTTGCCGATAGATGCTGGTGCTGTGGAGCGCCTAAGTCAGCCTTCCTGCATATGGCCTGGGACTGCCCACATGTCACCGGCTATTGGAGTAAAGTGTTAGACAACATAGAAAAACATAACTGGTCAGGAGTTAACGAGGTCCCCCCTGATGGCTATTTTGGGTTATGTGCGTGACATTCCCAAGCGAATGGCTCAAGCGATGTTGCTTCTGTTGGCAAAGCGCTGAGTGGCTATTCACATGGGTGGGAGGTCTGCACCAGATGTATAAACCTGGTTGAAAGATGTCACATACTGCAAAGATCAGTTAACAGGCTAATCGGAGCTCATGCCAATTAGTTCAAGACCTAAGGATATATGGGCCCCATTCACTTACTGGCTTAGTTCACTGAACACCAATACATCTGAATAATCGTAGATTCACATGATATTGAACGTGAAAAACTCTCCCACGTTCACAAGATGGCTAAACCTGTGCTGGCAGTGTGACAGGTTCACCAGTGATGAGGGCCCTGTAATCAGGTAAACGTTAATAAACTGGCCCGGGAGGAGGCATCGGGGGTGGTACTGCTGCTGGATGACTGGGCATGTCTACTGTCTACTGTCAAGCAATAATGCCATATATAGAGGGAGGGTCATGGCGGGACCAGAAGGACTAAGGGTGCACGAAATGTGTAACACAGAAGAACATTTTGTGAGATGCTAGCTACTGTAACTATGTACCATTATGTATCTGATCATGCTGGATAAATGTGGTTGTTTTATGTTTAAAACTCAAAAAAAACAAATAAACAAAAAAAGACAAATGACTCAGAAGGAAGGCACCAGGGGTGGGAGTGGGGGCTCGGGCGGACCACCAGTTCACTAACTAAGCAAGGCGGCCTGAGGCTGCATATTTACTAAATTACACCGTTCACTGACTAGCACATGGCACTGCATTTGAGGTACTCATACATAGGAGTTGTTGTACTGCGCATGCTCTGCACTGTGGCCGATCCCTGCCCAAACTGAGTATTCTCGCTGCTATTCGATGGGGGCTTTGAGGGGGTGACAGAGAGCATCCATCATGAAGACAAAGTGTTCATCCTGTGAAAGAGTGCAGTTTAAGCCTGGTGGACCTGGGGTCCCCAACCTTTTCTATAATAAGAGCTTCTGGGGTTCTCTGAAAATAATCTCAAATTAATAATAATGTTAGTATTGTGATAGTTATTACATTAGACATGAATATATGAGCGGCCAACATATGCAAGATTACCAGCAGTAATCACCTTAGTGTATCAGGCAGAGTTGACAGCAGTAATTTAAACAAGCATTGGAAATGCAATAGGTCTTGCATTTGCCAGAGTTAGAGCTATTTGAGTTGTAAATAACATAATCCTTTATGCATGTTTTTGTTTAGAGTGGGTATATGTGGTGTGGAGTGGAATAATGTGAGTTGGATTGGAATTGTTACTTGTGGAATTCTGTGTGGTGGAATTGTGTGGTGTGGAATGGATTTGAGTAGTGGAATTATGTGGCATGGTGGAGAGACAGGGGTGTGAGCTTAACACAAACACGTTATGGCAGTGGGTTACACTAAGTAGCAGTACCTCCACAACACTTTGGAAATTTAGAAAAAAATTGAAGATCACCTCTTCAGATAACAATACAACTTCACAATATATGATTCACCATGTATGAAAATTCTGCTTGATTGTAAAGGATCCTGAATTATCACCAAAGGCTCTTGCCTTTACTTAGAGCTCAGTAGCTCTCAAACTAGGTCCGTGATTTACAAATAACTTTACAACATACAGAAAAAGTGACTATGAAATGACTGTTAGTAAAGTGCGATAGGATAACTATTGTTTAATCCTTTGTATACTCCCCGTGAGACCCAACTACCTAAGTAAGGCTTAGTGCCAAAGGTCTCCATTAAATAGCACTTGTGAAGATAGGTCACAATCGTTCATGATCAGACTAATTTAGACAACATTGGTTGTTGTTAATGCCATGGGGGATTTAACCACTTCTCAAAACATTTTAAAAGCTCTGTTCAGCTCTTTAAATGTCACTCTAGGCACACACACAAATACTAATAACACCATTTATCTGAAACCTTTGAGGGAGGGTATGTTTACCTTAGAGATCTACATAACTTGCACATTGGTAGGTCGCCACATAGAATCCAGCTTCCATGCCAAAAAGCTTACACTACAATGTGAATGTAATAGGACTAAATTCAACCTACTCCATTTGTGGAATGTATTTCTCTTCAGGCTTTACACCACTTTGCGAAAATGCTTGCACTAGGCTGACTGTGAAAGAAAAGAGTGGGAAACACTTTTCAAGGTTCAGAAACAGATTTACATGAAGAAAGTTTTTAATTGGAAAGTGTGAAAATTCTTGCAAAAATATGCAACATCCACACTAAAGTTTGTTAAAAACAGAAAGAAATACAGGTGTGACCCAGCTGTCCCGGCACATCAGCCCCACTCTTAAATGCACTCCATTTCACATCTGCTTGGGCAAAATTCTGTGACTCTCAGTCCAAGGCAGCCAATGGATGAAGAAAGCTGACCTAGTGATCCATGCTGTAAGCTGCGGCGGGCGGAAGTCAAACATGCATGGCACCTGAAGAGACTGTTGCAGTGTTTTATACTGGGCCCAAACATTGTTTTGTATTTAATTATTTCATCTACGCTCTGGCTATTCAACAAACTCAAAGGGTCCTCCGATGGATCTTGTTCTGTGCTGAAATGGACTGGATACTCTGAGGTTGAGCAATTAGCAAATGAGGACCAGGAATAAGATAATTGCTACATTCACAACATCTAGAATCTAAATGTACTTATTGGAAAGAAAATAACCTTTAATTGGTTTACCCTCAAGAAAATAATGAATCAGAAGCAGCAGAGCCTAATTTAAGTCCAAAGTTTAGTTATTCATTCAGAGATAAGGAACATTAAATATGAGACAGACCCCTAAAATGATTCTTATACTCAGGTTTAATAAAGCAATATTAGGCTCCGCAAGATTCTACCTTGACAGGTGAACGATCTTCCTCAGCCGAGGGAGATTATCACCATCTATAGCATATAAACCAATAGCAAGTCATTTGAGCCTCATACAAACACTTAAGAAGTTCAGTAAGTTCCAACTGGCTATTTCCAGTTCATCAAGACAGTAATCCGCCTCAGTCTGTCACTGCAAAATCAAAATCACAGCAGTGACCCAAACCCTTCAGCCGAAAAGGTTCCACTGCACTAGCATACCGGTCGGCAGCTGATCTCAGTATTACGTCACAGCTCGTGTTGGTCCTCAGATGTCTAGGTCGTCAGTGTCACTGCTATAAAGCTGATCAATCATACGATTTTCTACCCAAAACTGAGTTCCAAGATCTGATAAATTATACTACAAGGATTTCCCGAGAGACATCCCTTGACATTATCGGGAATTTCAGACCACTCTGTCCCATTGGTTGTCTTCAATAGGATGAGGATGATGTAGTAGGTAAATAGTGTACAATCCGGAAGAATTTGGTAACTCAAGTTATGTAGTTTCCTTAAACCATTGTAAAAATGAGATATTCAGAAAGTAAGCGAAAACATGCTCTTGAAATGTCGACAGTCCTTTCTCAAGCATCTGTTCTAGTATGTAACAGATATTATGGCAAATTCAGTTAAGCTGTGCTGGGCATGTCAAAGGGAACGTTTCAAAGTTATAATACAAGTGGTAACTTTACTAAAAGTTCCCACAGACTTCAGACTATGCAGTTCATGAGTTCACATTTGGCAGAGGAAGCAAGATTTTGAGGCCTACATGAAATACAGCTAATTCATAATGAATTATTTTGAAATATGTATCTCGCATTGAATAACAGTTAATATAAATCTAAAACATAATGCATTAATAAACACTTCAATCAAGCCATAATTAATTCATGTACGTTTAGGATACTCATAACAGTTTGCAAATAAAACTATTACACATTTAGATAGGATAAGTAAATATAAACTTTCTTTGCATATGTGTTACTAAGGCACATGGAATTAAAAGGTACCTTAGCAGAAAGATTCACAAACTAGCTTTAACTAAAACCCGTGTAGCACCTACTTTTCTTTTGCCATTTTAAGTGCACATGTTACAACATGGAATAATTATTTATTTATAACACATGAAACGCATATTTCATATAAAATTTCTATGCTATTATTAATATCACATTATTCAAACCATAAATTCAATGTCAAAATGTGTCAAAATTTCACATCTATTAGAGTAAACATAAATATAATATGAGCGTATTCTAACATTCTGCATGTTTTTATGGTGCAGTATCTGAATCGGAGGTGCACTTTGATGTTTTTCAGAAACGTGAATGCCTAACACATGTTTGTCATCATTTATGTAAAGTATTGTCAAAGTTGTTTTCTCTTGTTTGTCATAAATTTGTTACGAACAATCACTGCTCTATCAAGACTAATGGTTGAAGATGGCAGACCCAAAATCCCCTCTAAGTACATGTTTAGTAAATGTTATTATGACTGTTTTTGAAAAACAAGGGGCTTAAAGTCAAGTTTCATTGCTGCCAACTTTTAACCCCTCTGCTGCTACTAGATCGTGGTCCTGAGAAAGAGCTATAAACGAATTTAACTCTTTATATTTATTTATTTATTTATTTACTGGCATTTGTAGAGCGCAACCAAATACCCGTGGGTGTCTCAGCGCTAGACTGCAGTAATGTCTATCCTTAGAAGTAGGTACGGTGGGCTGAGTATGTGAGTTACTGGTCAAATAACCACGTTTTTAGTTGTTTCCTGAACTGTAGGAGTGATGAGCTGGATTTGACGTAGTAAGGTAGGGAATTCCAGATCTTAGAGGCTGCAGCAGGGAAGCGACGGTCGCCCCAAGTAGCTGTTCTACTGCGTGGGGTGATTAGTTGATTGAGTGTAGATGCAAAAAATGTAAACCACCACAACCTCTGTTTAAATGAAACGGAAAATAATAGCTGAACAGACTGCAGTGAGACTGCTGTGCAAACGGAATTAATAAAAGAAAGCAGCAACATCCCTCTTCAAAATCAAATGGAAAATAATAGCTAAATAGACCAAGCTGCTGTGGTACTTAGGCTCTTGTCAAAACAAATGAAACCGCAACTTTGCCAAACTGTCACTTACGGGAGCGACCCAGACACAATTCGGGTAGTTTGTGTTTTTCAGCATCTTGCACCCTACTGCAAGCGCTGGGCAACCATTAAGAATTGCAGTCAGAGAAACAGTCACCCCAATCTTAATCCTGATTAATTTCTCACACTTTGATCTAATCTAGTAGGTATCGCATCTACAGACTTTGATCTCCATATTCAGGAGTGGTATGGGTGATGTATTCAGGAAAAGTCTCTAGCACTACATGTGTTTTTTTCAGTTAAGTGAAAAACGAAACACTTTGAGACTCATGACAGCTAAAGTCTCGCACCACTCGTTATCAATGTGCTTGAGGCACAGATCAGTAAACACAGTCATCGTGGGCCTGTGAAGGAATCCCATCCCTTGCTTGTTATTGTGGTGAAATAGGGTAACAGGTTCATTGAGATTACAAAGTCCACTGGATGGGAGCTCTGTGATTTGAGACCAGCAGTGTGGGATTTAAACAGGGCTATTTCAACATTCAGTTGAACTTGACTGGCATTGACCCTTGTATGCATGGACCGTAAAAAACGCACACCGAGGGCACATTGCACTGAGAATATGAGGAGCATCACTGAAAGCACTAACATGAATTTGGGCTCCATCACACATTGCTAAACCTTGTATATAAGTGCTGCAGAGAT
Organism: Lissotriton vulgaris; assembly: GCF_964263255.1. NCBI lineage: Eukaryota > Metazoa > Chordata > Amphibia > Caudata > Salamandridae > Lissotriton > Lissotriton vulgaris. Next base: position 704,175,600 of record NC_141685.1, on the reverse strand, counting down.
CATTTACAAGCTGTGCCCGCCTATCTCCAAAAGCTCAGTTGCAATACGGCATAAAGTGTGCCAGTTACTCACTCAACCCTTTGGTAAAAAGCATCAGGACACTTAAGGTGAGCACGGTGCTAACCCGCTTTGTTCCCTGGCAGGTCTGCCATAAGTGCTAGGGAACCACAAACTAAGCAAGGGCTCATAGTACAAAGAAACAGTGGCACCTGGTCCTGGTCCTGGCTCCTCACAAAGTGTCCATGCGTCCTGGTAACAGCACAACATGTCTCGAACTGTAGCGTTACTTTGCAAGTGAAAACCACGTTAGGTGTCGCCGGAGGACAGGTAGTAATCCGTGGCTAAAGGGTCTTAGCCTTAGTTCTTATTTTAGTACCTGTTAGTATTACCCACTCAGCCAAAAGTGTAAGCAGAGCCAATTGCCCGCCATGTTGTTTAATAAATAAATGCCTCATGCACGTTCTGTCCTGCCTGACTATAGAGTGTGCAAGGAACAGGATGTGGATGCAGCACAACAACGTGACTGGAATAGTATGAATACCTTTGGAAGCCCAAGTAACCAAAAAAGTAGTTAAAAAAAACAAAGCTATAAAACTAACTTGAGGAGTAAGACTGTACTTGATCGGTGCTCTCTGGGAGGGCCGACAGTAAATTAGGCATGACAAATGCATGCCTTAAACCAATCAACAGAAAGAATGAACAATTGACAATGCAGGTAGCTAATAGCAAGAAGGGGGGTGGACTTGAAGGCCACAGACTGATTACACCAGGTCCCGAAGAGACAGCGCATGCACTGCCTCAGCTTCATCTTAAAAAGGCTTATAAGTTTGGAATGCTTCTACGTGGGTAATAAATAACAGCCATAGCTGAAATGGCACATGACACACCAACGTAGAATCCCTCTGCTGTTTTCAGCAGAGGGATTTCCCCAACCCCCCCCCCCCAGGTATTTTGTTTCCTCAAATGTAATGACGATCGCACGCATGGTGCGCTGATGTCATTACATATGAAACTGAAACTGAAATAGCCGTTTGGCTCATTTCAGTTTCAGTGCTTTGGTCGACCGAATCACACAGGAGAGGTACCATTGGAAAGGAGGGCGATCCCCAAGCAGGGATCCACCCTCTAGGCACCAGGGAGGGGGGAGCAGCCCCTTGGGCAAGGGCTTTTTCTTTTTCTTCCCCACAGTAATTTTGGCAAGTCAGTCTTTCTGCCCCCCCTGGGAGACAAATGGGGGCAGTATCCCCCAATCTCCCCCCATGTGAAGGGCAGAAAGCACACTATACATTAGGGATTCGTTTTTTTTAATACTTAGGGGGGGCTGCCCTAAATGTGCAGAATAATGTCCGAACCCTCCCTAAATCTATCAACAGTCTTTCTGGGGTGGGGGCTGCCCACAATGGGCAAAGCACCCCCAACACATAAGGGATAGTCTTTCTGCCTCCCGGGGGGCAGATGGGGGTTAACACCCCCGATCTGTCCCCCCGGGTGGGGCAGAAAGCCCACAAGACACCAGGGATTCTTTTTAGGGGAAAGTCGGGGTGGGGGCTGCCCCAAATGGGCATTATAAAGCCCTCACCCCTCCCAGACATTAGCACAGACTTTTTGAGCCCCCACGGGGAGCAGATGGGGAATAGCTCCCAATCTGCCCTCCCCCCGGGGGGCAGAAAGCCCTTTAAGCACCAAAGATATGTTTATGGGCATGTCAGGGAGCAGTCCCTTAGGCAAGGGTTGCTCCCCTTTTTTTGTGAGCACATTTTGGTTGCTTCTGCCCCCGCCCCTGGGCAGATCAGCGATATTTTTAGCCACACATCCTCCCAGGGGGTAGCAGAAAACCGCTAGACACTAGCGAAAGTTTCTGTGTCTGTGAACTGGAGTTCGGCTGACGGTATATGTTTACTGGTGTTTGGCTGGCTGTGTGTGAACCTGCATTTTGCTGGTGGTGTGTGTGGACTTGTGCTTAGCTGGCAGTGTGTGTGGACTAGCGCTTGGCTGGCAGTGTACATGGACTGTTGCTTGGCTAGCAGTCTACCTGGATGGCACATGTCTGGTGGTGTGTGTGGACAGTTGCTTGGCTGGCGATGTGCTTTGATGGTTCTTGGCTGATGGTGTGCGTGGATGGTGCTTAGCTGGTGGTATGCATGGATTGCGCATGGTCTGGCGGTGTGACTTGCGTGGATCCTCTAGTGTTTTATTACCCAGAATCCCCAGCAAACCTCAAATTTACTAAACAATTCACACTTTCCTCATATTTCGGTGTGGAAACTTTGTCAGTTCACTGCACCGGCACAAATTTCCCACCACCCAGCATTTCCCTCGGTCTCTTGAAAAAATGATATCTCATTTCTGTGGGTGCCCAAAGCAGAGAATCTAAAACCGTATAAATGAAAAAGTAAGGGAGAACCAAAGTGGGTCCAGAAGGGCAGTTTTTTAAAAAGTTTTTAGGCTGACACTACTTTGGCATTCACACAAGTGAGGTATCATTTTTATCGAGAGACTGTGGGGAACGCTGAGTGGTAGGAAATTTGCGCCTGTGTGGTGATCTCACAACCTCCCCACACAGAAATGTGAGGAAAATGTGATTTGTTAAGTTACATTTGAGATTTGCAGGGGATTCTGGGTGCAAAACCATTGGGGAATCCATGCAAGCTACACACCCCTGGACTCCCCTGGATGTCTAGTTTTCAGAAATGTCGGAGTTTGGTAGGTTTCCCTAGATGACCGCCTATCCCGGGACCAAAAACGCAGGATCCCCCCTTACAAAACCAGGTTGTTTTGTGATACATAATTTTGATGTCTCCACAATACGTTTTGGGCCCTTCCCTGTAACGGGTACTTGGTCCACCTTTACAAGTGAGGAAATATTTTTATTGGGAAACCTGGGGGAATCCTGGGTGGTAGATAATTTGTGTTGGCCTGGTGATCCCACAAATTCCTTACACAGAAATGCGAGGAAAATGTGATACTTTAAGGTAATTTTGAGGTTTGCAGGGGATTCTGATTAAGAAGACATTGGGGGATCCATGCAAGATACACTTCCCTGGACTCCCCTGGATGTCTAGTTTTTAGAAATGTCTGGGTTTGATAGGTTTCCCCAGATGGCCATCGATCCCGGGACCAAAACGTGGATCACTCTCTTGAAAAACCAGGTTGTCTCGTGAAAAATAATTTTGATGTCTCCACAATAGGTTTTGGGCCATTTTCTGTTGCAGGCACTAGGCCTACTCACACAAGTGAGGTACAATTTTCTATCGGCAGACTTCGGTGAATGCTGGATGCATGAAAGTTTGTGGCTCCCCGCAGGTTCCAGAACTTTCCATCACAGTAATTTGAGGAAAATATGCGTTTTTTGGACAAAGTTTAAGGTTTGCAAGAGATTTTGGGTAAAAGAACCTGGTGTGAGAGCCACACCAATTCCCTCTTACTGGATTCGCTTGGATGTCTAGTTTAAAGAAATGTACAGGTTTGCTAGGTGTCTTTAGGTGCTGGCTGAGTTTGCGACCAGAATCCAACAGCTAGGCAGATTGTAAAAAAGAGTCCTTTTGCACTGGAAAAATGTGATGTGTCCACGTTGTGTTCCTGCACTAGGCCTACCTACTCAAGTGAAGACCCATTTTTATTCGCAGACTTGGGGGAATACTGGGGGGTGGAAGTTTGAGGCTGCCTGCAGAATCCATCACAGAAATGTGAGGAAAATGTGGGTTTTCTTCTACAGAGTTTGAGGTTTGCAAGGGATTATGGGTAACACAACCTGGTGAGAGCTACACAAGTCACCCAATCTTGGATTCCCCTGGGTGTCTAGTTTTCAAAAATGTACAGATTTTATGGGTTTCTCATGGTGCCGGCTGAGCCAGGGCCCAAAATCCACTGCTATGCACATTGCACAAAAATTGTCTGTTTTCATTGGAAAAATGTGATGTGTCCCCATTGTGTTGTGGGCTGTTTGAAAAATGTTATTACTAGTTGTCTTTCTATGCATATTTCTGCCTTGCAAATGTAAGACAGCATGTAAGAAAGAAGTCAATTTGAACAATACCCTCTACATCACATGCTAATATGGGTACCCACAAATTCAGAGATGCATAACCACTGCTTCTAAACTCCATATCTTGTTCCAATTTCAGAAATACATAGGTTTACTTGATACCGATTTTTCACCCTTTATGTTTTACCAAATAATTTCCTGTATACCCGGTACACAATGAAAAAACATTTTCACGATGCAACTCAGTTATTGGCTTTGGGTACCTTGGGGTCTTGTTGAACCTACAAGCCTCATATACCCAAGTAGAAGGGACCTGCGAAAGTAAGAGTGCAAAGCTTTCAAAAATCTACCATAGTTAGAAGAAGTTATAGGTGAAAACGTAGGAACAAAAGGCTGCTTTTTTCAACTAAATTTCAATATTCTTATATTTCAACTGTTACTTTCCTTAAGAAAACCTTGAAGGAAGTACACAAATGACCCCCTGCTGAATTTGGAATTCTGTCCATTTTTCAGAAATGTATCGCTTTCTGGAATCTATTATTGTTTTCACACCCATTTCTACCACTAACTGGAAGGATTTTGAAAGCACAAAAAATAGGAAAAAACTGTGTACAAAAGTCTACCTGTTCCCGAAAGCTGGGAAGATGGTGATTTTAGCACCACAAACCCTCTGTTGATATCATTTGCCGGGAAGAAACCATGGGGCATATTACCAAGCAATTGCTAGATTAGAGACAAAAATTTACCGCTGAGCTGCAGCGATTTTTATCGCAGATAAACCTTGGTATTACCAAGGTTTATCGCAAATGCGATAAAAATCGGCCGCAATGCATGAATTTTGCTGAAAAGTCAGCGCAATTCATGCATTACCGAGCTAATGCTCTTAGCCATGTTATCCACCTCCCATTGGATAACATGGCTAAGAACTGCTCAGGGCAGGTGTTAGCTTTTGGAGATATTCGCGCTTAGCGCGAATATCTCCATAAGTTGGTAATAGGAGATAGCGATGTTAGCGACTGTTTCCAGTCGCTAACATCTTGGCACGCCCACTTTGCATGTCATTAGTGATAAAGATCACTGACATGCAAAGTGGAGCCCAGGATGGTCGCTATCGTCTACTAGCTGTCGCTAACTGGTGTTAGCGACAGCTAGGTAATAGGGAGATAATTTTGTCTCCGCTTTCTTGGCTTTTAAAGCCAATAAAGCGGAGATAAACCCCCTTGATAATATGCCCCCATATGCTTTCTTCTGCAGCACTTTTATCCAATTTTTCCCAGAGTTTTACCTACTTTCTCAGTCCCCTCCAAAGGAATCCACAAACCCCTGGTACCTTTAGAATCCTCAGGACGTTGGAAGAAAAAGGTCAAATTTGGTGTGGATACCTTATGTTGTTGAAAATGTATGGGGGCCTAAGCACAAACTACTCCAAATAGTCAAACAAGGGGCACTTACGTCCTTTGTCTCAACAACTCTATTTCTGAAACCCCTCAATCTGCATGTCTTACACTCCAGCTTCTTCCTCCCCTTGTCGCTCATTTCATTTTAGTGGAGTGGTGTGGCTCACTGGTTAGAGGCGGCAGACCCGCAAGCAGAGAACGGCTGGGGACCAGGCTTCTATTCCTGACCCAGCAGGGTTGTGGACCAGGGTCAAAACAGACTCGATAATTCTCTCCTCGGTGCCTACTCTAACTTAGGGAACACACTCGGCAACTCTGGGCATTAAGCTTGCCTCATCTCTACAACAGCCCCCCGGGGATGCCTGGTTTCACCTTGGAGATCCCCAAAAAGGGACCATCTCACAGGGAAAACCAGGACAGGTTCCCCAGCGGTCTTCAGCGCCAGGATACTCCATGGAGTCGCAGTGCGCTTTACAAGTACACCCACATTTACATTTACATTTCACTCAGCAGCTGCCTGTACCTCCTTTCATCTTGTTCACTTCCCTGTCCCTTCTCACAAACACACATGCAGCAATTTCTTTCTCTTCTCTCTTCTCTCTTTCTCCCTCTGACGGGCACACTGCACTTTTGTTCCCTTACATTACCAACATTTCGACAGTTATCGACATTTTCGCAAACTTCCCCAATATTTTGACATTTATGCACCTTTGCATATGCTTCTCCAATATTTCGACAGCTGTGTACCTCATACACTGCCTCATAGAATCATCCATTCAATCGGCATTTATTTGTCCATCCCGTAATGCAAAGAGGCCAAATACTGGATGAGCATGTAGTCTCAACACCTTTATGATACAGGGCAGACACGGAGAAACTCACGCTAGTTCAGGGCTCAACTTCTGACCTCTGATCTGGCAAACACTGTGAAGAAATGGGTCAGTGTTTTTACTCGTGATTTAAGGATATACATGTAGAGCCTGTAGGGACCACTTTGAATTCCTGTTTCTTCAATTACTGCTGGCAAAGGTGGAGTGGCTGGCGCCGCCCCACTTTTAGCACCGCTGATCCCCTAAAAAAAAGGCGGGTGCGACCCACTGACACCCCAAGGCACCAATTAACGACCATATAAAATATGATGAAATGTCCTTGAATTTATTCATAGGTACAACAATTTGACCTTGAAACTTTTTTCAATAGCTTACTTTCATGCACTCCTCTCTTCACATAAACGCAAAGGGCTGTCGTTTACTGACTCCTGCTATGCAATCTGTGCATTTCCATGATGTGTTTTTGCTTAGCTGTTGCATTTTGGACATCTGTATTTAATTCTAGCCCCTTGTTTGTCAGTAGAAGCCAGGATATACATTTACTTGCCAAAGTGTTGGCGTTTACAGCTCCAAAACGGCGATAAAAGGCTTTGACTTGACAACATTCTTCGCATTGTTCCACAAACTGTATTTACATGGTGCTCTTGATCTTGAATAGCGGTCTACCTAATAAAATGAGGGAGAAACTAACAAAAATACAGTAATTTACTTCCAAGAACAGCATTGGGAACTAAAATATTTTTATATTTCATGATTTTCTTTTTTTCTCTGGTATTTCCATAGGCGCCACTCTGTTGCCTTGACCCCTATTTGGATTGCACTGCCACATAATAGAGGCTTTGCGCTAGCGGATACTTTGGAAAACAGACGGTGGATCCTGTGAGGGGAAACTTCAGCGTTACTGTCATGCTAAGTTATATTTTTTATAAAGCAATGCTCACTAAACATGTTAAAAGTGACGCACCGGCGGCGCAAGGGGCTCGTAAATAAGCCCCTTGGTCTCTTGGTGCTTTCAGAGGCTTGGTGTGCAGTTTGTCACATGAGTCGCTGGTCAGCATCGATCATATCTTGGTAGTGGATTTTCCCTGGAGAGTTGATCCAGCCAGAAACATAGGCCTAACAACCTTCCAACTTATCTGTGTGAGTTTTAACAGAGTGGGCGGCCACTATTCCAAGTGCCTCCGTGCCCAATGTTTATGTGTACCCTCTGTCCCACTGCCATCATTCGCTGTCTGTGATTTATCTGAAAGGTTAGAACAGGTTTGTTTTAAATGCAAAATCTATTGCGAAACAACTTTATACTTCTTAGCCACAAAACGTTCTACTGAAATGAAGCTGCACCCGAATCACATACCTTAGTAAATGTTTTATTTGTATTTATTTATTTACATAAAAAGCATAGCTCAGGCGTTATCTGATAGGAAAATGATGCAGCACTATTGGCATTTAAATACTGAGCTCTCAAGGGATTCCTTTGTGTCTTTTTAGGACATGTCCGGAAGAGTGTTATCTTTCATCTGCATGCAGTTAGGTCAACTATGATCCCCTATGGAAATGTGCTGGGTCTTTCGTTCAATATAAGACAGGAAATATTAGGCAAGAGTAATGGTAAGAGACATGTGAAAAAATAGTTTTTGTAATAGTATTATTCAACGATTAGTACAATATACCACATGTTGCAGCTCGCAAACAACCATGTTTAACAATTACAACATTTTGTGAAAACGATGTGCTGGTCAGCCAGGTGCACGTGTGCTTATCTGGATACATTTCTGGAACATCAGACTTGTTATGGGATTGTATTACGCAAATAAACTCTGATGATCTATTCCCAAGGTCAGAGGTTTGTTTGTGACAGAGTGATTTGCTAGGGTCCAACTCGTAGTGGTAAAGCCAAGTGGCAAACCTGAGGTCTAACACCTAAGTCCCAACCTTTGCCCTAAGCTTTGCCTTTAGCCTTCCTCCTTTTGCTGAAAGCTCCCCCATGCGTACCCCCACATCTTAAGACGCACATTTGGAAAGTCCATTCATATTCGAAACTCCCTCTTGGGGGAGTCAAGTATGTGAAACAACATCAAACAGGGACCATGTCGGAGACCATAACAAGAGACCATGTTGGGGAGAGCCCATTTATGGGGCAGCAGTGCTGTTTAAGGGTGCAAATGACAAACCACTCTGTTTTAGAGGTTGGAAAATCTATACACAACTAAAGGTCACCTTTAACTACAGGGTCTGAAGTTTAAGTTTCAAAGGGTGCTCTGCTGTTTCCCAAATATATATAACTTCTTGACCTTCCTTGAAGGGAAGTATTGATGAGATGTTATTATGATGTGTAATGCAGTGTGTCAAGGAAGGGCCTTTCTTGGAGCAGGTGACAGAAACCCTGCATTGGATAGCATATAGCAGTTGTCAAGTGAGCACTGTTGTGTTACAGGTCAAAATCAGGAGCCTACATTTTGCCAGGAAATACAGGAGCAGATAAACATTATAGGGCTGTTTCACCAAAGTATCCGAGTATCTGAAATGACAACATGCCTCCTTTGACCCCAATGATGACCCCAATGCAGATCCTTCTCTATCCTCGACGCCAAAACCTGGAACACCCTCCCACCCACCTACGGCAGACCCAAGACCTACTCACATTCAGAAGACTCCTTAAGACCTGGCTCTTTGAGCAGAAGCAGCACCCCCTCACCCCCAGCGCCTTGAGACCCTCACGGGTAAGTAGTGCGCTTTACAAATACTGTGATTGATTGATTGAATGATATTTCATGGGTGATACTTTGCTCCACCTCTTACAACTCAACAACCTGCTATTTGCTGCAGTGTCCTATGGTGAAAGCAAGGAATAGAAGATACCGACAGCAACAGCAGTCGTTAGATCCCAGTTGGATCTGGCTCTCTCTGCAGGGTCACCTCCAACCTTTTTGCCTTTTACCCTCCACATTTTACTGAATTCGTTTTTGTTTTGCATTAGGACTCTGTGCATTTTACCACTGCTAACCAGCGTTAAGGATGCTTGTGTTCAGACCCCAAAACATGGTTAGATTGGGTTATAGCCATATGGCACATTTAGGGCCAGATGTAGGTAAATCCCATTTACCGATTTTAAAATACCGAATTATACCGATTCGGTATTTCAAAAACGGTAAATGGGATGTAGGTCCTAACATCTGGATTCGTTACCGAATCCTTAACAATTCATTAATTACCGATTCGGTAAATACCGAATCGGTAATGCCCATTCATTCCTATGGGCTTTGAAGCCCATAGGAATGATTAGGCATTACCGATTCGGTATTTACTGAATCGGTAATTAATGAATTCACAAGGGTGCAGGGGGTGTCACTTTGACACCCTCTGGCACCCCCAAAACAGGCACAGGGGCCATGTGGCAGGCATACCTGCCCTAAGGGCAGGTCTGCCTGTCACATGACATAGGTTGCATGCACACATGTGCATGCACACCGGAATCGGTATTTTACCATCAAATTGGTTTTGATGGTAAAATACCGATTTGTTAAGGCTCCTGGGACTCTGAAGAGTCCCACCTACATATGGGTGGCTTCAAATCGGTAAATTTACCGATGTTTTATTTTACCGAATTGGTAAAATTACCGATTTGGTAATTTTACCGATTCGGTAAAATATTGCCCCCTACATGCCAAATCTTGTAAACCGGTCGGTAACGGCCGAAAATACCGATTTTCGGCCGTTACCGACCGACCTACATCTGGCCCATAATTATTTACTTATAAGTCCCATAAAGAGTGGTATACCATATACCCATGACCTGTAAATTAAATGCTACCAGTGGGACTGCACCACATATTGTGCCACCCACCTAAATAGAACCTTAAATCATGTCCCAGGTCTGCCACTTTAGCCTGAATGCAGTCTTAAACTGCCATGTTGACTTGCCATTTAAACCCTGTGCCAAGCCTTAAACTCCCCTTTTTATATATAGGCCACACCGAAGGTAGAGCCTAGGTGATACTGTGTAATTAAAAGGTTGGACATGTACTTTAAAGTTTTACATGTCCTGGTAGTGAAAACTTCTAAATATTTCTTCCACTACTATGAGGCCTACTTTCATAGGATAAGATTGGGAATGTTCTTAATTAATTTAGGAAGCAACAATTTCCATCTGGGAGAGTTTAGTTATATTAATGTTTGGTGTCTTTGGAATTTTAATGAAACTCCCTATCTAACGGTAAAGTCAAGCTTTTGATTTCAATTTTGAAAATGGCACTTTTAGAACGTTTACATTTTTTCTGTCCTAAACCCTTTCGAGCCTATAGCTTGTCCTGGGTCATCTGACTGGGTGTAACTGACAGTTAGACTTTGTGAATTTCCTCGCAGACAGTCATACAATAGAGGGGTTAGGTGCACCTGAATGGGTTTGCTGATAGCAGGATGAGGGGGCGGAGCTAAGCATAGTCCCACTTGCAACTGTATTAGGGAGTGCTCTGCCCTCACACAAAGGACCTATCACCTCCACATTGTTATGAGACCAGCTTGGCATCAGGAGAGTCAGGAAATCCCACGTACGTCAAAGCCACTGTCTAGAAGTTTCTCCTACCTTCCAGAAGGAGGGCACCAGGGTATAAAAAGGGGACCTCGGACACCAGCTCTTCAGTACACTTCTGGACCTGTGAACTCTGCCAGCAAGAAGGACGCTGTGCTGCTTTACTTTTGCTGTGTATTCCTCTTGTTTTCACTGACACTGTCTGATGAGTTGTATGCACCAACACATGTGCATGTTGTAGTCTGCATGCAGCTAAGAATGCAGAGTTTGATTTGTGTTACAAGTGTGGACATGTGCAAGATCATCTTCATGAACTTCAGGTACTTCTTAGAGACTGCAACATGGCCGATTATGGAATTTGTGCTCAGATGCACTATTATAGCGGTTGAAAAAAGTGGTCACAATTTTAGACCATTCTCTATGCGACCAGTTTTGGGTTTTGACTCGTGGACTTATAGGTCAAATTGTCAAATTCCAAATCAGAATGTGTCATAGTCCGATCTACCTCATTATTTATCATACTATATTTCTCAAATTGTGACTCACACCAATTCGAAAAAAATCACAGAGATGGTGATCTGCAAGGTTCAGCAGACCTCTATGTCTGTGACTGATTTCAAATAAATATTTTTTATAAGCAGCTCATTTTCCATAAAGAAAATGGCACTGCTTTGAACATATTTTTTTTAAGTTTCACTGAGAGCTGTTTGTAGTCCACTGGATCACTACCTGCTCCCTCTGAAACTTTGCCAAAAGTTCACAACGGTGAGAAAATCTAAAGGACCTCTTCCCATTCACAAATGAGTTTAAACTCCCACTTGGGAGTTGGTAACTTTGCAAGGATTTGTGAACCGAATTATGTCCGCAAACCATTCACACAGTAGATATTAAATTGGTATTTGGAACTTACCCCCACAACACCCCCATTTCACATACTGAATTAGTATTCAGTTGCAATACCATTTTAGAAGTTGGTAAAACTTTACAGATAGCTAAAATCGGATTGGTACACATGAAAAACGTTTTTGTGCTTGCACACGCTGAATCATAGAGATGTAAAAAAAGTCTGCACATCTGGCCTCTGATCCTCTGTAGTCCAAACATATGGTACAGAGCAGAGTTTTCACTTTTCTCAGATGGTGGCAAAAAAGTAGTCCTTGTAGGCCGGGGGATTGAGACATAGGTAAAAAAAGGAAGTTTAAACAGTATAAAGTAAAAGTTACGTGACCTGATTCCTCACATCGCCTCACTGATTTCACTAGCAATCCGACCCAATTTGGAGGTTTAATGAAACCCCAGCCCTTGTAACATCACATATTTTCATTTTCTGAGAGCCATTCTAACGAATTCTTTATTCAGGAGGCATTTGAACAAAATATGTATTCAGAAATTTTGAGTTACAGAAATATCGAGTTTTAAATAACATGACAAATAAATATCATGATGCAAAAATATCTGTGACAAGGTACAGGTACACAAAACAAACAAAGTAGCTGTTTTATTGAGCACCCCAAGAGTGCACTGGGGCCTTATAAGAGGTAGAAAATCAGTATACAAAGTCTACAAAGATTGCCAACTATTTCGGGTATGGTTTTGGGTAACATCTAGCGCTTTGATCAAATTGATTTGTTGCTTCGCTTTGTTGCTTCGCTAACAGGCAAAAATAGTGTTGACTGAATATTTTGCCTCTTCAATTTTATTATCTAATTACAATTTTAGGTCTCGGTACTATCCGGTTCGTCAGAACCGGAAGTAGCGAGATCTTATCTTACTTAGAGGGGCTCTTCATCCCGCCTCTAATTTTGGCTCTCTCCCATTGGCTGGCTTCCTAAATGGAGGCCAGCCATTGCAGGAGAGAGCCGTCACTCCAAATAGGCTCCGTACTTTTCGGATTTGTAGGTGTGTTCGGTGTGCTTCTTTCCACTTTTTAGTCACGCCCACCGAACACGCCCCCAAATCCGAAAAATCCCTGAAGCTCGAGGCAGCCATTTTGTTTCCTTCGCAGTGAAGGTGAGCCGTTCCTCGCTGTCCTCTTGCGTTCTTCCCCCTGCCTTCTGCTGACTTCTTCCCCCTGCCCGTGTATGTTTCTCGCCCCCCCTCCCGCCCCGCTGTCCGTGTATGTTTCCCGCCCCGCTGTCCGTGTATGTTTCCCGCCCCGCTGTCCGTGTATGTTTCCCCACCCCGCCGTCCGTGTATGTTTCCCGCCCCCCTCCCGTTGTCAGTGTCCTGTGCGCTCGTTTGTCCCGTCCGATTTGTTATCGTCACCATCCCGTTGTCCCCCCCCGCAGCTCTCCTCTGTCCCGTTCTCCCCCCTCCCTCCGCCCGCAGCTCTCCTCTGTCCCGTTCTCCCTCCTCCCTCCGCCCGCTGCTCTGCTCTTCCTCCACCACCCTCTCTGACCCCTCCTCCTCTCCCCATCGTTTTCCCTCCCCCCTGTACTATTTGCTCTCCTTTCTTAAAGTCGTTCTTTTATAGTCCACAGCTCTCATGTTAGCAGGATTTGCAGGTCACTGCCTCGTTGCCCCGCTCTCCCTGCAGCATTAGCCATTAAAACAATTTCTTTCAATTAAACTTCTATGCATGCCTCCACCTTTCACCCCTCTGTCTTTAATTTCCTCGTTCCCCCTCTGTGCTCTCTTCACTTCTTGCTTTCTCTCCCTCTGCCATCCCGCACGTATCTCACCCCAGCCTTTGAACTTCGCCCGCGCCCCTCTGTACCTACCTGTCTGTTCCTCACTCTCTGCCTTCTTTGCTCTCTCTCGCTGCTCTCTAGCCCTCTCTCATCTGATTCCACCACTACCTCTCATTTACTACTTCTCACCATCGCCCGCTGCCCTCCTGCAGTGGTTACTGCCATCTGTGGCTGGCACCACGCGCTGGCCCAACACACTCAAGCATCTGCACAACTGGTCCTCGCCTCCCCTCTACCCTTCGAGCCACGCACGCACCTACTGCGCCCCCGCCCCCTCTCCTAATGCCCGTAGGAGTCGCTTTGCACTCCTGCACGGCGCTGCTCTCCTGCTGTCTCCCTGCGCCCACGCCCCTAAGGCTATCCTTAGCAAAGGGCATTTTTGGCGCACTTTTTCACCCATCTCGGACATTTTCCCCCCATTTACACATTAGTTCGCTGTCTCGTCCTGTCTAGAGGCTCTCTCGCGCTCTGTGTTCCTCTCCTCTCCCCCCCCTTCACTCTCGCGTGCCTGGCAGAGTTCACTCACGCGCACACAGTTATTTTCCAACTCCGAGTCCTTTTACACGCACCTCTCCATTTCCTCCCAACCGTTTCTCGCCCATCTCACACACATCCTTGGCTCGCATAAGGGCCACTTCAACTCGGTTGATTTTTCGGCACCCTCCTACTCTCACTTATTCACTCTATTTTTATAGGTCTCTCTTCTACAGCCTCACGCACACTTTGGAGAGTACATTGGCATAGCCCTATTCGCAACCTGTTTCCCCTCTCAAGTCTCCTGCACCTCGCTCATTGTCACCCCCCCTACTCGCCTCTGGTATCACACACCATTGCCAGAGTTTCGTCCCCACCCTCTGTTTCTCCGCTTCCATTTCCATCTCATTCTTAGTTTTCTTTCCCCACGTTTCCTTTCTCTTCCTTGGCCTCACACACGGCTCGCAGAATTTTTTTCCCGCCCTCTCCGTTCCCTTCTCACTCTCTTCTTTTCTCTCTCTTCCACTCTCACACACAGTTAATTTCCCTTCTCTTCCACTGTCTCACACATGGCTGACATTTCTTTCCTTCGCTTCCACTGTCTCACACATTGCTCACCTCCCTTTTCTCTTTGTTCCATGGTCTCACACACACTCTCACAGTGTTCTTTTTTCCCCACTCTAGTATTATACCACTGTCATTCCATTTCCACTATTCCATATTTTCTCTCTTCCATTGTCTCACGAGTGACTCACCTCCCTTTCTTTCTATTCCACAATCTCACACACGGCTCGCAGAGTTTAACCCACCCTATATTATGCCCCAATCATTTTACTCTCACTTTTCCATTTTCTTTCCTCTTCCATTGTTTCGCACACGGTTCACCTCCCCCCTTTCCTTCTCTGCCACGGTCTCACACAGGGCTCACAGAATTCTTTTTTCTCAGCTTTCTCGTCTTTCTCTCCCCTCTCTTCCGCTGTCTCACACATGGCTCGCAGAGATCGTTTCCCACCCTTCGTTTCCCCTTCTCTCCTTGTCTCCCCAACCGTTCTTTTCCTTCTAGGGTCTAACGCACCACTTTCAGAGTTCCATTTATAAGCATTTTCTTTCCCTCTCCTTCTCCTTATGTCTCTCCGCACTTCTCTTCTGGTCTCACACATCATTGTCAGAGTTGTTTCCCACGGGGCTTCCACTCTTCTTCTCTCATTGTTTCTGCGGCCATCTGTTTTTTACTCCCACAAGCCATTGGCAGGGCTATTTCCTCGCCCTATTTTCTTCGCCTTGCCCTGATTTCCTCCTTCTCCCCCTTCCACACAGTAATTAGCATCGTTTTATTTGGTCCTCTCGCCCATCATTTTGTCTCTCTTCCTCCTTGTTTCTCCTACCTTTCAAGTACCAAAGTCTCACACACCCTTCACAGTTCCTTCCCCACACTGTTTTTCTTCTCCCTCTCCCTCTACCTTTCCTCTATCTTCCACAGTCTCGCACATCTCTTGCAATTCTTTTCCCACACTGTGTCGCTTCTCTGTTTCATATTGTCTCCCCCTTTCTTCTATCTGCCATAAATCTCTCACACATTCTTCGCAGTTCCTTTCCCACAGTTTCTTTTCTCTCTATTATTGTCTAGCCACTCTTTTCTCAATCTTCCAACGTCTCACAAATCCCACAAAGTTATTTTCTCATACGGTTTCCCTCCCCCTCTTCCATTGTCTCCCAGCCCCTTTCCCTCACTTCCAAAGTCTCTCATGTGTGTTTTTATCATGGCTCTCTTACCAGACTTATTTCTATCTCCCTTTCACGCTGTCTCTCCCACCCTTCTTCTCTCTTCCACAATCTTACACATCCCTTGCAGTTCCTTCCTCACACTGATTCTCCTCTCCCTCGCTCTGCCTTTCCTCTATTTTCCACAGTCTTACACATCCCTTGCACTTCTTTCCCGTACAGTTTGCCATCTCCCTCTTCCACTGTCACTCTGCTACTTTCCTCTATCTTCCACAGTCTCACACATCCCTTGCAGTTCTCGCTCCACGATTTGTCCCCTCTCCCACTGTCTACCGGTCCCTTTATCTGTCTTCCACAGTCTCACACACTCCTTGTAGTTCTTTGTCCACACTGTTTCTCCTCTCCCTCTTTCACTGTCTCTTGCCCCTTTCCTCTATCATCCACAGTCTCACACACTCATTGCAGTTCTTTGTCCACACTGTTTTGTCTCTCCCCCTCTCACTGTCTCTCGCCCCTTTCCTCTATCATCCACAGTCTCACACACTCCTTGCAATTCTTTGTCCACACTGTTTCCACTATCCCTCTTTCACTGTCTCTCGCCCCTTTCCTCTATCATCCACAGTCTCACACACTTCTTGTAGTTCTTTGTCCACACTGTTTCTACTCTCCCCCTCTCACTATCTCCCCCTTTCCTCTATCAGCCAGTCTCACACCCTCATAGCAGTTCTTGAAACGTTGAAAAGTTCTTGAAACGTGTGTGGGGGTGTGTGTAAATCTACACCATTCATGCACGTGTGTGCGTCAAATTATATTTAACTCCAAGTGGGTGCACTAAACATCCAACCTGGAAATGCAATCGCCCTTTGGCATAAGTCATATGCTGTGCTTCTATAAGAAAATTAACACTAACAAACGTGTACCAAGTCACTGTTTACTCTTGTTCTTATGGCTATTTGGATGAGCTAAAGAAAATTCTTTAACTTCTATAGAGTTGTGCTTGTATCATTAGTGTCCTTTGCTTCTTTTTCATAGATCCAGAGTGAACCTCATGAAAGTTTATTTTGGAATATATTTATAAGAGCAAGACATTCCTGGCAATTCTCTTACCACAAAAACCAAACAAGAATGTAGACAGTAACTTGGGAGCTTACTTCTTCATCCTATTGAGAGCCTCCAAGACTAAATTTCAGATGCCAGCAGGTCAGCAAATGGGAAACAGCCATTACAATGCGGTCATAACGACGTGTGACTGGTACCACAAAGCCATTACCACACATAAGTCTTTACCATGCATGCCTTTACCATGCATGCTTTTACTACAAATTTCGTTGTAACGGCATGAATGATAAGGGCATACGGTATAGCTCTGTGGTAACGGTCACATGTTACTTACATACTACAGTTACTTTCATTGCTGCGCTTGTGTCTCCTTGCATTGCTGCACTGCTGAAAGCTGGAGGAAGGTTTTGGGCTAGTTTTTAGTTCTCGGACTAGCGTCGCACTGCGCAGCAGTGTAGGCAGAGCTCCGCGATTTAATGTTTTCTAGATGTTTTCTACAGTGGGGCTTAAACCTGCCCCTCTTCTCCATTGGCAGGCTTCCTAAACCGAGGCCAGCCATTGGAGGAGAGGGGTGTCACTCTATTCAAGCCCCGTCTTTTCCAGATTCTGGGGCGTTTCTCTCTCGTCTTCTTGTTTTTTCCTCGGCCTGTAGCACCCCTGCTGACACCCACCTGCCCCAGTCACTGCTTACGACAACGAGCGGATAGCCCTTCGGTCCTGGGCCCCAGCCCTCACCTCAGGGTGGGACGAGACTGCCTGCGGGGTGCCACCCTTCCATCCCCTCTCTTGAAGCACTACGCGCTCCGTTTCCTGCCGAGACTTCTAGGAGCCTAGGTCGGGTGAGCAGGAATTGAGGAGAGACTCGAGTCAGGGCTCCGGGGGCGCCGACAAACTCAAGCAGGGCTTCCAGGAGCAAGAATATTGAGAGACTTCCAGGCACAGGAGAGAGGCGGGAGCAGGTCCAATGGGAGCCGAGGGTTAGCAGGATGACTGGAAGTCTTGGAGGAGAACTTGCTCAAAGATTGCTACTATTCCCTGTGATGCTTCGCCAGGTGCAGAAGCATTCCTATGGCAGGCTCCGATATTGCCGGCTCATAAAGGCTGTACCGTAACATTTTTTTTTTTTAAACGCTGGGGCATTACCGAACTGCAAAAACCCCAATGTTGGTTGGGGGGGGGAGGGTTCAGCACAGTGGCGGTGCGTCCATTGGGGGCGTTGGGGCGTTGCCCCACTAACCATGTGGACGACCGTCACGCTGAGAGGCAGGATGGGATGTTATTATAATGTGGTGATTGTAAGCGCACACAAAACTTCTCTGCGGCCGTCAATAATTACCGGGACAAGGCTGGCTGGCTGACATCACGGAAGGTGTGGGGGCGGGTCTGTGGCAGTGATTGACAGCACAGACACATACAGCAAGCAGTCTGCAGAAACAGCGCAGCGCAAGTCAATGTCTGGCTACTCGATTTTTCAACTAGCCCACGCATGCGCTCATGTTACAGTACCTTCCCCTCCCTCCCCAACAGCGAGTCAGAGGGCAAGGGACCCGGGCCCCCGGGGTCTCATAAGGGCAGGACGTAACCCTGCTCTTAGCCAATCCTGGCGCAGTGGTGCCAGGATTGGCTGAGACTCCAACGCGCAAACGGGGTGCATTTCAAACAACGAACTGATGATGGAATAATCGTGTCTCTGAGGCCGCGGCACGGCGTGTGATTCGGCCCGGGGACCGGGGTGTGGAGAAGGAGCGGAGCAGAGGTCCGGAGGAAGGTAAGGTTTTCATTATTATTATTACCCTTGCCTACGCCGTCCCCTGCGCAACACTCCTGGACCTGTGTACCCCCCCCTCTCACCCGCCCGTCTTGCCGGCCGCAACTGGCCTTTCGCTATACCAATCGATTCCACTGTTGATTTGAGCAATTAGAGAGTAGACATGCACACCATTACCTGCTGTGCTGATTTGGATATCTTATGATATACACAGATACGCTTTCCCGGGAGGTGAAATCGCCGATCTCCTGCTCAAGGGCAAGGGTAGGCCAGACATGCCTGTTGCAAAGTCGGAAGTATTTGGTGCTAATGCTTTCGAAGTTTGAACTCTCTGGTGGTACTGGGGGTCTCAGCCTCACTCTCCGGCACCCTCATAGCGGGTTTAATTTCAGGCGGGGCGCGCTCCGGGAGTCCTTGCGGCTGCGTTGCCAAGAGGAATGTGGTGGGGGCCGGGGCAGTGTGTTGTTGGGGGGGTGGGAAGGGGGGCGGGCAACACACCTTTCAAGTTCCCCAAAGACTGAGAGGGCTCCTACCTGCTTCCGGGGTCCTCCTGATCTCACCATCTCCAAGTGCAGCAAAAAGTGCAAAGCGACCAGGAGCTCATCCTCCGAGGGCAGGAGGGACCCACGAGCCTGGGGGGAGAGAGGTCGGAAGCAGAGGCAAGGAGGGAGAAGGGACCGGGAAGACAGGGTGAGACCGGAGAGCGCGGGACAAGACAGGAAGAAGGGGAAAGAACAGGGAAAGACAAGAGAAAGCGGGGCAAACAGGAGAGGGGCAAGACAGGAGAGAGGGAGGACAGGCAGGAGAGAGAGGGTGGACAAGACAGGGAAAGACAGGGGAGAGGGGGGCAGGAGGGATAGAGAGCGCGGACAAGACAGGGAAATACAGGAGAGAGGTTGGACAGGCAGGAGAGGGCGCAGGGGACAAAACAGGAAAAGACAGGAGAGAGGGGGACAGGCAGGAGAGAGCGCAGGGGACACAACAGGAAAAGACAGGAGAGAGGGGGACAGGCAGGAGAGAGCGCAGGGGGCAAGACAGGAGAGAGGAGGGACAGGCAGGAAAGAGAGGAGGGACAGGCAGGAAAGAGAGGGGGCAAGACAGGAAGGAGAGGGTGAAGGGCGCAGAAAAGGGAAAGAGCAGTAGAGAGTAAGAAGAGAGAGGGATTACAGAGAGGTGCCGAGAGGAGACACAGCGAGAGGATGGGACATGAGCAGAGAGCGAGACGAGGAGACACAGAGGAGAGGGACAGAGTGTGGGAGAGCGTGAAAGGACAGAGGAGAGAGAGACCCGGGAGGAGCGAGGACCGAGGAGAGCGGGTGACAGGATGAAAGTGAGAGCCCAGGAGAGGGACAAAGTGTTGGCAGATAAAAGGAGGGGCGAGGCAGCGCAAGGTACCGAGAAGAGGGCGTGAGGAGGGAGGCAGGGGTAAACTTCAGAAGGGAGTGAGGGGCCCTCTGTGAGAGAGCAGGAAGAGGAAAGACCAAGGCAGGGGGCGAAGGAGCGTGAAGGGGGGCTGGGAGGGGATGAAAGAAGGAGCCGCAGGCGAGTGGGGAGGGGGAACGAAGTGAGGTGAGGAGGCTGAGGAAGAGTGAGGAGGGACGGAGGCGGTCAGTCCTCCGCAGCTCAGAGTGATTCTCCTCTCTTCTCTGCCGCTCATCAGTGCGCTGGTAATTATGGTGCTTAGAGTCTTCCCTACATTTATTTGCTAAGTGAATATTTTTAAATGTGTAACGTTCATAATAATTATGTAGCACTTCAAACTGTGCTTCTGGTATTCACAGCAAAAAAACAGTGTATTTAAATATTAACTTGTGGTGCTAACAAGGATCAGATGATTGTGGCACATTGAACTGTGTTGCTAAGCTGATTCCTCTGCATAAAAAATACACTCTTTGTTGTTTGAGCAGATGGTGGTAAATCTAAATAATAGCATGCTGCGTGATCAGTTGTGGCCGAGTGGAGACAGCACTTTTGCTGAATAGTTACTCCCCCAAGGAGTTTGTGGGTGTGCGTGTGACATTAGTTAGCACTGTAGCACACTAGTCTAGATCTTAAGCTTTAGTAGCTAGCTGCCTGGTACGGGTCAGCAAGAATATTGATAGTAATAACAGGCATTGGTCACCGAGGCTGAGAACCTGTATATGCCTCAGCCTTGGTGCAATATGATGATGGCAAATATTGGCCAGATAGTAAAGGAAACCAACAGAGTTGTAGAGCATCTAGGTTCTGTACGAGGGTAGGCTCTGGCCAAGGTTAGTACTGAAGGGGAATCTATGGATCATGACAGGGCATGCAAGGAAGCTTGTTGCAATCAGTGGGCCCATGTCAGCTGAGAGCTCTCTATTTTGGTGAAAGGAGTCTTATGAAGATAAGATATACATATAGGCAAGATGTAGAGAGAGAACAGGGTGCAATAATCTAACATAGAATGAGCATGACTGCACTATTGAGGCACTCTGAACATCACTACTACCCCTTCCACATCTGACCCAAAACAGCCTTTATTTTTAGATAACTGTGCTCTGCCTGTCACGATAAAAGTTGTGCTGCAGCAAGTCATGATGGCTTTGCTGAACTACTTCATGAACAACAACTGCATCATTTGCAATGTTCATAAAGTATGCAGCTGGTTTTTATGCTGTAGAGGACCATCAAGGGGAGCTAACAGAATTCAATCAGGATGGGGGTGATGTGATCATATTTCTTCATCCCCTCAATGAAACTTGCAGACTGGCTACTCCCAGAGATGTATTCTCCAAGCCACCTCTTTCTCAAATGTGCTTGAGAATGCACCATTTTCCCACTTTTTTCAAAATGGTCTTGTGGGAGAACCCCCTGACCCCCCATAGGCGGTTCAGTCTCACTTTCTGCGCTTGCTCGCCACAGTGAAGTATTTACGCCTCACCACTTTCAAATGTCACCAGCCGCCACTGGTTCAGCACATTATGCTACGCCTCCATTATTAGCCAGCAATTGACGGCCCATCCTGTAATGTCCTATCCCCGCCGCTGGCATTCACCTACAACCCCCTTCTCGCTGCTCTACCATCTCCTGCCTGTGGCATCCTGGCTCTGTGTGTCTGTGCCTCATGACATAGCTGCGCTGATGTCATGAGGCACTGGATTCTCATATGGAATGTTATCCTTTGATCACTAGCAGTTGCTATCTTACATTGATGCTGGCTGGATGTCCACCTGTGGATGGGATCTTACTTCTGAATAAAACCTGAACTTTCATCTACAAGTTTGTGGCTTCATATCTTACATTGCCCCTTATGAAATGAAGGCGTTATAAGGGGCTCTTAGGGCATGAAAAGAGCGGAACTACACAGATCGGTCCAGCTGTGAAGAAGTGTTGCGGCCGCCGTGGCCACACAAAACTTGTATCCCCCTTTCCCTACCCCTATTGCGCTCCGTGACATTGCCTCCCAGTGCCTCTGTACCCCCTGAGAAAACCACTCCCGCCGTTGAAAGCAATGCCGCCCTCACCACTCCGGCCTCCCTGAACCCCATGCGTCTGACTAAACCGTCGAGAGGCAGAGGCCGGTCGAGAAATACTCCCTAATTAAACTCTGCTATTCCCATCCCGCCACACTGCCCAACTGAAACACCCCTCCTCTTTGCCCCATCCCCCGATCCCACAGCGTATTCGGCACATCCCGCCATGCCTGGTGGGTCAGCCCGCCCCCCTGGGCGATAGTTTGACAACCTTGATCCCCGATCTCATACATTTCTTTCCTGAAACCAACCCCCCTCCCCTGCTCGATGTCGTCCCTGGCTGCCCTGTGTTGGTGCACCCCCCCCCGGCGCGCTTTGCCTCCCTCCAAACTTTCTCCCTTTGCCTGTGCCTTGCAACACTGCCTTGCCCCCTTGCAGCAGGTGGAGAACTCTCCTAGAGTCGCCCCCGCCGCCCTGTCCATCTTCTCTCTTTATTCCGATCTCCGCCCCCCCATCTCAGCACACCCTGCAACTCGCCTGTCCCGCCATACGGAAGAAACTTTATTTAATAATTTATTTTTACTCTCCCCCCCGGATTCCTGAAGCCCCCCTGCCCTGCGCAAGCAGGCACTCCGAGATAAACGCCATCGCCCTCCACCGTTGCTCAGCATTCGTTCCTTGCCCTCTCATTGTGCCGCACTCTCTGCCTCAGTAACCTCCTGCCCGCCCGCCGGCTGCCCTGCACATCCCCCCATCCGCGCTCTCCTTGCTCCCCTACCTGCAGCCCACCCCAGACCCACAGCCCTTCCCAGACCCACAGCCCTCCCCAGGCCCTCAGCCCACCCCAGACCCACAGCCCTCCCCAGACCCACAGCCCTCCCCCATGATTCCACAGCACCACCACTCCATGCTTCCATAGCACCACCACTCTATCCTTCCACAGCACCATCCTTCCACAGCACCACCGTGCCATCCATCTACAGCACCACCGCACTATCCTTCTACAGCACCACTGCGCCATCCTTCTACAGAACCACTCCCCCATGCTTCCAGAGCACCACTTCCCCATGATTCCACAGCACCACCAATCCATGCTTCCATAGCACCACCACTCTATACTTCCACAGCACCATCCTTCCACAGCACCAAATCTCCATCCTTCCACAGCACCACCACTCCATCCTTCCACAGCACCTCCTCTGCATCCTTCCACAGCATCACTGCGCCATCCTTCCACAGCACCACTGCGCCATCCTTCCACAGCACCACCACTCCTTCCTTCCCGAGCACCACTGCACCATCTTTCCACAGCACCACCGCGCCATCCTACCACAGTCTGTGTGTGTGCGTGCCTGTGTCTGTGTGTGTGCGAGGCTCTGTATGTGTGTGCGTGGCTCTGTCTGTGTGTGTGCGTGGCTCTGTCTGTGTGCGTGGCTCTGTCTGTGTGTGTGCGTGGCTCTGTCTGTGTGTGTGCGGGGACGCTGTCTGTGTGTGTGCGCGGCTCTGTCTGTGTGCGTGTGCGCGGCTCTGTCTGTGTGCGTGTGTGCGGCTCAGTCTGTCTGTGTGTGCGTGGCTCTGTGTGTGTGTGTGCGTGGCTCTGTGTGTGTGCGTGGCTCTGTCTGTGTGTATGCGCGGCTCTGTCTGTGTGTGTGTGCAGGGCTCTGTCTGTGTGTGTGTGTGCGCGGCTCTGTCTGTGTGTGTGTGCGTGGCTCTGTATGTGTGTGTGGGTGGCTTTGTTTGTGTGGCTCTGTGTAAGGGTGCAAACGCAATAGGTCTCGCATTTGTGAGCGATTAAGCTATTGGCATAGTAAATGACAATGCCATTTATTTATATGTTTTAACAACAGAAACATAAATAAAAATAATGTCATGAGCAATGCCAATAGCTCTAACTTTAAAAATGCCGAGACCATTGCATTGTAAATGCTTGTTAGGCATTAATGTGGCGTGCAGTAGGACGTCGTCCACACAACCATACATGCTTTTTCAATGAAGGATTGGGCTTGTGTGCCGGTTTTTATGAACTGTGCACAACAAATATGCATTCTAGCAGCCAATGGCCCTATTTATTCTGGTAGCCCAAAGCCAGCAAAGCCAGAACCTTACCTACATCAGGGCATTACAGCACTCTGTTTAAAAGGGCAAGCATGCGATTTTGCAACTCCAAGAAGACAGCCACCTGACTGTCTTTCCATGAAACCCGGCCCTCGTGAGCTCAGCTGGAACAGGAAGTGCTGTAGACAGCGGCTGAACTGCCTTCACAACTATGAGCTTGCCCAGGTTTTCACACCAACACACACCCAATCCTCCATTGGAAAAAGCCTGTATGTTTGCGTGGAGGACGGCCTACTGCACACAAACACTAACGCCTAAAAACTAGGCCAACACCCTCCTTCGGTTTTCAGCAGCACGGCCATGGAAAGGAGACACAAGCGCGGCAATGTAAGTACCTGTAGTAGGTAAGTAACACGTTGCTAAAGTTTGCCTTGTAGTGGTATGCGTGGTTACTGTGTGCGTGGTAATGGCACTTTTAATTTGTCCTTTTGAATGCGCGCTGTAATGACATGCGTGGTATTGGGGGGTGTGGTAGTGTACGCGTTGTAAAGGCATATGTGGTGAATGCATGCAGCCGTTTTTTTTGTCTGCATGTGAATGGGTTAGCCCTTTGAAATGTTGGTGAAATCCTAGATCCTTGTTGTCCCTCTCAATTCAAATTCAAATATACTTTATTTAGACAGTGAAGTCTTTCAAGTGCATTAATCCAAATAAAATCAAAATGATAGCTATTGTCACGGTTTTTCATAAGTGTCAATATTTAACAGGTAACCCATAGTTGGTCCGCAGGTTACCTCAGTGGTAAAATTTTTTAAAATACAATTCGATAAACAACTAGTGACTTAATAAATTAGTCATTGGCAGCCACGGCCCGTGGAGGGAGTTTCGGTGGGGCGGAGAGGCGGAGCGGGGGAGGGCCAGGGTGGGGGGGTGCTAAAAACTGGAATATGGATAATTGAAGGTAAGTAAACCATTTAATAAATAAAACGAATTTCGTAGCGCACCCTGCATCGCATTTTGCGATGCAGGGCGCGCTACGAAATTCGTTTTATTAATTAAATGGTTTACTTACCTTCAATTATCCATACTCCAGTTGTTAGCACCCCCCACCCTGCCCCTCCCCCGCCCCGCCTCTCCACCTCACCGAAACTCCCTCCACAGGCCGTGGCTGGTCATTGGTTAGAAAAGCAGTGCTATCTGTCATTTTGAGGGTAATCTTTTAAGGCTACTAAGATTCAAAGTTTCTCCCTTCTTTATTGGGGTTCTGAATTCATTCTTATTGTTTCTCTGCACTCCCTAAACATTGTACCTGTTTGGTGATCACATGCAGCTGCTCAATATTCAGTAGGAAGCTGACAACAGATGGTAATGTCCGTGTCCCCTCCTTAGCCCATAGGAGCCGAAATAATCTTCTGCTGTCTTCTAGGAGTGTAGGGCATATACAGAGCAAGTGAGCTATTGACTCCTGGAATAGACTGTACAATCAGCTATTTTCGACTATGGTTTAACCGCCCATCGTGGTGACAGGTCTTAGGATGCAAAAGAGCCCATCCGAAGCTGCAGGAATTTTATTTTATTATATGAGGAGAATGTTTTGTTGATATATTTTTCTGGGTCTTTTCTGTTATAGCTGCTAAGGACTAAGTAGGCATGTTCTCTTCTAGCAAATGCTCTTTGATCGTATTTAAGAAATGTAAATTTTACCTTTCTGTTCAGGGCTGTTTTAAACTAAAGGTGTGGTCATTTTAAGTTCCACAGCTCCCTTGAGCGGGTTTGCACCAATGCTTCGGTGAGGGAGTGCAACCAGGCGTTTGAATGAGTTGCACTGTCAGAACACGTAACTTCTGGCCATCTAAGATGTTTCAATGATCCTTGCTCAGCAGACCTAGTGGAATGCAGATATTTTATTATGCAGGCCATCTGTACGAGCAGTTGATCCAGTAATGCAAATTCCATCCTAATTTGAGCTGGCGAGGTATTGCCTGGTAATTGAAATAAAGACCTGAACACTGCTCTCTGTGCCCTGTTTAAAAAGCCTCCAGTTTCCCCGGGTAGGCCTCTGACCCATATGACAATGTTGGCACTAATTTGGCAGGGACTATTTGCAGCAGTGCCTCAAAAGTGAACTTGTTTGTGCTCTTAAATATTGTGCGGAAAGCACCTTGCAGTAAAGCGAGTTTTGGTTTTAGTGTGTTCAAGTGCAATAAGTGACGTCCTTTATTGGCGAACCAGCAGCCCATGTATTTGTATTGGTTTGCGATGGTTGTCAAGATGTCATTGATATTGTTTTTAGGTTTCGAACCTGGCGAGGGGCTCCCAGTTTGAAAACTATTGTCTTCAGTAGTGATGTCGGCCCCGCCTCTGCCTCTCATTGGCTAGCTCCATAAATGGAGGATAGCCATTGGGAGGCAGAGGCTGTCAATCGCGCTTTCTCTCGAAAACGCGATTCGGGGGCGTTTCTGGTGCTTTTTTTAAGCCCCGCCCCTTTGTCCCGGGCCGCGCTGCGATTGGCTGCCGGCCCGGGACACCCCGTGACGTCATTCCCGGGCCGCGCTGTGATTGGCTGCCGCCCGGGACACCCCCGTGACGTCAGCCAATCACAGCGCGGCCCGGGACCTGACTTGTTCAGTTTTGCGTTGTGTAGAAAATTAAATCATAATAGTTTAGTTGTCTCTTGGATATGCTGCACAAAATAAACGTTAGCGTAATCTCATTTCACAATATTGAGCAGCAGTTATGTCAATGCATTGGCATTAGTACAGCGAGTATTCTGGTCGAGAGGGGGGTCTAGTCGAGACCAGCGCCCTTGGAAACCCTTTGCCGCCAAATGACCACCGCGGCCCGGGGCCAGGAAACCCCCCCGCAACTTGCTCCGAGGTCCAGGAGCTGCCGCGCCGAAGAACGAAGCCGCCGCGACCCCATTGGCTGAGGGAGCCGAGCCCCCTCACTAACGCCGCGACGGGATTGGCCCGTGCGGCGCAGCGTCATCAGCTGTGGTGTGCCGTGATTGGCTGAGCCTGCGGAGCGTCATCGGCGAGGCCGCGCTGCCATTGGTTGGCGGCCTCGCGCTCAGAGGGGCTCGACTAGAGGGCCGCGACAGGATAGGCTGCCTCCACTGAAGGTGCGGGAGGTGCCGAAGAATTGTCGTAATCACCGCCGGGACCGGGGACGAGATCTGACCCCGCCGAGGGACTTGGAAGCGTCCCGCACCCCCGGCCAGCCGTCCCCCCACCAGGTGAGCCTCACCGCCTCCCCCGCCGCTCGTTGGATTGTCGAGAGCGGGCGGGAGAGGAAAGGGGACCGGCCGGGGCGGGGACGCGTGCAATCTGCACGGCGGGTGTGCTTTGGTGCGCCTGAATCCCAGGAAGACGCGAGGCGGCCCCGGGGACGAGAAAGAGTCCCTGGGCCTCGCGAGGGAGTGGAATCAGCGCTTGAAGCCCATAGTCAGTCAGTTTCACTGTTAGGGGGGAGGGATTAGTGTTTTGGTTTTGTTTAGTGATTAGTTATGTTTGGTAGAAATTAGAAGAGCGAGCTGCTTACAGTATTGGCTGTGCGCGGACTATTAGGTTGAGTTTATGCAACCGGCTAATATGTGTTTTTAGTTTGTTTGTTACACCTTTGCTTGAGTGAATGCGGCGCTTGTTCAGGATGCATGTTGGTGGGGGTGCCTCTGAAATAACCCGGACGTGGTTGGAAAAGGTGTGGTTGGTTGATCTTGTATGAGTTTATTTCTGATTCTGGTGCTCTGTGGCGTGACTTGTACAGTCAGTTGATTCGAGAGAGGAAGAACCAGGTCTTTTCTGCCTTCCTAAATGTCAGGTGAGCTTCAACGCACCCTTCATCCACTGGGAGTGAGCACCATCGTTTTGCTGCTTGCACAGAGAAAGATGTGCAACCAATGTTTTTTTTTTGTAAGTCTGAAAAACCAGTTGTGGTGTCATTCTACAGCGAGGTAATCTTTTCAGGTATGTGTGTTGATCTTTTGATGGAAGGTTGGTGCTGTTCTATTCATGGCTTTGTGTGGCATAAACAGGGTTTTGAAGGTGGCTCCCTTTGTAATGGGCAACCAGTGAAAGGCCTTCAAAGCAGCAAGATGTTCTCTTATAGGTTTATGTGCAGGAGCTGTTCTACGGGCTAACTTCTGGATTCTTTGTAAACACCTCAAGACACAGAATCTTTGGTTAGGCTGGTGACATAGTTGTCATGGATGTGCTCTACATTATGAAGTCAGGAGTATTGCTGACATGCCATATATTTTCAAAAGCTAATTTTGCTGGGGCAAAGTCAGACACTTATAGGAGTACTTCTGGGAAAGTTATGTTGGCTCTTAAAGGCCAGGGCTGCAGAGGGGGGGAATTGACCCTCTTGTCAGGCAGCCTGGACAATTCCTTTATAAATGATAATTTGGTCATGATATTTCTGGCAAACAGTATTGTTACTAATGACCACTGTCTATGAGGTCGCCCGAGTGGGCGAAGCAAAGGTATGCAGTCCCAGAGTGCGGCTGGAGAGTCATGGGGGCATTGCATCTACTTTGACTCTCATGGCGTCGGCTGACCAAGTTTTCCCCTGTCAGTTAAATACTAAACCCTCTCGCCCACCATAACAATGCAGGATGGGAGAGGAGTGGGGAGTGGCCAGAGCAGGTGGATTAATTTACAAATATATTCGAAATTCTCCCTTCTTTATTGATGTGAGCACAAACACGCATACACTCACCGCAATGCATATTGAAAAAGAAGAACTACTCAACATATGAGCTCTTACACCTGTTTTTTCGATTATCAGCCCTCATGTCTAACAAGTAGCGGGATCTTAGGTGAGAACGATGGCAGCACATTCCTGGGAGAGAATAAAAGTGACACGTGGAAATGCTTGAATTACTCTAAATCACTAGCAGTGCATTCCATGCTATCGTTTTAGCTCATCACTATCATTTCAGAAAGAACCAATCACTTGGGCCTTGGTTTTGCTCCTCGTCCCCCCCCCCCATTTCTGTGTGTGTGTTTGTGCTCTGTGAATGTGTGCAAATGCAATAGGTCTCGCATTTGTGAGAGATTAAGCTATTGGCATTGTAAATGACAATGCCATTTATTTATCTGTTTTCAAAACCATCACATAAATACAAAATTTGTCATTTACAATGCCAATAGCTCTAACTTTTACAAAAGGCGAAACCGTTGCATTGTAAATGCTTGTTTCATTTTCTGACTAAAGATAAAAATATTGTTTTTTTTCATCTCATTTGCCAGGCAATGCGTGTCTTAGTCATCTAACCGTATTTGTAGCACTACCAGTGTTTGGCTGAGCAGGGCGACGTCATCTGCATACAGCACGGAAGAGATGTATTGATTAGCTTGATTTAATGCAGGAACCAAAACGCTCAGGTACAGAATAAAAAGGGTAGGTGCTATTACGCACCCCTGTTTGACCCCTTGTTCCATGTTGATTTTTTCCGAAACCGCAGTGCGTCGTCCTAATTTTACTCTAGCCCACGTGTTGGAATAGAGCAGCATGATGCCTCGTAATAATGGGATTTTCCAAGCTGTATGTTTGGACCACAGTAAATAACGGTTGACTTGGTCAAAAGCTTTACTGTTGTATATGAAACAGCAAAACTGCTCTTCCTTTTTCTGTGTTTGTCTAGTGGCAAGCATCCTCATGGCCACCAGATTATCTGTAGTGCCAGCCTGCGTTCTAAACCCAGTTTGGTTGAGGGAGAGCAAGTTGTTTGACATTGCCCAGTCTTGTAAATCCTCAATAAGTAATGAGGCAAAATGTTTTGCCTCAATATCCAGTAGTGCAGTATGTCTGTGTTGGAACTGGGGTCACCAGTCACCTAGGGTAGCATGGCACGAGCGGGTAGGCATCCGAAAGCACATGTGTTGAGCGATCATGCAGCACACACTCACACTGAGACAGAAACCTGGGCACGCAATAAATGACTCTACTCCAGAGCTTGTATAAAAACAAGTGATTTGTATTAAGATAAATAATCAGATAGATAGATAGAGCAGGATCAGGGAAATCACAAGTTCATTTAATATGCATATGTCTCAAAACTTGCAATCAATATTGAATGAATAAATATCTGATCTGCAATAAATATTAAATATTAGATCAATAAATATTAGTTAGATAAATACATTTTTAGTAAAACACAGGCCTGTCCTTCGCCTTGCTTCTTGACAGCACCTGTAAAAATACATTAAAGAAACAACCAAATGTCATTGCGTTTGTTCCTGGGGGTATTTCACCCATGTTTCACCAACCATAAATAGGTGAATAAATAACTATAGGTTTCAGTAAATTTAGTACTGTATAAGAGTAAACATGTCATTAGAATAAACATCCCCTAGTACAAGTATATCCATTTCCTTACTCAGGAATGACCAATTTATGCATCTCTCCCAGTAGGAGTAGACATTCCCTAGATCAGGGCTACACAGTTCCAAAACAGTAACATCTCCTTGTGCAGGAATAAACAGTGCATTAAGTGTGGATCAAACATTTCATTATGAGTAAGCATCCCCTTGCACAACATTAAGCATTTTAGCAAACCAGCCTGAGTTTAGTAGACTTGGCTTATGTATGTAAAACCTTTTAGTAATTGAAAACATTTCTTTAAAGCAAGGAGCACCTCACTCCATAACTGTGGGCATGTGCTCCACCTTTCAACCAACATGAATACATGTTTCATTAGTCAGCAGACACAGTTCATTATGCAGCTGTTGGCGTTTCCACCTCCCAGGTCAGAATCAACATCCTAATACCTTCATTAAGCAGGCATACCCCTTTCAGCACCCAAGAGTAACCCTGTAAATAAGTAGAGGTTAGTACACTGGGGCAGGGGTGTAATAAAACGTCTATAGTTCAGAGTAATCCTGGCTTCAAGCAGGAATAACCACTTCAAAACTCTTCCCCAAGCATAGGTAACATCCCCCTAATCAGGAGTAAACATTACAGGGAAGGAACCGGAGTAACATCTACAATCAACCAAGCATTCCATCAGGGTAGTACCCCTTATAAAGGCAAAACATCTAATTAGAGCTCGGGCCCCAATTCACTAGGCAAGGGTACCCATTTCCTTTAGGTAACAATAACCAGTACCTTGTTTAGGAATCAGCTTTTTATTGGGAGATTACCCTCATTCCAGTAACCAGCCCCCCAAGTATCTCACTAGGCTCCTATAAGCATTTCATTATGCATTTTATGAAGCACTCTAAATGAGCATTTCGCTGTGCATGGAATAAAGCACTTTAATTGAAAACAGGGCATTAAAACCTTTCATTACAACCTGGCGTCAAAATGTTGCATAAAAACCCTTTCATGGAAGCTTTTAAATAAGGCCCTGCAATTAACAAGAGCGGGCATTTCATTCGACAATTTATTTAAAACAACTTATGGGGCCGGGCTAACAACTCTCTGGTGTAGGGGAACAGCACGATAGGCTGAATTGACAAGCCTTGTCAGGCAACCAAGCATTTCCCCTTGTTCAGCTCAGGGCCGCTTAAATGCACTTTAAGGGGCCCCACAGTCACTCGGGGCACAATGGGGGCCAACGGGGCCCAGTGACATCTTCCTTGGGGGAGGGGCGAACGCGGGGCCATACCCGGCCTTCCGCCCTCCTCCCCTGGGGGATTACCTTTTATCTTCGGCCCCTTTCAGGGCCCTTGCGGAGATTTCCGCTGTCCTTGAGGAGGCTCGTACTCCTTCCCGCCCCTCCGATGTGCAGGGGGCTAGACAGGGGACACCTGCGCCGCTCCGGCGCTCTTCTGGGGCCCCCCTGCAGCTCCGGCTCTTCTCCTGGTCCCGGGCCTCCCAAGGCTTCCCCGGGCCCAGGACCAATCTGGCGGCAGAATAGAGGAGGTGCGCCCGTAGCCACCCGTAGCAGCGCAGCTTGCGGGGCTCGCCTCCCACGGGCCAATGAGTGCGCGGCGGGGGCTGCAACCAAAGCAAGCCCCCGTCATGTGATTAGGGTTGCAGCCTTCAAGACCTGACAGGCCCAGCGCTGCCTGACGTGAACTCCGGAGGCCCTCTCCTCACACCAGGGGCCCCCGCAACAGATTTCCAAACAGGCAGGAGGTTCCCAGGCAATCGGAGCGGCCTCCCCAAGACTCCGTTGGCCGCTGCAGCCACTGCACGCGATCGGGTCCGCTCCACGGCGGCGGCGGGGCACTCAGACAGCACTCCTCCCCCTCACATGACAGCACTTGGCCACAGGCAATGCTGGGGACAGCGCTTTTCATTTTTCACATCGCTACGATATAGCAGGCAATTCACAGCAGAGGTAGCGCTCGGCAGACAGTTCATTCCAGGTAGCGCTGCTGAAGGGCACCACAGAATATAGTGCTTCAGGCAGGAATCACGCCCAGGATTCTAGCGCTTCACAGACAGCAGGGTGCAGGGCTATAGCGCTTTGGCCCACACGAGGTGGGGGCAAGACCAGCAGGTCTAATAACATTCAGTTCAGGGTGCTGCAGTTCAGGCAAATATAGCGCTTCGGAAGGCAGCAACCCCCTTCATTACTTCAGCGCTCTTCATAGGGTCAGCATGGGCAGCGCTAGATATACAGGACAGGTGACACCCCAGTAACAGGTTAGCAAAGGAGACCCCAGGTGACATCAGGAAACGCAGGGTCAGTACCGCGCCAATACCTGATTGCTTCTTCAAAAGTCCTGTGATGATTTAA
Organism: Lissotriton vulgaris; assembly: GCF_964263255.1. NCBI lineage: Eukaryota > Metazoa > Chordata > Amphibia > Caudata > Salamandridae > Lissotriton > Lissotriton vulgaris. The sequence goes on along the minus strand of NC_141685.1, from coordinate 704,142,963 downwards.
TTTCTTCTTAGCGCTTTAGGTTTCTTGCGCCCTTGTAAATAGAGGCTTAGTTTCTTGGTTCCTTTGGTTTCTTGTTCCTTGAAGGGGGGATAAATTGGTGGCTGATGTTCCAAGTTCTCCTCAGCCAATCCCTTCAAGTGGTCCCTGGGGGTTCCCTTCCGCTGGGCTAGGTCAGGGGGGGTTTACAGGAGTCCTCAATACTTGTAAGGCAGCACTCTAAGCCCTGTCACTTCCAGTATCATAGTCCCTGACTAGGCCCCTCTGCCTAAACTCCTGCGTAGGTTTTTCCTAAGCATGGGCGGATTTTGCGGATTCGCAATCCGCGAATTTGCGGATTTGCGAATTTGCGGATTGCGAAAATCCGCAAAATCCGCGAGTTTGCGGATTTTTTTTTTGTGTTCGCACGGGTTTCTGCAAGTTCGCGAGGGTTTTGTGCAATTCCGCAAATTGCGAACTTACTTGTCAGGTCGCCAGTTTTGCGAACTTGTTGTTTCTACGTGCCCAGCCTGTTTGCAAGCCTTTCTTCATCACTGCCACCCTCTGTCACCACTGGCACTCTCTTTGTTCACCCATGCCACCCTCTGGCTCACCCATGTCACCCTCTGTGTCATCACAGCACCCTCTGGTTCACCAGTGTACATTATTGGGGCAAAGCAAAGCACTGCCATCCTCTGTCAACACTGGCACTCTGGTTCACCCATGCCACCCTCTGGCTGGCACACCCATGCCACCCTCGGTGTCATCAGAGCACCCTCTGGTTGACCAGTGAGTGTACATTATTGTGGCAAAGCAAAGCACACCTGCTAAGTGCTTTAAGTTTTGCAAAATCAAATTACAACAACACCTGCCCTGCCCCAACTGACATTAATAAGGGCTGGCACCTGCTTGTCTGCTCCCTTTCCTTTCCTTTTCCTGTTTGTTGCAATTTTTTTTTTTTTAACAGGAACCTAACCGAATTCTGGAGGGCCCCTTCAGGAAGCACTACAGGGAATGGTTACAAATGATGAGGTTGAACTTTTGCACCTGCTCATAGCCTTTGCTTTTGCAAAAATCGTTTTTCTGTAATTTCGCGCTATTCGCGAGGCGCGACGTTGTGCGAAATCGACCGTAGAAGCCGCGAACTCGTGCGAAATACCCCAAGGTCGAGTATGGGCGCCGCCATTTTGTTTGCGTGACGTATTTCCGTTTCCGCCTGCGAAGTGTAATCTCGCGGAATGAGCGCGTTGCGAATACAAGTTCGCACGAGTTCGGGAGAGAAATCGCGTGCGAACTTACTTGCGCTCACGTGATCGGGCCGCCATCTTGTTTTTCATTCATTCCTGTGTCTGGGCTAGGTGGTGTTTATAATCCTCTCTATATCTCTGTCATCCTGTGCTTGTTATAATATTTTTTGAATCTATTTAAATTATTTTCTATCCCTCTAGTTTTCTAGCTTTATATTTTTGTGTTTTTTGCTACTTTTGTTTACTTTTCAACTACTTTTTTAAACTTTTATTTTCTTCTTCCCTAGTCTTATTCTTTTTCATTTTTTCTCCTTGTTCCTACCACCTGCCCAGACCATGGTGAAGACAGCAGTGAAGCTGCCCAAGACGGGCCCCGCAGCCTGTGCCCGGCTCCCGTGTGGCCGTTTAAGGGCGGAAATGGTGGTGCCCAGGGAGATCTTCACCTGAGGAGGTGGGCTCACTGGTTTTCTATGTCCAGCGCCTTCTCCCCAGGACCATCGCGGCAGGCGGCAGGATCGCTGCTGGCTACACCAACTGCCAGGAGCGACGGATATCCTGGACAGGGAGCGCGAACTGCTCGACCTGCTGGGAGTGGAGGTCCCCGGGCTTGGTGAGTAGTAGTAGCAATTTTTTCATCACTCTCTACTCTGTTTTTTCCCCTGCTCTGTGTGTTATATTGCAAATGTTTGTTTTAACTTTTTTATAAAGAGCAATAATGCTGCCGATTACATTGATAGTAGAGGTAAATTAATATTTCAAAATCTTCTGTGCATTTCAGGTGCACTGCTCTCCTTCTCTGTGGCGGTGCCACTGCTTATTTGTTTTCTATTTTGTGTTGATTTAATTGGGCTGAGTAATGTAAGAGTGTACTTTACAGAACTGCGTAATGCTAGACACCAAGGGGCAGATTTACAATCCCCTTGCGCCACGTTTACGCTGCCTTACCTGACGCAACAGCGACGTAAACGTGGCGCATCCCTGCGAGTCATGTACAACGTTATGCATCTAGGGAGACGCGCCACCTTAAGGCCTGGGCCTGCGCCACAATGGGTGCGTCCCCACACAGGGTGGGGGGGGGGGGCGGTCAAGCAGCTGTGCGCCTCGCAAAAGTGTCTGCGTGAAATCTACAAGATTTAACGCAGGCACTTCCGCGACGCTGCTACGTCAATTCTTTATGCCTGCTTGCTTGAAGCAGGCGTAAGGACTGATGCGGTATGTTGAGTATTGGGCAGCCCTGAGCAGTGCTAGAGTTGCATCGCGCCTGCGACGCGACTCTAGAGATGCACCCCTCTTTTGTCTCGAGATGCGCCACGCATCTGCCTACCCTTGCGCCAGGGTGTACCGCATTGTAATTGCGGCGCATCTGCCGTGACGCAAGGTTAGTTTCGTGTTACGCATTTGTTCTGGTGCACCTCTGGAGGTGTGCAGCCCAGAACTAGTAAGTATGCCTCTAAGTGTCAGATTTGCAATTACCTGCGCATCCCTGCAAAGTGTGCACCACCCATGGTGCGCCGTATTTACAATGCGGCACACCATGGTCCCAAAACGTCACCAAAGCGTTTACGCATCGGTGCCGTAAAGGCTGCTCATTGATGGAGTTGCGTCGCAACGATGGCGCAGCTCCAGCAATGCTGCGTCAAGCCGTACGTCTGCTTCATGCAGGTGCAGGGTTTGAGTGACGCATCATTGTCCTAAATGACTGATTCAAATTTTATATATTCCCCATAGCCACTTTTAGCATGCGTTCCTGCGCAGGAACGCCCTCCCTTGTGCTGGAACGCTCCCTTATGGCGCAGGGCTTTGAAATGGGATGCATCTCCCATATGCGTCACGTTGTTAATATACGCCACACCATGGCGCCTCTCTTGTTGTGGCGCTGCATCACAAAAGTGACGCAAGAACGGAGCAAAAGAGCTGCAAGGGGCTTGTAAATCTGCCCCTAGAGTAGAGGCTCAGGTGCAGTCCTTCCTTTGTAGCCCTCTTTTTGGCTGAAATAGTTGGTTCTTGTTCTTTCTAAATGTTTGATTTGGTTGACAAGGACATCGACAAGCAGCAATCATCAATTTTTTCTGTTCTTTCTTTCATGTTGTATGTCAGGTGCCCCCAGGGGCAAGCGGACAAAAGTGGAACAGGAGGATGCTGTTGTGGCTCCAGAGGAGGAGGATGCAGGCCAGGGCGGCGAGTGCTCCTTTGCTGGCCCCAGTAAGTTTTCATTTAAATATAGAGGACCTACTGTTGTCCAAGCGTTCCTAATTTAATTTTTCTAAAATAGTGTTTAGATAGGAGCACAATCCATAATACTACTGTTGCAGGGACAATTCTCCAAAAACCGAACTATGGACACTAAACACCAGAGTAATACATTTTCAGAGTGGCGTGTTTGGCACACTGTATAAACCTGGTAGTGTCTGCGGCACGGACTCCTCCTTGCCAAAATTTGCAAAACCTTTCGCTCAGTCACTCTAGTCTGGAGGACCAAAAACCACAGAGTCTATTCAAGTTTAAAAGCTTTATTAAAAGTAAAAGTACACATATATTAAAATTAAGTTAGCTGGAAATGGAAAAGTGCTTGGTGCTGAGTTGATGAGTAATGGAACACATTTCTTGTGGTCGAGCCGAGCTTTCACCTGGTTTGAAGTTGATGTTGGTCTTGTCCTTAGAAGTCCAGCTTCTGTCTGTTCAGAGAAAAATGGTGTGTGTTAAAATTAAGCAAGCATTCATCAATTGTGACAAAAAAGTGCAGCAAGACAACAGCCTTCTGTGGAAGGAGGGACATTTTTACTTTAGACTACAGTAGACAGTCAATTACTTTTTCTGTTGTTTTCACGTTCCTTCATTCCTAGACCAAATACTAATGAGTGGTGTAATCTAACATTCTTAAATCTACTTTGTAGGTGGAACATCTGGTGCAGGGGCCAGCTCGGATGTGGTGGTGGTGGTAGACTCCGGGTCCGAGGACAACTCTGGGGAGGAGGCGGCGGTGGCGCAAGTGCCCAAACAAGAGACTGTGAGGAAACAGACAGTGGTGGTGGAGTGGACAGGTAAGCTGGATCATGGTACTATCTGACTCTTAGATAGCATATGATGTGTATCTACAGAGAGTAGACGGTCACTGGATGAACTACGAAAATACTATGAAATGTTTCCGGGGGGGCCGGGTGGGGGGGGCAACATCATCACCATCTCCTGAGTCCTGACATGATTGAGCACAAGTATTACATACATTTTTTTTAAATCTAACACGACATAGAGCTTAAATAAACAAAGAACCCCATAGGGGGAAGAGAAAAATCTTGTGCGGCACCACAGCAGACGACCTGGCAACTACATTAAAACAGGGAAAAACAAAAAATGCCAGAAAAAAACAATTCAATCTAAATCAGGAGGATGTGGTATAGAGCATGGGTCCTCACAAACTTTCTCTCGGGGCCAAATTGACAGTGTGGTTTGTGGCCAAGGGCCGCACCTAAGGGGGCAGGGTCAGTGGGGGAGGGGGTTGGATCTAGAGCAACAAAAAAAACTATGACCATGAGGTTGAACTCATGCCCCTGCAGCGGATGCCTTCGTCCACTGAGCCAAAAGACCTGGCATACACATTACACACATCTTTCTTTCTCTCTCTCTCTGTCTCTCTCCCTCCCTCTCTCTCTGTCTCCCTCCCTCTCTCTCTGTCTCCCTCCCTCTCTCTCTGTCTCCCTCCCTCTCTCTGTTTCCCTCCCTCTCTCTCTCCGTCTCCCTCCCTCTCTGCCTGTCTCCCTCTCTTGCTCTCTCTCCCTCTCTCTCTCTCTCCCTCTGTCTCACTCACTCTGTCCGTCTCCCTCTCTCTCTGTCTCCCTCTGTCTCTCTGTCTCCCTCTGTCTCCGTCTCTCTGTCTCCCTCTGTCTCCGTCTCTCTGTCTCCCTCTCTGCCTCCCTCCCTCCGTCACCCTCAGTCTCAATCCCTCTCTCTCTCTCCCTCGCCATCTCCCTCTCTATCTCTCTGTCCCTGTCTCTGCCTCTATCTGTCTGTCGGTTCCAGCCTGCTGTAATTACCATATTGTAATTTGTCACTGGGCCAGCACTGGATGGACCTGCAATCCGAGGGGGGGCAAGCGCCCCCCCCTTGCCCCTCCCTGCAGACGCCCATGATACTGGCCTCAATAGTTTTGTACTGCGCTGGCTAGTTGCTAGTTGTACTGTGGCACAACTTTCTGCTGAATCATTTTGTGTTAATCATATTCTTAAAGAGCATTGGTTACAGATTATGTCTTTCTTTCTTCATATAGTTGGTAATACTAAAACATCAAAACCATCAAGGAGTATGAAGACTCTACTGGCCCGGCAACGGAGGCTGGATGCTACTGTTGCCCAATATCGGCGGCTGGTAGAACTGGAGGGGGAGGACACGCAGTCCAGTACATCAAAGGAGACACCTGCATCCTCCTCCGTGACCCCACGTTCTGCCGGCCAGCGCAGTGCTCCGGCGATACGGAGCCGGGCTGGCAGACGCCACCGCCGAGCAGCAAAGGCTGCCCCTCACAGTACTCTAAAGGCTCGCTTGCGCCGTGCAATGCACAGAGTGTCCGACCTGGAGGCGGAGGTCCGGAAGTTAAAAGAATACCAAAATCTGTTGGAGGGCCTCCGCCTAGACAACGCCACCCTCCGGGAGCAGTATGATGCCCTGGCCCTAAGGCATGATGCCCTGGAGGCCAATGTCAACACCATGCATCCCTAGAGTGTCCCTTGCCCCTTTTTTATAGACTTTTGGGGGGTGGGATTGGGAGTTGGGTTTTTTGGGGACTTTTGAAGGACTATTTAAAAATTATTTGTTGGGGTTAGGGAGGGTCTTGCGGGAGATTATTTTGTTAGGGATATAAAAATATACTTTTTCAAACTTTATCTGAGCATAACTGTTTTTTACTACTTTTGAGCCTGGTGGGTGGTGGTTTTGCAGTAAGTTCGTTTTACTGAACACTGTCATCATGTTGGTTCACGTGTAATTGGCCAAATGTTTTCCAAAGTTAAATGCCTGTCACAGAGTTTCTTAAATCAAGAGTCCTAGGAGTTTACTAGTAGTACCACTGTCACTCACTCGCCTCTCCTCCTAATACTCCATTATACTACCTCCCATCCAAACGCTTATCTTACCTGTAATTTGTGTTTGAGGGCTGTCTCCACCTGGAATTCACAGTGTCCTAAAGCGTTCTGCAGCAGGGCCCCAACTGGAGTTTCCCGACGTGGATTTTCTGCAAAGCAAAAGCAATCAACATTCGAAATGTGCCAGCGGGGCTCACAGACCCCAAAACCCTAGAAGCCCCACAGACAGCACCCCTAAGACAGGCAAGCGAGCAATAATAACGCCTAAACGTTCACCTGTAATTGGCCAAATGTTTTCCAAAGTTAAATGCCTGTCACAGAGTTTCTTAAATCAAGAGTCCTAGGAGTTTACTAGTAGTACCACTGTCACTCACTCGCCTCTCCTCCTAATACTCCATTATACTACCTCCCATCCAAACGCTTATCTTACCTGTAATTTGTGTTTGAGGGCTGTCTCCACCTGGAATTCACAGTGTCCTAAAGCGTTCTGCAGCAGGGCCCCAACTGGAGTTTCCCGGCGTGGATTTTCTGCAAAGCAAAAGCAATCAACATTCGAAATGTGCCAGCGGGGCTCACAGACCCCAAAACCCTAGAAGCCCCACAGACAGCACCCCTAAGACAGGCAAGCGAGCAATAATAACGCCTAAACTTTCACCTGTAATTGGCCAAATGTTTTCCAAAGTTAAATGCCTGTCACAGAGTTTCTTAAAACAAGAGTCCTAGGAGTTTACTAGTAGTACCACTGTCACTCACTCGCCTCTCCACCTAATACTCCATTATACTACCTCCCATCCAAACGCTTATCTTACCTGTAATTTGTGTTTGAGGGCTGTCTCCACCTGGAATTCACAGTGTCCTAAAGCCTTCTGCAGCAGGGCCTCAACTGGAGTTTCCCGGCGTGGATTTTCTGCAAAGCAAAAGCAATCAACATTCGAAATGTGCCAGCGGGGCTCACAGACCCCAAAACCCTAGAAGCCCCACAGACAGCACCCCTAAGACAGGCAAGCGAGCAATAATAACGCCTAAACGTTCACCTGTAATTGGCCAAATGTTTTCCAAAGTTAAATGCCTGTCACAGAGTTTCTTAAAACAAGAGTCCTAGGAGTTTACTAGTAGTACCACTGTCACTCACTCGCCTCTCCTCCTAATACTCCATTATACTACCTCCCATCCAAACGCTTATCTTACCTGTAATTTGTGTTTGAGGGCTGTCTCCACCTGGAATTCACAGTGTCCTAAAGCATTCTGCTGCAGGGCCCCAACTGGAGTTTCCCGGCGTGGATTTTCTGCAAAGCAAAAGCAATCAACATTCGAAATGTGCCAGCAGGGCTCACAGACCCCAAAACCCTAGAAGCCCCACAGACAGCACCCCTAAGACAGGCAAGCGAGCAATAATAACGCCTAAACGTTCACCTGTAATTGGCCAAATGTTTTCCAAAGTTAAATGCCTGTCACAGAGTTTCTTAAATCAAGAGTCCTAGGAGTTTACTAGTAGTACCACTGTCACTCACTCGCCTCTCCTCCTAATACTCCATTATACTACCTCCCATCCAAACGCTTATCTTACCTGTAATTTGTGTTTGAGGGCTGTCTCCACCTGGAATTCACAGTGTCCTAAAGCGTTCTGCAGCAGGGCCCCAACTGGAGTTTCCCAGCGTGGATTTTCTGCAAAGCAAAAGCAATCAACATTCGAAATGTGACCGCGGGGCTCACAGACCCCAAAACCCTAGAAGCCCCACAGAGAGCACCCCTAAGACAGGCAAGCGAGCAATAATAACGCCTAAACGTTCACCTGTAATTGGCCAAATGTTTTCCAAAGTTAAATGCCTGTCACAGAGTTTCTTAAAACAAGAGTCCTAGGAGTTTACTAGTAGTACCACTGTCACTCACTCGCCTCTCCTCCTAATACTCCATTATACTACCTCCCATCCAAACGCTTATCTTACCTGTAATTTGTGTTTGAGGGCTGTCTCCACCTGGAATTCACAGTGTCCTAAAGCGTTCCACAGCAGGGCCCCAACTGGAGTTTCCCGGCGTGGATTTTCTGCAAAGCAAAAGCTATCAACATTCGAAATGTGCCAGCGGGGCTCACAGACCCCAAAACCCTAGAAGCCCCACAGACAGCACCCCTAAGACAGGCAAGCGAGCAATAACGCCTAAACGTTTTCACCTCCCATTTCCTCCTAACCAATTTCATCCCTTAATAGACCTTGCTAGCAATGGCCCAGCCAAGACCCGTAAACCCAAGCGCAAACAAGTTTGACACCCCCCAAACAGCCAAAAAGCAAATCCGGGAAAAAAGCCACACTTAGCAAAATGTATTTAAATGAGGACTCACTACTTCCAGTACCTCTTTAGGGGACTCCTCAACGTAAGTTTCTTCATTGTGCGGAATCCAGGCATCAGCATTACGGGAAATGGATAGGGTGAGTCTGGAGGAGGAGGATAGACGACCACGACTGAGTTCTTTGCAACTAACTTGTGAACCTGATGAATGCTGCGGCATCAAAATCAAGACAGTTCTGCTGATGGGCTTGTTCTTTGATTGGGTGATTACAGTTTTGTTGTGAATGGGATCAAGCACTTGCTAAACAAAGAAAGACAGACACACAGGAATAAAAGTGAATAAGGAGTCGGACTAAAAATAATGTTAATGAATCCTTGACTCATATTCAGAACTCGCTGTCAGGGAAGCAGAACTCGTCCTCATACTCTGCAAATTCAGTCGGTAGTACTTCTGGTAACTGACGAGAACTTTCCTCAGGTAGGTCGGTGTCCTCTTCTTCCTGCGTGCATTCTCGTACTTTGTAATCTGGTGGTATGAAGTGCTGGTTCATCTTTATCATGGTGAGCCGCTCCACATTTGCGGGCAAGAGGCGGGACCTTTTGGAAGTCACAATGCCACCAGCAGAACTAAAAACACGTTCTGAAGACACGCTTGCGAGTGGGCAAGACAAGTAATTGATAGCCAGGTTGGTGAGCTCTCGCCATATGTTTCTTTTCCCATGCCAATACGCCAATGGGTCCTCAGTAATATTGACTGCTGTTGAGTCAACCAGGTAGGCCTGCACCATTGAAACAATGTTCTCCCGCATTCCTATACTTTGCGCTTCTGTGTCCTTTCTGGGACAAGGAAACCCTAGCTGACTTAGCCAATCCTCTTCAGACATATCGCCTGTGCCTGGTGCAGATGATACGGTTGCTGGTGTGGTTAACGGCTCAGAGGAAAAGACACTCACTTCTGCCACAGGCACAGAAGTGCTTTTTTGGGACGCCTGTTGGCCTGCTGATTCACTAGTACTGTCTTCTCCTAGAGTTTCCTTCCGCTCTCTTTCAAAACGAATGGCTGACCGAGCTAGCCAACCTTTGTACTCTGTAACATCTGAAGTTTCAAAAGGAATTAATACTTTGCCTAACAATGGCTTTCTGTAACGTGGATCCAGAATAGTAGCACAAATGTAGTGCTGTTGTTTCTTGATATTTACAAGCCGTTTATTGCTAACTAGGCGTTGTAATAATCTCTGCGCCAACTCATATGCTTCATTCTTTCCAGCATCCTTTAATTCTGAAGACACCACCTTGACTTGGTGCTCGAGCTTCAGCAACAATGGGATAGCTTTGCTCAAAGAACAGTCCTCCCTGCTGACTTCACACGTGAAGACCCCAAAAGGACGAAGCATGTCTGTCAGCGTTTAACTAGCTGCCATTGCTCCACCGCTAGCATCATTTCTGTCGTATCACCACCCAGGTTGTAGAAATACTCATTGACTACTGGAAACAGCTCATGCAGACGCTCAAGCATGTAGAAGGTTGAGTTCCAACGTGTTGCCACCTCCTGGATAAGTGCTTTCACTGGCATTCTACGTACATTTTGCTGGCGCCTCAGCTCTTTCCGGGCCTTAAAAGAATGGTTGAAATGTGTGCATATTCTTCTGCAGATGGTCAGTATTTTGTCGACTGCAGGTTCTTTTTTCAAGACTTTTGCACAACAAGGTTCATACAGTGCGCCAAACACGGCACTCTGAAATAGTCACCGTCCGCCATGGCCTTAACTACATTGCTGCCATTATCAGTAGAAACATAACCAACCTTGCAATTTCTTTTGGGCAGCCATTGCAAGACCTTTTTGTTAAAGTCATCCAAAATGTTGTCTGCAGTATAAGTTTTCTCCATGCCAAACATGGCTAATGTTGCATGTTTACGAGCACCCTTAAAAATGTCGACCAAGTCACCACCTGCATTTATCCGTTTTGCAACCCCTGAAAAAGAGACCCAGTGTGCAGTGATGCACATGTAATCAAGGGCTTGGCAACTGGTCCACATGTCTGTTGTCAGGTGTATAGTGTGAACAGCACTCTTCTGCAAAGCTGCCCCAACCAACTCAAGCACCTCTTTATGTAGTGCTGGAACAGCAACCCTGGCAAAATAGAACCGGCTAGGAACCTTCCATTTAGGGGCCAGTGTTGCCACGAGTTCAAGAAAACCCACACCTTCGACATACGAAAAAGGGAGAAGGTCCACCGCTAGCATTTTAGCCAGCTTAGTGTTATACAGGCGCACAATTGGGTGGTTGCGTTGAAATGGCGCATCTGAGGAGAACATGTCTGTAATGCTGTGCTGGACAAGTTTAATGGATGATGCTGATGCCTTCTTCGACCCACTTCTGCTCAGTGTTGACATTTTCCGCATTGGTGTGTCTCCCAGACTCTCAGTGTGCCTCCTATGTGTTCCAGAGGGTGTGGTGCTGCCAGGGGTACTGGGTGCGCCCGGATAAATGTCTGACGCTTCTTCTACCTCCCCGTCATCTTCAGATGAAACACCTAGTACGGGTATATTTTGGCCACTTGCCCTTTGGGATTGCTTTCCCTTGATGTTTGCTAGGTGCACAAACCATTCGACAGCGTGCCTTCTTTTAAGATGACCTATCTGGCCTCCGGTACCATAGATGGTACCAATCTTACCACGGCTAACTGTAGTCGTACAAATGGAACAAACGGCTAGGTTATCATGCTTTGTATGGACACTAAAAAAGTTCCAAACTGGGGACAGGAAACTTCTGGTTTTGCCGCACGAGGTGATACTGCCAATGCCAGATGAAGCAGTGGTGGATGAGCCTTGCAGACATCTACTGGGTTGTGCAATTATTGCAGCAACCCTACTTGAGGGAGTCGAGCTGGATGGAGTTCCCCTCTGGGGAGAAAATATGGGAGGTGTAGGTTTTGTTGAACTTATACTACTTGACTGCGTTGGTTGTGCTACCAGTGCCACATCGCTAGGGTCACGCTCAGCATGACGTCGGGATAGGGTATAAATGTCTGTCTGCTGCATGGCCGGTGTGGCTGGAATGACGTGTGTGATGACTAGGTCATTGCTGTCATCCTGTTCATCAACATCAGAATGCACCACTTCATCAAGTCCGACGTTCGGATCCATAAGTATGAGCTTTCCGGGGCCCTTCCTTTTAACATTTGATACCTTTCTCAGCTCATGGTGTGCCTCTCTCTCAGACGTCGGAGATAGTTGCCAATCTGGATCCAGATCATCTGATGGAGCGGGGCTTGAAGAGGAACTTCTACACACCCTCCTTGATCTTTTCCTTGCTGGGGAGCTGGGAGAAAATGAATCATCAAGAGGAGTGGCTTCGTCTTCCTGACATGATACCCCGGCTCCAAAGTCAATTTCCTCCTGTCTCTGGAAGAACAACCATTGTGGCCACTTGCACCGCTCCATGCGCCGCTACATGGGCCTCTTCACTGACCTCTACTTGCAACTCTCCATGGACCTCTCCTTCTCGGCCTTCTCCTTCTCGACCTTCTCCTTCTCGGCCTTCTCCTTCTCGGCCTTCTCCTTCTCGGCCTTCTACTTCTCGGCCTTCTCCTTCTCCGCCTTCTCCTTCTCGGCCAGCTCCTTCTCGGCCAGCTCCTTCTCGGCTAGCTCCTTCTCGGCCAGCTCCTTCTCGGACAGCTCCTTGCGCATGTTCTTGTGCTTGTACTGTTAGCTCATGCAGTTGTTGTTGCGGCTTTGGTTGTTGAATAGTACTTGAGCCAACATCACTGGTCGTTGGTGATTGAACCACTAAACAGGCTACCTGTGCAGCACTCATGGTGGACTTTTGTTCTTTTTTTCACATAAATTTAGTGGTCGAGGCACCAGACTCCTTGGTAAGTGGTGCCACTTGCTTCTTCTTCTCCTTAGTAGAGACATCTTTCTTACAAGAGAAGCTACGGGCACCTCTTTTCGGACCCATCTTCTTCAGATGTCGGAACAGCAGGCCGCAGCAGGACTTCTTCCTGGCACTGATGATCAACGATGATGCGGAGTTCTTGACTTTGTGCACCTAAAAGCAAACGAAGACAGAGGAACATCAGTTAAATATATGTTGCATATGTGGCGCTTCAATTAATAGTTTGCAAGTAGGCATTTATGAATACACACGTGCACACCACAATATGGAAATATCAAAAATAAGAATTGCTAAATTTTTGGGAAACAGGAATTTAACATTGATCCAAGAGAGCCCACAGAGGGGGTTGTAGTTTCATGTACCACTGACTCAACCTGGGCACAATGGGTGAAAGCAAGGCAAAATGGGTGCAGGCCTATGGCACAAAGCTCACTGCCTGCCTTCAAAATGGCCACTTGACCCCCATCCACATGGCCAGGACCATGCCTCAAAATGGCCCCAACCAACATAGCCAGCCCCCAACCCCTACTCCAAAAAGTCATAAAAAAACAACACAAATCACCACTATCCAATGCCATCCATCAAGTTTCAGAAGGTTTATGCTGCCTGCTGGTGGTTTTCTAGTGCAGAATTGCACTTTTTGCAATTTCGCGAGTGCGAGATTGTTGCTTCACGACGCGAACGTGGCAAAACACCCGCAAAATCCGCGAACAGACCGATTCTGGGACCCCTGGGCATAATGAATGAAATCAGAGCACACTGGGTGCAGGCCTATGGCACCCCATTCTGTGGGGGTGGGCACCCACCCCCACAAAATGGACTCCTTATTGTGCCTGCTGATGGTTTTCAATTCATGTGCAGAATTGTAATTTGTGCAATTTCGCGAGTGCGAGATTGTTGCTGCGAGGGACGCGAGCAGTGCAAACACAAGCAAAAAAATCCGCAGCTCGGGAACTTGCAGATTTTCGGTAAATCCGCGGGAGTTCTAGGGCCCTGGGCATAATGAATGAAATCAGAGCAGACTGGGTGGGCCTATGGCACAAAGCACACTGCCTGACTTCAAAATGGCCGCTTGACTCCATCCACATGGCCAGGACCTGCAGGACCATGCCTCAAAATGGCCCCACCACCAACATAGCCAGCCCCCAAAACCACCCCAAAAGTCGGAAAACACACACAAAAATCACCACAAAGAAAATCAACTTATCAACTTACTTGTGAAATCAAATTTCGAATACACACGTGCACACCACAATATGGAAATATCAAAAATAAGAATTGCTAAATTTTTGGGAAACAGGAATTTAACATTGATCCAAGAGAGCCCACAGAGAGGGTTGTAGTTTCATGTACCACTGACTCAACCTGGGCACAATGGGTGAAAGCAAGGTAAAATGGGTGCAGGCCTATGGCACAAAGCTCACTGCCTGCCTTCAAAATGGCTGCTTGACCCCCATCCACATGGCCAGGAGGACCATGCCTCAAAATGGCCCCAACCAACATAGCCAGCCCCCAACCCCTACTCCAAAAAGTCAAAAAAGACAACACAAATCACCACAATCCAATGCCATCCATCAAGTTTCAGAAGGTTTATGCTGCCTGCTGGTGGTTTTCTGGTGCAGAATTGCACTTTTTGCAATTTTGCGAGTGCGAGATTGTTGCTTCACGACGCGAACGTGGCAAAACACCCGCAAAATCACCAAAACAACCCCAAAAGTCGGAAAACACACACAAAAATCACCACAAACAAAATCAACTTATCAACTTACTTGTGAAATCAAATTTCGAATACACACGTGCACACCACAATATGGAAATATCAAAAATAAGAATTGCTAAATTTTTGGGAAACAGGAATTTAACATTGATCCAAGAGAGCCCACAGAGAGGGTTGTAGTTTCATGTACAACTGACTCAACCTGGGCACAATGGGTGAAAGCAAGGCAAAATGGGTGCAGGCCTATGGCACAAAGCTCACTGCCTTCCTTCAAAATGGCCGCTTGACCCCCATGCACATGGCCAGGACCATGCCTCAAAATGCCCCCACCAACATAGCCAGCCCCCAACCCCTACTCCAAAAAGTCAAAAAAGACAACACAAATCACCACAATCCAATGCCATCCATCAAGTTTCAGAAGGTTTATGCTGCCTGCTGGTGGTTTTCTGGTGCAGAATTGCACTTTTTGCAATTTCGCGAGTGCGAGATTCTTGCTTCACGACGCGAACGTGGCAAAACACCCGCAAAATCCCCAAAACCACCCCAAAAGTCGGAAAACACAAACAAAAAACACCACAAAGAAAATCAACTTATCAACTTACTTGTGAAATCAAATTTCGAATCCAAAAGTAATACAAATGGCCCCCCACCAACATAGCCAGCCCCCAACACCACCCCAAAAGTCGAAAAACACACACAAAAATCACCACAAACAACATCAACTTATCAACTTACTTGTGAAATCAAATTTCGAATCCAAAAGTAATCCAAAAGGCCTCAAATCCAAATATCCAGCAGCATCCACAAAAAGTAATCCTTCCCAATCAAGATCGAATACAAAATGGCCAGGAAACAGGAACAGGAAGTTGGAGACTGGGGCACTTCCTTCACCCCACCCCAATGGGAGGAGCTTGCTGGTCAGGAACAGGAAGTTGGAGACTGGGCCACTTCCTTCCTTCACCCCTCCCCAATTGAAATTTTTGTAATTTCGCGAGTGCGAGATTGTTGCTGCCCGCGCCGCGGGCCGCGAGCAGTGCGAACACAAGCAAAAAATCCGCAGCGCGCGGATTTGCGGATTTTGCGGGAAATCCGCGAATCTCGCGGATTGCGGATTTACCGAAAATCCGCAAAATCAGCGAGCGGAACGGATTTTACGCCCATGCTTAGTTCTTCCCCAGGTCTCCCCTCAGTCACTCTGCCAGGAAAGTCTCCCTCCCTTTCCTTATATACTGCCAGTTGACAGTTGGTAGTGGCAGTTGGTGTCACCTCACCTCTTCCAGAAGGTTCCAGAGGCTTCCAGGAGGTTCCACCATTCTACCTGTGGGCAGGCTGGCAGGCTAAGTTGATACATTGTTTGGAGGGTTCCAGCCAGGCCCTGGCCACTAGAATGCGCCCACTAAACCACGCTGCAGCAGCAGTGGTCAGTGGCAGCCATGTTAGGGGTATAAGTCACCTGCACCTTAACATCAGTTTCACAGTACACAGGGCTTTCCTCACTACACAAGGCCTAAACATTGTTGTTACCATGAGGGCATTCTAAATTAAAAGGGGAATAAAAGGTGAAAAATTTTGGGGAAAGGGCCAAGTCTCACACATCTCCCCCCCAGCCAAAAGCCAGGGTAGACCGATCATCACCTTGATGGGCTTCCCTGCTTGGGGCGCAAAAAGGTGGACGCAGGCCCATTACCACCATCAGCTTCTCGCTAATCCAACCACCCCACTGGTGTTCCCCAGTGAGATGCAGCCAGGACGGACCTCTAAACAATTCAGATGTCTCTGGCCCTTGCTCTCTCTGAGTGGGGGGCAGTAGCCCCAGGCCCGTAGTACCCTTTCCACTCTCCTCCTCAACCTAGGGTCTAAACCCTTAAGTTGACCTGGTGACAGGGGCGAGTCCTCCCTCTCCCTGCACCCCCTCCCAGGGTTCCGCACCCTCCCACCTGGAGTAGTACCCCTGAGAGTCACAACAACTGGGGGGACTCTGAATACAGAGGTTCCTACCGCCAGGTCAGGCAACCCCTGAACCTGGCCACCCAACCCAGGATCTGCACCCTGTGGCTGGACCGGTGCCAGAGGAGAGTCCTTCCTCCCTCTGTACCCCCTCCCAGAGTTCCGCACCCTCCTACCCGGATAGGTACCCCTGGAAGTCACACTGGTAGGGTCCTTAGTTACTGGTACCCCACCCTCCAGGTCAGGCAATCCCTGCACCTGAAACCCCAGTCCAGGTTCTACACCCTGTGACTGGTCCAAACCCGAACCTCGGGTACGCTGCCACCATTGGAAGTACCTGGCACACATGATTTCAAGGTCTTCAGCTCTGTCTCTGTTAGCTGAATCCTGTGCACCAGCTTCCCTTCCTTCATTGCAAGGCTCACACTCTCCCTTTTCTGCTCTAACCTCTTTGACAACACACACCCCCTTCCAAGGTTCTCTGGTGTGCCCGCCTCCCTGGGTGTGACCTGCCCCTCCTGTCCCCATCCCCTCTCCCCTCTGGGTGGGTCCTACCCATGCCCCAAAAGTGGTACAGAGTTCCTTCTTCCCTCCGCCCAACAGGCACCCCCATCCCCTGACAACACTCCAGTACGCCAGGTGGGGACTCAGATAATTCAGGAAAAAGGTTCTAGGATGTGGCGACAGAATGTGGTCCAACAGGCCCTGATACACTCACAGGCTAGACAGTGGAGGGGTCAATTCCTAAGGCTTGCACACACAATAATTGTGCAACCTAATTGCTGTGCACCCTGTCCCAATGGAGGGTGCTGCATGGTCACAGGTCCTGGATCCCACCGCTCTACACCAATATGTTGGAACTGGGGTCACCAGTCCCCTAGGGTAGCATGGCACGAGCGGGTAGGCATCCGAAAGCACATGTATTAAGCGATCATGCAGCACACACGCACACTGAGACAGAAACCTGGGCACGCAATAAATGACTCCACTCCAGAGCTTGTATAAAAACAAGTGATTTGTATTAAGATAAATAATCAGATAGATAGATAGAGCAGGATCAGGGAAATCACAAGTTCATTTAAAATACATATGTCTCAAAACTTGCAATCAATATTGAATGAATAAATATCTGATCTGCAATAAATATTAAATATTGGATCAATAAATATTAGTTAGATAAATACATTTTTAGTAAAACACAGGCCTGTCCTTCGCCTTGCTTCTTGACAGCACCTGTAAAAATACATTAAAGAAACAACCAAATGTCATTGCATTTGTTCCTGCGGGTATTTCACCCGGATGTATGACGTTACAACGCATACCATTACAACTACCTACCATTACAACGCGACCATTACAACGCATACCATTACCACGCATAGCGCTTAGAGGTGCTGGATAGTGGTAAGTATAATTTACTATTCCAACTCCAGTCCCCGTGGACACTAGGGAAGGTGTTGGATAGTAAATTAAACTTATTCCCTATCCTAGAGCGCCCCCCAGCGCAGTGCGTTGTAATGGTATGCGTTGTAAAAGTTGGGTTGTAATGGTAGGTAGTTGTAAAAGTTGCGTTGTAACAGGTGTATACCATTTCACCCATGTTTCACCAACCATAAATAGGTGAATAAATACCTATAGGTTTCAGTAAATTTAGTACTGTATAGGAGTAAACATATCATTAGAATAAACATCCCCTAGTACAAGTATATCCATTTCCTTACTCAGGAATGACCAATTTATGCATCTCTCCCAGTAGGAGTAGACATTCCCTAGATCAAGGCTACACAGTTCCAAAACAGTAACATCTCCTTGTGCAGGAATAAACAGTGCATTAAGTGTGGATCAAACATTTCATTATGAGTAAGCATCCCCTTGCACAACATTAAGCATTTTAGCAAACCAGCCTGAGTTTAGTGGACTTGGCTTATGCATGTAAAACCTTTTAGTAATTGAAAACATTTCTTTAAAGCAAGGAGCACCTCACTCCATAACTGTGGGCATGTGCTCCACCTTTCAACCAACATGAATAAATGTTTCATTAGTCAGCAGACACAGTTCACTATGCAGCTGTTGGTGTTTCCACCTCCCAGGTCAGAATCAACATCCTAATACCTTCATTAAGCAGGCATAACCCTTTCAGCACACAAGAGTAACCCTGTAAATAAGTAGAGGTTAGCACACTGGGGCAGGGGTGTAATAAAACTTCTATAGTTCAGAGTAATCCTGGCTTCCAGCAGGAATAACCACTTCAAAACTCTTCCCCAAGCATAGGTAACATCCCCCTAATCAGGAGTAAACATTACAGGGAAGGAACCGGAGTAACATCTACAATCAACCAAGCATTCCATCAGGGTAGTACCCCTTATAAAGGCAAAACATCTAATTAGAGCTCGGGCCCCAATTCACTAGGCAAGGGTACCCATTTCCTTTAGGTAACAATAACCAGTACCTTGTTTAGGAATCAGCTTTTTATTGGGAGATTACCCTCATTCCAGTACCCAGCCCCCCAAGTATCTCACTAGGCTCCTATAAGCATTTCATTATGCATTTTATGAAGCACTCTAAATGAGCATTTCGCTGTGCATGGAATAAAGCACTTTAATTGAAAACAGGGCATTAAAACCTTTCATTACAACCTGGCGTCAAAATGTTGCATAAAAACCCTTTCATGGAAGCTTTTAATTAAGGCCCTGCAATTAACAAGAGCGGGCATTTCATTCGACAATTCATTTAAAACAACTTATGGGGCCGGGCTAACAACTCTCTGGTGTAGGGGAACAGCACGATAGGCTGAATTGACAAGCCTTGTCAGGCAACCAAGCATTTCCCCTTGTTCAGCTCAGGGCCGCTTAAATGCACTTTAAGGGGCCCCACAGTCACTCGGGGCACAATGGGGGCCAACGGGGCCCAGTGACATCTTCCCCCGGGGAGGAGCGAACGCGGGGCCATACCCGGCCTTCCGCCCTCCTCCCCTGGGGGATTACCTTTTATCTTCGGCCCCTTTCAGGGCCCTTGCGGAGATTTCTGCTGTCCTGGAGGAGGCTCGTACTCCTTCCCGCCCCTCTGATGTGCAGGGGGCTAGACTGGGGAGGCCTGCGCCGCTCCGGCGCTCTTCTGGGGCCCCCCCTGCAACTCCGGCTCTTCTCCTGGTCCCGGGCCTCCCAAGGCTTCCCCGGGCCCAGGACCAATCAGGCGGCAGAATAGAGGAGGTGCGCCCGTAGCCGCCCGTAGCAGCGCGGCTTGCGGGGCTCGCCTCCCATGGGCCAATGAGTGCGCGGCAGGGGCTGCAACCAAAGCAAGCCCCCGTCATGTGATTAGGGTTGCAGGCTTCAAGACCTGACAGGCCCAGCGCGGCCTGACGTGAACTCCGGCGGCCCTCTCCTCACACCGGGGGCCGCCGCAATAGATTTCCAAACAGGCAGGAGGTTCCCAGGCAATCGGAGCGGCCTCCCCAAGACTCCGGGGGCCGCTGCAGCCACTGCACGCGAGCGGGTCCGCTCCACGGCGGCGACGGAGCACTCAGACAGCACTCCTCCCCCTCACATGACAGCGCTTGGCCACAGGCAATGCTGGGGACAGCGCTTTTCAGGATTCACAGCGCTACGATATAGCAGGCAATTCACAGCAGAGGTAGCGCTCGGCAGACAGTTCATTCCAGGTAGCGCTGCTGAAGGGCACCACAGAATATAGCGCTTCAGGCAGGAATCACGCCCAGGATTCTAGCGCTTCACAGACAGCAGGGTGCAGGGCTATAGCGCTTTGACCCACACGAGGTGGGGGCAAGACCAGCAGGTCTAATAACATTCAGTTCAGGATGCTGCAGTTCAGGCAAATATAGCGCTTCAGAAGGCAGCAACCCCCTTCATTACTTCAGCGCTCTTCATAGGGTCAGCAAGGGCAGCGCTCGATAGACAGGACAGGTGACACCCGAGTAGCAGGTTAGCAAAGGAGACCCCAGGTGACATCAGGAAACGCAGGGTCAGTACCGCGCCAATACCTGATTGCTTCTTCAAAAGTCCTTTGATGATTTAATTTCTTCTTAGCGCTTTAGGTTTCTTGCGCCCTTGTAAATAGAGGCTTAGTTTCTTGGTTCCTTTGGTTTCTTGTTCCTTGAAGGGGGGATAAATTGGTGGCTGGTGTTCCAAGTTCTCCTCAGCCAATCCCTTCAAGTGGTCCCTGGGGGTTCCCTTCCGCTGGGCTAGGTCAGGGGGTGTTTACAGGAGTCCTCAATACTTGTAAGGCAGCACTCTAAGCCCTGTCACTTCCAGTATCATAGTCCCTGACTAGGCCCCTCTGCCTAAACTCCTGCGTAGGTTCTTCCCCAGGTCTCCCCCCAGTCACTCTGCCAGGAAAGTCTCCCTCCCTTTCCTTATATACTGCCAGTTGACAGTTGGTAGTGGCAGTTGGTGTCACCTCACCTCTTCCAGAAGGTTCCAGAGGCTTCCAGGAGGTTCCACCATTCTACCTGTGGGCAGGCTGGCAGGCTAAGTTGCTACATTGTTTGGAGGGTTCCAGCCAGGCCCTGACCACTAGAATGCGCCCACTAAACCACGCTGCAGCAGCAGTGGTCAGTGGCAGCCATGTTAGGGGTATAAGTCACCTGCACCTTAACATCAGTTTCACAGTACACAGGGCTTTCCTCACTACACAAGGCCTATACATTGTTGTTACCATGAGGGCATTCTAAATTAAAAGGGGAATAAAAGGCGAAAAATTTTGGGGAAAGGGCCAAGTCTCATAGTCTGTAACTGTCCTTTTTTGTATATGAGATGGAGAATCAAGCCTTGCCAAGATGATGGCACTGTATGCTGTACTATGCATCTCTTGAATACATTTTCCGATATACCAGACCAAAAATCGATGTCATGTTTGTAAATTGATGCCGGGATGCCATTTGGGCCTGGCCCACTGTATCCTCTACTTTTTCGAATTAAGGTTGCAATTTTGCCAGTGTCAAACGTTGTTTCATATTGATGGCTTATGGCCACAGTTGATGTTGGCTGGAACTGTGCAAGGATTTGTTCACTTGAGGCTGGCACTTTGTTGCACTTTATGGGAGAAGCTTTATATAGCATGGTAACATGCTTTTTCCATTTTTCTGTGGTGACATTGTTCCCATTTGTAGCAGTGAGAGATTAACCACTGATCAGCCTATTTCAAATCATCCAGAATCGTCTTGCATTGTTGTGCCTGCAAGCCATAAACAGTTGTTGTCCCTCTCCACATGGTGATATACAAAAGTTTAGCTTTTACACCTCCTGTTTTCTGATTTCATTTTTATTGACATTAGGACTATGTGCACCTTACCACTGCTAACCAGTGCTAAAGTGCTTGTGCTCTCTCCCTAAAACATGTTTACATTTCCTACTACTCCTGATTGGCATGTATAATTTACTTATAGGTCCCTAGTATATTGTAAAACTGGTACCCAAGACATGTAAATTAAATACTACTAGTGGGACTGCTGCACTCATTGTACCACCCAATAAAGTAGCCATTTACAACATTTCTCGGATCTGACATTGCAGCCTTTAGTGCAGTTTTCAACTGCCATTTCGACCTGACAAAATAGACCTTTTCCAAGGCCTAAAGTTTCCTTTATAATAAGTATATGCCATCCCTATGATAGACCCTAAAAGCGCAAGAGAGCAATGTGAATTGTATTTCAAAAGCAGGGCATGTGTTTATGAATTTTACATGTCCTGATAGGAAAAAACTCCAAATGTTGTTTTTCACTACTTTATGACCTATCTCTCCCACTGGATAACTGGTTACCTTATTACATTTAGTTAGTGCTAACTTTTGGACCCAAATGAATTGTAGTTAAGAACCCCTTTTAGTTGTAAAGTCGGATATTAAGTCACAATTCTGAAAATGCCACTTTTAGAATTTGCCATTTACTTGTTCTACCCATTTGGTGCCTGCTGCCAGTTTCCTAGGTCACATGACTGTGAAGAGCATAGCGTTTGGGTCTTGTGTATTCCTCCCAGACAGTGAAATAAAAAGGGACTATGTGTTGCCAGTATGGGCCATCCTGCCACTATGGTTGGGGGCAGAGCAGTTCCTTACCCCACATACACTTGAAAGGACTGCCTCCAGCACAAACACAAAGGAGCCCGACACTAGCCTTTTGTCACCCCAGACTTCTTGGAGCTTTGCCAGGGCAACAAAAGAACTTTCCGATACTAGATGTGGGAGTAGGTCAGGGTGTTCCCCACTTCAAAGGCTGGCCCGCTATAAATATTGAACACTCAAAACACCTCTTCAGTACACTCCTCGACCTACGGACATCACAAATGAAGAAATGCTTGTTCTCAATAGACTGCCTTGCTGCTTGAGGCTTGCCTTGTTCCCTAGAGCACTGCCCTGCTGCTTGAAGCCTGCCTTGTTTTACAGAGGACTGCCCTACTGCTTGAGGCCTGACTTGTTTTTCAGAAGACAACTCTGCTGAGTGATGGCCTGCCTTGTTCCCAGGAGGACTGCCCTCCTGCTTGAGGCCTGCCCTCTGCAAAGGAAGACTAGACCTGCTCCCTCCATCCCAGGCTACTTGAGTTACTCCAAGGCTCAGTTGTATGACCTCCTGTTCTGGACTACAAAGACATAACAAGTTACAGGGACCTCTCTGCAATTGCCCTGCTGCCTTCTGCAACTCGATCTGCCTGGACCTGCAACTGGACCTGCCTGAGCGATGCTGGTCTCTGGTGATATTTGAAAGTGGTGAGTGTACATGTTTGGGATGACAGCCCTATGGCTAGAGAAGGTAGTGAGCAAGCCTGACCATGATGAGGAGGGCCCAGGGGGTGTTGCAGGGATTCTGCTTATGCACAGAACTATGCGCAGGAAACCAGGACCTCAGTGAATTGTGGTGTTCCAAAAACTCACCTCAGTACCAAAATCCCTATCCGACTAGCATCAGTGTATCATTCGTTCTCCGTACTACAGCGAAGCTACCAATGCTTAGATAACCCAGAACAAGCGACCTAGGATACTCTCAGGAATAGTGGGAATCAAGAACACTCTTTCGTTTCTATTCTCATGCAAGTCCACAACGTGAGTTTTCAGAGACACAGTAAAGTTTAAAATGTTTATTTAACTACGTGCTCTAAGATGTAGTATTTTGGCTAACATAAGCAGGCATATGATTAGAAATAATACAATCAGCATTGTTACAATTACATAAAACACAAAGGGAGAAATCATGTTATAATGATAGTGGAAACAGGTCTTGTAGCGCCTTGTGTACCACCCTCCCCTGGTATGAAGCTAGGTTTTATAATAATAGAATGCCTCTAGGTTTAAACGGGGGACCCCATACCTCTGACATCAGCTGATGTGAATCACATCACAGGATCAGCAACGCTCTCTGTAGTCTGGAGTGTGGGCCGATCAACCTGAATCAACAGCATACATTGTTATTTGACCTTGAAGACTTTTGCACAAAGTGTACAGACTGAGGTCACAATGTAAGTCTAGGGATGTGGAAAGCAGACCGTTCTCATGTGAAGAAAAGCAAGCAGTTTAACTTACAACAACAGGTACATGTACTGTTGTGTGCAAAAGTGGCAAAGTGGCAAAATGGCATTCAAACTTCTAATACGCGTATGCTAACATAGCAATGTGTGCAGGCAGAACCCAATCTTCACTACAGGGGCTCTCCCCTGAGAAATGTTTGAAAAGATAGTGTGTAAATAGCGCATTTTCAAGCAAATTTGAGAAAGCAAGAAGGTTGATAAAGCAATTGTGAAAGTTTAGTTATGACATCAGTAAAGAAATTTCATATGATAATGACGTAGGTAGCTGCTTCATCTGTATA
Source organism: Lissotriton vulgaris (assembly GCF_964263255.1). NCBI lineage: Eukaryota > Metazoa > Chordata > Amphibia > Caudata > Salamandridae > Lissotriton > Lissotriton vulgaris. The sequence goes on along the minus strand of NC_141685.1, from coordinate 704,119,004 downwards.
ACCACTGAACTTCATAACAGACTTTGAGATAATGCTGATGTGACATGAGACATGACCTCACTAGTAATATTATATACCACACACCAACCCCACATGTACACCAGACATGACCTCACTGATAATATCATATACCACATCAAAATCATTCATGGAACTGCAAACGGCTGCCTATTTATAAATCTTTTTTCTGATAGTGAAAATACTACATTGTTTCTATATGTTTCCTCCATGATGGCATTTGTATGTTAACAGTGTATTGCAGGCAGCCTTACCAATAATATAAGCCCTATGAAATATATTACTAGTGAGTGAAGCTGCAACAACACTTCTCTATTTAGTTTCCGCAAGGACTTTTAGTTGGTAAAGGCAGCACTCAATTAATACATTGGACATTAAAGCAGTAATTACATCTATGATCTCAGTGTTGATGTGATGTGCAACCTGTTCACTGTTGTCATAGATTATTTCAGATGTTTTGTGGCCATGAACAGAGCATGGGGTGTAACTGGTGGCTGTACAGCTTACCATAGCTGGCAAACATCTGTGGTTATACGTTTTAACAGCATATCAATGTCCCTTCAAATTAGTATTTAAAAATTATGTATATATTTTTATAATACGGGTTAGTTAGATATCTCAGTCGATAAGCACACCTTACTATTGACAGTATTGTTTGTTTACAGTATGGAAACAGCTTCGAGCATCTGCACATTGAGGAAGAACTCGAAGTCAGATTGTATCTTGAAGTTTACCCAAAGAATGTTAGGTGTGCCTTGTAGGATTCACAAGTGGTGAAAATGATGCAGCTGCTTGTGAAGTTTAAAAGAGGCCCCCTGCTTTGTGAGTAGGACAGGCAGAACAAACAGTCATATTTGATGCGTATCGAAAAAAAGTAATACTAACTAAATCATGAAGCTCTCACAACTGATGTTCAGATACTATTCAGCAGTCAAAGAAGCTGACAAGAAGCGCACTTCATTACCATGCCAAGACCCGTGTACTGCAAAACAAACGAATGTACATTGTCTCCAATCAATTTTCATTCAAACAAACAAATGTACGCTCCTAACAATGCCCATTTGTTAACAATAGAATAGATATGGCTAACCAAACACAGTTGCGTAAATATTATATTGTCCAAGTGGTTAACTTTGTGGTGTGAAAAACCTAATATTACTTAGTCACGGTCATTCATGTTAAATAGAAATGTTGTACATGAAGAAAACATTTTTAAAAGGAAGTTAATGTTACATTGGCCGCACATAAAACATGTAACGTGTGTCCAAAATAATGTATGCTTTTCCTTCGGATCTACTTCACTCTCTGAACATACCCTTCGGACTAAACAGTGAGTTTAAGGTGCTGGATTAAGGAAGCAGTGAGCGGAATTTGAGCCCTCTTCACTGCCACTTGTATTGGGGGAGGGGAGGTTTCCCTACCTGATTTTAGTCCACGCCTGGCTGTTTGCACAGTTGCACAGTGACACCAGTGGTCGAAGTGGGCGGGATCGGCAGGGCACGACATGCCCCTACTTCTTTAATTTCATAGAGTGTGTCCCCTACTTTCTTATTTTAAACATTCCTCCTGGACGGCAGAAATCGCCAGAGCCGATAGTTAAGGCTCAGCTTTTGGGGACCGGCGGAACGGGCAGAGAAGAAAAAGGACTCTTATCTTTTCCTTCGTGCCCAGAGAAGACAAGGACAGTGCGCAGTTCTCCTGCCCCTCTCTATGTCCCCCTCTTCCCTCTCTTTCTGTCTCGCTCTTTTAGTGAAAACCGAGACTTCAAGAAACAGGTATTTCCTTCTCTTTCCTCCTTTCGTATATTCGCTCCCCTGTGAAATGGATCCAAAAAAGAAGAACACTTATGCTTCAAACGTCATCTTTTTCTGACATTTTTCAATTTCTAAGTGCAGCCTTGGGGTGATGAGAAATAAAACATTCAAAATATGAAAAAACTAACTAACTAAAGTAAGACAGAGTAGTTGCAAGGTGTCGAGATTGATCTATTCACACCTTAAAGACATTGACGCCACTTTACAGTGTTTTCCAGTGAAGAGCTAAATTTGTTTTCTCATCTCTCTTTGAACAACATTGTTTTCCCTGGGTGGGAAAGTGCACAATTCCTGGAGGTACTGAAATACCTGCTTCATGGGTGAATTGGAAAACTAAATGTGTACATAGGCTTTGTGTTCACAAATCTAGGGGCATATTATCAAGGGGGTTTATCTCCGCTTTTTCGGCTTTAAAAGCCAAGAAAGCGGATATAAAATTATCTCCCTATTACCTAGCTGTCGCTAACACCAGTTAGCGACAGCTAGTAGGAGATAGCGACCATCTTGGGCCCCGCTTTGCATGTCAGTGATATTTATCACTAATGACAAGCAAAGTGGGCGTGCCAAGATGTTAGCGACTGAAAACAGTCGCTAACATCGCTATCTCCTATTACCAACTTTTGGAGGTATTCGCGCTAAGCGCGAATATCTCCAAAAGCTAACACCTGCCCTGAGCAGTTCTTAGCCATGTTATCCAATGGGAGGTGGATAACATGGCTAAGAGCATTGCTCGGTAATGCATGAATATCGCTGACTTTTAAGCGATATTCATGCTTTGGGGCGATTTTTATCGCGTTTGCGTTAAACCTTGGTAATACCAAGGTTTATTTGCGGTAAAAATTGCCGCAGCTCAGCGGTAAATTTTTGTCTCTAACCAAGCAATAGCAATAATTATCGCTATTGCTTGGTAATATGCCCCGTGGTCTTTTTAAACTATACTGCTTGCGTTTTGTAAGGATATAAGCAATGGACATAGAAATGAGTCACTTCCTGCTCTGGTAGTCATGGCCTTAACTTTTCAGGCAAAAGCACTCACTGATTTCTTAAAAGTGAGTGTAAAAGCTTTATGGTAACCATGTTGTTCCTCCTTACATTTCAAATGCTTTACTTAATTTTACATTCCCTATGAGTGTTTGCTTTTTCTAGGATGCTGTTAAATTTCTTTTTTTAGACAGCATATTGCTATTGCCTAATGCTTAATTTGAATTGAGTCACATCCAGGTGTTTATAGCAGCGCAGTGCAAATTTTTTACAGTGGGGCAGTAAGGTGTTCAGTGGGAGAGAGAATGTGGCACTATGGTAAGAGCTTCTGAACTGGGGAACCAGATGCAGCCTTCATGACCAATCCACCAGACCACTCCCCCTGAGGGAGCACATTCCGATGCTAGACCTTAGAAGGCCTCGCAAGACCTTAGAGGCCCTGCTGTCTTAGCAACAGCAGGTGGACCCTAGTGGTGGCAAGTGTGGGTTAACCCTGAAGGACTGTGCACCACAATTATTTCTGAAGTTCACCTCCAGTCTTGCAGGCAGGCCTATGAAGCAGCACACCCTAAAGTGACAGCGATTCTGTCACTGAGATCACATGACCCTTGAGCAGGATGGCTAAAGGGCAGTGCGATCGTACCAGCGCTGACCAGCCCCGGTCTGTGCAGGTAACAGTGGTGGGCAGAGGGCCTGGGTAAGGGGGGATTTTGAGGGACAATGCAGATGGAAAATTAAATAAAATACATAATTTTCCCTCAGCATAATCCTTCGAAATCCCCCCTTACCCGGCCCCACCACTGTTACCTGCACGGACCGCGGCTGGTGCAGACTTCAGGTGGGGGAGTCGTGTTTGCAAGTATAATATGGTTTTAAAAGCACTTGCTACCTCTTTCCTTGCCGCTAACAAATTCGGTCAACAATAAAAATGTCATGATAACTCCAGTGATTAATGTTCTGAGAGAGTTGGTATTTTGTCTAGTGGATGTTTTGACTCATGGAAAGGAAGCGCAGAGGGTTAATGTGCCTGCTGCTAAAAACATGTACCATGCAGATTACAAAGTGCACATAATGTAAATAGGTCAGTGGGTTACTGTGGAGAAGTGTGGCTCAGGGGTTAGAGGCGGCAGACCCGGAAGCTGAGATCGGCCCTGGACCAGGGTTCAATTCCCCGCCTTGGCGGGTCTTGGGCTAAAAATTCCACGGTCTCGATAATTCTCGCTCCGGTGCCTTCTCGACTCACGGGTTCACGCTCTGCGACTCTGGGCAATAGCTTGCTTAATCTCCACAACGGCCCCTCGCGGCGGGATGCCTGGCTTTCACCTTGTGGATACCCTGCCGGGGCCTCTCACAGGGGAATACCAGGACGGGTTCCCTAGGCAAGCGCCAGGATGCCCTTTGTGGTGACAGGTCGCGCTATATAAGTATATTTACATTTACATTACATTTTACTGCCAGTGGCGCAGCAAGGTTAGGTGGTACCCAGTGTGGAAAATTTCTTCTCACCCCCGACTTGGCAAAATGGCAAAAATATGTGTTTAAAACACATATGTTTGCCATTTTGTCACCCCCCTCAGTGATGACACCTGGGGCTGTCCGCACCCACTGCACCCACTTCCTACGCCCCTGGTTACTGCTTTTGTCATTGAGATCCTTTTGTTACTTGCAGTTTATAAGTCAAAATAAATTCTAACATAGAACAGTGAGCTATTAACTGTCATCTAAGAGCTGCATGCAAATTGCAAGGTATAAATTAGAGCATTAAGGTTTTTTCCCCAGTCTTTGATTATCCTAATGTTGCAAAAAAGAGTTCATTTGGGTCGAAATCAATCCCGATTATTAAAGAAAACCCCCAAGCATGGTATTATGTTTTAAATCCTGAGTTTGTGTTTCTCCAAACCATTCACTATTAAACTATGCTGCCTACTCGTATGGTTGTCATGTGACTCCTACACCTTGTGGTCCTTTGCCTTATGTAACATTTCCTATACAGTGATTTACACACATATGATTGATTGTCTCTGTGTCATATGTGTGAAGTAAAGTGCTGTGACACCCTACACTGGTATTAGTGGTGCTATACATTTTCTGATACTTTATTATTTTGATATTTTTATACATGCTAACAGTCTCTGCAAAGATTTTCCCTTACTAGTAGTACCAGTGCAGCAGACAACTGCAGCAGTGAAAATGGTGACCAGTCAACCTCTGCAAAGGGCCCTCCACTTCACAGAAGCACAAGTCACATTTTTTAGTAACTTTTGATCCGTTTGAGCTATAAACAATTTATTAGTTAAAATCATCAGATTATGCAACAGATGATGTATTATGTGGCAAATATGGCAGAGCCATAATTATGTGGAAAACATTTGAAAACTAGGATATTTTGCCATTCATGTTTAAACTGCTCTTGTGGAAAAAAAGGGAGAAGTGCTGATGACAGAATCTGCATGGCCCAGGGACAAATGGCTTGCGATTCAACTTTTAAGGATATTTGGTACATTCTGTGATTGGAAACGTATCCCACTTTGTGAATGTATTTCAATGTCAATAAAGTCCTGATGAAAGCCTGGAACCCATTGTGGCTGAAAATAAAGTGCCTGAAACATTTTGAAACTAGAATACTGAGGGCAAATCTATCCCCTGTAGGCACTCCAACTCTGTATTTATCCATTAAAGGGACACCCAATATTAAAGGGATACCTGGGTGTTCCTTTGGTATTTGTATCCCTCAACATAACCGGGCAGACAAATATCATAAGTGCTCCTTAGAATATGGTTGAGCCCATCCTGGTTGATTAGGGTCAGGATGAGAGCAGAAGATGAAGCATGCCACTAATAGAATGGGTAAGGGTTTTCACTAACAACAAAATATGTTGCCCTTCGGTTACCTGCCATTGTTTTCTACATAAACACCACATTAACCTATCCTTAAATCATAGTTTGTGGAATACTAATTTGTGCTGAATATATTGGTTGGTGAGACTGTATACTATATCCTGAAATTTCTCTCTTCCCTTCCAGGTCAAAGAATTGATTTTTGTGATCAGATGTAGCTATCAAAGAAAATGCTTTGTGACCCATCCGATCCACATTGTTTAACAAGGCATGTGTAGACCTAGTGGCTGAGATGATGTAGTAGATGGCTGTACAATACTGACATTACTAAGCAGGGCTCTGAAATAGCCATTGATTTCAATATTATATGACCTATCAGGATACAGTACCCAGTGCACTTTTGTGGCTCATTTCAGTAGAATCTCTAATTTAGCATTAAAACATAATATAGATGATATTCTTGAGCAGTAGGGTAGATGATAGGGTGGATCAATGAGTAGAAATCTTCAAAGAATGAAGATCAGACAGAGAGGCTTCAAAGCCATACTGTGCACCTGAGATTAAGGGTAGTACAACGTCAGCTTTATCACTGTCCAACCACTTACTTTGACAACAGCCTTTCTCTAAGTAACACCCTACAGTTCAAAGAGAAAGCATTACTGGTGATGATAATAATGGCACTGCAGAGGTGAATATATACACTTAAAAGATCAGCCAGCTTCCACAGTAATCATATGTGATAATACCACACAATGAACTATCAGTACCACAGGTTTAATTTTCTATGCATTTAAATTTAAGTACTACCACATATTCCTGAGTTTCCCAACTCAGAAGGGGAAATATTTATGTTCCAGCGGGCCAAAATTTGAATTTGTGACATTTTTTACAAACAACTTCCCCCTGGAATTTGTGATGGGAAAACATGACGTATTAAAGCCCAAGATGAAATCCTCATATGGATGCAAACTGACTAATTTAGAGTTAGGCGGACCTTCGGTATATAGATGAGGGAAACAACTCCACCGGTGACACATACATCTGAGGGTAGTTGGATGTTTGCCCATTTTTCCACACTCCCAGTTTAGAGTGGGTAGGCATATGGACAGTTTTCACTGTCCCTCCCCACCATGTAAAACTGGTAATGAAGAACAGTGAACACTGCAAAAAGACTCCCATTTCATAGGAGAAAACACCCATGGTGAGGAGGTCGTTGTGTTTTTTTTTATTTTAAAAAAGAAAATCCTGATTTGAGATTCACAAACAGCCAAGTATGTAGTAGAAAAGAATCAATATTATATTCATTATTAACCTTTAAAATAACAAAGAATTCAACACCATCAATAGCCACACAGAATAACAAAATACTCAGCAACATACAGCACCTGCCCACAGGTGACAACTATTAACTCTTCTTTCTACACTTTCAACATCCTCAGGTTGCATGTTAAAGCAAAAAGCCTCATGCTTCCATTTTATTTCTAAACCTCTGCATGAATATTGACCTTGAAATATAGCTATTGATTGTTCTCTATACTTAGTTTAAATCACTCCCCATCCTCTGCATTCCTTATTGTATCTGAGTGTAGCCTACACTGTTGCATGACTGTCTGCCTCACTCTGCTATATTTCTGCAACGTGGCCATACCTCTCCTCACAAATCACAAACTATCCTTATGTGTAATAATTCCTTGCAACCTAACAATATCTATCCCCTGTAGCCTATCTAGTCATAGTAAATTTCATTTGTATGAGCTCATCCTAATCATCTTTCCTAATGTCTATTACCTCAATCTACCACAAAGAAACTGGAGGAAATTAAAGGTACTTTTCCTGTGAGCACATGACTAATTCCCAATATCCAACAACAACTAACAACATCTAGAGCAAGGGTCTTCAAACTGTGGGGCGCGACCCCCAGGGGGGCTGTGGAGTGGTAGGAAGGGGGTCGCACATTCCCTTCACACTTCTGCCCAGGCCCATAGCTTCAGCCCCCCTCCTCCCCCGTAGTGTCTCTCTGCCAGGGCTGCTGCAGTGCAGCTCGCACTACTGGGGGCTCGGCTGGGAGGTGTCTGGAGTCTTATCTCCGGCCGCCTGAGCTTTTCACAGGTCATTAAAGACCATTTGCATATTTACATGCCTTTGTTAACTGGTTACCTGGGCTTAACTTTTTTAATAGTTCCAGTACCCCCTGGGTCCTACTCTGCCTATTCCTTACCTTTGTATTTTTACACTTACTGCTGTAGTGTGAGAATGCATTAAATGAAAAGAAATATAAAGTTGGGTAGCCAAATGAAAAATGCCTGCCATGTGTTGTTTAAAGAGCCCACAGAGACCTGCTCTTCACACTAAATAAAGTTGTAAATAAAAAAGTATGTATTAATTAGCTATGTGACTTTTCTGTCTTTGGTCTCTTTAATTGTCAGTCATGGATCATTGAGGCAGCCCTAGAATACATTTAAAAGTGCTTTCTATTTATATTTGCTGTTCTAAGTATTCACAGATAAGTGCTAAACATACAGCTTTAGGTCACTGCTTATTTCTGGGCCATCAAAATAATGAGTTGTATCGGCACATTATTTATTTCCTCCACCCTCGATCCCTGATTAATGCCATTATAGCAATAGTTTAACTTATATCTGAAACCCTACGCTTCAAGTTTCTGGGAATGCACCCTGCATTCAGACAACACACTCCTCATTCTTGCCTTCACTTTCACGCTCGCCCTGCACTCACACTGATCACCATGCACTAATAGTGATCACAATGCACTCACAGCGATCACAATGCACTCACAGCGATCACAATTTATTTATTTTTATTTATTTTTAACACTTATAAAGCGCTACTTATACCCTTGGGCGTCAAGGCGCTAAAACCATTATTGAAGAAAGTGAGGAATGAGAGAATAAACAGATTTGACGGTTAAGAATGGGTTACTGAGAGAAAAGCCAGGTTTTCAGGAGTTTGCGGAACTGGAACAGCGTAGCACTTCGTCTGATGTTAAGAGGCAAGGTGTTCCAGAGTCTGGGGGCCGCCACCAAAAAGCGACGGTCACCCCAGGACACTGTTTTGGTGCGTGGGACAAGCAGTTGGTTAAGGGTGGCTGAACGTAAAGCTCTTGTAGGTTTGTAGAGTTGAAGTTTGTCTCTTAGAAAATGTGGTCCTTGATTATTGACTGATTTGAAGACTATACAGAGGGCTTTGAAGTGGATTCTTTTTTGTACAGTCAGCCAATGGAGGTCTTTTATGTTTTTGGCAATGGGTTCGAACTTTGTTTTGCCGGTAATGAGACGGGCTGCTGCATTTTGTATAGTTTGAAGTTTTGTAGTAACTCGGGTTTGCGCATTGAGAAATAAACCGTTACAATAATCCAAGGATGAGAGGACAAGAGCAGAAACCAGTGTTTTAATCGCAGATTCGGGAAGAAAAGGACGTATTTTGCGAATCATTTTTAGTTTTAGGTGCGCTGTGGATACTGTCTTGTTGGCGTGATCCATGAAGTTCAGTCCATCATCGAAGATAACCCCCAAATTCCTGACCTTCGAGGTCGGTGTGGGAGGAGTACCGAAGGACTCTGGCCACCAACTGGTGGACCAGGCTGGGGATAATGGGCCGAAAATGAGTACCTCAGTTTTTTCTGAGTTTAGCTTTAAGCAGTTTGTCGCCATCCAATCTCCTATATCTAGGAGCCCTTTCTTGAATTTTTCAGCTACTTGCTCTCCGTCACCTTTGATCGCCAACACTAGTTGGGTGTCGTCGGCGTACGAGGTAAGACTCATCCCATGTGCTTTGATGGTCTTAGCTAGGTCCGACACATAGATGTTAAAGAGTGTCGGACTAAGGGATGAGCCTTGAGGAACTCCACAGGGGGCGGAGAGTTGTGCTGATTGAAAGGGTCCTAGGATGACCGCCTGCGTTCTATTGGCGAGGAAAGAGGCTATTAGGTTTTTGGCCGTATGACAGATGCCGAATCCTTGGACACGGTCGACCAAGATGTTGTGGTCGACCGTGTCGAAAGCCGCTGATAGGTCTAGCAGAACCAGTATGGCAGTGCCACCTTGGTCCCTAATAACCCTGATATCATCAGCGGCTTTGATCAGGGCTGTCTCGGTCCCGTGATATTTTCGGAACCCAAACTGCGTGTTGTCAAGGAGCTGGTGAACTTCAATAAACTCAGAAATCTGGGTGTTCATGATCTTTTCGATGGTCTTTGCAATGAAAGGTAGACTGGCAATTGGTCGATAGTTTTTTAGCTCATTTTTGTCGAGCGAGGGTTTTTTTAACAGAGGCTTTAGCAGAGTGTTTTTGAGCGGATTAGGGTAGTGGCCTGACCGCAATATCAAATTGCAGACCTGTGTGAGTGCCGGTATGATAACGTCTAAGACCGGTCTGAGGACAGATAGAGGGCAGGGGTCTAGGGGTGAGCCTGATTTGATGGTCAGAAGTGTATTTTTTATTTGCTCCTGGGTGACTGGTTGAAAGCACGAGAAAGCATTAGCTGAGGAGGAAGTGACGGATGATATGGAGGCCGGAAGTGATTTGGAGGAAAAAGCTTTATAAATGTCATCTACTTTAGTGTAGAAAAAAGATGCAAGAGAGTCACACAGAGATTGTGACGGGGGGGGCGTGAGATCCGGGGAATTACCTGATAAAGCTTTGGTAATGGAGAATAGTTGTTTACTGGAGTTCCTGGCCTGCTCGATTTGGTCAGTGTAATATTCTCTTTTAGCTTGTGCTATCATATTTTTATATAGGGCTACGGCTTCCCTATAGGCAGACTTACTACCGGCATCATAGTCTTTTCTCCAGGTTCTCTCCTTGCTGCGGTTTATCTGTTTTTGTGTCCTAAGTTTATCGTTATACCAAGGAGCGGTGGGTTTAGCTCTGTTACTGGAGTGTTCCTTGGAAGGGGCTGATTGGTCAGATGCCTGGCCAATCCAGTCATATAATTGCTGGAGAGCTAAATTGGGGTCTGCAGCGAACTCTGGGCAGGTTTGTAAGAGTGTGAGCTTCAAGTTTTCTAGGTTTATATTTTTCCAGTCTTTAAACGGTAATTTGGGTACCGATTGGGGATTGTTGTTACAGTCATTGCTAGTGGCAATATTAGCAAAGATTGCAAAGTGATCTGTCCACTACATGGGCAAAATATTAGTGATTTGGAGTCCTTCTAAATTGGAAAAAATGGGGTCCAAAATGTGACCTGCTTGGTGAGTGGAGGACATAACAAGCTGTTTTAGCCCTAAGTTGCCTAAGTCAGTGGTGAGGGCAACGGAGTCGGCTAGGTGATCGAGATCTAAATGAAAATTCAGGTCACCGAGAACCGTGAAACTGCTTTCTGTGGCTACAGATTCCATTATGGTATTTATGTTGGACAGAAAAGTAGTTTTTGATCCCGGGGGCCGGTATATTAATATACCCTTAAAATTGAATGAAGGGGAGATATTGATAGAAAATTGCATGGCCTCACAGGCGGTGGAAGGAATGAAGGTTGTTCTAACAGGGTATACATCTCTGGCGATTATGGCCAGCCCACCCCCTCTTTGTTTGGGCCTGTCCTGACAGTAAGCCTTAAATCCCGGTGGCACGGCGATGACCAGATCTGGCTGTGAGGAGTCATCTGTCCAAGTTTCAGTAATGAACAAAATATCAAGAGCATAGTCAGTAATAAGATCGAATATTTCCTGCCTGTGCTTACCAAGAGAGCGCGCATTTATAAGGGCTATGGAAGTAGTAGCACCTGCATCTTGGTTAATTGGAGTGCCGATGGTTTGATGGGGAGGAAGAAGTGGGATAGGGTAGAGGCAGTGAGGACAAACGGTGGCCATGTCTTTATGGATTTCTGAGGGGTTAATTTTTAGACATTTGGACGTGTCGAGTGGACATAAGGCAAGTAAGTTGTGGCTGGAGTAAGTTATAGCACTTCCTGATGAATTTTTGGCAGGATTTATGGCCCTGGGCCCGGTACCGGCGCGGACGGGCGCAGACGGGCTTGCCTCTGGCGCGCCTCCGGCGCGCCGCCGGCGCGCCCGCTGCGCCCGCCCGCTGCGCGGACGGGAAGTACCTTTGATTTTATGCATGAAAGGGGCGGGAAGGGGAGGAGCCTTCGATAGACTGGAGCGCAGCCCTTCCCTGCTCAAGATGGCGGGTGAGTCACGAGTAGTCACATGACCGCGACCGAAAGGGCAGCGCTGATGTGAATGAGCTGCAGTCGCGCAATGCAGCGCGCGATGATTTCCAGAAGGTAATCACAGGATTTAGCCACCAATAATGTATTTAAAAATACATCTACAAGGTTATAGCCCTATGAACGGACAGTAACCACAATTAGTGCAAAGTACGATATTTAAAAACTACAACAGGGATAGAGAAGAGGTCCCCCGGCTTCCGCCTCAGGGGAGAGCAAAGTTAAAAATAAAGGTTTTGCCGAGGTTAAGGAAAGACGCCCCTTAAGTACACACAGGGGGCGGGAGCGCTCGATAGACTGGAGCGCAGCCCTTCCCTGCTCAAGATGGCGGGTGAGTCACGAGTAGTCACGTGACCGCGACCGAAAGGGCAGCGCTGATGTGAATGAGCTGCAGTCGCGCAATGCAGCGCGCGATGATTTCCAGAAGGTAATCACAGGATTTAGCCACCAATAATGTATTTAAAAATACATCTACAAGGTTATAGCCCTATGAACGGACAGTAACCACAATGCACTCACACTGATCACAATGCACTCACATTGATCACAATGCACCCACACTGATCACCATGCACTCACATCATTCACCTGTTCACCCTGCACTAACAGTGATCACAATGCACTCACACTGATCACTGTGCACTCACACCATTCACCCGCCCACCCTGCACTAACAGCGATCACAATGCACTCACACTGATAACAATGCACTCACACTGATCACAATGCACTCACACTGATCACAATGCACACACACTGATCACCATGCACTCACAACATTTACCCGCTCACCCTGCACTCACAATGATCACTCTGCACTAACAATGCGCTTGTGTTGTTCACCCAGTACTTCACCCTGCAGTCACATGAGCACACTAATCGCCCTGCACTCATGTGACACTTCACTCACCTGTCCCCCCTCACTGCTCAATCTGTAGCTCACTCAAACAAGGCCATCACTAACCATGTATTAATTCGTCCCACTCTCCACTTACAGCCGAAACCCACATTCATATGGTTACCTCACTCACCCTGCAGTCACTCCTTTTACCCTACTCTCCCACTGTTGCATCGCTCACTGTGCAGTCACTTGGGTACACTTGTCACACACACAGGGTTTAGAAATTTTTGTCAGGAGGGGGTCCTTACGCCTGAAAATGTTGACAGGGGGGTCTCGGCATCCAAAAGTTTGAAGACCTCTGATCTAGAGTAACCGCTAACATTGTGTTCTGGTGTGGCGTGCTAACAGCAGAGCGCAGCCTTTCCAGCGGTTCCATAAAACACAGGGTCGGAGTTAAGAGACCTATGTGTGGCATTGTAGGAAAATGACAAAAGGCCAAGAACCCTGCACGTCCATCACAAAAGAATGTCTCTAAAAATGTTAGGAGCACAGGGGGTATCCGATTCTCACGCCTGTTTTGAGTGTTTACAACTCGCCAATTTTTGCTCTAAATTCAAATTTGAGTCTACTTCGTCTAGGATTGAAGCAAACCACTGATCTTTTTTTTAAGTAAAGACGTTCTTTAAAACTTTAGGTGTATAAAGCACAGATTGTTTGCATACAGGATCTCAAGGCATTAACACCAACAAAGCATTTCTTTCTTTGGTATTTTTTTCCCTCTTGAAACATTCTCTTGTTTTGTGTTCGCTCTGAAGCCTTTCTGTGTTTCAGATACTACTGGTGCGGACATTCTCAAACAGAGCCTCATTGTGCGATTCTCTGGGAATAAAGGCAGATTCTTCAATGAGGAGAATGCGAAATTGAAAGTCTCCTCCTGATGTAATTGACTCATACTTCTCATCATCTGCCTTTCCAGAAATTCGGCTTTCATTTGTCTGAAGCTGAACGTCCATTTAGCAGTTGGTTTGCAGGAACTTTACAGAGGTTTTCTCACCATAGGCAATGATACTACGGTTTCATGTCACAAGGTGGATTGCATTTGCAATTGAGCAGCAGGTGTCATTTTGGCAACGGATTCTTTCATGTGCTGGACAATGTTGCTTTTAAATTCATAGTCGCTCTCTGCTGGGAGTTGCAGCTTCCTCCAATCACAGGCTCACTCCTGGCTGGTCCTGTAGGCAAGATACTCCTTTCAAAGGTTGCTCAAAAGCCGCCACGGCAACCTCCGTGAGATATCTCACTAACCATATAATTTTTAAAAGTGTTGCTACTATCTTTCCTCTCCTAGGGTCCCATTATGAATTTTCAGAGGTTAGCAACCATGATTTTCGTTGTGCTTCCAGACCCAGGTTTATTGAGTCTGCAAACCCCAGACCAATTAATCTTGGGCCAACAGGCCTCACACAAATTGACCACATGCTCCATAGTAAATATGTGTACTTTGAGCCTGTTTTTCCCCTGTAGGGGGGTATATGCAGAACTGGACCGTATTCCAAGGTCTGCATGTTATTTCCCCTTACAGAGGAAATAGCTTGTAATCCTTGGTATAGCGACAGCATACCAGCTGGAATCAGAGATTTCTGTATGTCCAAGATCCAGAGAGCCTGATGCCTGCTAAAAGCCTTGTTATAAAGCTGTAAAGAATTTTACACCTGCAAAGTCTCGTGTAGATCACAAAACTGGCCGACACATAAATTGCAGTTTCCTCATTTTCCCATACATACCCTCAAATGCACCTTTTATACGCAAACTGGAAATATTGGGCCATATGTATCAACACATTTCCCCATAGACACAGAATGGGCAAAACCCTTTCATACATCTGGCCCATTTATTATCTCCAAAGTGCAAGTTGACGCTGAAAATGCACATACCATTTTCTTGCAAGTTAGTAGTAATACCTTTTTCCTTGCCGCTTTAAAACTAGTTCAAAGTTGACAATCCATTTCTTTTTCTTCTCAAATTTAAAAGAGCTCAAAAGTGTTGATTTTGCCACAAAAATCCACATGCTGTAATCTATGGCTAGTAATCACAGTCTTTCATAAAATTTCAAGTATTTCGCCAGAGAAATTCTTTTCGATTTTGTCTAATGTGTTAATTAGTGCTTTATTTCTCACACTTTGCACTTTGAAACCATGCCAAGATATTAATTAGACTACCTGTTGTAAAAAAAGACTGATGACGATTTACATGAGAATAGTATAATGAAAAAGGTATCTGAGACATTCTGTTCTTCATGTTAATATTGACTGTTACCAAAGTTTCCCCCATAAATGAAGGATATTACTGAAACAAACACATGCAACGCCAATCGCTCTTGTTTGCACTTTGGGTCCTTTGTAAAGCATTAAGAAAGTCAGCTATAGTGAAGAAAAACAAAACATTGCTCTCTGTAAACAGTGCATCCATATATATAAAGAATTTAATATGTAATGAATCCGTGCCCTTTTAAAATGTAAGATAGTCAACCATTCAAGTGCTCCAAAGGAGGAGGAATGAAACACAAAACAGCCAATAGCATGAGGTGAGTGAGAAATACTCCTCTGGACAGAACATAAGCCCACGCTATGTGTATAGTTTGAAGTGTTGCTAAAAATAGGCGAGCAGATAGCTGTACAGTCAAGCCAGACCTACTAAAACTGTTCTGGAAAATTGAGGAGTACTTCTGAAGTGGTGTAAAATACAATTTCTTAAGAAAAAGAAGAATATATATGCACGAGATGCTATTACAAATGCTGTATGCCAATATATAAATATTTAGGGTTGCATTGTAGAACAGGAGCACTACTTTATTACACTGTCACTTCTAAATCAGAATAAATATATTGTGTTACACATACAATATTGGATTGAGCTGGAAACATAGATGTTCAAATGATAAAGACCCTCAAGACCTGGTTCTTCAGCTACACAGACCTACAGACACCCCCCCCCTCAGCGCCTTGAGACCCTCACCGGTGAGTAGGGCACTAACAATTCCTTGATTGATCGATTGATTGGTGTCTCTTTTATTCTGTGTATCATAGATATATTGTAGAAATAGCCTTCAGTTTTGTTTTTACTAAGTGCTCATACTTTATGATTATAGAAGCACTAATTTCCCTTAATAAAAAGTCTTGCTGAAGACTATTTTACATTATATCAGCATAGTGATGTGCTTAACGTGAGCTAGTGACTGCAGGTAGGGCTCATAGGCACTCATTATTTTTGAACCCGGCCTATCTTTTATCATCAGACTTTGACTAAAAACAAGAGAGAGAAAGTTTGAAAAGGGTGAAAGATGGAAGAATAGAAAGAAGGGAAAACAATATATTTTAGGCCTAGCCCTTTCTGCAGAGTCACCCCAAAACCTTTTGCCTTCTTCCTCCCTTTTTTCTGAATTCTTTTTTGTTGTCTTTAGAACTCTGGGCAGTTTACCACTACTAATCAGTGCTAAAGTGAATGTGCTCTCTACTTAAAACATGGCAACATTAGTTTATCCACAATTGGCATATTTAATTTACTTAAAAGTCCCTAGTAAAATGCCCTACATAGTGGGTCTGTTGCAAACACAATTGATGTACAGAATGCAGAACAATGTTATATATTCACCCCAGTACAGAGATCTGGGCCTAAATCCATCGTTTTTTTGCACTCCACACCACCCCAGTTCAGACATGGCCATATGCAAATCAGCCTTGACCCTGTGCCTCATGGGAACAGTCCAGCCCGAACTGCCAAGCCATGTCTTTCCTGGACCGGAATCAAGCATCCTAGGACCGGTTTCTGGCTATCAGCTGTCTTCACTTGTATTAAGCCTGACACCAGAAAGGCTGCCAGGACTCTAAGGTGCACAACATAAAACTGAGCAAGCTCTTAATTCGTTTGACTTTTTCGTTTATATTTCAACCATTATTTCATCATGTTAAACACATTTCTTGAACATGCTTTCTTTCAAAAAATCACAGTATGCATTTTACAAATCATTGAAAATCATCAACTAAACATAAGGATAACACAAAATAGTGATGCTTAATATGAGCACATAAGAACCCAATGCATTTCGGGACCTTTCGTGGCCCCTTCGTCAGGGGTCTGTTAAAGAAAAGAAAAAATTGAATAAAAGAAAAATTAGTATAAAGAAAACTATTGCTTTGATGTTTACAAGTTGCTCAGCTATTTATAATTTCTTGATAATTTCTGTATCTCCAAATTTGAGATTCGAATCTTTTTAATTTTCAGTGGAATTATGTTCCTTTCTACTTTTATGTTAATCTCTGTGCAAAACGGACTATTCAATAAATGTATTTCAGATAGTTATTTTAAATTCATTATTCATTTAAATTGTAGCTAAACCTACCTACCGTGTCTAGCAGGTTACTTGGAACAAAAACGATGTTCCTACGTAAAAAAGGGGATGACATTGAACGAAATATTTTAGAATACCTTATGTCTAAACCTAGTTACAGCATATTTATCAGGTCTTAGAAAGAAGGAAGAATAGGATGGTTAAAAATGATTACCTGCGAGCCGATGCGTGATGCGTTGGTCTCGCTTTGATAGCCAGTTAAATTGAGTTAATACTGAAAAGCAAAGAAATAAGATTGCAAACTAGTTACCTAGAATAACAGGAATATTGTCTATTTAACGTTTACATGTTAACAATTCTTGTTGTACCTGTTGCATGTGGCGTTTCGGAATCTTTCTTGTTATTAGGCAGCCCTCACCAACCTATTAAAAGGTTGAGAGTGTTGTTTTAATATTATGATCGATTTACTAGTTAACAAGTATTCTCGCGTAAAGGGTTGAAGTTTACCTGCGGTCCTAGGCTGTGGCGCTTCGGTTCCGCAGTGTCGGTCTTTATTATGTTTTAGCTGTGGGAAAACCACAGAATTAGTTGATTAGATTTGCGTTTAAAAATCCCTTTCAAATTCAGCGTTTTCGAAAAAACGCGTTACGGGGCTTACCTGTAATACAAGTTGTACTAGCCTTCCAATGTTCTACTCTAACTAGTAAATCGATCATAATATTAAAACAACACTCTCAACCTTTTAATAGGTTGGTGAGGGCTGCCTAATCTGAAATACATTTATTGAATAGTCCGTTTTGCACAGAGATTAACATAAAAGTAGAAAGGAACATAATTCCACTGAAAATTAAAAAGATTCGAATCTCAAATTTGGAGATACAGAAATTATCAAGAAATTATAAATAGCTGAGCAACTTGTAAACATCAAAGCAATAGTTTGCTTTATACTAATTTTTCTTTTATTCAATTTTTTCTTTTCTTTAACAGACCCCTGACGAAGGGGCCACGAAAGGTCCCGAAATGCATTGGGTTCTTATGTGCTCATATTAAGCATCACTATTTTGTGTTATCCTTATGTTTAGTTGATGATTTTCAATGATTTGTAAAATGCATACTGTGATTTTTTGAAAGAAAGCATGTTCAAGAAATGTGTTTAACATGATGAAATAATGGTTGAAATATAAACGAAAAAGTCAAACGAATCAAGAGCTTGCTCAGTTTTATGTTGTGCACCTTAGAGTCCTGGCAGCCTTTCTGGTGTCAGGCTTAATACAAGTTTCATATGGTGTGGCAGGCATCAATCAAAGGTAGCACACTATTTTGATTAAACGCCCTCAAAATTTGATTACTGTGTGCAGTACCCACACACATACATATCAGCTGTCTTCAGCCAGGATAGCTTGACTCCAGTGGTGTGGAGAGCATGGGACTCACGTCTGAGCATACCCATCCCACTCGGGGTGACAAATGCAAAAACAACAATTGATGGACAGAATGCAGAACAATGTCATACATTCACCCCAGTACAGAGATCTGGGCCTAAATCCATCCACTAGTGGGTCTGCAGCACTGATTGTATGACCCCCATCAGTAGCCATTTAAACATGTCGCAGGCATGCCATTGCAAGGCCTGTGTGTTCAATTTACACTGCCATGTTGACTTGACAGTTAAAACCCCTTGCCAAGCCGTAAACTCCCCTTTTGTTACACAAAAGCCACCCCTAAGGTATTTCTTAGGTAACCCATAGGGCACAGTGCTGTGTAAAGAAAAGGCAGGAAATGTACTTTTAAGTTTTACATGTTCTGGTAGTGAAAAACTTAGACATTAGTTTCTCTCTGAAGTGTAATTCCCAACTGGAAGTAGGCAGAGCTATCATTTTAGCACCAATTGTATTTTAATGATAAAACCTCTTTAATGCTAAAGTCGAATTTATCATTACAATTTTACAAATGCCAATTTTAGCAAATTTAAAAAAAAAATAAACAGAAAAAGGGGCAATCCAGTAACTAGGGGACCTGGGCTGGACAATACCTAAACAATAAACTGGTCGATCTTGGGGGTAGTAAAGCTCTTGTCTACCAAGGCAATAGTGTTATTTTTGGAGAAGCACAAATCAGTTACATTGGGAGACAGAGGACCCGGTGGGCAACAACACGCGGCGCAGGACACGGGAACCACTGGCAGACACAAGCAACAGCAGGGCCTAGTAACGAACTTGGCAACTATACCCTGAACTCATATTGAAGAAAGAGTCCTAAATAAAGGACTAGGTTTTGTCCCCAATTCTAGGCTGAATAAGTTCCAACTACCTTGTGAACTGTCTAGTATCTTCCGTAAATTGAAACTTAAAGCCTTCTTTGAGAAATAAGGAAACAGCCCACCTACTGATGACCCTAATGAGACAGTGCTCCGAACAAAATCCAGTTTCATGCCACCACCACGCACGATCCTAGTCGAACTAGCCGCCTTCAAACAAGCGGTTTTCAATGATATTGTGAGACTGGAACCTAAAAAACCATTTATGAACATGAGTAAATGAAATGAAATGAAAAAGAGTATTTGTAGTGCGTGATAGCTACCCTGAGGCGTCCTAGCGCTGCGAAACAAACGCGTGAGAGAGTGCAGGGGAGCCGGTTTCCAGTCCGTAAAAAGCTGGGTTTTGAGTCCTTTCCTGAAGGACAACAGGTTGGATTCCCTAAGTAGTTGTAGGGGTAGGGAGATTGGTCGCATTGTGGGAAAAGTAGCGTCCACCACATCTGGCCCTCTTGATTGAGAAAAGGTGGATCTGAGCTGTCTATTAGGCAGGTATGGGGTGACCAGTGAGTGATTGATAGTGGCTCCTGATTTCCAGAATGCTCGATGTGCGATGCAGAGGGCCTTGAATGCGACTCGGTCCCTGACGGGGAGCCAATGTAGCTTCAGCAACAGGTTGGATTCCCTAAGTAGTTGTAGGGGTAGGGAGATTGGTCGCATTGTGGGAAAAGTAGCTTCCACCACATCTGGCCCTCTTGATTGAGAAAAGGTGGATCTGAGCTGTCTATTAGGCAGGTATGGGGTGACCAGTGAGTGATTGATAGTGGCTCCTGATTTCCAGAATGCTCGATGTGCGATGCAGAGGGCCTTGAATGCGACTCGGGCCCTGACGGGGAGCCAATGTAGCTTCCTGAGTTCTTTTTTGACGGATCTGTGGCGCGGGATTTGGCGAAGGGTACGGGATGCACAGTTTTGCCCAATCTGCAGCTTATTTAAAGAGGAGAATGCTGCTCTAGAGAACCTGAAGAACTGCGACAGGATTGTCATAAAACAAGCGGACAAGGGAGGTCATCCTAAAAAAAGAAGCCTACCAGAAGAATGTCTGAGACTACTATCGGATGATAAAAACTACAAAAGACTAACTAATGACCCCACTATGGATTTGAGACAAGAAATAAAATCACTAGTGGACCACGCTGAGACAACGGGATATATCTCTAAGCAAGAGGCAGATTTCTTGTGTAATAGTGAAGGAAAAATTCCCTATTTATATACCCTCCCAAAAATGCATAAAAACAAACTTCCCCCTCCAGGTAGACCCATAGTATTGGGGATAGGTTCCCTTTTGGAACCCCTGTCATGCTTTTGCAATGTCTTTTTCAAAGCTTTTGTACAGAAAACTACAATATACTTACAAGATACAAAGAGCCTACTACAATTCCTGGATCAGATTGAGGTCAATGAAAACACAATACTGGTAAGCTTTGATATTGAAAGCCTCTACACAAGTATCCCCCAGGAAGACACTCTGAAAGTTCTACAACGTGATTTAGACGAGGAAGAATGGACAGCCAGGACATCTAAAAACGTTATCCTTGAATGCGCAAGACTAGCTTTGAAAAATAACTTTTTGGAATATGAGGGCGCCCTCTACCTCCAATTTGGGGGTACTTCAATGGGAAGCACTTTTGCCCCTAGTGTGGCGGGTCTATACGTTTTTGATTTTGAACAGACATACATTCTCAGTGAACAGAACCCTTTCAGATCTCACATAATGTTCTGGAAAAGGTATATAGACAATGTCTTTGCCATCTGGCAAGGACCAGAAGACACCCTGACATATTTTTTCCATTGGATCAATACATGTGATCAAAATCTGAATTTCACCTATACCAAACACCACAAGACCATGGTCTTTCTGGACGTAGTCATCAGCAAGGAGAATGGACGCCTGGAAACTAAGACTCATTACAAGCCTACAGCCAAAAACAATCTTCTAAGATATGAGAGCTTTCACCCCAGACCCCTGAGGGAAAATGTGCCTTACGGTCAGTACTTAAGGATCCGCCGCAACTGCAGCAAGACCACGGACTACCCTAGGCAAGCAATTGATCTCACAAAAAAGTTAACTGAAAGAGGGTAAAAATCCTGACTAAATGTCAAAAAAGAGAGCGCAACCAACCCAGATTGAAATTCCACTGACCTGCGTCACCACATACAGTACGGCATCTAACTTGGTTACTAAGTCCATTAACAAACATTGGACTATGTTGAACACAGGCAATCTTAAGTGGGATAAGCCACTTTTCTCTTTTAGGAAAGCAAGGAGCAAAAAAGATTCCGTTGTGAACACACGATCAAGAGTCACACACGATCAACCAGCAACAGTTCTGAATGCCTGGGGTTTGCCAGACGTCGCAGGACATTACAAATGTGGAAACCGCAGTGTCTGCCACCTAACTGAAAACACGAAAACACTATCTTTAGAGCCAGGAAAGGTGTGGACTTTACGAGCACATGCCAACTGCAACAGTACAAATGTGGTATACAGGATTGTGTGCCCGTGTAATCTACAATATGTGGGAGTGACAAGTAGAAGAGTGAAGCAAAGAATATGTGAGCACTGGAGCACGATCAGGTGCAAAAAATCAATGACTAAACTCACTGAACATTTCCTCATGCAGAACCACACTCCTAATGATATGAGGTGGACTGTCCTAGAGCAAATAAAATCAGGAGAAAGACTATAACAATGCTTATTTGAAAAAGAACAGCAATGGATTAATAGGTTGTCCACGCATAAGACTGGATTAAATGACAATATTCTGTGGAATTCTGTTCTTACAAAATAGATCGTGACTGTCCCTCTACTGTCCTTAAGTGGAAGAACTGACCTGAATCTGTTTATGTTTCACATAACGTGTGAGTGAATGCCACTATTTGTATGTCTGGCTGTAGGATGTTGCTTTGCTAATAAGTGGTAATTATATCCCTCTGTATACACAACCCCCCTCTCCTGTGACTCCTGCCCCCGCAGTCCTCTCTTCTGCCCCCTATCACCACCTTTCACTTTTGCCAATCGAGACTTCTGCTCGACTTGACCACCGTGCACCTTTGGTGCAGTAATGGCCTTGTGTCATACACCCCAATTCGTTCTTTGGCATCAAGACTACAGTAATCCCTTCTTAATTATTTAAATCCCCGTGATTTTATGCTTCCCAACTTAACAGGCCTCTACCTGCTCAAATAGGGCATTGCTTTACCAATTAACTCATTTAAACATGAGCGCTGTTGCTATCCCTCACAATTTTTTTAGGAATTGGGCAATGCTTTATTGACACATTTAGGGCATTACGAGCGGCCACGCCCCCGCCGCACCTGGAAATGCCGGCACTTATTACCGCATTGGAGCCTCAGGTTCTCATACAAGGGTTTCTGAGGAGATTTGCACGACAGGCGAAACAGCCGCACATGGTTCTCCACAAATAAGTTGCTTTAACCAGTATCGGCAGGCGCCACGTATTTCTAAGTAGCGGGTAGGCACCGTGTAGATCATGCCTGTGGATCTAATCCTTTCCTCCTCCTTTTTCGACATGGATCGTGGCCGCATCTAGTCTTTGCAACCCTGACGCCCATGAGGCATGCTATCATAGCGCTTCAAGTACGCGTCACACTTTCCTCGCTGTGCGTATTTGGTTGTCTGCCCGTCTGTTGGACTGTATGTCAGTATGCCGATTTACGATTTTAATCACGCTCGAACTGCATGAGCATTGACACCCACTTTTAATAGAACTAACTTAGAATGTGTTTTTGTGGCTTGGGGAGTGATTTTACTTCCCTGGGAACAGCACTCCCTTTCACTCACGTTTTGAACCAGTGAGTGGGTTATGAGTGAACAGACGCACAGCATTGAGTGGGTTGTAATACACATTCACTGGCTCTTTTTGAAGCCCAATGGTGCTCATTTTACCTCAATGGCACCCGGCATGACCACCTGTGAGCCATGCATTAACATCCACCGTATTTCATCATCACTTTGGATGTCAAATATGAGAAGCACTTCAAACACGCTCTATGTCTAATGTATTGTACTGTGTGTTTGTCTTTTTTCTTGTTTTCTTCTTCCTTTGCAGGTTTTCTTTTCTAGGAACCCTGGATACGAACATTTTACAACCACTGAGAGTTTTTTAGTGGTTTTTTTCACGTAGTCAAGGGCAGGGTACACATTAGCTAGTGTATACCACCCGGGCTACCACCACTGGTCCTGACGAAAACCCTACAATTATACAAGAGGTTGAAACATGTAGACCAATTTTATCTCACAACATAATCTGTGACACCACAGTCCTACCACATTTGGCATGGTGTCCAATTTATACATTTTTTATTGTTGCCCCGTCACTCCAGAATAAAGTTTTGACAGTGAGTAGTTAACTGGACAATTTTTAAATCACTAACACTTTTTTTCACTCTCACGAAAAATCCAAAAAACTGTAGTCAGGTGTCGCAGCACACCCGGATGGCATTCGGCTATCCGGGTGGGACCCCAATGATGAAGCAAATCACCAACTAGGTTGGTGAGGGAGGGGTCTTCTAACAAAGGATGAATTTGTCCTTCTAAGCATTGTGTGCACCTCTATATCTCTGACAGAGGCATTGAGGTGCCTCCTGGGGGTACTCCTCCATTTGTTTGTTCATCACTGGACAGTAACTATACAATAAACTGGTCGTTCTGGGGGGTAGTGAAGCCCTTGTCTACCACGGCAATAGTGTTATTTTAGGGAAAGTAGAAAAAAACTCTCAAATTAGTATCAGTTATGCATTTTAGTGCATGTATTAATACGTATCTCATTTATGAATATATTAATCAATTCACACAATATATTATAATACTAATACAAGGTCCTCCTAAAGGGTGACGGCACAGTGAGAGTGATATAAAGGGATTGAAAAGTGTATTTGTGCTATGTTCAATATATAAACATCTGGCTGCTAGGGACAATAGATAGTTTTGAAGTCCACACCCATGAAATGAGTGTTGACATCCACCATCCAGATTCTTAATAACACAAATATATGTTATTTGTCGATGTTTTGACCCCTCAACATACGTATTTAAATAGGGGCCATCTTCAGGAAGAGCATTATCAAAAACAAAGACACCTAAAACTAAGAAAGGCTTGTGTCAGTATATTTAAACACACAATGCCGACAAACATATACCCACAGGTATCGAAAGAATATATTACATACCAAAGGGTTGGGGCATAAATTCCTTCAATCAAATAAATGTCAGACAGTTTGTACTTGACCATCTTCAAAGTAGATATTTGGCATACTGTAATGGAATAACATAAATTACCCAAAGGAGTGGCCCCTTATTAGGAGTTCATTGAGACAGGCAGGGTAGACCTATGTTACCTACCCCTAATTTTTTTGGGGTATTTAAAGTCCCATATATGTATAAGTGTCACACAGTTCCTAAGCACCACTTCAAAATTGAGTTTGCGCACCCTGAAAATGACATTTTAAAAGGAATCAATGATTTAAATAAGCCTAGACGGATTGGCATTACACTCTATCAAGTGGTATTTAAACCTACCAAGGAATTCAAAAAACGGTAAAGCTAGTTATGACAGTATACCATTGTTGCAAATACAACGTTGATGCTGACAATAGACATACAACTAGTGAGTGTATATCCCAAAACGGTCATTAAATATGCAAACATGGCCTAAAACATACCATTTAAGGAAGCGCCAAATTGCATCAAGGAAACCAGCAGGGAATGGTATCAGAAGCTAAATGAAAAATGAATGTGTGCGATTTTTTCGACATTTCAAACACCTTCTGTAGTTGCTAATCTTATCTTAACCTCTATGGATTGGCAAGAAAACTCACCACACCCACATGAGCAATGGAAGCATTAATCATCCCAAGTGAAGTGACAGGCCCCTTTTCAAGATGAGCTCTCTATTCAGTTTGAGTAAAATGAAAAGAAATAATGAACATGAAAGTTGAAGTTCAATTCTATGAGCAACTAAGCCAGACTCTTAGCCTTGCTGCCAAAGGATTCCACACTTACTGGTAATGAAACCCTGCCCATGCGGGGATTCCCTGCATGAGTGCCGAAGGGTAAGGGTGTGTGTTATTTGAACATGACCTGTTCCCTGAAGCTTGCACGTAGAGGCAATGGGCGTCGCCTTCTATCGATAATAATGTAGCCAAGATCTTAAAAGGGAACACAGCAAAATGCTCGCTATTCTTTTTATTTATTTATTTTTTATTTTTATTGAGCATAGCAGAGGACAAACTAAGAAAAAAAACCATTTGTATTGAGAACAATACCTTTACAAGGGTTTTTAAAAGCTTTGAGCGAAGTTAAGTAAAATCCAATTCATCATATATTCAAGAATAATCATTTTTATACAAAGCAGCAAATATATCACCTAAAAGTGGAGAATGCATTCTATTTCCTAATACAATTTCACAATCACAGTAATAAGTGCCCATAATTCAAGTGCTGTTGGGCCTAAACTAATAATACTGGTTCCTGGCACAAAAAAAGATGTTAACATGTCTGGCCTGAATTGTTAGCACTCATAAAGTGTCTTGTGCTAAAGTGCTTAAGTGCTCAAATATCTCCCAATCACAATACTCCACTAGACCTATTTCAAACCATTGTAATCTGTCCAAAGCTATTAATGCAATGGCGGATCCAAAAAACAATGTTAACTTAACTGGCCTAAGCTGGTAATATACATAAAGTGTCTTGTGCTACAGTGCTTGAATGCATAATGTACCCCAATACTGTGAAGAAATAGAAAGTATAAAATGCGTAATTACAAAAGGTCACCAAAACTCATTTTTCCCTGCCACGCGTATATTTCAATTTTGACATATTATTACTATAAAAATACTACATAGAGGTTAAGAATTCGCTGTGGTCGATAATACTTCCAATTTTTAATAAATGTTCTTGTGGATCCCACTCTTTTGGCATAGGCCTCTTCAAAATGTTTAGCCCGTCTCATTTTATTCCCCCATTTAAAATAGGATGGTACCTCCTCGGACCTCCAGTTTTTAACTATTAGGGAGCGGGCCACCAAAGTGCAAATTGCCATATAAGATTCTTCTGACCTAGACAAATCGCTTCTCTTAGTTGAAATGCCAAAGAGCGCGATCTCAGCTTCGGTTTCAATCACCTTATTAATATTCTGACTAATTGAGGAAAAAAGTTTGGACCAAAAGTTAACCAATTTGGGACATGTATAAAAAGTATGGAGCCAATCTCCCCCCTCCAGAAGCTGACATCTAAAACATCTATTCTCTACTCCCGAAAAACGTTTATTTAGCGCTTTGGGAGTTAGATAGGCCAGCCAACGCGATATAAAAGAAATTCTATTGAAATTGGCTGCACGAAGAGTCTTGCTACCTACCTTGGCGATCCGTTCCCATTCCTGTCTTGAAAAGGAGCAGTTAGTTTCCTGAGATATTTTAACCAGGATTTCATCAACTAGGGGGGAATCTTCACCCTTTCTCAGAAATTTATACCAGTTGCCTATTCCCGTTAATCCTATTTTATACAAAGCAGTAGCCAGAGGTGTTATGCCTGGCAATAAATTGTATTTATTTATAAAATTAATAATCTGAAGAAATTCAAGAAATCTCGATTGTAACTTATTGTCAGATCTGACCATAGTTTCCTGCCAAGTAATACGTTTCTGGGCTGCAAAAAAGGAAGCTAAATTTCCAAAGCCTAGGTCTTTCCAATTTTGAAGTTTGTTCGACTGAATTTGAAGCCCCATAATTGCACTCCTCCAATTTCAAGTGTTGCAACCCACCACCCCCTCCCTGCTTGAATAAAGAATGCAATCTATAAGCAAAATCCCAAATAGTCTTATACCTGGTCTTTTTTGGTAATTTTTCTGTTTTTAAAAAGATCGTAACTTGAGATCCACCCTCCTGAATCATTTTTTCATATAAAAATATATTAAATAAACCATTAGACTTCAATAAACGTGCTGTGAGGTCCATTATTGCTGCCATATAATACATACGTATATTTGGTAGAGCTGGGCCCCCTTGCGTAGTTTCCAGCTGAAGTATACTCAATTTCAACCTAGAAACTTTTTTGTTCCAAACAAAACCCCTGATCATGGAATCGATCTCTGTGAAATACTGGGAATTAATCCTTAGCGGTACGTTTGAAAAAAGAAAGATCAATAAAGGAAGAATCGACATTTTTACCAAGGCCCCATGGCCAATCAAGGTCAATGGCAATAAAGTCCATTTCTCTAACAAATTTTTAATTTTAAATGCTCACTATTCTTCGTAAGAAAAACAAATTCAATTTATAAACCAAGATTGTATGTTGGTAGGTGCAATTTTGCAATTTGAACAAAGTTTTTTATGCCGAAGAAAAGCCGTAGAAAAAATACTATCCTACTCTTGCATAATTCATTGTGGGGCACATGCATCAAAGTACACTTTTGCGAGTCCTTAATACCGATTTTTTGCAGATCGCTATTAAGGACTCGCAAACTGCTATGTAGGTAGGAATCACATTTAAAATAGCCATTCCTACACATTCCTTATTTGCGAGTTGCAAATTGCGAGTCGCAATGAAAGAATGGCTTCCCAATAATTTCTATGGGCCAAGCGGCCCATAGAAATGAATGGGAATTGCTTGCGCAATTAGCTAGTCCCCAATAGGTACTCGCTACTTGCACACACAATTTAGAGGGTGCAAGGGTTGCAAAAGGACACCCTGTTGCATCCCTGAAATGTGCATGTGTGCACATGTGGTGCACATACATGCCCGTAGGGCATGTATGTGTGCCACATGACACTTTGAAAAAATGCAAAAAAGTGTTTTTTTCCAGGAAATCGCAAATTACCACCAAATTGAAGTAGGTAGTATTGTGCGATTCCTTAAGGCAATATCTCATTTTGTGATGCCTACTAGCATAGCATTTAGGGAATCACAAATTGCGATTCTCTAAATGCATGTGCAAAATTGGGAAACCCAATTTCTGCGATTCCTTATTTTGCAACTAGATTTTTGCCTACCTACATCGCACACAGCGAATGAGACATCTGGCCCTGTATTACTCAGTGTTAGTGAGATCCCATTGTTGACCACTCTCCAATTTTTGAACATTTCAAAACAGCTAGAAATTACAAAACTGCAGAAAAAAAGAAAAAAGAATTGAAAGAAAAACATTGAAAGAGAAACATTAAGGTTACCCATCAATAGCATTGCCACAGATAGAAAGATCACTTACTCAGTAAACCACATAATCACATCCCTGCAAGGCACACATAATTATAGAAACATATTTGGAAACAAAATTAGAAAAAATATTTTTAAAGTCTTGTTTTAAATTGTGCAGTTCCCTTCCCATCAACCGCAAAGGTCTCAATTGTTCATACAAACGATGCCTGTCTCCAATCCTCAAGAGTATTCAGGCCTCAGGTGGACATCCTGCACTTGTCAAACCAGAATAGTTCCTTTTGAGAGAAGCCCTGCCTTTCTCCACCTCGGGTTCCCAAAGAGATCTGTTTGATTACTTACCACTTTAGGTCTTCGCTTTTATGTTGGTATGATTGATAATTTTCGACCAGTGGCGGCCCTAGTGTGCTGCACTTTATTCTGCTCTTGTGCTGCAATATTCTACATTTCACATTCTGCATGGTTTGTCCAATAAACACAATTTCACAGGGACACCAAGTCCCATAGATTACATCCTGCGTATTACAATTGCTGAAACTTGTTAGAACAATAGCCACATCCTGGTGAGTGAAGTTACATCTATTCAAACTGAATTAACAAGCTGCACGTTGTCTAAATTTGTGGTGATCCACTATTGTCGTGAGTACCCATAGTGTGTTTAGCTTGGCTCTAGGTAGTTGGGGAAGAACAACCCTCACCAGGGCATCCTTAAGGCTTTTTCCTTGTTTAAAGGAGAATAAAGGTGTTTCATTTGTGTGAGATGTGCCTCCACTACTTCCCAATGTCTTTTCATAATTCTCTTCACCTCATTGCTTTCTGGGACTAAATGTAGTAACATAGACAATTCTATCCATGGTGTTATTTCTAATTCAAGGCTGTAGGAGATCTTCCCGGTGGTTGTACCATGCACATTTTCTGGCTTGCTTTGCGAAGCGTCTAAGATAACCCTCTCAATCAATCTAGTGATAAGTGTGTCTGTCTCCCTGAAGTAGTTTGTTTTCCTGGTGCAGTTCCTGCCCAAACTGTCAGGATCCGTAACAGTATCACGCCTGCCTAGTCCTTTAAGAACTACGACTCCCAGGAATCCCTGTTTCTATAGGCGGGACCTATATATACATCACCAACCCGGAAGTCGGGTTGTATTGGATTCGGTTAACGGTACCTTTAGCAGAGCGGCTGCCCGCTACTTCCCGGGTGTTCTGTGGTGCTTCGCAGACGTTTATGCTGAAGACACGAACTCCAGCGCTTGGTCACCCAGAGTGGAATAGTTGTGCGGTATCTTCCGTACAGCTTCATTAGAGTGGGTGTGTTCTTCCAGCAACTTCCCTGGTGTTCTGTGGTGCTTCGCAGACGTTTCTGCTGAAGACACAGACTCCAGTCCTCAGGAGAGGATTGTTGGTTCGCGGAGGCGAACCGGGACTTCAAAGTACAATGTGGAGGAGTCATTTATTTTTTCTTCGCTGGCTACGAGTGCTTGGAGTTCCAGCCGCTGCTGGAATTTGTTGCGGGACAGGGACCCGGCCAACTGCTTTGCACATAAAAGCTACCAGGATCATTTCTCAGCATAGGAGCCCAGAGGTACTGTAGACTCCGTTATTTTTGCTTGGATTATGGTTGCAAGTTACGTGGGATTACCTCACCCCATTGACTCTTAGTCTGTTTTTTGGAAATTCCTTTTTTTCTTCGTTTTTTTGTTCAAGTGCTAACAGCTGGGGATTAAATTCCCATGTTGGAATGGGTGTTTAATCTGTGCTTGTGTTTTATAGGTATACGCAGATTGTTCCACGTTAGGAGAGGCCGTTTGGAGACAGCTTCCTTAGTTACCCTACTGAGTTGTCCGCAAGGTACGTGGAACAACAACAGTGAGCCTATAGAGAGTAGTGAGGAGGTGTCAATCTTTAGTAATGGGCTGTCCTTTGTCTTTCAGGTTTCCTCATCCCACGCAGCACCTCCCCCAACCTTTTTCCCTCACCTGATCACCTCTAAGCTCTGGGTATATTTATTAGCCGAGCTTGGGGAGGTCTGGAGCATCACCCGGATCCCGAAGAGCACGGAGAGCCCTGTCAGAATCCAATACCCACAAATTATTGCTCTTCCTGGTCTGGGTGATCCTTAGATGGCGTCATTGGACGATGTGCTGCAGGCATTAGTATTGGTGCAGCAGGAGTTGACTGCTTCCAAAGCAGAAACTGTTGCATTAAGGGAAAGGGTGGACAGGCAGGCACGCAATCCTTTTGATGTATCTACATCCTCCTCACAAATACAAGTTACGGTGCCTCCGTCCATTCCGTTAGCCACACCAAAGAGGTATTCGGGCGATCCGCATAAGATCCAAACTTTTCTTACCCAAATAGCTCTACATTTTTCATGTAGGCCCGCGTCCTTCCCTAACAATCTGTCCAGAGTCGCTTTTGCGATTTCATATCTCACAGAGGACGCTGACGATTGGGCAGTTCCGTTGGTGCGGAACGATGACCCTTTACTCTCTGACTGGACAGAGTTCAGGAAGGAGTTCGAAAGAGTGTTCAACCGTCGGGCTACCACCTTTAGTGTGGATAAGGAGCTGTTGGAGCTCAAGCAAGGCAAAAAAGATCTGGTGTCATACATGACGGCGTTTAACCGCCTGATCGCAGAGACTGCGGAGGAGAAGAGGATGTCCATCTACTACCAAGGCCTGTAATGTAATGTAATGTAATGTAATGTAATGTATTGGCATTTATATAGCGCACTACTTACCCGTAGGGTCCCAAGGCGCTTCGACCGCTGCGAAACCCTTCCTGGCTTCCCTGAGAGATGGTCCCTTAATGGGTATCTCCAGGGTGAGACCAGGCATCCCCGGCAGTCTGGTGGGGCCGTTAGTGAAGATGAGGCAAGCTAATGCCCAGAGTTGCCGAGTGTGATCGCTGATCAGAGTGGGCACCGAGGCGAGAGAATTATCGAGTCCGCTGACCCTGGTCCAGAAACCTGCCGCGCCGGGAATCGAACCCTGGTCCCAGGCCGTCCTCTGCTCTCGGGTCTGCCGCCTCTAACCAGTGAGCCACACTACTTCACAGGCCTGTGTGAAGACATGAAAGACGTGTTGCCACAAATTGACCCCCAACCCACCTCATGCATCGATCTGATCAATCTCATGCTGAGGTTGGATGACCGCATGGCAGAAAGAGGCGGGAAAGGCTGAAAGGGAGATAGGACAACATCATAAAAAGAATATGAGAACCGGTCTCTGGCTACCCCTAAGGACGCAGGGCCGGAACCCATGGATATAGGGGCGGTTAGGCCGCCTTTATCCAGGACTGAAAGGGAGAATCGCCGCGCTCAGGGGCTATGTATGTATTGTGGCAAAAAGGGCCACTACGTACGGGACTGTCCGGCGAAACCAAAGAGAAAAAACACTTATTTCACAGGGAAGAAATTAGCGGTAATGGGGGTGGGGGAAACGGATAAGAACCCGGCATCCGCTGCAGGAACAGTGGGGGAGTCAAGGGGTCCAGTGTGGCAGATACCGTCTTTAGCCATTCCCGAACAGAAAAACTCTGAGTCGCACGTAGTGCTGGACATGCAGCTTAGAACCAACCAAACGACGCATCTGGTCCAGTCCATGATAGACTCTGGGGCGACGGGCAATTTCATCGACAAAGGATTGGTACAGCGGTTGTGGCTGAATCGAGTGCGCAACGAGAAACCCGAACCTGTGCTAGCAGTGGATGGTACCCCACTGAAATCAGGTCCTATAACCGAACACACCGAAACATTAGAACTGACTCTTCCTGGGGATCCGCAAGATCATGTGGAAGACATTGTCCTCAACATCATCGAGGCTCCTCAGTACATACTCATTCTGGGTATGCCCTGGTTGTGGGGACACAGCCCCACCATGGATTGGAGACAAAAACCATATGTTTCCAGTCTATGGAGTGCCTGTCGCATTGCATGAAAGAACATCACTCAATAGCATTGACCCGTGCTCTTGTGCACCAAGTGGCCACGGCGGTACAAAAGGGGGTGGTGATGGATGGAGCATTTGAACCAATCAAACACTCACACCCAGTCAACAGATATGGGTTTAATCCATCACCGTTCTTTAGCCCACTCTGCCACCCCAGTTCAGACATGGACATATGCAAATCAGTCTGACCCAGTGCCTCATGGGAGCAATCCAGCCCTAACTGCCATGCCATGTCTTCCCGGGCCGGAAACAAGCTTTCAAGGACCGGTTTCTGGCATTACAGCCGTCTTCAGCCCGGCTTGCTTGAATCCAGTGGCAAAGTGAGCAAGGGACTCACGTCTGAGCATACCCTGCCAACTTATGGCGAACATAGCGGTACAAAAGGGGGTGGTGATGGACGGAGCATTTGAACCAATCAAACACTCACACCCATTCAACAGATCTGGGTTTAATCCATCCCCAATCTTTAGCCCACTCTGCCACCCCAGTTCAGACATGGCCATATGCCAATCAGTCTGACCCTGTGCCTCATGGGAACAGTCCAGCCCTAACTACCAAGCCATGTCTTCCCTGGACCGGAAACAAGCTTCCGAGGACCGGTTTCTGGCATTACTGCCGTCTTCAGCCCGGCTTGCTTTAATCCAGTGGCCAAGTGAGCAAGGGACTCACGTCTAAGCATACCCTGCCAACTTATGGCGAACAAAGCGGTGCAAAAGGGGGTGGTGATGGACGGGCTGTCTGAACTGGGGTGGCTGAGTGAGCTAAAGAATGGTGATGGGTTAAAACCAGATCAGTTGACTGAGGGTTAGTGTTTGATTTGCTCAAATGCTCCGTCCATCATCCCCTTTTGTATCGCTTTGTTCGCCCTAAGTTGGCAGGGTATGCTCAGACGTGAGTCCCTTGCTGACTTGGCCACTGGATTCAATATAGCCTGGCTGATGAGGATTATGAATCCGAAACCGCTCCCAGGATGCTTGTTTCCGGTCCAGAGAAGACATGATGTCAGAACTGGGGTGGCTGAGTGAGCTAAAGAATGATGATGGATTAAACCCAGATCAGTTGACTGGGGGTGAGTGTTTGATTTGCTCAAACGCTCCGTCCATCATCCCCTGTTGTATCGCCAAGTGGCATCGGCAGCAGAGAAAATGGTCGAACTCCCTCTTGAGTATGCCGCATATCAGGAAGTGTTCAGTGAGGTCAAGGCCGAGGTGTTACGGCCTCACCGAGAGTACGACTGCCATATTGACCTGGTGGATGGAGCAGTCACTCCTTCTAGTAGAGTGTATGCCTTGTCTGAACCCGAGAATAGACATCTTCGAAAATACTTGGATCAATTCTGCGCTATTGGTTTTATCCGACCTTCACGCTCCCCTGCAGCCTCTCCTCTTTTCTTTACAGCCAAGGCCAATGGAGGTCTGAGGGCTTGCATAGACTATCGCGTCTTGAGTAAAAACACGGTAAGGAACCGGTATCCGCTTCCGCTCATCCCAGTGTTGTTGGACCAGGTGAGAGAGGCTACTATCTACATGCGCCTTGATCTCAGAGGGGCCTATCATCTGGTCCGTATACGCAAAGGGGATGAGTGGAAGACAGCGTTCAAGACGCGATACGGGCTGTACGAATACTTGGTAATGCCGTTCGGGTTGTGTAACGCCCCGGCGGCATTCCAGTATTTTTTAAACGATGTGCTGAAGGAATATCTGGATTGCATCGCAATCATATACATCGATTACATACTGGTTTATTCAGCCTCTCCGGCACAACACGCTGAACATGTGTGCATGATTCTCCAACGTTTGCAGGAGAACAACTTGTTCTGCAAACTTAGCAAATGCGAGTTCAGTGTACGAGAGGTGGAATTTCTGGGGGTTATCCTGAGTCCCCAGGGTTTCAGTATGGCTGAGAGGAAAGTGGCTGCAGTTCAAGAATGGCCTGTTCCTAAGAATGTGCGTGAGGTGCAATGTTTCCTGGGGTTCGCCAACTACTACAGGCGATTCATCTCTCATTTCTCTCAGTTGGCAACCCCTGTAACCAGGCTGTTGAGAAAAGGAGTTCCTTTTTCCTGGACTCCCGAATCCACGAAAGCTTTCGTGCAGCTCAAGGAGGCTTTCTGCTCTGCACCTATATTGCATCACCCTCAGGTCGATATACCTTTTGTTGTTGAAGCCGACCTATCAGATGTGGCTATAGGCGTGGTACTATCACAACGGGACAGGGAGACAGGACAATTGCATCCGGTGGCATTCCTGTCCAAAAAACTGAACCAGGCTGAGATCAACTATACCATGGCAGAGAAAGAGCTGCTGGTGATCAAGAGAGCCTTCCAGGAATGGAGGCAATACTTGTGGGGGGCTCAACATCTCATAACAGTGTACACGGATCATCGCAATCTGCAATTCATGAAGACCGCCCAACACCTATCCCAAAGACAGATGCGTTGGACCTTGTTTTTTGCCGAATACGACTTCGTGATAACCTTCCGTCATGGCTCCGACAACCGGAAAGCAGACTCTCTGTCAAGACAGAGCGATGTGGAAGGCCCTCGTCTGACGATGCCGGAGGCAATCGTATCCCCTGAGAGGGTCCTATGTGTGGTCACTGTGGACAAGCTTCTGGATCAGGTGAAGAAGCACTACTCTTTGGCCCAGTGGCAGGCATGGGTAGCTCAGAACAGTTGTCGAACTCTTCAACACGGCATACCCTTACATCACAATCGTCTGTATTTGCTACAACATGAAGTCCGATTGAAAGCTTTCAACTGGTGTCATAACGCAGTGTTAGCAGGTCATCCCGGTTACAAAAAAATGCTTCAATCTTTGCAGTGATCTTTTTGGTGGGAAACCATGGCTAAGGATGTGAAGTCAAGGGTGTCCCAATGCGACACTTGCGCCCGAGCCATGAGTGAGAACAGTAGAAGGAAGGGGATACTGATGCTGTTGCCCACTCCTTCCAGTCCTTGATAGACCATTAGTCTTGATTTTGTCGTGGGGTTACCCATGGATCAAGGGTGCAACGCTATTTTGGTGGTGGTGGACAGCTTAACCAAAGCAGGACATTTCCTTCCATGCAAGAATTTGCCCACCGCCGCCCAGACAGCGCAGATGCTGTTACAACAGATGGTTCGGTTACATGGCCTTCCCAGGGTCATTATTTCTGAAAGGGGACCACAGTTTGTTGCCAGGTTCTGGCGGACTTGGTGTAAGGCACTCCATGTGGAAGTGGCTCTGTCCACTAGCTTTCATCCGCAGACGGATGGACAGACCGAGAGGTTAAACCGGACTCTTAAAAAATACCTGAGATGCTACGTGAAGGAGGCCTAGGAATCCTGGGTTCCGTTGTTGTGGTTGGCGGAACTCTCGTATAACAACTCGTGGCACAGTTCCATTAAAGAAACACCCTTCAGGGCTAACACTGGATATCATGCCAATACTCTGCCCCTGATTCAGAAAAGGGGGTGGTGATGAACAGAGTGTCTGAATTAAGCAGACCACTCTTACCCAGTCCAAAGATCAGGGCTTGATCCATCACCGTTTTTTAGCTCACTGCACCATCCCAGCTCAGAACTTGGCTATATGCAAATTAGTCTGACCCTGGCCCAGTGCATCATGGGAACAGGGCAGACCAAACTACCAAGCCAATTCTTATACTGGGAAGGAAACAAGCTACCGGGGACCGGTTTCTGGCATTTCAGCCGTCTTCGGCCCGGCTTGCTTGAATCCTGATGGTGCAATGAGCTAGGGACTCACATCTGAGTATACCCTTCCACGCTTATGGTGGACAAAAATGATTCAGAAAAGGGGGTGGTGATGAACAGAGTGTCTGAATTAAGCAGACCACTCTTACCCAGTCCAAAGATCAGGGCTTGATCCATCACCGTTTTTTAGCTCACTGCACCATCCCAGCTCAGAACTTGGCTATATGCAAATCAGTCTGACCCTTGGCCAGTGCATCATGGGAACAGGGCAGACCAAACTACCAAGCCAATTCTTATACTGGGAAGGAAACAAGCTACCGGGGACCGGTTTCTGGCATTTCCGCCGTCTTCGGCCCGGCTTGCTTGAATCCTGATGGTGCAATGAGCTAGGGACTCACATCTGAGTATACCCTTCCACGCTTATGGTGGACAAAAATGAGCTAGACAGGTTCTGAGCTGGGATGGTGCAGTGAGATAAATAACGGTGATGGATCAAGCCCTGATCTTTGGACGGGGTAAGAGTGGTCTGCTTAATTCAGACACTCTGTTCATCACCACCCCCTTTTCTGTATCGTTTTTGGCCACTATAGGTGTGGCAGGGTATACTCAGACATGAGTCCCTTTCTCACTGCACCATCAGGATTCAAGCAAGCCGGGCCGAAGACGGCTGAAATGCCAGAAACCGGTCCCCGGTAGCTTGTCTCCTTTCTGGTGAAGAATTGGTTGGTAGTTTAGTCTGCCGTGTTCCCATGATGCACTGGGCCAGGGACAGACTGATTTGCATATAGCCAGGTTCTGAGCTGGGATGGTGCAGTGAGATAAATAACGGTGATGGATCAAGCCCTGATCTTTGGACTGGGTAAGAGTGGTCTGCTTAATTCAGACACTCTGTTCATCACCACCCCCTTTTCTGTATCGTTTTTGGCCACTATAGGTGTGGCAGGGTATACTCTCAGACATGAGTCCCTTTCTCACTGCACCATCAGGATTCAAGCAAGCCGGGCCGAAGACGGCTGAAATGCCAGAAACCGGTCCCCGGTAGCTTGTCTCCTTTCTGGTGAAGAATTGGCTTGGTAGTTTAGTCTGCCCTGTTCCCATGATGCACTGGGCCAGGGACAGACTGATTTGCATATAGCCAGGTTCTGAGCTGGGATGGTGCAGTGAGATAAATAACGGTGATGGATCAAGCCCTGATCTTTGGACTGGGTAAGAGTGGTCTGCTTAATTCAGACACTCTGTTCATCACCACCCCCTTTTCTGTATCGTCTTTGGCCACTATAGGTGTGGCAGGGTATACTCAGACATGAGTCCCTTTCTCACTGCACCATCAGGATTCAAGCAAGCCGGGCCGAAGACGGCTGAAATGCCAGAAACCGGTCCCCGGTAGCTTGTCTCCTTTCTTGTGAAGCATTGGCTTGGTAGTTTAGTCTGCCCTGTTCCCATGATGCACTGGGCCAGGGACAGACTGATTTGCATATAGCCAGGTTCTGAGCTGGGATGGTGCAGTGAGATAAATAACGGTGATGGATCAAGCCCTGATCTTTGGACTGGGGAAGAGTGGTCTGCTTAATTCAGACACTCTGTTCATCACCACCCCCTTTTCTGTATCGTTTTTGGCCACTATAGGTGTGGCAGGGTATACTCAGACATGAGTCCCTTTCTCACTGCACCATCAGGATTCAAGCAAGCCGGGCCGAAGACGGCTGAAATGCCAGAAACCGGTCCCCGGTAGCTTGTCTCCTTTCTGGTGAAGAATTGGCTTGGTAGTTTAGTCTGCCCTGTTCCCATGATGCACTGGGCCAGGGACAGACTGATTTGCATATAGCCAGGTTCTGAGCTGGGATGGTGCAGTGAGATAAATAACGGTGATGGATCAAGCCCTGATCTTTGGACTGGGTAAGAGTGGTCTGCTTAATTCAGACACTCTGTTCATCACCACCCCCTTTTCTGTATCGTTTTTGGCCACTATAGGTGTGGCAGGGTATACTCAGACATGAGTCCCTTTCTCACTGCACCATCAGGATTCAAGCAAGCCGGGCCGAAGACGGCTGAAATGCCAGAAACCGGTCCCCGGTAGCTTGTTTCCTTCCCAGTATAAGAATTGGCTTGGTAGTTTGGTCTGCCCTGTTCCCATGATGCACTGGGCCAGGGTCAGACTAATTTGCATATAGCCAAGTTCTGAGCTGGGATGGTGCAGTGAGCTAAAAAACGGTGATGGATCAAGCCCTGATCTTTGGACTGGGTAAGAGTGGTCTGCTTAATTCAGACACTCTGTTCATCACCACCCCCTTTTCTGTATCGTTTTTGGCCACTATAGGTGTGGCAGGGTATACTCAGACATGAGTCCCTTTCTCACTGCACCATCAGGATTCAAGCAAGCCGGGCCGAAGACGGCTGAAATGCCAGAAACCGGTCCCCGGTAGCTTGTCTCCTTTCTGGTGAAGAATTGGCTTGGTAGTTTAGTCTGCCCTGTTCCCATGATGCACTGGGCCAGGGACAGACTGATTTGCATATAGCCAGGTTCTGAGCTGGGATGGTGCAGTGAGATAAATAACGGTGATGGATCAAGCCCTGATCTTTGGACTGGGTAAGAGTGGTCTGCTTAATTCAGACACTCTGTTCATCACCACCCCCTTTTCTGTATCGTTTTTGGCCACTATAGGTGTGGCAGGGTATACTCAGACATGAGTCCCTTTCTCACTGCACCATCAGGATTCAAGCAAGCCGGGCCGAAGACGGCTGAAATGCCAGAAACCGGTCCCCGGTAGCTTGTCTCCTTTCTGGTGAAGAATTGGCTTGGTAGTTTAGTCTGCCCTGTTCCCATGATGCACTGGGCCAGGGACAGACTGATTTGCATATAGCCAGGTTCTGAGCTGGGATGGTGCAGTGAGATAAATAACGGTGATGGATCAAGCCCTGATCTTTGGACTGGGTAAGAGTGGTCTGCTTAATTCAGACACTCTGTTCATCACCACCCCTTTTTCTGTATCAATACTCTGCCCCTGACCATACCGAGTGAGGTGAGGAACCACCCGTCGGTACATGCCCAGGTCGAGAACCTGCTGGAGGTGCACAAACGGATACATGCAGAGCTGGTTTGGGCTAAATTGACCTATAAGAAATGGGCGGATCTACATCGCCAGGCTGGTCCTACGTACAGGGTGGGGGACTGGGTGTGGTTGTCCACCAAGAACATCAGGTTCCGGTACCGCAGCATATTTCATCCGCGCTTCATCGGTCCGTACCCAGTTCTACATCAGATAAACCCTGTGGCCTACCGGTTGAAGCTGCCTGCGTCACTAAGGATCCACCCTGTTTTCCATTGCAGTTTGTTGAAAACTGCAGCTGGTCGGAGGCATTTGTTGACACCTCCAGTGGTAAGGGACGGTTAGTTGGAGTATGAGGTGCGACGGATCGTGGATTCCCGGTTCCGGCGAAGCCGTCTCTGGTACCTCGTTTCTTGGAAGGGGTATTCTTCGGAGGAGGACTCTTGGGAGCCTAGCTCTGGGGTACATGCCCCTAGGGCGGTGCGCCTGTTCTATGCTCGCAATCCCGGGAAGCCGGGTTTTAGGAGGTGCTTGGGAGGAGGACGTACTGTCAGGATCCGTAACGGTATCGCGCCTGCCTAGTCCTTTAAGAACTACGAGTCCCAGGAACTCCTGCTTCTATAGGCGGGACCTATATAGACATCACCAACCCGCAAGTCGGGTTGTATTGGATTTGGTTAACGGTACCTTTAGTGGAGCGGCTGCCCGCTACTTCCCTGGTGTTCTGTGGTGCTTCGCAGACGTTTCTGCTGAAGACACGGACTCCAGCGCTTGGTCACCCGGAGTGGAATAGTTGTGCGGTATCTTCCGTACAGCTTCATTAGAGTGGGTGTGTTCTTCCAGCAACTTCCCTGGTGTTCTGTGGTGCTTCGCAGATGTTTCTGCTGAAGACACGGACTCCAGTCCTCAGGAGCGGATTGTTGGTTCGCGGAGGTGAACCTGGACTTCAAAGTACAACGTGGAGGAGTCGTTTATTTTTTCTTCGCTGGCTACTAGCGCTTGGAGTTCCAGCAGGGACCGGCCAACTGCTTTGCACATTAAAGCTACCAGGATCATTTCTCAGCATAGGAGCCCTGAGGTACTGTAGACTCTGTTATTTTTGCTTGTATTATGGTAGCAAGTTACGTGGGATTACCTCACCCCATTGACTCTTATTCTGTTTTTGGGAAATTCCTTTTTTTCTTCGTTTTTTTGTTCAAGTGCTAACAGCTGGGGATTCAATCCCTTATTCTGTGGTGTAACAGATAGGGGGGTTGTCTCAGATACTTTCTACCTTGCGGCAGTGTCTTCATGCTTCAGTGGGGGTTTGTCCATTCCTTATGAGGCTTCATGGAGTATGACCTGGGGTATGTATGAAGAAGGGAAGTCTAGGGGGCTGGAGAGAGACTGAGTGTTTGAATGGATGTTTAATCTGTGCTTGTGTTTTATAGGTATACGCCGAGTTGTTCAACGTTAGGAAGGGCCGTTTGGAGACAGCTTCCTTAGTTACCCTACTGAGTTGTCAGCAAGGTACGTGGAACAACAACAGTGAGCCTATAGAGAGTAGTGAGGTGGGGAAAACATCCTTTACTACGCAACTTTTACAACGCACTACCATTACGACGCAACTTTTACAACGCAAGTCATTACAACGAATTGCGCTGGAGGGCGCTCTAGGATAGGGAATAGTTTAATTACTATCCAACACCTTTCCTACTATCCACGGGGACTGGAGTTGGAATAGTAAATTAAACTATTCACTATCCAGCACCCCTAACGCAAGTCGTTGTAACGACTTGCGTTGTAAAAGTTGCGTCGTAATGGCATGCATTGTAAAACCATGCATTGTAATAACATACATCCGTGAGGTGGTGTCGATCTTTAGTAATGGGCTGTCCTTTGTATTTCAGGTTTCCTCAGCCCACGCAGCACCTTCCCCAACCTTTTTCCCTCACCTGATCACCTCTAAGCTCTGGGTATACTTATTAGCCGAGCTTGGGGAGGTCTGGAGTTGGACCCATAGAGCATCACCCGGATCCCGAAGAGCACGGAGAGTCCTGTCACAAACGGTAGATTGTGTTTCAAGGTTCTCGGGTGACTGCTGGCGTAGTGTAATAGGGTGTTTCTCTCAGATGATGCTCTATATAAAATTCCTATTTTGGTTTGATCCCACACTAAGGTCCAGGAAAGAGATGTTAATCTTGCTCTGTTCTAATTGTGAATTGGACCAGGTATTAAGCCTTGTATGAAAAAGGTGCAGCTAATTTGTGGGACTCCAGATCAGATCTATCATGACCATTTGGTTATTCATTTCATGAATAGGATTCTATGACATGACACGAAGGCTAATATTATGCAAATCTCCTTTTTGAAAGCTCTCAGCAGCAACAATTGAAGAATCTAGAACTTCAATAACATTCTAATAACATTTACAATCCGTCAGCACGTAGCATTCTCCCTTCTTCGTTGCTGCTGCTCACAGATAAGTACACTTTTCTATCAACTTCATGCGTTTAATACTATATGCTAATTTAATTACTTAATGCACTGAGCTAACACCCCACCCAACCCCCTACCTGTATACCCCTCTCTAATCCTCTAAAATATCGCATGT
Source organism: Lissotriton vulgaris (assembly GCF_964263255.1). NCBI lineage: Eukaryota > Metazoa > Chordata > Amphibia > Caudata > Salamandridae > Lissotriton > Lissotriton vulgaris. Next base: position 704,077,208 of record NC_141685.1, on the reverse strand, counting down.
TGGATGGTGTCCTTTTGCTGACTTTTTGTAGCGTAATGTGTCAACTCCCCACCCCTGCACCTGAGGACACACAAGGTCTCTTTCTGCTCCTTTAGGCCGAAAATACCCATTAGAGCACATCGGACCCTCTACCAAGTCCAACCTCGCGTTTCCTTAAGACCTTGAGCCTGAGCATGTGCTCGACTCAGGCCTTCAAAACCAAACAAAGGACGGTCCCGCTGCCATGGCAACGGGACCCCACTCAACGTGCATAAGAGAGCTGGACTCAGCAAGAGACCGGCTCGCAGGGACAAAAAGCTTGTGACCGGTGAACAGGTGTAACAACACGGCTTGTCTCGCTGGCCTCATAGATAATTAAACTACAGAGGACAACATCAATCAGCGATCGCAGCGAATATCAAGGATCGCACTGCATGCCACACTGATTCAACAATAAATAAATATATATATTAAAACAAATAAAAGTAACTTACCAGTTGCAAGGAGACAGGATCTCCCTCCCTCATATGGCGCACACAGCATTGCCATAATAAAATAAATACAAACAAAAAAAAGAGACAGAAAATAGATAACATAGGAAATAAAGAAAGGACTTTAGAGGAAAGGCGCTGAGTGAACTCAGGGTCAATCTTAAAACAGTGGAAACATAACACTAAATAGACTTCAACTGCCATTTATATAGTTTTGGAAACCAGATGAATTCTGGCAGATGTATGCTAAGCAACTGTCAACAACTATTTCTGCAGACAAAATTCAACAGCGCTGACAGTTACTTACCTACCTGCATGTCTCTTGACCCCTCAATGAGTAGCATGGGTGGAAGGGCTAATAAATAAAGCCATTAAAAAGTAATTGGGTCATTAGATGATACAATAAATAAAAAACTGGAGGCCATTTCCCAAGGAGCCTGGCCAACCACTAGCTCAAGACACCCTGAACGGGGAGACGGGGTAAATAAGGCCCAAAGGAAAAGGAGCACTGGGGAGAAAATGACAAAAGGGCTAAAGAAATTGAAATGCTCCAATCTAATGACATCACACATTAGCGGTGAATCAGACGGTGCCTTGGGCACTACAGAAGGGCAGCAAAAAGGCCCAACACCTATTCCCTTTGAGAGCGATATTGATCTAGAGGACGAAATTAACGTGTCCCACTCATCCAACTTGGATGCGCACATTGAGGATGTCGATTAAGAGAATATTGAAAACAATGACAAGGCACCGAAGGCCTATGCATCACAAATGGGCATTATGGACCGATTTGGAAAAAGTATTTTTTGGGGAAAACCTTTATTTACGAAACAAAGTACACAGCTATTCAGCCTTACAACCCGGAGGCTAGGCAGCATAATAAAGAGAGGATGATCAGTGCACACAGTGCATATTATAAAATCGTACGAGGTTTAGTTTTATGTTATAAGTGATGAAAACATAAAATAAAACACAGTAAAAGAGCACCAGAACCAGTGCGAAAAAGGCAAGGCAAAAGTACCTAAATGCGACAGTACCCAGCGCAGGAGAAGGCTGGGCCTTGGGCCCAAAGAGTACACGTATGAACAGTGCAAAGTGGACGATATCGGGAGGGAAAGAGTACAGGATGTGCAATGTAATGGCAATTGGGTTGGAATTAAAGGCTAAGGGGACAGTCGTACCTCCAATGGGGCAGTGTCGGGTGGGAGACAGATATCACCCCTGTATTCGTTCCAGGCCCCCAGATCTTAAGCCACTTATTGGGTTTGCCCCGGGCCACGTACACTGTTTTCTCACAAACCATGCACCAATCCATATTGGTCTTCCACAATTCCACAGAGGGAGGCGACGTAGCGCCCCACTTCTGAGCGATGTCACGTTTTGCCACCATGTTTCCCAAGGTGACCCATTGGGTTTGCGCATTATTGTAGTCCGTGGGGCCCCACACATTCAGTAAGAAGCGCCTGGCCTCAGCCGGCAAGTCGACTCCAGTCACCTCACACATCACCGCGTGGACACGCCTCCAGTAGGAAGCGACCGCATGACACTCCCAGATAATGTGCATGAAGGTTGCCAGTGCACCACATCCACGCCTACAAAGTCCGTCCACCGAATGGCCCATATGGATCAACCGGGGGCCGGTCAAATACACTCTGTCCAAAATTTTCAGCTGGACCAAACGTAGTCTGGCTGGGATTGCCACCTCCTTAGGGGAAGACACCGCACACTGCCAATCTTCATCATCCAGTTCAACACCATCACGCACCCATTGTTCTCTCACACTCAGAAGGAGGTCCGCTCGGACGTTAATCAGTTTTTTATAAACCAACGAGATGGCACTGTCCGGCATATGACCATCCAGCACCATATCCTCCAACGGGGACGACTCAGGGACCTTCTCACCCACCGGCAGCACTGCCAGAAGGGCGTGTCGCAATTGGGCGTACCTAAAAAATTCTGTCGCTCCCAGTTGAAACTCTGTTTGTAGAGCGGCGAAAGATTTTATCTCACCCTTGGCCATCATGTCTTCGACCTTGGAGATACCAATGAGGTCCCATCGGTCAAACCCCTTGGTATGCCACAATTTACCCAATAGGTCCGAGTCGTAAAGTGGGGTGGCCAACGTGAGTCTCCCCTTCCATCCCTGTGCCTTTGTGACAGCCCTCCATATGTGTACCGCTGTCCTGGTCGGGCCCGTCATTCTTCCATCCAGAGATCGCGAGTACACCGCCCTGTAGTATTTCCCGTCGTCAAGGAGCCACCGGTCCATGGCGTACCCCGGACTATCGGCTGGACCGTAGAAACCATGGTTGAGGGCGGCTAGATGAGAGGCTCAATAATACCTCCGGATGTCAGGCAAAGCGATACCTCCGTCATACCACGGAAGCGTGAGTTTAGCTATAGCAATGCACGGTCTGCCATCCCAGAGAAGGGCCCGTTGTAAGCCCTCGACCTCTCTAAGTACCCGGAGGGGACTGGGTCCTGGGTATTCTGGAGCGCATACAAAAATCTGGGCAGGGACATCATTTTGAACAACGCCGCACGTCCAAGCAGGGAAAGCGGTAGCTTCCGCCACCCCTCTACGTCACGCCGAAGGCGTGCAAGAGGGGGAAGCAAGTTGTTCGCATAACGTGTCTTGGCATCGGTTGAAATATAGATGCCCAGGTATTTAAACCCCTGCCTCGCGATCTGTATAGTGCAGCCCCTAGGGAGCCGCGGAGCCTCGCCTCTCAAAACGTATAAGTGTGATTTTGACCAGTTGATGACCAGGCCCGAATACCTACCAAAGGTATGCAGCACGTCGCATACCACGATAAGGGACTTGCAAGGAGAGGTGAGGTAAAGCAAGATGTTGTCATCGTATAAAGACACGCGGTCCTCAAAGCCAGAAGACCACGTATCCCGTTGATATCCGGGTGAACCCGTAACCAGGCAGCCAGAGGCTCCAGCGCCAACGCAAACAACAAGGGCGACAAGGGGCAACCCTGCCTGGTGCCCCTGCGGAGAGCAAAGGATGCAGACACTCGGCCGTTGACCGTAACGTTGGCAAGTGGACTAGCATACAGAAGTTTGACCCATCCTATAAATTCAGGGCCAAACCCGAACTTCGTCAACACCGCCCACAGGTAGTTCCACTCGAGGGAGTCAAAGGCCATCGTGGCATCCAAAGACGCCAAAACGGCCGGCTCCCGGAGCGTGCGGATCCTCGCCATGGCCACGTGGAGTCTACTAAGGTTAAGGGTGGTGTTGCGGTGAGGAATAAAGCCCGACTGATCCGGGTGAACCAATTCGCTAATCGCGCCCATCAGCCGATTGGCCAGTAATTTAGCCAGGATCTTAGGCTCGGCATTCAGCAAAGAAATGGGGCGATATGATCGACACAGGTCTCTGGGCTTCCCTTCCTTATGTATGACCAAAATGGTGGCCAACCTCTGGTCCGGGGGGAGCGCGCCCATCTCTCGCGCCTCCAGGAACATGTCCCGTAGGGGCGGGGCGATGGTGTCAGGTTTTATTTTATAAAGCTCCACCGGGAGGCCGTTAGGGCCGGGTGCCTTGCCGGACCTCAGAGAGCGTATCACTAGTGCGACCTCGTCTGCAGTTATACCTTTATCCATGTCGTCGCGTTCAATATCCGACAAACACGGAAGGTCCACCTCTCTCAAAAGGGCGTCAGAGTCCACCTCAGACATCTCAGAAACCGAGGTGTAAACGGACTTGAAGTAATCGGCGAAAACCATGACTATAGCGCTGGGATCGGTAACAGCCAAGCCGTCCTCCCCCAGCACCTTAGGGACCACCCGGGAGGCCATCTCCTTTTTATCGAGCCACGCAATAAGCTTGCCTGCCTTGTCCCCAACATCATAGATCCTCCCTTGCTGTTCTCTGCCCATAGCCTTGGCAGGGTCAGTAACAGTGGCCCGGTACTTCGACTGCTTAAGCGAGAGAGCGTGGAGCAGGGCAGGTGTCGGATCAGTCTCCAATTGGGAGTCAAGATCCTCGATCTCTGATTCTATCCGCACCACATCCTCGTCCCTACGTCTGCGTGCCTCGGCTATTAAGGAGAAGGCTTCGCCTCTCAAGACAGTCTTGAAGGCCTCCCATAGGGATACCGCTGACGTAACCGAGCCCGTGTTTTCAGAAAAGTAGAGCTCAATGGCTTTAGCCAGGAGTCCACGGGTCTTAGGGCTACGAAAGTACCACGGGTTAACCGGCGCCACCCTCTTAGCCCCCACGATGTCAAAGTCAAAAGACACCCAGACCGGAGAATGGTCCGAGATACTCCTGACCATCAGACGGGCCTCAGAGACAGCCGACGTGTGGGCCGCCAAAGCCAGAACGTAATCAATTCAGGAGAGGCTACCATGTGCTCCGGAGTGAAAGGAGTACTGACGCTGGGTAGGATGAAGAAGCCTCCAGCAGTCAATAAGCCCCATAGTATCCAAGAAGTCAGGAAGCCAGGACTGCGCACTCCGAAGATCTCTGGATGGATGTCTGTCTAAGGTCCCAGAGCCAACCGCATTGAAGTCACCACCAACAATAAGCAAACCCTCGGGCAGACCCAAAATGGCACCCCCAAGATCCTGAAACGTAGTCGTTTGCAAACCAGGGGGGACGTAAACAGAAACCAAGACCAGGGTACGCCCCTCCCACCTACCCGTTACGGCGACGTAGCGCCCCCTCTCATCAGTCACGCTGGATTTTATCTCAAATGGGAGTGACACACGCACCATGATCCCCGCCCCACGGGACCCCGAAGACAACCCCGAATGTGCCACCATCTTGAAACCTTTTCTATTAAGCGCGTGGCATGTGTTCCCTATCAAATGAGTTTCTTGCAGCAGAATGACATCAGGCATGCATCTCTTAAACATTTGAAGCACTACACCTCTCTTAATACGATCCCCCAGCCCATTAACATTCCAACTCAGGACATTTAACTTCTTACCCCCCATCGTCAATGTAAAGGCCCCTGCCAGCCCTGCAGGGTGGCGTCGCTACAACACAATTAGCAGCATAACAGTTACCTTGTCGTGAAATAGAAGAAAGAAAAAAGAGAACACGTAAAAACCAAACAGCCCATCCACCCCCACCCTGCACCCCTGCATTAGACTAAAGAGCCCCCCAACTATCAGTGTGCCTGTAGCCCCCAGAAAAACTACTCTACAAAAATCCCCTAGAGGAGAAAGGAGTCTGTCCTATCCCCCCCTTTTCCCCCGTTCATAAAGCGAGGATAGTAACAAAGAATACAGTACTGTGTAACCGACTGCCTGAGCAGTCCCATTGTCCGAATAAGGTGCAGAGGTTCATTCTATTCCTGAGGATCAGGGCCACCAGCTGCCCCCTCCGACTGTTCCTCGGGCTCCTCCCGGCGCTGAGGCAAAGTGTCCAGCCAGTCCCCGACGACTTCAGGCATGTCGAAGAACAATGCACGGCCATCATGCTCGATACGTAGTTTCCCGGGGAACAGCATGGAGTACTTCATCCCCAGCTCACGTAGTCTACGTTTCACGCCCGTGAAACTTTGCCTCCGCTTCTGCACCGCTTGGGTGAAGTCTGGGAAAAAGTTAATATCAGCATTTTGAAATTTCAGCGGTCCCCCTCTCCTCGATGCCTGCAGGATAGCGTCCCGGTCCCTAAAGTTGAACACGCAAGCGATGATGGGACGCGGAAGGGCCCCCAGCTTCGGGCGGCCTCCGGGTAGTCGATGAGCTCGCTCAACCGAAAAAAACTTGCTGAGGCCCCCAGGGGCCAGATGGTTCTGGACTAAGTTCTCAACAAAGAGGTCGGTGGCATCCTCCTCGGCCCCCTCCGGAACACCTACAATTCGGACGTTCTGGCACCTGGCTGGCACGTCCTTCAAAGTCATCAAGCCTACGGGCAAACAGCGAGTTCGCAGCTTTCAGGTCTCGGACCTCTGATTGCAGATCCGAGACGTCTGAGGTCAGGCTCGATGTTTTTATATCAAGTGACTTGACCCGATCATTGGTCTTTCTCAAATCAGCCCTGATCAAGTTGACCTCAATGGCCAGCGTGTCGACCTTATGCGTCAAGACCTCATGCTGCTTGTGCATCTCGGCTTTTATGCCCGCAATGGCGCCCATGACGTCCCGGAGGGTTGAGGCCGAGTCATCCGGCGACACATCTCGATGCATGTCCTTAGGCCTCGCAGAGGCACCAGGTGAGCCCTTTGGGTGGGCATATCGTTCTATGTTGGTGGATTGGGAGTAGGTTGATTTTCTACTGGCCCGGGGCTTCCCTCTGTCGGGTTCACCTTTGCCCGCCATGATAGGCGAGAGGCCACCACGATCGGGAAAACCCCTTGGCCCTTGCCGGATCACCAACGCGACGAGCAGTCGCAGCCGTGTTCGCCGTTCGTTCAGCACCAACAAACTCAGGAACTCCGCATGCTTCGCCTCGAGGCGGGACAGTCACACTCTTTCCATCCCACGACCATACGGCTGTGTCGCAGTCGCCGATTCAGGCACGGGCGCTGATCACGTCGTCGTCCCCAAACTTTCACACGGTGTAACTCCACCTAGGGACCTCGGATTTTCAATCGGACAACGAGTCCCGTATCAGCAGCAGTTCCCCAACAATTTCCCACTTCAGTGAGGCAGGATAGACAACAGGATTAATTCGGAGGATCGGAGGGTCTTCGGAGCTCCGAGCTCAAGCGGCCATCTTAGTTGCCCGCAAAGCTCCTCCTCGGAAAAAGTATTTCTGACCCACTTCTGATCAAACACCCCCTATCCCCAGAGTGGACCCTTCCCCAACATATTGCAAAATATTTCTCCTGTTGGCTTTGCAAAGAAATACCCAAAGAAGTCAGATCACGCCTGAGATCTGAATGTCCACGTCCCTCTTTACTAGACAAGTTCACCTTAACCCCAGAACCAGACCCAAAGGTTGTGGCCTTTATCGCTAAAGGAGGAAAAGACCGAAGGAAAGGTATTGATAAGGGCCTAAAATCAGGCCGGGATGGCTTACTCGGCTCACTAAATGTTTGAAATGGAGGAAGGGGCCTACCTTGATGATTCCCCAATTGGCCCAAAGTACGCAAAAACCCTTTTGTCTCCCAGAGAACACCAACACAGCACTCTTAAATGAGATAATGAAGAGCGTTTTGCATTAAAAAAATCCCCAAATGTGCTACAATTGGCCATGAAAGAAGGAGGAGCTTCGGCTTAAGGGCTGCTCTTTGGAGACAATTTTATCAGAGACATGACAAAATATGTAGGGGCATTGAGCTCCATTTATTAGTCCCAGAAGGTGGTGTATTCCAAGACAGAGTTTTTGAGAGGGCCGGGAGATGAGGGTCGGTTCCCCGGCAGTGGCCAAGGCACTTCAAGACCCTACATGGGACGCGGGCAGAGATTCAACCAGGCTTCGGCTCATACTCCACCTTCTACCCACAAAAACATAGAGCTTGTGGTAAAGGATTCAGAGGAGAGAGGAAGCAAAGAGGTTTCTCTGCAGCTAAGAATTACCGAAGACATTTCACATACCCATATAAAGGTGGGATGGAGATTGGCCCATTTCTCTGGGAATTGGAACATAGTGACACAAGACACTTGGATCTTGGAAACAGTGAGGTGATACAGAATAGAATTCACTGTTACCCTAGTACAGAGAAGAATACCTCAGGAAATGGTTTTCACACACAAGGATTCAATCCTAGTATCACAGGAAGTAGAAGAACTATTAAACAAATGTGCAATTCAAGAAGGCACACAATGTGGGTTCGTAAGCAATATCTTCTTGGTAGAAAAGAAAGACAAGAGGTTAACACCAGTGATAAACCTAAAAGAACTGAATGAATGGGTGACTTACCACCACTTCAAAATGGAAGGAGTAAACTTCCTACAAGGTGTGTTAAGGAAAGGGGACTGACTGAGCCGCCTAGATCTCAAAGATGCGTACCTTGACATCCCAATCTGGCCACCACATTAAAAATTCCTTCAGTTCACTTGGGGCGGAAAGGTATGGCAGTTCTGCAGCCTTCCATTCGGTGTATCCTCAGCTCCTTGGTGCTTCACCAAAATTCTTTGCCCTGTAGCAGGATGGCTCAGGACAAGTGGAGTAAGACTAATATTCTACTTAGACGACATCCTTATAATGGCCCATTCCAATGAAATAGTATCACTACACATAGGCCTCACCATAAATCTGTTAGAACACTAAGGACCCCATTAATATGTCGGGCAGATCGCCACCACCCGCATGGCGGTGGCGATCCGCCCGACATATTCCCTCGCCCGCATGTAAATTTCCCCCGCCACATTACCATGGTGGGGGGATCCCAGCAGACGGTCTGCCGGTTTTCCGCCCGGTCGAAGAGTCGACCAGATGGAAAAGCTGAGAATATGGTGGCGGTGTCTGGTAGACACCGCCATCCATATTAGCATACATGTGCCAGAACTTAAAGGATAATCTTTACGTAGCTGCACGGGAACAGAGATGCTGGCTCCCAAATTCGCCCCGGGCAACAACCTAGAGCTCGGTAACGAGACTCCAGCCTATTACCTCAGGGGGGAAGGGGGTAATTGGATAAAATAATAAACAACAAGAAGAGACCCTCTCGGTTGGTTCCACTCGTCAGTCCGGCCTGCAGACCGCTATCTCTCTGGATCCTGAAGGAAAAAATAAATTGAGATTTACCTGGACCCAAGACCTCTCTCCCTCTCTCTCTTACACTGCCATATTCCCTACCTACCATTTGTTTCCAAGAGTCTTGCCCTCTCTTCTACTTCTTATTTCTTGGCACGGGATGTTTCTGTACTCTTTCCAAGTTGTTTCCTGTAATTCACAATTGTATTTCTTATTAAATCTCCAATTACCCTTTGCTAAGATCTTTTATTCTAAACTATTTATTCTCACTCACTTTTTGTTTGTTCTTCTGCTCTGTTATCCTAGGTGCCTTATTTTGCTCTTTGTTGCAATCTCTCTGTGAAGTAATAACACATAGTATACTAGTGATTAATCCTCTGTTTATTATTTCTGCCTATGACTATATTTTAGGCTTATTAGTTCTGACTTACTGATTGCTAAATCTGTGTTTATCTTGTATAATGTCCTCTTATTAATTTCAACTATTTTCTGTCTTCTTTTTGTCTCAGGATATTTTACAAGACTTATGTCATTCGTGTGACTCTTCGAATATTATGGTTTCTCTCCACACTGTGCTTGGTAGTATTCTTAATACATTAGCGCAAAATTTGCTTATTTCAAAACGAATAGTTTTGTGAACACTTATCTGGATTTTATTTCTTCTCTTTTACAGGTGCTCTACTTGCAGTTCAGACGGCTGGCAGAGATTCACGACATCCTGCTTAGAAAACCGCTGCTCTCGTGTTGCCGGTTACCGCTGCCGTCTTCTACATTTATTCTCCGACGGAGACTCGACGGGTGATGTCGGGTGATTGTTTCTTTCAGTAAACAACTATGCGTGCACACTTACGCTACTCGGGGAAAAACTGGAAACGTATTGGGAAGTTCTAACTAACACTTTTTCTTCACTGGGTTAACCTATAAATCTCCTCACAAACTCAAACTCTGAATCGCTTCCTCTCCAGGCAATGTCCTCGGTGAAGTGCGTAGATTTCTCTCATAACGCGCTTCACCTGGATTCTGCTGACAACAAGCTAAACACTAGACTGCTGACCACGGCTCGGGCTGGCGGTCATCTTGAGGTTCCGTTTTCTAATGTTCTCGGTCCAGGAGCCCACAGTTTGTCGTGATTTAACATAGCGACCTTTTGAATGCGTGACTGTCGCTACTTGCGCATCGAGGGACCTGACAACATGCGGGGACACGCCTTTCCGTGGCGGCACGAAAAGGCATGGGTTTCTTAGCATTGGGGGCCTGTGGGGGCCCACAGGGATTCTGGGAGTGGGGGTGCACAGGTACCCCCACATTTGACTGCACAACGTGGCAGGCACCGCGCAGTGCCTGTCACGTTGTACTGTCAAATGCACAACTTGCATTTCTGGCATTGCGGCGGGCGGTGCTGAAAGCACTGCCAGCCACAATGTCAGAAATGTGGGATGTGCCCGCCAGTGTGGCGTGTGCATCCTAATGGGATGTGCGGGACCACCGGACCCTTAGCGGGCGGTCCCATTTCCCGTGAGTATGGCGGGCACTAATGAGCCCTTAGACTTTATCATAAACAAAAAGAAGTCCTGCACAATCCCAAGCCAGGAAATGCAGTTCCTGGGCCTTGTTATAAACACAACATGAGGGCAATTAAAATTACCAGGGGAAAAGATAAGAAAAGTCCACAAAGAACTGAGGAAAATATTAGGGGTAAAAAGAATTCCCTCTACGAGCCCGAGCAAGGATTATGGGTCTCCTATCCTCAACGATTCAAACTATCTACCCAGGTCCCTTATACTTACCAGCTCCACAAAGGCTCAAAGCCAAAGCATGCAGAGCAGACCAATCATATTCCCAAATATTAACTCTGGACTCGGATTCAAGGAAAGAAATACTTTGGTGGTTAAAGAATGCAGAAGTTTGGAATGGGAGCATGATCTTCAGGGAAATGGGGAACAGTGATGAACTCAGATGCGAGCTTAGAGGGATGGGGGGCAAAATGTGACAACTTAATAACAGGAGGCCGCTGGATAGAACAGGAGGAGTTACACATCAACTGCTTAGAATTACTGCAGGCTTCTTTGCAGTCCTCTGCTTCACCAAAGGCTTAATGAAATGCTCTGTGATGCTACGAATGAACAACGTTTCTGCAGTCAGATATGTCAACAAGATTGGGAGACCCCAATTAAAAGGTCTCACGGATTTAGCCAAATTCTTATGGGGTTACTTCCTGAACAAAGGCATCTCAGTAGTAGCAGAACACATTCCGGGCATGAGCAACGGGGTCATGGATTGGTTCTCCAGGAATGTCAAAGATTCCAGCAATTTGAGGTTACACAAGGAAACTTTTCTTACCATCCAGTCAATAATTGGTTCCTTTGGGGTAGACTTCTCTGCAGACAGATTGAACACTCAATGACCAAAATTCTTCAGCTGAAAACCGGTCCCTCCGGCATTGGTGTTGGATGCCTTCCTTCAGAACTGGAAGGGGCTACCAGCTTATGCTTTCCCTCCATTTGTCATACTTCCGAGACTATTAATGCACGTTCACAGGAACAAAGATATCACAGTAGTAATAAAACCCCTCTGGAGATACCAAGCATGGTTTCCAATCTTAATGGAAATGAGACTAGACTTCCCGATCTTAATAACAACATCCAAAGGAATAATATTAGGAGAACTACACCCTCTGGTAGAGCAAGGTCTTCTGACCCTGATGGCCTGGAGGATTTCAGGAGACAGTGGCAGATCGCAGGCCTTTCAGCAGATGCTTTCAAGTCACACCGGAGTCATAGGCACCTGGCACAAGGAAAGCATATAGACTGGCTTGGGCGAAATGGGTTAGTTGGTGACTTCAATGGAATTATAATCGGTTTCAAATAATTTAGTTCATGTAATCAACTACCTATCCAAACTATACAACAGAAAGGGGATGATTGGGTATCAATTGTGCAGAGTCATGATTTATTCAGTTCAATATTGCTCTAAGAATAAGGTAATGGCCACCCACCAATTACAGAAGTGTAGACAAATCTACACTAATGTACACAAAAGAAGGGATATATCATGAGCAAATTCCACAACAATTAAATATAATTCTTAATGAATGTCGACACCATTATTCTTCTTTATTTCTTTTATGATTCTTACATATCAAGTATCCATCTGGTAACCGCAAAAGCAGAGTGCTCCAAACATATTCCTGTAGGACGCCGTCCTACTGGAATATATTTGGAGCACGCTGCTTTTACAGTTACCAGATGGATACTTGATATATAATGGATGCTGGAGAGACTCCACTAATGTCTCACGGATTGGATACTTACAGTACCTTGGAATGCGGCATATGAAATTATTTTACATTGGATAGTTGACATTTACTCTAGACCCCTGTGAGATTTTGGTCCTGAGGAAGTCTGTGGCTTACACCACAAAGAGAGAAAACACGTGTTGGCGGTTAGGACAATTGGTTTTGGAAGAATCATAAAAGAATAAAGAAGATAAAGAAGACTTATGGTGTCGACATTCATTAAGAATTGTATTTCATTGTTGTGTAATTTGCTCAGGATATATCCCTTCTGTTGTATTTGTCCAAACTATTCACATCAGGACTCTCTTACAGAAAAGTCAATGTTTATAGTTCAGCTATTGCAGCACACCACTGCCTTGTTGAAGGAGTATCTGTTGAACGAAACGTATAAACCCCAAAAATTATGCGAAGTATGAGGGTCCTAAACCCCCATTCTGTAAAAAAAATTCTGCTCCATGGCACATTGGAGTTGTTTTACAATTTCCAGCGGGTTTGGGTGAAAATTCTAAATTCTAAATTTTCCCTAAAAAAATATCCTACAAACTCACAATTTTAGTCTGCCTGGTACCCTCAGACGTAAAGAACTACCAACCCAAAGGTTTTTTTTTATTTAAAAAGACAAACTTAGACATTGTCAACTTCTATCTTTTACCCTCCTCAGAATGAAATACTTTGTGTGGTGAAATGCTTGCTGGAATATGAGGGAAAGACTAAGACCCTGAGGGGAATACTGATCAAATGCTCATAAATCACCTCATAAATCAGTCTCATCCCCCACCTTAGCTAGATGGTCAAGTAGATAATGAAAAAGCATGTATAGACGGTACTAAATTTCATGCACATTCCTTTTAGGGCGACTCAGCCTCCAAAGGGGAAGGCCGACAAGATATCTTTAGAACAGCGGATTGGTCCAATGAAACAATCTTTAAACGCTGTTATTTTAGACCTATTACAAGAGCTATTGATAATGTCTTAAATGCACTTTAAACTTACAAAATGCTAGCCTCTGTGTCATGCCACAACATTTAGATTTTGATTTTACTCTATATTATCCTTTACAAACATGTTATGAGTCTCGTAGTGGGCCATGAACAGATTGACCAGATCTGGAGCAAAGCCTGCGCCCGTAGCCTCTCCTATGATTTCATAACAGAAACAGTTGTCAAATTGAAAGTTCTTTTTGCCCATGTCTATTCACATTAGTGACACCAAGAACCAAGAGGAGAAATGTACCAGATGTTCATGTATGTCCATTAGCTCTGATATCAACTTTATGGCCTCTGTCTGAGGAATGTTGGTATAAAGTGATTGCATGTTCATAGTAACAGGGTTGTCCATCAATATGTTAAATGGAAACCCTTCAAAGGTATTGATAAAATGCATATTGTCCCTAATCTACGAATTAGTTAGGGGTAGGAAGGGTTTAAAAATGGATCTAAATATTAACACAGTGGCTCTAAAATAGAGCCACAGCCAGAGACAATGGGTCTCTCAGGCGGCTTTATTAATTGTTTGTGGATTTTCGGTAAAGTGTACAATGACGGTTTTCTCGGATGTGCTGAATTAAGGAACGCATGCTCATTTTTACTTAAGAAGTCCTGCTCTAAACCTTCCTCTGTGATTTCTTTAATCTTGCTTTTAAGTATACCAGTGTGACACTTTGATCTTTTTTTAACAAGTTATGCCACCCAGCTGGATCTGTATCTCCTCTCGATACTAAGTCACATCGTAAATGATTACGCCACCACCCTTATCAGCTGACTTTATTACCATCTCCATATTCTTTTTATAGTCTCCCATAGCCAAAGTCTTGCTGTAAGTTACATTGTACTTCACTTTCTTTCTCACTTTGCTGACTGCTTCTATGTCTTTGAACACCATCTTTTCAAATGCTAGAATTCCACTAGGCATGGTGTGGGATGGTGGCGTAAAAGCCGATGGTGGTTGAAGATCTGTGGCATCTTGTGAGAAATGTGATGTGTCTCTTGCAAAGAAATGATTCAGGTGAATTTTCCTGAAGAATCTTTGCATTTCTAACTACACCTCAAAGAAGTTAGGGTAAACAGTAGGAACAAAAGAGAGTCCCTTACTTAGAACTGATATCTCTTCAAGTGATAATCTGTAATTGGACAGATTAAAGATTTGGGCCATAGTTTGTGTGGTGGGGTTATTTTGTATGTTTCATGGTAGTGGTAGGCATATGTTGTCCTACCAGGAGTATTGCTGCTGCCTTGTTTGGCTTTCCCCATGGTCCTGATAGAAATGGATCTCCTCCACCTACCCTTCCTCTCCAACCCCTCTGGGGTCCTTTCCCCCTGTCTCTTGTATAAAAAAACTTGGGGATCTGGGTAATTTAATCCCCTTCGGTTGAACAATGAGCTCAGTCCTAGTGTCTAGTTGTCTGAAGACGTGTCTGAAGAGGTGGTGTACTTCCTGTAACCTCTTTGTCCTCTATTGACGCATCTGCTGGAATAGTCTTTTTTATAGTAATCCTTCCTTAGGTAAAGCTAAGTCAAATTCTTGTCAGATTTTGCTATATCCTTTGCTTGCTTGTCCAGTTTCTTTTGTTGGGTGACCAAGGTAAAATATGCAGATTTCTTTTGAGGGCTTCGAAGGCCTCTTTAGTGTTTGTGAGTGCAGTGCCATCTAGGGGTTCCCTTGTAAGCTCTTCAATTTCTTTTCCTAACTTGCTTATGTGTTGTAGTGCTGTGCCAATGTCCAACATCATCCAGTGCCTTGAGCATTGATTGGCCACAAAACTGAAATTATTTTTGTATTTCAGGTCCTCACCAAACATCACTGGTTCATTCTCACTTGTAATCCTAGCGGAATTACATTTGATTATAAGTATTCTCTCATCAAATGGCCATGCAAGTGTGTATGGAACAATTTTTTCTTTGCTTTGTAGTCTTGCAATCTTGTTGTGTAAAGCCTTCAATACTCTTGTCAGTATTTTACTGAGAAAAGAGGGGCCTTTTAATATTTTGTCAATGTAGTCCTCTGTGTAGGACTAAGTATTCTGGTCAGACATGCTATGAAATGAGAGATTATTCTCAGAAAAGTAATTCTGCTGAAAAAGCCCTAACAGTCTACCGACTGCCAAGTGTATTTAAATAGAAAAAGGGGCAACTCAGTAACCCAGAGACCCGGGCTAGACAACAGATAAACATTCAACTAGTACCTAAGGGGGCAGTGTAGCCCTTGACTACCACAGCAATAGTGTTATTTAAGAGAAAGTAGAAGAAACCTCTCTAATGAGTATGTTTCAGTTATGCGTTTTAGGGCATTTCTTTATACATATCTCATTTACGAATATATTTATCAATTCCCACAGTATAATATAATACTTCAACAAGGTGCTCGTAAAGACTAACAGTGCAGTGAGAGTGCTATATAGTGATTGATAAGTGCATTTATGCTATGTACAATATATTTTCATATTGCTGATAGATCATAGATTATTTTGGAATCCATACCCATGAAGCGTGTGTTGACATCCACCATCAAGATTCTTAAAAACACCGTAGACAAATGTTATTTGTCGATGTTTCGACCCCTCAACATAGGCATTTAGAGCGGGATCATCATCAGGATGAGAATGATCTAAAATGTATACACCTAACAGTAAGAATGGCTTGTGTCAGTATATGTAAACACACAGTGCAACCAATATATAACTACAGGTATCGTAAGGATATCATACGTACCAAAGGATTGGAGCATAAATTCCTTCAATGAAATAAATGTCAGACAGTTTGTCCTGGACCAACTTCAAAGTAGATATTTGACATGCTGTGTTACCCAAAGGAAAGGATCCTTATTATGAGTTAATTGCAACAGGTAAGGTACTCTCTACAAAAGTAGGGCCTTTGTGTAAAATGTAGCTTTGACGTCTTCATAACACTAACTATTCTGACAAGAAGCTGCACATGTCTCTAGTCATTTTGTTATAAAGATGTTCCCTAGATTCAGGCCAAGCCAATCCTGTACATTTCCATGTCTTCTGTGTGGTTCTTCCACTCAGGTCTCAATCAGATGGAATATATAAATGTCCTCCATGTGTATGCTACTGCGATCCACACAATTCAGTCCAACACCTGTTCCACCAGACAAATCACAGCAACATTGCCTTTCCAAGGATCTAAATAGTATCCAAGCCCTAAGCAGAAAAGTAACTGGGAGTTCTGGTGTCAAGACCTAAATACGCTGTCTCTTACCTTAGAGATGACAGGAATTCCTGTAGACAGCGTAGTGGTTTTCGCAGAGACGCAAGGGACCAACTTCCCAAAAACTCTAACCAAAACTTGCTGACTAGATTTACAGCTAAGCATTAACTATAACTTTCGGGAGGAGGGCCGGTACTGGACGTTGACTGGAGTATTATGCGTCTGGCTGTCGACCTGCGAATTAACAAGAGCATACAACTTACTATCCAATTCTAGCTTTTCAGTATTCCTACTTAAAAGCTGGTCCACCCTCTTCCCTATTTAGAGAGCTAAGAATCTACAGAGCTGAATCCTACCTGCGAACAGTCTGGTTCTATCCACCGTACAGTATTTCTTGTCTTGTCAGGAATGGAGTCTTGGAGTTGTCCTCTATAGATGACTTGGAACTTTACAGATTAGAAGTCTGTGAAGTCTGTGAATAAATAAATAACTATTAAAAAATAAGTCTTTCCCAATAGTTCTCTTTCTCCTCGTTCTCCCTCCCCTGTTACCTAAACTTACTTGAAAATTAACTCCTCTCAAGATTAAATGGTGGGTTCTGATGAGTTCTTGTGTATCTTACCTAAGAAAATGAAATACACCAAGAAAAGCGACAACTCGTGCATATGTAACTCACAATGACCTTCTTGTGAATACTCCTAAACTCCTAAACAGAAATGTAACTCACAATGACCTTCTTGTGAATTACTCCTAAACAGAAATCAGATTTGTGCACACTGTAACTCACAATGATCCTATTGTGAATAAACAGGCTCTAAAAGAAATCACAGATATACAAATAGCCCCAAAAGACACCGATCATAGAAAAGTCTAGTTCAAATCCAATCAAAAAAGAACTTTCTTTCTTGCGTTGGGCGCCTTGGAAGATCTTTCGAACAAACAAAACTTAGCTTAAAGTCTTCTTGCGCTGGTCGTGATGATTGCAGAGCTCTTAGCAAAGTTCTTCTTTCCTTGCACTGGACAAGATGTTCACTGGGCTCAGGCGATGCTCACACGATGTCCTCCGGTGGAGCGCTAGAAGCAGGGAATCCGCTGACAGAAACTCACGTAGTTGCCCTCTTGAAAATCAGAGGCAAAGCGAGTTCCCGAGGTCTGGGTGCGGTTTAAATACCGACCGCACCCAGAGAAAACGTGCGCTCGCACGTTTTAACAGCCTTCGGCTTTCCGCGTGCAGAAGGCTTTCTAACAGCAAGGTTAAACAACGTGAAATACCTCAGATTAAATCATGAAAATGCCTAACCAAGGTCACAATGTAAAATAACATAGAAATTGTATGACAACAACATTTATTGCAATTTCTCTTGTAAAATGTATCTCAAATCTTTACACAAATACACAAATACATTAAGAGGTGCTGGTGCACGGGACAGGGGTGGGTTTTTTCAGATGGGAAAATAAAGTTATGTACTGGATGTACATGACTGATGAGCATTATGCAGGCTTCCACTAGAAAGGGACAGGAGAATCGTGACATCTGGTCCTGGTAAGATGCCTCCTCTTAGTTGATGCTACATGGTGTGACGATAATTTGAACAGGGAACTGCAATATATGTTGCAACCAAGTAGGGCACTTTTCACACAGCACACAGATCCTTAATCTGTAATCACAGACAACGTATACCAATGGCTAGTTGATCTTCTTTACAACTGCAGCAACCCATGTCTTTGACGTGATCACCCCGTTCTGCCCTATAAGTACCACCTAGCTGAACCTTTGACTCTCTAACCCCTGACAGCTAGATGTGGGGAAAGTCTCTCGCCATGGTTTCAACCAAAGTGAGAATGACAGTAGAACTCTATATACAAATATTATTTATACATTTTCAGGAATAACAGTAATCTTCAAGAAAGTTAAACCTGTCTCGAAAGTCAGACCTATAGCAAATCTTCAGGCATACCAAGGCTACATTTGTGACTAACCAGCCTTCTACACTCAGACATTAACTAATGTCCATTAGTTGAGGGGGTGAGAACCCACCTCAATTAATATTCAGAATGTTACACCTGACATCCTTGGTATGATTTCCCCTACTTTTTGCCTTCTGACTTCCTGTTTTGCTCACTTCACTGTTGCTGCTTTAAGATTCTGAGTACTTTATCACTGCTAACCAGTTCTAAAGTGCATATGTTATGTACTCAAAACATGGTAACATTGCCTTATCCGCAATTGGCACATATAATTTACTGATAAGTCCCTAGTAAAGTGCATTATATGTCCACAGGGCCTGTACATTAAATACTACAAGTGGGCCTGCAGCACTGCTTGTGCCACCCGCTTCAGTGGCCCTTTAAACATGGCTCAGACCTACCACTGTAGAGCCTGTGTGTGCAGTTTAAAATGCCATTTCAATCTGGCTAGTTAACCTACTCTTTTATTACATATAGATCACCCTAAGGTAGGCCCTAGACAGCCCTATGGGCAGGGTGCACTGTATTTAAAAGATAGGACATGCATTTTTGAGTTTTATATGTCATGCTAGTGAATAGATGAAAAATGTGTTTTTCATTACTGCAAGACCTATCTCTCCCATGGGTTAACATTGGGGTTAGTTTAAATAAGCTTTTAAGGGGTGTGGCCAAGATGGCGGTCTGCTAGGTCGCACGTCTCAGAGGCTCCTCGCTCCTGGCCTTCTTGCCCGGTCAAATCTCTGCACCAGACCCCCGATCAGCCATCACAGACGATGGAACAGTGTGCAGCAGTGGATCGGCAGTCCTGGGAGCAGGAATTGCAGAGCTGCGACCCTGATCAGAGCTCCTGGGTGGCCTGACGTGAGAGGACAGGGGCGCAAGACAATGGCGCCCAGGCCGGGCCGCGCCTAACGCCGCTACCGGGGCAGTGCCTGGGAGGCCCTCAGCAGAAGAGACAGTACCAGCGGCGGCTGGCGCACATCAGGAGCAGGTGAGCGCCCTAAGCAGCGGCAGTGGTGCAGGGACAGAAGTGGATCGGCGCCATACGGGGCCAACGATCCCCCTCGAAATTCAGGGCAGCCGGTGGAAAGAATACGGAAGCACGAATAATGGATGCCTGAATGAGCCTAATAGCACCGCCACCCGCAGAGCAGCGGCAAAGTGTCTCCTGACAGCAGCGGTGCGAGGAAATTTGCATCAAGGCCGGGCCTCGCCTAACGCCGCTACCGGGGCAGAACCTGGGAGGCCCTCGGTGGCGATAACATCAGCGGCTGGTGCACGTCTATTGCAGGTGAGCGCCCAAAGCAGCGGCAGCGGTTCAGAGACAGGCGCGGATAGGAGCCAAGCGGGGCCAGCGATCCCCCTAGCAATTCTGGGCAGCCGTTCGGGAGAGCACAGAGGCACAAAGTAATGGCATCTGAATGAATCTGAGGGCACCGCCAAACCACAGAGCAGTGGTGAAGAGTCCCTTGACGACAGTGCTGGTGGCTGCAGAGTGTGGGAGGGGGATAAACACAACAGCAGATGCCAAATGTGGGGGCCCCTGCGGGCGGCAGAGCAGACCTGGCCACGCTGAGGGCCCTGCAGCGCTTCTCCAGAGAGCGACAGAGCCTGCAGCTATGACCGCCCATAGCTAGGAGCGCGCAGGGCCTTGTGGGAAGGCCTCCTACAGTGAACTCGAAAGAAGGGGCCTCAGCGATTGGCAGACAGCAGCGTCAAGAGGCTCTCATCAACAGAGATGCGAGGCAAAGTGGTGAGAAGGGGGACCAGCGCAGCAGCAAAGAGGCTCATACCCGACCAAGGCCATCGCCTGGCGAAGGTGTGGGGGCATAAGCAGACGGCCAGTGGAAGAGATGGGCACAGACCGGCATAAGACTGATGGAGGGCCACTGCTCCAAAGTGGTCTTGGGCCCACCGAGTCCCCCTGTAAGGAGAGGAGGCACTGGTGGAAGCCGGATGTCCTTGGTGAGGAAGAAGGGGGAGAGTTCCCTGAAGGAGATGCTCCCCAAAGGCTCCCTGTCTGGGGAGAAAGGGGGTAGAATGTCCCGAGCACCAAAATCACACGCAGAACCAGAAGAGGGAGATTTCCTGATTACGCGCTCTTTCCTCGAATCGCTTTTGAACACCTTTCGAGAGGACTTCCAAATACTCGAAAGCGAGGTGGTGGGAGAGGTGAAGGAGATCTGCCCCGACGTTGACGCGATCGGGGTGAGAGTAGCTGCTATTGAAGATCGCAAACAAACTAAAGACGAGGAGATCAAGCAACTTCAGCAGGAGATGATACAGTTTGAGGCGGAATAACATCTGCGTCAGGGGCCCCTCGAAGGCAGAGGGGTCTGATGTGGCTCACTACCTCAAGGGACTGTTCAGAGAAATTCTGGGAGAGACACAAGACTGTGAAATCCGCATTGACCGGGCACACCGTGTGGGCCTGGCGAGACATGCTCCTGCCCCTCGGCCAGACATACTTGCCTTCCTACCGCACTTCCCTCTTAAAGAGCACATACTGCGAGAGGCCAGGTCGAAACAACCCCTCAAATACCAAGGACACTCTATAGCACTATACCAGGATGTGGCCTCCATCACACTACAGAAGAGGAAGGACTTTAGAAAGGTGACTGCTCATCTGAGAGAACAGGGGGTGGATTATTCCTGGGGTCACCCTTTTCGCCTGATATTCAAGTGGAATGGCAAGCTATACCAACTCAGGTCCCTCCAAGAAACTTGCAAGATCCTCGGTTTGGAGCACCGGAGGCTGGACGAAACACCCAGCCGCACGCAGAGGTCATTGGGGGGAGGATTGGCAAAGAGTGGGCCGCAGATGCTCATCCACCCTTGGACTACGACCGGACTCTGACACTATAGCACAGGAGAGACGGGAGGCCCTAGAAACAGTCATTAATTATACCACCTCGACGGTTCACCAGTGACTTTAACAGGGGTGTCAGATGGCAGTGAACTTGAGATAACCGGGGTGGGGGGCCAAGGGCGGGGGGCCCGAGACACTTGGACCACACGTACTCCCCAATTTTCTATCTCCCACATGCCCACGTCCTCCAACGATGGGTAATGGACTATGTTGGAACCCTGGGGTTCTTCAGTTGGGGTTAGGGATGGAGCGGGAGGGATCCGGGAGGTCATGGTAACGGGGGAAAAGCAACGGATGGAGGGAGGGTGGGAGAGAGCGAGATGGACTTGGGATGGGCACCAGGGGCACTGTTTCATGCTTGTTTGTTGGGTTTTGTTGGGGTTAGGAGGGAATCTGCTGTTCAGGGCGGGATCCAAACAAGGGCCTGGTTCACAGACAAACGATGTCAGGGCATAAGGGGATCTCCATGTAGATAAGGTGACCAGGCTTAAACAGATACAGCAGATTCAACCCCTGACTGTGTCATGTCGAGATCCACACTTCAGATAATCACCCTTAATGTGAAGAGGCTAAATAACCCCATTAAGAGGAGAGCCATCCTGTCCTACCTAGAGAATTCAGGGGCAGCTGTGTGCCTCTTACAAGAGACCCATTTCCTCCCCAAAGATTGGCACCGGATGAGGTGCGAAGCCATTCCACAACAATTCTACTGCTTCACACTGGATGAGAAAGCAGGGGTGGCCTTAATGATTGCCAGAACATTCCAGGGTACGGTGGGCGACAAGGTGGCAGAAGTAAAAGGCCGTCTACTGGCCTACAAACTATGGGTGGGGGGTGCTTCCCTAGTAGTGGGCTCCTTCTATGCCCCAACTCAGTACAAGAAAACGTCCTTAAGGCGGCCCTGTCAGACGTCCTACGCTCACAAGGCAGGAGACTAGTGGTTGGGGATACCTCAACCTGTTTATGGATGTGGAGAATGACAGGCCAGGCCAACGTTACGGCCAAACGGGTGCACTGTCCAAAACAGAGAGGGAATGGCTGAGAGACAGGGGTTTGGTGGATGTATGGTTGGTGGCTCATCCTCGAGCCACACAATTTTCCTTCTATTCCAATGCACACCATACATACGCCACACTAGATCATTTCATAGGCTCTACGGAACTGAAAACACTAGTAGATACAGTGAACATTACACCAGTAGCACTCTCAGACCACGATGCAGTGACATTGACTCTTTCTATGCCCCCAAATCACATACCGACAGGGACGTGGCGACTTAGGGAGAACCTGCTTCAACGAACGGGAGTGCCTCAGCAACTCCACAAATGCATTACTGACTACCTAGCAATGAATGACTCCTTGGACACTCCTGTAGCGGCACTATGGGGGGCTCTCAAAGCCGTTGTGAGAGGTGAACTAATCGCCAAAGCCAGAGAGCGTAAGGAATAGAGGGACCTTCTCACAGCACGAGTGGTAGAACTAGAGAGGGTACACAGTCAAACCTGTGCGCCCAGTGTGTGGCGCCAATTGAAAGCAGCAAGAGTGCAATTAGTGAGTCTTGACCTAGACAGAGCCGAATACTCAAACACTCCTACTATATAGGGGGCGACAAAACAGGGCGTCTCCTAGCAAGTAAACTCAGAGCCCGCACCCAAAGCTCAAAAATTCTAGCTCTTCAGAATGCCAGAGGAGAGACAGCTGGACGCGACAACGAGATTGCAGAAATTCTCCGGGACTTCTACTCCACATTGTTTGGTAAAGACTGACAACTGAGCGCAGACGGGGATGCCTACCTCCAGAGAGCCGCCACGACGGCACAGAACACAGCAGGGGCAGAAGCTCTGGATGCACCTATTAGGATTGAAGAAGTGTAGGGGCAATTTCTCGTCTCACGCCTTTGAAATCGCTGGGGCCCGATATCTTTTCAGCAGGATTCTATAAATCCCTCTGCCCCGATCTTAACACTGCTTTTTCAGGGTCGTGGAACCATCCCCCCTGATATGCTGGCCGCTGTTATCGTAGTCATTCCTAAACCCGGGAAGGTCACGGCCCATTGTGGCTCATAACGCCCTATTTCCCTTCTCAATTTGGATTTGAAGCTGTTTACAGGGGTCCTAGCGGCCATATTGGCCCCACGTATTTCCCGTATCATCGAACCGGACCAATCCGGCTTCATCCACAATCGCCAGAGCAGTGATAAAACCAAACAAATACTGCACCTTATAGACAAAGCCCACCACACCAAGATGGATGCTCTACTGTTGTCCGTCGACACCGAGAAGGCCTTCGACAGAGTAGATTGGGGTTTTTAGGCAAAACACTAGCACACTTTGGCCTTGGGGACCAATTCAGGGCCTGGATGGCGCGCTGTTATGAAAGGCCCAAGGCTACGATCAGGGTAAATTGGATAACCTCACTGCCTTTTGAGATCCAGAGGGGCATGAGACAGGGATGTCCTCTTTGCCCCTTCTTTTCACGCTCTACATGGAGCCCCTAGCACAAAGGATCAGGGACAATCCTGATATCTTAGACATCCCATTCAGAGAAGAGAGACATATGGTGAGCTTGTACACCGATGACATTCTGGCAACCTTGGAGTCCCCTGAGTGCTCTGTGCCAGCTTTTCTCCGGGAATTGGCCTCCTTTGGCCAGGTCTCCGGTTTTAAGATAAACGTAGGGGAAATCTTACCTAACCTTGGCCGAAATGAGGACCTGCCCAGGGAAGGACAAATGCCCTACGGAGAGACCCAGACCCAAGACACAATCACTTAACTGGGGATAGATCTAGCTCCTTCTATTGTGCGGACAGTCACGCATAATTATACCAAACTCCTCTCCCAAATACAGAAAGGCAATGGCAAATTGTCACTACTTGGCCGTATTGCAGCTATAAAAATATCTATCCTACCCAAAGCACTATATGTTTTCCAGACCCTACCAGCCTGGCCCCCACCGAGGTCCCTCCACAAGTTAAAGAGAGCAGTGTTTAGAGATCTTTCCCATAGACCTCCAGATGAAGGAGGGCTGGGTATCCCAAATTTCCTGGAATATTTTAGGGTGACACAACTTAGGCATTGAGTGGAGCAGACCTGAGCCTGAAAAAAGGTGACTATTCCAGGACCGAGTGCTAGTGAGGCTCTTTTTATGGAAGGTGCCCTTCTTGAAGAGGCCAGATAGACCACCAAATCTCAAGGGTTCTCCAATCACGAACACAGTGCGACGATTCTGGGACACAGTTGCCGTCAAATGCGGGCTAACATCTTTCCCCTCACCATTAAAACCCCTATTTGATAGCCCAGAGTTTACACCAGAACTAGAGGAGCGGGCGTTCTCTGAGTGGCGGGTCCCTGACTGCAAGTCAGCAGGACATTTCTTCGATTTGGAGGGGTTCCTCCCATTCTTGGAAGTGAAATAATCCTATGCAATAACAGCACTGAACCGATTCCAGTACTTCCAACTCCGTCATTGGCTCCTCCACCCCGACGTACGGCCACTAGTGAGTAGAAAGCTCATGACCTATGTGAAATGGCTCATAACTAAATACTCTGACAAGGAGATGATCTCTGAACTATTCAATATGCTTCGTCCTCCAGCCTCCTCCTTGCCCTCAGTGGGGCAAAAACGTTGGGTGCGGGAACTGGGAAGAGATATGACGGAGAAAGAATGGTGTGATATCTACTTCAGGGCCAATCACACGGCCCGCAATATGGCCAGTAGGGAGTCAGCGGTAAAAGGGGCCACGTATTGGTATTTGACACCGGCCAGACTGAACAAAGGGAACCCGGACCGTAGTCTGGCATGCTGGCGACCCTGTGACGCGCAGGGTACTCTAACTCACCTACTTTGGGACTGCAGGAATTGACGGGGTACTAGGCCGCCATCCTAGACAACATCAACAGACAATTTAAGACCAAAATCCCCCACATTCCTGCCTGCACAATCCTGGGGCTTCCTGACCCAATTACATATCCACTGTAGTCCATCAGGGGGAAACAGATGGGCCTGGCGCTAGGAGCAGCTGTCCAACATATCCTCTCCCTATGGGGCACACGGACCCGACCGACCCACACAGGTTGGCTACATAAATTATGATATATCCTAGGCATGGAACAAATTCAAGCCACTCTAACAAATTAAGCAGATTCATTCAGAACCACCTGGCTTCCCCTACTGTCCTTGCTAGAACTGAATGAGGTAACATTTCCGAAATACCTTCGCCTTCTCAGGCTCACCGAAGCACAGTCAACGGTCGAGGTCACCTGATCTGCTACCCAAAGATGACCCTTTACGTAGGGCCCTAAAGAGGCGTATTCTCTGCATACCGGTTCAGGGGTGGGGGGGAGGGTGAGGGAGTGTGTTTTGTTTTTTTAGACTTTTTATAATGCTTGACTGGGTCAGACTCATGTCTTATATTGACAGTGACTGCCCCCCTGATTGCACCAGAAAGACTTCCTGGGGCTCCTACATCCTGGGGCTCCTACATGTATATGTTGGTCTGGCCAGATTGTGGGGCGAAGGGATTTCCTGATGACAAAATATGGGAATGCCCGAAGGATGCAATGTGCTTATGCTTGAAAATCAATAAAACAAAGTTAACCATAAATAAGCTTTTAAGTGTAATTTTCACTTGCTAAAAGATAGAGATTCGGAATTTGGTGTCTCTGGTCTCCCACTTTAAAATCACAACTTATGGTTTAGTAGATTTTAAATTGTAAGTCTGAAAATGGCATTTTTAGAAAGTTGGCATTATTTCACTTTAACCATTTTGTGCCTCTGCCTATCTGTCTCTGGACACACATCTGAGTTGGGTGACAGCTGGTCTTTGTGCATTTCCCCTGGACACTCACACAAAGGGAGAAGGGGTGTGTCATTTGCATCCTGATTGTCCATCGCCAAGCTAATGAGCCTTCCTGAGGCACATTCGGGAGGGAGGAGCTGACACTCGCACCTAAATAGGTATATGCCTGTCTCCACACGAAGAACTGCATACACTCCTCTAATGAGACTTGAAACAGCGTATAGAAGACAAGGACTGTGTGATCTTCAAACGCCTTTTTAAAGTCTTTCCCACTTCAAAGGCACATTTGGGTATAAGTACTGGGCCCCTGACACCACCAAATTAGAACCTTGCTGGAACCAAGGACATTCTGCCTGAAAGAAGAGCTGCTGTGCTGTAGGAGGGACTGCCACTTTGCTACCTGCATTCCTGTACTGTCCTGCTGCCTGCTGATTGCTGTGCTGTAGAAGGGACTGCCACTTTGCTACCTGCTCTGTTGTGTTGGCCTGCTGCCTGTTGCTTCTTGCCTGGGAGTGAGAATGACTGGACCTGTTCACTACATCCTTCAACCCAAGTTTCTCCAAGAGCTTGTTGGATTGTCTCCTGTTCTCTGAAATCTCAGGTTCATAAAGAACTTCTTTAAACTCTGCTGATGCTACTGGAATCTGCCGTCTGTGAGTCCTACCCTTGCCTGAGGGGCCCCCTCCAGTCCTGTTCCGCAGAAGGGGATTTTGCAGCTGTTATCTGCAAAAATCAATGCAGTGACACCTTTGTGATGATCAGAACCCTGCAGTGCCCTCCAGCGCTGTGTCGATTCAACGACGAAGCATTTCCTGACTGTGAGGTTAGATGACGACGCAGCGCAGATCAGAAGACACTGCTGTGAGGCTTGACTTCAAAGCAATGGTGATCCTTCGACACCGACTGCGAGGCGAGGTTCCAACAAATCAAGCAGACTGTGGTAATCGGAACTGACACATCGAGGCTTCGACATCGACACTTGCACCATACAAAGGTACTTTTTCAGCAGGCCCTCTGTGGGTTGTGTAGTCGGCTTGCCTTCTGTCACGGTTGGCCTTAACTTTGAATTTACCCTGTCCTAGTGTGACCTCAAGTAACCTTTCAGCGCTATTGACTTCTAAGCAGTGTTTTGGGATTTCATCTTTAAAAATTATTATCTCGACTTCTACTTATTGGATATTTGTCGTTTCGGTCTTGTTTTACTCAGATCAATATTATCTATTTGTTTTAATTGGTGTGTAGTTTTTTACTGTGTTTTCACTGTGTTACTGTAATTTAAGTTTTGCACAAATACTTTACACAGTGCCTCTTAAGTTAAGAGTGACTGCTCTGTGCCAAGCGACAAGCCGGTGAGCACAGGTTAATGTAGGTTTTGTATCTGACTTACCCTAACTAGGATTGTGTCTCCTATTTGGGCAGTGGGTATACCCTGCCAAATTGAACCCTCAATTTCTAACACACAGTATGTGTCTGGGTGAACCACAAAAATCACTAAATAAATCTTTGATTAACCTTCTGGTAGCTTGGCACAACACAGTCAGGTGTAGCTTAAAGGCAAAGTGTAACATATTTATGCAGCAACGAACAGTACCATAGTCAAAACACAACACAAGAAATGTCCCAAACAAACTTAGAAACAGAGAGAACAGTTTAATAAATTAAATGACACCAAAATTATAAAGTTCCAATCAGTAGAATTGGAGTTATGAATTTTAAAGTTTAAAGTGAAAAATAGTGCCAAAAAGAACAAAGCACTTACTAGAGTTATCTGGTTGAGTTTAACCGGGTCAAATTCTAAAGTAATGGCCAACTGCAATGGAGCATGGTTCAGATATAGGGATGGGACCAGGTTTGTCCTAGTGGACATTTTACCTTCAGTGTTAGAAAGTTTTATGGAAAAAGTGGTTGTCGACTGGCCGTAAACGGGGCAGGCTGCAAGCTGGAGCTGAGGAATGGTTAGACAGGGAGCTGTTAGATGAGGACTGAGGAAAACAGAGACAATTTTTAGTTGGGCCGGGTGAAGCCATCAAAGAAAGCTGTTGGCACCACTCAGGTGGTGCTCAGTGCTGGGTCCAGTGAAGCTGTCAATCAGGTGCTGCTCGACGTTAAATCCAATGGCAATGGCAACAGAAGTTGTCTGTCCCACATCCGGTGATGCTTGAAGTTAGGCCGGAAGGAGTACTCTGGGACCAAGGGTCACGGACCTTGGAGACAGTTAGGGTTAGGGGTCAAGACTCACTCCACCAGAGGTCAGCAGAAGGGACTAGGTCAGGTCCAATGTGAACTGGACAGCTGGGTTGCAGCAAAGGCTTCTCCTCAGGTACTTAATAAGCTTATTGCGTTTCTGTAGTTCCCACAGGAGGTCAGCCAACTGACCCTTGGAGACACTTCTGGTATCCTTGGTTTAAGGCACACAGGTCCAGCCTTCCTTTCCGATTTTCAGATAGCAGAGCAGTCGAGGTTGAGGAGTGGTCTAATTTCAAGTTCTGTTGATTTCACATTTATGCCCATTTGCCAGCCTGTGAATGGGGACACCCCTTTGTCTAACTCAAAAACTGGTTCTGGTCAGTTCCTCCTTTTCCACTGGGTGTGATTTAGTCAGTGTCAGGGCTGGCCGTTTGAAGCGTAAATAGGAGAGGGGCACAGGGCCTCCCTAGCCATCCTTTCAGGAAGACCCACACATTCCCACACCCAGGTCCTTCGTACACTGTCATGAAGCAAATACACATTTCACCAAAGGAGAGTCATTAAGAGTCTGGTGATCCTGGGCACTGGCACAAAGGCACATTTGTCATAGGTAAGAAAATGCCTACTTTCTAAAAGTGGCATTTTCCAAATAGTTAGTTAAAATCCAACTTGATTATTATATTGTATTTTGATTTACTATTAAATTGAGTCCTTGAATCATTTTTCTAGCTAGTCTCAAACTGAAGTTACACAGTATAAGGAGTTATAATGTAACCCATGCTTTTCTATGGGGGAGCCAGCTTTGCTATAGTGAAAAACGGCGTTGGAGTTTTTTTAATGCCAAAGCATTTAAAACTTAAGTGTACATTTCTTACTTTTTAAATACAATGCACTCTGCACTAAGCTTCTTTAGGGCCCACCCTGGGAATGACACTGGGAATGACTTATAAGTATTAAAAGGGATGGTTTCGGCCTGGCAAAAGGTTTATTTTGCCAGGTCAAAATGGCAGTTTAAAAGTACAGGCTGCAATAGCAGGCCCGAGACATGTTTTACAGTGCTATTTTATTGGGCGGCACTATGAGTGCTGCAGCTCACTATAGCATTTAATGTACAGGCCCTAGGAACATATAGTACCATTCAGTAGGGGGTGTGCAATGGAATTAAATGTGCCAATTACTGGTTTACCTTGCTTATAAGGGAGAGCACAAGCATGTTACCACGAGTTACCAGGAGCAAAGTGCACAGAGCCCTTTGGCAAACAAAAATTTATTCAGTCGAAGAAGGCAAAAACCTGTAGCAATACCACGCAAAAGACTGTCATTTCCAACATTCCACAATAGTCAGGATACAATTTCATACTTTCCAATCACTTGTTTAACCTGACACCATTGTCTAAAAGCACCCACAGCAAGCAGTCTGCAAAACTGACTAATAGGTTCATATTAAAGAATGAGAAAATAAAAGAGGCCTTGGCTTGGATTCATAAGGAGCATGACCTTAAAGAAATTGCCTCTTTGCCATTACACTTGTCATGTCAGTGATGAAAATGTTAGTCCACTGTTTCCACTTCTTTTGAATGTTTACCTACAGCCACTCTGTTCAATCATCTATGAACATCAGGGACACTTGTACTGTCATACAGATGACACCAAACAGATGGTGTGCAGATGGGTGCTGCAAATCAACTTTCAGCACCTGGCCATTATCTTCATGAAGTCCAAACATGGGTGGAACATATTTGTCTTCATGTAAATCTGAGCAAATCCAAATTAATCCAGAGAAGGAGCACATACATTTCCTCAATACTTTACCCCTTTTGGCTTCTTTTAATTCTGGCACAGCAAATCATAACCCTGTGGATACCTTGGGTGTCCTTAATGAACCTGCACTGACTGCTTCTTTAGGTTTGTGGAGTAGTAAATTCTGCCATTTTAAAATTATTTTTATTGAAACCAATTGTCTAAAACATCCCAACTCTTGGGCACCATGTGGTAGTGAAGGCGATGCTGAACTCCTGCCCAGACTGCGGTATCTCTTTGTAAGTGGAGGACCCCCCTTGTCTCTGGTAAGAACTCCAAAGTATTTAGAATGCCTCCATAAGGCATTTGTATGTGTGCCACATGTGCACACATGCACATTTCAGGGGTGCAACAGGGTGTCCTTTAAACACCCTGGCACCCTTGAAATACCTCCCGGTATTACCGATTCGGTGATACCGAATGTCTTCACATTCATTCCTATGGGCCTCCAAGCCCGTATCAATCAATCATCGCATTTATATAGCGCACTACTTACCCAGAGGGTCTCAAGGCGCTGGGGGAGGGGGATCTGCTACTGCTCGAACAACCAGGTCTTGAGTTGCTTCCTGAAGGCGAGGTGGTCCTGGGTCAGGCGGAGGTGGGTGGGGAGGGAGTTCCATGTCTTGGCGGCGAGGTAGGAGAAGGACCGTCCCCCTGTGGTGGCTCTACAGATGCGGGGGACGGCGGCGAGGGCGTGGCTGGTCGATCGAAGCTCGCATTTGGGAGCGTAGAAGTTGAGGCGGCTGTTGAGGTATCCTGGGCCTTGGCTGTGTAGGGCTTTGTGTGCATGGGTGAGGAGACGGAAGGTGATTCTCTTGTTGACCGGGAGCCAGTGCAGGTCTCTCAGGTGTCCGGAGATGTGGCTGCGACGGGGGATGTCCAGGATGAGTCGTGCTGAGACGTTCTGGATCCGCTGGAGTCTCTTCTGGAGTTTGGCGGTGGTTCCGGCGTAGAGGGTGTTGCCGTAGTCCAGACGGCTGGTGACGAGGGCCTGGGTGACCGTCTTTCTGGTCTCGGTGGGGATCCACCGGAAGATCTTACGTAGCATGCGCAGGATGTTGAAGCACGACGAAGAGACGGCGTTGACTTGTCTGGTCATGGAGAGGGAGGAGTCTAGGATGAAGCCCAGGTTGCGTGCGTGGTCTGTTGGTTTGGGTGCGCTGCCTAGGGCGGGGGGCCACCAGGAGTCGTCCCAAGCGGCGGGTGAGGATCCCAGGATGAGGACTTCCGTCTTATCTGAGTTCAGTTTCAGACGGCTGTTCTTCATCCATTCGGCTACCTCTTTCATCCCTTCGTGAAGGTTGGCTCTGGCGTTGGCGGGGTCGTTGGTAAGGGAGAGGATCAGCTGGGTGTCGTCGGCGT
The DNA here is from genome assembly GCF_964263255.1 of Lissotriton vulgaris. Classification (NCBI taxonomy): domain Eukaryota; kingdom Metazoa; phylum Chordata; class Amphibia; order Caudata; family Salamandridae; genus Lissotriton; species Lissotriton vulgaris. The sequence continues at coordinate 704,045,686 of NC_141685.1, read as the reverse complement.
AGGAGATGATGTTGAGGTTGTGCTGGCGTGCGATGTCTGCGAGGGGGCTCATGTAGATGTTGAAGAGGGTTGGACTGAGCGAGGAGCCTTGAGGGATGCCGCAGATGACTTCGGTGGCTTCAGATCTGAACGGAGGGAGGCGGACTCTCTGTGTCCTTCTGGCGAGGAAGATGATCCACTCCAGTGCCTTCTCCTGGACTCCGACGTTGCTGAGGTGTTGTACTAGGGTACGATGGCAGACAGTGTCGAAGGCCGCGGAGAGGTCGAGGAGGATGAGGGCCACTGTTTCTCCGTTGTCAAGCAGCGCTCGGATGTCATCGGTGACTGCGATCAGGGCGGTCTCGGTGCTGTGGTTGGCCCGGAAGCCAGACTGCTAGGGGTCGAGGGATCTGTTTGTCTCGAGGAAGGCGGCCAGCTGCTTGTTGACGGTCTTCTTGATGACTTTTGCAGGAAATGGGAGCATTGAGATGGGGCGGTAGTTTTTGAGGTCGGTGGGGTCAGCTGATGGCTTCTTGAGTAGAGCGCTGAGTTCGGCGTGCTTCCAGCTCTCCGGGAAGGTAGCGGTGTCAAAGGAGGTGTTGATGATGTCCCGCAGGTGGGGTGCGATGACAGTGTCGGCCCTGTTGAAGACGTGGTGAGGGCAGGGGTCGGTCGGAGATCCGGAGTGGATGGAGTTCATCGTGCAGACGGTGTCTTCGGTGCTGATCGGAGTCCAGGCGCGGAGGGTGGTGGTGGGGGGCGGTGGTTCGGTCGTGGTGTTTGTCGGTTGAGTGCTGAAGCTGTTGTGTATGTCCGCGATCTTGTTGTGGAAGTAGGAGGCGAGGGAGTTGCAGAGGTCTTGCGAAGGGGTGATGTCGTTGTTTCCGGCGTTGGGGTTGGAGAGCTCTTTGACGATGTTGAAGAGTTCTTTGCTGTTGTGTGCGTTGTTGTCCAGTCGTTCCTTGAATGCAGTTTTCTTGGTGGCGCGGATGAGTTGGTGGTGTTTTCGGGTGGCGAGCTTGAGGGCAGTCATGTTGTCCGGTGTTGGGTCTCTGCGCCAGGTTCTCTCGAGGGCTCGGCAGTTCTTCTTGGAGCTCTTGAGTTCGTCGGTGAACCATGGGGCTTTCTTGCTACCGGGTCTGCTGGGCGGGGTCCTCAGGGTTGCGAGCTCGTCTGCGCAGTCGCTGATCCACTTCGTGAGGTTGGTAGCCACCTGGCTAGGGTTCGTTGTGCTGGTGGGAGGGTTCATGCTCAGGGAGGACGCGAGCTGGTCGGCTGTGATCTTGTTCCAGCTCCTGCGTGCAGCCTGTTGCTGGTGGTGGTGGATCGTGGTCCTTGCGAAGCTGAAGTGGACGCAGCTGTGGTCTGTACAGTGGAGTCCGGTGGCGTGGCTGAAGGCGATGTCCTTGCTGGATGAGAAGACGGGGTCGAGTGTGTGTCCGGCGTAGTGGGTGGGAGTGGTCACCAGTTGCTTGAGTCCCAGGTTGGCGAGGTTGTCCAGCAGGGTGGTGGTGTTGCGGTCGTTGTTGTTCTCCATGTGGAAGTTGAGGTCCCCGAGGAGGATGTAGTCAGCGGAGCAGAGGGCGTGCGGGCTGATGAAGTCGGTGATGTCTTCGCTGAATTGTGTGCGTTGTCCCGGGGGTCTGTAGATGAGGGTGCCTCTGAGGGTGGTCTTGGGGTTGATGTGGACCTGAAAGTGCAGGTGCTCGGCGGTTGCGAGGGTGTCGTCTGTGTTGGTCGTGATGCGGATGGTGTTCCTGTGGACGATGGCGATGCCTCCTCCGGTGTGGTTGATGCGGTCCCTCCGGATGATCTTGTAGCCGTCTGGGATGGCGATGGCTATGTCGGGCGCTGAAGAGGCGTTCATCCAGGTTTCCGTGAGGAAGGCGACGTCTGGTGACGTTGTGTCGAGCAGGTTCCAGAGCTCGACGGCGTGCCTGTGGACGGAGCGGGTGTTGAGCAGGATGCACTTCAGGTGGTTGCTGCTGTTGCTTGTCGAGGTCTTGAGCACTGCTGGAGTGGTGCAGGTCCGGATGCAGGTGAACTTGCAGGCGTTGCAGCAGAAGGGTCCGTGGGTGCGTCTCGGGTTGGCTCGGTAACAGCCCGGGAGTCGGCCGGCGTTGAGGGCGTTGAGTTCGGTGGCGTCGTAGGTCCGGCGGGTGGGCTGGTGACGGCAGGGGCCAGGGGTCCTGGCACTGGGCGCGGCCCAGGCGCGGGCGGGCGCAGACGGGCTTACCTTTGGCGCACCTTCGGCGCTCAATCGGCGCTCCTGCTGCGTGCGTCCGCTGAGCAGTCGCTGAGGGGGCGTCATAAGTAGGAGCCAGGAGGGAGGGTCAGCGGGGAGGCGGGAGGCAGGAGGACCAATGGGAGAGGAGGGGATGCGGAGCTATGGGTCAGCGGCGGCAGGAAGAACGGAGGTGACCCGGGCAGCGGGGCAGGTGAGGAGCGGGGGCAGAGGCGGCAGGCTGCGGGCAGAAGGCGAACCTGATGCGGAGGGCAGCGGAGGAGGTGAGCGGAGGTCAGCAGCGATCAGGTAGTTGCCAGGCAGCAGCTAGGGCAGCAGGCAGGCGAGCGGCAGAGCAGCGTGAAGGGAGCGACCGCCTGTGAGGGCACAGGGGTCGACAGGGGCAACGAATACCTACACATCCATAGGAATGGATGTGTAGGTATTCGTTATTACCGAATCTCAATTACAGATGCGGTAATAACGAATATTAAGAATTCTGTATTTTTTACCGAATTCTTACCTACATCTGAAATACAGATTTCTAAATACCGAATCGGTAAAATTTGGTATTTAGGAATCGGTATTTCCCTATTACCTACATCGGGCCCCTGGTGTCTTAGCTGTGGAACTCCATCCCTGCAGTTCTGCACGGCTAATCAAACCATTTTAACTTTAGGAAATCACTCAAATGTCATGTTCTTTTAAATGTGGCTACGTAACTAGAGCCAAGCAGGCAGATGATCGGAGCTTACAGATAATTTAGTCAGTAGTGTGTGCTCTAAATATGTTCCAGATCTCTCTGTCTGCAAAAGAAACTCAGCCCAGCTCAACTCCCACAAAAGTCATGCCTCTACATGGGAGTATTTGAATGAATGAATGAATGAATGAATACGCACCTGTATAGCACATACCTACCCAAGGTCATCCCAGTGCTTCCGGTGGCACCTTATCCTTCACCCCTATCATGGAAAGAGAAAAGTCTTCAACTGCTTCCTGAACCTAAGATAATCAGATTCAAGATGTATGTTGTCAGAACGCTGGTTCTAAAACTTGGCCGCGTTGTATGAAAAACAACGGCCTACAGTCCGTGAACGTTTGATCCTAGGGACTACAAGTAGTCGCTTATTGTTGGATCTAAGAGTCCTGTTGGTGCGATATAATTGCGCCATGGGCTGGATCAAAAGGGGGCCTTTAACAGTAATGAACTTATGGACAATACATATTGCCCTAAACCTGATTCGTTCCTGAACAGGAAGCCAGTGCAGCCGCCTAAGTGCCACCATAGCAGAATTGTGTTTTGGGACCTTCATTAAGAGACGTGCCGTGCAATTCTGGAAATTCTGCAGGATCTTTATAGTTCCTTGTGATGCACCCAAATAGACTGCATTCGCGTAGTCCAACCAGGATAGAATGAGGGCCTGGAGCAACATACGCCTGGCTTCAAACAGAAGAAGAGGAAGAATCCTCCTTATCAGCCTTAGAAGACCATAGCAGCTGGCAGCAACTTTATGTGCTTCAACTGTAAAGTTCGGGTTACAATCGAATCAGACACCCAGACTCTTAATCTGTTTTTTCGGAATGGGAGGGGGACCAAGGCAACTAGGCCACATGGGATCTAAATTCATGGAACCGAGTGGCCCAATATCATAATTTCTGTATTGGAACCATTTAATTTAAGAAAGGACAGATCCATCCACTCAGAGACCTTCACAAGGCTAGAAGTTTGGCCCGAGTCGGCAATATCTTGCTGACTAAGGGACACCACCAGCTGAGTGTTGTCAGCATAAGTAACAGTCTGGATCTCCCAGGGGAGTACCACGCCTGCAAGGGACCTCGTGTAGATATTAATCATGGTAGGACTTAAAGAGGATCCCTGCGGAACTCCATACTGTAAAGGAATCTGCTTCGAGAGCACATATTCTTCAAAGACCGCAAATGATCTATCTGCCAATAAGGACTGCAACCATTTCAGGGCAGTACCACCTATCCCCTCCACCCTGTGTCTATGGATCCTAATTTGATGCTTTACAGTATCAAAGGCTGCGCTGAGATCTAACAAGATAATAGCAGCGGTCCAAGATTTTCCTAGACTCTTCAACTACTGCAAGCAGGGCAGTCTCCGTGGCCTGATGACACCTGAAGCCTGTCTGGGTGGGGTGGAGGCAGTTATTTTCCTCCAAGAAAACCCCAGTAGGGTGTTGACATATTTTTCTGCTAATTTGCCAATACCTGGCAGCAGAGAGTTGGCCCAATCATCAGGATCTAAATTGGGTTTTTTCAAAAGAGCTTTGACTCTTGCTTGTTTCCAGAGAGGAGGAGCCTGCCCGCTTGAAAGGGAGGAATTTATTATGTCCTCAAAAACAGGAGAGACAATCTCTAGAACCAGATTAAGCATAGACGGCGGGGCAGGATCTGCCGGGGGATCCCCATTTTAAATTGCCTCAAAAGTTCCTGCAAGGATGGTAGAGTCAGTGGAGCAAATTCCCCCAGCATAGCTTGTTGTGTGGGCAATGGAGAATTTAAATTCAGATTGGTTTGTAGGAACATAGAATAGATGTTAAAGACTTTAGTAAAGAAGAAATTCACTATCTCATCACAACGACTTTGAACAAAATCGCTTTCAGCAAGAGGACTAGGAGGGGTGATCAGGGATTTTACCATTTTAAAAATGTCCTGAGGGGAATTAGATGCAGAAGCAATTCTTCCATGGTAATAATTAGCCTGAGCAGCTTTTATTTTACTTTTATAGAGCTTAAGTGCTTCTCTATTTTCATTCTTACCTATATCTGTAAAGTCCTTCCTCCACTTCCTTTCATATTGCTTATAGGATTGTTTGAGCTGTCTAAGCTTAGAAGATTACCAGGCTTTCTTATTAGACCCAATTTGGTGACATAATTCCTTCTTAGGAAGAACTGAGTCCGAAGAGGACTCCCGCCAGCTGTTGAAATTTGCATTGTCCATCGTGGGGTCTGAATGAGGGGGAGGTATGGAATCTGTAAGATTAGTTGCCCAGCTTTCCACAGAGAGTTTGGACCATATGCGGCCAAACTTTTTAGCAGATCTTGAGGGGTTCAAATAAAAGATAGTAAAAAGTGGTCAGACCAGGGAACCACAATGGACTCAACCAAAGTAATATTTGTAAGATTTGTAAAGTAAGGATCAAGCAGATGGCCAAGGATGTGAGTAGGGCCGGTCACAATTTGTTTAAGTTGAAACGTTTCCAGGCCTTCAATGAGATCCTGCAAAGTGGAAGAGTCAGGATCATCAAAATGTAAATTCAAATCGCCCAAGATCAAGAAATTGGAAGTAAGACTCGCCCCATTGGTAGCTATATCTGGAAGATCATTGCAAAAATTACCCAGTGCTCCTGGAGGATGGTATATAAGGATTCCTGAAAAAGTGCAGGTAGGTGAAAAGATTACACCAAAGGATAGGGTCTCACAATCGACTAAAAGGATAGTGGTGGATCTACATCTTTAAACATTTTTGTATATAATAGCAATCCCACCCCCACGGCCACTGGCCCGATCTTGCCTAAGAATGCAATAATTAGAAGGAAGAGCTTGAACCACATCAGCATCAGAATCCTTACTGGTCCATGTTTCCATCAGAAAGAGGACATCTGGGCTCTTCTCTTCCAACAATAAATGGATTTCACTGGAGGGTTTGGGAAGGGAGCGACAATTAAGTAGTAACATGGATTTGGATTTACCTTTGCCTTCTCCAATTGCCAAAGGGAGAGTGGTGTGGGAAGATTTGAAGGTAAAATTGCAAAAAGAACAAAAAAGAATCCCCTCCTCCATTGGCATAGCATGCAAACACTCACTCCTCATCTCACCTTTAATCCTAAGGAGCTGATCCCTGTTATAACAGTAATTATCAGAAAGGGAGCCAACAGGGGTCCTGGCCCCTGGCCCCGTCCTGGCATGGACGGGCGCAGACAGGCTTGCCTTTGGCCACGTCATCGGTTTAATTTGAGTCCGAGAAAGCAGAGGTGCACGTGAGTGTCCCCAAAGATGCTAGAACACTGACCTAAGGTAGGCCGAATCGAAGGTTCAGTTCCTCCTGAGCATTACACACAGCTCAGAATACCCCCCGCAAATAATAAAATACATGCAAAGAATAGGATTCATCAATTTAAAACAGTAAAAAAGCCTCTAGCTCCTAGCAAAATCAGTACGAGGAGAAAAAGGTGCCACAGCGCAGCCGCGTCATCGGCTCAATTTGAGTCAGAGAAAGCGGAAGTGCGCGTGAGTGTCCCCAAAGAAGCTAGAAAGCTGACCTAAGGTAGGCAGAATCGAAGGTTCAGTTCCCCCTGAGCATTACACACAGCTCAGAATGCCCCCCGCAAATAATAAAATGCGTGCAAAGAATTGGATTCATCAATTTAAAACAGCAACAGTAAAAAAGCCTCCAACTCCTAGCAAAATCAGTGCGAGGAGAAAAAGGTGCCACCTTTGGAAGCATGTACTGAAGCAAATTGCACACTTAGGGCTAGATGTAGGTAAATTAGATTTACCGATTCTAAAATTCCGAATTTTACCGATTCGGTATTTTAGAATCGGTAAATCTGATGTAGGTAATAATTCGGTATTTTTTACCGAATCATTAAGATTCGGTATTTACAGATTCGTTAAATACCGAATCGGTATTTGCTATTGAATCCTATGGGCCATGAAGCCCATAGGATTCAATAGCAAATATTGATTCGGTATTTACCGAATCGGAAATAATACCGAATTGCCAAGGGGGACAGGGTGTCACTTTGACATCCTGTTACACCCCTGTTTCTCGCTTGTGTCCCATGTGGCACACATACATGCCCTAAGGGCATGTATGTGTGTCACATGGCACAGGTGTACATGCACAGATGTGCATGTACACAAGAATTCGGTATTTACCATGCAATTGTATTACATGGTAAATAACGAATTCTATAGGCCCTGTAGCACTGTTAGAAGTGCTACCTACATAGGAAAATACAGATTGGGTAATTTTATCGATCGGTAAATTTAAAGAATCAGTAACATTTACGAATTCTGTAATTTTACAGAATCGATAATTTTACCGATTTGGTAAAATTACCGAATCTGTAGGATTTTCCATGGCCTACATACAAATGTCAAAATACCGGTCGGAAACGGCCGAAAATCGGTATTTTCGGCCGTTTCCGACCGGTATTTTGACACCTTCATCTGGCCCTTAGCCCCTTAGATAAGGTAACTGTAGTTCACAACAGGCAACAATTGGTAATTATCGTTGATTTACTCTGTTTGCTGGAAAGAGCACAGACTATACCCGCATATCTATAAAACCAAAATGCCAAAAGAAAACAAAAAATAAAAACAAATATCTGGGTGAACGTCTTAAATTGAATTTTTCACACAATGAATCAAATGTCAGCATGCATTATCTACAATTAAGACATGAATGGGGTCTCTGTTTAGATTTAATCATCTTTAGAGGAAGACTACAGCTCATTATAGTTCAGAAAATGCTTTGTGCACGTTCAAGCCTAGATTTTCTCTGCCCACCCAGATCTGTGGAGATCTTCAATTTGCCCCACAACCAAAATTACTGTGTTGTATCAATGGTAGATTTTTTGTGATATATGTCCTTTATGTCAGCACTGGATTTTTACTAAATAATTTCCCTCTGCTCCATTCTTCTGTGCTATGCTATAGGATACAAGTTATTCGTTCTCCCTGACACTATTAACATGCTTGTTTTTTTAACAAAGGGGTTAATTTTGTACTTGGCTCAAAACCACATGTTGTCATTGTATGGTGATACAGAGGGTGACATATTCAGGGAGGTGAAACTCTCCCCAAATTATACACTTCCTTCCAATAAACGAGAACATGTATCCCCAGAACACACTGTAATCGTTTTCCCAACAACATTGGTGAGAAAGTATGGTGTGTTTTTTTTAACCACACGTACCCGGAAACCTTCATAATTTCCAAAGCAGCTGTTTCACTGGGCATCTTTTGCCATGTTTCACTGGCCTTTTTTGCTTTCTGCCCTCCTGGTTTTGATGGTGTGCGGGACTTAATTGTTGCTGGTTTAGTGTCTTTGTGTATTTTCTCACTGCAGTTCAATGTTAAAGTTCAAGTGCTCCTGCTGTAAATTGTGTTTATGGATTGGTGATTCCATAATTGCCTTATTTGATTTACTAGTAAGTAACGAGGACAGTGCACTGTGTGTGCCGGGTCCTGTTAATCAAATGCTGCTAGTGGCCTGCAGCACTGATAGTGCCACCAACACAAGTAACCTTTTAAAGGGTTCTCAGACCTGCCCCTGCAGTGTCTGACGCAGTTTTTACTGCCATGTTGGCCTGGCAAGTGCACCCCCTTGCCAGGCCCTAACCTTCCCTTTTCTTACATAAAAGACAACTGATAGGAAGGTCTTAGAAACTCTTATGGGCAGAGTTCAGAATGTGTGAAATGTAGGATATGTACTGGTGTGTATGTCCTGAAAGTGAAATACTGTGCATTTCGTGGTTCTCTTTTGCAAGGCTACCTATCTCAAAGGTTACCATGGGAGTTGTCTTATTACACCTTACAAGCAAAACTTTCCATTGAGACAATATAGAGAACTGGGGTTTAGGCTTCCTGAACTTTGAATTTAAAGATACATCTTTCAGTGAATATCATTTTTATATTGTATGTTTGAAAATGCCACTTTTAGAAAGTGTTTATTTTCTTACTTAACCATAGTGTGTTGCCTTTGCCATTTGTGTATTCCCTGTCTGGGATCAGAATGACACGAGCAAGGGACGTGTATTCACACTAGACAGACACAAGGGGGAGGGGGGGGGGGGGAGTTGCATCCTGCCTATCCTTGGTGATTCATAGCAAGGCTGAATAGACCTGAATGGGAGGAGCTGTCACTTGCACCTGAATGGACTGTGGCTGCCATCCACAAAGCCATCTCCACCTCCTGTAGTGAACATGGCCTGAGCCAGGCAGAACTGGTTCATGTATGGCAGAGGAACTTTGTTTGTACCAACTTCAAAGGGAAATGTGGTATAAATATTGGGGTCCTGACCCCAGGACTTTGTAACTCTTTGGGATCAAGACACCTGCCAAGAAGAAGAGTCGCTGTGTGCTTTGCTACTTTGGCATACAGTGTCTACTTCAGTCTTGGGCAGTGAAAGGATTGGACTGAACTTTCAACAACTTTTTCTTCAGAGTAGCTCCAAGGAATTGAAGAAGAGCTTACCCCCTGTTCAAAAAGTATTAGGAACAGCCAAGACTTTGCCTTCCTCTGGGACATCTGGGACTGTGTGTGTTCAGTTGCTACAGAGGGAAACAGCAACCCGACGCCATCACCAACACCGCTGTCAGCTCAGTGACCTGAAGGCACAGCGGAGGGCACTGCCGCACTGCGCACATCAACCCTGGTCTCACGACGACAACGTCCGCCAATGCCACCGAGCCTTTGCTTGCACCGTGTCCTGTGGGCACTGCAATCCGTATAGTCTCATTTTACCCTGCCACCCTGGTCTCATCGATGATACCGCTGCAAGCTGACATGGCCGCCGCTGCCTGCGCCGTGGTTTGGGGTCACCGCTCATAAGTTACATGACGTACCACCCTGACCCATACAGCAGTAGCCCACCAACACCTGTACCATCCACCTCAGATCCTCAACTGGTGCTGCTGCTTGCACCGTGACCTATCAGCAGCGCGATGAGCACCGCCCCACTTCACATTGCAGCCCTGGTGTCACTGATACCACTGGGCGACTGCCACTGAGCCACTGCTTGCACCATGACCTGAGGGCACCACACGCCGCACCACTCCACTTCACACCGCAGCCTCGACACCCGCTTCAGCGGCCCGCACTGTCACAGTCAGACCACAACAAAAGGTGCTGTTTGAAGGTCTTACGACACCGTAGCCAGCCTGCACCACCACGGTCGACCGGAACTGTTGGATTTGTGTGTTCACGACACCACGATAGCCCCGGATGGAGCTATCAACTTCAAGGAACTGCATGGAAAATCTATTTTTTCATTATTTATATTTTGGATGACTGTATGTTGTTCCACAGGCAAAAAGCTGATACCTACACCTGTCCTCAAGAACCTAGGTAATTGCATCAGTTTATTAGTAGATCTACCCTTGCACACATTATCACCATTAGACATGGTCTTGTACTTTAATCAAGGACTCTCCATAGCCTCTCAGGCACAACCTACCATACACCACCATCTCTAGATTTGTTGACAAGAAAAATAAAAAATAAAAACAAGCTTTGCCATTGCTGATAGTGAGGGCCATGACGTGCAAATGCATGCAACAACAGGGATACACAAGTGATGCTAATGCTAATGGTGTTCACGGTAATGATGGTGGTATTGATGGTAATTGTAGCGGTAGTGGAGATTGTGAAATGGTGTTATAATGGTCATGTTAGTGATGGCGGAGATGGTGGTTATTGTGGCAGCAAAGTGTGTTGTGGCAGTAGTGATGATGATGCTGGCAGTAGTGATGGTCGTAATGGTTGTGGGAAGGATGGTGAAAGGTGTGAGGGTGCTAATGGTAATAGTATTGGTGGTAATTACAGTGCTATAATGGTGGTGAAGCTGGTGATTGTGGTAATGGTGATAATGGTGGTGTTGGTAAGGGTTATAGTTGCAATGTTGGTGGCAATGGTGGTGGTGGTCCTGATGGTGGTAATGGTATAAATAGTAGAGGTAAAAATGGTGGTAATGTTGGTAGTAGTACAGGGGGAGGCAATGATGGCTGTGATTAGGTAATGGTCAGAGTAGCAATGTTGATGTTGATGGTAATGAGGTTTTGGTAATGGGTGTGAAAATGGAAATAATGTTTATAAAGGTGGTGGCAGTGATAGCAAAATGGGGGAACAGAAAGGTCTCTATTGAAGAGCTAAATGAGAGGCAGAGCCATAGAGTAACCAGGAACACATAGCAGCAGGAGAGCTCTAGGGCACGAGTAGGAAAAAAGCTCAGGCGCTCTGATTTGTACACAAGCGTCATCAGGCGCAAAATACGGAAACATTTTGGGAGCTAGAAAGTGTGTTCTAAGTGCAAGCAGCAGCAATGAAACAGGAGAAGACCTACAATTCTGAAAAAAAATACAGTGGGTTGAGCAGGAGCAAAAATCTCATGAGATAAGGTGGCCATTTTAGGGTCAAGTCGACTTGATGTGTAAAGATGACAAAGCAATTATGAGGCCTTTTTAGAGTAAGGTTTGCACACAAGATGTGACAACATATTTTTTAAAAGGGCACTGCACAAAAAATAATGACAAATTACACTAATTGTGTGATGATTGACTCTAGTGTAAGCACAGCATAAGAGTGTTAATGGATGGTCTTTGAGACTATAAAGTTGTATTTCTTCACTTGATTTCAAGAAAACGAAATCCACATTATTCGTTCCTTGCTCTAGAATGATATGTTAATTATGAAGCGAGAAAAACGCCTAGAAGAAAAACTGAAAGAAGATACCCATGAAAGTTCGGGCAAGCGGGCCAAGAGAGGCAACAGGAACAGCAGAGGTAGCAATGAAGATTAAGAGAAAGCTATCTGGAGGAGAGATCACAGGAAGTAATCGTAGTCAAGGTGAGTTGAGGGAGGTTCATAGAACAACTAAGCTGAAATGGCTATACCCCAGTAGGTAAACACGACAAGGAAATGCAGGAATCAAACTTCCAAAACCCCGGATCTCAATCAACAGCATCCACACAGAACCGTAGAGGAAAGAGGCATGAGGCAGGTACTCAGAGACAAGTAGTCTGCGTCAACACTCATAATCAGGTGAAGAATGCCCCACACAAATAGGACTCCTACTAATAAAACCAGAAAACGTCCTGCCAAGGGCAGAAAAAAACATCTCCCTACCAAGAATACAGAGTGACTGCACTGGATGCTCGAGCACACTCTCAGTCCTGTCGGTCAGTTAATATAAAGAGTCTTGATCCTTCGAAACCCCAGATCAATTGCAAACTGCTAAAATTCTTGGCGCGACATGGAAAATTAATTAGTGGAACAGTAGAAAATCACTGCGGCTCTGAATGACTTTTTTGCCACTTTGAAATGCCACACCTTAAAGATCAAGTAATCAAGGTATCAAATACATCCAGGCACTTCAAGTTCAACTGATAGAGCGAATGTGTTTTTGTTTCCTAGACATTGTCCAGTTTTAACAAATAAAAATCAGCTCCAGTACAAGACCTTTTTCTAAGTTTATTTCACAAGCAGATGCTGCACCAAGAGCCTGGCAGGCAATCGACTGTACGGAGACTGTATGCAGACTATGCACTCTACTTATTAGGTGCGAGGACGTATGGTCGGCCTTCAGAAGATCAAACATAAAGGGACTCGAATCAAGTCTGCTACTGTGAACGTTTGGACTTACTTTGAACATTGTAATAATGTGCACATATCTCCTGCGGACTTTTAGAGTTATTTGAATATTTTACTACTGAGCACATAAACGAACTGCACACGTTTTAATAGCAAGCCAGGTCTAGTCAAATCGAAATAGAAATGTATTATATGCTATTTGGTATTGTTTTAAGGTCTTTTATTGTTGCTTTTGTTTAAACGTGTGATGGTTTTAATTTACTATGCATGTAGGCCAAATAAATAAATAACATAAACCATTCAAACAGTTCTTTTCTTGTTGTCATGGGACATGGTTGGTAAACCAGAGAGCTTTGATTAGTGTGTTTAGGATGGCAATGTACCTAAAATTTCTTGACAAGGAGGCAGAATGATGCACCAACCTGCCAATATCATGTCATGAAAAATACGATACTCTTCTGAGTCCAATGCATGCATATTGTAAAGAATTAGTAAACACATATGTTTGTTTGACAGACATCTTAAGCTGTTTGTAGCCAGACGTATCAACCACTATCATAGCTACCATTACACTAGCTACCGCTGTACATGCTACTAATCGTCGTTAGTTGTTAATGAACTTCTATGAAGAAGTGCACGGATGTAAAACTGAGATTCTAATCTGTTTCAAACTCACTTCATTGTACAGAGTAACTTCCTAAGGAGCTTCTATTTTCAAACGCCCTCTCTCCTAAAGTTCATGTTCAGTATCTGCAGGGCAAGGGAGGGAATGCTGTGTTGTCACCAAAGTAAATACATTATTTTGACCTTTCATTAAAAGTAGACTGTGGGAACGAATCAGACAAAACGTTCCAAGCAATGGAACCATTTTTCTTCCTATCGTTGAGATTGTTTCCTGTTGCTCATGACATATGACACTGTTATTATTATTAATAATATTATTTTGAGTTATTCCAATTGCACAAAGCTATTCCTAGAAGATTCAGGCACATGAAAAGCAATGATCTCCTATAAAACATTTTGTTTAAGTAGCCTCGTCTTGCAGTTGCCAGTTACTGTGATTCTTTGGAAGAGGGGTTTCGTGCCTTAACTTCGAAGTTACAACGCAGGGTGATGTACTTTGTTTGCGTCTCCACAAGTAACTTTTATAATGGTGGGCCAGTAACCTCGGTCCCAGGATCCCTACTGGCTTATAACGTCCTGGATCCCTGACAGAATATTGGGGACAAATATATTCTGTAAAAAAATATTGTGTCAAAAATATCAAGGACCAAACTATCGAGAAGATAAATGCAAATAGGTAAGTATAGTTGTACCATTCTTAACGCCACATCTACCTACCATGAACATATATTTTTATAATTTTTGGCTTATGCATAACATTGTGTCATCATGGCTGACAGTGTAATTCAGTGTATATATTCTTGTTGAAATGCTATTTCTTTCAAAGTACAGATTCGTTTTACACACCACTACAATATGCATATCATACATTATCTGTAAGTCCCATGTTCATGTTCATGACCCCCTCCCATTATATGTCTCTAACATTGGTTGCATAAATCAAGTGATCAAGCTTCTAAGGAAGTGAAACGCGTTGTGAATAAGCACGTGGTGAACGTTTATTGATACAGAGTCTTTCATTCCTGAGAGGGCGCGGATTCTCTTCTCGATTTGCATAGTGAGACTTAGCAACCAGTGTGCTCTGCGGGCGTGCACGCCACTCTCCACGGGTCCATCAGAGTCCAGAAGGAGTGCTTCTGTATTGGATGGATGTATATATATATATATATATATATATATATATATATATATATATATATATATATATGTCATCCAAACCTTGGTCGTCGGGATAGGAAGAAAAGGAGCTGACTCCGTGGGTTTCACAAAAAAGGGCATTTTATTTACCCTACGATGATGGCTTACGCGTTTCGGCGGACACACCGCCTTGGTCACAATATATATATATATTGAAAATAAGATTCCAACTCCAGTTGCGTTCACATGGAAATCATCCGGCACTCACGAATATCGTTTTCTTAGGCTTCTTTATTAGGTTACAGCAATATCATCAACGCGTTTCGGGAGTCAAGCTCCCTTGATCACGATGTTTTTGCGTTATCATGGAACCCTCCTTTAATGCATGTGAAAGGTAGTAAAAACTGTAAAGGGACTCACAGTAAAGAATTCAGTTGTTTGTAAATACGGCGGCCATTTTAACATTTTTAAGTACATCGGAAATGGGTATTTCACAGGTAAAGACATTTGTTATTCTGCTTAAAAGCAGATATACTAGTAAACAAATGTTAAAATCCTTGAATAAGAGTACACATAACTCAGTAATGTCACTCGTAAAAAACAATTCAATAATTAAAGTGCAAGTGAATATTTTCATGTTGTAAAGACAAACACAAGGTTTCACAATTTCCGGAGGCCAGTGCCTATTTCAACAAAGGGGACCTTCTTAACAATTAAAGATTATTCCTTACTTATACCACAATATTTCTTAAGTATTTGCCATAATGTATTTAGCGATGAACAACTGAATCTTGGTTAAATTAACCTCGTGGCTCTACTGATCTTATATACCTCATAGATCAAAGTGGGACTTATATAGATGGTAATGCTAATCTATCAGATCAACCTTATTTATTAGTCATAAAGTGCAAGTGCTTCTGTAAACTAGTATTCTTTTACTGTAAACATGTATCTATATATTGCACATGGGGATAATAAAGTGCCAGTGCTAAAGTGCGTCTCAATTTCAATAAAGTGCTAATGCTTCAATATCAACAGCAGAACTTCATATATGTAAACAGTCCACTCATATTGCACTACGGCAGAAAATTATCTAAAGTGTCCGTGCATATAACAAAAAACAGCATTACTCATCACAATACATTCGTCCCTGAGCCAGTTCTATTTCAGAACAACATACTACCAACCATGCAATTTAAAAAGAGGGGAACCAAAAAATAAGACTATTAAAATTGAAAATTTCTGTCAATTAAAATCATTAACAAAAAGTTTCCAAATGCAGTTTCGGTATACTCGAGGTTGAAAAAACAATTCATTCTATGTACAGTTAATCAGTTTAAGCATGTATAAAGGTCTTCGTCAACGTTCAATCCCTGTGGCTCCTTACAATTAAATTCTAGTATAAAATAGGTCTCTAGTCTTCTAAGTTCACTTTTCCTATCTCCCCCTCTCCTCTTCTTCGGAACCTCTGCAATGCACCAGTATTGCAGGCCTGCAGGGTTACTTTGATGGTGCAATTCAAAGTGTCGGGCCACAGGGTAAGATCTATCCTGATTAACAATGGCTCTTCTGTGCTGAAGGATTCGCTGGTGTACAGGTAAAATCGGGCAACTGATATAAATCTTTGGGCATGGGCACTGTAGTAAATAATCTACGTACTCACTTTTACAAGTAATGGTACTTCTCACTTTCATGATCTTATTAAAAGATGTTTTAAAATCCGTGCGATTCATTCCATGTTGGCACGCTTTGCATTTAAAACACCTTTTAAAACCAGGTTTGGGTTTCAGCCAGTCTGCATTACTCTTTTTCTTATCCAAGAACTCACTTTGTACAATTAAATCTTTTAAAGATTTGGACTTTTTATAAGTAAATTCAGGATTCTTCTTCACCTTTGGGCCCAACACTGGATCATTTTTAATCAGATACCAGTGTTTTCTAAGGATAGTTCTTACTTCCTTATGCTTGGTGTTAAATGTAGTGATGAATCTTGAACTACCTTGATCATGCTGTCCTTTATTCAATTTTTGAGTTCTAGAAGGCTCGAAGAGTAGGTTGTGTCTAATTAACCTTCTGGCCTTGTTGGAAGCACCCTTAAGGATCGTCTCACTATATCCTCTTTCTAGGACCTCTGGGTCATTTCAATCTCTATAGTATTGTACTGTTCATCACTACTGCAGGTATGCCTCGCCCTGTAATATTCCCCAAACGGAATACTTCTTATTAATGCCGTTGGGTGGGCGCTCTCGGCGTGCAGGATTGAGTTCCCAGCAGTATTTTTTCGGAACACAGCATTCTCTAGCTTATTATCCTGGGGGGGAATCCTGATATCGAGAAAATCAATAGAAGTTTTACTGGAATTCCCCACGAATTCCAAATTCATAGAATTCTGATTTATTTCTTCGATAAACAGGTTGATAGATGTCTCCGTGCCCTGTCACAGCACGAAGACATCATCAATATATCTTACCCACAATAAGATGTGTTCCGACCAGTGGTATTTATTTTTTTCACTGAAAAAACCATAGGTGTAAGGGGCGTTATAGTTAGCTGGATATTTCACTCGTACAAAACAAAAGAAATTTCCCCGTTATAGTTAGTTCAGCTAACTATAACTCGCGCGCCCGCAATGCACTGCTGATGATGTCACATATTACATCATTCATGACAGGGTCAGTGACATCACTGATGACATCATCCAGTGAATGTGTTTTTTTCTGAAAATTAAATATGTTTTATATATGTACATCTCAAGCTCTATGGAAGAGTAAATGGGTAAATAAGCATCTAAATGGATGATTTTTTTGTAAAATTGATTGTATAACGGACTGATTTAGTGTATCTTAGTGAATACATGGGTTAGCGAGTAATGTTTACATATGTAAATATCTGTAAATATCTGTATCAGTCTCTCACTGTGTGTATAATTGCCTGCATGGGTTGGTGAGTAGCTACATGAGTATCTATATGGGTTATTAGTTGTTTTTTTGAGTATCAGTATGAGTGTCTGAGTGTCTGTATGGTTCGGTGGGGGTATTACTTAGCACAAAAATGCATGAATGAGTGACTCACTGTTTGTATGTGTTTTGAAGACAGCATGTGTGCAGGACTGTATGGGTGTGTTAGTGAGTGAATGACTGTCTGAATAGTGTCTTTATGAGTAACTACATATGTTTTAAACTAGTATATGTGAGTATTGGTGTATATAAGTGAGTATATGTGAGAGTGAGGGATTGGAAGAGTTCCTGTATAAATAAGTATGTGTTTCTATAAGTGATTGTTTAAGAGAGTAAGTATGTGTACTTTTATGTAGAAATAAGTGTAGTGGTGTGTGTATAACGGTATATGCAAGTAAATGGATGTTATATTCCTTATTAACATAAGTGACTATGTGTGTGAGTAACTCTATGAATTAGTGGTGGTGTGTAACAGATTGTATAGGTGTATGAGTACATATGATGAGTGAGTACATGTAAGAGTGACTATATAGGACTGTTGGTGAATGAGTGGATGTGTATGTAGATCTTAGAATTACTGAATCGGTTGTTGTAACTGGTATTGGTATGTCCATTATTTTGAAAATTGTAGTTTCTATTTTTGAATGTGTGTATCAAAGGTTATATGAGAGGAGGTCTGCCACTCTATCACAAGGATGATGTCAACAGTGGTGTCATTTCAGATGTCATCAGAGATCTCATGAGTGATGCCACTGACCATGTCATGAGTGATATAATATGTGACGTCATCAGCAGTGCATTGCGGGCGCACGAGTTATAGTTAGCTGAACTAACTATAACGGGGGAATTTCTATGGTTTTGTACGAGTGAAATGTCCAGCTAACTATAACACCCCTGAAACCTATGGTTTTTTCAGTGAATTTCTAAGGCATTTTAAATGCTAATTCCTAACTATAACGTGCCTGAAACCTATGTTTTTTTCAGTGAATTTCAAAGCTTTTTTAAATGCTAGTTTCTAACTATGCCTACAGAAGTAGGACATGTGAAGAAAGAAGTAAAAACACACAGAAAGAAAACAAGAAATGAAGGAAGAAGCAACAGAAGTCCTCAAAGACGAAGAAAAGTGCAGGAAGAAGGAAGACGTGCAGAAAGAACAAACAGAGGAGCAGAAAGAAGTCTTTGTTGCAAAATCATCCTGTACCCTCAACTTTTTCAGATGGGTACTGGTGGTAACTGACTCTGACTAACCAGTCCTAGAGCCAGTGCTAAGCTAAAAGGAGTGAAATTTGCACGCCAACTTTTACTGAATGCATTTGTATTTTGCGAACTGATCTATGTACTAATTGGTGGATTTATTAAATACTGAATCGCAGTGGGTTTTAATTCAACGTAACTCATGAATATTAATGAGACAGGTTGCAAACTACAACCCACTGTCATTCACTGCCATCACAGGCAGGGTGGCCTGCTGGGGTCTGCAAGCACCATGTTTGCGATTGCTTTAAATAAAGAAATCATTTTTTTAGGAAATCCAGCCTTAAATGAAAAAAAGCTATATAGGCTCCTACATTGTGTGGGAAGTGAATGACACGGCCAGCACAATCAAACCATGAGGCATTAGTGTAATTTTGAATTCTTTACAAAGAGGTGTGGTGAAGTACATTCACACTCCCAGAATGCAGAAAAGTAATTACTTCTTCTATCAACTGCGAACCACACACCGACATAACACGATCTGTTACTAATTGCGCTGGCCATGTCATTCACTTCTCACACACTTTAGCAGCCTATGTATAAGCCCCTCCTTTTCAGTACTCGATTGATTTCAGCTAACATGATCTAAGGGTTAACATTTGACTGCTTGTGCTAAAGATGGTCTGATGGACGATATTGTCACAACAGACCGAAACGTTGACTACTACATCTATTTCCCTAGCATGTTTGGCTCCTGAGGAATTGTTTTCTATTGCTTTATATTCATTTCCTTGTTTTTGATTGTTTGGAATAGATGTCCACAAACATCATTGATCTGTAGGTTCCTTCATGTATACTCTATCATGATGTTGTATTGTTTTTGATTGTACCCTTTGCATTTTTGTTCGCATTACAATTGTGTACCTCTGAGAAAAACAGATATAACTGTGTCTGAAAAAAATCTGTTGCATATTCGTTACTGTGACTTACGTTTAGATTGTTTCAAGGTTTAGCCATCATTTTGGGCTCAACACACGAAAAATAAATCTGTATAACATTTAACTGAGGATAATGAATGAAATCCCATATGGTAGTGGGCAGCTGACTTGACACAGCGGGAGTTCGTACTGGCAGCTTTGCCGTGTGATCGCGGGCAGCTGCAGATCTGTGCATCTTTGGGGGCCATTCTTATCAGGTGACCTGATTGGTGTTTCCTTCCATGTGCAAACTGCTGCATTGGCATGCCCTAGGTTATGAGGGATGTCATGGTAACCAGAATGTGTTCTTAGTGATATGGCCATGTGGGAACCTTAATTTATGTCAGTATGGGCTAAAGCGGTGTTTCTTCATATATGGCAAGGTGATCTATGATATGCATTTATGACCCGAACAACCTATGAAGGTGTACAGTAATGCTCTGACTGTGATGTTAGGCATGAATTATTTTGATGATATGGGCAATATATATTCCTATATGCTAATGTCTTATATGGGATGCAATGACCATTGCCTTATGGCAAAGTGATGTATGATCTATGTCCCGTTAGGACAAGTGCCTAGTGGTGCAGTGATTTATGTGTTGTGGCCTAATGTGTTTCACCCAGCACAAAGTGTTAATTGGTCTAACTGGTATGTTCATGACAAGCGCCTGGTGGTTCAGTAATATGTTATGTGGTATAAACGTATTTTACATGCTACTCAGTGATTTATGGTCTAATGTGTCATGTGTATATAACACAAAGTCTATTTTTATATATATTAACATTATTATTATTATTTTATATAACCTTGTGTTCAGTCTCTTTTGTGGTGTGTATAGTGTGTCTCTGGTGTGTGTGTGTGTGCTGCGCCAACACTTTACACATTGCCTCTGGGATAAGCCTGACTGCTCTGCCAAGCTACCAAGGTGGTGAGCAGGGGTTATCTTGGGTGTGTAGCTTCTTTTTCCCTGACTACAGTGGTGGGTTCTGCCTGGTTTAGGTGCATACCCTAGCCAAACAGAAACCCAATTTCTAACACCATATATCATTTGATTTGTTATAGTTGTGTAGTGCATCAATCTATTCATATATATGTTTTAGAATATTCCTATATATGTTTTAGAATGGTTTATATTGCATTTTAGATTAATGTTAAGGTGCAACATGATGAATATGTTAACTATTGTGTTTGACATAATTCATTGTGAGATCAGCCCTTTAGGAATGATCAACAACTGTATTTAAGTTGGATACAGACATTTAGGAAGAGAGGCAAATGTTCAGTTCCTAGGGAAATTGATTCATGCCAGCAGGGCTGTGAACATCTTTTGTGAAGGCAATCAGCAGGCTCTTCAGACCCAACTTGTCCTTATCAGATCGTTGGGGACTCAACTACTTGCCAATCACAGGGACATGCAGAGAACAGTCTTCTCAGTATGGAACAACACAACTGTTATTCAAGCTAAAGTATGTGGGTGAGAGGCCACCTTAGAAATTCATACAAACTACTTTGGGTTTTAAGACAGCTTTGCTAAGGGCAAGAAGATAGGGACTGGAGAACAAATACTCTATTTTATCTTTTCCGTACAGAAAGTTCTGAAAGATTTTACAATGTTCCAATTCTTTTAAATATTTTGTTTATGGGAGAAATATGTATTATTATATGGTGGGGTTGTGCGACCTCACCATATAATAATGACACAAATCTGTATCTGTTCTAGTCAGGTTCATTTGTAAAACCTTAGCTAAGTCATGGGTAGCTGTGACTCAGACCAGTCAGGCATTATCTAAAGCATTAAGCAGTATCAAAGCAGTAGAATAAGAAGACAACGCTACACAATAGGTGATAGTATTTCATATGCAAATAGACAATTCAAAGACAACAAAAATCTACCAGAGGATTCTGGAGATATGATTTTTAGTGAAACAATACATCACTGCTTTTCACCTTATAAAATAAATCTTTGAAATCTACAGAAATAGTGGTTTAGGGGTAGCCATGACAAGCAACTTGAAAACAGCTATATATGCACTCTTGGATTGGCTAGTCACAAGGACCAATCAGGACCTTGGGGGCAGTTACTTTTTAGTTTTAGCAGTCTCCAGCCCAGTTCTGAATCCTTAGGCCAAACACCATTTAAATCAATGGAGTGGTTCTGCTGCAAGGAATACAGGATGGAGATGCTCTGAAGATGCTGAGGATGCTCAGCTGGTGTGGATGGTCTTCATATGGCCACTCCTTTGTCCACGAGCTCTAACTTTGGCTCAGGGGTCGATCTCCTATAACATCCAGGTGAAATCTAGCACAGATTCAGCTGCCACTGGTCTATTAGTCTCCGGTTACAGCAAACACAGTGGTTTCTTTTAACTGATGTTAACTTCCTTGCAGGGTGGCCAAAGTACACTCTGATGACCATTCTGGGTCCAGCAGACTCAGTGGCAACTATTGAGGTTCAAGACTTGGTCTCCCAGGCTACACCTAGCAGCAGTCAGGCGTCTTGGCTCTCAAGAATGCAATTCTCAGCTTTTATGTCCCTGTGGCTGTAACAGGGAGTCAGCCACCAAACTCTTGAAGTCACTTACTCTGTCTGGCACACATGGACAACTTTTGCCTGAGTGGGGCACCACAAGCACAGTCCTCTCTTTGCTAGTCCACAGGTTAAGCAGGTGCAGTTCCGACTTTGGCGCAGCCACTCTTTGAACAGCTCAAGGAGCAGAAGGGCAGTCTTTCTTTGGTCTTCTCTCCAGTACATACGTGATCGTAGCTCTGGAAGCTAGGGGTTCCACTTTTATGCCCACCACTAGCTAAGGAGTTCGTAGTGTCTAACTAGGTAGTGGGCTACCAGGCCCCCCTCCAGCTGATGGTGACTTCCTGTGAAATGTGGCATCTAGCTAACTCAGGATGCACTATTCTGCCCACTACCCACTACCCACACTGGGTGTGGGAACTCCCTAGCCAAACGCAGAGCTATGGCCCCCTCTGGACTACACTTCCCTTGAAAAACAGTTTGGCAATGGCTTCTCCCACTCTGACTGAGATGCATGCATGTCGGCTAAATCAAAAGAGCAGCCTCTTCTAAGTGTGACTACTATTTTCCTTTCAAATGTATCTTTCCATTTATAGCTCATAGTTTGGACGGATGTATGACGTTACAACGCATGCTTTTACCATGCATGCTGTTACAACACATGTCTTACTACCCATACCATTACAACGCGTAGCGCTTTGGGGTGCTGGATAGTGAATAGTTTAATTTACTATTCCAACTCCAGTCCGAGTGGACACTAGGGAAGGTGTTGGATAGTAAATTAAATCTATTCCCTACCCTAGAGCGCCCCCCAGCGCAATGCGTTGTAATGGTTTTCGTTGTAAAACCTGCGTTGTAATAGCACTGCGTGGTAAAAGTTGCGTTGTAAAGGATGTTTTCCAGTTTGGACTCACATCCGCTCTGCCCATACTGCCAGGAGGAGGTCAAACCTCTTCCCTCAGCAAGTAGTTTGTTCCTCTTTCTGAGAGTCATGTCACCTCTCCTCAGAAAGGCAGCAAGCTGTCTCGAGGACAGCAGCTGTAAAGAATCAAATACAGTTACTGGAAAACTTTGGACAACAAAGGCTCAACTTTTTTAGGTTGATCTTCGTAAAATAGTTACATACAAATTGATTTGAGCAACAAGCAGGGTATGATACAGTGATTTGTTTGATACCTTGAAGTACCTGCTTTAGCAGTCTCAATGCGAAGGTAACACTACTGACTTGTCAGAATGAAACTTCAAACTCTCTAAGGGGGCTACTAGCCATTCCACAGTAAAAATAACAATGCTGGGATTTTGCTTTCAGTGCTACAAAATATGTAAAAGGTTGGGAGTGATGGCCCTTAAGGCACATGGCACAAGGCACAAAAATTAATGTGCTTCTTTTTAATATAAATCACCCTGCCTTTAGTGTTTGTTAGGCCTGCCTTACGGGTGATTTGTACATATCTGAAAGAAAGGTTTAGGCTTTGCCATTGGAGTCATGCTTTACTGTGTCACACTTGGGGTGGCATAATCAGTGCTTCAATCCATGAGGGACACAATTTACCAGCCCTGGGTACCTCTTGCATCATATACTAAGGACTTATAAGTGAGTTACTTTATGCCAATTGTGGGTAAGTCAATTAAATATACACCTTTTAAGGAACAGAGCACTGGCATAGGGCTAGGTTGGCAGGACCTAATAGTCAAAATCTGGTGCAAAAAGTGGGATTGAACCTGCCAAAAGCCATTGTCTTACAGTTTATGAATCCCTTTCCATGTCACTATTTGGTTCGTTTTTATAGTTACAACTATGCACATTACTGGCACTAAAATAGAATGTTAATTTTAATAAAATTGTTTAAATATATTTCCAGTGTGGATTCCTGGGTGTGACCATTCGTGACGCACAGAGATTTGAAACCCACTGACAACAAATACTCCTATGAGTCTTACAGGACTGAATGTTGCCCAGAACCCACCATTCTCAAGTAATGAGCAGGTGTTTATGGGTTACAATCCACCAGGTTTCTTGTTTCAAGCTGGTAAATTGGCATTCAAGCCTGCACTTTCACTAAAGGGTGTTGAAAACCTAATCCCAGACATTATTTTGCTTATAAGCAAATAAAAGTATCAAACACACTTGGAGCCTGATGTACCAGCATTTTGTATTTTGCAAAGCAGTTGCAAAATGGTTTGCGATGGCAGAATGTACTGACGTCAATGCACTAAAGTCCTAAAGGAGAGCAATTAGTATTTATGAACACTTAACCAAAATGGTTGGGAATCAGAACTGCAACTCTGTATTGAAAATTGTGATATCTTAATAGCAATACACAATAATATACATGAACCATTTGCAATTAGTGACTATCCATGAAATGAGCATTTTACCACTAATGGAAGAAACGCTCAACACAGGTGTTCCATTCCAAGTGATAGTTATGCTATAGGGATTAGCTGTAGCCAACAGAAAATATTAACCAGCTAAGTGTAATCAAATCGCACACGAGTAGTTGACTTGTTTTTTTTAATGAAAAAAAGGGAAATGTCAATGTAAGTTATAAATACATTCTGAGCCTTAATGACAGGTTAAAGGATAGAGATCCTAGTTTAGGCTTCTCAGTTACATTGGAATATTCAATGCTCTTCTTAGTGGTTGCTGGAAATGACCCTTATTTGCAGGGTTATCCCCAATCTATTTGCTCTTCATCCTATTTTTTCTGACCTGTTTTAGTTGGCTTTAGGATGCTGGGCACTATATCACGGCTAATCAGTGCTAAAAAGCATATGCTCTCTTTGTAAATTGTCAATATAATTGGTTATCCATGATTGGCATATCGGATTTACTGTTAGGTCCCTAGTACAGTGCACTGAGTGTGCCTAGGGCTGATAAATTAAATGCTACTAGTGGGCCTGCAGCCCTGATTGTGCCACCCACATAAGTAACCCTGTAAATGAGACTCAGACCTGCCACTGCAGTGTCTGCGGGCAGTCTTAGCTGTCATGTCGACCTGGACGTGCACCCACTTGCCAGGTCCTAACCTTCCTTTTTCTTACGCTTATGAGGCACCTCTCAGGTTGGTCCAAGGTATCCCATGGGCAGGGTGCAGTGTATGTGAAAGGTAGGACATGCACTGATGTAGGTGACATGTCTTGATAGTGAAATACTGTGTATTTTGTTTTTCACTAATGGAAGGCTATCTGTCCTGTAGGCAAACATGGGGATTACTTTGTAACATTTTACAAGTATAACCTCCGATTGGGACAAGATAGGTAAATGGAGTTTAGGCTCTATGGACTCAGAATTTAATAACACCTCTTTTAGTAAAGATTGTTTTTAAATTGTGTGATTGAAAATGCCACTTTAAGTAGGCATTTTCTTATTTAACCCTCTGGGTGCCTCTGCTATTTTGTGTATTGACTGTTTGGTTTTGGAGTGGCAGAAGCTGGGACTTGCATTCACTGTAGACAAACACAGGGGTTAGAGGGGTTGAGGTGTGCCTTGGCCTTCCTGGATAACTCAGAGCTGAGCTGAATAGACCTTGGCTGCATTTAGTGTAGTGGGAGGAGTTTTCCTTGCATCTGAATAGGGCCTGTCTCACTTCCACAATGCTGCCTCTACCCCCTGTAGCCATGCTGCACCAGTGAGGACAGAACTGGTTTAGACTGAGCTCGTGACACCCACAGTTATCAGCCTTCCCAACGCCAGCGCTCACACCAATGCCGTCACCGCTAGCGCCTGGATCCCATTATCGCGGTGCCGATAACCACTGAGGGTGAATCCACGAACTCGCAGACATCACTTCACCTCACCAGAATTGATGCCTCACCACCGATGCAACCGATCTCCCCCTTGTCCTTGATTCGACACGTCTCCTCCTCGCGGACATGGCGCCTCGCCTCCCAGTGGCAGCCAGGGAACTGGCCTCGACCTTGGAACCAGCTCCTCACCTCCATAAGGCGGTGCATCGTCATAGATTTTGTTTTCCAAGGTACCCTCCGCCTGGGACGACTCCTGGTGGCCTCCCGCCCTGGGCACCGCACCCAAACCGACAGACCATGCACGCAACCTGGGCTTCATCCTGGACTCCTCCCTCTCCATGACCAGGCAAGTCAACAACGTCTCCTTGGCGTGCTTCAACATCCTACGCATGCTACGGAAGATCTTCTGGTGGATCCCCACCGAGACCAGGAAGACCGTCACCCAGGCCCTCGTCACTAGCCGACTGGACTACGGCAACGTCCTCTACGCCGGTACCACCGCCAAGCTCCAGAAGAGACTCCAGCGGATCCAGAACGCCTCAGCCAGACTCATCCTCGACATCCCACGAACCAGCCACATCTCCGGACATCTGAGAGACCTTCACTGGCTCCCCGTCAACAAAAGAATCAACTTCCGCCTCCTCACCCACGCACACAAAGCCCTACACGACCAAGGCCCGAGCTACCTCAACAGCCGAATCAACTTCTACGCTCCCAAACGCCACCTCCGATCAGCCAACCACGCCGTCGCCGCCGTCCCCCGCATCCGAAGAGCGACTACAGGAGGAAGGTCCTTCTCCTACCTGGCCGCCAAGACCTGGAACTCCCTCCCGACCGACCTGCGCCTGACCCAAGACCACCTCTCCTTCAGGAAGAAGCTGAAGACCTGGCTGTTCGAGCAGTAGCGGCACCCCCCCACCCCCAGCGCCTTGAGACCCTACGGGTATGTAGTGCGCTCTATAAATGTCATTGATTGATTGATTGATTGATTGACTGTTTGTTTGGGGGTCTGTGTAACTCCATGACCGACGCTGTGTACCACTTTGTCAGCGCCCACTTTGTTTTTATTGCTGACACAATGTCGTAATAGCTCCAGGTGGAGCTATTTGTTTGCTACAAGTTCTATTTTTGAAATAACTGTTCTAGAGTCATACTTTACTACATGTATGTTGGATTTTTGTTGTTTTTGTCTTGTTTGGTTTAGATAAAGATACCTTCTTTTTCTAAACTAGTGTGGTGTCCATTTGTGGTGTTTTCATTGGGTTACTTTAAGTTTTGAGTACAAATTCTTTATACATTGCCTTTGGGATAAACCTGTCTGCTTGTGCAATGCTATGAAGTGGGTGAGCAGGAGTTATGTAAATTGTGTATCCCCCTTACCCTGACTAGAAGCATAGATCCCTACTTGGACAAAGGTACTTACCTCTGCCAATTAGAGGAACCTCGTTTCTAACAGTTGTATAATGGAAGTCCACAGTTAGCTATTCTTGAATGTGCAGATAAAATGTAATTTGAAATATGTGTCCACATAGCCTGGATCTTTTTCTAGGCTGTTAGTAAGAAGATACAGACTAATTCATAGGAGTAGAGTTAAAAGATGATTAGTGAAAACAAACTGCAATCATGAATCACTATACAGTGTTGTACACACATGGCCTCTAATTATTGGCTATCATACAGTAATGAAAGTCGGGTACACATTAATATGTAATTGTGAGACTCCTGTTTGCTAACTACATCACAGATCAACGGGTAATATGATCTCATATGTTGATGGGATTCATCTAAGTGTTACCTTCTACATCAAAGTGAATATAGTGTTCTCTAAATAAGGAGGGAAATGTTAGGAATTAGGCAGTCTTTTCTCACTCAGTTCTATTGTGTGGTTGTCTGAATGCTCCGGTGTCCTCTTTCTGTGTTTACCCTTTGGTAGCCTCCGCCCCCTTCCTCCTCTCACTCCTCAAAACTAGGTGCCCGTGCCGGAGATCGGGGCTTGGTTTCTTTCCTTGTTGGAGATTTCTTCGGTGTTCTGAGAGCCAGCTGTGGGGATTTGTCCCGTGGGGCGCGTTCTTACCTTCCTGGCGTGGTCGGCGTAGAGAGCTGATCTGTGCGGAACGAGGCTTCGTTTCCGCGCTCCGGCCATCTGGAGCCTGCTTCCCCCTTTGCGCGTTTGGAGTGCAACGAGAGGATATTGCTGCATTTAGAAGTTTTGGACTTCTTGGGACGTTTCGCTTGGCAAGATTGGGCACTTTTGGGAGCTCTTCCGTGTTTTTCGAGAGTGCTAAGACGGTATGGATTTCCGGGTTATTAAGTACCCGTTCCACATCGTTTAGCTACAGCTGGGATATTTTTTAAGAAGCGTTTTTGCTTCTAGCGTTATTGAGAACGCGTTATAGTTTTTGTGGCCACATTTAGAGATAGTTTTCCTGCATTATCGGCTGAATTGCAGGCATTCCTTATCTAGGGGTTTTTTAAGTCAGACTTATGACTTTTTTCCCCTAAGTTGATTTAAAAGCTCGCCTCTGGGAGTTGGTGTTCTTATGCCTTTGGAACTTCGCTTCACACATCTCCCTTAAGGACGCACCGTCTATGTCACACAGGTTAGAAGACTTGTCCTAAACTCCTGTGCTGGGAGCATCTAGCTGTGACATAGAAAGAGCTGGGGCTTTTCTCTTTCTTTGTTTTGTTTTTCCTACCTTCTTCCTTTGTTCGGTGCGCTGCCACGCGGTTTATCAAGGGCGTGAGGCGGTCCGAATAGGGGTAGAGGCGTGGGGCCATCCTCGCTTCCGTGGTGTGGGTCCAGTTGGGGAGAAATCCGACAGAAAACCAAGCCTACGAACTTTACGCCACCTGAGCGAGAATGGATGAGGATGGGAACGCTTTAGAGGAGAGGGCCCCTACAATGCAGGAATTGATGGGGGCAGTTATTGCTCTTCAACTTAAAGTGCAGGAACTACAACAGGAGAATCAAGGGTTACGACAGGAAATGAGTGTAGGTAAAAGTAAGGATCCAGTGTGGGGAATGGGAAAACCCTCCGTGGTTCAGCCTGCCACTTTCCACTTCGATAGAGGTGCTGGTACTAGTAATCCCCCTTTGACTGTGAATGTTACTACTCCTACTCCTGTCCCCTTGGCCGTCCCGGAGAGATTTTCTGGAGACTCTAGTAAATATAGTGTCTTCATGAATCAGTGTCATTTACACTTCATGTGTCGTCCTGCTTCATTCCCAAACGACACCTCTAAAGTGGCGTTTGTCATTTCTTATTTGGCAGGGACCGCTGCCTCTTGGGCTGTTCCTTTGGTGGACAATGATGATCCGGTCCTGTATAATTATAGAGCTTTCAAGGAGCAGATGCGTTGTTTGTTTGCGAAACATGCGTTTATGCAGGCCACTGATGCTGAGTTGTTAAAATTGAGACAGGGGAAACAGGATTTATTGACCTATGTGTCTACATTTAACCGTTTGATATCTGAGACCCATTGGCCCGTGGATAAAAGAACCTCTTTGTTCTATCAAGGGTTGTCAGAAGACTTGAAGGATGTTGTTTCACAGGTGGTGAATCCCCCGGAGGACTGTGGGGAGTTTATTGATCTCGTAGTAAAATTAAACCATCGTCTATTGGAAAGGAGAGGTGAGAAAAGCCGCTTTCAATTGACCAGAGTAGTTCCCATTAGAACTGAAGCTAAGAGTACCGGAGACGGTCGATCACATGCTGAACCTATGGAGATAGGGGGAGTTAGAGGTCCGCTGTCAGCCGATGAAAAGAGTAGAAGACGTTCCCAGAATCTGTGTCTGTATTGTGGGCAAGGTTGCCATTATGCCCGGGATTGTTCTGTTAAACCGTCATCAATTCCTTCTAAGAAAGTGGTAGCTTGTGTACAACCTCCAGAGGAATCTGCGATAGACAAATTAAATCCATCCTATCAGATTACAGGGATAGTAAAAAGAGTTCCTAAACATTTTATGATAACCGTCTGCTTGGTTATATCCAACAGTCATAGGGCTCCTGTCTCCGCATTATTGGACTCGGGTGCCACAGGCAATTTCATGGATATTCGGTTGGCTGAACAATTAAAGGTGCCTTGGATCCTGAAGGACCAACCCGAACCTGTGAGGGCCATAGATGGCACTGAGCTGTCTTCTGGCACTATTACTAAACAGACGGAACCCTTGTGTATGATATGTGACAATGGCCATTCTGAATATCTCGGATTTGATTTGATTGATGCCCCTTCTTTTGGAGTTGTCTTGGGGGTGCCTTGGTTGCAGTCACACAATCCTAGGATAGATTGGTTTCGAAGAACAGTGACGCTTGATTCGGTCTATTGTTTGAAAGGTTGTTACAAGGTAGCTACCGATTGGGTGACTCCTTTAACCTGTGCTGTGGGTGATGGATTGAGGTGTGATGTGCAAAAGATACCAGAGGCTTATGTAGAGTTTGCCGAGGTGTTTGACAAAGGACGGGCAAGGGATTTGCCTCCACATCGTTCATTCGATTGTAGAATAGATTTGGTTCCCGGGGCTACTCTGCCATGTTGTCGCATCTATGCCTTGTCCGAACCAGAAGAACGTCATTTGAAGGAGTACATAGATGAGATGTTAGCCAAGGGATTTATTCGTCCTTCTTCCTCTCCGGCCTCCTCAGCTATCTTTTTCATCCCTAAACGTGAGGGTGGCCTCCGTGCTTGTGTAGATTATAGGGCGCTCAACAAGGGGACTATTAAGAACAAGTATCCTCTTCCCTTGATCCCGGTGTTGTTAGATCAGCTGAAGCATGCGACGGTTTTTACAAAATTGGATCTCCGAGGGGCATACCATCTCATACGAGTCCGTGAAGGCGATGAATGGAAAACTGCCTTCCGGACTAAGTTCGGTCTGTATGAGTATTGTGTTATGCCCTTCGGTTTATGTAATGCTCCGGCTGCTTTTCAGTTCTTCATCAATGAAGTTCTAAGGGATTATTTGGATTTGAGCGTGATAGTCTATATCGATGATATATTGATTTTTTCCCGTTCTGAGAAAGAACATGTGATTCACGTGCGCCAGGTTTTACAGACCTTGAAAGATCACCAGTTGTATGTGAGGCCTGAGAAATGCAGTTTCCATACCGACAAAGTGGAATTTTTGGGATTTCTGGTATCTGCTGAGGGTATCAGAATGGATCCCCGCAAGATCGAGGCTATTACTTCTTGGCCACCCCCTAAATGTGTAAAAGAGGTACAGGTGTTGCTTGGGTTCGCTAATTTCTATCGGCGGTTTATTTCCCATTTCTCTGAGATTGTTGCCCCCATGACGGTTTTATTGAGAAAGGGAGTTCCTTTTGTGTGGTCTTATGTGGCGCAAATGTCGTTAGATCAATTGATCGAAAGGTTCACTTCAGCCCCTGTACTTGTCCATCCTGACCCAGCCTTGCCCTTTTTTGTTGAAGCGGATGCTTCTTTGGGTGCAGTGGGGGGCGTCTTGTCACAGCGAGATGTAGAGACGGGGTTTATGCATCCTGTAGCTTTTTTTTCTAAGACCTTGTTACCCGCCGAAAGAAACTATACGGTGGCAGAACGGGAATTGTTGGCCATTAAACTCTCTTTTGAGGAGTGGAGACACCATTTGTGGGGGGCTCGCCATACCATTACCATTTACACGGACCATAAGAACCTTGAATTCTTTCGGTCTGCGCGGGCGTTGACTCCTAGGCAGATGAGGTGGGTTTCATTTTTTAATGAATACGATTTCATGATTACGTATCGGCCTGCCGCTCAACAATTGAAATCAGATGCCTTGTCTAGAATACATGTGAAACAGAATGAGTGGGGAACTGATAAGGACCTGGGGTCTTTCATTGCGCCTGAGAAAGTTGTAGGCAGTGTTACTTTGGATGACTTTTTGGATTCAGTCAAAGACAAGTTGAAAGGCATGGACTTGACCCCTTGGATTTCTCTTCCTTCCTTTTCCATTCGAGAAGGATTGTTGTATCACGGCCCACAGTTGTTCATTCCTCCTGTGTTGCAGGATACCGTGTTACGATGGTGTCATTCTTCGGCTTTAGTAGGTCATCCCGGAATCAATAAAACTAGAGAGTTCTGTTTACGTTGGTTTTGGTGGGGAATCACTACCTCAGGATGTTCAACAATTCGTGGCTTCATGTCCTGTGTGTGCTGTGAGTAAACCATCCCACTCCAGTCCTTCTGGCTTGTTACATCCTTTACCAGTTCCCCCTGCACCTTGGCATACAATTAGTATGGATTTCGTTACAGACTTACCTGAGGTGGCAGGGTGTACCGTGATTTTTGTTGTGGTTGATTCCTTCACAAAAATGGCCCACTTCATCCCCTTACCTAAGTTGCCTACTGCGAGAGAAATGGCTCTAGTCTTTGTGTCATCAATAGTAAGACTTCACGGTTTACCGTCTGCCATCGTGTCCGATAGGGGAGCGCAGTTTGTTTCCCGTTTCTGGACGGAGTTGTGTGAAGCTTTGCATATGAAGATCTGCTTATCTTCGGCTTATCATCCCCAGACTGATGGCCAGACTGAGAGGATCAACCAAACGATGGAACAGTATCTACGTTGTTTGTTGACCTCTTTGACATGTAATTGGGTGGTAGCTCTTCCTCTTGCAGAATTCGCATATAACAACAGCGTTCATTCCGCAGTAGGGATGTCCCCCTTTTACTGTTCTATGGGTTTCCATCCCAAGGCCATCCCTATCCAACCTACAGGTCTAGTGCCTGCGGTCGATTCCTTAGGAATAGCTTTGGGTAGGATTTGGGGCATAGCTCAGGAACATCTGAAGAAGGCAAAAGAAGATATGAAAAGGCATGCCGACAAACACCGGGTACCTTCCCCCTCCTATGTAGTGGGAGACAGGGTGTGGTTGTCAACAAAGAACTTGAGATTGGAAGGGTCCCGGAAATTGCAACCAAGATATGTGGGTCCTTTTTCTATAGAGAGAGTGATTAATCCTGTGGCTATGAGGTTGGAGTTGCCTGACGAATATGGTATGCATCCGGTATTTCACACATCATTGTTGAAGCCTTATAAACACACAGATCAGACCTTGCCCCCACCCCCTTCAGTGCTAGTGGATGGTGAGGAGGAGTACGAGGTTAATGCCATTCTCGATGCTAGGAGAAAAAAGGGGAAGTTGATGTACCTGATTGATTGGAAGGGGTATCCCCTGAGGAAAGGTCCTGGGAACCAGCTGCAGGAGTCCATGCCCCCCGTTTGATCAGATTATTCCATCTCCGTCACCCGACTAAACCCCGTCCGGTTGGGAGGCCTTTGAGGGGAGGTACTGTTAGGAATTAGGCAGTCTTTTCTCACTCAGTTCTATTGTGTGGTTGTCTGAATGCTCCGGTGTCCTCTTTCTGTGTTTACCCTTTGGTAGCCTCCGCCCCCTTCCTCCTCTCACTCCTCAAAACTAGGTGCCCGTGCCGGAGATCGGGGCTTGGTTTCTTTCCTTGTTGGAGATTTCTTCGGTGTTCTGAGAGCCAGCTGTGGGGATTTCGTCCCGTGGGGCGCGTTCTTACCTTCCTGGCGTGGTCGGCGTAGAGAGCTGATCTGTGCGGAACGAGGCTTCGTTTCCGCGCTCCGGCCATCTGGAGCCTGCTTCCCCCTTTGCGCGTTTGGAGTGCAATGAGAGGATATCGCTGCATTTAGAAGTTTTGGACTTCTTGGGACGTTTCGCTTGGCAAGATTGGGCACTTTTGGGAGCTCTTCTGTGTTTTTCGAGAGTGCTAAGACGGTATGGATTTCCGGGTTATTAAGTACCCGTTCCACATCGTTTAGCTACAGCTGGGATATTTTTTAAGAAGCGTTTTTGCTTCTAGCGTTATTGAGAACGCGTTATAGTTTTTGTGGCCACATTTAGAGATAGTTTTCCTGCATTATCGGCTGAATTGCAGGCATTCCTTATCTAGGGGTTTTTTAAGTCAGACTTATGACTTTTTTCCCCTAAGTTGATTTAAAAGCTCGCCTCTGGGAGTTGGTGTTCTTATGCCTTTGGAACTTCGCTTCACACATCTCCCTTAAGGACGCACCGTCTATGTCACACAGGTTAGAAGACTTGTCCTAAACTCCTGTGCTGGGAGCATCTAGCTGTGACATAGAAAGAGCTGGGGCTTTTCTCTTTCTTTGTTTTGTTTTTCCTACCTTCTTCCTTTGTTCGGTCCGCTGCCACGCGGTGTATCAAGGGCGTGAGGCGGTCCGAATAGGGGTAGAGGCGTGGGGCCATCCTCGCTTCCGTGGTGTGGGTCCAGTTGGGGAGAAATCCGACAGGAAATGGGTCAATATTAGGAAAACAGGATTTAATGGTCAGCATAAAGATTATCCCTGTCCAGGTTAAGGTAAATCAGATATGTTAACGCACCTCTTCTATCTACTAACAGTAAGGGGCAAGTAAGTAAAAGTGAATCAAACAGTTTTTATGTAACATTTAAAGGATTCACTTCAGGTGAGCTTACCATCATACCGATGGTAAGGTAGCAGCATCCAATTGCGGTCTGGGAAAGTAACTCTGTTTTCTGTCACTCTGTGGTTTGGGTCTCAGTTGAGGTTTTTCGCTGTGTTTTATTTCCTGTCCGTACAGAAGAGTTAGGCCCATCTTGTGTGCATGATGTAGAATGAGTAAGGGTTATCAATGAAATGTTGGACAGTAACTTCTCAATGAAATCAACGAGAGTCATGGTGGCGGCCATATTAGGTGTAGGTGGGATAAAAGTGTGCTAGTGTTTAATTGCATGAGTAATAACTAATCGATGGACCTTTCATTTGTTATCACAAACAATATTGTAAAATATTTACAGCTAACATAAACAATTTGAAGATATCAACAACAGGAACATTATTTTCTCACTCCAGGAACTTTCTATGCCTGCAAATGGCCACTTAATGGTGTTTTGTGCATATACTATTGAGCAGGTCTGGTATTTACCATATGTGGAAAAAAGCAAACATTTGGTACTTAACACATGTGGTAAATACCAGTTCAAATGGTAATGTGGGAATTGGTGTTTACAAACTTCTCTGTTTGTAGCCAGAGTAAAAAGGTAAAGTGAATTATGTGGTAATATTGCTGGGGAACAGGTAGTGTGAAAGGAAAGTCTGTAGGACGTAATTTGTTTGTACTAAACAACAACATGTAAATACTTGTAAATGAACTGTACACATTCAGCAGATAGGACAACAAAAGTGAAGTACATTTTTTGTAATCCTGAAGTGTGATGGAAACTAAGATTTAAATAGGATCAAAACAAATCAATACACTTTATTTGATGATGCAGAATAAATAAATATTCACTGAAACCCGATTTCTATACATTATCATATGAGTGCAATATAGTGTTATCAGTAAAACTGAATGTCTGTGCAAATTTAGTGATCATTTCAATGGAAAATGTCCTTTCTAAATGACAGTGCGCTACCACATGATGCTTTACTTACATTAGAAAAGCATCCACCTCATGTCCATTAAACCCAGGTGGGTCATGA
The DNA here is from genome assembly GCF_964263255.1 of Lissotriton vulgaris. Lineage (NCBI taxonomy): Eukaryota > Metazoa > Chordata > Amphibia > Caudata > Salamandridae > Lissotriton > Lissotriton vulgaris. The sequence continues at coordinate 704,010,488 of NC_141685.1, read as the reverse complement.
AAGTGTGTTGTTCTAAAAAACTGAACTGAGGTTCTACAAAGTTTAGGAAGCTCTTATCTAAATATTCAGAGGTGTGTAGCGCTGTGCAAGACTGGTTTCTATAGGATTTAGATAAATAAATAAATAAAATAGTGGAATGCTCTTCCGCCAGCTCTGAAAGCCGAGACTGTTCTCCTCTCATTTCGGAAAAAATTAAAGACTCTTTTGTTTAATTGATCCTTCTGCACTGTTTGTTCTGTTTGGGCTTTTTGCTTGCTTTCTTCTCTTGTCTGTCCCTGGCGCCGGGAAACCCATTGAGGGTAGCTGTGCGCAATACAAGTTTAGATAACTAAAAAATGTATAAGTTGCTTTAGTCCATAGTTATCGACCTGCGCACCTTTGAGAGCTTGAGAGGTGTTGTATGTTGGTTTTGATGAAGATAGTAAAGCAGCTCTGGTCTGTCTGTTCAGGAACCTCTGTGGTGTATATAAGGATGGTGATCTTGTTAGGGATTTCATAAACATTTACTGCTCAATTGGGGTTTTAAGAAATGTCATTAGATATGTGTTGGACCTTGTCCATAAGCTGTCTTTTTGTGTTCAGGAGGCTTTCTGGCATAACTTAAATTGTAAACCAATAATGCACTTTGAAATCTTGATTAAGGCCATGTCAGACTGTGTCCAAGCGTCTTATATACGGGCTTTCTTTTCTCAGAGGGACTAACCTATTTCTTTTACACAGGTACCGGTACAGTGCTTCCTATGCCTTCTAGCAGCAGGCAGTTACCAAGGCATTGTAGTTATTGCAGGCAGCATATACCAAAGAGCATTTTAAAGGGTTTTGAGTCATTTTTTTAGATGCCCTCCTATCTAGGACACACTCGATATAACTTTCACCCACATACAAGCAGAGTTGTTGCATCCTATTGTGTGTTTCTATTGCATTTTAAAATTCTCACAAGTAATAGGTTAATATGTCCGGCAGGAATAGAAAACCTTCACATGAACAGGGAAAAAGCGTTCGCTAAACGTATAAGATGTATGTTTCTTAGATTGCGCAGTTATTCTCCTAGTTGCAAGTCACTCTTTCTCTACCTATAATGCTTATATTTATAAAACACAGGGCATTGTATGATTGTCTTGATAAAGGAGACCTTGGAGACTGGTGACTGTTAGGCAAGTTAAAATTACTACCTATTATTACGAATAATAAGGCTAAAAATTCCTAAGCATATCAAAACATTTTGTAAAGGCATTTATTTGCCTTTTGAATGTGGCAATGTGTGCACAATTCGGCCTTGGATCCTGACACCATACATGCATCCACAATCACCAAGGGATACAAGGAACAAAATGGGACACAGAAAGATACAATTAGGCCCTGATTATGAGTCTGGCGGTCCGAGACCTTCCAGACTCTCGGGCGTGGCGGTGGCAGTCCAGCGACTGCCGCACCGGAGGTCTGATGGCCCTGCTATGAGTTAGACAGGCAGACCACCCAGGGACCGCCGATGCTGCCAGTGAACTGCCATTCCTTGGTGGTGGAGCGGAAGTCTGGAGGCTGCAATATGCTTGGCTGGACCACCATGGTCCCGCCAAGCATATGACGAGTTTCCTCTTCTCAGGCGGCGTCACTGAGGTTCTTTCTCCATGCACACCATGGCAGAGAGGAAACACAGGGGGCCCTACAGGGCCAAATGTGCCCCGGCTGTGAGCATGCACACCAGTTCCTGCACAGGATGGACTTTCGAGTCTATGCGGTGCAAGAGCCTTGTTGTGCGGTCCCATTGCAGTGCCTTTGCATTTGAAAGGGGCACTATCGTGGGACCGCCACGCCACTCGACCACAAGGCCGCTTTTAAGTCGTTATCTGGAAGGGCTGTGGTGAGTCTCCGCAGTGCAGGAGTGTTGCGGTGGCAGAACGCCTGCTACCGCCCCGCAGAAACTCGTCATCGGGCCCTTAGTGGAGCAGTGTACCTTTAGGATGCACAAAGGAAGATTTTGGTTCAGCCACAAACATAGAGGAGCGCTGCAGTGTTCCCCAGGAGCCTCCTACATGATTATGGCATGTTGTACCATACTGTACAATATTACAACAGGGAGAGGTCTGTCAACAGTCCCAGAGAAAGATGACTCAGATGATGATAACCTCTCGCATTGCCCCAAGCCTACAGATTTTGGTGCCACTTGAGCAGCTGAAGGAAGTGCATGCTGAAGAGATATCTTGAACTACTTTTGAGGTTAGTTTTATATAAAAAAATTTTTACTTTATTTTAAAGATTTTGTGCTGTTGAACATACAAGATCAATATACCAGATTCATCCAACTCAGTACAACGTTTACACAATTTTTGGATACAGACCCCTGCCACTGGGGATCAAACTGTGATTGCCAACGTCCGGCATCAGTCGCCATGGCCGCTGCGCCACATCTCTTCCTAATGTATTTCCATTAAAAAAAAACATGTGCAAGGTGCAAATGTTTCTGTCATTCTTACTGTGTATTCATAGGATCAGCAACAAATGATCATAAACAAATGCCATTCTTCTATTCCTTGTTTTCCCATTTTCTTCGGATCTCTGGCCAACTTCTTCACAAAATCCATCTCCCTTATTAATGCATCTCCTGGTGCGTATCTCCCTACTCATCCCTTCGGCTCGAAATCTCTTCCTTCTAAGAAGGAGCTTTCCGCTCTTCAGTGGCCACATGAACTGCCAACAGGTCCCCCTCGGCTGATGTGACCTGTGCCAGGGCCTTGACAACATCACCACTGTAGTGCCTCGTCGCAACTTGTAAATTGGCAATAGGTCTGGAAGGTACGCCTGTTGAAATTACCAGCCTAGACACAGATCTACCTTACCTCTGACAGTATCAGTCGAATAGCACTTCATCATGCAAGCAAGAACAAAGTGCTGGGTTGGCCTCTGCTAGTACCTCTGCCTGTGGTAACAGGAACTTTTGTCCTTAAATTCTTCCTTCTGTAGTTTAATAAGGCCTGCTACGTTTTTGTTCAGCATGAACTGGGGTTGTTCTTTCTGTATGAACAGCATTGATACATCCAGAGCATGAATTGTGCTGGCAGTGGGCACATCTCCCGCTTCCTGATCCCTGTCCAGGGAGCTTCTCCTGATTGGCACTCTTTGCCTCCTACACTGCCTCTGGGAGTTGAGACCTGCATTCATAGTGGTCTGGGTTGGGAGCTGTCTTGGTGGCATTCTTTGGGTCCGCAGCAGCACAGCTGAACGCTGGGGCGCAGTTGACTGCTCAGGTGTGATGAGCACAGTAAGAGCAATAGATCTCTCTCCCATGTCTGACTCAGAACTTCAGGTTCATGCAACCTCCACGTCCTCAAACTCAGCAGTGATGTCTGTATGAAAGCGAAATACTTATTTTAGTAAATTGGGGTTTTTGGTGAATGCATGTGACATCATCAAGTATGTTGCATGTCCATATTTGAATTGCTGACGACTGTCACAACAGGGGCGGTGTCATACATAAATACACGTTTTGCCTCATTGCTCTTTCGTATTTGCTGCATTTGTATATATGAACTGCATATCCCAAATGCAGTTCAAACATCTTAAGGAAGCCACTATATTCCCTATAAAGAGCACTGTCGCTGTGTGAGAGGGCAGTATTTATTTAATGTACGTTAACAAAAAATGCATATACGGGACCCTAAAATAAAAAAAAAAATAGTTTAATGGAGATAGTGGGGTTCACTGACGTGGCCTTTATATGTGATGCCAAGCTATCAACTGAGCTGACTCCTGTCATTGTTTTTTTACCTGGGGGGCACACTCTATCATTTCCTCATTGACGGTAGGAATGGGTTTGATGGAAGGTCCTTCTCTAGGTGAACTTTTTTTCTCCTCGGAGTCACTTTCTCTTTGGTACGAGACATCAGTAGTATCGACTTTTACTCATTTCTTCTGTGATGACCTGAGTGACGTACAGTATTATTTACTGGATGCAAAGATATAATTTTCTTTATGGCCTCAGGGACTGTAAGAAATTATTTCCTAAACAATTTAATATTGTTTGACACATACTACTTCATCAAAAATTCCAATTCCACATCGGATAACATTTCATTTGTTTTCCTGCCTCCATCCTTTTTCAGGGAGTCTTGGCTTGTCATGATGGGCCTCAAGGGCACCACGACCGTGGCCTCCTCCTCCAGTGCTTGCTCAAACTCAGCTTTCCTTCTCGTGCAGTAGCTCCATGGCCTATATTTACTGGTTGTAATGTCATCGTTTGCTTCCAGGACGACATTCGTATTTTGTGACTCCAGGTTTGCAAAATGTACCTGTGTATAGTGCTTAATTTGAGCCAGCACGTTTCCGGAGCACCAGTTAAGGACATACTTTTTACAGGGAGATGAAGTGATTTGCCCAGAATCACAGGATGTTGAGCTGAGCGGAGATTCGAATCTGGTTACCCAGCTCCAAAGTCGGCTGCTCTCGCCATTACGCTACATCCTCTCCCCACTTTTATGGTTAGTAGTTGGTTCTCTTTTAAGCAGCCCTAACAGGAGAAATGGGCTGGCGCAAGCTGCCCCCTGAGGAGAGCCCCAGTGCTCTTTTTTATTTTTTTTTACAAATTAACAACTGTCTGTGTATAACTTACGTTTTACGAATATGTAACCAGTGATTGTAACTTTTCAGAAATCGCAAAATGGTGTGATATAGGGGTTGTGCAAATGGATTTAGGATTCCCAAAATTAGATTTGTTAAAATTGACTAATAAATAAATCCAGTGCTAGTACATCGGGTCATTAATTTCCATAAACACATCACCGCCATGGCCAGTACCAGCCTCAGTTTGGACTTATCTGAGTGATCAAACCTTTCCATCCAGAACAGGACTTCACATTTATGGTCCAAGCATTGGTACTTTCTACACTTGAGTATGGGAATGCTCTTCTCTCAAAATCCACCTTGCGCCACTCACAGCCTCTTTGCATGCAGCAGCTTGCTTTATCACTGCTTGATGGGTTCATGCACTTGTTGCAGAGGTCCAGGGTAAACTGTAGGTCACAGGCTCTGTAAGTAATTGGATTGACTGTGGTGTGAGCCCTGATCGAGCAACATGTGGCAACAGCCACAATCCCTTGCTGGGTGAACCACAAAAGCCGCTAAATTAACCTCTGCTTCACCCTGAATAACTTGGCACAAAAAGCTGTCAGGCTTAATTTAGAGGCAACGTGTAAAGTATTTATGCAGTACAAAACAGTAATAAAGTGAACACACAACTCAAGAGAAATGCCACACCAATTTAGAAAAATAGAGTACATTTTAATAAATTATTTGACACCAAAATGACAAATATACAAGCTGTAGTTGAATTTTAAAAAGTTTTTAGTAAAAATGTGTGCATAAAAGATCAAAGCGCCAACCCGAACATCGAGTTATGCAAGACTGTGTCAAAGTCAAAAAATATGGCCGACCACAATGATGCGCGGTTCGGATACACAGAGTGGATTGGGCCCGGTCAGCACTTACTTCAGTCCTACAAGAAATTTTGAGAATAATGTTCTGAGAAAATAAAGTTCAGCGGGGCAAGGCTGAAGGAGGTGTGCAAGGAGCTACCATCATCATCGGATAGCATTGAGTCAAAGTTGTGGTGAAGATTTCTACTTTCTGAGTGAGTCTCTGAAATGGAAGTCAAAAGTTTCCAATGGGATGAGGCAGAGGCTGTAGCCAAAGACAGTTCCACAAGGCCAGATACCACTTTGGGAATGTATGACGTTACAATGCATACATTTACAATGCATGCCTTTACAACACAGTTTTTACCTCGCAACATCCTTTACAACGCATTTTTTTACATTTTTACATAGCATGCCATTACATCACATTTTCAGAAACTACCTTTACAACACATTCCATTACATCGCATTATACCTTTACAACGCATACCATTTTAACACATACCATTACATTGCATTTAAGGTAAGTGTAGGATAGTATAAGTGTAATAATTACTATTCTAACTCCAGTGAGTGCAACAGTAGGGTAAGTGTCGGATAGTGTAATGGTACTTTGCATTGTAATGGTATGCATTGTAATGACTTTCGATGTAAAGCCTGCGTTGTAGTGACATGCATTGTAATGACATGCGTTGTAGTGACATGCAATGTAATGGCTGCATTGTAATGACATGCGATGTAAAGGATGTTTCGATGTAATGACTGCGTTGTAAAGGTTGTTTCCCCATTTTGGAGAGGGATCACTGAACAAGATTTTCTGCAACGGAGAAGAACTTCAATTCTTTATTTACTCCAGAATTTCAGTCTGAGGCCAAACATTATGCCCACTGCCCTTTATGGCTCTCTTAATCGTATTCTGGCAACCAGTCTAAGGGTCACCTATTCCACTGGGGTAACAAGAGACCTTGTTAGCACATCAATAGCAGACTTTCTAACCTAGCTACCATTGTGAACCCATTATATGTCTGATGCAGGCATCCCCTGAGACCAGTTGCTCTTTATATGTTTAGTGGTAAGGGTGTCAATTACTGAAGCTCTTCAAGCACCAACGTGGTTTTGGTTTGAATCCCTAGGCTAATGGTTCAGGATGGAACTCTTCTACCAATTCTATGTCTTCCAGAAGCCCAATCTCTTCACCTCTTGATGTATATACAGAACTTTGAAGGCTTCACACGGTCCTTCAATTCCAGAGGTGTTTTACTCTCTGGGCCAGTCTTCAGTGTCAAAGTCAGACAGGTTGCCAAAAGCAGAAGTTAATCTCTTACATTCTCTTTGAGTACATAACCATCCTGTGAAAGGGCGTAGCAGAGTTATGTAACAATGACAGACACAGTCTTTCATCTACAAGCTTTACCGCAGCTTGAATTCACAACCATCCTGCATGATAGGGGCTAGGGTTCCTGGACCAGGGTCTATGCAATGTCCTAGTGTCCCATGAAGACTGCATTGGATTGGCAGATGGTCCACCCGTCCAGCCAGGGACACAGGTGATGATGTCTGCTACTATGTTGGAGTACTGCCTGCCTCATTTCAAGATCAGTATCTGTCTGGCAGGGATCTTTGTGCTGAAAAGGGAGCCACTGCAACAGCAGTAACATTTCCAGCACTGAAGCATTGCAATGTGGGTTTCATGTTTAATGCATGAGTTTGTTTTCTTTGAGCAAAAACAAATATTCCCCATGTACTTGTCATTTTCTCCATTAACTTGGGAACCTTCTTCATTCTCCCAGCCCATGTCTGCCATGCCTGGCATGGCAAACACGGTCAGGGAACTGTGACAAAGTCTAAAGATTACCCCAGCGGATCCAGCAGAAGAGCCAACGGGGAAAACCTGGTGCTTCTCTCAACTCTAAATGGAGTAGGGGTACCACACGTTTGCCAGCTTTTGCATCTATTTTCTATTTAATGTCAACATCCTGTGGCTGGCTCACTTGTCAAGTGAGAGAGACCCCAGAGTGCCATTCTCTTTGAGATAAATAGGCCAAAAAAGCGCCAAGTGTACCAAGGCCAGGTTTTGCAACTAGTGTACAGAATAAAGGTGCTCCATGAACTTTTGTAGAGTAGAAATCCAAATGCTCTGATGTTCTTAAGAAGACAAATGTGCCCTGGCTTGTGAGCTGCAGATTACTCCAAGAGAAAGGAGGCACATCAGTGGAGTAGTCTTTGCTTCTGACTAATGAATCTGTAAGAAATAAGACAGCACCTGGCCCTCTCGCCCATGGACATACATTTACCAAAATAATAAGTTAGCAAAAGTGGCATTACAAAACATATCAATGATTAGCAATAGCACTTGGAAGATGTAAAAGTAACTTGGATCAAACAGGAGCCAATATGCACAATGCCTCAAAATTGTGCTGATGTGCTAAAAGTAAAATAAGGTCTAATTTGCACTGACTACCACTCTGTGTAACCACAACAGGACAGGGGTGAATGAGGGTGGCTGGTTGGTATTAGGGTGGTGCTGTTAGGGTGATGCTGGTAGGGTAGTAGTGGTAGGGAGCTGTGGTGGTAATAGGGTAGGTGTTGGTGGTGGTCGAGTGTTTGTGGAGGTAGGGTGGTGAAGTGGCAGTGGTAATGTTAGACCATTGGTTAACGGTGGTAAGGTGGCATTATCGTATTGGATTGTTGGTGGCATGGTGGTGATCTGGTGTTATGGATTTCTGCGTAGGGTTTTAAATAGACAGGAAAAAATTGGCGCACAAAAAAGGTTGCGTTCAGAGTAGGGGTGAAAACAGATTCAGGACCGTGCTACTAGGTCAAGGGGAGACCCAAAAACCCTTGAAATTGAGTGGGCAAAAGCCAACCCTTTTTAATGTGAAGACAAAAGTCCTGTGCACATGTTGAGAAAATCAAAGCAGAATCAAAGTGCATCGATGCTCAATTCCGTATCCGTATTGAGCATCAATTCACTTTGATTCTTCTGCACATGCAGCATTTCCCTTTGTGACGGCTGTACACGCTCGTCCATTTACCCTGCTCCCAAATAGTGGGAGTTTTCTCTTTAAACCATCGCTATCGCTAAATGGGCACTCTCTATAAGATTTACTACTCGCTTCAGAACCAGGTTGGAAATATCACCGGTTCCCCGATCCCACGTAGATTGTCCTCTTTTCAGCCCTGAAGAGTCACGGGTGACTACCCGCTTGACAAAACATTCGCCGGCTGGCCTTTTCTTGGTGTCTCCTCTGGTAGGAGGACCAATTATCACATAATACAAAAAGAAAAACTACTATCTATCGTGGACCTTGTCATTTGTTTTCCTGCTTTCTAAACTAAGCCATTGATACACATGGTCCCTTTTGAACTGATTTTCTCAGTGTCAGCACAGGACTTTTGTCTTGATATTATGGTGTTGGTCTAGTGGTGTGGGTGGTGTTGTTAGAGTGGTGGTAGGGTGTTGTTAGAGGTGCGGTTAGTGTGTTGGTGGTAGAGTATTGTTGCTGATAAGGTGGTGTGTTTTGTTTGGTTGTGGTAGTGGTAAAGTGATGGTGGTAGTTGTTGGTAATGGTATGGTGGTGGTGGTACAGTGTTGATGGTGGTAGGATGGTGGTGTTAGGGTTATGTTAGTTTTAGTGGTATGGTAGTGGTGATAGGGTGGTAGGAGGGTGGTGCTAGTTAGAAGGGGTACGTTGGGGTGGTGGTTGAGTGCAGGAGCTCTTACCCCATATAAGATCAATTAACAGAGTATTCAGTAATTTAAAAGTGGACTGCGGCACTATTAAAGGTAGATTTGTAAAATAGTACAATAAGCGAGGCAGAACAACCATTTTTGCTATTGCAGCTCTCCCCATAACGGACAGTGGCAGTGCAGTCCAAAAGGTGACACTGGATCTTAGGGCTCTAATCGCTCTATTAATGTTGCCTTCTAACATACCCGCATTTGTTCTATATATCTGGATTCCCAGATACTTAAACGTGTCCTGAGCAATCTGAAGCTGTGTATCTCCGAAGACTAGTTCCATATCATCAGCATGGTCCATGAAGAAAAATGCGTGGGAATTTGCCGTATTTAAGGCCAGACCTGACAATCCCTCAAATTGTTTACACAAGTCAAATATTGGGGCCAGGGGCAAACGGAGATCTCTCACGTACACAATGATATCGCCATTGTAGGCTGAGAAGAGGTGTGTCGTGTTCCCTATCGGTATCCGCCACCCCAGAAAGTCTTGTCTCATCTTCAATGCTAAGGGTTCCAGCTCCAAAATGAAAATGAGAGGCGACAATGGGCAGCCCTGTCTGGTTCCTTTATGTATCTTATAATCCTCCGATATGTGTCCTCCTGTTCTGGCTCGCGCTGTTGGTGCCTTGTATAAGAGGCGCAGCCAAGCCACATACCCTTCTGGTATCCCAAATTTCAGTAATACCTGAAACATGTATTGCCAACTTATTGAATCAAACGCCTGTCTGAGATCCAATGAAAGACATCCCGCATGTGGAAACTGTTTTGGCGCTTCTGTCAGCAAATAATGTAATTTCCTAATGTTTAGGGATGTGCTCCGTTCTGGCAGAAACCCGGTCTGGTCTATATGAACCAAAGTTGATAAATAGGGCAACAATCTGTTGGCCAGCACATTACTAAATATTTTGTTTCAGTGGGTAATAATGATAGCGGGTGGTAGTTAGACATGTCCGCATGGTCCCTCCCGGGTTTCGGTAGCGAGATCACAAGCGCCTGCGCTGTAGTGATAGATAAGGAACCCTCTTCCCAAACTGTTTTAAACAGTTCCACCAATCAGGGTACTAGTATCTCTTCATATGTGGCGTATAATTCAGTGGGGAGTCCATCTATGCCAGGGGTCTTATTACGTGGGAGGCCCTACATAACAGCTTTAATCTCCTGTGGCGTAATGGGTCCCGCCAGATCTTTTTGTGCCGCTGTCGGTAGCACCGGAAACGTAAGAGAGGATAGGAAAGCCCCCAGCTGCTCACCGGTAGCGTTGTTCGTCTTGCCATATAGTATGGCGTTATACTTCCTAAATGCGTCATTTATCCCTGACTGGAAACCCACGTTCCATCCTCTGTGCTAATTTTGCTTATTACTATTGTGAGAGGAGTATCCCGGATCAGTCTAGCAAGCAGTGTCCCTGCCTTATCTGCTTCTGCATGTGCGCAATGAGTATATGCCTGATAGTCGATAACTCTAAGCGATTCCAATAGTTCAGCATGTCTAATTCACGCTTCCTGTAACGGGTCCTTTTGTTCCTCATCTGTCACTGCCTCCTGCTCCAACCTGCCCAAGTTTCCCTCTACCTCTACCAGCGACCTGTGGAGTTCTTGTCTTGCGCCCACTGTTGCACTGATAGCCTTACCCCTTTCAACCGCCTTAAAGGCATCCCATTCCACCAACCAGCTCGTTGCCGTATTACTGTTTTCTGTAAAGTAACAGTCTATGGTATGTGAAGGATCATGTCGGAATACTGAGTCTTCTAACAACTGCGGCCATAACCTCCACGTAGGGATCGGGGTGGGTATTTTGCCCCAGGTAAGGACCATCTCCTGTGGGTTATGATCCGAGAAGGTCTTGGGCAGGTAGGTAGTGTGAAGCACTTGCATGTCTATGCTATAAGAGAAAAAAATTCTATCAATCCTGGTGTGTAGGTCGTGTACTGCAGAGTAGAAGGAATATTCTTTTTGCCCAGGATGTCTCATTATCCATACGTCACACAATTCCCATCCTGCTGCCCATCTAACCAGTGCTTCGGTCTGTTTAAAAAACCCTGCACCACGTAGGGGCGGGTGTGATCTGTCTGATGGCACATCCAGTACTGTATTGCAATCACCTCCCAGTATCCATGGGCATGTATCCATTCCCGCCAGCGCCCCGCTTACTGTGTCCCAGTATTTATCTTGATCAAAGTTAGGGGCATACACTGTACCCAACACCACTAATTGCCCATCTAGCGCTCCTTTCACAAACAGGAAACATCCTTTACAATATAACTGGTACAACGGGGTACCGTTTCGACGCAGCTTTAACAATGAAAGTCGTTACAACGACTTTCGCTGGAGGGCACTCTAGGATAGGGGATAGTTTAATTTACTATCCAACACCTTCCCTACTATCCACAGGGACTGGTGTTAGAATAGTAAATTTAACTATTCACTATCAGCGCCCCCCCAATGCAAGTCGTTTTAACGACTTGCGTTGTTAAAACTGCGTTGTAAAGGGACGCGTTGTAACGTTACGCGTTGTACCGTCATACATCCTTCACAAACACATATCTACCCAATTTGTCAATCCTTTGTTCATGCTCCACAAACGGCACACCATGTCGTATCCAAACCGTGGCCCTCTCGCATAGTTAGAGTAAGAGGCTGAGAAAATTTGACCGCACCATTTCTTCCGAAGTTTCACCACCTCACTTTCCACCATGTGTGACTCTTGTAGGTATACAATCTGTGCATTGCGGCGTTTTAGGTGCGCATAGATCCAATGTCTTTTTTGTATTGTGCCCATTCCTCTGATATTCAAAGTTACAATGGTGTATTTACCCAGCACGTGCATTGTACCCGGCGTTGTCCTCAGTTGTATGGCATCATGATTCCCAAGAAACCTGGCGTATCTACACATACATGAAATCTGCGACCATCCCACCCCCCAACATTTCCAATACTTGGTCTGGCCTTCAAACTACACCAGACCATACCATAGAACTGAACTAATAAAAACATAATAATCATGACGAGGGTCTTCGCCATATGGGGGGCTGCGCCTGCGCTCTGCATATGGTGTTATGCAACTCTTAAGCTGCAACGGTACCTGGGCCCAACAATAATGACTTGCCTTCAGCAATAAATCTGACAATATCAGAGATAAACAAGTTTAGTTACACAATAGCTTCGGAGTGGCCGAAGGGAACAGAGCCACACTGCCTTCTGAGTGCAAACCCTGTGTCACCTCGTCCTCTGAGGAAGTTTTTGTGTCTGTTTGTGGGGCGTTCATAAAAGTCACTGTAGCGATGATTGCCTGCGTCTTCTTGTGCTGTATCTGTTGAGAGGTAACATGTGCCCTTCCAGTGGTCTGTCGCAATCTCCCGCCCCTGAGCCCCAACGAGGCGCCAGTGCGGGAATGGCTCCCTTCCCCATTTTGTCTAGTATTCTCCGCGCATTCATTAGTTCCATTACTTCCAACCAGTTGAAGGACTGGGCTATTTAAGACCCAGCGGTGCCAGGGAACAACACCTGAAACCTTCGTGGGTAACCTGCTCCGGCGTACAAATGACAGAGACACGGGACACTTCCTTCGGCGTCAAAGATTCGAGCTTTATTTACTGCAGGGAACACAGAAATCACGGCAAGTACAACGCGTGCTACTTGTGGAGACTGCTTCAAATTGGTTCTGTGGATCGCTCCTTTTATACATAATTCACCCATAGGTTTACATGATACACAAAGGTTTATGGCTTGGTTCCCATAGTTATCCCCCAGAGGGGTCGTTTTGGTCTCTTTGATACATTCAAGGTCCGGAACATAAGTGCGAAAACATTTGGTGGTTCCCAACTGTAAAAACCCCTCTTCCCACCATTAGTGCATTCCAATCAGCAGTAAAACAGATCGAAGGAAGAACAAGGACAGGTGCGGAGGAAGATGGGGACAGTGGGGAATTGGAAAAGGGTGTAAAAGGGGAGGTATCGGGGAACACGAGCTCCTGGCATCAAAGGGACGTGCCTAATGAGATGCACGGCTGAGACAATAAACCGGCACGGCAAGATGAGCCTCGAGCGGGGCCGTTTGCCTTACAGTATCATCCCCCTCATCATAAAGACATTTTCAAAGGACATGTGTCTTCCATACATCTCTCGGGAATCCCAGGGTCGCGAAGCGGACAGCGTCCGTTCGCTGACTACTTGAGGGCAAGAGACAAAATGGATGCCATATCTAAGATGGAACCCGTGGGTACAGATAGAATAACCCACATAACAGACGAACGGTTTAGGTTAGCACAGCGAAACTGCATACACCCACTAAACTCGTCATTTGCGGTTCATAGATACCAGGCTCGACCATATTCGTGCGAGTCAAAAAACATCACTTACAGTTGTCACGGAACCTCAGACGCTCCTTTTGCCCTCATGTAGGCAAGCACTAGTCGGAATCATATTCGATATTCATCAGACCATCTAGATGTTGCTGTAACATAGATCTGTCCAACCGAGCTTCTTTGGTAACAGGCGGCTGTCTTATACACGTCGTAGCACAAAGGCCACATAAGGCAGGACCACACTGCACGCAAAGGCAGCACGTGAACAGGAACGCCACAACAACTCCGATAATCATCAGAATCTTCCAACCCCAAGTCGACATCAGGCCCCAAAACCACCCAAGTAGCGTCCAACCCCCTACGTCCACGTGTATGGACTCAGAGATTTTATGCAACTTTGAGATGGCTTGATAAACAGTCGGAGCGTTATCAGGAATGAAAATACAGCAGCTCGAATGGATCACCTTGCATACCCCACCTCGATCTGCTAAGATCACGTCTAAAACCATACGGTTTTGTAACGTCATAAGTCTATCCGCCTGAAGTTCTGTGGTGATATTACCAAGGGCACTGGCAGTAATATTAGCTGTCGATTCCACCACTCGAGTCAACTGTCTCAGGTTCCTACTATTAATCATAGGCCCCCAAAACGGGAGGAAACCCTTGAAAAAGTCTCCTGCCTCTTGACCGGCAGTGTCCTCTTCGCTAATTACGCCCCTCACAACTCTAGTCTTGTGATAGTCTGCATCTACAGTGAACGTCGGAGGCAACAAATTTGCGATAAAACATGAGCCCACAAAGTCGAAGGGCAACCATGCATACGCACGATCATGGCAGATAAAGTATGTACCCTTGGCAGCCAGAAACACAGGGGACGAGACCATCGGCAAAATGTAATTTTCAGTGCAAGCACTCTCTCCAAGTCGGGCTTTCGATCTTCGGCCACGACCTATTAGACAAAAATTACCAATGTGGGGTACGACCCATATCGGGGGCGAGCTTTTAAGGTGTTTTTCACTAGTGAACACACTATACTCGCCTCTACTCAGGACCCTATAGGCTTGTACCTCTTCTTCGGGAATAAGCGATGGTTCATAGATATCTCTATCTAGATCCTCTATCGCTATAGACAAAGGCTTTAGATACGGGCCAGAGTAGGGGGATCGTGGCTCTCGATTGGGGTGGGAACCTAGTGCGCTTCGAAACATTGTTTGAAATGCTCCAGCGGAACCCTGGGAACTGTACGGCAAAACCAAATATGGAATTCCCTTATCTGTGGTATGGGGCATCAACCCACACACCCAACAATTAGTAGTGTTAACCACTAACTGGTGCTGGTGAAGGAGCTGAATAAAGGAGTTATTGCGAAATTCTGCACGTCTAGCCTGCTCGTGTTCGGGTAAGATATGGAAGGAATGAGGAGATGCAGTAGAGGTGAATTTAGAGTCAGAGGTAGGAATAGGTGTAGGTATGGCAGAAGGTAAGAAGTACAACATCATATAGTAAGTAAGTAAGTAAGTTTATTGCTTGATTAATTAAAATCTTAGCAGTACACACATCAGTAAAAAATGTATAAAAGGATACATATATGTGACATCATTTCATATTGTCTTAAAAAAAAAAAAAAAAAAAAAAAAAAAAAAACAACGTGATGGATATGCATTAAAATCGACCAATTTTCTGGTTAAAATGACATACAGTTTGTTTGTGATGAAGGTATAAAATTTAAGGAAGAAGTAAGGGTGAGTCCCCGTCTGGGGGTGACGCCAGTGTCCGTAGTTCTAATAGTCTATTGTGTGGTTATGGACGACTGCCTCAGGGTCGGAACGTAGTGGAAGTCAAAGAGAATTGCCGGATAAAAGAGCTTGGGTGAGCGCAACTGTGCTCAGGCTGCGGCGAGAAGCTTTATTTGGGCAGTTTTCATGTAGCGGACGAAGCTGCAGGTTAGTTTAACGTTGGCCCCGCTGAAGCACGCCTTCACTGCCTGTCTGCACGTCCGGATATGCATTTCATTTAGATGCGGTTTTAGCAGTTCTCTCCTCTCCCGGTCTAGGAACTTGCATATGCATAGGAGATGCAGCATATCTTCTTTAGTTTCGCCACATAGTCTGCATTGTGTAGATGTGAATATTCGTTTCCAGGGGGGCAAATGTGGTTTGACAGGAAGGATGCCCATCCTCAGGGCCAAGAAGCCTTCTTTTAAAGGCCCGGAAAAGCTGGTACCGAAGTACGGTTGTGGTGAGCATTTTGGATAGCTTTGTATCACGAACCAGCTATGGGCCCTCTTATTTAGACATTCTTTATCATTTGCGGTGGAGACGAGCTTTGTTGACTTATTCACCAGGTCTTTTACGGTCTTGAATGGGAGTCCTAACTCCCATATATTCTCCAGGGCTAACAAGCTGATCCCTGATTGGAGATAGTCTTTGGCCGGTGAGGCATGTTTCCTTGAGATTTCCTTCCATAGGAATGAGTTCAGCGAGCCCGCCTCTGCACTCTTTATTTTATACCAGGTCTTTACATACGCGGCCTTCCTGCTTATTCTCTGGTTTTCTATTCCAAATTCGAGGCGTAGTTGGGCTGGGGAGGTGTATTTAGGAAGCTTGAAGATTATTCTTAAAGCTTTAGCAACCGTTTTATTGAGGGTTTCTTCGTCCGACCCTCGCAAGGCCTTGCTGCCGTATGTGAGCGTGGGCAGCAGCTTTACACCCCACCCGCCAGTAATGCAGAAACAATCAAAAGCAATGCAAATATCTGAAACATAAAGCATTTCGTACGACTAAGTTGCTGTAGCTCGAATCTTTGTGCCTGTGCTCTTTCCACGTCCATCAGCTTTGAAAACGCCATCCCCTATGACCGTCCGCAACGTTTCTTGACGCACTTCGTTCTGTGTAGCAGTAGTCAATTCCTAGGAGTTCCCAGGAACCGACGGTCTTTAACCTAGCGTCAAGACCTACTAACCAGAAAGAAGTACGCGCGCGGCCCTACGGCCTTTATTCGCAATTATGTATATGCAAAAATGTTTTTCAGCTGTGGAAGCAAAAATATGAGGAACGAAACTCAATGTATATATACAAGAATAATTACAATGATACAAGTGTTCAAACTGATCGTGGAAAACGAGATAATGCAGTTGTCAAGGGACAGAACAGGATCTTTTATTAGTCTTTAGTGCTGGATCGCAAAAAGTATCGAGTTTTCCCAGGACGTGTCTGTTCGTCAAACAAAGGATCCGTTGAAGAGACAGCGTTCTGTTGATCAGTTGAATGTTCTGGTCTTGAGTCTTTTGATGACAAATGTTCAACAGTGTCTTTCTGCTGCACTGAGGATTCTCCGACAGGTTGTGCGTCACTGAAAGGTATAAACGCCGGCAATCCTTCGGTTTCAGTTGATGCAATGCCTCTCCTCACCCACGAGTCTGCCGGCAACGGAATAGGGACTTTCTTCGTATGGGTGGCGTGCACCCAGTTTTTCCGACCCTCTAGACGAACAGCAGTTCTCGTGGCAAGGAGGACCTGGTAGGGTCCGGTGAACCTGGGCTCCAAGTTCTTCTTCCGAGAAAAGTTTCTGGTAACCACCCAGTCTCCAGGCTGGAGCTGGTGGCCTGGACCCTCCGTCTGCGTCGGCAATGCTTCGTAAACCTGTTGGTGAATTAACCTCAGTTTAGCAGTCAAGTCATGAAGATAATCAATCAACATTGGGTACTCAAGATCACAGAACACACCCGGTCTAGGGACCCCCCAAACATTTGCAGGACGACCGAACACTATTTCATAGGGACTGAGCCCTACTCGGGAGTGTACGGTTGCCCTTGTTGACAGTAAGGCTAAGGGTAAAGCGTCAGGTCACGAAAGACCAGTCGTAGCCTGAATCTTCACTAGTTTTAGTTTAAGGGTGCCGTTATACCCTTCAACCAAGCCAGCTGACTGGGGATAATTGGCGCTGTGGAATTTTTGATTAATTCCAAGGCCTTTGCACACACTCTTCATCACACTCCCCACAAACTCACTTCCGTTATCAGACCACACAACCCGAGGCATTCCGTACCGAGGAAAATATTCCTTCAGTAGGATTTTTGCCGTTGACAAAGCAGTGTTGTCCTTGAGAGGATAGGCTTCAATCCATCGGGAGAATGCACAAACCACAACTAAAACGTATTTCAGGTTATTGCATCGCTCCATATGGATGAAGTCTAATTGAATCACCTCAAAGGGACACGAAGGGGGAGCAAAACTACCAGGAGGAGTTGGGGTTCCCTTACCAGGATTGTACAACATACATACCATACAGTTCTTAACCAAGCGTTCAGCACATTTCGTGATACCATCATTCTTCCACACAGGAGACAACAATTTGCAGATACCTTTCACGCTAATATGTGCTAACCCATGTGCCATTGTCACAACAGCCAGCACATACGCATCCGGCAACATCCATCTTTTCTGTTCCGACAAATCAATCCAACAACCATTCGCATCCAACTTTCCCGTACTTTCTTTCCACTTCGTCTTTTCAGTTTCGGTGGCTTCATTCTGAATTGCTTTCACACTCTCGATAGTGTCTTCACACATACTCGACTCTGTGGGCCACCTAACCGAACTCGTCACATACATTCGAGTGCTAAGGTTCCGGGCAGTCTCCTTAGCGGTCTCATCCGCAAACGCATTACCACGACCAACGTCATCCGTCACCTTACGATGTG
Organism: Lissotriton vulgaris; assembly: GCF_964263255.1. Taxonomy (NCBI): domain Eukaryota; kingdom Metazoa; phylum Chordata; class Amphibia; order Caudata; family Salamandridae; genus Lissotriton; species Lissotriton vulgaris. The sequence goes on along the minus strand of NC_141685.1, from coordinate 703,992,334 downwards.
CACTACATTTAACAATCGCTACCTGCTTAGGTAACGCAAGTGCATCCAAGAGATCATTCACAAGCTGGCCATGCTGAATCTTCGTACCATGCGATGTCAGAAAACCTCTCTCTCTCCACAACCGTCCAAAACTATGCGCAACACCAAATGCATACTGACTGTCAGTATACACATTCACACGTTTGTCTTTCGCTAACATACACGCTCTAGTTAAGGCAATCAGCTCTACAGCCTGGGCAGAATTCTGATTCAATCTCGCAGCTTCCACAACAGTACTCAAAGTTACAACAGCATATGCAGTGGTCACATCACCATTCGGCAATTTAAAACACGAGCCATCTACATACAATGTTCCATCTGGATCTTCTAAAGGAGTGTTTTTAAGGTCCACTCGACCTTTTGTTTCCTCTTCTGTTCGCAAATAGCAGTCATGGGCTGCTATTTCATCTGAATCTGTACTAATGGGTAACAAAGTTGCCGGATTCAGAACATTGCAACGTTTTATCTGAATATGACTTGCCAGCAGCGTCAACTCGTATCCGGACAACCTCGCACTTGTCAAGTGCTGAGTTTTCGTACGATTTAAAAGAGTGTCGACTGCGTGCGGAACCATCACCGTAAGCATATTATCCATGACCAATCCTGCTGATTGTCGGATGACACCGCAGCTGCCGCTGTTGCTCTCAAACAACTCGGCAATGCTCTAGCTACCGGGTCCAAGGTCGAGGAAAAATATGCACATGGACGTTGCTTACCACCAAAAGGTTGCGTTAAGACACTCAAAGCACAACCTTCCCTCTCGTGAACATATAATGTAAACGGCTTACTGTAATCAGGAGTACCTAACACAGGGGCCGAACACAATGAGTCACGCAATTCAGAAAAACTTTTCTGACATTCTTCCGTCCATGGTAAAGGAGTTGAAACATCCTTGCACGTAAGAGCCACCAATGGTTTCGCTAGCAATGAAAAATTTGGAATCCACTGTCTGCAGTACGACGTAATACCTAGAAAGGCACGCACATCTCTTTGTGTTGTTGGCACAGCCATTCGTGCAATTGCAGCAATTCTCTCTGGGGTCAACCGCCTTCCCTCCTTTGACAATAAGTGACCTAGATAGGTTACTTCTTGACAACAATATTGGAGTTTAGAAGGTGACACCTTGTGATGTAAGTCACAGAGATGTTGCAGCAACGACACCGTAGCAATTTTGCAAATGTCCTGAGTATCCGCAGCTACCAATAAGTCATCGACATATTGGATTAAAGCTGCACCAGCCGGCAACGTAAACGCATCCAGTTGACCCTTCAAGGCTTGACTGTAAATCGATGGACTCTCACAGTAGCCTTGAGGAGCGCGTTTAAACCGGAAGCTGCGTCCACCAAGAGAGAAACCGAAAAGGTCTCTGCTCTCTTCAGCGATCGGAATACTGAAGAACGCATTCTTCAGATCGATCACCGAAAACCAGGACGCAGAGGCTGGAATCAGAGTCAGTAGCGCCGTGATGTCGGGCACAACAGGGAACTGAGGAATCACAATTTTATTTACCTCCCGTAAATCGATAACAAAACGATAAACAGGTGGTTTCGAAGGATCAGTACGTTTTAAAATAGGCAGCACAGGGCTGTTGCACACGTTTCCCCGAGTCTCTTCAATAACGACTTTGTCGATCAAATCATAGATGATCGCTAACAGTGCTCGTTCACCATCAAGAGAGATACGGTACTGGGGAATACGTGGCAATCGCACATTAGATTTCAACTGGACAACATAAGGGGAGATGTCAAGCAGGCCCACATCATTGGGACCTGTTGCCCATAGAGATGCAGGAAGAGAACTCAATTCCGGTGGGAGCTTATCGAAAGACAAGTACATGGGAGAGACAACCCTCTCTCCTAACGTAAGCTTTACACCCGCAGGAGAACAATACAGAGTTGCGTACAAACGTTTTAGCAAATCCAGGCCCAAGAGATTTTCACCACAACCAGTAGTCAAAATCAACGGAGCTTGCAGCTCACGAGGCCCAATTGTAAGGGGCAAAGGGCGCGAAACTGGATTGCTAACGGGGGCGCCAGAGAATCCAACGGAAACATTTGTTAAGCCAGACAAAGGTGCGCCAGGGAGTTTCGAATGCATAATAGAACTTTTCGCTGCACCAGTGTCCAACAGAAAAGGCTCAACGACGCCCAATGTAGCAACTGCGACGTAAGGCCCTCTCTGATCAACCGGAACTGATACCACTCCCTCTCCTTGTCTATGGCTGTCCTAGTAATTACTGTCGTCAGTTCCCTGATCGACGTAATAATCGTCTACATTGTACTGCGCAGATCGTTCTTGCAATGATCCACGTTGATCAAAACAGTTATTAGAATTTGATGAGTTATCTGATCGGTCATTCTGAGCACCACGACCCCTACCGCGTGATGTCTGCTGCGAACCACCACGACCTCCTCTAGATGAATTACCGCTATTACGATCGTTTAGAACAGGACAATTGAATTTGATATGACCCTCCTGTCTACAATAGGCACATTGATTGTACCCTAACGAAGATCAAACAAATTTATCCACGAACAACCGTTGACCACCCTCAGTACCCATATCCTGACCACTATGGTCGATGAATGCCTCCTCAAATCTCGTAAAGAAGTCGGAGACACTCTCGTCCTTCTTCTGTCTACAGGCTGACAATTTGTCCCAATTCACCCTCATAGCTGGCATAAGAGTTTTCATTAGCGTGATTATTCTTTGAGGAAGAGCAGCAATCAACTGCTCGGGTTTAGCACCACCAGTTTGTCGACCATCCGCTGCTATAATGGCAGCCCAATCACCACCTAATTCATTTGGATGATTTTCCTGCCGAATCTTAGCCCATACCGGTTGCGGTACAACATTGCCAAACAGCATGTCAATATCGGCAAGATTCATTACCGTAGCATCTACGAGCTGCGATAATTCCTTGTAATACCCTGTAGGATTTTTGCGAGGGTCAGGCAAAGATTGCTTCACCTGTAAAACTTCCGAGCGTTTCCATGGGAGATGTATCCATACTCTCTGAAAGAACGGCAAGATCGGAGGAGCAGCATTAGGATTACCTGGCATCCACACTGGTGGAACTTCACGCATAGGAAATTGGCCAGACTCATCTGACTGTCTTTCAACATCCTCAACAAACAGGGCTTGAGGTATAGGAGTGGGACGGAAAGATAGCAACCGCTCAACAGCACGTCGAACGTTGGTATCCACTATCAGTCCGTTCGAGAACTGAAGTCGTAGATCAGACAAAGCGGTCAACACCTCATCAGGGGCATCGGCCGATATCTGATCGCGCAAAACTTTACACATTTCTTCGAAAACAAATCTTTGTGTTGGTATATTGAATTGACAGAACGTGTCAAGTACAATACGTGGAGGATTCCTAAGAGGATGCATCATCCAACCCATCGCCATGTTATATAGCGAAGCGCGTTCCCTACCACCGGGAAGCTGACTACGTCTCTGAGGACCATCTGAACCAGCGGACCCAAGAACAGGTCCGAGAGAATGAAAGAAGCTAGCCGCAAGAGGAGAAGTACGACTACGAGTAGAGGGAGAAGAGGGAGAAGTATAGGACACAGGACTAACAAGCGAAGGAGTAGAGACAGAGGCAACAGCAGGAGTTAACAGAGCAGGAGCAGTAGCGGGAGCAGGAGTATGTGGAAGCGGAGGAGCAGTAGGGATAGCAACAGGCAAAGGAGCAGGAACAGTCGGAAGAACGGGTACAGGTTGAGGAACAGGCGGAGGAAGAATAGGTGGAAGAACAGGTACAGGGGGAACCACAGGAGCTGCGGCACCCTGTACATACGGAGGTGGCGACTTCATAAGATAGGACATCAAAGGATCCTCAACTATTTCTTCCTTCTTTTCCGACTCCGTAGGCAAAGCAGGATAGCATTTATCTATAGTCATACGCTGTAGCCTATCAAACACTTCCTTTTCCTTAACCTCCTTATCACGCTGAAATTGCTCTGCTTTCTTTACAATGGCAGCAACACCATCTCTCTGATTTCGTTTAGTCTGTCTGATTTCTTTCTGTCGGGCTTCTTTACGCCACAACCGAAAGGCATCAAACATGGCCGGCCTTGACTTTTTCGCAAATAATTTAGCCTCTAGATTATCTAAGATTGGAGTCTCAAAGCTACCATGAAGTGGCCAACTAAGGACACCATCCTTCTTAGTATACCGAATCCAATAATCATTAAAAGTAATCGGGCCTAGCCCGTGCTTACTGTAGAGCTCATAAGTGGGAGTTCCAACCGGAGGTATCGGACACGAGTCCTCCAGTCGGGAATCCGTACCACAACGTCTGAAACAACTAAACAAAGTACAGCGACCAGGCATCTTGCACACTAGCCGTGTTTCACAAACTTCAAGGGTTACGGGATTTACCAAGTCCCAGCAAAGAGCAAAAACCCTCGGTTTTTGGCGTCTGCAGTCGTCAAATATCACAACAAAGTACCAAGAACCACAAATGCAATGGAACCATGCAACAACCAAGTAACCACAACCAAGAACTCTGGGAGCGACCCACAAATACTTAACTCAAAGATCGATGGCGTCACCAGGAAGGCCCGTCAATCGTCTTGCTATACCAAGGTCTACGCCAGGCGCCAAAACAGGTCTACAGTCAGGGCAGCAGTCTGTCGCAGCCGTCAGGAGGCGGGAATCTTCGCGGGAAAAGTCTTCGGGCCACTTATTTCGACAACAGGATCGATGAAGCGGAGTGCACCTTCCCTCGGAGGTTTCACACGAAGTTCCTCACGATCGTCGGGCTTGGACCGGTACCACTGATGCAGCCCCACGTTGGGCGCCAACTGAAGGACTGGGCTATTTAAGACCCAGCGGTGCCAGGGAACAACACCTGAAACCTTCGTGGGTAACCTGCTCCGGCGTACAAATGACAGAGACACGGGACACTTCCTTCGGCGTCAAAGATTCGAGCTTTATTTACTGCAGGGAACACAGAAATCACGGCAAGTACAACGCGTGCTACTTGTGGAGACTGCTTCAAATTGGTTCTGTGGATCGCTCCTTTTATACATAATTCACCCATAGGTTTACATGATACACAAAGGTTTATGGCTTGGTTCCCATAGTTATCCCCCAGAGGGGTCGTTTTGGTCTCTTTGATACATTCAAGGTCCGGAACATAAGTGCGGAAACATTTGGTGGTTCCCAACTGTAAAAACCCCTCTTCCCACCATTAGTGCATTCCAATCAGCAGTAAAACAGATCGAAGGAAGAACAAGGACAGGTGCGGAGGAAGATGGGGACAGTGGGGAATTGGAAAAGGGTGTAAAAGGGGAGGTATCGGGGAACACGAGCTCCTGGCATCAAAGGGACGTGCCTAATGAGATGCACGGCTGAGACAATAAACCGGCACGGCAAGATGAGCCTCGAGCGGGTTTGCCTTACAGTATCATCCCCCTCATCATAAAGACATTTTCAAAGGACATGTGTCTTCCATACATCTCTCGGGAATCCCAGGGTCGCGAAGCGGACAGCGTCCGTTCGCTGACTACTTGAGGGCAAGAGACAAAATGGATGCCATATCTAAGATGGAACCCGTGGGTACAGATAGAATAACCCACATAACAGACGAACGGTTTAGGTTAGCACAGCGAAACTGCATACACCCACTAAACTCGTCATTTGCGGTTCATAGATACCAGGCTCGACCATATTCGTGCGAGTCAAAAAACATCACTTACAGTTGTCACGGAACCTCACAGTCCTCCACACCCCTAGGACTCTAAAAAAAATAAGCTTTCTGGCTGTGCATTATTTTGAGTCTGGCTGGGAACAATAGCGCGTATTGCAAATTTAAGTCCCTGAGTCGCCGTTTTACCGCCATGAAGGAAGACCGCTGCCTCTGAACCATCGTCGTGTAGGTGGGTATAAGAAGATTCTTGCATTTTCAAAGTTTATCGGCGCTGCTTCCCTGGCCTTTCCGCAGCAGAATATCCCGGTCTCGGAAGTTCAGTAGCTTGACTATGAGGGGACGCGGTGGGGCGCCCGGCCTCGGCCTCCCCGTGGGAATTCTATGCGCACGCTCTATGCAGTATTGTGTGGAGAGTCCCTCTGTCGTAACGTGTTCTCGAAACCACTGTTCCATAAATCCGGAGGTGTCAGATCTTTCGCTTTTCTCTGGCATTCCAATCACTCTGATGTTGTTCCGTCTCTCTCTCCCTTCTGCATCCTCCACTCTGTCCAGTAAGATGGCTACCTGTGTCCGTAGCTGCTTCACGTCAGTGTCAATCTGCTTTTGTCTTGGCAGAACTTCAGCTAGTGACGCCGAGTTGTCTTTGACCTTATCTGCCGTTTTCACGTGGTCTGCCTTGAGCAAATTCAGGCCAGTGGACAGAGTTCCTATCTGGATCTCAATCGCTTTCCTGGAGTTCCTCACTTCTCGTAAAATGAGGTCCAACTTATCTTCCGTAGCAGAGATCGTAGTAGGAGGGTTGCAATTAGATGCCGGTGTGCTATCCACGCTAGTCGTTGCGTCGTGAACCGCATCCGTGCCACCTTGTTCTTGCTGCTTCGCCCTATTCTGTCCCATAGCTCCGAGTTAGTGTGATGGTCGTTAACTACGTACTTATACCTTAGGGCAGATGATTCTTACCGCACTGCACCATGCCACCACAACTACCCCAACTTCTCCCACAGTCTAACAGGTACACTCCACAGGTATCCTTTAGCTCCGCGCTGTGATTGTGCTGCGAGCAAGTGGGTACATATCAGCAGTCGGGGTGCATCCATATAGTACCACAGAAGCCACACAGTCCTGCCTGTCTCGCACTGTAGCCCTCTGCTTTACTAGTGTCAATGTCCCACAGCCACTGCAGCGATTACCATAGTCCCGGCAGGAGGTGGGGGGGGGGGTTCCAGCCGCAATCAGTGTACTCCCGGAGCTTAGAGATGAAATCAATTCCACCTTGTTATGCACCACATCAAGATCTCGTTATCTCACATAGTCTGTCTCACCGCCTGTGCTCCACACTCGCCTGTGATTGGGGGCTCCCCCCTACCTCTCCTGGCATGGTCCTTCCCAACGGTGCGGTATAACGTGCTACCGGACGCTACTGTACTCTGTGTCCTGCTGCTGAACTGCCCCCGATGTAGAGCTCCGGGGGGGCCCACGTCCGGGACACCCCCGCTGTTCTTCCGGGGGTGGGAGGGGGGCGGGCCGTTCCCGAATTCGCAAGCAAAAATTGCCCCTGTATGTAGCAACCGCTACCGCCGTGCTAGGGGGCCCCCGTGTGTCTCTGGGGCTGGGCTATCCCTTGAAACCGAGGAGTTCCTTATCGGCTCAGAGTCCGATACTTCATGGTGACATCACTGTGCTTAGGTAATTTTCTGGTTTTGGGTATAAAAATTGTGGTTTTCTTTTCCTCCTTGCATCGCAACACTTCTTCATCTCCTATAGGTGTGGTTCCTCACTCATGATAGCTCCAGGGTTTCCTGTGATCTTCAGTCCTGTATTTTTCAGCTTGTTGAGTTTTCCAGTTTTTGCCTTCTTCTTCTGCTGAGTATTGTGGCCATCTCCCAGACAGTCTCCATTCTCATGGAGCCTTTCTGCCATCTGGGAGGTTTTATACCTTTGGGCATTTTCCTCTGTTGGGGCTCAAGACGCCATCTCCTTAGGCGCTTCAAAGTGTCTAAAGCATTTTAGCTACTCAAGGGGTCACCCTTATGTCTGGCAGACCAAGACTGTTAAAACCTTGGTTTCTTGATCTAACCACAGTCAGAGGTATCTTGCTAGATGTCCCTCCCCTAACTGGTCTATGCTATGACAAAGCCCCGTGAACGCTATACCCTTTCTTTTTGCGGTTCTGCAGGAGTGAATGGTGTAAGGGTTTTAAAGAACAACACAGTAAGGTTGAATTTAGAACACAGGAGTGGGAGAAGAGGTCAAGCAACAACCAGCAAGGGTAGAAACTGGCAAGCATTAACAATGACCTGGTGTCAGAAGTTCACTTTAATATGCTCCATTGGTGAAAGGGTAAGTGGAAGATAATGCTGATATGTGTATGCTTCATCACATTTGCTTATTTTTGAGTTACCTTTGTATATTGTTATGGCGCTTGTCAAAAATATGACGTCCATTAGGGAATAAAAAAACAAGTAAATGTGACACAGCAGCAAACCAGAGACGTATTTACCATTGGTGCCACAGGTGCATGGCACCAGGACCCAGAACCCTGAGGGGCCAAGTGAACCCTGACAGAGCTGTATATTACTACCCCAACATCAAAGGGCCCAGTTACCTATGTTGCACCAAGGACCATGGCATCCTTGATACGCTACTGTGTAAATACTTATTCTTTAAAGCTATTTTGCAAGGAGTGCAAATAAGTAATACATTGTTTTATGATATAAATAAATGATCATTCTGCAATGCTGTTTCTGACCCTCAAGCGTTGAAACATAAACCTTTTCAAACCACTGCATGTTTGATGATGAATAAAACATCCTCTAAATTATACAAAAGGTAACCCACAAATAGGTAAATATCACACAACGGCAATCATTAATTCGTAAAAACATATGCAGAATAATGACAGTCTTAAAGGAAGGGAGTATGTTTAGAGCTTCATCACCAGTAAAAGCTACAGGCTGCAAAAATGTATTTTTCTGAAATTTGTCACATTCTGCATTAGTTTTGGTATTACGAATTGCTTGCATTCAGTTCTTGGAAACACAGAGAAGCCTTAGCTTTTACTCTGATGTTTTTTTTTTATATATATTCACAATGCAAAGAAGGTCTTAGGGTAAAGAACCAACTCGTTGGAAACATTTTGCAGTAAGTATTCAACTTCACAAGCAAACATTTTGACCGCCTGTCACTTTTACTAATTAAAAAACTTTCCTTTAGGGGGCGTGGCCAAGCCGCGGACCAACATGACCGTGCTTCATTGAAGCTCCGCCAGCAGCCTTCAGTCCAGCAGTTATATCCCCCATGAAAGCAGCACATATGCATCGCAGATTGGCTCCGATGGACTGCTGTTGTCGGGGCGAACACGCAGCTGCCGAGATGGCGTAAATGTAAATTGATACTTGTATAGCGCACTACTCACCCGCAAGGGTCTCAAGGCGCTTGTATGAATACCGCTGTGGAACCCATCCTGGCTTTCCCTGTGAGGCGTCCACTCCTGGGCACCCCCAAGGTGGAGGTCAGGCATCCTTAGCGTTGTGGGGGACGTTGTGGAGATTAAGCAAGCTATTGCCCAGAGTTGCAGAGTGGGACTCCATGATTGGAATAGGCACCGAGGCGAGAATTATCAGGTCCGTGGAACTTTTGAGCCCAAGACCCGCCGAGGCAGGGAATTGAACTCTGGTCCCGGGCTAGACCTCTGCATCAGGGTCTGCCGCTCTAACCATTGAGCCACACTTCTCCACGCGTCTGAACATATCTCCAGGTGATTGACGGCAGAAGGGAAGGAGTGAATCTCGGCCGGTGCTGCACCCTCTAACAGCGCGGCACATCTGTGACGCAGACTCGGACAAGTGCGGCCTCCTGGCTGGAGAGGATGACAAAAGCTGAGGTGAGTCCACCGGGCGTGGGTTGCGTGCCGCACTCTTGCCCCCTGCTCACGCCCAGCTCCTTCGGTTTGTGGCCTGTTTGTCCGCGTAAGGCCTGTACAACCCGATCCTCCCCCCCATAGACCCCGCGGGGACAGGGCCCACTCTGGGCCTGGGTGGTGATCACTTGGCCTTTCGGAGGTGTGGCCTGAGGGGGCGATAGGTGCTGAACCACTTCACCTGACGCCCTGTGGCTCCTCTACAGAAACGGGTGCCCGACCGGCACGCAGCCCAGGGATCCAGCGCATTGCCTGCTGCTCCGAATGTCTGACATATTATCGACAGACAGAATATCTACATACCAAAATATCGACACAAAAATATCGACAGCAAAAATATCTGAGTTATATCTTCATAAAGGTAAGTACAAAAATATCGGAAAAAAAATATCGTAGTACAAAAATATCGAAATTAAATATATAGTTTTTTTAATGTATTAATAATAATGTAAAAATAATTTAAAAATACATATAATTTTACTATTATCACATTAAAACATTAAAACATATTTAAAAATTAATAACTAATACATATACATTTAAAATAAATTAAAAAGTGTACATCTAAATTAATATATATACTTACTACACATATTGCAACAGTAGTAAAAGCGTTGGATAGCGTAGGGGTTTACATTACTATTACCACTCCAGAGGGTGCAACAGTAGGGAAATCGTTGGATAGCGTAGGGGTAAAAATTACTATTCCCACTCCAAAGGGTGCAACAGTAGGGAAAGCATTGGATAGCGTAGGGGTAAAAATTACTATTCCTACTCCAGAGGGTGCAACAGTAGGGAAAGCGTTGGATAGCGTAGGGGTTTAAATTACTATTCCCACTCCAGAGGGTGCAAAAGTAGGGAACGCGTTGGATAGCGTAGGGGTAAAAATGACTATTCCCACTCCAGAGGGTGCAACAGTAGGGAAATCGTTGGATAGCGCAGGGGTAAAAATTACTATTCCCACACCAGAGGGTGCAACAGTAGGGAAAGCGTTGGATAGCGTAGGGATAAAAATTACTATTCCTACTCCAGAGGGTGCAACAGTAGGGAATAGGTTGGATAGCGTAGGGGTAAAAATGACTATTCCCACTCCAGAGGGTGCAACAGTAGGGAAAGCGTTGGATAGCGTAGTGGTAAAAATGACTATTCCCACTCCAGAGGGTGCAACAGTAGGAAAAGCGTTGGCTAGCGTAGGGGTAAAAATTACTATTCCTACTCCAGAGGGTGCAACAGTAGGGAAAGCATTGGATAGCGTAGGGGTAAAAATTACTATTCCCACTCCAGAGGGTGCAACAGTAGGGAAAGCGTTGGATAGCGTAGGGGTAAAAATTACTATTCCCACTCCAGAGGGTGTAACAGTAGGGAAAGCGTTGGATAGCGTAGGGGTAAAAATTACTATTCCTACTCCAAAGGGTGCATCAGTAGGGAAAAGGTTGGATAGCGTAGGGGTAAAAATTACTATTCCTACTCCAGAGGGTGCAACAGTAGGGAAAGCGTTGGATAGGGTAGGAATAAAAATTACTAATTAATTTAATTAAATAATTCTTATGATTTAATTACTAATTAATTATTAACTAACAAATAAAATAATTACATATATTATCACATTAACTCTAATTATTGTACTTAACTAATTAATATTAATTAATTACCAATTAATTATTAATTACCAATAACAATTAATTCTATTTATTTGCACATTAACTCTAATTAATGTAATTAACTAATTAATATAAATTAATTAGCAATTAATTATTAATTAACAATAACAAAAATAAATTATATCAGCACATTAACTGTAATTAATGTAATTAACTAATTATTATTAATTAATTACCAATTAATTATTATTTAAAAATATTATAAAATATTTATTAATTAATTAATTATTATTAAATTACTTCCCACCCTATTCCCCTATAAACCCACAACCCGCTCTGATACTAAAACGCAAAATGTAAACAAAATTACTAATTTTCAAACATACATTTAATAACATATTTAACAAACATATAAACAACATATTAAAATACAAAACACTAAACATAATTTCGATATTATTAAATTTCAATATTAGTAATATACATACCATAAAAACGATATTCTGTCTGTCGATATTCTGGACATCGATATTCTATACTATCGAAATTAAAACATCGATATTATTGTATATCGATATTTAAATTTCGATATTTTGTCTCCCTACCGCTGCTCCGCATCCTTGTCTCGTAGGGCCACAGCAGCCCCGTTCTGGGCCTAAGACACGTTTTGCTTCCTGCGCCACTATCCACTTATGTCAGATGCATTTGCGCCCAGCGTCCACGCGCAGCGGTCGCGCCCCATGGGCGCCGAAGGTGCGCCAAAAGTAAGCCCGTCTACGCCCGTCCGTGCCTGGACCTCGCCCAGCGCCAGGACCCCTGGTCCTCGCAAAACCCACTCCTCCCGCATAACGTACGACGCCGCAACCCTCTCAGCACTTAACCCCGGCTGACTCCCAAACTGCAACCAAGCCGCCCCAGGACAAACCCATGGACCCTTCACCTGCCACTCCTGCAAGTTCGACTGCATCAGGATCCACACCAAATCCACAGACTCCAAACAGAACTCCGACACTAACCACCTGAAATGCATCCTGCTCAACACCCGCTCGGTCCACAGACACGCCATTGAACTTTGGAACCTACTCGACAACACATCGCCGGACGTCGCCTTTCTTACAGAAACCTGGATGAACACCTCCTCAGCTCCCGACATCGCCATAGCCATCCCGGACAGCTACAAGATCATCCGAAAGGACGGCATCAACCAAACAGGAGGAGGAATCACCATCGTTCATAAAAACACCATTCGCAACACGACCAGTTCTGATGACAACCTCACAACCGCGGAACACCTTCACTTCCAGATCCACACCGACCCTAAGACCACACTCATGGGCACCCTCATCTATAGACCACCAGGATCCCGCGCACAATTCAGCGAAGACATCACTGACTTCATCAGCCCCCACGCCCTCCCCTCTGAGGACTACATCCTACTGGGAGACCTCAACTTCCACCTGGAAAAGAACAACGACAGCAACACCACCACCCTTTTAGACAACATCGCCAATCTCGGACTCAAACAACTTGTTGACACCCCACCCACTTTGCCGGGCACACGCTCGACCCAATCTTCACCTCCAGCAAGCATATCTCCTTTAATCACACCACAGCTCTCCATTGGACGGACCACAGCTGCGTCCACTTCAAATACAAGAAGACTACGACCCACAACCACCCACAACCAATTCCCCGGAGAAACTGGAATAAAATTACCACCGACCAGCTCTTTACATCGCTCCACCAAAACCCTCCTGCAAAATCATCGGACCCAAACCAAGCAGCCACCAACCTCACACAATGATCACACACAGCGCGGACGAATTAGCACCCTTGAAAAACCATCAAATCAAGCAAGGCAGCAAAAAAGCCCCCTGGTTTAATGTTGACCTTAAGAAATCCAAGAAGATCTGTCGCACCCTCGAGAAAGCCTGGCGAAATAACCCAACCGCTGACAACATGACCACCTTCAAGAACGCCACCCGCAAACACTACCAACTGATCCGATCCACCAAGAAATCAGCATTCAAGGATCGACTCGACAACAACGCCCACAACAGCAAAGAACTATTCAACATCATCAAAGACTTTACCAACCCCACCGCCGGCACCAACGACATCATTCCATCCCAAAACCTCTGCGACTCTCTGGCCTCGTTCTTCCACAACAAAATCGCTGACATACATAACAGCTTCGGAGACCAGCCCACCCCACCTACCTCCGAACTAAAAACCCCCTCCAACAACCTTTACACCTGGAACCTAATCACCACTGAAGACACCATCCGCCTGATGAACTCCATCCACTCAGGATCGCCAACCGACCCATGTCCCCACCACATCTTCAACAAAGCCGACTCCATCATCGCACCTCATCTCTGAGACGTCATCAACTGCTCCCTCAACTCCGCCACCTTCCCGGAAAACTGGAAACACGACAAACTCAGCGCCCTCCTGAAGAAACCTACAGCAGACCCCACTGAACTTAAGTACTACCGCCCCATTTCGCTCCTCCCATTCCCTGCCAAAGTCATTGAGAAAGCCGTCAACAGTCAACTCGCCGCCTTCCTCGAATCCAACAAATCCCTCGACCCTTCACAATCCGGCTTCCGAGCCAAACACAGCACCGAAACTGCCCTCATCGCAGCAACAGACGACATTCGAACTCTACTGGACAACGGAGAAACTGCTGCCCTCATCCTACTCGACCTCTCCGCAGCCTTCGCCACAGTCTGTCATAACACCCTTATACAACGCCGAAGCAACGTCGGAATACAAGGAAAAGCATTGGACTGGATAATCTCGTTCCTCGCCGGAAGAACCCAGAGAGTCCGCCTCCCCCCTTTTAGATCAGAGGCCACCGAAGTCATCTGCGGCGTACCCCAAGGATCTTCACTCAGTCCCACCCTCTTCAACGTATACACGAGTCCCCTCGCATCCATTGCGCGCCAACACAACCTCAACATAATCTCCTACGCAGACGACACTCAGCTGATCCTATCCCTCACCAAAGACCCAAACACCACCAAAACCAACCTACACGATGGGATGAAAGAAGTAGCCGAGTGGATGAAGAACAGCCGTCTAAAACTAAACTCGGACAAAATGGAAGTCCTCATCTTAGGATCCTCCCCCTCCGCCTGAGACGACTCATGGTGGCCACCGGCCCTGTGAACCGCACCCATAACAACGGACCACACACGTCACCTGGGCTTCACCCTGGACTCCTCCCTCTCAATGACCAGACAAGTCAACGCCGTCTCATCCTCATGCTTCAACATCCTACGTATGCTCAACAAAATCTTCCGTTGGATCCCCACCGAAACAAGAAAGACGGTCACCCATGCACTGGTCACAAGCCGACTAGACTACGGAAACACCCTTTATGCCGGTACCACCGCCAAACTACAGAAAAAACTCCAACGCATCCAAAACGCCTCAGCCAAACTCATCCTAGACATTCCCCGTCAAGCTCACATTTCCAGTCACCTGAAAGACCTCCACTGGCTCCCCGTCAACAAGAGAATAACGTTCCGCCTCCTCACCCACGCACACAAAGCCCTCTAGGACCTAGGACCCGAATACTTCAAAACGCGCCTGTCCTTCTACACCCCCACCCGCCAACTTCGATCATCCAATCAAGCCCTCGCCGCAATTCCACGCATCCAAAGATCCACCATGGGATGAAGATCCTTCTACTTAGCGGCCAAGACCTGGAATTCCCTCCCCTCCCACCTCCGCCTCACACAGAACCACCTCTTCTTCAGAAAACAACTAAAAACTTGAATATTTGATAAGTAAAGCTCCCCCCCTCCCTCAAGCGCCTAGAGACCCTCTGGGTGAGTAGTGCGCTATACAAATTTAAACTTGACTTGACTTGACCATGGGGGAGAGCGGCCGAGGGGCAGATGGCGCAGACAACCCAGATTCAACGATGCTTCAGGATATAAGGGCCTGTTTTTGTGCCCTCGATGGGCACTGTGACACGCTGGACAAGCGCCTAGAAAACATGGGGGCCAGAATCCAAGCACACGACAGGCATCTATATGTTGCTGAGGCATGTATATCTGACATGGAAGATGGAAAGGCACAGTCCCTGAAGAGGCTAGAGCACGTGGAATACATTCTTAAAGATGTGGCGATCAAAAACAAAGACTGCAGTCGGCACAACAAAATCTGCATTTTAGAATACCGGAGAGAACTGCAACGGGCTGCCTGGACCTCTTTGTTGACACCTTGCTTTCTCACATGTTTGAGAGGGAGTCCTTTACCACTGCCTTCGTGGTGGAGCACGCACACTGCACTCTGGGCCCCCGGCCCGACCCGGGCCTCCCCCAAGAATGATCATCGCCCGCATCATGAACTTTCGTGACTCTGACACAACATTTGCGCCTCGCCAGAGGCCACCCTCAGGAACTTGGGACTGAAATATGGTATGCTTTAGCCGGACAGGCTGCGAGTCGATATCAACGGCCGGACAGGCATTTTCGAAACGCCGGCGGAAGCGCCGGAATTCTGCCACACATACAAGCAGAACAATAACTAGGTGATTGCGATCGAGACCAGATCCTCTCCCCAGAGCAGCGGCTCCAACGCAAGCATGGAACTGTTCTCAGGTGCGGGCCATGGCTGAATGTCCAATCCTGCACGGCGACCCGATGATGACATAACTAGTTTGGGATATAAACGTTCATCACTTCATACTGTTTCTAATGGCTGGCCGACTTGCGTGGCGTTGCCACCACTCATGGTGTACACCTTTGGTTTGTTTCTAGGGATACAGCTGTACCAAGTTAGGGTTCTTTCAATCCAGTTTAAAGTCTATTGGTATATCACGCTTCATTGTTCGACTTGGGTCTTGCCTCACTTTTTCGACGATGAGTTAGGGTGGGGGGAAGATGTTTTACTGCAGAAAATTGGACTTAGATGTTGTTAGGCTCACTATCCTCTTAAATGTTTATCAACGATTGCTTTTGTTAGCTATGTCTGTCAAGGGTCTTAGATGGCGCAGTCAGGTAACATTTATGGCCCCTCGGACTTATCCTCATTATTTGTTAAGTCAAAATGTCAATGTTGCTTTCTTACAGGAAACACACCTGCCCAAAAGTGACTCCGCACGATTCGCCTCTAGCTGGGGCACGAATAGATATTTTTCCAACTTCAGTAGCTATTTCCGGGGCACAGCTATTATCATATATCAGGGTGGCCTTCTGTCTCCATTCCACCATTAGGGATGATGAAGGTAGATTTATAACAGTTACGGGCCTCTTGATGGGTCACAGCGTAACCCTGGTGTGCATCTACACTCCGAACACTGATTCCCCGGAATTCTTTTATTTCCTACAGGCCCAGCTCGCCAAGTTAGACTTTACCCTATTACTGGTGGGAGGGGATCTCAACTTACTTCTCAACCCCATTTTGGACAGCACCGCCAGCTCCCCTGGCACTAAACCACAAGCTCGCAGAGCCGTATCAGAAATCTGCGAATAATTGTTGCTTTGTGACATATGGCGAGCGCAGCCCTTTCAGGACTGAAAATACACATTACTCTGGCTACCACAACACCTGGACCAGGATGGATTATTGGTTGCTCTCCCCTGGCACCTCCTGCTGGTACCAATCAATCATTACACTTCCTAGAACATATTCAGATCAATACCCAGTTAAACTTTTTCTTAAGGTGCCCAGACCCGATGGATACGAGCGACTATGGCGCTTTCCCAGTCGGGCCCTCAACGATGACCTCTTTTACTCGGAGGTATATGAGGTGATTGAAGAATGTTTCAACAGTAATTTGGGCGCAGTAGACTCCTGGGCAGTTCTGTGGTAGGGTTTTTAGGCATACATTAGTAGGTCTGCATCGCCAAGCACGCAGGAGTCCTAAAAGCTCTCCGTTCAACTCTCTCTCACCTTGAGTGTGACTTAAAGGAAGTAGATAGCGACACAACTAGCTGCCCCAACACAGATCCGACAAATTACTGACTCACCCTCATCGCCAAATACAAAGAGACTGCGGACCGGGAGATACTGTTTCTGGGCAAATATTCCACTGAATGGTGCTATGGCGCAGGAGAACGACCGGGCCGAGTCCTGGCACAGTTACTTCGGCCCCCATACAACAAAGCCTGCATCACTGTGCTGAACTTCTCCACTGGTCAGATGCTTACATCTACCTTCCAGTTCCGGGACGAATTCCTTGATTATTACACAACATTATACACCTCAAGACTAGGGCAAGATTCCACGGCGCAGGAAGGATACCTCTCGGAAATTGCTTTGGTGTACCTAGAGAAGCAAATGCAGGACTTCCTCGCTGAACCAATCTCACTTGAGGACGTCACTAATGCCATTGAGGCCATTCGTAGATCCTTGGCCCCTGGTCTGGACGGCTTCACTGGGGATTTCTACAAGGCATACAAAGACCTCCTGGAGCCTCAGCTGATCGAGGTATATGCCGAAGCACTTGAGAGTCAAATCCTACCCCCTACCTTCTGCGAGGCTGTCATTATCCACGTCCCCGAACTGGGCAAGGACTCGTCATTATGTGGGTCGTATCGCCTCCAGTCCTTATTGAACTTAGACTTTAAAATCGTAGCCAAAATTCTCACCATGCGCTTGTCCCTCCTCTCCGGCCCAATCCGGCATTGTCCCCCATCGTTCCACCTCCCTGAATCTTAGAACGCTATTCTCGGTGCTACACAGGATCAACCCTGAGGTCCCAGCTGCCGCCATTTTATTAGACACGGAGAAAGCATTCGATTCTCTTGAATGTTCCTTTTTTGTGTCTATCATGGGCCAAATGGGGATGCCAATAGGATTAATTGCTACCACAGAATTAATATACAGTCACCCCACAGGGAGACTCTGCCTAAACGGCACCCTTTCTCAAACCTTTTATCTGTCCTACGGCACCCTTCAAGGCTTTCCATTGTCTCCATTATTGTTTATACTTTCAATGGACCCCCTAATCCGCCAGTTCTAAGAAAGACACTTGCAAAGGGGACTCCAATTCAACACTGGCCCCTAGTTGGTATCCCTCTATGCAGATTACATCATCCTTTATGTACGGGAGCCAGGCGTCAACCTGGAACCCCTTATCAGGGAAATAACTCAATTTGGACAGCACTCTGGCCTGGGCATCAACTGGCATAAGTCCGTTATTTTTTCTTTAACACCTTCAGCGCGGCGCTAATTTTCGCGCTGTGCTGAAGGTTCTAATGAGCCAACTGGCTCATGATGGAACGGTTCCATCATGAGCACAGCTCAACCGATGCTCATGACGGAACCGTTCCGTCATGAGCATCGAAGGGGTTAACCCCTAGCACATTGTGATGGGACTGTGAATTCCCCCTTGAGTGGTGCACCGACTCCGTTAAATACCTGGTCATTCATATTCACCTGGACACAGCTCACAATATCCGCCTAAATTATGGGCAAGCCCTCAACGTCCTGGAGACACAGGTGGATATGATTACCGCTCTCGATCGCTGGCAGAGTGGCACTTATCAAAATGATCGTGCTTCATAAATTTTTATATCTTTTTAACTTCATCCCCATTCCCCTACCTAACTGTTTCTTTGTTTTATTGCGTTCACATCCTGTAAAATTGGTCTGGGGAGGTAAACAGCCCCGGGTGTGCTGGCAGATCTTGGTCCTTCCGTATGAGAGGTGGTTTCATGGTACCTGATCTTCGGTTGTATTATTTAGAGTCCCAATGTAGTTAAGCCTTTGCCTGGTTCCATCCCGATGCTAGGATCCTGTATCTCCGCCCTGAGGCACATCTGGTACTGCCGGACACGCTCTTAACAGTGCTGCCCAGGGGCATACCCAGAGACCCCAATGACATACAAACAGTTTCAACTACAAGCAGGGCATGGGAGAAGCTGAAGCGGATCACCAGCACATCTACACTTTACTCCTCGGCTCTGCCGCTTCCCAATGCCCGCTGGTTACCAATCACGGGAGAGAGATTGGTGCAGCGCACCTTGGCAACATTTTCCATCACCAAACGGGGGCACCTATACCCCAGCGGGGCACCCCTTTTCTATTACAGACGAACACCACTTCCATGATTCCACTTTCATGGATCGCTTTGTCCTGGAGCAAGTCCGATCGGATCTGTGGACATCTCTACCTGGATTTCCCCTAGAACCAGATTCATTCACCCCTTTGTCCACAATCATTGAAAGCCAAGATGAAATCCATCTTATATCCAAACTGTACAAAGCCTGCTCCGAGATAATCCATGTACAGAGCGACAAAATTCGCAAAGACTGGGAAGCTGATGACCAATAGACCAAATGTTGCACTGTAACAAGTCTCTTTGAATAGCCAGCACAAGCTACTTCTTTTTAAGTTTCTCCATAGAATGTATTTCACCCCAGCCAGATCCCATAGACTTGACCCTACCAGACCCCATAATTCTCGTAAATGTAACGCCCCTTGCACGGACTTTGCCACCTTTCATGGACATGCCCCAAACTACTACCATTCTGGTAGGTGGTGCACAATACACTGGAAGATATGATTGAGCTGACCCTTATCCCCACTACAGAGATTGCAATATTGGGCTATGTGGTGACCTTCACTAAGCACGCACATAGATTTGCTGCTCTTAGTTTGCTACTCGCTAAAAGAGAAATTGCACTACATTGGGGCCGGAAATCAGTTTCCACGCCACAGGGATGGCTTCATAGCCTAGGCTTCTGCAACACCAACAGAGAACTTTACTCCACCACATTGCCTTGATCATCCCGGTCCAAAGACAGTTGGGGACCTTTCAGGGCTTACATGCAGGCTAACCACCCGACTGCCGACTCTCAAGTTGAACAGGGCATAGTTCCGACCGAGGTGGGTTGATGACCCTTCGCACCATACTCACCTATTTCACAACCGCCAACAGGGGGTCCCTAGAGAATTGCTGGCCTGAATATATGTATGGTTCTGGTTTGGATCGGTTGGCGGGAGGGATGTGAAACATACTGCTGGGGATAACCTAGTGGTGGAGCATGCATACCATCTAGATTACACCTGCACACCTTGACATTGCTTCTTGTTTATAGCGGCCTTGACGACATGACTTCTGTGACCATATACCTTTGTAATATTATGCCAATGTACTAATGACTGTGAGCACTCTAGTTTGTATTGTAGAATTGTAATAAAACGGTAAATAAAGTTTACAAAATAAAATAAACTTACAAAACTTTCCTTTAATGCTATTGCCAAACCGTATATGTTTTAAAAAACATAAAAAATTTTGCTGTGTCACGTTTCCTTTTTTTTGGGCTACTTGTATAATTTAGTAGATTGTTTTAATAAATATGCAGTGTTTTTTTAAAGGTTTATTCTTCCACACTTACATTTCAAAGACAACACTACAGTGTGAAAATAACTTTTTATCATAAAGTGATTTATTACTTGCTACTCACTTTACAAAAAATGCTATACCATATAAAATTACTTTGAATGCTGCACAGTTCTCCCCAACCCATAATCAAGTTTTTTTGTAAGCAGAAAATAAAGGACCACAATCTGAGCTCAATTAGTCCTGAAGAAAGTTAACCAAGAAAACAATCAGTACTTGGTCCATGCTCCAGGGGAGACGAAGACAGAGACAAACTGAGGAAGACACGCGTCTCCAATAAAAAGCAAGAAATGAAGAGTGACAATAGAGCCAAAGAATGGTAATGTAATGGGCATGCTAAAAGCCATTTTTTGAATTTTTTTAATGAAACAAAAGATCTTCACAATTGACAGTGAACGCTTCAGTTCTCAGGCAATGCTTTAAGAGAAAAGGTAGTGTGGGTCTGTGTTGCAACATCTCTGTATGAGGATTGGTGCCAGGTAATTCTGCATGATAAGTAAGCTGGTGAAGAAAGACTACAATGTTTTTATCAGTCAGTCCTGTAGAAGTCCTTAGGCTGAAAGTAAATGTCAACTGTCTTCTGAATCAAGTCTGGTTGCGGGTTTAACCTAGAGTCTGATTCTGACAAGTCTTTCTTCTGTCTGCTGATGCTGGCCATTCACCCTCAAAGCGCCATGTATGGTGGGTCAGGTGGGATAGTTGCTTGAGAGATTTCTGGATGGGATAGCATTAGGACGGACGCCCTGCTTGACTGCTCAGAACTTAACAGTCATCCTGATTATTACTGTTTTCTACAGCTGATTGGCCCACTTTCTGGTGATTTTCCAAATACGTGACTATCTGAGACAACTTGGCATTAACTGGAATATCGCAGTTATTTCTATTTTTTTGTGAAATTGCAAAATCTGGAGTAATTTGAGCACTATCATTATTACTTATGAAGGGTCTTTGAACCCGAGGTCTCGAAGGATTCTAAATGAGCCTCTTTGTTCCAATGGATCATTGTTTCAAGGGCTTATCTCGAGGAGCCTTTCAGGATAAGGCCGGGGCTAGCCAACTATGTCTGGACGGCCGGATCCATGGCAGACCTTTAGCGCAACCACTTTGTAAATTGTTTACATTTAGTTTCATTCTATGTTAATTTATCTTTGTGAACGCCAGGATAATCTGGCATTGGTTTGGCCCTCCGAGCCCAGGATTAGGGGGTTAATGAGTTCGGGTTCTCGATAAGAAAGAAAGTGCGAAGTCGGTTTCTCTTGTAGTCGATGAACAAAGGGGCATATTATCAAGCCTGTGCGCTAAAATTATCGCCGCTTTATCGGCCGAAAACGGCCGATAAAGCGGCGATAATGGGCTTGATAATGTGCTCTATGGAATTCCAATCGAAGCACATGTTAGATGTGAAGACATCTAACATGGGCTTCGATTGGAATTCCACAGAGCATATTATCAAGCCCATTATCGCCGCTTTATCGGCCGTTTTCGGCCGATAAAGCGGCGATAATTTTAGCGCAGAGGCTTGATAATATGCCCCAAAGATCTTTATCATTGGCGTAGCGTAGAGCATGCACATTGAGTCAGCACCAGTGTTTTATTCGTGCTGTGGTTGCAGCCGGAACTGACTTTTGACGACCGGGGCTTGTTTGTATTATCAGACCTGGCCCCAGAGCAAGAAATAGACGAGGAATAAAGAGAGAGAGAAAGACGGCTAAACAGTGAGATAGGGAGAATGGAGGGATGATATATTAAGTGTACAGTGGAGGAAGAAAGAAAGAGGGCAGAGGGGGAACGGAACCTAGGCAGCCTTGGAATGAAGCTCCCCTTACCGTCAGCAGCTCAGCAGTGGCGATTCATTAAAAAAAGAAGAAAAAAATGTGGGCCCTGCACTTTTTTTTAATACTTAAAGTACGTGTTAACGCTTACTGGCTCGTGTGGCCAGTCTTGCTTGATTGGGTGATGTTCTGCAGATCTCCTCGCCAGTGTGCTATACCGTCGATAAGGAGGTTGTTGTTATATATGAGTGCTGCTCTGTATGTTTCTCAGCTTAATCCTACACTTCCAGAGCTCCCACAATCCCCACCATATTGGCACTTTTCAAAAATATCAAAACTTGGAAAAACATTGCTTTGTAATCTTGAGCAGCCGAAATATAAACACATCAAAATTGTTTTTAGTTGGTCTGATTACTTTTAGGTTCAAAGGCAGAAGATGGTTTCTGCTGAGGAGGGAGATAGCTTAATAATAAATATTACTGCACTTTAATGCTGCACGCGTTACTGCAGAATCGTGAATAAATGTTAAAAGCTTAATGCAGTGGATCATAATCTATGTAGTTTGTAGGGAGATAAAATCGACCCAGTGTAGGAATCTCATGCAACTAGGGGAGGTCTTGGAAGAGACACATACCAGGCATATATTGTATGTGGCCAGGATTAATATAATGCATTCCTCGGCTGGTTAGGGGTATACCATCACTCATTCGAGGCACTTCCCATGTGTATGCATTCCCCAAAAAATAAATAAATACAATAAAATAAATCCAGGATTTGTAAAGGGCAGCAAATCACCTGTCAGTGTCTCAAGGTGCTGAATTGTAGGCATGGGGAAATTAAGGGCAAAATTATGGGTTTGGCGGTCCACAGGACTGCCAAACTCTCGGTTGTGCGGTGGTCACTGCCGCATTGGCGGTCTGACCAACAAATTACAATTTCAGCTGTCGGACCGCGATGGGACCGCCGCAACCTCCAGGAATGCGTTATCCCTGGCGGTGTTGCGGAGTGGGAGGTTGCAATATGCTTGGTGGGGTCGCTGCATCCCTGCAAGGCATATTACGAGTTTCCTCACTGCTAGTGGTCTCATGGTGGTGCCAGTGGCGTAACAAAACTTGAGGGGACCCCCTGCAAGGTACCGGGAGGGGTCCCCTCTGGGCTCAATTAGGAGCTCTCCGGCCGGAGTACTGTGCTCAGGGGGCTCCCTGGAGCTTGGGGCGCCCCGCACCACGGGGGCCTATGTTACGCCCCTGGGCAGTGTTCACGCCATGAAACTGATGACGGTGAGGAAACTAAAAGGGCCCTATAGGGCCCTCTGTGGTGCCTCCAGCCAAGAGGATGCATACAGGGGGGCACATGGTGTGCCCCCCTCTCTCCATGCATGCCCAGTTCCTGCACAGCATGGACTTAGCATTCCATGCTGTGCAGGAACTTGCTTTGGTGTTCCCAATGTGGTGCCTTTTTCAAAGGCACTGCTGTGAGAATGCCAAAGGATCGCCGCCAGACCAGGAAAAAACTCCTAATCTGGCGGGTGGAAGGCGGTTGAGTTTGGTAGTGCAGGAGCGGAACAGTGGCATGCCGCCCTGTCCTGCACCGCCAAACTCTTAATCAGACCGTAGGGGATGTGCCCAGAATCATAGGATGTTGGCTGTAGTGTGGCTCACCGGTTAGAGGCGGCAGACCCGAGAGCAGAGGACGGCCCGGGACCAGGGTTCGATTCCCGGCGCGGCAGGTTTCTGGACCAGGGTCAGCGGACTCGATAATTCTCTCGCCTCGGTGCCCACTCTGATCAGCGATCACACTCGGCAACTCTGGGCATTAGCTTGCCTCATCTTCACTAACGGCCCCACCAGACCGCCGGGCATGCCTGGTCTCACCCTGGAGATACCCATTAAGGGACCATCTCTCAGGGAAGCCAGGAAGGGTTTCGCAGCGGTCGAAGCGCCTTGGGACCCTCCGGGTAAGTAGTGCGCTATATAAATGCCTATACATACATACATACATACATGCCGATGCCGAGACTCGAACCTGGTTCCCATAGGCTCTGAAGTCAGCTGCTCAGGACGTTAAAGACTCCACATCTTGGAACATAAATCTCCAAAACATAGTTCACGGGGGAAATCTGCACAAAATTCACAGTGATAATTTCCAGTTTGGCAGCAGCAAGATATTGATCGTGAAAAATACAATTCACAAGCATTTCGTAGCTCGATTCCTATCCTCCAAAGACAAATAAATTAATTCCTGGTGACTTCAGAAGTAAGTGCTTTTCCAGAGTGGAAAAGAGGAGGGAAACCAATACACGTCATACTTTAGTAGAGAGCAGTGTTCTTCCTTCACTGAAGCAGAACAGCAACAGGAGAAAACGCCCGTCTAAGCTTGGCCATTTCATTTTTTTACTGACCCCTTCAGAACAAGTGCTTTGTAAGAGGATGCTCGCAATAGATGCTACCTATTCAGAGTTTCGCCATAAAAAGGGGCATGAAGGTCAGTTTGTGTTGTTAGGTGTGGCTCTCATTGAACCCAAGTGCAGTAAACTCTGCATTACTTACAATTCCAAACCTTCTGCAAATAGGGGTTTGTTTGCATAGATTTCAGATAAAAACATGGCATTCCTAATCAGCCCTTCTGGTTCTCTCTGCCCACCAAGAGCACTCCCTGGCCTGAGGGGGAGCGTTTAAGCCACCAATCAGTTCGCTCAGTCCAGCAGCACAGATATCCGGGGGCATCCAATGATCCATGTTGCGGCTGCCCTTTCAGCAGCAGCTCTTTGGCTCAAACACACGCCTCTCAGTTCTGATATGGGCTGATCATCCCTGGGAACTCAGATCTCCTGGATCTGGATCCACCAATCAGTTCGCTCAGTCCAGCAGGTGTCCTGCAGCACAGATATCCGGGGGACATCCAATGATCCATGTTGCGGCTGCCCTTTCAGTAGCAGCTCTTTGGCTCAAACACACGCCTCTCAGGTGTGATATGGGCTGATCATCCCTGGGAACTCAGATCTTCTGGATCTGGATCTTGCTGAGATCTATGGAAGATGCTCCGCCATGGAGTGGAAGTAAAGCTTTGGGAGGAAACTTATTGCCATGTGTGCTGGCTGCCTGCCCCTCTCTGGCTCCAACCTCTCATATCTTTGGAACCGCTGCACTGCTGCTGTCCACACCATCACACCCCAGTCTAAACAGAGCTTCATCCCTTCCTTATTTGCGTGCAGAATAACGAATGAGCTCAGGGGTATTTAGATGCAGCAAAATTATGTAACCTACACTGCTGAATAAGTCACCCACCGCCAGCTTGCCCCTCACAAACATGGCAGCCGGCATTCAGTTCCCAAACTAGCTGCTCATTGGGCTTCAATGGGAGGAAAGCCTCTGCCTGCATGTGCAGTGAGTGGTGCTTGACCCATATCCTGCAGGTGAGAGCAGGTGAAAAAGTCTCATGCTCAGATGTTGCAAAATACAAGGTTCTTCTGCCTGACCTCTGAACCTTCATAAAAGAGTATGCAGCCCATGGAAACCCTCATCATGATAAAAGTAACAACCATTCACATAGCAGCATGATAGTAATGAGGAAATGCTCCTCTGGACAGACCCAAACGTGAAGTATTACCTGAAAATCCTACCATAAAGCAACCAGTGGCAGTGAAGGATTGACCTGAACCCCTCTCTGTACACTTTGTTTTTATTTATCACATGAGTTATGTCTGACAGCTAAAGCAGTTTATAGCTAAACGTAAAAAATTGTGCTGTCCCATAGACCCACAGCTCAAGAAAAACTAGGGACAAGACCAACCTGACAATCAATGACAAGTGCATTAAACACCTATAATCTGGCTGCCTTCCCTGAAAGATCGATAGACCCTCAAGAAAGAGAGGAGAACTGAATGTTCACATCCAGCAGGGAGATCTCACAGATTTCTAATCAAAATAGCCCTGAGAACTATGTTTTCAGGACTCTCCATCACTAGGGCGCATCCCCAAAGACAGTCAGAATCATAAGTATAATATGTAATGGTCCTTCTTTTCAGTGTGTACATAAGGGATCTTATTTGGAGAAAAAAAACACACATGTTTAGCTATATTTAAAGCTGTTGGGTGTCTATCTGCAGAGTGAAAATACACACCGTTTGGATGCTGGGGACCAATACAAAATAGTCAGTGGAATAAATATGCGTAGCCTTCTCAGTATATTTGTTTTTCTTGGATCACTGACAAAATATTGATTACACTAATATAGATTTACAAAAATATCGAGGATAAAATATCGACTACAAAAATATTGAATTCCTATCTACAGACAGGTAAGTATAAAAAATATTGAATCAAAAATATCGTTTAAAAAATATATAGTTAATCAAAATATCGATTTTTTTTGAATGTCTTAAAAATAATTTAAAATAATTGAAATATTAAAAATAATTAGCTAAAATATACTTAAAATACTTAAATAACTTTAAAAGTATTAAATAATTAATTTAAGGTATGAAAAAAACATAAAATTTCATTTTTTAAACATATATATATATATATATATATATATATTAACATAATATTATTAGAAAATATACAATATTCTTACTGAAGGATAGCAGGAGGGTACAATTTACTATTACCACTCCAGTGAGTGCAACAGTAGGGAAAGCATTGAATAGCATAGGGGTAAAAATTACTATTCGCACTCCAGTGAGTGTAACAGTAGAAAAAGCTTTGGATAGCGTAGGGGTAAAAATTACTATTCCAACTCCAGTGAGTGCAACAGTAGGGAAAGCGTTGAATAGCGTAAGGGTAAAAATTACTATTCCCACTCCAGAGAGTGCAACAGTAGGGAAAGTGTTGGATAGCGTAGGGGTATAAATTACTATTCCCACTCCAATTAGTGCAACAGTAGAGAAAGCATTGGATAGCGTAGGGGTAAAAATCACTATTCCCACTCCAGTGAGTGCAACAGTAGGGAAAGTGTTGGATAGCGTAGGGGTAAAAATTACTATTCCCACTCCAGAGACTGCAACAGTAGGGAAAGTGTTGGATAGCAGGAGGGTAAAATTTACTATTACCACTCCAGTGAGTGCAACAGAAGGAAAAGCGTTGGATAGCGTAGGGGTAAAAATTACTATTCCCACTCCAGTGAGTGCAACAGTAGGGAAAGCATTGGATAGCGTAGGGGTAAAAATTACTATTCCCACTCCAGAGACTGCAACAGTAGGGAAAGTATTGGATAGCGGGAGGGTAAAATTTACTATTACCACTCCAGTGAGTGCAACAGTAGGAAAAGCGTTGGATAGCGTAGGGGTAAAAATTACTATTCCCACTCCAGAGAGTGCAACAGTAGGGAAAGCGTTGGATAGCGCAGGGGTTAAAATTACTATTCCCACTCCAGTGAGTGCAACAGTAGTGAAAGCGTTGGATAGCATAGGGGTAAAAATTACTATTCCCACTCCAGAGAGTGCAACAGTAGAGAAAGTACATATTTAATATATTAATAAAAATAAATTAAATATCAATACCAATAAAAAATTAATTAAAAGTAATTACCAATTTAATATAATATAATTAATCAATTAAAAATCAAATAAATATTAATTAAAATTGATTACCTATTAATACAAATGAATTACCAACTAACAATTAATTAATTAGTAATTAATAATTAATCAACAATTAATTCAAAATAAATACCAATAAATAAATTAAAATATTTAATTAATTACAATTAAATCACTTCCCACCCTATTCCCCTATAAACCCACAACCATCTACGGAAAATAAATTAATAAAATTAACATAATTATCAATTAATAAAAAATGTTTACCAATTAAAAATTTATTAATTACCAATTAAAAATTCATTAACAATTAATTCAAAATAAATACCAATAAATACATAAAATATTTAATTAATATGAGTGTTGGCAGATGCTAAACTAGTTTCGAGCCAGATCTAATAACTGAAGCAGTCTCAGTTCCCAGAAAGAAACAAACAAGGTAGTTTTGCAAACCTACCTAACATCGAAGCAAGTGCTTGAAGCAGCTTTATTCTAATTACTTCCCGTGCAAGGTCTATAGAACCCTATAGGGATGGCAACTCTGAATTCCCACGTCTAGCGAGGAGGTTCCATGGAATATAAATTAAAAGGCCATTTCAAGCTGGGCCACCTAGAAGGGTCAGAATGCCGGAAAGGCGAGTCCAACACTGCCAGAGCCCTTCTCCAAAGACTGCCAAAACAGGAAGGATAATGAAAAATGACCCTTTTTATTGTGTGTCTAATGGGGAAAAATACACACTTGTAAGTGAACCAGCTGGAGCTGGTGTCTGTCTCCAGGGTGCTAATGCATATCGTTCAGCAAACGACTGTCACAATAAAAAGGTACAGATGGTCGTGTGATTCTTATACATATGAATTGAATTTTTATTGAAATAGGCTGGACAGAGAATAAGAATATATTTAATTTAGGCCCAAAAAACATAATGGGTGCGGACAGTGCTTAATCTGAGCCGGAGGTTCCAGGTGGGGCCCACCGGCACTGGTTTTATGAAACCTGGATTTATTTGTAATCATCAGATTTTTACTCAAATGAGATGAAAATTCAGACAAGTAGAAAAAAGTGTGAAAGGGAAGGTGTGAACATATCGTTAAAGGGAGAAAGCAGGGATAAAAAAGAATTGCAAGTGTGAGATAAAAGGTCAGGGAGAGTGGGATGGAAGAGGCATGCGATGAAATCAAAACTATGCAGCCGTGCTATTAGTTATACCGTAGACTTGCGGAGGACGCCTAAATTCATCTTTGGACCCTCAATGTTATTTATTTACAAACAAGCACTGGGTGTAGGCATTATCTTACATTTGCCTTGCTTCTAACGAATACTAAGAACTAATTGGTCGCGGAGGATCCCACTGATTTACAGAATATAACATCATTGTTGTTATTGAAACTGTGCCCCTCTCGTCAAAGTGAAGTCTGACGTATACGAACGTACCTTCAGACTGAAACTGGGATTTTCCAGAACCTGGACTGACAGGAAGTCGGAATGACGCAGCAGGTCGAATGGCATGCGAAAAGTTGGCAATTGCCCAGGGCCCCGACGTCCCCTGCGCCTCCTGGGAAAGAGAAGTTTCTCTTTCTCTATCTCTCCTGTCTATTTCCATATCTCGAATTCAGTCCTTCTCTCTGCCTATCTCAGATTCTGATTCCGACTCTCTCTGCCTCATTTGTTTGTGTGTGACCCCATTTCCGAAAGCTTGTTTGCCGTCAGGCTGGCTTGAATCAGTAATAAAAGTACAGTAAACTAAAAAGTTGTTCAAAACGCCAAAGCCAAGCCTTGCCGGGGGCCCCAAAAATCCTCAAGAGAGCATCGTGCGTGTTTGCTGCTACAGGAGCCCCTTTCATTTGGAAATCCATTCATGTCAAGTAGCAGGTGTCATACCCCCCATCCCCTCCTTGTGACTTGTATTACTTACATTTTAACAAACTATAATGAGATGGTGTTTATTACCTTATAACGTATGGAAATGTTTCATTTTGCTTTTTTGTAGTTGTATGCCTTAAATTAGAAATGAGGTATGAGGGTGCCACCTTGTTGCATTTTATTGTACAGACATTTGAAATAACTTCAAACGAAAATGTTAGTGAAGATAGCTTTGGATAATGGGTCGCTGTTAATATATATATATTTATCTATTGGTATTTCTACAAAATCTGAGTAGCTACTAGAAAGTCTACCTTTCCTTATTCTGAATTAAATCACAATTTTGGGGAGTATATCAACTGCTGGAAATGGGAAAATGTTACTTCGGGACCCAACAAATTGGATGAAGAGTGTGG
This sequence comes from Lissotriton vulgaris, assembly GCF_964263255.1. NCBI lineage: Eukaryota > Metazoa > Chordata > Amphibia > Caudata > Salamandridae > Lissotriton > Lissotriton vulgaris. The sequence goes on along the minus strand of NC_141685.1, from coordinate 703,962,155 downwards.
TAGTTTAAAAAAAATGGTCGGTATTTTTGGAGGGGGGTTGAAGGGGGTGGAGTGTCTCATCATAAGGACAAGAGTCAGTGACAGACGGCATACGTGCGGTCTGTATATACCCGTTAATTTGTAAAGTTTTACCCCTATTCTGCCGTGCTCATTTATATACAAACTGCGGTTTTAGAAATCTTACTTAGGAGGTAATGGCGCCACCTGCAGTCATCTATGAAGGTTTGAAGGTTTTATTAAATTAGCACAGTTAATTAAAACCATTGCTATAGAGCACAGCTTTCCAAACTTTTAATGTTGGTGACACACCTTTTTGTGAAAAAAAATTCTGGGACACGGTAACGCGAGGAAGCGCAGCGAGCGAGCCCGAACCACCTATGGTGGGTTCAGGCCCCACACCCCACACACACACACCCCACCCCACACACATCCCACACAAAAACCCCCACACACCACCCCACAGACACACCGCCCCACACACACTCACACCCCACACACACAACCCCACACACACACACCCCACACACACACACACACCCCACAAACACCCCACACACAAACACCCGCACCCTCCACACACACAAACCTCACACACACACCCCCACACACACCCCACACACACACACCACACACACCACACACACACAAAACCCCCCACACACACAACCCCACACACACCGCACACACACATCCCACACACACACACCCCACACACACACCCCCACACACACCCAACACACACACCCCACACACACACACACCACATACACACCCACACACACACACAACTCCACACACACCCACACACACAAAAATGCAAGTGTCCGGCTGTAACACACTGGTGCTCATGTAAAGCGCTCTGATACCTTTGGGTCTAGTTTGCTCAACAAAAAAAGCTTGGGAAAAGCTGCATGGTAAAGCGTAAAGGATGTTTTCTACCATTATTTATCAACGTAATTGCTTTCTTAGAATTACTCCTTGAGGACCTCCCTTTCTCCCTCCCCCCCAATCATACTTCTGCAGATGTCATCTAAAGCGCAGTCTCTTTTTGGCAATCTTTTATTCCCTGCAGTCCATCAGGGGTTAAAACATTTGTAATAGCAAGCAAGGATGAAACCACAGCAGGAAAAAGTCTGTCAGACCAGCTGCTTTCGTGTTGCGTTATAGTTGATACACTGTATCAACGGGCTTCAAAGGGCTTCAGCACCCACCCCACCCCCCGTCGTGTGTGGCAGCCCGGGACTGCTCACAGCTACACCCGAGCACTTCACAAGTCTTTAAAGACCGTGTGCATGTTAATAGGGCTTTGTTGTTGCTTCACCCCTTCTTAGAGACGTCATCTTATCGCACGACACACCTACACATGGGTCGCGACACAGTAATGTGTCGCGCCACACAGTTTGTAAAGCTGTGCTATAGAGTGTCATCATAGCGCAGTTACCACGTAAAAAGCAAAAACTAAAAAAAACCATCAAGGTTTGAGTTCATATACATATAACTAAACAGAAAATCTTGTAGTTACCATTATAATCACATAATAGGTCATCTATGTATCCAGCAAGAATGAGGTCGTAATGCTGTTATAATAGCTCAGGTGATTAATTAATGCACTGGCAAAGAAAATCTGCACATAATCTCTAGTCGCGGGGTTTGAATCATAACCTAGATTAGAGGGGGATATATCCACTGCATTTCATGTTTATGTCACACATTTGCATTTTATGTAACATAGCTCAGTAAATCCAATCCAATAAAACTTTATTGCGGTTAGTTATAACCATAAAAGCACATTCAATTTCAACAGTTACAGATTCAGGGTGGGGTTAGGAATAGAAATTGGTTGCGTGCATAATACAACAATACAATTACATAAAAATCATTAAGACATAAAATATCAGAAATATAAGAGAACACTTTAAAAATGTAGGTTTGTATATACAATTCTAAAATTCTTAAAACCAGCACACTAGTCTCCCGATCCCATACTAGATAAAACTGATTCTCCCTCCAGCTAAAAGTAAGATTTAAGACTCAGTGATTCCATTACAAAATAGGCGGTGCCATACAACGCTAAAAATCTAATACAATTTTAACAGGTTTCTGCGAGTTAGCCACATGGAATGCAGGAACTTTGCTATGGAAACCACATAGAGTGGGTTGGTATCTGTTCTTAGGATCCTGAAGAATTCAGGATAATTCCTAATACCCATGGTCCTACACAATTGGATTATCCATTTCTGCCTAGATTTTTTATATGCCACACAGAAGAGTACTACATGAGCTACTGTTTCCTCCTCTAATCGGCATCCAGGGCAGAGGCGATTTGGGACTCCCACCCACTTGCTACTAGTTGCAAATAGTGGTAGAGTACCATATCTAAACTGAAGGAAAAGCTTTTTAGCTAAGATCGGCTGAATGGAGTCTAGCACCTGCTCAAATTCGTAATGGCACTTAAAATCGAAAAACCCAGATTTAAGACTTGTTAGTTTTACTGACCAAAAAATTTCCATCAATTTGAACTCTTTAAGTGCATTTTTCAGTGATTTTTTAGATATCTCAAAACATGAAGCTTCTGGATTTGTCCAGAGGTTTTCCATACCAATTGCACAAAGAGAGTGTCTTACAAAAGCTAACCAGGGTATACACCCTGCCCCAAATGATGTCATTACCGCTCTCAATTTTTCCCTGTAGCTATCCAGCTCGGGAGGGCACCACAACCGCCGCCAATAAAGCAGCGGACGTGTTGCGATAACGTCAGAGATTGGAAGAATATTTAGGTCCATCCTAAGCGGTACTAATGGTGTATTTTTCGGCAGGGTCCAAATTTGTCTAATAAAATTGTTGTCCGTTAATGCAAGGGTATTAGAGGGTCTACGCCCCCACAATTCCGCCCCATATAGGGATGCTGCCCTCGCTTGGACTTTATAGATTTCCAGGGGCGGACCTATAGTTTTTAAAACACAGTTCTTGTGTACTTTTAGGATTCCCCCCATAGCCTGCATTAATCTCAAATGAGCCTTATCCATCTGCGGACGCCACCCCATTTTGTCATTCAACATGAGGCCCAAATAATCAAAGACGGATACCCTTTCCAGGGGTCTATCCTCCTTCATTGGATGGGGACAATTGATGGAGTTGGCATTAAATACCATATTTTTGGTTTTATTGATGTTGACCACAAAATTCCTTTTTTGACAAAACTGGCAAAACGCGTTTAGCATATGCTGCATGCCCATAGATGACTTTGAGAGCAGCAGCTTGTCATCCGCAAACATAAGTGTGGGAAAACTGCGTGATGCCAGTTTCAGGCAGTCTATATCCTTGATGGCAAGAATATCTTCTATCAGCCCATTTAAGAAAAGAGAAAAGAGGGTCGGCACGAGTACACAACCCTGCCTGACCCCCTTGTCTACAGGAAATGGGGCCGTCAGTTGTCCAGTCTTCCCATACCTTACTCTCGCGAAGGCACCTTCGTGAAGAAGTTTGAACTGATGGCATAGATATGGTGGAACCCCCATAGCCAGCAGAATACTCCAAAGCTGGTTACGGTCCACCATATCAAATGCTGATTTCAGGTCTACGAAGGTTAGATATAGACTACCTCCTCCCAACACAACATGCTTCCAGTGAATTAACTGGAGCCTAAATAACTGGTCTATTGTGGAGGTTTTGTCCCTAAAGCCTGCTTGTAGCAGTGTAAGGATATCTTGGTCGCTCATCCATTCTTGCATCGTTGTAGTAAAACTCTAGCGTAGATTTTTTGGGATACGTCAATGAGGCTAGTTGGCCTGTAGTTTACCGGTTCCATAGGTGAACCCTTTTTATAATTGTAAATGGGGATGATCTCCACCCCCGCCCAGGTACAGGGGGCTGGGAGGCCCCCTGAAATTGCATTAAATAATAATTGTAAGTAAGGGGCCCACACTGCCTGTTCCTCTCTGTACAAAACTCCTGGAATCCTATCCAAGCCGGGTTCTTTATTCCTTTGGAGCTTGGCTAAGGCCAGTTGTACCTCAGCCACTGTACAGGGTGGTATACACCATGTGGGATCGGGATTTAAAAGACAAACTGGCAACTCACTTGCTTCAACTGAGTGATTTGAATATAATTCTTTAAAATGTAAGTGCCATGCTTCTTCACAGATATTTGGATCGACTGTAGATTTGCCCTCTGGCTTCCCAGTATGAACCAGATTCCAGAAGGCCTTTGCATCTTTTGCTCCTAAGGCGGACTTAATGGTCTGCCATCTTTCTGCTTCCCATTCTATTTTTGCGTTTAAAATAAAAAAATTTAAAGCTGCCCTAGCTTCCTTAATACGTAAACGATTACCCTCCTTAAGGGAGGATAGGAGAGTTCGCTTTGCTGCCCTACATACCCTGTTAAACCATGGATTCTTATCACCATTGTATTTGCTCTTGTTGGGCCTGGTATTAAAAAAGAAATCCGCCAGGGTTACAACCATTTCCTGGTGTATTACTCACAGGTCCTCACAGCATACGCTGTTAGGGGGATTTACTGAAACAATGCTTGCCTTTTCTAACGATGGAATTATACTTTTGTACATTCTTGCCATTGTTTCTGTAGATTGGATAATTTTGGCCCAGCGAATACGCCTCCCTCCAGCCCCGAGTCTGTAATCACATCTAAGTGGAATTGCAGCGCCATGGTCTGTTTCCTTAGAACAAATATCTAAAAGAGTGACCAGGGGATTGTGGTCACTTTCAGTGCGCTGCACAATACTAAAATCTATAACTTTTTGCCATATATCTATACTGATTAAAAAGTAATCAATTGCCGATGTTTGGCCCGCTCTTTCAAACGTTGGTTGGCCTGGGTTGTCTTTCGGAAAACGCCCATACAGGCTCTTATGGAGAAAGTTAGGGTAAGGGAAGTCATTCGGAGAACAACTGGTGTCCACCCCTTAGCCAGATATATATTTGGAGGTGGGATTGACCATATTGCATCCTCGTCAGCAGAAATAGGTTGCGAAATACCATTAAGGGGTTCATAATGGCAGTTAAAATCCCCGCCAATTAAGAGGTACACATCACCCGGAAGAGATTTCAGAAAACTATTCAAAGATTCCAAAGTCGGGGAGGTCCCTCCATACTGGACTGGACGAGAATAGATGTTTATAATTGCCAATTTTTCTGAGTTCTTAATTGTCAGGATAATGCAGGTTATATCAGGGCAATGGGTATCGAGTCTCCTTGCCACAAGACCAAGATGGATTCCCACGCAGATACACAATCCCCCCGACGGTCTGCCTTTAGGTCCCGTAACGGCTGGCTCATAATATGTAACAAACCCCACTCTATGGACAGGAGTTTGGGTCCAGGTCTCTTGTAGGAGGCAAATCCCGTGTAAGTCGATGAACTCCCCCCAATCTGGTAAATCAAGTTTAGACACAAGGCCCGCAATGTTCCAGGACAACATTTTTATACCGCCTTTAGTGTCCTCTAAAACACTCCCTGCATTAACATCAGGCCGTGTGTTATCATGAGCGCCTAAATCATCAGAGCAAGGAGGGTATTGAGGTTGAACTTCTGGATATAAAGTGGCTACACTAGAGATGTTAGTTGTACCCTTTATTATTTCTTGGGTACGGCCCTCAGCATTTTTCAATTTCAATTTCAAAAGCTTTATTCAACAGCATTGTCATAAAAGCATTGACACCCTATCCTATACATCAGTAAATACTATTCTAAAATACAATCACATTTTAAAACACACATTCAATTCAAAACACTGACGAATCATGACTAAAAGGAATGCATTTAGTGCTAAAAACTCCAATTCACTAATCATGATTAATTAAATAATTAGTCTACATAAAATCACGATACATTTCCTCTAACTCCACTGGCTAAAGTGCGAGTGCGAATGATCCATGCCCATCCCAGATATTTTGCTACTGCAATTGCTAAAGGAGGGGAGCTGTTTGATCCCAAAATTCTAAGTGCTTCCTGGCACCTACGTGTCCCTAAATTCTGGCACGCTGGTTTTAACCACCTCCTTCTTGGAGAAGCATAAAGAGGGCAGGCAAACAGAAAATGCGAGATGTCTTCAACCAAATCTTTACAATGGTTGCATACATTAACATTACTAGGTGACCACTTTTGTGTGAAAGCGTTAAGAGGCAAACTACCAGCTCTAAATTGAAAGTACAATTTTCTATCCATAGGTTTTGTAATAAAATCCCAGTATTGTTCACACAATGGAGCATATTGATTTCCAAATACCGGGATGTTAACATGGAATGTGGGTTAGAGGTCAACACAGATTGCAAAGTCATATCCCAATAAATTTTTTTCACAATCTCCATTGATGGGAAGGCAGTTGGGTCAGTGTTAGTCCATAGATGGTCTAGGTGGAGTTTTGTTAATAGGTTCCGGATCTCGTTGAGCCATGTTATTGTATGGAATCGGTCCTTCTTAATAATGTCCATGAGGACGGAGGCATAATGACCTAGCTCCGGCGTTGACATTATTCGCCTCCAGAATAATAATGGGCACAGTCGAGCCAGGTCCTCAATCTTTTTCCTCCCCAGATCATAAAACAGGGGGATTGTGGAACGCCAACCAGACGTCTCAAAAACTTGTTCTCGGAAGAGGACAAAACGCTCAAGTTAGAAAAACCCCACAACTCTGAACCATACAGACAGGCATTTAGCACCTTCATACTATAAATCTCTAGCACAGGATGGATAGGTTTGGTTAGTGAAGATTTATGTTTAAGTGCTAGAGCCCCTGCTAGTTGATGGAACTTTAAAACTGCTGAGTCAATATGGGACTTCCATTTCATATTGCCCTGTAAGGCGATACCAAGATATGAAAAAGCATCCACCTGTTCTAAGGCAGCCCCTTTGAAAGTTATTGTGCCCCTGTATGGCTTGGCTGGATTCATGCACATAAACTTTGTCTTTGAGGTGTATAATTCCAAGCCCCGGATCTGGCAGAAATCCCCGAAAGCATTAATTACCTTCTGAGGGCCACTAGGAGTTCGTGATACCAGCAGCGTGTCATCGGCAAACATTAATACTGGTACACGAACCCCGTCAAGTATTGGGGCATCCGTAGGGGATTTCTTCAGGTAGTCCACTATGCCATTGATATATAATGAGAATAATGTGGGTGCCAGGACGCATCCCTGTCTAACCCCACGCTCTACAGGGAAAGAATCAGTTACCTCACCCTGGACCCCCCACCTGATCCTAGCGTAGTTATTTTCATGCATGCGGACTAACAATGTCAATAATTCGGGGCTGATACCAATTTCCGCGAGGACGCTCCACAATTTTTGTTGCGGGACTAAGTCAAATGCTGACTTCAAGTCAACAAATACGGCATACAATGGACCATTGATCAAGGTCACGTTTCTCCAGTACAAAGTTAAAAAGTAAAAGACCTGGTCAATAGAGCTTGTTAGGGGGCAAAAGCCGGCTTGGTAGGGGGAGAGGACATCCTTCTCATCTATCCATGCTTGTAGTTTGTTTTGTATCAATCAACCAATCAGTTTTTGTGCAGAATCAATTAGACTGATGGGTCTGTAATTGCTTGGGAGTGTCTTATCACCTTTTGTGAAGACTGGGATGATCTCCGCACCCTTCCATGAATTGGGTATGGAAGCTCCATGGGCGATGGAATTTGCTAACCAGACAAAGTATTGGCACCATGAAGCCCGGTCGCTTGAGAATACATCGGCCGGTATACCGTCCATTCCTGGCGCTCTCCCCCCAGTCACCCTATCCATCGCTATATTTACATCACCCAGGGTGAACACTTCGCCTTTGAAAAAGACCATTGGGGGAAGTAGATATTGGCCTGTGTCCAGATTACATGCATATTGTGGCTTAAAGAAGTCAATCCATAAGTTCTTTGCAACGTTGTTTTGTGGATGCTCAGCTACCCCCCCCCCCACCCTTTGTCCCATTTTACGATTGCCCAGAACTCTTTTTGCTTTTTAGCTGCACATGCTGATTTGAGGTCAAGCCAATGTTTTTCGTCCCAGAGTTTTTTCGCTTTGGTTTGTGCTTTTCTATAGACATCCCTGGCCTTCCTCACTCCTTCTCTGCTTTGACTCCTTAGCTGAAGACTAAGTTTCTGTCGTGCTCTTCTGCATGTTTGATCATACCACCCCTGTTTTGTGGGTGATTTTACCACCTTTTTTTGGCCTACTGGTTTTAAAAAAAGCCCTGAATTTTGGAAAAAAAACTCAGTGTGTGCCTCCTCCATATATCTGGAGAAGTTGGGATCGGTACAATATTCTTTCATAATGTTAATCTCAGAGACAACTAACTTCCTTAGATCTTCTAGCATCTCTGGCTTCTCTATCAGTCTGCCCCACCTTACATGGCGTTGGTTATTTGTAGAGATAATATCCAGAGTGACTGCGCCCCTTTCCGGTCTTGGAGCTGGCACACCCTGGTTAAATTGTATGATCAAGCATAGTGAATTATGGTCACTCTCTAGTATAGATGTGATGCTCATATCTACCAGCCTGTGCCAATCCCTCACATCCACTAGGATATAATCTATTCGACTTTTTGCCCTTCCATTATCAAATGTGTGAACGCCCCGTCGGTCAGACGGGGTGCGCCCATTAGCTGCTCTTAAGCCCCTTGCTAAGCACAAGCTCTTGATTTGAATTGCTACCTCAGACCATCTCTTGACCAATGGTAGGTCCAACTGGGGGATTCCCCGTTTATTATCCTCTTCTAGGGAGATTTCACCATCCTCCGAGCCCAAAGGTTCGAAGGTCGTATTCATGTCTCCACCCACCAAGATATAAAGATGAGATGGAAGGAGCTCAAGATCATTATCAAGTGCTGTTATTACCTGTGAGGTTTTTCCCTCTGCAACTCCCCCAGCGTATATGTTATAAATGGCCATCTCTTGGCCATTGGCCCAGGTAATCTTAATTGATAGTATGTCACTATTGTTTAGGGATCTTTCCTGGATATTACAATGCAAAGATTGGCGCACCCAGATAATCAATCCCCCTGATGGCCGCCCTTTGTGGTTCTTTTTTGCTGGGACATAAAAATTTAGGAAACCATGCCGATAAACTGGGTTCACCGCCCAGGTTTCCTGAAACATGATTATGTCATGGTGCTCTATGAACTCGTTTTGTTAGAAATTCCAGCAAGGTTCCATGATAGGAGGTTTAGACTTCTGTTATCTGGTATAGCTATATCCTGGGACGGCACTACATTTTGCCTACTGGGTCCTAGCCCAAAATTAGATAACAAACTGCGTGTCCTGTTGCTACTGGGATTATTAGAAGTAGATTCGGGGATGCCCTTGACACTACTTGACTTGGTGTTTGTGAGGCTGGGTGAATTGTAATCAACAGCAGCTTCTGTCCCATGAAGTCAGTCGCACTCATTGAGATCTGATAGTGCTGAGTATCTATTTTCAAGGGACACACCCCAACTGTTTTTTGGACCAATCGTATTTCCCTTTTTTGCCACAGTATTCCATTTGGTTCTTAGGATGGTAGGATGTTACCTCATCTGGCATAGAAGAAATCTAATGTTAAATGGATGATCTCAGCGGTTCGACGTTGGGGAGGATATATATTCGACAGAATGTTTGGCAGAACTTCCGGATCTGTAAAGTGCAGCACCACGCAGTCCCCCCTGAATTTTTTATGGCCACCCCCAATCCATTCCACTCTCCTTGCCTTCACTATCTCTTCTGCCAACTGATGCATACCCCCGGGTGAGAATGCCATGTTATGAGATAACCAGTGCAGGGCCTTGCTTATTAGGGAGGGTGTATTTTCTATTTGCCCAGGTTTCAAATGGGGGACATTGGCCAAGACCAGCACTAAGGGGGAGGCCTCCACAATTAGCTCTACTGGGCCCTTCTCTGTCCTGGGATGTCCAATCTTTTCCCTTGGGCCTGATCCTGAGGGTACCCCATTGTCCAGATCCTGACCTCCTCCCCCCGAATGACTAGTCATAGTTGGGAGGGAAGATACATTCTCAGTTGGCCCCTGGCAGGGAACTGTTGGAGTCTTTTTGGTCTCTACTCTAGATACTACTTGGCTAGGGATATTTACCACCTCTTCTAATGTCTTCTGTAAGAGCCCCCCTAATCTATGCACCTCCTCTGTAAGATGGTCAATTTTTGCCAGGAGAGGTTTTGTAATGGTCTTAATCTTAGTATCTAGGATATTTACTAATTTCTTGAGCTGGTCTTCATCCAGTAGTATTTTTCTCCCCCTTTCATCTTCTGCATCCCTTTTGGGAGGTGGGATATCTAGTCTTTTTTTACTTGAGCGTAACTCACCTCGCTTGGGGTGGCCCTTATCCCCCCCTCTGGTGCCTCTAGGTGCTGGGACCGGCGCCGGGGGCTCATCCTCTAATAACACTAGCTCTTCTTCATGTGTTCTCTCTGTGTCCGACTCTGCTAAGGCCACTATTAACTGTGTTAATGTATTGTTATCGTGCTGATCCTGCAAGAAAACCTCATTGTCTGGCTCGGGTACAGGCATGTTTTCTACCATAGACAATGAAGGGGATAGGCTCAAACCCAATGAAGATCTTCTATCTTTGTTAATTTTGGCAACCACCTGAACTAAATAGTTATCAAGGTGTTTACTGCTAGGGGGTTTTTTGACTTCGACATGCTCCGCAAACACAGTAGGTAACCTTTTCCCCAAGAGACACACTAGATAATGAATAAAGAGAAAATAGGACATTGTGTCGCACTAGTGTTAGAGAGCAAATACTCAAAGGGTTCCACAATAATAACAAATAGTAGACAACTCACAGCTGGTATTTTGGGCAGCGTTCTTGGCCCAGTCCAATCTCTGCCAGTCGCTGACTGTCGCAGACTGTCCCGCCCTTGTTCCGGGCTTCTCCCAGGCTGCTCCCGCGCGCTCCCGCGCTGCGGGGTGCAGCAGTTCCTAATAACGGAAGGAGGTGGTTGGGGGGCGGGGCAAACAGGGAGAGCGTCCAGGTGCAGGTAATGATCACGCAGGGACTCCTGGGAAATGGAGTCCCTGTCCTGGCGCTCGCAGCCCTGCTGCTCTACTCTCTATGCCCTTGGTCGCCTGGTGATGTAGCCTCGGTCCAGTGATGATTGCCCCAGCAAGATGAGCGATGCGGGACCCGCGCAGCGGGTACCGCAAGGTTCCGAGGAAGCAGGAAAGCAGCAGCCAAATAGAGCTCTCCACAGGACTCTCCACAGCGTCTTTCAGCTTGAAAGGTAGGGCTTCTCACCATCAGTGTTGCTAGTCCCTACTTCCTCGGATCTTAAGGGTTCATGCACCATCCTCCCTGGGGCCCTTCATTAATTAGCACCATCTGCCCAACCAAAGTGACGACTTGATCAGTGCCACTGGAATCAGTCAATCCACTGAGTCCAATCGCGGAAATCTATTATACAGAGGTACTGAGAATTGTTGGCCCCCATTTGAGCAAGTTGTCATCCTGGCTAGATGGCCCCTCCTGCCTCTCACTGGTTCAAAGTTCCCTAAATCAGACATAGAGTCTGGGGGAATGTAGAAATAGCTCAAATCCCTAGCCTGTATGTGAGTATATGGATTTGCCAATACACCCCAACAGATATGTTCGGCAACCCTCGGTTCATTAAAATTAACGACGATGCAGTCCCCTATGATATTTTTCTTCTTGGGTCCTACCCAATCCACCCTTCTTACAAATAAGATTTTGGACTGTATATCGTAGGGAAGTGGTCTGTTGACATTTAACCAATGCATTGTCTTGTTCTTCAATTGCGCGTAAGTTTCTAATTGCCTCTGCTTGAGTACTGGGACGCCAGTCAAAACGGTGACATGAGGCGAGCACTCAGGGGGGAGGTCTAGATGTTGATATACACTTTCTGTCTCATTCCCATTCTGGTTTCCCCTATAGGCAGAACCCGTTGACTGGGGCTGGGGCTGTCCCTGAGGTTCTCTATTACCAATACAAGAGCCACCCTGTGGCTCTATGGTTGCAGGTACTGGTGGAGTAGTTATTCCAGGCCTCATAGAGTTTTTATCGGCTGGTCCAGGTCCCGCACCCACACCCACAGTTGAAAATGAATTGGAACCTGCCAATACTGCAGACACTACAGAACCCCCTCCAATCCCCACCCTCGAGGAGTCTCTATTTTGCCCGCCACCCGCTGAACTACTCTTCGTAGCACTTACAACAAGGGTCAATGAGGACTCAAGTTCCACAAGCCTATTCTCAATTGACATGAGTCTCGATGATATGGGTTCCAGGGACGATTTCATTATGTTACCCATTTTAGACAAATATTCGTCTATCGGCCTTGGCAGTCCAATTCCACTTCCATCTGGGTTCCCTTTATTTGCAACATCAAGAGTTTGCGATGGGTCCTCGATGATTGCCGAACCAACAGATTTATTTTCATCCGTTTTGCTTAATTTGGTTATTTTAGGGTTCTTCCCCTTCTGCTGGGCTTCCCCTCGCTTCATTTTGGGAATTGCCCCTTGTGTATAGTCCTTCGATATAGTGGGCTGATTGTGGACCAAGGAGTTACATAATACAATATTATTGGGAGTATATTGCGATGCTTCGCCTCTGTGCGCCACCTTATCTTTTACTGAGCAGCCATTTTGTTGAAGACCCGGGCTCGACATCTGAGGCATAGGGGGGGGGGGGGGGGGCGAGAAACTCTTGGTGGTGAACAGACATTCATAATCCCCCCCAAAGACGACCTCTTTGCAAATACTGGATCCATAGAGAGTCTACGCTCCGTGATTTCTATCTCATGGGCCAAAACAGATGAAGCCCTCGTAATTAATTGGTCTAATGTTCCTACGACATAACCTGCTCCGGCCACTTTCCTGCTTCGCCCCCTCCCGTGTTGCCATATCTTAACTTGATTTTATAAAGTTAGCAGTTTGCCCAAAAAACAGAACAAAGCAGAAATTCACTTACTGGGCAGGCGAGATGACAAATGACTTCGGGTAGCTGGAACTAAGAGAAGGGGCCCAGCCCAGCCTCTCGCTATCTCGAACGGGCTCAAATGGGCCCGCCCTTGGCCCGAGCTTCGCCCGGCACGCGCCCGCGCACGTCCCGCGTAGCTGGGGGCGTGTTCAGAGATATAGGCTATGGGCCGCAGGGGAGGAGAACAGGTGATGGTGATTGCGGGGCTCCTGGTAGTTGGAGTTTCGCTTCGCTCCCACTCTCCCTCAGCGTCCGTGCAAACCAGGGCAGGAATCCAGGCAAAACAACAACTGCTGCGAGCGGCAGGGGAGGAGCAGAGGTGATGGTGATTGCGGGGCTCCTGGAAGTTGGAGTCCCGCTCCGTTCCCGCTCTCCCTCAGCGTCCGAGCAAACCAGGGCAGAAATCCAGGCAAAACAACAACTGCTGCGAGCGGCGCCCGCGAAGCGGTGGCCGCCAGCAGTTTTGAAGGTGGCAGGGGAGGAGCAAAGGTGATGGTGATTGCGGGGCTCCTGGTAGTTGGAGTCCAGCTTCGCTCCCACTCTCCCTCAGCGTCCGTGCAAACCAGGGCAGGAATCCAGGCAAAACAACAACTGCTGCGAGCGGCACCCCTCAGTAAATGAATATGTTTCCTGTCACTCCCCTGCAGTACCCCTTCATCAATAGCCCATATGGAATTAGCTCTGCAATTCATCGAGGATATTATAAAAATTGCACCTATTTTGCTTTGGCTTTCAATTTGGTCACGACCTGAGACTGCGCTGACACAGTGCATAATAACGATTGGCTAAAATTTTCAAGGGCTCATAAGATCAAGTGGCTGGACTTACGCAGAGAGTGAACTTTATGCAATTGATAGGTCAGAGCTGTTTAACAACCCTATGCCTATTGATAGTCACACCAGGTTACTGGTAAAAAATTAACTATTGGATCGTGTAGCGCAGAAGTGGTGGGAAGGTGACTGGAGGAAGATTAGGGTGATGATCTATTTCCCATTGTGTAATACACCGAGTAAGCCATACCTCCTAAGGGTGCCTCACCATCAGTGATTTCTTTTGCTGAGGTTTAAATTGAGTTTGGCACATTTTTTGGTGTCCTAGCTTTCTAATGTTTTTTCCAGAAATAACTGGATTTATGTCCATGTGATGCCGTTACCCCTCAAACCTAAATTGCATATGTTCTTTTTTTGCGAACTAAATAAAAAGAAAGAAATTGGTTTTTAACCCCTTGTCTGCTGATGACGGAACCGCTCCGTCATCAGCTGCGGTGGCGCTGTGCTGATGACGGAGCGGTTCCGACAAGGCCCGTTCGGAGCGCCTGCGCGGCGCGAATTCCGCGCCTTCGCTGAGCGTTCCATTGAGCGGGGCGGGCCATGACGGAACAGCTCCGTCATAAGCACAGCGCCACCGACGCTGGTGACGGAGCGGTTCCGTCACCAGCATGCTGCCGCCACGCAGCCGCCCCGTCCCCTTAGCACTGCGGCGGAATAGCCGCCGCAGTGAAGGGGTTAAAGCTGCTTTTGAACATCTCAAACATTAGAAATGTAAAGACGCATTAGATTATTTGCAACTGCTCCAAACGCAACGTTTTTATTACTGTATATGGATTTCTTGCTTACGTTATAAAAAGTAGGAAAATAGTGGGGAAATAATGATGAACATTTATGATTCTTGTTTTAAATTTCATTTAATGAAATGTTTTATTGCCATTATTAGTGTTTTAAATCTGCTTGAAAGCATTTTATCTGGACATGTATATTACAATGAATTTTCTTCTGTACAAAGACCAGTGTATTGAATGGATTTTTTTAATGTTTATTGTATGCTTTTTTGCTTGTTTTGAACTGAATAAAGTATTTATGACTGACTGAATATGTTTCTTGCAGAGATCCCTCAGTAACTTGCAGGTCACAAATTAGTTTAGATGAGAGACATTCTCCCGCTGCAAATAACTATATTTACCATCCAGGACACCTCAATATTTCATTATTCTAAGGTTGTCATTGTACTTTTTGTATTACATTCTAATTGCATTTGTATAGTGCATTCTACCCTTGGTGAGGCATTGTGTTGTATTAGCTTAGAGGGTACTGTTAAGTGTAGTTTTAAACTTGTACCATGGTCCTTTGGTTTGAATGCTCTCCTCTGAAACATGCCTGAATCTGCAGGGGACATGTTTGAGTCCTGGAAAGACTGGCTCAGCCTTACATCCTTATGGCATCAATACACTGAATACTATTAAACTGTCTAATAGCAACCTCTGTTACTTACAGCGCTTAAAGAAGCAAAAGTGTGTCATGCAGTGCAACATGAAACATGCTATTGGAGGGAGCTGCTTAAAAGGTTACTATCGATGTATCTACTCACAGAGCAAGCCATATATCACAATAAACTCATAAATACAGAGCTTGGGAAAGTCATATATCACTTTTAATTTATCGCTTGGCTTCTTATGAGGTTGCAAGCCGTTTCTTTTGGTGGGCAGTTTCATTTGGAGCTGAGGTGTGAATCTATAGTTGTGGGTTTGGACAAATACAATTACTGATTGTCCAGGAAGTCATGGATTAACATCAGGCCACACCAAAGGGGAACACGAAGAGCTATGCATTTCAACAGGGTGCCTCTGTCCCTGACGAACACAATGTGCAAGCACTACGGCATGACACAACTGTATCAGCCCTCTACCCTGGGGTGCATGTGGACGGATTCCCCTGAGCAGCCCCCGGACCTGGTTCTGACTCAAGAACCACTGCCTGATTTCCACTCAATGCCAGTAGTGAGGACAGTCTCATATTTTCACCTTCTGGTGCCTACATTTCCTATAACCAACCAGACTAACCATCTCTTCCGCTTCGAGCAGGGTAGGATTAAGGCGTTTATGCTGTGCACAATCTGGCAACAGTATAGCCTCGCAGCATTGTCAATAGTTTAGGTGGTGCCAAGTTGCCTTCCTTCGTGGTCTTCACACATTTCTATCATTTCTGGACTCTCTGCACTGTGAGCTGCCTTGTCTGCAATCCAATTGTGAAATATGGTGTGAAATAGACTAAAACAAATTGCTTAAATGTCACTTGTACTGAACAGAGCATACATAAATCAAGGGTTGAGTGTGATAGTCACCTCTGTAACCTGGACGTCTGCAGCCTAAAACACTGATGTAGAAGAAAAAAATGGTTTTTCGTGTCAGAGAAAGGGCGCACTGCCAGTATGGAAGCACTATAGGATTAAGTGGAATGTGGTGCAACTGGGTGAGTGGACAACCATGTAACCACTCAAAGGAAAAGTTAGCAAGCTATACTAATCCAACGTAACAAGAGAAACATACCCTATGCACACACTGTAGAGTACAATAGGCACGTTGTAGCCAAAAAACAATGTTCAATATAGTGCAGAGAAACAACAATATTATGCAGGTTGATATAAAAAATAGACAAGTGTTGAAAAGAAATGTTGGTCTCCTTGTTTTAATCAATCACAGCTTGTGAACAACCAGCCGACACGTGTTTCATCGCAACTCGCGAATCTTCAGGGCTCCAATGGTTGTGTATGGACCAAGTGGTCGCTCTTCCGGTGATACTTCCGACCCTGAAGGGCCCAAGACCAGCAATTTTCAATTACAATGCTACTTAAAATAGCTTGCAAGCGTGGTGCGCTTGTTGTGGGTCGCCCGGGAAATTTTTTTTTATATAACAGTCAAACGTATCGGTTTGATCAGTATCTCTGTTTGTGTAAAATTGGGATTGGTAGAATTGGCTCAATGGCTTCGTCTGGACTCGATGTCTGTCCGACGTCTTGTCTTCTTCGTGATCTCCCGGGTCTCTGTGTACAACGTGCCTATTGTACTCTACAGTGTGTGCATAGGGTATGTTTCTTCTTAAAACACTGATGTAGTATATTACAAAAAGACGACTGTGTTTGTACATTAGCTAAGTCATCCTTAAGAGTGTCCTGTAGCCCACCAGTCGGTGTGCTTAATGTGTAAAAGTTTGACATTATGAATATTGAAATCATTTAACCGCTACAGTGACTAGCTCCTAAGTGCTATTCAACTCTCTAGAATAATGTGAATGTTTGTTAATGGAGAAGGACCTGATTGTTTGTAAAATACGTTTTTTCAACACATTGGGATATATAGTCCCCCCAGCAATGAGGCAGCCTCACTGGCTGCAAATCTAGCTTGGTCATGCTAGAAGACTTTTGGTCTAGAAATGAAGGCTTCTGCTGGAACCCAGGCTTGACATAGCTGATTCTGCAGTTAAAGTGTGAAGTGATAAACAAAGCTCTGCAGACGTTACCGAAAACAATATTAACCCCTTCGCTGCTAGGCCTTTCCCCCTCCTGTGCTGAGCCCTTTTTTGGCTATTTGGGGTAGTGCGCGCTTAGGCCCCTGTAACTTTTTGACCACATAAGGTATCCCCGCCAAATTTGCGTCCTTTTCTTCCAACATCATGTGGATTCCAAAGGCGCCCAGGGTTTGTGGATTCCCTTTTAGGGGTCCCAGAAATTAACCAAAATATAGTGATTTTTTTGTTTTTTTCAGAAAAATGGGAAAAACGGGCTGCAAATGAAAGCCTCTGAGTTTTTCCCTGAAAATGGTATCAAAAAAGGGTTTGTGGGGCTGAAATCTCCGTTTTCTCAGCTTTCAGGGAATGACAGTCTTTTGTCAGGGAACCAACATTTTTCACACAGTTTTGGCATTTTTCTGGGACATAGCCTATTTTTGCTATTTTTAGAGCTTTCCACCTCCTTCCAGTTTATGGTAGAAAAGAGTTTGAAAGCAATAATGGATCCTAGAAAGCTGTACATTTTCGAAAAGTAAACAAAATTCTAAATTCAGAAAGGGGTAATTTGTCTAAATCCATGAAGGATTCTTTATCGAGACTAACAGTTAAATCTTGGAATAATAGAACATTTGTTGAAAAAAACAGCCTTTTGTCTCAACGTTTTCACCTATAACTTTTTCTAATCTTGACAGCTCTTGGAAAGCAATATACTGTTACATCCGTTAGACCTTCCTGGTTGTGGGGATATATAGGACTTGTAGTTTCACCAAGAACCCGACGAACCCAGA
Organism: Lissotriton vulgaris; assembly: GCF_964263255.1. NCBI lineage: Eukaryota > Metazoa > Chordata > Amphibia > Caudata > Salamandridae > Lissotriton > Lissotriton vulgaris. The sequence goes on along the minus strand of NC_141685.1, from coordinate 703,944,159 downwards.
TCCAAAAACTGAGCAGCAACTTGCAATGGTTTGTTTTCTTTTACTGGGTATAGAGCACTTTGTCTTTGAAAATGTATACATGGAAAAATCTGTATGAAAGACACCTATGTATTTCTGAATTGGGTACAAAATATAGAGTTCAGAAACAGTATATAATTGCACATTTTCAAAATTGGGAATACCCATACTAGCTTGAGAATTATTGGTCATTTTTCAAAAACATTTTTTTTTACACAATGTCTGTCATTGAAAGGGAGAAATGCTAGAAAGCTCAATTGGTAATAACAGTTGATTTACAAATTACCCGAAGTCTCCCGATAAAAACGGTACCTCACTTGTGTGGGTCGGCCTTGTGCCTGCGATAGGAAACGGCGTAAAATGCAACGGTCCAAAAACTCAGCCACCCCCCAAAAAAAAGAAGGTAATCTTGCTATTGGTTATTGTAATGTCTCCACCATACGGTTTGGTCCTTTTCCTGTCGCAGCCACTATGCCTACCCACGCAAGTGAGGTACCATTTTTATCGGGAGACCTGGGGGAACGCTGGGTGGGAGGAAATTTGTGTGAGCCCAGTGACGCTACGCTTTCCCACACAAAAAAAGTGTGTAAAAACTGATTTTTCCATCAAAAATTGAGGTTTGCAAGGGATTCTGGGTAATGGAACGTTGGAGGATCCACGCAAGCCATACCTCCTTGGAAGCCCCCGGGTGTCTACTTTTCAGAAATGTGTGGATTTGGTAGGTTTCCCTACATGGCCGTCTCGCACGGGGACAAAAACCCAGGTAACCCCTCTTGCAAAAGCTGGTGGGATTGACATTCAATACCACCAGCTTTTGCAAGAGGGGTTACCTGGGTTTTTGTCCCCGTGCGAGACGGCCATGTAGGGAAACCTACCAAACCCACACATTTCTGAAAAGTAGACACCCGGGGGCTTCCAAGGAGGTATGGCTTGCGTGGATCCTCCAACGTTCCTTTACCCAGAATCCCTTGCAAACCACAATATTTGCAGAAAAAAATCAGTTTTTACACACTTTTTTGAGTGGGAAAGCGTGGCGTCACTGGGCTCACACAAATTTCCTCCCACCCAGCATTCCCCCAGGTCACCCGATAAAAATGGTACCTCACTAGCGTGGGCAGGCATGGTGGGTACAACAGGAAACGGTCCAAATTGTACAGTGGCGAATTAAGTTTTCAATTTGAGAGCGTGTGATTCAAGGAAATTGTGACAGACAATTTCAAGTTTGCAGGAGATTGTGGAAAAAAATCAACAATAAAATTCACCAGAAAGACATGACCATATACTTCCATGGTTTAACAATAAAATCTAAATTTAGTAAGTTATTTATAGCTATAATGTACACCGTAACAGAGTTACTCAAAAGTCAAACATTCAAGCACGGCTAACTATTCCTCAAAGACACACACATACAGGTTGGATTTGGCACGAGGGCGAGTGATGGTTCAGTACATAAAATTTTATTAACAAGATATTTCAAAAAATGAAATGCTCTGTCAATAAATAAATGCATAAAAACCAAACCAGTCACTCCCAACTCGTGAGCTGTAAAGCCACGACAAGGCACCAACCGTTTTACAGGCCATTCACGCACCTTTCATACCTGTTACACACCAGACCATTGACACCATCCGGAAGAAAAAGCAACACATTACAACATTCACAAAAAGGGACAAGGTACACCCTACTTCTACAAGGGAAAACAAAAACAAATATTACTGGACAGCCATCTAAACCGCAAACACACACACATACTGGTTGGATTTGGCACGAGGATGAGTGATGATTCAGTACATACAATTTTATTTGCAAGTAATTTCACAAAAATGAAATACACTGCGTATAATTGAAAGTATGATAAACTGAACCACTGACTCACAGCTCGTGAGCTGTAAAGCCACGTCAAGGCACCAACCTCTTTACAGGCCATTCATACATATCGGTCTTTTGCTCCTACCAGTACCCCCATCACACGGGGGCAGTAAGGACATTCACACACCTTTCGTACGTGTGACACATACAAAACATTCACACCGCCAGCCGCGGACCCATCACATTACAACACTCACACCAGCAGACAGCGCCATTCAAGGGCCCATCACTTTCACACGCCCATATATCTGCCACAGCAACTACACAAATTGATGGACTGCGTAGAGTGTCACTCAACTAGCAGTGTATGTAGTGACCAACAGAAAGTTTGTACTCACACACCGCCAGCCGAGCGCCAGACCACCCACATCACCATCCAAGCACCAGACCATGCACACCGCCAGCCAAACATCACTCAGCGCACACCGACAACCAAGTACCACTCCACGCACACCGCCAGCCAAAAACCACTCCAAGCACACCGCAAGCCAAGCACCACTCCACGCACACCGCCAACCAAGCACCACTCCGTGCACAGACAGCCAAGTATCGCTCCACGCACACCATCCAGCCATGCACCACTCCACACACACCGCCAGCCAAGCAGCACTCCGTGCACAGACAGCCAAGTACCACTCCACGCTCACCATCCAGCCAAACGCCACTCCACACACACCACCAGCCAAGCACCACTGCACACACACCACCAGCCAAGCACCACTGCACACACACCACCAGCCAAGCACCAGTCCATGCAGCCCACCAGCTAACCACCAGTGCACACACACCACCAGCCAAACACCAATCCTTGCACTCCACCAGCCAAGCACCATCCACTCACACAGCCAGCCAAGCACCTAACCATGCACACCGCCTGCCAAACAAAAATCCACACACACCACCCGCAAAACACCAAACCATGCACTCTGCCAGGGAGGCACCAATCCACACACACCTCCAGCCAAGCGCCAGTCCACGCACACCGCCATCCAAGCCCCAGCCTGCACACACCACAATGACATTTAGAATTGTTCTTTTAAAAAAAACACTAAACAAATGGAAATACCTACAAATCAGCTTACACAAATTCTAAAACTAAACACATTGCACTAAAGCCAAACCTTGAAACAAACCAAATTTTTAAACAGAATACAGACCAGGCAATTCACTTTACAGCTCATTAAAACTCCCAAAACTTCTTTTTCGTGTGGTATGATTTAAAACAAGCAGACAGACACAATCCAGGCTTAGAAGGACAGTCAGGGCAGTACATACGAGACTCCTTCCGCACGCCTCTGCGCCAACAGACTCTGCATCTTCTAGTCGGAAAGTCTTTTGCGCTAGTGGGAGGAATGAATTCAGCAAAGTGGCGATCTTTCAATCTCGCCACATCCTCCACCACTCCAAATCTAGGAACACTTGCCTGCTCCACTAGTACAAGGCTGCCTATTACAGACTCCTGAAACTTAACAAAAGGCATCTTCGACTCAGGACAAGACTTCTTGAACACAACAAAAGCATTGAAGAATGCCAAATGGAAAAGATGAATAGCCAACTTCTTGTACCAAACGTAAGCCTTTCGAACAGCATCATAAGGTTCCAACCTCTGATCTACTCTGTCAACACCACCCATGTACTTATTGTAATCTACAATGCACACAGGTTTGCGCACTTCAGCAACCTGACCCCAAACAGGCTGAGGTACAGTACTTTCGTCATGGATAGTAGTCAGCATGTACACATCTCTCTTGTCTGAAAACTTCACAGCCAGAAGCTCCCCACATCGCAATGCAGTAGACTGTCCCCGCACAAGCTTTTTGCAAACAAGTTCCTTTGGGAAACCTTTCCGGTTACTGCGCATTGTGCCACAAGCAACAGTGCCCACTTTGGCCAACTCCTTGAACAACCGCACACCAGTGTAGAAGTTATCTACATACAAATGGTGGCCTTTGTTAAATAATCCTCTACCTAGTTCCCACACAATTTTCTCAGTCACTCCAAAAGTGGAAGGACAACCAGGAGGGTTAATGCTGGACTCCTTACCAGTGTACACCCTGAAATTGTAGACATATCCAGTCTCACTGTCACACAACATATACAGTTTGATTCCATAGCGTGCCCTCTTACTAGGAATATACTGCCTAAAAACCAAGCGGCCCTTGAACAATAGCAAAGACTCATCCACTGCAATTTCTTTTCCAGGAGCAAAGATCTCAGAAAAACGATCAACAAAGTGATCAAGGACAGGCCAAATTTTAAACAGACGGTCACAATCAGGGTGATCGCGCGCCAAGGCTAAACCATTATCAACAAAATGCAACATCCGAAGAAGAAGCAAAAACCGATCACGAGTTATGACTGCTGAAAATATAGCTGTTGTCATCAAGGGACTAGTGGACCAATATGAAGACATTGATGGCTTCCTTAGCAAGCCCATCAAAAAAGTTAATCCCAAAAACTTCTTCACCTCTTCAACATTTGTGGGAGTCCACAGGGTAGCTCTAGAATGGGGCTTAAGACTGGCACTGTTGTCCCTCAAAACTGTTCTGCATACAAATTGGTTTGCTCCACAATGTCTTGCAAAAACACATCGTCCATAAACAACTGAAAAAAATGTATTGGCTGAAAATTCTCAGTATTCACTCTACACCCAGGAACACCAGTGAACTCTGGCAATGCCGGCTGCACCATGCCAGGGGGAACCCAGAGGCCATCAACATCAACGGGGGGAGCAGCCACCCCAGCCTGCAGACCAGAAGCCACTTGTTGCTGTACACGTACTGGAAGCCTAACAGCCACAGATACTTCTGGCTGCACATCATCAACAGAAAACATAGCATCCCAAGAAGGCTCTTGCTGCACTACACCACCGGGAAACAAAGCAGGTCCAGATGCATCTTGCCGCTCTACAACAATGGGAAGCCTAACAGCCCCAGATGCCTCTTGCAGCACTTCACCAACGGGAAGCCCAACAGCCTGAGAAGCTTCTTGCTGCACTACACCACCGGAAAACAAATCAGGCCCTGATGCATCTTGCCGCTCTACAACAATAGGAGGCCTAACAGCTCCAGATGCCTCTTTGCGCACCACAGCAATGTGAAGCCTTTTGGGCGCAGGCTGCAGCCAACCTGCCTCAAGCCGAGGTAAAAAGAAAGGAAACCTTGCAGCCCTAGGAAGCAGCACAGATGCCTCTTGGCCCACTACCGGCGCGCCAATGTCCTCCGCTACCATAGGCACTTCATCAGCACTAGAAGAAGATTCATCATCCGATGATGATGAATTCAGGCAAAGAGAAAACTCACTGCCTGAATCTTCTCCACCAACCTCCAGCTCCGAATCGGAGTCAGTCTCTGAACCATGGTCAGAGGAAGACTCAAAAAGCAAACTAAGAACCTGCTGAGCAGTAATCCTGCGACTAGCCATTATCCTTACAAAGCAAGAAGACAGCACACACAAGTGAACAACAACCTACACTGTGCAAAGTAAGAAGTAAACAAGGTAAGGCTTTCACACAAAGATCAATACAATCCAAAACAATTTCACTCTTACCAAATACAGCTACACTCACCAGCACCTACTCTGCTGAGACACAGCAAAAAGAAATGATATCCCACTAGAAAGAAAAGAAAAAAAACAGATTAGAAATCAAAGTGCACATCAAACACTAATGCTGAAGAAAAAAAAACACAGAGCCACACAAACTGCTATAAGTACAACCTTTTTCAAAAAGACAAATATCAAGGGAAAGTAGTACAAAATACATTCACTTACCAAGCACAAGCAACTACACAAGCTGCAAAACCAGCAGTAACAGACCCGCAAAATACAACAATCGAAACAGCAAAAGCCTGGAACAAGACAAAAATAGAGAAGATAAAAAAAATGACAACCACATTTTACAAACAATATAACAATTGAAAGAAACACACAAATTTGCACCCCAAATTTACATTCTCACAGAGTGGCCATCAAATAGGGCAAAGACCAATTGGGATTAGATGAGGTTTAACATCAAGACACTGGTTAATTTTTTGAATTTATTTTACTGCCTAACCCCTTTGGTGCCAGTCGGTCTTTTGCTCCTACCAGTACCCCCATCACACGGGGGCAGTAAGGACATTCACACACCTTTCGTAGGTGTGACACATACAAAACATTCACACCACCAGCCGCGGACCCATCACATTACAACACTCACACCAGCAGACAGCGCCATTCAAGGGCCCATCACTTTCACACACCCAAATATCTGCCACAGCAACTACACAAAATGATGGACTGAGTAGAGTGTCACTCAACTAGCAGTGTGTGTAGTGACCAACAGAAAGTAGGTACTCACACACCGCCAGCCAAGCGCCAGTCCACCCACACCGCCATCCAAGCGACAGACCAAGCACACCGCCAGCCAAACACCACTCAGCGCACACTGACAGCCAAGAACCACTCCACACACACCGCCAGCCAAGCAGCACTCCGTGCACAGACAGCCAAGAACCACTCCACGCACACCATCCAGCCAAACACCACTCCACACACACCGCCAGCCAAGCACCACTCCGTGCACAGACAGCCAAGTACCACTCCACGCACACCACCAGCCAAGCGCCACTCCACGCACACCGCCAGCCAAGCGCCACTCCACGCACACCGCAAGCAAAGCACCACTCCACGCACACCGCAAGCAAAGCACCACTCCGTGCACAGACAGCCAAGTACCACTCCGCACACACCATCCAGCCATGCACCACTCCACGCACAACCCCAGCCAAGCACCACTCCACACACACCGCCAGACAAGCAGCACTCCGTGCAGAGACAGCCAGCCAAGCAGCACTCCGTGCACAGACAGCCAAGAACCACTCCACGCACACCTTCCAGCCAAACACCACTCCACACACACCGCCAGCCAAACACCACTCCACACACACCACCAGCCAAGCACCACTCCATGCACAGACAGCCAAGTACCACTCCACGCACACCATCCAGCCAAGCGCCACTCCACAAACACCGCCAGCCAAGCACCACTCCACGCACACCGCAAGCCAAGCGCCACTCCACGCACACCGCAAGCCAAGCACCACTCCACGCACACCGCAAGCCAAGCACCACTCCACGCACACCATCCAGCCAAGCGCCACTCCACACACACCGCCAGCCAAGCACCACTCCATGCACAGACAGCCAAGTACTACTCCACGCACACCATCCAGCCATGCACCACTCCACACACACCGCCAGCCAAGCAGTACTCCACGCACACCGCAAGCCAAGCGCCACTCCACGCACACCGCAAGCCAAGCACCACTCCACACACACCGCCAGACAAGCAGCACTCCGTGCACAGACAGCCAGCCAAGCAGCACTCCGTGCACAGACAGCCAAGAACCACTCCATGCACACCATCCAGCCAAACACCACTCCCTGTTTTTGAGTCAATCTTGCTGTGCCCACATACTTGCCCCTGTTTTTAAGTCAATCTTGCTGTGCCCACATACTTGCACCTTAAATTGGGCCCCCCTCCGCGCTTTTCGCGGATTCGTTTTCTTCTTTCCTCTTGCCTTCGTGTTTGGCACCTGGTCGCCATCTTGGGGGTGGCGAGTAGCGAGTGTGCCACTTGTTTGAGCGCTCTAGCGCTCACTAGGACCACAGGTGAGCCCTACTTAAGGTGAGCTTGGCAGTAGCTCGACCTTGGAGAAGGTAATAGCACGCACGCGCGCTATGCTGCTGGAATTATAATTTACAGCGCTGCTTATTTTTTTAAAATACCGCTTTTGTATTTCGTTTATTCTAAATTGTATTATCCCCTGTTTTTAAGTCAATCTTGCTGTGCCCACATACTTGTACCTTAAATTGGGCCCCCCACCGCGCTTTTCGCGGATTCGTTTTCTTCTTTCCTCTTGCCTTCGTGTTTGGCGCCTGATCGCCATCTTGGGGGTGGCGAGTAGCGAGTGTGTCACTTGTTTGAGCGCTCTAGCGCTCACTAGGACCACAGGTGAGCCCTACTTAAGGTGAGCTTGGCAGTAGCTCTTCCTTGGAGAAGGTAATAGCACGCACGCGCGCTATGCTGCTGGAATTATAATTTACAGCGCTGCTTGTTTTTTTAAAATACCGCTTTTGTATTTCGTTTGTTCTAAATTGTATTATCCCCTGTTTTTAAGTCAATCTTGCTGTGCCCACATACTTGCACCTTAAATTGGGCCCCCCACCGCGCTTTTTGCGGATTCGTTTTCTTCTTTCCTCTTGCCTTCGTGTTTGGCGCCTGGTCGCCATCTTGGGGGTGGCGAGTAGCGAGTGTGCCACTTGTTTGAGCGCTCTAGCGCTCACTAGGACCACAGGTGAGCCCTACTTAATGCTCGCTATTTGCGCACAGCGGTGACGCGCAGCGGTAGCGCCGGACTCGCGCCGGAGTCAAGCCAGAGTCCTGCCCGTCTGCGCCCGTCTGCGCCCGTCAGCGTCCCGGAGGCGATCGGAGCGGCGGGTGGGGCTCTAACACCAGGGATGTGTCCTCCTGGGACACCAGTGCTGCAATATTCCCCTGGGGAAATTCGCTCTTTTGACACCTTGGCCACAGGCTGTCGCACTGTCTTTCCCGGACGCCATCGCGGGAAGTCCTGCTGCCCTGGTTGTGGCTGGCGCCCCAACCGCTCTCAGTTATCACGTCCCAACAATAACACTCTCAGTGTTGGTTATCTTTGCATGCTATTAAACACCAGGTCGGCGTGTAAACATGCACAAGACATATTTGAGCTTCTAGATACAGCGAAGCCACTGTGTCTTATGCTCACTGAGACGTGGTGGGGTGAATTTTCCAACCCTGATGTCGCTACGGCTATCCCGCCTGATTATAACATCTTCAGGAAGGATAGAGCTAAGGGAAGGGGTGGTGGAGTGGCATTGGTGGTCAAGAAAGGCACGCCTTGTGCGATCCTGCCAGTGGAGGACATCCGAGGCTCGGAGACCCTCGCTTTTTCTATCACTCTGTCTCCACATCAATCTGTTAAGGGATTACTCGTGTATAGACCACCTGGTCCACCCGGTACGTTCTTTGAAGATCTGGACTCCGTGTTGTTGGGGCTGGCCCTGAAAGCGGAACATTGCATCGTGGCAGGGGATTTTAACTTTCGGATGGATGATCCGTCTGACCCTGCTGCCATTAAACTTTCTGAGGCTATGGCCCCGCTGGGACTGATCCCTCATTTGCAGGAGCCTACGCACGAGAAGAGGCATACTCTTGACCAGGTATTCTCGTTTTCCCCTCTTGAGGTGATTGAGATTATACCGGTACTATGGTCAGACCACTTGCTTGCCAAATTCACGATCAAAGGCACAGTCAAACCGGTGGCTGCCTTGGCACAGCAGCAGGGTCGAGTCCATAGGGCATATCATCGAGTGACCCCAGAGATGCTGGCCCAGGCTGCTGTGGATCACCCATGTTCCCTCTCGGGCGATCTGGATAGGGATCTGGAGACCCTGCAAGCCTGGCTTTTAGTACCACTCCACGCACACCACGAGCCAAGCGCCACTCCACGCACACCGCAAGCCAAGCGCCACTCCATGCACACCGCAAGCCAAGCACCACTCCACGCACACCGCCAGCCAAGCGCCACTACACACACACCGCCAGGCAAACACCACTCCGATTTGCCCCAAGGGGGGGCAGAAATTCAAAAACATAATTACTTGCCACCAGGAAGAGACCCTTGCCCAAGGGGTCGCTTCCAAAACATATACATTGCCCCAAAACAGATCCCTGGTGCCAGTGGGGAATTTCTGCCCCCACCTTGGGGCAAAACAACTAAAAAAACGGGCCGATTTGCCCCCGGGGGGGGCAGAAAAACAAAAAGATTATCGCAGCCCACCTGGAAGCGAACTTTGCCCAAGGGGTCGCTTCCTAAAAGCTAATTTCAAAATCCCTGGTGCTAGTGGGCATTTTCTGCCCCCCCCCCCCCCCCCTTGGGGGGAAAATGGCAAAAAAAATGGCCCTATTTGCCCCAAGGGGGGGGGGGGGCAGAAAATAAACAACAAAATCAAGGCCCCCTGGAAGCGACCCTTACCCAAGGGGTCGCTTCCCAAAACAAACATTGCCCTAATAAAAAAACCCTGGTGCCAGTGGTTTATTTCTGCCCCCCCCTGGGGCAAAACGGCCGAAATAACGGGCCGATTTGCCCCCAGGGGGAGCAGAAAATCGAAAATAAAATGGCTGCCCACCTGGAAGCGAACCTTGCCCAAGGGGTCGCTTCCTAAAAGCTAATTTCAAAATCCCTGATGCTAGTGGGCATTTTCTGCCCCCCCCCCCCCCCCCCCCCTTGGGAGCAAAACGGCAAAAAAAACGGGCCGATTTGCCCCCAGGGGGGACAGAAAATAAACGACAAAATAAAGGCCCCCAGGAAGCGACCCTTACCTAAGGGGTCGCTTCCAAAAACAAACATTGCCAAAACAAATAATCCCTGGTGCCAGTGGTTTATTTCTGCCCCCCGGGGGCAAAACGGCCGAAATAACGGGCCGATTTGCCCCCAGGGGGGGCAGAAAATCGTCAAGAAAATGGCTGCCCACCTGGAAGCGACCCTTGCCCAAGGGGTCGCTTCCGAAAAGCTAACTTTTCAATCCCTGGTGCTAGTGGGGGCATTTCCGCCGCACGATCGCGACGCTGTGCGCGACGCTGTGCGCGATCGTGAGGCAGAAATGCCCTGCAAAGAGACTTCAGGGGAAAGGAAAATCTCTTTCCTCTCCCCTGATGCCTCTTTGCGGCCCCAAACCCCCGCCAGAGTCCAGAAATCCTACCTTCTTCCACGGCGCTCAGGAAGCAAATGGCTTCCCGAGCGCAGGGAATCCCTGATGATGTCAGCGCGCGCTGTGCGCGCTGACGTCATCAGGGATTCCCATGGGGGGGAGCGGGGGCGGCAGCGGAAGCTCTTCCGCTGCCGCCCCCAGCAAAACAACGAAGATCAGAGAACCTCGGGGGGAGCGCCAGCGCTTCCCCCGAGGGTGGGGCTCATGACGAGCTGGGCTCGTCATCAGCACACGACCACTGTGCGCCATGACGAGCCCAGCTCGTCATCAGCATCGAAAGGGTTAAGTACAGAAAAAGAATCATTTAAGACTAAAGGCAGCTATATGTGTGAAGCGCTCAACGACAGAAGTAATAGAGTGGTTCCACAACTTGTCTTCAAAGGTCTGTTAGATTATTATCATAACTCAATAAAACCTGTGTGGAGTACTGGAGCGGGTGTTATAAGTACATATAGGACACTTGAAAATGCAGCGTTCAATTGCAATAAGGAACAAAATCAGCACCTCTTGGATATTTCCTACATGAAAACTGGTGGAATAAGCTGCAAAATGAAACATTATGATGAGGGTCGGCCCTGGTATCTGCTCAAATAAAAGTGGTGAAGCATTCCCACTCTTGTAGGACTTGCTTACAGTTACAGTTACGGTTTGCGTTGAGGCCCCAGCCAAGGAAAACAACCAGCAGGGTAATCCAGTATACAAAATGGGAAGAAGGGATGGCCCCATCAAATATGGACCACTAGTCATGCCATGCCCATGCACAAAATTATTGGTAAAGATCCTGTGCATGCATCTGCTGGATTGGGTGGGGGCACAGTGGTCTATAAAACATGCAGACTGGGTGATAGGTGGACATTCACAATTCAGTGGCTTTCACCAACCAAGGCCAAGCACGCAATACTGCTGTTGGTTTTGTATTTGTTGACAGCTGGAGTGATCAGCAGGGGGCAAATTCACATACTAAGTGAAATATAACACAACATAACAATACGGGCGGGTTACGCTGGGATGACCAAATCCATTGTAGTACACAGTGTGTCAGTCATAGTAAATGTTTACCTCTCTTCCATGACAAATCTACAGAAATGTGATTTTGAGCTTGCATCTACATCTTTTTAGTAGATGTTTTGGTAAACTGCGATGTCGCACTGCTGGGCTTCAGCATGGGTTAGATGCCTTAGACTTTTATATAGCTAAAAAGTATATGAGCAGGTTTTTTCAGTTTTACTAATATGTGATTTCTTATTAAGTGTAGTAACATCTACTTACTGTAATCTGTGATGTTCAATCAAGAAGGAACAGCGAGTTAATGAGTGCTGCTGATATTCAATGCGATCTTGCAGGTCAAATTTCAGTCTCCATTACGTCTCCTCTTGTGTTCTTCTGGTTCAACACAGAGTACCATGAAATCAGGTATATGAATGAATGAATCCACCGCTTCTGCCCCCCTAGCTGCAGTGTCGTATACGCAGCGCGCAGCTGAGGACCGACCCAACTAGCGCGCCAACCCAGGAAAGAGCGCGAAACGCGATTACAATCGCGCTGAGGGAGAGCGCTGCTCGAGTGTCACACCAAAGGACTGGAGCAACATCAAAGTCCAAAGCAGAGACTACCCTTACAAGAGGCAGCAAGAAAGTTTAAGCAAAGTGCCAGGCAAAAGTACCTGTGTCTTCCTCGGGTGCCATCTTGAAGTCAGGCACCGTGCATAGGATAGCATCAGCTCCTAACACGGAGGCCATTTTAAAGTCAGGCAGTTATAGAAACCTTCAGAAAAAACTGCAAATTCCTGGAAATAGAGCCGTGCTCGGACAGTTGAGCCTGTATCCTTGCTCAAGATGTCAGTAGAGCCCGAAACTTCACGTCCATCGGCCACAGGATCCACCCAGCAAGCCCCGCAGCAGAGTCCAATGCTTACCTGCATTAACGATCAAGCAGAAGACCACGCCAAGATGATGGAAGGAAGCCAGCAGATCCGAAAAAAAGAAACAAGTTTTCCGAATGCAGTCCCACACTGACTTGAAGCGCCGCTTCGACCGCCGCAAGTCTGGAAGACCGACGCAGGCCCTCCGTGCGAACCCTTCGCGCAACGGGACCCGAGCAGTCAAACAAGCAGACCAGCCTCGAAATGCTACAGATGCGGCCAGGAATACCCACACTCAGGACAGTGTCCCGCCATAGGACAACAGTGTCACCGCTATGGAAGAAAAAAATCATTTCGAAGTGGCCTGTCAAACGCGGCGGTCGGAAATGAAAACGTCCAAGTTAAGCTCAGAAACCTGCCATCATGCGAGAGCAATACGGGGAATGAAAAGCCGCTCATCCAGTTCATCAAGGTCAAGCATGCACTCGGTCAGTTCATATCGATCCCAGAGGTCGACGTCCCGGGAATCATCGTCTCACACACCTGTCTTGCAAGATAGCGATGAATATGTTGTATGGTGTCAGATCCCAACAGACTAAAGAAATACCCAAGATTGAACATTCGAATAGGGATTCACCCCGCCAAGTTCGTACTGGATTCGGGAGCATCCCTGAACTACATCTGCGCCATGGAATATCAAAGCATGAAACCCCAGCCAAAGCTGGACCCAGCCGCTGTCCGAGTCTATACCTGGATGTCCAGGAAACCCCTACCATGCCTGGGACAGTTCCGCACGACTCTGACCTATAAGGACTGACAGATACAAGCCCACATCCAAGTGATTGAGGGTCCTGATTAAGCGGATTGCCTTCTCAGTTTACCGACAGCGGAGCGCCTCAAACTTGTCGAGCTTTTATACACAGTGGAGGACTCCCCGGACATTGTCAACAAGTTTCCAAATCTCTTTAAAGGTCTTGGGAAACTTAACCAGTTCAATGTCCAACTGCACATCAATGAGCAAATACCACCAATAGCCCAGCACCACCGGAAGGTGCCATTTCACCTGTAACAGGCAGTGGATGATGAGCTACAGGACCTCCTGAGGACGGATATCATTGAACGATCCACAGGGCCCACTCCATGGGTGTCACCAGTGGTGGTAGTGCCCAAGAAAGGACAGGACAACAAAGTACGCCTGTGTGTGGACATGCGTGCCCCGAATACAGCCATTGAGAGGGAACGACACCCAGGACCTCACATCAGTGATATGATTGCACGTCTCAATGGGGCAACTGTCTTTTCAAAGCTAGATCTCAACTAGGGATACCACCAGCTGGAACTGCATGAGAAATCCTTCTACATTACCACCTTTACCACTCATCAAGGCCTGTTTCGCTATAAGCGCTTAAATTTCGGGATCTCTTCAGCTTCAGAGATCTTTCAAGAAGCCATCCGGCGGGTAATCCAAGGCATCCCAAACGCTTTTAATTACAATGACGATATCCTGGTTTTTGGGTAAACCAAGCGGAACATGACAAAGCCTTGGGCCGAGTGTGCCACACCCTACTTAATACTAACCTCACACTCAACCCGGATAAATGTGAATTCCACAAGTCCACACTAAAATTGTATGGAAATATCTTTTCCAAAGACGGCATGAAACCAGACCCTGAGAAAGTATCTGCCCTTGCAGACACACCACAACCGAAGGACATCAGCGACCTTCGTTCTTTCCTGGAGATGGCAAGCTATTGTGCCCACTACATTAAGGACATCTACCCGCTCAGAGAGCTCACTCGCCAAGGTCAGCAACTCTTATGGTCACCTGCGTGCGAACATGCATTCAATAAAATCAAGAAAGCAGTGAGCACCGCCATCAATCTAGCATACTTTGACACCAAAAGAAAGACTGAAATCACTGTGGATGCCAGCCCTGTAGGCCTGGGCGCCATACGGGCACAATACGACAACGAAGTAGACCAACGTCATGTCGTCGCCTATGCCAGTCGCACCCTCACTGATACCCGCAGCCTGAAAAGGAGAGCCTCGCGGTTGTGCGGGCTTGCGAACACTTTCATCTGTTCATATATGGGAAGCATTTCATGCTCATCACGGACCACCAAGCGCTTATCACCATCTTCGGCAACCCACGAGCCAAGATGCCCCCACGAACAGAAAGCAATGGCCTCCGTTTGCAAGACTATGTGTACACCATTGTCCACAAACCTGGGAAAGCGGAAAACCCAGCGGACTACATGTCACGGCACCCACAGGCTCACACGCTAGAACAATGCTCTGTAGCGGAGGAATACATCCACTTCGTCATTGAAAATGCATGCCCTACGGCAGTGCCACTGGAGGCTATTCGCGAAGCATCTGCTCAAGATTCCACTATTCAAGCTACCATGGTCCGGATACGCACCATCTCATGGAAACACCTGGACAAAAGTCACCAGGACACAACCGTTGACACTCAAGAACTTGTGACATTCAAACACGTCCAAGAAGAACTATCAATCAGCACGGATGATCTATTACTGAGAGGGGGGAGGATAGTCATTCCTCAGCGATTACGACAGGGAGTCATTAACTTAGCCCACGAAGGACACAGAGGTGTTGTAGCCACCAAGAAAGCACTCCGGGAACGAGTCTGTTTCCCATTACTGGATCACATAGTGGAGGCCACACTAAAGAACTGCGCCTCATGCCAGTTAATGGCTCGAGACGAACCACTGGTCCCATTGCAGATGTCAGAATTACCAGATGAGGTGTGGCAACAAGTTGCTATTGACTTCTTTGGTCCGCTAAAATCAGGCAAATATATAATTGTCATTATGGATGAATACTCTTGCTTTCCAATTGCGCATCAAGCATCTTCCACCAAAGCGACGGCTGTCATCCCTGTTATTGATGAAACGTTTGCAGCATGGGGAATCCCCGCAGTGGTGAAAACAGATAACGGGCCACCGTTCAACGGCCATGAATTTGCTGAGTTTTCAAAACATCTCAACTTCAAACATCAGAAGATCACCCCCTTATGGCCTCAAGCCAACGGAATGGTTGAACGGTTCATGGGGACCCACAAGAAGACTGTTCAGCAAGCAGAACTCGTGCACCGCGACATTCAGCAAGCGTTAAATGAAGTGCTGCGGGCGTACCGGACCACGCCGCACAGTACCACAAACCAATGTCCTGCCACCCTGATGCTTGGGCGAGTTCCCCGCACATGGCTGCCCGCTTCGGACACCGTCATACTGTCTCGAACTGTGACCACTGATCATGACACTCTGGTGAAGCTTGATCAAGAAAATAAATCAAAGATGAAAGACTACGCTGACAAACGCCGACATGCATGACAGACGGACATTCATGAAGGAGACTGGGTACTGGTAAAACGCGACCGAAGAACAAAAGCAGACAGTCACTACCTCGCACCCGTTGCGAGTCTCCAATCGGAAAGGGACTATGATCTATGATCACTATGACTATGATCACAGCTGAATCTGAAGGAAAACGGATAACACAGAGCATATCCCACTTCAAAAGATGTAACCCCTCTGTTTACACTCGAGTCCAAGACTGTGGCTCAGGCACAGATTCGTCGAGTCAAGGAGGAAACAGTGAGGGAGAGCGTCCCAGCACAGTGATGCCTGAAGATGCAAGGGACCGCCATGCTCCTGAACAGGCGCGAATCAGCCGTCCAAGAAGAACGACCTAGCGGCCTGTTCGACTCATTGAAGAACTCTGAGAGACAGTAAGCACTATTGTACAAAAGGGGGAGGTGTCATGTCGCCTCGCCTGACCCTGGTGTTTGTAGAGGGCAGGCGGAGGTGGAAGGGAAGGAGCGGGGGAGCTAGAAACGGAAAAGGCAGTACAAGGGTCGCACCAGGAGAATAAAGTGGTAAAACACAGAGCTCCCGTGTGCGAGTCTAATTATTGGGGGGCGAACGTTTCAGCATATGTGAGATAAAAGGTCAGGCAGAGTGGGATGGAAGAGGCATGCGGTGAAATCAAGACTATGCAACCGTGATATTCGTTATACCGTAGACTTGCGGAGGACGCCTAAGATTAATCTTTGGACCCTTTTATTTACAAACTAAGCACTGGGTGCAGGCATTATCTTACATTTGCCGTGCTTCTAACGAATACTAAGAACTAAGTAGTCGCAGAGGATCCCAATGATTTACAGAATATAACATCATTGTTGTTATTGAAACTGTGCCCCTCTCGTCAAAGTGAAGTCTGACGTATACGAACGTGTAACCTTCAGACTGAAACTGGGATTTTCCAGAACCTGGACTGACAGGAAGTCGGAATGACGCAGCAGGTCGAATGGCATGCGAAAAGTTGGCAATTGCCCAGGGCCCCCGCCGTCCCCTGCGCCTCCTGGGAAAGAGAACTTTCTCTTTCTCTATCGCTCCTGTCCATTTCCATATCTCGAACTCAGGGGCATATTACCAACAACTAGCGATAATTATCGCTATGTTGGCTTAGCGGTAATATTTTTATCGCCGAGCTGCGGCGATTTTTATCGCTTAGGAACCTTGCTATTATCAAGGTTTATCTCCTAAGCGATAAAAATCAGCCGAAACGCATGAATATCGCTGAAAAGTAAGCGATATTCATGCATTACCGAGCTAATGCTCTTAGCCATGTTATCCACCTACCATTGGATAACATGGCTAGGAACTGCTCAGGGCAGGTGTTAGCTTTTGGAGATAATCGCACTTAGTGCGAATATCTCCAAAAGTTGGTAATAGGAGATAGCGATGTTAGCGACTGTTTCCAGTCGTTAACATCTTGGCACGCCCACTTTGCATGTCATTAGTGATAAATATCACTGACATGCAAAGCGGGGCCCAAGATGGTCGCTATCTCCAACTAGCTGTCGCTAACTGGTGTTAGCGACAGCTAGGTAATAGGGAGATCATTTTATCTCCGCTTTCTTGGCTTTTAAAGCCAAAAAAGCGGAGATAAACACCCTTGATAATATGCCCCTCAGTCCTTCTCTCTGCCTATCTCCGATTCTTATTCTGACTCTCTCTCTGCCTCATTTGTTTGTGTGTGACCCCATTTCCGAAAGTTTGTTTGGCGTCAGGCTGGCTTGAATCAGTAATAAAAGATCAGTAAACTAAAAAGTCGTTCTAAACCCCAAAACCAAGCCTTGCCGGGGCCCCCAAAAATCCTCAAGAGAGCATCGTGCGTGTTTGCTGCTACAGGAGCCCCTTTCATTTGGAATCATTTGGAAATCCATTTATGTCAAGTAGCAGGTGTCATACCCCTCCCCCTTCACCCCTCTTGCGACTTGTATTACTTATATTTTAACAAACTATAATGAGATGGTGTTTATTACCTTATAACGTATGGAAATGTTTCATTTTTTGCTTCTTTGTAGTTGTATGCCTTAAATTAGAAATAAGGTATGATGGTGCCACCGTGTGGCATTTTATTGTACAGACATTTAAAATAACTTCAAACGAAAATGTTAGTGAATATAGCTATGGATAATAGGTCGCTGTTAATATATATATATTTATCTATTGGTATTACTACAAAATCTGGGCTAAATTACATACATGTATTTTTTTTTTTAATTGAGTAGCTACTAGAAAGTTTACCTTTCCTTATTCTAAATTAAATCACAATTTTGGGGAGTATATCAACTGCTAGAAATGGGAAAATGTTACTTTGGGACCCAACAAATTGGATGAAGAGTGGGGTAGTAAAAGAAATGGTCGGTATTTTTGGAGGGGGGTCGAAGGGGGTGGAGGGTCTCATCATAAGGACAAGAGACAGTGACAGACGGCATACGTGCGGTCTGTATATACCCGTTAATTTGTAAAGTTTTGCCCCTATTCTGCCGTGCTCTTTTATATACAAACTGCGGTTTTAGAATTCTTACTTAGGAGGTAATGGCGCCACCTGCAGTCATCTGTGAAGGTTTGAAGGTTTTATTAAATTAGCACAGTTATTAAAACCATTGCTATAGAGCACAGCTTTCCAAACTTTTCATATTGGTGACACACCTTCTTGTGAAAAAAATTTCAGGGACACGGTAACGCGAGGAAGCGCAGCGAGCGAGCCCGAACCACCTATGGTGGGTTTGGGCCCCACACCCCACACACAACCCCACGCACACCACCCCACAGACACACCACCCCACACACACCCCACACAACTCCCCACACACACAACCCCCCACACACACACCAACACACACCCCAAACACACACACACCCCACACACACACACAACCCCACACACACACACACCAAACGCAACCCCACACACACACACCCCACACACCCCACCCCCACACTCCCCACACACAGACCACACACACACACACACCCCACACACACACCCACACAACCCCACACACACACACAACTCCACACACACCCACACACACAAAAATGCAAGTGTCCGTCTGTAACACAACTGGTGCTCATGTAAAGCACTCTGGTACCTTTGGCTCTAGTTTGTTCAACAACAAAAAGTTTGGCAAAAGCTGCATGGTAAAACGTAAAGGATGTTTGCTACCATTATTTATCAACGTAATTGCTTTCTTAGAATTACTCCTGGAGGACCCCCCTTTCTCCCTCCCCCCAATCATTCTTCTGCAGATGTCACAGCTGCACCCAAGCACTTCACAGGTCTTTAAAGACCTTGTGCATGTTAATAGGGCTTTGTTGTTGCTTCACCCCTTCTAAGAGCCACTGCAGCCCGATTTTGCCGATTGCCGGCAGACGTCATCTCACCTTATTGCATCGTGCGACACACCTACATATGGGTCGCAACACAGTAATGTGTCTGGCCACACAGTTTGGAAAGCTGTACTATAGAGTGTCATCATAGCACAGTTACCACGTTAAAAGCAAAAACAAAAAAAAATTATCAAGGTTTAAGTTCATATACATATAACTAAACAGATAATCTTGTAGTTACCATTATAATCACATAATAGGTCATCTATGTATCCAGCAAGAATGAGGTCGTAATGCTGCTATAATAGCTCAGGTGGTTACTTAATGCACTAGCAAAGGAAATCTGCACATAATCTCTAGTCGCGGGGTTTGAATCATAACATAGATTAGAGGGGGATATATCCACTGCATTTCATGTTTATGTCACACATTTGGATTTTATGTAACATAGCTCAGTAAATGAATATGTTTCCTGTCACTCCCCTGCAGTACCCCTTCATCAATAGCCCATATGGATTTAGCTCTG
Organism: Lissotriton vulgaris; assembly: GCF_964263255.1. Taxonomy (NCBI): domain Eukaryota; kingdom Metazoa; phylum Chordata; class Amphibia; order Caudata; family Salamandridae; genus Lissotriton; species Lissotriton vulgaris. Next base: position 703,924,385 of record NC_141685.1, on the reverse strand, counting down.
CAATTCATCGAGGATATTATAAAAATTGCACCTATTTTGCTCTGGCTTTCAACTTGGTCAAGACCTGAGACTGCGCTGACACAGGGCATCATAATGATTGCCTAAAACTTTCAAAGGCTCATAAGATCAAGTGGCTGGACTTACGTAGAGAGTGAACTTTATGCAATTGATAGGTCAGAGCTGTTTAACAACCCTATGCCTATTGATAGTCACACCAGGTTACTGGTAATAAAATAACTATTGGATCGTATAGCGCACAAGTGGTGGGAAGGTGACTGGAGGAAGATTAGGGTGATGATCTATTTCCCATTGTGTACTACACCGAGTAATACATACCTCCTAAGGGTGCCTCACCATCAGTGATTTCTTTTGCTGAGGTTTAAATGGACATTGGCACATTTTTTGGTGTCCTAACTTTCTAATGTTTTTTCCAGAAATAACTGGATTTATGTCCATGTGATGCCGTTACCCCTCAATCCTAAATTGCATTTGTTCTTTTTTTGCTAACTAAATAAAAAAAAAGAAACTGGTTTTTAAAGCCGCTTTTGAACATCTCAAATACTAAAACATGTAAAGAGGCATTAGAGTATTTGCAACTGCTCCAAACGCAACGTTTTTATTACTGTATATGGATTTCTTGCTTACGTTATAAAAAGTAGGAAAATAGTGGGGAAATAATGATGAACATTTATGATTCTTGTTTTAAATTTCATTGTGAATGAAATGTTTTATTGCCACGATTAGTGTTTTAAATCTGCTTGAAAGCATTCTATCTGGACATGTATATTACAATGAATTTTCTTCTGTACAAAGACCAGTGTATTGAATGGATTTTTTTTAATGTTTATTGTATGCTTTTATGCTTGATTTGAACTGAATAAAGTATTTATGACTGACTAAATATGTTTCTTGCAGAGATCCCTCAGTAACTTGCAGGTCACAAATGAGTTTAGATGAGAGACATTCTCCCGCTGCAAATAACTATATTTACCATCCAGGACACCTCAATATTTCATTATTCTAAGGTTGTCATTGTACTTTTTGTATTACATTCTAATTGCATTTGTATAGTGCATTCTACCCTTGGTGAGGCGTTGTGTTGTATCAGCTTAGAGGGTACTGTTAAGTGTAGTTTTTAAACTTGTACCATGGTCCTTTGGTTTGAATGCTCTCCTCTGAAACATCAGTAAACAGAAAATGTTCCCTTGAGTAGGGTGTTCAATTGAACAACTTAAATCACTGGTTGGATTAACCCTACTTCCCTTGATTTTGGTTAAGGGGTACCTCTCACTTTCTTCTACTCCTCAGGGTCAGAGCTGATTTGCATATCGCCATTGTCTAACCCAGGGTGGTGTGGAGTGCAAAAAAACGATGGATTTGGGCCCAGATCTTTGGACTGGGTTGAATGTGTGACATTGATCCACATTCGGTCCATCACTTGTTGTTTTTGCAATTGCCGCCATAAGTTCGCTGGGGATGCCCAGACGTGGGTCCCAGGCACTCCACACCACTTGGAGTCAAGCTAGCCGGGCTGATGAGAGGTGTTACCTCGAAACCGGTCCGGTCCTCGGATGCTTGATTCCGTTCTGGGAAGGACATGGCTTTTGTAGTTCGGACTGGACTGTTCCCATGGGGCACAGGTTCAGAGCTGATTTGCATATCGCCATTGTCTAACCCAGGGTGGTGTGGAGTGCAAAAAAACGATGGATTTGGGCCCAGATCTTTGGACTGGGTTAAATGTGTGACATTGATCCACATTCGGTCCATCACTTGTTGTTTTTGCAATTGCCGCCATAAGTGCGCTGGGGATGCCCAGACGTGGGTCCCAGGCACTCCACACCACTTGGAGTCAAGCTAGCCGGGCTGATGAGAGGTGTTACCTCGAAACCGGTCCGGTCCTCGGATGCTTGATTCCGTTCTGGGAAAGACATGGCTTTTGTAGTTCGGACTGGACTGTTCCCATGGGGCACAGGGTCAGAGCTGATTTGCATATCGCCATTGTCTAACCCAGGGTGGTGTGGAGTGCAAAAAAACGATGGAATTGGCCCAGATCTTTGGACTGGGTTGAATGTGTGACATTGATCCACATTCGGTCCATCACTTGTTGTTTTTGCAATTGCCGCCATAAGTGCGCTGGGGATGCCCAGACGTGGGTCCCAGGCACTCCACACCACTTGGAGTCAAGCTAGCCGGGCTGATGAGAGGTGTTACCTCGAAACCGGTCCGGTCCTCGGATGCTTGATTCCGTTCTGGGAAGGACATGGCTTTTGTAGTTCGGACTGGACTGTTCCCATGGGGTACAGGGTCAGAGCTGATTTGCATATCGCCATTGTCTAACCCAGGGTGGTGTGGAGTGCAAAAAAACGATGGATTTGGGCCCAGATCTTTGGACTGGGTTGAATGTGTGACATTGATCCACATTCGGTCCATCACTTGTTGTTTTTACTCCTCTGAAACATGCCTGAATCTGCAGGAGACATGCTTGATTCCTGGAAAGACTGGCTCAGCCTTCCATCCTTATGGCATCAATACACTGAATACTATTAAACTGTCTAATAGCAACCTCTGTTACTTACAGCGCTTAAAGAAGCAAAAGTGTGTCATGCAGTGCAACATGAAACATGGTATTGGAGGGAGCTGCTTAAACGGTTACTAGCGATGTATCTACTCACAGAGAAGGCCATATATCACAATAAACTCATTAATACAGAGCTTGGGAAAGTCATATATCACTTTTAATTTATCAATTGGCTTCTTATGAAGTTGCAAGCCGTTTCTTTTGGTGGGCAGTTTCATTTGGAGCTGAGGTGTGAATCTATAGTTGTGGGTTTGGACAAATACAATTACTGATTGTCCAGGAAGTCATGGATTAACATCAGGCCACACCAAAGGGGAACACGAAGAGCTATGCATTTCAACAGGGTGCCTCTGTCCCTGACGAACACAATGTGCAAGCACTACGGCATGACACAACTGTATCAGCCCTCTACCCTGGGGTGCATGTGGACGGATTCCCCTGAGCAGCCCCCGACCTGGTTCTGACTCAAGAACCACTGCCTGATTTCCGCTCAATGCCAGTAGTGAGGACAGTCTCATATTTTCACCTTATGCTGCCTACATTTCCTATACTTAACCAGACTGACCATCTCTTCCGCTTTGAGCAGGGTAGGATTATGGCGTTTATGCTGTGCACAATCTGCTAACAGTATAGCCTCGCAGCATTGTCAATAGTTTAGGTGGTGCAAAGTTGCCTTCCTTCATGGTCTTCCCACATTTCTATCATTTCAGGACTCTCTGCACGGTGAGCTACCTTGTCTGTAATCCAAATTTGAAATATGGTGTCAAATAGACTAAACCAAATTGCTTAAATGTCACTTGTACTGAACAGAGCATACATAAAACAAGGGTTGAGTGTGATAGTCACCTCTGTAACCTGAAAGTTTTCAGCCTAAAACACTGATGTAGTATATTACAAAAATCATGCCAAAAAAGGAGGAAAAAGGAGGTACTAAAGATCAGGTTGTCCTCCTGGGGATGAATGTAAAAAAGAAGCCAATATCTGGGTTCGGGGACCTGTCTTGTGTGATGGCTACCTAACAAAGGTGTGTTAGTGCGGCTTTTGAAAGAAAAAATGTTCTTTCTTGTTTTCCCCTCACTCACCGGAGTTTCCTCACAGGGACATGCTTCATCATCGGGGTCATCCCAATTCTCTACGAAAAGGGGCGTGCTACGACTTGCGAACTACGTAGGAGCACTGTTAAGGTGAAGGACTATGTGTGGTGTGAGAAAAGTGGAGTGTATGTGTATGTGAGTGTTAAAAATACCGTGCTAGTGGGCCTCAATGTTTTCTTCTGCTCCTAGACCGGTATGTTAAAAGTGGGGTTTATACTGTGTACCAATCAGTGATGTGGGTGGGTTCAGTATATGGTCAACATGTTTCACGCTACCCCTAGCGTTTCGTCAGGACCATACAGGGACCAGCCCTGTATAATACCACTCCTAAAACCCTAGAATTAGGATTTCAAGAATATATTAGTGCAAGGAATATTTGCAGTGAATGACGCTGTTCCAACTTGGTACACGCCCAGATATATTGTTCAATGGTGAACCTGTAAAAGATATGAACAAAACAATGTTAACAACCACCTTGCCCCTATCTCAACCGAGATCGGGGACTTTTTTGTCCTTCTAGACGTACATTGTCCATGCACGTTAACACATGCACATGGTCTATATGGTGTGGTTTCACCATATTGGTGCGTGCATGCTTTCAAAGTCCGATGTCTGATCAATAATGTACACTGGAAGTGAAAATAACGTGAAAAATCGTGACAGACATACAGAGTGACTTTACACAGAACAGTGAACACACAGTTATGACACACAACCAGAGAGAAAATATTCCAAATATTTACATTTGTAGTTGCTTAATGGCACATCATGGTCTCTTAGGGGGGCGGTATCGCCTCGATGGAAACAATGCTAAAAAAGTTTGTAGAGTTGTAAAAACAAAAATTAGTTTTCTAACGTATTTCACCTTAGATGATGTGGGGAACTCGATCCAAGTCTTTTAGGCCTAGATGGTATAAAAACTTACTTCCTAGTCAGCAATGCCGCGTGGTATTACCTAGCTGCTTCCCCTTGGACCGCATCTTGCAAAGTGGTCCGTGGGTTCGGTTTTTATATGCGGTGACTTCCGGGTTTGGAGACTAGACTGTGATGTTCCGGCGGCCATCTTTGGTGGATGGTAATGTGCCTTGCGTGGGTCTTTCTACTATTCCCATTGTATTAGTTAGTGTAAGTAGGCCTCATTATACAAAGGTTATTGCAATATGCACTGTCTTACAGTGGACATCAGGGGTCTTTCGTTTCAGGTTGGGGAACTTATTAGAAATCTGTATTTCAGGACTTTATTAGTGATAACACGATCGCGAAATATCACTTGCTTAGAGCACCCCACGGTATGTCATCGTTCAACCCCCTTCTATCTGTCTGGAGTCTGAAAACCCAGCGTTGTTCACGCTCATGGAGGACTTCCTCAAGGTTTTCTTTGTTCTTGACACATTCCAGGACTACCCATCTCAAGTCATTTGGGGTGTGGTTTTTCTCGATAAAGTGGTTAGTCATGCGTGTTGTTGACTTCTTACAGCGTATATTGCTCCTGTGTTCCACAATTCGGGTGTTTACCTTTCTTGAGGTCATGCCCACATAGTGCAGGTTGCACGTACATGTGATTAGGTATACCACCCCACTCGTATTGCAGTTGGAAAAGTCTTTGAGTTGCCATGTGGTGTTGTTATTGAAAGTGATTCATTTTGTTACTGAGGTGAGGTGACACACGCTACAGTTGTTGCATGGATAGTGTCCGTTTGGTAATGGTTGGAGTCTATTGATGTTTTCAGCTGGTTTTGGTCGAGTGTGTACCAGGTAGTCCTTCAAATTCCTTCCTCTTCGATGACTAAACATCGGCTTTGGGATGTTTAGTTCTCCACTGTTCAGTATTGCCCAGTGTTTCTTTACAATTTTGCTGACTTTGTCAGAGACCTTGTCAAAAGTTGGGATGCAGATGGGTCTGTCATTAGTCGGAGGTTGTTCTGTTTTTGGTTCTAAAAGGGCTTCCCTGTTGTTATTGCTTGCTCTTTTACAGGCTTTCTTCACCATCTTTTTGGGGTAATCCCTTTGTTGTAATTTTTTACTCAGTTCTTCAGCTTGTGATAGGTAATCTGATGTGTTGGAGCAATTTCTTCTTAGTCGGAGGAATTGTCCGAATGGGAGGTTTTGCTTCAGATGCCTCGGGTGGAAACTGTTATAGGTAAGGAGGCAATTCCTCGAGGTTGGTTTGTGATGAGTGGTGGTTACTAGGACTCCGTCTTTTGCCCAGATGTTTAAATCCAGGAAAACCAGATGGCTTCTGCTCATGGTGTTCGTGAATTTCAAAAAGGGGTCTTGTTCATTTAGCCAGGCGCAGAATCTTATTGCTTCTTCCTCGTTGCCGTTCCATATCAACAAAATATCGTCGATATAACGTTTCCATAGTTTTATGTGGTCGGTGTACGGATTGTTGGTGGTCAAGATTTTCTTTTTCTCCAGGTGGTGGACGTATAGTCCAGCTATGCTCGGTGCAAAAGTGCTGCCCATACTTGTCCCGTGTTGTTGGCGGTATAGGGTCTCCTCAAACCGAAAGAAATTTTCTGTGAGGGCTAACCGGCAGCATTCAAGAACCACATGTCTCGGTGTGTGATAAGTCCACTCCTCTTCAAAAAGCACTTCCTCCAAAATTTCCAATGTTTCTTTGTGCGGTAGACTTGTATAAAGACTCTCCACATCTAGGCTTATCAAAACACTAGATGTGGGGTCAAAAGTTGTGTCTTTCAGAAGGCATAATACATCCTTTAGGAGTGGTATTATACAGGGCTGGTCCCTGTATGGTCCTGACGAAACGCTAGGGGTAGCGTGAAACATGTTGACCATATACTGAACCCACCCACATCACTGGTTGGTACACAGTATAAACCCCACTTTTAACATACCAGTCTAGGAGCAGAATAAAACATTGAGGCCCATTAGCACAGTATTTTTAACACTCACACACACATCCACTCCACTTTTCTCACACCACACATAGTCCTTCACCTTAACAGTGCTCCTACGTAGTTCGCAAGTCGTAGCACGCCCCTTTTCGAAGAGAATTGGGATGACCCCGATGATGAAGCATGTCACCGTGAGGAAACTCCGGTGAGTGAGGGGAAAACAAGAAAGAACATTTTTTCTTTCAAAAGCTACACTAACACACCTTTGTTAGGTAGCCATCACACAAGACAGGTCCCCGAACCCAGATATTGGCTTCTTTTTTGCACGTATATTACAAAAAAACAACTGTGTTTGTACATTAGCTAAGTCATCCTTAAGAGTGTCCTGTAGCCCACCAGTCTGTGTGCTTAATGTGTAAAAGTTTGACATTATGAATATTGAAATCATTTAACCGCTACAGTGACTAGCTCCTAAGTGCTATTCAACTCTCTAGAATAATGTGAATGTTTGTTAATGGAGAAAGACCTGATTGTTTGTAAAATACTCACTGGCTGCAAATCTATCTTGGTCATGCTAGAAGACTTTTGGCTCTAGAAATGAAGGCTTCTGCTGGAACCCAGGCTTGACATGGCTGATTCTGCAGTTAAAGTGTGAAGTGATAAACAAAGCTCTGCAGACGTCACCGAAAACAATATTAAGTACAGAAAGAGAATCATTTAAGACTAAAGGCAGCTATATGTGTGAAGCGCTCAACGACAGAAGTAAGAGAGTGGTTCCACAACTTGTCTTCAAAGGTCTGTTAGATTATTATCATAACTCAATAAAACCTGTGTGGAGTTCTGGAGCGGGTGTTATAAGTACATATAGGACACTTGAAAATGCAGCGTTCAATTGCAATAAGGAACAAAATCAGCACCTCTTGGATATTTCCTACATGAAAAACTGGTGCAATAAGCTGCGAAATGAAACATTATAACGAGGGTCGGCCCAGGTATCTGCTCAAATAAAAGTGGTGAAGCATTCCCACTCTTGTAGGACTTGCTTACAGTTACAGTTACGGTTTGCGTTGAGGCCCCCAGCCAAGGAAAACAACCAGCAGGGTAATCCAGTATACAAAATGGGAAGAAGGGATGGCCCCATCAAATATGCAGGAACGTAAATCAAAGTCAGCCAAGGCAAAAATGCACCAAAAAACATTAACAATGCCGATGAATCTGACTGTGAAGCATTACAAATAGATAGCATAGGAATTGATGTGTATTTGTGTGGAAGCCAAGTATTACAGAATAATATTGGTGTAGGTTACAAAGTCAGGGGACATTTGCACTGTCAAGCCGGACCTAAAAACCCATGTAGGTTAATTACCCCCCTACTTCCATCTGTGCTGCCGCCGGAGAAAAACACCATACATTATCTAATTATTCAAGATATATTAATAGCTTTAAACTGTCGCGTGTGGCCCTGAAAGTTCAAGCTCGTAAAGCTGGGCATATAAACAAAATGATAACAGCTGTATGGAGGACAAGCACTTCTTTTATGGAAGCACACAACGTTTTCCCAATCAGAACATGCACTCCTGACACCCAACCTGTGGTGGAGCCAAAGACCCTCTCCTGATGATTCTTACCTAATTGTATGGCCACAGCTGCACTGTCAAGCCAGACCATAAGCAGCCTCACACTGCAGACAGCCAAGACAAGAGGGGGTCGTTGGGACCATGGCTGGGTACTGGAAGCCAACCTCGTTCAGAAACTATCCCCCCCTAGCCTGCAACTTATTGGGAGATTGCCATAGTGTCAGAATGAACAGCCCAGCTCTGCCCAGTGCCTCTTTTCACAGGATAAGTTTAACAGCTTAAAACAGGTCAGCTGGCAGTGAGAATTCAGTATTAGACATTAGATCTCAATGGAGAATTATTATACATTTGACAAAGCTGAACAATAGCGGAGTTAATTGAACGTGGGCTAGTACGTAGGACTGATCAGTCCGCTGTTAATGAGGTTGCCTCACAGCGGCCACTATCTAACCAGGGCCCTTTAGTTAAAGCCAGTTCCCTCTATTAGTGGTCCTAGTTTTTACTCTACAGCGAAAATACCTGTGATTCAAAAGAACCGACATTCAGATATAATATTAAATCCTGAGCAGTTGGTTTAATACTTGCCACCTGGGAGTTACGGGACTTGCAACATCAGCATAAGCTTTTTTACAGCTGAATTGTTACTGTCCAGCCTTTTCCACCCGATCATCCCTGCTCATTAAACTGACTGAATGGAGAAATAACCCAATTTTGGTCTACATGAGTAGGGGGGTAAGGGTGAGATCCCTATCTGATCTTTGAGCGATTTTGCTTCAGTGCTTGAATACAGAGACAAACATGGTGCTTTGACCGCCGTTGGCCATTCACTGGCCAGGGAAAAGGTATTTTTATCAGGGGGCAGAACAAGAATCAGACTGGAGCCAGGCTGTAGATCTTCCATGTCTGGTTCAAACGAGTCAGGAGACTTTACGTGGGTGAAGCCCAGGCCAAGTCGCTTGCTGCTATGGCTGCTCTGGCTGGCATTTTCCTCTCGTCAATGGGCTGAGAGGCTGAAGAAATGGGTGCCTGTGCCAGAGCCCAAGCCTGAGTTTAAACTTGAGGTGCACCTAATGACGAATGAGGTGAAACAGCACTTGCTCACCCTAGCACTGTAACTTCTGCAATGTCAATGTTTGCCTCCAATGCTGTAGTAATTGTACTCCAAAAGAAGTCAGTGATCAGATTCCCAGGAGCTGTCAGGAGGTTCGACTCTGGTCTGGCTGAAGGAGCAGAAGGACTGGGGTCCGAAGGTAATTCCGGGTCAGAATCACTATGAATCTTCTGTCGCTCAATATCTATGAAATCCGCAGTGTACGCTCTGGTCCTCCTGGGTCTCAAGCTTGCCTTGCCCACCATATCACCCAGATACAGAAGCAGATGTTATGTTGGTATGTTATGTTCAGCTAATTTTAACGAGCCGCGTATACCAGGAGGTGTCTTGGTGCTGAATTTATAAGCAACAATGAGCAGAGGGAGGACCTACTGATTGAAGAGGCAGGTTTCCTGAACTGGGGCAGGGAAGGAGCGGACCTAAGATTGAGTGTAATGAGATTCCAGGATGTGGCTGCTCTAACCGCAAAGCTGCTGCCACCTCATTTCAATTTTTTAAATCTAATAGAATTTACTCTGAAGGAGCCTGCTGATCTTAGGTTTCTTGTTAGAATGCACCATGTTAAGGTTTTCTTCAGAAAGGAAGGTCCTGAATCGTGGAGGGATTTAGATGTCAAACAGAGAGCCTTCTGTTTTTGACTCTCAGCCAATGAAGATGCTTAAGAGCAAAGGAAACAGAGTGGTGCCTAGGCAAGTCTAATAGAAGTCTGGCTGCCGAGTTTTGAAGAATTTGCAGTTTGTTCAGGTATTGAGTTTGCAGGCTGATGTAGAGTCTATTGCAGTTCTCGATTTTGGACAATACAAAGGTGGAAATAACTGACTTCCTGACTGAGTTGGGCAGAAAGATTATTATTTTTTAACTATTTTCAAATATTATGCGAGGAGAGACCACTGCGTTGATTTGATTGCCTAGGAGTAAACAATCATCAATCAGGATTCCTAGACTCTTGACTTTACTGGTGGGTGCATGAAGGGGACCCATGTCAACTGGCCAGCAAGGTGCAGTCCAGAATTTGGGATTATTACAGAGTAAAATCACATCGGTCTTTCCAGCATTGAGCTAAAGGTGGTGTTTGTTCATCCATTCATAAATACATTTTAATACAGTCGTGGATGCAAAGAGAAGTGTGGTTGGCACTGCTGGAGGCTGATAACACAATTTGCATATTGTCCACAAAAGATTTGAGGGAGAAACCGAAGGATTCGACCAGGGGAGTAAAATCAGTAACATATATATTAAAAAGAGTAGGGCTAAGAGAGGATCCCTGCGGAACCCCGCAGGGCAAGCAGAATGGGCTTGAGGAGAAGGCATCAAACTTGATTATGTTTTCACTGTTTGACAGGAAGGATGAAATTAGCTTCAAGGAAAGATTTTTTATACCCTTTGCTTCCAGACAGTGGATCATTGTGGAATGATCCACTGTATCAAATGCCGCAGACAGGTCCAACAGGATAAGGGCGGCTGACCCCACCTCATCCAGGAGGAATTTAAGCTCATCGGTGGCCTTGATCAAGGCAGTCTCTGTACTGTGCTCGGATCTGAATCTGAATTAAGTGGGATCCAGGCAATTAGAGTCCTTGATGAACTGATTTAATTGAGTGTTCTTCACTTTCTCGACTATTTTCACAGGGCAAGGACAAGGAAGTCTAGAAATAGGCCGATCATTGGCCCGGTCTTCGGGGTCTAAATTAGTTTTTTCAATAAAGGCAAAATAGAGGCTCGCTACCATTGGGGTGGAAAGATACCTGTTCTGAACATGTTATTGACCAGCTTAATAACTGAGGGCGGACAAGGATCGTCCGGAGAACCTGACTTGGTGGTCAGGATGAGATCTTTTATTTGTGACGTAGAAACAGGTGAAAAGTACTCAAAGCCATAAGTGCGCAAATTCTTATTGGAAACAGTGTACATATTACCTTGACTGGTGGAGGACAGAGAATTACCACAGGACCAAATGAGTTAAAAATAGAGTCGATTTTGCCCCTGAAATGCAAAGCAATCTCATCACAGAAGGACTGGTTGACCCAATCCCTTTTATACTCTGGTTGTTTATTACGTTTATTGATGACTTGATAGAGTTCTTTAGCTGAGCTTTTGGCCGATTTGATTTGCGAAGAGAAGTAGGCTGCCTTTCCTGTAACCAGTAGGGCTTTATAATTAGTTAAAGACCGTTTATAAATTTCTCTCTCGTGGGAGTCATAGTGGACTCTCCCTTTCCTCTCTCAACATCTACAACCTTGTTTTTCAAGTCTGGGGGCCTCTGAGAACCAGGGAGCAGATGGGCAGGTCCTGCTTCGGCCACCTATTTTTATCGTTACTAATTGAGAAAAGGCAGAATTGAGCCATGTGGAATAAGTCTCAGTTGCAAGTTCAGGATTGTCCACCACTGTGGGACTTGAAATAATCAATAGTTGCTCAAGTTGGTTTTGATCAACTTTTGCCCAAAATCTGTGCTAGGCGGATATAGACCTCTTATTCGGGGCTGTATTCGTTGTAGGGCAGTCTATCTTAAAGAAGTTGGCTGAGTGATCAGACCAGATCAGTGGAAGTACTTTGAGACTGGAGATATCTTTGTTGTTCGAGAACAGCGCATCAAGCATATGACCACCACCAGATGCTTGGCAAATGATTGTCACTGTTACTGCAGTGGCTGGCTGGTGGTTAGGATAGTTCCGAAGAGTTCAGAGAGAGTTTAATATCAATTGTAAACCTGCTTTATTAGCCAAAACCTGCTTCATTTGAACCAGCCTTCTGTGGACGGATGAGCAGATAGGCATTCTTTCCACAGATGTGGCATAACAGCTGGCAAGGTGCTTGCCCTGCCCACTCTGGCGGCCACGCTTCATAGCCTCAACCTGGTCCTGGCTCGGCGGGGTTGCTCCTGCAGGATTGCGGCAGGCTAGGGCTAGGCAGAGGGAGAGCCTGCAGCATTGATGACAGGGCTTTGGAAGCTTAAGGTGCTGTTCCTTGCAAAGCATGCTCAGCGCTGGAGGTAGGGAGGTGAAGAACTGAGAGGGAGCAAGTCTAGGGGACTGCGGGATGCAAGCTGCACTGAGTCCCAGTTCGGTCACCTCCACTGCACTCACGCTAGCCCCCCTGGTGGGCTTCCCTACTGGAAGACACACAATGTCAGACCAGCCTGATGCTGACCTCTCCCTGTGTCCTGCGACTTCAAATCTCCCCTGGTGCCACTCTTCACCACTCCTCCTAACCCTAGGGCAGAAAAGTCAGGCCTGGACCTTCTGAGGAGCCTGGAAGAGCGCACAAGAGGAAGCTTTACAGGCAGCAGGGAGGCAACTGGAAAGGAAGCAGGCAGGCATCTGGCCTTTCCACTCGCAGATCACGCAGTGATTGATGATGGTGGAGCTGCGACTGTCTGAGCCCTGCCACATCTCCAAAGTTCCAATTTCCATGCTGTCCAAATAATCAATCAATCATGCAGAGTGGGATGCACATGGAAGGCCCCGAGGTTCATGCCCAGACCAAAACCAGGCCAACAGAGGGCCTGTCTGCACCTGCCCGCGCCCGGTCGTAACCATGCCAAGCTTAATACAGAGCCTCCTACCCATGACCTTATCAACAGTCTTGAAGCCTTAGGTCTAGAACAGATGGTGACCGGCCCCACACACGTCGCAGGCCACACCCTAGACTTATTATTTACCAACTCCCCAAAAGTTAACATAAATCAACCTACCCCCATCCTATGGTCCGACCACCATGTAATAAAGTTTCACCTGAATGGGTTATTAACACAATCCCACTCCTCAAAAGGATATAAACCAAGCAGAACCTGGAATAAAATAAACCCAGAGTCCTTCGCTGCCAATCACATTCCGCCTGTTCTCTCCGAAATAACGAATGTCAACCAGGCTGCCAAAAGCTTTGACCTAGCGATTAGTACATCCCTGGACATTATTGCTCCCAAGAAAATAACTAAATGTCCGAAAAAACTATCCCCATGGTACACTCCTGATCTAAAAAGTGAAAAAGTCATCATAACGCAAATGGAGACATACGAAAGACACCATGGATAGGCAACACTATAAAACTTCACACCACCACTACATGGAAAGTATAGCAACAACCAAAAGAGCATATCTAGGCAACCGTATCAACCAAGCTGCAAACTCCTATAAGGAACTATATAAGATCGTGAAGGAATTCATCAATCCCCCTTCCAGTCTACCATCCCAAACTTCCTCCCAGGAATGGGTTGATTCCCTCTCAGATTTCTTCATCACCAAAATAAATGATATCCATAAAGCTTTCCCTCTAACAAACAACACTCCACCACAGCAAAAATCTGCAGGATTCCTCCCCAGCCCTGTGAATTACCTGAAAAAATTCAATGCAATAAAAGAGGAAACACCTCTGTAACACTTAGGAAGATGCAATCCGGTTCGCCAGCGGATCCAGCGTCCCCACAAATCCTATTTAAAATTGAACAAATTCTCATCCCCAACTTAACCAAAATCCTAAACCTATCACTAGCACAGTCAACAGCTCCTTCTCATTGGAAGGAAGCCGTGGTTAGGCCAATCATGAAAAAACCATCTGCTGATCCTAAACATCTTTCGAACTACAGGCCTATCTCACTGCTCCCCCTGTTTGGGAAAGTAATAGAGACAATGATCAATAAGCAATTATCAAATCATCTAGAAAACAACAAAATCCTCGACCCATCACAATCGGGTTTCCGATCCCATCCCATCACAGAAACGGCCCTAGTCGAGATTTCCGACAACATCAGGCTCTCTCTAGATGCCAGGCAGTTCGCCATCCTAATCCTGCTAGATCTATCGGCGGCTTTCGACACCATATCGTATACCATCCTTCTGGAGCGCCTTAGGAAGTGTGGTGTCGAAGGCCCGCTCTACAGTGGATCAAAAGCTATCTCTCAGACCGGTCTTTCAGGGTTAAAATTGATGTATTCTCGTCCAAAAGCCAGGCTATCGACAAGGGGTTTCCCAGGGATCAATCTTAACCCTTACCCTTTTTAACCTATATATGTCACCCTTGGCTAAAATAATCAGAGTACATGGCTTTGATACCGTGTCTTACGCTGATGACACACAGCTATTGATCACTCGTGACCCCAATCATATCAATACGCAGCACAGATTCATACAGTGCATGATACCCATCAATGACTGGATGTCCAACAACCATGTCCTGCGTAATGCGAGCAAGACAGATATTCTGCTCTTTGGTGATGCCCAAAACATTTGGTCCCCTAACTGGTGGCCACCCTCGTTAGGGTCGTGCCCCTCACCCAAGCTAGCTGTCCGCAACCTAGGAGTTATAATGGACAACAAACTCTCTATGGCCGACCACGTAAATACTGTTACGCGCACATGCTATGGCATAATGTGATCCCTCAGGAATTTTTTTTAATGGATTCCACTTCACTCTCACTTGCCCCTTGTTCAGGGATTAATTATAAATCGCCTGGACTATGGAAATGCATTGTTTGCATCCATAAATGATAAGCTCCTATCTAAACTCCAAGTACTGCAGAACACCGCAGCTAGGCTGGTGTTAAATCTCCCTCCACGCTCACTATGGGCTCCAAGCCTAAAGACTCTTCACTGGCTCCCTATCAAAAAGAGGATTAATTTCAAGATATGCTGTCTAGTACATAAAACAATCAACAACAATGGCCTAACCTATTTGGCAAAGAAACAGACTAAATATCAGCCAGTAAGAACGCTCCGTTCGGTCAGCAAGCACCATCTGACCATTCCCAAGGTCCGCATGGTGAAAAACTGCAGTAGGACCTTCTCCAGAACCGCGCCTGATCTATGGAATACATTACCCCTAAAGCTCCTTCTTGAAACCAACCACAAGTCATTTCGGAAAGCCCTAAAAATGTGGCTTTTCTAAACACTCTGTCCTGATCTGGCTTTCAGCTAGCTCTATGAGACCTACGGGTGAGATAGGCGCTTAATAAAAACCAATACATACATACACACCGGACCATCCCTTTTGGTTGTTTTTTGAAAAACAACAAGATGGGTAGGTGCAAAATTTCACTTCCACAAAGCAACCATAACTGCTTGTAGAAGAGCTCCAATATATTTTCTTTTCAACATCTGCAATGGGAGCTATTACTGATGAGATTACAACAGTGGAAGAGGAATTGGGTTGAGGGACAAGTGCTCCACGTACTTTCAAGTACAGAAATTTGGTGGGTCCCATGTTGTCACTTGGACCCAATCCTTTTGATCTTGGTACAACCACAACTCTAGATGGTAATACTCACACTGTAAAGGACATTCTACACTGCCCCAGAATAAGGGGAGCGCTGTACCCTCTACGGTTGGTAGAAAAAAGAAAAGGAAAACAGCATCAGGTACAATGATTGTTGGAGGTCAAGGTAGAGACGGTGTATCTAATAAAGATCTGGATATTAAAATCAGAAAGCTTTTGACAAATTTGGAATCTTTTGTTGCGTAAGCTTGTGCCTTATGCAATGAGAGGCTTACCAAAACAGAAAATGTTCTTTCCCAATTAACTTCTTCCGGTCACTCCCATTGCCACCAGAAGAAAAAACGGCAGTAACCTCACTGGATACTTTAGTCCAATGTTTACCGTCAGACTCCACACATACTGGAAGTCTATGAACGCTAAAGAAAACTGTAACAGGGCAATTTTCTGGGCCCATATGGTCTAACCTAAGTGAAGGGACATAGAGTAGGGACATGGCCCACATCAATCTGACAATTTACATACCAGTGGTCCGCCAGTTTTGTGAACTGTGACGAAAGAAAGATAGAGGGGTTAGCAACTGTGGACTGAGCGAATACACAATCTTACAGCGAGATCTCATTGATCTACCTCCTGCAGCAAATCTATATGTTCATATTGTAGCCAATGTTCTACCCTTGAGACGTAGGACTTCGGAAATGTTCTCACACTTAAAAAAAAAGTTGTTCACTGGACTGAAGGGAGAGTGGGCCATATGCCTTATTTGTATATAAGTATTAGTAATGTGACAAGGCCCCCATAAATAATGTGAGAAGAGTCTCAAGGGGGGGGGGGGGGGGCAAAGCCCCCAAAACTATGAAAGGCGACTGTATAGTGGTACATTTTTACTAATTATCACATTGTTGGTCACTTTGTTAGTGGAATTCAATGTCAGAGTAATTTTCCTGGTACATTGCCTTTGCCATTTGGGTTTCGTTTACAGACATAAGTTACCAAGTACATTAGTCAAATCCTGTTCGCAACAATGAGCTTTACAAACTTTCAACAAGTAATAATTTTGTGGCATTGAACAACTTGAGAAGTAAATGAATGACTGCCCCTATCAACTCCAATATTAGAGACACCACCATGAGAGGGGAAAGTAGTAAGGTTGATCTATCTTTACCACTAGCTAAATAACTATAGAGTGCAACTCTACCATGCACGGTGTTCTTACAAATGCTGTTGGGATGTCAGATGTCATAAGTTTTCTTAAAAATTCTATGTTTTCCCATGGTATAAGTGATGTAATATGAAAGGGTATGAGCAGTGCAAGAAGAAGGCACGTTATAGTTATCGTTTTGTTGTGTGCTTAGCAAACATGGAGGTGCACCAGTTTAATAATGTGAAGGTGGTGCATACATTTTAAATTTAAGGTATAACTATAACTTTAGAATTTTTCATGTTTGTATCGTTTAAGTTTGGTTTGTATAGAAAGAATAAATAACATTTTCCTAACAATAACTAAGGTTTACCTTTTAGGTTTTTCTTTAAATTTGAATGGTTTGTATTTTTTTTATTAAAATTAGTTTTAATTCATTGTGCCAAGTGTTATTCATTGGAGTGTCATTAAGCAGAGTGTTGTACAGTGCTGCAGAGTGTAGTGTCACAGAGTGAAGTATTGTAGAATGGAATAAAGTAGAGTGGCATAGCGCACAGTGGCGTATATTGTTATACAGTGGAGGGGTGTGCTGTGTCATACAGTGGAGTGGAGTATTATAGAGTGGAGCGGCATGTGGTGCAGCGGTATAGCATGTTGTACAGTAGAGTAGTGTTGTTGAATGGAGTGTCGTGCAGTTTCATTGAGTAGAGTGTCTTAGAGTGGCATAGAGTGGAGTAAAGTGTTGTACAATACTGTGATATAGAGTAGGTGTAGGAACGTAGGATCTGCTGTTATGGTTACCAATGCTTTCTGCTGCATATAATGCTGCTTCGGACTAGTCTGACTGAGATCCTGCTAATCAGGACCCCAGTCTCTGTGTTTTCTCCCCTAAATTGGTATGGTAAGTACTTAGGTACATCCCAGATTGGACACTGATGTACATGTATCAGTCCCTAGTATAGGGTACTGATGTACCAAGGGCATAAGTACACCAGGGGTTCTCCAGGGGCTGAAGCATGTATTATTGCACCCATGGGAGACCACTCAATTTGTAAATACAAATCCTGACATTGCAGCCTGTGTAAGCTGGTGCTAGCACAACTTACGAAAGATATAGGTTTACCTATATCTGAGGTCACTGCACTTAAAATCTATAAGTAGAGAGGAACCGGGTCATTCCATGATGACCATCTCGAAACTGGTTGTAACAAACATGTTGGAATTAAACCCCTACACTGTAAACAGTGTGGGAGGTATGATTCCATAAAGCTCCTTTAGGTGGCCTTCGGTGCTCTCGGTACCAGTCTTCCAGACCCGGACAGCAAGCTAGGGCTGCTGCCCACTATAGACACATTTAATGTAATGGAGCAGGGTAGGGGTGTTTGCCAGTGCCACATAGTCTGCGTAAAGGGCACACTTGGTGCCCTTCATTCGTAGTGCGGTCGAAACCAGTTCAGGGAACCATTGGCTCCCACTCTGGCGTTAAACTGGACAAAGGACAGAGGAGTATCCTCCCCCTTGTCCTGCCCCACCATTGGGAGGGACCCTTGAATCATCTCAACCCTTTACTTAGGGTATTTAAGAGCATATCTGTAGGTGGGTCCCTAGATCCACAGTGGGACAAGATTAATTTCGCTCAGGGCTGCAACTGGGTGTCCTCCTACGGCTCCTGATTTTGTCGCCCTGCTCATCTGCTGTAATGTCCGTGCCTGTTCACAATACAGAAACCTTCCAAGGCCTGTGGGCATCCAAGACACCTAAAGGAATTTCCCTTAAAGTGAAGGGGCCACTTTCCTGCATCTGCAGGCACAGCAACTAAGCTGACTGGTCTGCTGATATTGGACTCCCATGGACTCTGAACAGCTCAGCAACACAAGATGTGGTTCTTCACATCCCTCATGGCCTGCCCTGTCCTCTAACCAAGCTTGAGGCCAGTAACTCTCGTCAGAGCTGCAGGAACCATACCCCTGTGCATTGCGTTGACTTGCAGTTGCAAATGCTTTTTGGCTTCCTTCCACCAAGATCTTCTGGCTCCATGTAGCCCCAACCTCAAGCATCTCCTGTGACCAAGATATTCATCCTTTTCACATCACTTGCACAGTGGGCTTGCATCTCTGCTGAGCTGCTCGAGGGTAACTTGAGGGTCATCTTTGAATTCTTTGGGCTCCCCTGATTTCTCAGGGCCTGCTCTGACTCTCCTGTTGCCGGTGATCTCCTGGACCTTGCTGCTCCTGACATTGTACCATCTTCGACTTCCATGCTGGTTGCAGCTGCCAAGGCTTGTTGGTGCTTCCGACGGACACCGACCCCTCAACTCTTGACCTCCAACGCGGGACAGCTTGTATTGAGCTCCTGGTCATCCACATCATTGTCTGGTCAACACAGCTACAGTTTCAAGGTCATGGTCAGTTTCCCTGCAACGCAACATTGATGGGCATTCTTAGTTGCCTCCTAGTCACTCCTGAATGGCATAGACTCTGTCCACACTGCTTGCAGTTACTTTTCTTCTTGAATCCACCTTTGGGTTCCACCAGACACATTCACCTTCCCGAGCAGCGGCATCTTCCTGAAGTCCTCCATTGGGTTCGACTGCTGTTTCCGATGCCACTTCATACCTACGCACCTGGCTTCCCTGGTGTAGGTATCCTGGTTCCTAAGGTATCCACAGGTGGGGTAGCGCTCCAACCTTCTGTCTTCCATGAAGTTTCTTCAGCATCCACCGGGAAGGGTCCTTCTTTAAAATTGCAACTGCGACTTTGCCGTTGACATGCAATGAACTCGCGGTCGTGTTCCCACTCTGTACATGGCCTCCTTGGGGCTCCTAGTTACTTACCATGGGTGGATCCATGAGTCTCCGGCACTCCTACATCTTCTAGGTATAGTGTTGACTCGAGTCTTGGTTCACATACCACTATTTTACTATATGGTTTGGTCTCCCCCTCGTGACCACTGTGTATTAAATGCTACTTACTTGTTTCTATTGAAAAGTATTGTGTATATATCTGGCAAGAGATATCTGTATGTGTTAGTGAGTGTTTTATAATAAATACATATTTTCACTTAATCCATACCTATAAGATTATGTTCTGGTAAAAACAAGCTGCTTTACACTCCTTCCGGACTAAAGCCTGAAGGTTGTTCTCCACAGCTACCACTTAGAGAGCTTTCTAAGGTTGTCTAACACCACTAAAATCACCATAACGGTTGTCTGGATTGGTGCAGGGTGCCCACTTACATTAGTGTGCATCATATACCAAGCCAGCTTCTTACATTTGTGGCAGCAGTGGAATTCAAGCCTGCATTGGTTTAGCAGATAATCTTGGTTTGGATTAATTGAAAAACCATCACTAAAATTAAGATCATATAATACAGCTTAGAATAAGTAATTTCTACGGAACTTAGGGTTGGGTAGTTAATGGTCTAGTAAAACCCTTTCTTCAACCTCAGAGTTTAGTTTTTACTAGGTTAGGTAGGTGCAACACCTCACTATACCTAGAACCATGTCTATAGTTGGGTACCCCATTCTGATAACTATAGTGGTCTAAAGTTCCAGGAACTAAGCACCCTGTGTAGTCTTAGAAAGATAAAGACAGGTGACAATCCCACCATTAAGCTGCTCTTAGAGCTGCTGCATATGTCTCAAGAAATCATAACTATTCCCCTCACAGCGATTTTTAACTCCATGTTCACAACAGGGCGATTTCCAATGGAGTGGAAGAAAGCCTCCATACTTCTGCTTTAAAAAAAAACCTAATCTGGATGCTAAGAAGACTCTCAATTAAAGAGCTATTTAGAGACTCCCTTTTCCTGCAAAAGTGATAGAGAAAGCCATGAATATCGAACTGTCCTCCTTCATCAACGAGAATGATATTCTGGATTCCACCCAATTTGGATTTATTGCTTACTATAGCACAGTCCTGGCCCTTATCACAGCCACTGAGGACCTCGGGCAAATTTTAGATGGTGGGGGGAGCGCTGCCCTGATCCTATTGGACCTATCAGAAGATTTTGATATGGTCAATCATGAGCTGCTGTTGGTTCGGCTGGCCTACATCGGAATCGGGGATAAAGCGCTATCCCTGTTGGGCTCCTTCCTTTCTGAACGGTCTCAGGAGGTTGCATAGGGGAACTATGTTTCTCCATCTTTTTCGCTGCCTTGTGGAGTTCTTCAGGGTTCAGCCCTGAGCCCTACGCTTTTTAGTCTTTATGTTACGTCCCTTGCCAGACTAGTAAAAAGCTATGGTTATGCCCTTGTGTCCTAAGCAGATGATACACAGTTTATTGTCTCTGTGAGCAGTCCATCCAGCTCCATAGCCATCAGTTGTCATGACTGTATGAGCCATATAGCCAATTGGATGACAGATAATTGCTTGAAACTGAATTCATCCAAGACTGAGTTTTTGGTGTTGAGGAAAAATCCCTGATTTTGGACAAATAGTTGGTGGCTGGCTCAACTTGGCCCTTTACCTAAACCAGTGGCCATGGTCAAAAACTTAGGAGTTACCTTTGATACTAAGTTGTCCTTTGAAGCACAAACAATTCGGTCACCTTGGCATGCTTTTTCATCCTAAAAATGTTAAGGAAGATTCTTCCAGTTATACCTCCAACTTAAGGAAAACGGTAGTATTCATGCTGATATCCTCAAGTCTGGATTATTGCAATGCCCTTTTTACTGGTGCCTCCAAGCGCAGTACTTAAAAGCTGAATACAGCCCAGAATGCAGCAGTAGGAGTACTCCTAGGTATCTCCAAATTCGATTCCATCTCCACAGCTCTGCTTCATCTTCATTGGTTACTGGTAGCCAAGCGGATCCAGTTTAAATCACTCTGCATTGCCTTTAAATCACTTAACAACTTGGGCCCTCACAGCTGACAACATTTTATTAAGCCATATATTCCAGCAAGATCCCTCAGATCTGCCGAACTTGGAAACCTAATTGTTCCTAAATCCAACAGGGCCAGGTGGGGGGTGGGGGGATTGGGGCAAGAGTTTCACTGCTACAACAACCATACTCTGGAACTCTCTGCCAACCTGGCTTAAAAAGAGTTAAGGCTGCTCAAATTTGAAAGGGCCTAAAAACCTGGCTTTTTAAGGCTTAATTTTCATGCTCAGTCCGGTCTGATCTGTACATGTTCAGGGCAGTGCCTAGACACCCCTGGGTATTTGTTTGTGTTTTATAAATGTATCATCATCATCAGAAGGATGATGGTCATCCTGTGAGGGCAGAAGAACAGGAAATGCGGATGGGCACACTCCTGAAGAGGGAGCATCAGGAGCTCTTCCTGATGATCCCAATTCTGAGTATGGGCAGGGGGACTCCAAAGAGTCCAACCTGCCAAACTCTGATCCCACAGGGCATAGTGCAGATGGAACAGAGGAGACACCCTTTGTTTCTCCTGGGAGGTTCCGGAATAGGATGAGGAGGTCTAGATCATCCTGTAGAGAATCTAATGCTTCAGGACATTCCATAGGTTCCTCCATATCTTGAAGAGGGACAGCTCTTTTGACACAGAGTACCAACTGCTTGAACTTGAGAAAGCAAGGCTCAAGAGAGATCAGATGGCTCTTGACAAAGAGTCCCTAGAAGTCCTGAAAGCTAGAAAGAAATTGGGACTAGAGTCCCATGGGGCAACAACAGTGTCCCTAGAATCAGAGAAACTTCTTTTGACAATAGGAACCTGAGCAGGATAGTCCCTCCTTACCAGGAGGGGGATGATATCCATAAATGGATCACTGTTTTGGAGAGGGCCTGTAAAGTTCAGAGGTTCCCTCAAGAGCAGTGGGCAGCTATCCTGTGGCTCTCCTTTGGTAACAAAGGTAGAGGTATGTTCCTCGCTGTTAGAGAAGAGGATGCTGACAATTACTTAGTACTGAAGAGTGCTCTCATAGATGGGTTTGGCTTAACCACTGAATAGTATAGGATTAAGTTCAGAGATACCCAGAAAGCCCAGGACTAGGTGCATTTTGTAGACAGTGCTATTGCGGCTTGGGAAGGCTGGCTTCATGGAAGCAAGGTACAGGATTATGAGGGATTGTACAATTTGATTAGAAGACAGTACATCCTTAATAACTGTCTGAATCAGCTTTTGCATCAGTACCTGCTGGACTCAGATTTCACATCTCCCCAAGAACTGGGAAAGAAGGCAGATAAGTCGGTCAGAACTAGGTTTAACACCTTGGCTGCTAGGCGTTTTCCCACCCTGTGCTGGAAATTGCTCTTACTATGTATTCATGACGAGCTCAGCTCGTCATCAGCACAGCTCAACTGTGCATCATGACGAGCTGAGCTCGTCATCAGCATCGAAAGGGTTAAGCAGTAGAACCATGGTGATGGAGGTGACCAGAAGAAGCACAATTTGTCTAAATCCCATGATAAGAGTGGGGACAAGGGCAAAGATAAGAAAAAGACTTCTCAAGGTCCCCAAAAACCTGCATCTAGGGGTGAGTCCCAAAATTCCAAGGTGAAGACCCATTGGACAAGCGATGCTGATTGTACAAAGGCCAAGGAGACTAATATGACCACTGCCCCTAAGGTACCTGCTCCCCCTAGCACAAGTACAAAAGGTAGTACAGCAACCAAGAGATTAGTGGGGTTAACCTTGGGTTCTGAGATGGGTTCTGACTTAGTCAGAACTCCAGCTCAGGCTGTTTTAGTCTGTGATGGTGACATATACCTTGCCATCTTACTAATCAGCCCCACTAAATTGGACAAGTACAGAGAACAGCCTTTGATAAATGGAAAAGAAGCAATGGCTTCCAGTGACAGAGGGGCCAGTGTCACTATGGTGACAGAGTAAAGTGAGTCCACTGACCAGATCATACTTGGACAAATGTATCAAGTTACCAATGCTAGTAATGTCAGGTCTGACCATTCCTTGGCAGTTGTTAACCTCAGCTGGGGAGGGGTAACTGGACCTAAGAAGGTTGTGGTATCTCCAGACCTACCTATAGATTGTTTGTTGGGCAATGATCTAGAAACTTCAGCCTGGGCTGAAGTGGAGTTCAGGACTCATTCAGAGATTATGGGCATCTCTGCCAGTGTGTTTGCTCTCACCAGGGCTCAGGCTAAACAGCTCGCCTCTGACAAAGCACTGGATCCTGATCAATGGACCTAGTTCTTCCCAAGGGAAGGAGCATGAGGGATAAGGAATTGCCCTCCTCACAAAACACTCAGTGAAGATCAGTCTCCTGAGGGAGAGGATCTTAGCCCCTGTGAAGTAACTGTCCCAGACGAACTTGGGCCTGACCAGGCAGAGTACTTGGGGACAGGGGGCCCTTCCAGGGGCGACTTGAGTTTGGAGTAGCAGTCCTGCCCCTCTCTTGCACCCCTAGGACAGCAAGCTGCTGCTGAGGAAGCAGAGAATATCAGTGGGTCCCATAGGATCTATTGGGAAGACTGACTCCAAGCCTGGTGCCACCAGGAGGTTGGCAATACCCCAGAAGTTCGGAGGTTTCCTCCTCTCCCTGGCGCATAATATTCCTCTTGCAGGACACTTAGGGCAAAGCCAGACTTGGGCAGGCTTGCACCTCACTTTCACTGGCCCCTCATGTCTGAAGACACTAAGGAGTGCCGTTGCTCCTGTGCCACTTGCCTCGCCAGTGGTAAGTCAGGTGGCACCACAAAGGCCCCCTTAATTCCAGGGGTTGGGGTCCCTATTGAAAGGGTAGAGATTGACGTCATTGGTCCTTTGAACCCTCTAACTGCATCTAGGCACAGTGATATGCTAGTGATGGTGGGCCATGCCTCTAGGCACCCAGACGCTATTCCCCTTAGGACCACTACAGCTTCTGTAGTGGCAGGGACCTCCTGGGAATCTTTTACAGAGTGGGCCTCCCTAAGGAGGTTTTAACAGACAGAGGTACAACCTTCATATCTAGTTATATCACTGCCCTGTAGAAAGAGAGTGGAGTAAACTATAAGTTTCACATACCTTACCATCCACTGTGCAATGGGCTTGTTGAAAAGTTCAATAAGACCCTGAAGGGTATGATCATGGGACTAAGCAAACACAAGGAGATGCTGAATGGAGTGCTTTTCAGGCACTCTCCCCCAGTCACAGATCTGGGTTGAATCCATCATCGTTCTCTAGCTCACTTTGCCACCCCAGTTCAGACACAGCTATATGCAAATCAGTCTTGACCCTGTGCCTCATGGGAACGGTCCAGGCGAAACTGCCAAGCCATATCTTCCCTGGACTTGAAACAAGCAGTACTGGGACCGGTTTCAGGCTAACAACCCTCATCAGCCAGGCTAGCTTGAATCCAGTGGCAAAGTGAGCAAGGGACCCACGTCTGGGCATACCCCGCCAACTGCTTCAATAGCACTAAGTTGGCAGGTTATGCCCAGTCGTGGGTTTAGTGTTTTGGGGCACACTTGGTGCCCTCCATGCATAGTCCAGTCCAAATCAGTTCAGGGAACTGGTGGCTCCTGCGTGAAACTGGACAAAGTACAGGGATTACCCATCATCTTGTACAGCCCCTCCTTAGGGAGGGATCCCTGAATCATTCCAACCCTTTCCTTAGGGTATTTAAGAGCTTACCTGTAGGTGGGCCCCTTGATTCGTCATAAGACAAATTTCATCTCAGACACCACTTCTTCTACAACTGTGTGGTCTGTCTGAACAATGAAGTGAGTGCCAAACAAGTATGGCCTCCGCTTCTACAGAGCCCAAACCACAGCAAAGGCTTCCCTCTCAATAGCTGACCAACGTTTCTCTCTGGGGATCACACTTCTGCTTATAAAAGTTACAGGCTGATCCTGACCCTCTTTACTCCACTGTGATAACACAGCCCCTACCCCCAACTCAGATGCATCAGTTTGAACAATTGTTTGGAATAGTCAGGGCTTCGCAGAATGGGAGCAGTGCACATGGCCTGCTTCAGGTCATCAAATGCCTTCTGACAGCTAACTGTCCACTGAACTTTCTTAGGCATTCTTTGAGAGATCATATCATTTAAGGGGGGTCTCTATAGATCCATATCCCTTAACAAACCCCCTGTACCCAGTCAGGTCCAAGAAAGCTCTGACCTGAGTCTGGTTAGTTGTAGCAATCCAGTCCATGATGGTCTGGATTTTGCTCTGCAATGGTTGAACCTGGCCTCCACCCACAAGGTGGCCCAGGTACACAACCTTATTCTGCCCAATCTGGCGCCTGGTGACCTTGATAGTGAGGGTTGCCATTTGCAGGGCCTCCAGAACATTTCTTAGGTGGACCAGGTAATACTTCCAGGTGGAACTAAAGACAGCAATATCATCAAGATAAGCCACACTATAGACTTCCAGGCCTGTGAGAACTTTATTCACCAAACTTTGAAATGTGACAGGTGCATTCTTCAAGCCAAAGGGCATCACAATAAATTGATAATGCCCACTAGGGGTTGCAAATGCTGTCTTGGGTTTGGCATCCTCAGCTAGCCTGATTTGCCAATATCCAGCAGTAAGGTCAACTGTACTCAAGAACATGGCTAAGGCCAAAGTATCAGAGCTCATCTGCCCTAGGAACAGGGTGATCATCAGTCCTAGTGACTGCATTGCGCCCCCTGTAGTCTACACTAAACCTCATTTCTCTGTTACCACCCTGGATATGAGGTTCGGGTACCAGGACTAATGGACTAGCCCAAGGGCTATCTGAGGGTTCAATGACTCCAGATTCCAGCATCTTTTAGACCTCAGTCCTGATGCAGTCCCTGACAAGGTCAGGTTGCCTGTAAATGTTGTTTTTAACAGGCAACCTTTCACCTGTGTCCACATCATGGGTACACCAAGTGATCTGACTGGGAGTCTGAGAGAACATATGTCTGTACTGATTGAGGACATTCCTGCTGCACAGTGAGGCTGCCTGCCAAGGCTACACCACCAGCTGAGCCATCATCAGGGTTCTGTGAGAGGAGGTCAGAGAGTGGGTCACTCTCGTCCTCCTGTCCCTCATCAGTAGCCATGAGCAATCAGATGTCTGCCCTGTCAACATATGGCTTGAGCCTGTTCACATAGAGCACCCTGTTGGGGCTCCTGAGAGTTCTAAGGTCCACCAGGTAGGTGACCTCTCCCTTCTGCTCAAGAATGGAATGGGGTCCACTCCACTTGTCCTTGAGAGCTTTTGGATCCACAGGCTCCAACACCTATACCTTCTGTCCTGGCTGGTACACAGTCAGTACAGCCTTTTGGTCATGCCAAGCTTTCTGTAATTCTTGGTTATCCTCAAGGTTTTTACTTGCCTTCTTCATATACTCAGCCACCGTGGAGCGGAGACCAAGTATATAGTCCACTATGTCTTGCTTAGGTGGTTTGAGAAGTAACCCCATTCCTCCTTCACTAAACACAAGGGACCCCTAACTGGATGTCCAAACAGAAGTTAAAAAGGGCTGTAGTCAACCCCCTTCTGAGGAACCTCTCTGCGGGCAAAGAGAAGGTAGGACATCCCATTTTCACCTAAGCTTTTCTGGGAGGCCACAGAACATGTCCTTCAGGGTTTTGTTAAACCTTTCAACTAACCCATTGCATTGTGTGTGATAGGGTGTGGTGAAGTTCTAATTTACCACACTCCTTCCACATAGCTGTCATGTAACTGACATGACATTTTCACATCTGTCAGTTAAGACCTCCCATGGGAAACCCACTCTGGAAAAAAAACCAGGAGGGCCCTGGCCACCACAGGAGCTGTGGTGGTTTTAAGGGGTATTGCTTCTGGGTACCTTGTGGCATGGTCCACCACCACTAGAATATATCTGTGCCCTGAGGCATTTGGAGGATCCATGGGACCAATTATGTCAATCTCACCCTTCTCAAAGGGAACCCCCACCACAGGTAGTGGGATCAGGGGGGCCTTTGTGGTACCACCTGCCTTACCACTGGGTTGACAGGTGGCACAGGAGCAACACAACTCGTTTGTGTCCTCTGACTTGTGAGGCTTGTGAAAGTGAGGGACAGCTTGCTGTCTAAGGGTTCAAGAGAGGGGCAGCTGTGCTTCTCCTGACTCAGCTCTGCCCTGGAAGAGCCCCCTGTCCCCAAGAACTCAACCTGATCAGGTTCAAGTTCCTCTGAGACAGTTCCTTCACATTGACTAGAATCATCTTCCTCTGGAGACTGATTGTCACTCTGACTCTGGGGGGAAGACACTGCCTTACCCCTACTGCTCCTTCTCATGGAAGGCACCTGGCCCATTTTCCAGGATCCAGGGCCTGTTCATTTGCAGACAGTTTGGCCTGTGACCTAGTCACAGCAAACACATCTGCAGAGATGCCCACCATAGCTGCATGTATCCTCAGTTCCACTTCAGCCCAGGCTGAAGTTTCCAAGCACTCCACAGGGAGGTCCGAGCTAACCACAACCTTCTTAGGGCCAATTACCACTCCCCAGATGAAATTAACAACTGCCAAGGAATGGTCTGTCCTGACATTGTTAGCATTTGTCACTTGGTACATCTCACCAAGTATGATCTGGTCAGGGCCCACAAGATCTTTTGTCACCATTGTGACACTTGCTCCTGTGTCCCTATATAACATGACCTCCTTACCATTAATTAAAGGCTGTTGTCTGTATTTGCCCAGATTACTGGGACTTACAAATAGGGAGGATATATCAATGCCTCCATCACAGATTAAAACAGTCTGAGCTTGAGTTGTGACTAGGCCAGAACCCATCTCAGATCCCAGGGTTAACCCTACTATGCCTGTGTTCCCTGTGCCACCACTTGGAGCTGAACTAGGGTTAACAGTTGCCTTAGGGGCAGTGGTGGTGGTAGGAGGATCTTTAGCCCTTGGACAATTGGAATCTCTTGTCCAATGTGTTTTCTCCTTATACAGGAAGCATCCAGGTTTATGTTGTGAGTTGATTTCATGCCCTTCTTCTTCCTTTGCTCTTTCCTTTTGTTCAGTCTATGATGCCTATAGAATGTGATGACTGCATGGAATGTGGTGTGCAGGGAGTTAGGCAGTTGATGTCAATAGGCTGGGCAGGAAGGTTATCCTGCTCCTGGTGGGGCATACTTTACAGCTTATTTACCATCTTGGCTCATCTATACTATCTGTAACTGAGTAACAATAAAGACATACTTGGAACCTACATCTTGACTTCATGAAGATTCATACTTTGTAACAGTTTCTTTCTGCCTTTTCCTTTGTTAGACTGTGACTCCCCCCAGATGGAGGTTTATGGGGCCCTGATGAAGACTTCTGGTCTTTACCCTTTTCCCCACCCTTATCTGAAGATTTAGCATCTTTCTTGGGGAGAAGTCAGATGAGGGTCAACCAGGTACTGATGCAACAACTGATATTAGCAATTATTAAGGATCTGCTCCCTCATATTCAAACTGTACAATCTCTTGAAATCATTCACTTTGCTGCCAAGTAGCCTTCCAGAGCCTTAGCAGCACGATCTACAAAGTCTACCCAGTCCTGAGTCTGTGTCTTCTGGGTGTCTCTGAACTTAATCCTAGGGACACTGTTGCTGCCACCATGGGACTCTAGTGCCAATCTTTTCCTGGCCTTTTGAAGCTCGAAGGATTCCTTATCTAGGACCAATTGCTCTTGCCTGAGCCTAAGCTTGACATTCTCAAGCTCTAGAAATTGGCACTGTCTGTCATAAGAGTTGTCTCTCTTATGAGATATGGTGGTCGCTATAGAATGTCCTGAATGGTCAGATTATGCAGAGGGAGATCTAGATCTCCTGGGTAAACTCTGCACTCTCCCAGGAGGAGTAAAGAGAGGGCCACTGGGGCCTTTTCTGCCCTCTTCCTGACGATCTAAGTTGTGGGAATCATCTTGATCCTCCTGGCCAGGGTTTGATTTTAGGTCAAAGAAGGTTTCACTTCCTGGCTTGTCCTCCTTCCCTGCCCCACACACTCTTTCTACCTCATCTGACCCTGGGGTCTTCCTAAGGTCATCTAAGAGTAACACCTCAATGAGATGTTGGGTGTTGGCATTTCTCCCTGTCTTCAGCTTCCTAGAAACACACATGATTTCAATTCCTGAAATTTAAGACCATTGTACCAAGAAGACAGAGAGCCACTGGCATCTCCTCTAGAAGAAATAATGATTATGGTGTGGTGTATGCACCTACCTAACCTAGTGGGAACTAAACTCTCTTAGGTTAGAGAAAGGGTGTGCTAGCCCCTTAACTTACCCAACCCTAAGTTCAGTAGAACGTACTTATTGTAATCTACAAGTATTATATGTGCCAAATACTTTAGTGGTTTTCAGTTAATCAATCCAAAGAGATTAATCTGGTAAAACAATGCAGGCTTGAATCCCAACTGCTGCACACCAATGTAGGAAGTTGGCCTGGTATATGATGTCCACTAATTAAAGTGGGCACCTTGCAACCGTCCAAATGACTCTTATGATGTGTATGAGGTCAAAGATGAAGTTTAGAAAGCTATCCTGTTGAGAGCAGCCTTTAGGGTTTATCTTGAAGGAATGTAAAGCAGCCTGTTTTACCAGAATGTTACCTACTGAATTAATTAAATGAAGGAGAACCACACAGTAGTTATATAAAAATATGTATTTATTAATGCAACACTCTTTACTATCCTCTACACGAGGATAAAATACAAAGCACACAATACAAGATCAATAAAACAATTGTAAGTAGCACAATACACAGTAGGCTACAGGGGGAGACCAAACCATATATTAAAATAGTGGTATAACAATCACAACTTGAGTTAAGACAAGATCTGGAGTATGTAGAATCGCTGGGACCCCAAGAAACCACCCAAGATGAGTAGATAGGGACCCCACGGAGGACGGGTGCAGTGTGCTAACACGGTCGTGGGCTCTGTATAATTCTATGGGGAAGTAGCAGTTGCAATTTTAGAGTTTAAGGACCCTTCTAGGAGGACTTCGAGCAAACCTTTTGGAACTTAGGAGGTTAGAGAGCCACCCCTTCTGTAGATACCATAGTACGTGAGTTACCTATCCCAGAGGAGCCGGGTGCATGGGTCTAGAATGTGGTGGAAACCGCTGTCATACTCAATGGAGGGTTGTGAAGAAGTACTGCTGCCGTATAGGTGGAAAGGGTCTAGAGGAATTCAAGTCTGGATTCTGGAAGGAAGGAACCTGAAAGCAGAGGGGACAGAGTCTGGGTTAGTTGACGTAACTTTTAGCGCCACCTGAAACGCATTTAAGGTGGCGCTAAAAGTTACGTCAATCGCAAATCCTTTTGTTGGTAGTAACTGCGAGAGTGAGATGGTGGAGAGCTAGCTGTTCTGGGCCTTTAAAGCGTGGCAATGGCATTTCTACATCTTTTCGTTTGCTGTGAGCATACAAAGTTTAAGTGTTATAAGTTAAGCACACACAGGTGAAATAGATCGGATTCTAATCTCTACAAGCAGGACAAGTCAGAATATAGTAAATGACCATCACTTGAAGTGTTGCAGAAGATAATTTCTCTGTGTTACTGAGGCCGAAAAAAAACAGCATTCTGCTTTCAGTTATCAATTTATATGAATATACTGAATGACCACCAGTGGCTGTGTTGCAGAGGAGAATTTCTCTGCGTTGCTGAGACAAAAAAACAAAACAGCATTTTGATTTCATTCATCAATTTATCTGCTTAATTGAAATAAGCACCAAGAGAAAGGAAAAGACAATAAGATTACATTTATAAGAGAAATAAGGCCGGGCAATAGAGAACCAATACCAACAGGTACAAAAATCTGTGACGGAGTCCTGAGGAAGGCGCAAGCAGAAACGCGCGTAGCCAGAACATAGACCGCCAGTCTCATCATTACAAAGGAACAAAATAAATATATATTGATAAGAGAGATGTTATAGGATAACAATGTATATGGAAATGTACTGACAAATGTATCATGTACTGGGAGAGCAAAAATAGACATTTATATGAAGACAGCCTGTTTTTATATAGAAGATAAATGTTGTTGAAGAGAACAGATATCTGTCTGTAAGAAAATACTAATAAAAACAATCAATAAAAGAATGGATACTGAGTAAAATATTGAATACAAATTTTAAAAAAAAGGAAAAATAAAAAAAATATTTTTGATATAAGTTTGTCTTGTGGTGCAAATAATATATGTTTATGGTCATTTTTAGAAAGTGCACAATATTGAACATGTTTGAGAAATGTTTACTTACTGTAAAATGTGCCTGCAATATGTTGAGATACACTGTGCCAAGTCATTCTTTGCTGTGCTGTGTCCTGAAGTAACTTATCCCCAAGGGCCGGAGATGAGCTGGCTCCCTGTTGCGGAAATACAGGAACACAAAAAATTCCAGGAGAGTCTCAGCGACGCAGTGTGCGTGTGCTTGTTGCGGCCTGAGACCCTCATAAGGTGTACCCTGTGATCGTGGGCACCTGGATTCCAAGCAAGGATCAGAGACGCTCTGTGCGTGTGCTTTTTGCAGCCTGAACCCTTTGTGAGGATTGTCCAGTTATCTTGTGCACCGGAATCCAAGTGAGTCTCATCGACGCTGGGTGCTTGTGCAGCGTGCCGCGTGAGACCTTTGGAAGTATTGCCTTGTTATGGTGCACACCCGGAGTCCAAGCGAGTCTCATCGACGCTGTGTGTGTGTGCTTTGTGCAGCGTGAGGCCTTTGTGAGGATTGCCTTGTTATTGTCCACCCGGTATTAAAGTGAGTCTCAGTGACATGGTGTGTGTGTTCTTTGTGCAGCCTGAGATCTTCGTGTGGAGTGCCCGGTGATCGTGCAGCCAAAGCTCAAGGGAGTCTCAGCGAAGCTGTATGCGTGTGCCCTGTGGCAGCCTGAGATCTTCGTAGCAGTAGCAGCCAGGACTGGCAGCCCCAGAGGAGCTCAGCCGCCGGCACGAGCCCGCAGTTGCCAATTCACAAACATTGCAATTGAGGCCCAAACCACTGGGCGAGGAGAGGAGAGGGAGTTTGCACCCCCCCCCAGGTAATGTGTGTCTATTCGTGGGGTGGGGTGCGGTGCAGACTCAGAGGGAGATGCTCTCGGACTCTCTCTCATTCTGGCCGCACGAGCTTCGGCTCGTATCGCAGCCCGTATTGCCAAGGGAGTGGCAGTACCAGGGCAGGAGTGCGGAGCTGCACTTTTTGTTACACCATACCCATGTTGGGGGCAACTGTTGACAGAGACTGACTGCGAGTTAGAAGAAGTGGCGGAGAGACCGCCTAAGGCACCGTGATCGAGGCTGGAGTGTATTAAGCATTATCTTATTTCTGCATAATTGAGTACCTGACTGTCGTATTACACATTGCATCATTTCTGCATAACGGAGTACCTGATTAGTGTATGATGCATTGCATTATTCCTGCATAACGAACTACCTGATTAGTGTATGACACATGGCATTTTTCTACATGACGAACTACCTGATCGTCGTTTGACGCATTGCTTTGTTCCTACATAACAAACTACCTGATTAGCACATTACGCATTGCATTATTCCTGCATAATGTACTACCTGATTAGTGATTTACGCATTGCCTTATTTCTGCATAACGATGTACCTGGTGGTTGCAGCACGCATTGCATTATTCTTACATTGCAAAGTGCCTGATTGTTGCGTTACGCATTGCATTATTTTTACATTGCAAAGTGCCTGATTATTGTGTTACGCATTGCATTATTTTTTCTTTGCAAAAGTGACTGATTCTAGCTTTACAAACTGCATAACATAGTATTAGGATTACAGTGGAATGTTTAGAAGTGCTCATTAATATCGCCAGAACTTACAAGGGCTGGCTGGCCTAACAACCGGCCAAGAGAGATAGTACACATATTTATATGTTGGATTTTTATTGTGTAGTCTTATCGTATATCTTTTTATATAAAATGTATGCTCTTTTCTATAAAACTTGTGTGGAGTCTATTTGTGGTGTCATCATTGGAATGCTGTGAGCGTGGTTGCAAATACTTTACACATTTACCTTGAAGACAAGTCTGGCTGCTCGTGCCAAGCTACCAAGGGGGTGAGTGGGGGCTATCTAAGAGGGTGACCTTCCATTCCCTGCCGTGGATACATGGGTCCCTATTTAGCCTAAGGTACCTACCTCAGCCAACCAGGGATCCCGGATCTAGCAGCCTGCTATAGCGGTGACTTATACGTTTTAAGTGTAGTGACTAATAGATATAGTGAACCTATATCTAAAGTAAGTGGTGCAAGCACCAGCTTACATAGGCTGCAGTAGCAGACCTGTAGTTCTATTTTGCTTGGCCTCTCATGGGTGGCATAATTCATGCTTCAGCCCATGGAAGACCTCTGGGGTACCAATGCCCTGGGTACATGGGTACCACATACTAGGGACTTAAAAGGGTACCCCAATGTCCAATCTGGAGTGTAGGTGCATGGCAATTTAGAGGAGAAAGCAGATAGGCTGGGGCCTGATTAGCAGGATCCAAGTCAAACTAGTCAAAAACAGTGCAACATCAAGCAAAAAGTGGGGGTAGCCATAAGAAGCAGATCCTACTTTCCTACAGTTCCTTTTTTAGGTCTCGCCTACGTAGCGGACCTGGACTACTTAGGAGGAGATCTTTAGGAATCGGTTCAGTTTTTCGGTCAAAAACGTGCACGCATTGCAATGCTTTCAATGGCAACGCGTTCATGTTTGGCGATTCACTTGTGGGAGCGAGCTTTGAAACCATCTGTTTGCAATTAACTTTCAAATAGATTGTGTCCCTTTGTGTCCTCTCGGCAGCACTCCCCCATCCCTCTCCCCTCAGCATCATTCCTCGCATCCCACGGCGTTATGCCTGCAGGAGCGAGCAGTGCTTCCTTGTTATTTTCCTCACTACTCTCCCGCGAAAGGTTGCAAGTGTCACTGCGCTAGCACCATCTACAAGTTCAACCCTGCCTAGATTTATCAACTACTCATCAGGTACGGTGCGTGCGGCGCCCATATATCGCTTTTCATCTCGGTACTACAACAAGAGGGTGGGCAGCTTTGTTCCCAACCCTTGCTGATTGTTGTTGGGTTAATTCTGCCGGGCTGCGAGGTTTCAGTCAGATGCCGGCGTGATTCTAAGGTGGGCGCCAGCGAGTCATTGAGGCTTGCACAGCGTTACTCGCTGAGCATCTACCCCTCCTCCCCGTACCCCCTTTCCAATAGTGAGCAACGCAATGTTCGCCTCCCCGAGCTAACACCAGACCGCCTCCTTTTACGGAAGGCATTGTCTATTCACTGCTCCATGCTCATCATGCTCGGCGCGTCCTGCGCCACAGACGCCTAGTTTCCGCTCTGAAATCTGCTTTTGCAAATATAATTTGATATGTTCTGACCTGCTTGTCCGCCAATTATTAGATGCGCGCTAGTGACGTTTAGCAGCAGAATTAAACATGTAGCTCTCACAGAGTGCAATGTAGGACAGATGAAGAGGCTGAGGAGCTGCATTACAGGATGCACAAAAAAGTGTGGTGTATGTGCGTCTACATGCATTCATGCCATGCTGTGGAAATAAACGTGGCTGTATGTGTAATGGTAAGCACAAATCACCCTTGTATGAGTGCAGTGCAATGGCAGAAGCAATGTTTTAACCTTAAAATGGATTAACTTGTAAAATCCTCGTGTCTTGTTTCTTATTGGATCTCGTATTCCGTGTTGCAGTGGATTTGGTAAGAAAATACCTCAACCCATCTCTTTAGTAAACGTCACTACTCGTTCTGGTGAAATACCTGTGTTCACAAGTAATGCACATTGTATTGTGTACTCCTTGCATTTATATAGCGTTTACTACCACTGGCATTACTGTTGTGTTCACAAGAAAACCCTTCCATGCTTTTACTCTAGTTTTCTTCTAGTGGATTAAATCAATAGGAGTTAGGTGAGGTTATTAGTGGTGGAAAGGTATGAGTCACACGTGTGAAAACAACATGCCATAAATCGAATCGCATATGGATCGGATCAGCCTATAATCCGGCAATTTGGCAGTTCCTAAAGAGCTGTCCGTAGGCCTGTTTTTTGGCAATTTGGCTATTTTATTGTCCTTTGGGGTGGTTTTACTGTTTATTTCTCTCATATTACCACAAACATTGCCTACAGAAACTGCAAATGCTGCTTTCCACCATACCTTGAAAAACACTTTGATAGCTTGTCTGTAAAGTTCAAATTGGCCCCAATTTGCAAAAGTGCCACACTTTTTACGCTATCTGATTTGATAATGGGGGCCACTTGGTGCTCAGGCCTACTTTCTTTCAAAATTCAGAAAAGGGGGTGGTGATGAATAAAGTGTCTGAATTAAGCAGACCACTCTTACCCAGTCCAAAGATCAGGGCTTGATCTATCACCGTTATTTATCTCACTGCACCATCCCAGCTCAGAACCTGGCTATATGCAAATCAGTCTGTCCCTGGCCCAGTGCATCATGGGAACAGGGCAGACTAAACTACCAAGCCAATTCTTCACCAGATAGGAGACAAGCTACCGGGGACCGGTTTCTGGCATTTCAGCCGTCTTCGGCCCGGCTTGCTTGAATCCTGATGGTGCAGTGAGAAAGGGACTCATGTCTGAGTATACCCTGCCACACCTATAGTGGCCAAAAACGATTCAGAAAAGGGGGTGGTGATGAACAGAGTGTCTGAATTAAGCAGACCACTCTTACCCAGTCCAAAGATCAGGGCTTGATCCATCACCGTTATTTATCTCACTGCACCATCCCAGCTCAGAACCTGGCTATATGCAAATCAGTCTGTCCCTGGCCCTGTTCCCATCATGCACTGGGACAGGAACAGACTAATTTGCATATAGCCAGGTTCTGAACTGGGATGGTGCAGTGAGCTAAAAAACGGTGTTGGATCTAGCCCTGATCTCTTGACTGGGTGAGAGTATTCTGCTTAATTCAGAAACTCTGTCCATCACCACCCCTTGTTGTTAAATATTTTGTCCACCCTAAGCGTGGAAGGGTATACTCAGATGTGAGTCCCTTGCTCATTGCACCATCAGGATTCAAGCAAGCCGGGCCGATGACGGCTGAAATGCCAGAAACCGGTACCCGGAAGCTTGTTTCCTTCCCAGTGTAAGAATTAGCTTGGTAGTTTGGTTTGCCCTGTTCCCATCATGCACTGGGACAGGAACAGACTAATTAGCATATAGCCAGGTTCTGAACTGGGATGGTGCAGTAAACAAAAAAACGGTGTTGGATCTAGCCCTGATCTCTTGACTGGGTGAGAGTATTCTGCTTAATTCAGAAACTCTGTCCATCACCACCCCTTGTTGTTAAATACTTTCTTTCACAATCAGACTTATTATAGCAGGTCTGCATATATTAATTTACTGTTTATTACCATTGTTGAGGAATAGGTATCATAACCCATTTCAGGCTTCTCCTCTGCAACCTTAGCCGCTCTTTACACTGAATAATGGTCGTAAAATGGCATTTAAAATGTATACCCAAAGCTGTCTGTTTTCCATTTTTACTGATTTTAAAGTAAAGACAGAAAACCATACATTTGCCTATCTGTATTTAACTTTAAATTTGGAAGCAAGTGGCAATTAGTTCGTTTTTTGAGTAATTCTAAATTTTGTCAATCACAACTTCAAGTCCTAGTTATAAGGACTGCAAGGTAAAAGATTTTAAAAAACAGAGAACTTTTACTGACTAGGCTTGAACTGCTGTACATGTTCACAGATTGGTACTAAAACGTGAATGTTTTCTTTTTTTTTTTCAAATCGTTTTTATTAACTTTCTCAGCAAAGGAAAATCTGTCACAGTACATAATTTGTCGTTAGAGGTGTTACAACAGTATAAACATACCAGTGAGATGTACACAATAATCCGTGGATATGCGGTTTGGGGGCACAGATATGCTGGTAACTGAGGCAACAGGAAGGTGGGGGGAAACCTGGGAAAAATAGGGGGAGGGCGGGGAACCATAAGGGGAAGTGGGATGTGGACATAACTGGTCGCGTTGCTGCAAGAGAGAGGGGAGAACGCATCCCAGTGAGGGGAGAAAAACACCCCCCGGGGGAAGAAGAAAAAGGTGGGGGTAGAGAGGCGAAGAATGTGGCAGGGGAGCCGGATTAGACAGGTCGTGTAGGGCACATCTGTGGGGGCGGTGGCATGGGGGGGAAGCAGCGGGCGAGATCTGGGGAGGCGAAATGTGGTGCAGGAGGGACTAGGTCATGTGTGTACTAGAGAGGCGTTGGTGCCGTCGGAGACGCGGTGGCATGTTGGGAGGTGTTTGGGGGTCACGTGTGTGGGCAATCATGAATTGGTGAGATAAAGTGGCCATTCCAATGATATAGGATGTTTACGCTGGACCTTTGCCTCCTCCTCCGGCAGCGTGTCCTCCTCCGCCAAAGTCCATTTTTTAACCGCGCCCACCCATGTCTCGAATGAGGGCCCAGCAGCCACACACCACTGCATGGCTATGTTCCTTTTGGCTAAGAGCAGGGATAGAGCAGCATAGCTGACCTGTACCTTGTGTGTCTTTGGCCTGCGAAAGATCCCCAATGCAACTGCCTCCCAGGAGCGCAAGTCTGTGAGGCCCGTGAGGGTGCAGATGGAGTCCAGTATGGCCGACCAGTACGGCCGAAGGTTTGGGCAACTCCAGAACATGTGTAGAAGGTGTGCATCTGGGGATTGACATTGGGGGCATAGGAACTGAGTGTCGGGGTAGAATCGCTGTAGGCGTGCAGGGGACTAGTAGGCCCGGTGTAAAATGTAGTATTGTATATTTTTGAAACTTGCCTTTCTCAAGACTTTCTTAGGGAATTCCAACGCCCTCTCCCATTCCCGGTCGTGCAGTTGTCGCCCGAACTCGTCCTCCCAGGTCGCCCTCAGAGTGACTAACGGGTGGTGTGTGAGTTCCCTTATTGATTTATACAGCCATGTAACAAGGTGTCTACCGCAACCCATGTGAAGGATGGTGTGAACTACAGGGTGCGTCGCGGGTTCACCCGCTGTGAGGTCCCTGTGTGGGCGAAAGCAGTCTATGAGTTAACGATGTGTCAGAAACTGTCCTGGTGGGAGGTCGTGGTCTTCCATGAGTCCGTCGTACGGGCGTAGCTGCCCCTCCACGAACAGTGCCTCCGCCTCCGTGACCCCCGCATCCGTTCATGTGTGCACCATAGTTCTCGTGAAGTATGAGTCCCCCCGGGGCCACCCCGCCAGTGGTAGTCGTGGTGAATAACAAGAGGTCCCTGGCGCCATACAGTGAATTTGCATCATACATTGGCGGGCCACAGACACCTGTAAGGGATAGGTTCGGCGAGGCTTGGTGCCGGGAAGCAGCAGAGGAGAGAGTTCTGGTATGGGGATAGGGCTGTGTGTTGTTTGCGTTTCCCCGGAGTGTCTGCCAGCTGTCCAGTACGACAGCCACTGGAGCTGTGCTGCCAAGAAGTACGACTGGAAGTCGGGGCGCCCAGGCCCCCCTGAGTGGTGGGTAGCTGGAGCTTGGCGAGGGCAATTTTATGTCGTCTATTTCCCCACACGAGTGTGCGCAGTAACTTATCCAACTCTCTGAAAAAGCTTCTGGATGGCAAAACCGGTAGATTGGTGAAGTAATACAGTAGTCAGGGGACGATGACCATTTTCGCGAGCGCTATACGGCCGATATGGGCCAGCCGAAGGGTTTTCCAGAAGCCCACCGAGGCGCGGACACTGGCGAGAACTCTACAGTGATTGCCCTCGTAGATGTCGGCGGGTGAGCGATAGAGGCGGACCCCTAGGTAACGAGGGGCGCCCGAGGTCCAAGAGAGGAGCTGCATACCAATCCGGACTTCCCGAGGATCAGAGGGATGGTGCAGGCGATACACCGCTGACTTCTCCCAATTCACTCGGAGGCCGGATGCCTCTGCAAACTCGGACAGGGTCGTCTATATGGGGGTTAAGTCCTTGGCGATGTCCCGAACATACAGTAGAAGATCGTCCGCATACATAGAGACACAGTGGATCGTCCCAGCCAAGGGAATGCCTCAGGCTACGCCCTCCCAGCGTAGGCGGATCGCCAAAGGCTCAACGGCTAGGGCGAAGATCAATGGTGACAGGGGGCAGCCCGGCCTGGTGCCCCTCTCAACACGCAGCGGGCCGAGATGTATTTGCCAAGTCTAACCCGAGACGTTAGGTTAGTGTAAAGAAGCTGAGTGTATTGTAGTAGGGTGGGACCTATTCCCGTCCGGCGGAGAACCGCAAGACATTATGGCCAGGTCACTGTATCGAAAGCTTTCTCGAGATCTAAAATAATGCATGCCACACGGGGAAAGGCGTCTCCCACCTGCTCTTGAATATGAAAGACCCGTCTGATATTCTGGGACGTGTTCCTGCCGGGGACTAAACCATTTTGGTCTGGGTGTACTAGGGGCGGAGTATCCGCTTGAAGCGAGTGGCCAGAATTTTCCCCAGGAGTTTGCAGTCAGCGGAGAGAAGCGTGATGGGGCGGTAGGAGGACAGCTGTTGCGGGTCTCTGTGCAGTTTGAGAAAGGAGACAATTACCGATTCCCGGAGGGACTGTGGGAGTTCCCTCCGATCGAGAGTATCCGCAAACATGGTGGTCAACCAGGGGGTCAACATTGTGGAGAATATACTGTAGTATTCAAGATGCAGGCCATCCAGGCCTGGGGCCTTGTTCCAGGCCAGGGAGCGTATTGCACTGGAGACGTCGGCCGCTGTAATTTTCGCATCCAGGGCATCCCTGGTTGCCTCTGTGATATGGGGAAGTAGCAGTGGGTCCAAGAACTGGGAGACCGCCTCCTGCCGATAGTGTGTCTGGGTGCTGTACACGTCCACATAATAGTGTTGGAACGCATCAAGTATATCTTCTTGAGAGCGCACCAGAGTACCCGCGGGAGTCCGAATGGGTATCGCGTACGAGTCTTGACGCGCCAACCACGCCAATAGTGTACCAGTTTTGTCACGCTCCTTATGTACTCGTGTCGCATAAGCACGGAAATTAAATGTCTGCCAGCGCCATGACGTACTTTGTTTTGGCCTCGGCTACCTGGGCCACCGTGGCCGAATGGGCATCTTCCTTCTTGGTGAGTATCGCTAGGGTACGCTCTGAGTCGGCGAGTGTGCGTTCAAGTGTGTAACGGGCCCCCGTTATCTGCTTAATACAAGCGCCCCGTGCAACTACTTTGAACGCGTCCCATTCCATGAGTCTGTAGGTGGCAGTCCCTATTTTGTGGGTAAAATATTCTTGGATCGTCTGCGCGTGATCATGTCTAAATACCTGGTCCGTGAGG
The DNA here is from genome assembly GCF_964263255.1 of Lissotriton vulgaris. Classification (NCBI taxonomy): domain Eukaryota; kingdom Metazoa; phylum Chordata; class Amphibia; order Caudata; family Salamandridae; genus Lissotriton; species Lissotriton vulgaris. The sequence continues at coordinate 703,883,702 of NC_141685.1, read as the reverse complement.
CAGTCCTTCGGGAGGCGCCAAGTGGGAACCGGAGGGTGGGGCAGCCTCCAGCGGAGACCAAGGATGTGAGCGTCGTGGTCTGAGATCACACGGGCCAGGTAGTCGGTGTGTCGGACTTTGGGTATTACTGACGGAGTGCACAAAAATCTGTCAAGTCTGGTCCGCAGATTATGTGGGACGGAGTGAAAGGAGTACAACCAGCTGAGGGGATAGTGTGCTCTCCAAGCGTCTACTAGTGACCAGTGTGCGACCCAGCGGCGGAACCTTCCAGAACGTGTGTGGGCTGGGGAATGTGGGGGTGGTGGGTGGGACCTGTCGAGTGTAACGTCTAGCTCGCAGTTATAGTCACCCCCCAAAATCCACTGGAGCATGGCGAATTGGGCCAGCACCCCCAAGAGGGAATCCCAGTACTTATCCTGCTCTACAATGGGAGCGTAGATACTACCTAATAGGACTGGCTGTCCGTCTGGCAGGCCCTCCAGCAGGACATACCTCCCCTCCTTGTCCACTACCCTGCGTGTCTCCTGAAAGGGGGTGCCTGGGCGAACCCAGATGAGCGCGCCACCCGCAAATGCCGAGTATGATGTAGCACATAGAATTCCACACCAACGGAATCTCAGTTTGTCTGCCTCCGCCACTGTAATATGCGTTTCTTGTAGGAACGCGATTTAGGCCTGTTGCCGCTTAATGTATGCAAAGGCCGTGTATCTTTTTTTTTTTTTTTAAACCTTTATTCGTAACAAGTGGTGGAAGACAAGCATGAGATCAGCAATGACATACATACAAAGCATATAACGATACAGGTGTGATGAAGTGCAGCGGCATACAAAAAAAATGTTCAGGTGACATATCCAGAGGGAGAAGTCCAGTTGGCAGAAATAAGGTCACGGCAACAGTAGGGGCCTGGGACGCGACACACCATTACAGAGCATATAAACACACCAATAATACGGACAGCAAGCAAATAACGGTCCAAGGGGAGAGCAGTGGCAGGGCCGCGAGCACATACGCACAGCGTAGTGGCCCCCAAGGTAAGGCATCGTAAGCTGCATCCCAAGAGAGAGGGCAGTAAAACCCCGTTCCCCCATCAACGATAATAACATACTCCTCACATCGAGAGAGGCCGCAGTGCACACATAGGGACCCTCACAGCACGTGGACTGGGCAAGTGGCAGAAAAACGTACAATCCCAACAAACTAATCCACATTAACCCACCCCAACCCGATCAGCACTGTCCGAATCAGAATCCTGCACAGCCCTGGTAAGAAGGTACACCTGCAGTGGACTCCAAAAGTCTCTGGGCCTGCAGCGCATAGGCATCAATTCTGCGTAAACATTATGTTGGTCCTGACAATAAATGACATCTCTCAGCCAGTCATCAAACCGCGGTATCCTGCCCCTACCCCAGCAGCAGGCCACACGCCTCTTTGCCAGCAGCAGAGTGACATCCACAAACCTACGATACATTGCTGGCACCGCCCTGGTATAACCCAGCAACAGGACCAGAGGGTCAAATGGCACTCCATTGTCGGTCATAGCCTGAAGAGCATCATGGACCCGCACCCAATACTCCAAAATCACCCCACACTCCCACGCCAAATGGAGAAAATCAGCACCCGTCGCTTGACAACGAGTGCACCTGTCATCCTCCGCTAGTCGGAACCTGAGCTTCCTAGCTGGGGTGTAGTAAAAGCGCTGTATGAATTTGTAGTGTATGATCTTTAGGCGGCAACTAGAGGAGATGTTAGCGGTCACACCACAACAATACTTCCATTGGTCATCAGAAATGGAAATGCCTAGCTCAGCATCCCACTGGGTCCGCGCTCGCCCAGGTGAGACAGCACGTTGTCTCCTGATGGCACTATACAATCGAGACACCAAGTGACGTCCATCAGAAAGCAACAACTCATGGAGTGGCAGGGTCACCCCCGGCTCACCGGGGAACTCAGGCAACAGTGATCTCAGGCCCTGGCGCAGCCGGACATAGTAAAACATATCAAGTGGGGAGTACGCCCCATCCCCGAAGAATTGCTCCAGGGTACGGAAGGTGCCCTCACGAAACAGGTCACCCCAGGTGTGAATCGCAAGACGACTGCACAGGCGTCGGAAACCAGCTTCCTGCAGAAGAGACAGGGCAGGGTGATACATCAAAGGCAACGCAGGCGAGTAAAGAAAAGCAACATCCAGCACCTTTGCGATGCGCTTCCAGGCATCTACAGTGCAGGTGACCGTCGTTTGGTGTGTGTCAATGTCCTCAACACGACCCAGGACCATGCCCTCCAACGGGAGAGGATGAGCGACCCACTGTTCGGCGGCCACCTGAGGCATGAACGGCGTGGGGCGCATCCAGTGGTAGGCGAAGCGCGCTTGAGCGCTAACATAATAGAGTTCAAACTCAGGGACGTCAAAGCCCCCATCGACGTAAGGCAGCGTCAGCGTAGACCACGCCACTCGTGGCTGTTTACCCCCCCAAAACAACCGAAGCAACTCTGAGCGGAGACGTGAGAAAAAATAAGCCCCAGGATAATACGGAATGTTTTGAAACAAATACAGAAAGCGAGGTAACACCACCATCTTGATGAGAGATGCCCTGCCCGCCATAGATAATGGCAAAGAACTCCACCTCGTGATGCTGTCTGCCAAGTTAGTTATAGCCACACCGTAATTAAGCCGTAGTGTCTCCTCCTTGAGCAGTGACACAACAATACCCAAATATCGCAGGTCGGAGTCACACCACTCCAAGGGGTAGTCAAGTGGGAAACGGTGGACCGCCGCAGTGAGTGGAAAGAATTGGGATTTCTGCCAATTGATATGAACCCCAGATACACCACCAAAGGCTACAAACTCCCGTAATAACGCATTAAGATTCGACTGTGGGTCTTTCACATAGAGGGTAACATCATCAGCGTACATGGATATGCCAATCTGCCGCTGAAGGCAATTAAACGCACTCTGTTGATGCAGTTGCCGTATCCTACATGCAAGAGGCTCTATAGCAATGGCGAACAAGAGGGGGGAGAGTGGACACCCCTGCCTGGTACCTCTCGTGATCGGGAAAGGGGAGGACAACACCCCATTTACAACCACTCTGGCCATAGGGTCAGTGTAGAGTAGTTTAACCCACGAGATAAATATCCTGGGGAAGCCCATTCTGCACAGGACGTCAATTAAATAACCCCATTCTACCGAGTCGAACGCCTTTGTCGCGTCTAGAAAAACAGCAGCCACCGGGAGCTCCGGGGAGATGGTCGGGATCAAGGAGAATAATGTGCGAAGGTTATGGGAGGTCGCCCGTCCAGGCACAAAACCTGACTGGTCAGGTAGTACTATAATGGGCATGAGTTCAGAGAGACGCACCGCCAACACCTTGGCCAGAATTTTAACATCGCAGTTAAGCAATGAAAGAGGCCTATAGGAGCCCACATCAAGAGGATCCTTTCCGGGTTTGAGTAAAGAGATGATAGCAACTTCCCTCATAGACCCTGGCAGGCGCCCCACTTCAAGGGATTCCTCGAAAACCTCCCGCAACACCGGAGCCATAATATCTACGTAACACTTATAAAATTCAGCGGGGAGGCCATCTAGGCCTGTAGCCTTGCCATTATTAAGCGACATGATGGCACTCCTGACCTCATCGACCTCCAGGGGCCTACCCAGAAAAGCCCTGTGATCATCAGAGAGCCAGCAAAGCGACAGCTCATCCAAAAATCCCCCATATCTCACATCTCCGGAGTGCTGGGAAGTGTATAAGTGTGTATAGTGTTGCAGAAATGTGTCCCGTATAATCTCTGAGTCCGTGCAGCGAGTGCCATCAGCCAAGACCAGTTCCAAGACATCTGAGCTGTGTCTCTGGTGTCTCGTAAGAGCCGCCAGGACCTTCCCCGGTCTCTCACCCTCACAATACCGTCTAGCTACCCAGTATTTTCCCCTATGCTTCGCTTCCCTGGCCGCTTCTTCCTCGTATTCCGATAGTTTAACCCTAAACTGGTGCATGAGATCAGGGTCCGGGCCAGCAAGTAGACCATTCTCTAGTCGTTTTAGGTCGGCATCTAAATCAGCAAGTGTACGGACAATGGTCCTGAGTACCCCACAGCTCTTGGAGATAGTGAGCCCCCGAATCGTAACCTTGAATGCCTCCCATATTATCTCCACACTGTTCACAGACCCCTTATTCCTCGGAAAGAAAGCCTCTATCTCCTCACCCAATTCCGCCTTAAAAATGGGGTCCAGCAGGGCCGAAGGGAATAGCCTCCAAGGCGGACGCGGTCGGTGTAGTCCAGGTACTGACACCACAACCCGAACCGGACAGTGATCAGAGAAGGTCCTGGGGAGGTGCGTCACCCCATGCAATCCTGCCACTAGCCCCCTGGAAAGGAAGATATAATCCAGCCTCGCCCAGGTACGGGCCTGTGTCGTGAAATGAGTGCCCTCCTTAACAGTGGGGTGTACATATCGCCAGCTGTCCACCAGCCCTGCCTCTTCCACAATGCCCCGCAAAACATCTCTGGCTTGTATATTGTACTGATGACTCCCCTCCGATCTGTCCTCAAGAGCCACCATTGCCAAATTAAAATCCCCCCCCCACACAATATGAGAAGCATCAACAGCAAGCACATGTCCCCACAGTGTAAGAAAAAAAGCTGGGCTATCAACATTTGGTGCATAACAATTCACAAAAAGCACAGTGAGCTGTCCAATCCTTCCCCACAACAGTACATATCTCCCATCAGAGTCCAAGTGTGATCCCAACTCCTGGAAGGCAAGTGATTTTTTAATCAATATTGCAACCCCCCTTGCATAAGAGGAGTACGAAGAGAACTTCCTCACAGTGGCCCACCTCCCACCAAACGCACATGTCGGTGACCGGCCCAGATGTGTTTCCTGTAAAAGTGCCACCTGTACGGCATGTCGGTCTAGATACTGCAACACATTTCGGCATTTCCTGGCATCATTGAGCCCACGCACATTCCAAGAAAGAATCGAAATCTTATCCAACACTGCGATCGCCATCACTCATAGGGTATACGTGTCAAAGAGCCCCGCGCACCCGCATCAGGCACACCATACGAGCCACTATAGGGGGCCGTAGCCGCCACACCATTACCCCACCCAGTAACAAGAAAAGTACAATCAACCATGTCGTCTTCCATCCCCAGAACCAAACCCCCCCCCCCAAAACCAGTCAACGCACAACCGTGCAACAGGCGCGCAGCTCCATACGGGAACATCCAGGGCGCATCGCACCCAACAAGTGAGTGTACAGGGTCCAAAAAGTCCCTACCTCCCACCGCCCACCTGACCAACCCCAACCTGTCAGGACCCCCTACCACCCCCCCTCCCCGCACCCCAGGCATCCATCCACACATCCAAAACACCATCCGCACAACAAAGTAAAGTGTGAACATAGTAGGGGAATTCCCGCTGGGGGTGCCCACCAGAGGTGCACTTCACCACCCCCTCACACTATGCCGCCCTCCCAGCCGATGAGGCAAAGATACAAGGCAGGCACAGTGGTAGGGTGGGTGCCCGGAGCAAGAATAGGAACACAACCTCAGCCAACGCCAACCCAACAGTCACACCATGCAGCCTCACAGAAAAAACACAGAGGACCACCCATCAGCCCACAATATCACACGCTTCGGAGAGGCAGCAGGCAGCGGCAGGTGAAACAATGTCAATAGGAAGCGTTCAACATAGTCATCATGCCATCAAAAACCTGATCAGGGGTCTTCCTCCTCCCCCGCCGGTTGACGATCGTTCTGTCCCATCCCATCCTGGCGGTCAGCAGCAGCACGTTCCCTCTGCAGCCGCTTCACAAAGTCTTCCGCCTGCTGCGGATTCGTGAAGAAAGTCTGCTTCGCCTGATGAGTGACCCTTAATTTCGCAGGGTAGAGCAAAGCGTAGTCCACCTGGAGGTCCCGAAGCTTCTTCTTAACCGCCAAGAATTTTCGCCGTTGTTCCTGCACCATCGGAGTGAAGTCAGGGTATATCGTGAAATTGACACCCTCGAAGGAGAGCGAGCGGGAAGTGCGGGCCGCATGAAGAGCCGCATCACGATCCCGATAGTTCAGGAGGCGAGCAATGATGGGGCGTGGGGCCGCACCGGGGGCCGGTCGCGGTCCAAGCGAGCGGTGCGCCCGTTCTACAATAAACTGGGTCGAAAAGGATCCCGCCCCAACTGCCCCAACCAAGAGCCTCTCCACATACGTTTCCATCTTTCCAACATTTGTAGACTCCGGCACACCTACTACGCGAATGTTGTTGCGCCGACTTCTCGCCTCCAACTCCTCGTTCTTAGCGGCTATTACACGTAGGATATTGTCCATCCGCGCCAACTGAGTGGTATGAGTGGCCGCAGTGTCGTCGTGATCGGAGATACGCTGTTCCGCCGTGGTCAGGCGCTCCTCATGGACATCAAGTTTCTGTACCACCGCGTCCATGCGGGAGGATAGTTTGTCCACCTTATCCACAATGGTGGCGAAGCCTTGCCGCATCTCCTGCATCATCTGCTGGAAGTCAGGGGTGGACGGTTGCAAGACAGCATCAGCGGCAGTCGGAGGAGGAGATCGCGAGGTACCAGCCTCCTGTACCAGGCGGGTGCCCCTTCTGGAAGTCGCCGAGTCAAAGGAGAGCTTAGGTTGCTTATTATCAGGTTTGCCCATGGTGGTGCACACAACACACGCACCAATGTCGTAAGCAGGGAGGCCTGAGGGTTGAATCTCGTAAGTAAGGCCACGGTCAACACAGCGACACACACAGCAGGGGATGCCTCGTAAACAATGTCAAAAGTGGGTCGCAGAGTGTACACCTCCGTACAAATCCACCAGTAGACACAGTACAGACTCGCCAGGTGCCAAAAGAGCTGCCGCTGTAATAATAGCAGGATGTAGTCCAGGGGGGCCAAGTGATGACCCTGTCCACCACACCTTGATGTAGAGAGGGCTGTGCCACTCACAGTCCGCAACCAGCGACTGCGTGTAGGGGTCAGCCCCAGCTGTGTTCCGCAGGGGCCAGGGTGGGGCAAACCAGGATCACGGGGCAAATCAGGCACAGCAGGGGACAGCCATGGGCCGTGGTATGTGAATGGCGCTAGCGCCGTGCAAACCCCCAGAAGGGACTCGCCGCGTAGCCTATCCCAGCCGGCTCCGCAATACAACGGCCGCTGCAGTGGAAAAGGGCGCCAAGAAGCAAAAGTCCAGGTCCGCTGTGGTACATGCGTTAATATCGCCCACAGCCCCTATGCCAACGCAAGAGTTGAAACACAGCAGGGAGTGACAATGCAGTCCGCGGGGGCACGCCGCCAAACAGACGAGTATAGCAGGCTCCACAAGTATGCCAAACACAATGGTGCCAAATGAGCGAGCAAACGGCCCCCCCGTAGTGCAATCAGACAAGGTCCTCACGCCAGCAGCAGCTCACCTCCATGTACAGCACGCCGTCCGCTGGCGCCCAGGGGGAGACCACAGAAGGGGGCACGAGCAGGCAGGCATGCCCCGCCACTCCCCTCTGTGAGATGGCCGGCGGTCCACTCAGGGGCGATGTCCACGCACCTGTCAGATCTCTACAGGGACAGCTCAGCGTGACCCCCGCGATGTCGTCGCTTCACCCCTGCTCACGATCGCCAGCCACAGGCGCCAACGCCGGTCGCGTCCATGCAGGCAGCAAAGGAAAGTCCCCGACGGGGGGGAGGGGACAGGCCTCCTCCCCTCGTGACAAGCAGCGGGCTGGAGTAATCCGGGACGCCGGACAGCGGAACACCAGGTCTCCAGAGCAACAGGCGGCGAATCTTCAGAGGCCACGAACTCCGGATCGGAACCACCGATCAGCACGAAAATCGAGCCGAGTGTAGAATACACTCCTCCAAGGCAGAATCTCGGGTCAGATCTGGGGTCAGCGAGGATCCGAAGGATAACTAGCCGGATGAAAGCTCCGGGCTGCAGGAGCCTCACGGCAGTGCGGCCATGCTGCAGTGCGCCCTCTAGCGCCCCTCAAAGGCCGTGTATCTTTTACGTGGCGTGTGTAAGCCGCGCATATTCAGGCTGAGTATATTGACGTCTGCGTGCGGCATGGGTGGGCATGTGTAAGGCACACTGCGCCTGGATATGGCAGCTCAAACACGTCCGTGATCACGGTGGCGCTGTGAGTGTGCCCCCCTTCGCGTGTGGCGCCTGCCCTTGTGCTCATGTCTTCAGTGGGGTTTAGGGGATGAGGGTGAAGGGTAAACAAAACCAACAACTGGATGGGAAAACTGGATGGGAAAAACTGTCCCAATACATGGGGCGCATCGACAAGCTCAATGCGTTCAAACTAGCTCTCCTAGAACCAGGGAGCAAACAGTCAAATCTTCAGGGTGGCAGGCCGAGCCTGCGAGGCGGGTTCCTTTACGGGCGGTTGCAGGAGAAATGATCGTCCATTCGGGGTGTGCTGTGTCCATCATGTCCTGATAGGGAGCGTGGACGGTCCCCGGGCGGAGTGCCCACCAGTAACGAACCTCCAGCGGAGCATGTTGTCGGGTTGCAGCCATTGATATCATTATTGAGCAGAATCAGCGATCAAAGGCGTGCCTGGGGGCATGGTGGCGGGATCATCTATGGGATGAAGTAAGTTACTGTGCTCCTCGCTGCTTGACGAGAAAAGATGCAGGATCCCTGCGGTGTCATCCTCCGACTGGGGAGCTCCAAGGTCCGCCACGGCCTGAAGGGCCCTGCGAAGTTCCTGCATGAGCTGTTCCAAGTCCGGCGATTCAACATCTTGGCTTTTGGTGGGATCTCTCCAGTTCTGTTGTCCCTGCTGTTGCTGTTGTTGGGTGGCTCTCTTCCTGTTGCGGGGCGCCCTTTGGTTGCGTTTCTGGGACTGAGTCGTTGTCATCGATCCACGCGCACAGTGGAGATCAGCCCAGTCACACGCTTCCTCTGTCGTGGAAAAAAAGTGTGTGGAACCGGTGTGAATTACTTTCAGGTGGGCAGGGAAGAGTAGACAGTACTGTACATCATTCTCCCGTAGGCGCCATTTCACGTCAAGGAAGGACGCCCTGAGTTTTTGTACTGCCTTTGCGAAGTCCGGGAAGATCATGACGTGTTGGTTTTTGACCTGCAGAGGACCTGCTCGTCTAGCTGCCCGCAGCACTGCAACTCGGTCTTGGAAATGGAGAAATTTCGCCAGTAGTGGGCGAGAAGGAAGCCTTGCCAGCTATCTGTCTTCCTGTTGGGATCCGGTGGGCCCGTTCCATTGAGAAGAAGGCGGTGCGGCCCTTAGTCGGTGTGAAGGATTTCACCCAGGCCTCCACATATTCGAAGGGGTGCGCCACCTCGACCCCTTCCGGCAGACCTATCACACGTATGTTGTAGCGCCGGGAGCATCCTTGCAAATCGTCCACCTGGTCCTCCACCTCGGCCAGACGGTCCATGGTCGTTCGAAGGGTTAGTTGCTGGGTCTTTAGAGTGGGCTGTACTTCTGCCAGAGTCTTCTCCCCCTCCCGGACCCTATCCGACAGTTTCCGCTGGTCGCGGATTAGGTTAATGTCTGTGGTAAGAGTGCCCAGGCGTTCTTCCATGGATGCCCTGGAAAGTTCAATGACCGCGAGGATTCGATCCAGTTTGTCGGATATGGTAGGGTCAGGTTGTGGCGGCGGTGTTTTTCCTAGGGTGTTAGTGCGGGGTTGGTTTTCCGGCGCTGTTTCAAGGACCACCATCTGCTGCGTGGACCTTGGCTTCCCCATGGCGAGGATCCGAGGCGCGGTTCCCGCGTTCATCTTCTTCGAGCACAAGTCTGGGGCCGGGCGTCTGTGGCTCGTGTGGCAGTCGTGTGACTTGACGCCTTCTTGTGGTAGGGGGCGTAGTGTGCTCTAAGGTCTCCAGCGCCCCAGTGGGGGCCGCCTCGTTGCGTCGCCAGCCGTGCCCGTCTGGGGGGCTCCACCACGCACAGTCTACCCTGCGCGGTCCCTCTCAGCACACCCTTGCTTACAAGCAGGGTGGGGGATCACCTCTCCACTGTACTCTGGTTCCCACCCAGCAGTAGGGGACACGCGTGCATCCAGGGGGATTCACCCTCCGCGGAAGGATCTGTGGTGGGGCTTCGTTTCTGTCCAATTCAAGCAAGTGTGGCCGCCATGTTAAGGTCAGGCACCGGTCTTTGGGAGGCTGGCGCGCCAGTAGAGTGTCCAGGTCGGCAGGGGGTATCACGGGGGGCGCGAGGTTGCTATCCAGGTGTGTCACTCACCCCCAGGAGTCAGTTCATCAGGCCTCCGGGAGGGTCGTCAACATCAGGGTTGTCCCATTGCGGCCGCCATTTTGAAAGCAGGCAGGTGCCTTCGTGAAGAGCTCTTGCCAATTATCCTGTTTCCCAAGGAGGGAAACCGGGTCTCCTGGGCTGTCGCGTGTGCCAGGGGGGGTCAAGGCCCCCTCAGACGCCCATAGTGGTACGTGGTGGGACGGCGTCTCCCCACGTCACCGGGCCGTCTCCGCCGCTACGGGGTGTTCTGCAGCGGTCCACCAGCATCAGGCGCGAGTATTGGGCATTCCAACCGGGGAAAGACAGGGTTGCCGTGTCTCCGATGTTGATCACTAGTGCCCGCCGGACAGTGCAGGCTTGGGCGAATCGCGGTCGTCAGCCCCGTCCCGGTCCGCGACAAGCTGCCGCCATCTTGGGCTAAGGTCCACGGGACCGAGTCGGCACCGGTTTCTGCACGTACGATGCAGGGCAGCCGGGTTTAACTGCAGCCCTCCGGCTTCTCTGGTGATCCGGTGTCCGGAGGTGTGTTCTGGACCCCGAAAGGAGGAGGATCCACTGGCTATCGGGCCACCCGACTGCGGAGCCTCAGCAGCCGCCATCGTGACTCACTAAACCACGCCCCCAAAACGTGAATGTTTTCATAAGTGTATTTATTTATCATTATGGTTGTTCATATCATTGAAATTGTGGGCATTCAAGTATGTGTACATGTATTGGGTAAGCACATGTGGAAATATACTTTCTTCTCAGTTTTTCACAAAACCCAAAGTAAATATGGATAAACACAGATACAATTAGCAAAAATAAATATGTATACATTCAAACAGAAATAAAAATATGTTTACCATAAAACGGGGACCATAATGTATAGGTATGCTTCAGCTATTGTGACTATTTAGTGATGGTGCAGTTTTATTTTCTACAGAAAGGATTATTTTGGCTTGCATATACCTTTGCTCCTCTTTGAACTATGTGAGCAAAATGTCACCTCAAACACTTGCCCACCCAAGTATTTTTTATAGCAAAATTTGGGAGTATTATATCTAAGAGTGTTTATATCGGTCTTGGGAACTTAAATGACGAGTACTGTTGAATACCGTAGGTACTCTTGTACTTTATTTGGATATCCACCTAACTCTCCAAGGGGAGCAAATCAATCAATCAAGGCTTACTCTACTGCGTGGAAAAACATGGTCCTGGCAGTTTTATAGGAGTTATCTCCTGGGTGCTGCAATTCAAAACATTATTTGGGTCTAGGCTTCTGAGAATTTGGCTTTGCCAATAGGTCTCGCCGATAGGATCTTATAAGTGTTTAGTTATCCAGCACAATATCCTTGGTGCAACAACATCAAGTGTTGCATGGCTAAACACATATAAGGTCCCAAAGGCGAGACCTATTGGCTATGTCAATGCTTGTTATGTGTTGGATCGATCACGTCTGGGTTGAATTAGGAGTAAGAGAGATGTCACATGAAATATCACCACCAGGTATTTCCAGTGGCGGCTGGTGACATTTGAAAGTGGTGGGGTGCAAATGTTTGGGACCTGTTGGCGAGCAAGCCTGATAGTCTCTCCAACACACACACACACACACACACAATTTGCAAGTTAATGCAGGGAGAGGGTACAGAGGGGAGGGCACTGCTAACACACACCACATCAGTCACCCGCACAGGACGGCCAGCTTTCTTATCTGCCGCTGCATCTCACCCAGGGCCTGAAGAAGTAGGAACACACCTCTCCCATCCTGATGGAACTCCACTGGCTCCCTTACCGGCCGCACCATCTTCAAAGCAGCAAAAGCCGTGACAACCAGCAACCCTGCTTAATAAGCCAGGTACTGACAGAGGTATCCCCGGGATTCTCCTTAAAAAATGTTTTTCCGCAACCTGACTGAGGAAGCAAGACTTTTAGCCCCATTTCTCAGAACCAAATGTCACTGTTGGGACACATTTTACTTTATAAACCGCCAATTGTGAAACTGACATTCAAACGACCCAATTGCCTCGCAAAGGCATCAATACCACGGGCTACTCTATTAAAGGACTGCACAAGCACGCTGATTAAAGGATCACAATACTGGTCAGAACACTTCTGGGGGTCCCATTTAATATGTATTCCTAAAGAAATCATTTGCGGTGGCAGATGCAGAATGAAAACTGTTTAACACTACATGCTAAGTTTAATATAACAGTGAAATTGTAATACATTTCAATAAAACAATGCACGATAACGATGCGAAACATTTAAAAACAGTTTTCATCTCAAATTAACTGTTTCCAGTCGGAACTTTATCACAGAAAACTGTTTGATGCCGAGAGATCCCATCTGAGTTTGGGTTTCCCTGACATAGACTTTAATTTATAGGAGTCGCCAAGCTGTTTTCCCCGAACATTTCTCAGCGATCCCTCGACTTCTCATTATACTTCACTGCAGTAATAATATTAATGCTGGCTCGGTCTCCGAAACTTACCTAAGGCTTAGTTGGCGGCTTCCCGCTTTTCTTTGAATCCTGACTGAGGATCCGATCCAGACTTCAGAATCCCGCCGTTGCTGGAGAATTCCGACGTCATTAGAAGGCAGCAGGCAGCCTCCCTCCCCTCCACAGCAGCCAGCTCTGGGATTGGTTCGACCGGCTGCCCTCCTGACGTCATTTCTCTCTGTATGCTGCAGCACAGCAGCATACAGAGAGACGGGGAGAGTGGGAGGGGTTACTCGAGGGCAGGGGGGAGAGGCTTGCCTACTCTGTTAATACTGTCTGTTTGGGTAGCCTCTCAGGATGCCCAAACAGACAGTATTACCAACAGTGGGCAAGCCGCTCCCCCCTGCCCTCGAGTAACACCGCCCACACAGATTCTACTTTCTCGCCGTGCAAGAAGGCAAGGCAGAAACAAATGGTAGTTATTATCATTGGTGATAATAACTACATTTGTTTGCCTTCTCGCACGGCGAGAAAACAGGGGGAGGCGGTGCCCAAACGCCCCCATGGACCAGCCGCCACTGGGTATTTCTACAAGCAAATAAGGAAGGCTTTGCTGCTTCTATCCATGCAAATGTCTTATTACTTACCGGTAATCTTCATTACCCCGATTAGGGTCCTCCCCGTCCCAGTCCTTACTACGTGAGGCAGTCCTGCCTCCACCCAGCCAATCAAAACGCCAGAAATCCGAAGGTTACATAAGCCCCTCCCACCCACCTCCATGCCTGTTATCAACAAGACTCGGACACAAACACAGCGGGAGGGAGGGAGGGAAGAGGACTGGGACGGGGAGGACCCTAATCGGAGTAATGAAGATTACCGGTAAGTAATAAGACATTACCCCCTCATGGGTCCTCCCCGTCCCAGTCCTTACTACGTGAGGAACTCACAAGCAGAGAACCAAGAAGAAAAACTGCAGGACACCAGGGATCCATGCAAAAGCACAAAACTATAAACAACAAAGTATCAACGAACAGCAGCGTACAAGACGCCAACAGAAATCGTCAAAAGAGGCAAGAAAACATCAAGCCGAGAAAGTCGCACAAACGTGCGACGGGACCGCCAAATAGCCGCCCCCCAAAGCACCCAGATAGAGATCCGCCGCCCAGCACAGGAAGCAGACACAGAACCCACAGGAGACAAACAGGCAAGGAGAAACCCGAGACTGTAGTGAACATAGGAGGCAAAACAGAAGAGCCCTGCGAACACCCAAAGAAGGGAAACAGGAGAAACCCCCTCAGCAGGCAAAACAGGAAGGAACACCTCTAGCCGCAAAAGGAAACACGAAGAAACGGGCAGAAAAGCCCGATCTAAGCCGAAAAACAACTCAAACCAGCAGAAACTGCAAAGAAGGAACCAAAACGAGCAAGGCACCCAACTCACCCAACCGACAAGCGGAAGTGAAGGCCAGCAAAAAAGCCACCGCAGTGGAGAACCACAACAAGACCGCCACTAACAAGAGAACGAAAGGGGCAACCGCAGACCATGCAAAACAGCAGGCAAGGCCCAAAGATAAACGAGCATAGGAGAGCCTGGACAACGAAGCAAAAGCCCCGAAGAAGCCGACTCACCAAAGGGCAACAACCACCGAGGAAGCCCCAAGGCCCCGACAAGCACAAACCGCCGTCAACGAGCAGACAAAGGGGAAGGGGAAAAATCCCAACAACAAACCCAAGCCGGAGAAACCAGCACAGAAACAGGAACCCCAGCACGGATTCCGACCAAGAGAAGAGCACCAGGAAACAAAAGAGCCCCAAAGTGCATCACAGCTCCAAAGAGCGGAAGGCCAACGCGACCAACACATGCCACCGGCCACCACAGAAGAACAGCCCAAAGACGCCAAAGACAGCCGCTCAAGAGCCAGGCAGTCAGAAGCAAGCGCCAAAGATTGGGCAAAGACAGCTGCGGACCCAGAAGCAGAGGCAAGGGAGGCTGGCCAAAACCGACACCCACCAGCAACAGCAGGAGCAGAAACCAAAAACAGCGAGGCCAACCCAACGACACCGACACCCCCCAAACCTCCGCAGAACCCCCGGGAGGAGAACGGGAGCGAAGGCATACAGAAAACCCGCAGGCCAAGGAAACGAGAAAGCAACCCCCGAGGAGAGACCAACCCGGAACAAAAACCGGGGGAGAAGAGCAACAGGAGGGGAAGCAAACACGACCGAACCAGAGTCCCAAACCAAAGACAAAAGGACCTGGAACAGAGGAACAGAGAGGGAATGCTACACGTAGCAGCAAGACATCCCAGCGCAGGGCCATTCCAAGCACCAGCGCACAGTCCCAAGCACCCGTGCATAGTCCCAATAAAAGGACATGTCCCGCTGAAACGAGCACTAGACAGCACCAAACAGAGGACGGGGGGGGAAGCGGCCCAAGCCACCAAAGGAAGGCACAATCAGAGTACCATACCATCAGAGAAACCAACCGCCGTAACAGGGATGTTTCTCAAGACCCCCCGAAAGCCAACAGAGAAAACGCCGCCCAGACACAAAACAGGGAAGCCAGCAGGAACAGAGACACGTACCGGGACCCCCCAGGAAGGCCCAAACAACAACGAGCCACCGGAGCGCCAGTCCGAACAACCGACAAGCCGGCCACCAAGGACCCCAACGGGGCCCCCAACCGAAGGACAGGCATCTGAGGACAACAAGAGGAGAGAGGGAAGCAGAAAGCACCCCCCCCACACCAGGCCGGGAGAGCAAAGCCACCAGACATGGGGAAAGAGGAACCAAAGCCCCGAAACCAGCATGAAAAAGGACCCAGCGAGTCAACAGAAAAAACACCAAGCACACGAGGTGCATGAGAGCCCAAGGAACCACAGCCGAGGAGGCAACCCCCATCCGCCGGACACACGACCAATCCCGAGCAGGGGCAGGAGGGAGACCCAGTAGGACCTGCAGAAGATCCAACAGGGCAGAAAACAGAACCGGACATATGGAGCGCGTCACGAAATGCGTGTCAACCTAGCGCAGGGGCCATGCCAACCCCCACCATTAACGCTCAACACAAAAGCATACGAGCCGCCAAAGCGAGCACTGAGAAACAGCTCCCAGCAAAGCGCCAAACCGGTCCCGAGGAACCGAAGCCCCCGAACAGGAACCAGGCGAGGAATGGCCCGACCCAATATGCCCCCAGAAACTGGAACCAGGCCAGCAAACCCCCACAGCAGGGGCCAGCGCTGTGGAAAAAACCAGGGGAGCAGGAGAGAGGCCGAAAGGAAAAACCGAAAACAGGAAACGGAACACAACCACTGCAAACCTCTGAGCAGCCGGATGGTAGGGAACGAGAAAAACAGGGGACTCCCAGACCTAGGGAAGCCAAAATCATCCACCAAGAAGAGGGGAAAAACCGGGCAGCAAGGGGCACAACCGAAAGGGACACAGCCGCACCAGCCCGATCAAAGCTCCGGGAAGCAGAACCGAACAGAAAGACCAACGGGAGCCAGGACCAGGAACAGAGAGAAAGAGGACCCCCGGCCCCACTCCGTCACAGAAACCAGCACCATAGAGTGCAGTGACAAAAAACAGGCCAACGCCAAAAAAGATGGCAGAACGCATCACAGTGCCAACGGACAACGAAGCAACCGTGAAAACAGCCTAAAAGAGGGACGACCCCGGAATGGAAACCGGCAACCAAGAACGATGACCAACAGGACACACCATTCGGAAAGCAGACCGGACCAACGAGTCAGGAACAACGGAGCCGAGCCCCCAAATCAAAACAATGTCAACAAAGGAGACAGGTGACCCACAAGCAGGTCAACACCAGGAGCGGAACACAGAACCTGAAGAGGAAGAGACTCAACCACCAGGCCACAGAGACTCCTCCTGGGCACAACATATCCGACTGTTACCCAGGGGGCAGCAGCAGGCGCCGCAGAGGCAGGGAATCAAACGGAGTGCAAAAAATGCAGGCAGCGGACCAAGGCGCCAGGGGAATGGCAAGCACCAAAACGCAGGCCAGAGAGAAACCTCACAAGCCCCCGCCGCCCCTGTAGCCGAGGACAAGGCCCAACCATCCGGTACTAGAAAGAGGGACCCCCAAGAAAAGAACCTGCGAAGCACAGATCGAAAAAGAGCAAGCATACATCCCAAAAGGAGAAGCCGCATACGAACTCCTGAGAGCGGAATACACCAACCTCCCAACTTGGTCCACCAGGGAAGACGCCTCCGAAGACAGAGGAAGAAGGCGCAAAAAGAAGAAAATGGTGGATACCAGGTGACAAAGACCGCCAGGCGAAATCGTGTCCCCAGAAAGAGAGGAACACCCCGCAAGGCAACGCCAGGCCACACCGCAGCCAGTACAGCCAACAGGACAGCACGAAATGGCCGGTAAAATTAAACCGGGAATAAACCCCGCAGGAGCAAATGAATCAGGGAGAAAGACCCAGCATTAAAACGCTAGAAACCACATGGACCATCCCCGAACGTATACCCCAACAGGGGAAAATGTCCACACCCCCATCAACAGTAGATGATGGCATAGCCGCATGCACCAGCAGCGCAGACAGCGCAAAACAGGCCAAGAAAAAACTGCAAAAGATGCTACGTGGACAAAGAGAATGCAAATTTCCAAAGCACAGCATGAAAATGAACATCCCAAGTCACATTGACAGCATAGGCAGGACTTGAACCCTTGGCAAATGAGAGCCAGTGACGCCAGAGGCATATGACATACCATTGAGCAACAGCTCCCTGGATGCGCCGGAGAGGAAGCCCCCTCAAACATGGCGAGCAAAGGAGTAAACCCCACAGGAAACTCCCAACACACCAACAAAGGAAGTGCCCAGCAACCTCCAGGAAACACTGCCCCCAAACAACAATCTCGCATGCGAGACCGAAGAAGATACAAAAAAGGCAGCCCTGCAGTCTCCACCCACAGCCACATAAGAAGAACATGGCAGCAGGGGCCGGACGCTGCACTAAAGCACCAGCGCCGGAACGACCTGGGGCCAGAACACCAGGAGGGCTCCCCGCCCCAGCCCAGCACATGAACGGGGAGCATCCTGACCCCAGAACAGGAGCGAGGCCAACCGGAGGACCGGAGTGGCCACGCAAGGAAATGTGAAAAGACCACATCAGAAGCAATTTAAATGGAAAAGAAACACTCACGGCACCGCCAAACCCTCCAGAAGAAACCAGGAACAGAGACAGGAACCGGGAGCACCAGCGTTCCGACAGCCGTCGGAGCAGAAAAAAAAACAGGCATGGCGGTGGGTGGGAGGGGCTTATGTAACCTTCGGATTTCTGGCGTTTTGATTGGCTGGGTGGAGGCAGGACTGCCTCACGTAGTAAGGACTGGGACGGGGAGGACCCATGAGGGGGTAATGTTCTATTATTAGACAGTCCGTTTCCCTCTCATGCATTCTCTCGTTCTATTTCAATCCTGCAATTATTCCCGGTTCCCTCTTTTGTTTTTGCGTTATTTCCTTGCTTTTTCCATTATTGTGATCCATTCTCTTTATAACTCGTGTTCATTTCGTTCCATGTCCTTTTCTTTTCGTTTATCATTGCAGAGCTTCAATTATTTTATATTTAAATAACAGCTGAAGACGTTAGCGCAATTAGTCAGACATCACGACAGGATAAACAACTCCCTACTGATTGTCTTTCTGAGTGTCCCTGTAAGCAGAACGACGGGTGCGTTTGTCTGCTGAAGCATAGGCGGTGCAGGGTCGAGGTTCAGCCTCTCCTTCAGTGGGCGGGGCCGTTTTGCAGCTGCCCAATGTAGCCTGCCGAAGCGCAGGGTCTCGCTACACGAACCTGAAAGAGATATCAGATGTATCTTACCTTCTGATTGGCTGTTACAAAAGGGCACCAAACACAAGTACATGGAAAATACTCCAAAGAGGCAGACACTCCAACCCCAGGAATACACTGGGAAGGCACTTCCATGATCGTGGAAATTATCAGTAGTGGGAAGCCTTCCTCCAAATAACAAGAGGGCGTGAATTAGGTGGAAATTGTCACAATACCTTACTCTCTAGTTTTGTTTTACCTTTCAGACGATGTTCAGTACTGCACCGTTTAAAGCCTGTCGGAGCGGGAGAGGGCACGCATGCAAGCACTATTTTTAGTTTTCCTTGTGTAACAATTGCGAACTTTTGACTTCTGTAGATGTGACATCTTTAGTTAACGCCTCTCCTCGAGCTGGGAGAGTATTTCGTCTGTGTTTAACATTGTTAAGTTGACATTCATGAAACTTAATGGTGTTAAAAGCCCCCGAACAGTTGTGAACTGCATTCTTCAGTGACTTCGAGGCCAGCTACGTAAGGTTGTCATCACCAAGCCTTAGACTACGTTTTCCACCTAGTCTTCTTATTCTTTTTCTTTTTTTAATTGGTCTGAATGGTTTTACACGTCCACAAAAAGTTCGGTTTTACATGACCAGAAAAAGTTCTTTAAAGAAAAGCTGTAAAGTTATAAAAATCCGGCATTTTCCCCAATTAGGCTCTTGTAGGAAAGGGTGAAACTGCATCAAAAGTATTGTTGAGGTGCAGTAACTTGTATTACTAAATCAGTTTTAAGGCGAATAGAGCCAGAATTTCAGTGTTAAAATATGCTGAACATTTAAATCAAATTGTTATTCATTTTCCTACCCCCCCCAGTCCTTCCAGAACTACAAAATACAGACTGGTATTTTTTCTCTGAGCTAAGTGGCAACCCTAACTTGGAGGGAAGCCGTAGCGTCTATGATGATTGCTGTCTCCGGGAATGTTACTGCCTAAACAAATTAGGATTTAATTGGTATTTGTGTCTAAAAATACAGTGACCTTTTTGTTCTCTCATTTCTGTATTCGCTATGATCCTTAGAAGCCAGCAATACAGGTGTAAAACCTGTCTCTTCATATTCTTTTCATAGTGTATTTGTGACATTACAAGCCCCCTCTATAATTAAAGGATGCACCCACTGAACTGTAATAATATTGCAGTTGAATTGTGACAATCGTAATATGCTTAGCCAGTGAAGGCATTTCATGGAGCAGAATTAAAACTGTGGTTTGAAAAATTAGAGGAAGACCAATTTTTACTGGGCCTGTAGACTATCTTTGCCTGAACTGAACAGTGATAAGCGAAAAGGATACCACGCAGTGTGTTTGTTTTTTGCTCAATTAGAGCCTATTGCACAATAATAGGAATTGAGTTGTTGGTTGACAGGGGTGTGAACCCTGGTCAAGCAACAGCCACAACGCCTTGCAGGGAGAATCACAAAGAGTCACAAACTTAATTTGTGCTAATCCTGGGTAGCTTGGTACAAAAAAGCAGTCAGGCTTAATTTATATTTATAGGCAGTGTTTAAAGTATTTATGCAGCACACAAACAGTTATAAAGAGAAAAAACAACTAATTTAAAATCCCGTATCAATTTACAAAAATAGAGTAACGTTTCATAACTTATTTGACACTAAAACAACAAAAATCCAATTCGAAGAACTGGAGTTATGAATATTTTAAATGTTTAGTGAAAATAGCACCAAAAAGCACAAATCCCCAACTTTGGATATCTGGTCCCGCTGGGCCGGGTCAAAGTCACAAGTTCATGCCGACCGTGATGAAGTACAGGTCAATTACAGTCAAGTCAAGTTTAAATTTGTATAGCGCACTACTCACCCAGAGGGTCTCAAGGCGCTTGAGGGAGGGGGAAACTTTACTTATCAAATATCCAAGTTTTTAGTTGTTTTCTGAAGGAGAGGTGGTTCTGTGTAAGGCGGAGGTGGGTTGGGAGAGAATTCCAGGTCTTGGCCGCTAAGTAGGAGAAGGATTTTCCCCCCATGGTGGATCTTTGGATGCGTGGAATTGTGGCGAGGGCTTGATTGGACGATCGAAGTAGGCGGGTGGGGGTGTAAAAGGACAGGCGCGTGTTGATGTATTCGGGTCCTAGGTCGTAGAGGGCTTTGTGTGCGTGGGTGAGAAGGCGGAACGTTATTCTCTTGTTGACGGGAAGCCAGTGGAGGTCTTTCAGGTGACCTGAAATGTGAGCTTGGCGGGGAATGTCAAGGATGAGTCTGGCTGAGGCGTTTTGGTGCATTGGAATTTTTTCTGTAGTTTGGCTGTGGTTCCGGCGTAAAGGGTGTTTCCGTAATACAGTCGACTTGTGACCAGTGCATGGGTGACAGTCTTTCTTGTTTCGGTGGGGATCCAACAGAAGATTTTTTTGAGCATGCGTAGGATGTTGAAGCATGATGATGAGACGGCGTTGACTTGTCTGGTCATTGTGAGGGAGGAGTCCAGAATGAAGCCCAGGTTACGTGCGTGGTCCGTTGGTATGGGTGCGGTTCCCAGTCATGCTGAAAGTTACCTTCTCAAAGCCAAGAGTCACGTTTGCGGTGAAGGGGGTGTGGGAAACGGGAAATTATTGCGAGAGGCTGCTGGAGTTACAAAAAGCGATACAAAAGGGGATGATGGACGGAGCGTTTGAGCAAATCAAACACTCACCCCCAGTCTACTGATCTGGGTTTAATCCATCACCATTCTTTAGCTCACTCAGCCACGGCCATATGCAAATCAGTCTGATCCTGTGCCTCATGGGAACAGTCCAGCCCGAACTGCCAAGCCATGTCTTCCCTGGACCGGAAACAAGCATCCTGGGACCGGTTTCGGATTCATAATCCTCATCAGCCAGGCTATCTTGAATCCAGTGGCCAAGTGAGCAAGGGACTCACGTCTGAGCATACCCTGCCAACTTAGAGCGAACAAAGCGATACAAAAGGGGATGATGGACGGAGCGTTTGAGTAAATCAAATACTCGCCCCCAGTCAACTGATCTGGGTTTAATCCATCACCATTCTTTAGCTCACTCAGCCATCCCAGTTCAGACATGGCCATATGCAAATCAGTCGTGACCCTGTGACTCATGGGAACAGTCCAGCCCGAACTGCCAAGCCATGTCTTTCTCGACCTTAATCGAGCATCCTAGGACCGGTTTCTGGCTATCGGCCGTCTTCAGCCAGAATAGCTTGACTCCAGTGGCTTAGTGAGCATGGGACCCACGTCTGGGCATACCCTTAACACATAGGGTGAACAGCAAAACACACAAGATGATGGACGGAATGTTGCACAATGGCAAAACATTCCCCCCCAGTCACAGATGTGGGTTTAATCCATCATTATTTTGCTCCCCAAACCACCCCAGTTCAGACATGGCCATATGCAAATCAGTCTTGACCCTGTACCTCATGGGAACAGTCCAGCCCGAACTGCCAAGCCATGTCTTCCCTGGACCGGAATCAAGCATCCTAGGACTGGTTTCTGGCTATCAGCCGTCTTCAGCCAGGATAGCTTGACCCTTCCCACATAGGGTGAACAGCAAAACACACAAGTTGATGGGCGTAATGTTGCACAATGGCAAAACATTCACCCCCAGTCACAGATCTGGGTTTAATCCATTGTTATTTTGCTCACCAAGCCACCCCAGAAAACTAGTAGCATTTAATTTACAGGTAGGCCTGGGCGGAGCTTACAGAGTTTCACTCCATGGAATTCTGCAGAGTTGCCGAATAACTCAGCAGAATTCCACGGAGTTCCGCAAGCAGGCAGAGTAATGTGTAGTGTAGTTCCTATATTCCCAATAGGCTCTGCGCATTGGAATAACATAAACAGCAGTGTGGACGTAGGACTGAGGTCATCTAGGTCTCTACTGACTATGGTAGACTTAATTAGTTTTGCCAGCTAGCTTAGAGGTCACTGGAAACTTTCTCGAATGTTCAGGAAAGGGTTACCCGTCCTGATTTAGATAAGAAGGGATTAGCTTCTGACAACCATATAACATGACCACTTTGCTCCCCCAGAATAAAGAGTGTATCTCCAGAGTCGTGTGAAAACAATAGACAACTATTTCACTCATTCAGTCGTGCATGCTTAGTTCCACTAGATTGCAGAGAAATAGAGAGACTGGCCAATAAAAGATGTTATTTTATTGAGCAGTCTTCTTTCTCATGCAAGAGAAATGAATTGCCACTATTGCAATACTTATCGTAAAGTGCGTACAGTAAAAGTAGTATTATGAAATAATACTGTAAAAGCATTGATATGGTTTCTTAGCCATATGATACTTTAAAATGGATAAAATATATACATACATAAAAACATTGACTAACGAACTCAACTGGTGTTTCTAGATACACCTACCCCAGTGTACCTGACCTAAGCCTAATACGTGGGAAGGAGTAAGTAAGTTTGCAGTTTTAAGTTAAGTTTTGCCCAGTATCGGAATCAAGAATTCTCTCTAAGGTTTTAATCAGCTCCGTACCTTGGTTATAGAATGAAGGAGGTCTTGTATCTCGCTTCTCAGGACTCGATTTCCCAGCAACCCCGCAAGGGTAACTTGGGAACACCGGAGCTGGATTTTCTCGGCGTGAGAAAAAACAGCTTCTCCAGCTCGTCAAAGGGGAGGGGCGGCTCCCTCTGGCTCTCGCATCAGCTGGGCTTTGGATAAGTAGATAGCCGCTCTTCTCCACTCCACTGTGTGTTTGCTTAAGGCAACGTTGGTATATTTATACCTGAAAGGTGCCGGGTTTGACGTAAGGTTGGACATAAGACGTCACTAAGAACTAACCGTTCTTTCTGGACTCCAGGAGTTCTTGTGCAAATCAAAACAAAAGCAGGGGGGGATTCCCGGGCTGCTGGAGGCTTGGTTTGTTTAAAGAACGCGTTGTGCTTTTTAGGAGTCTATGGGAGTAGCCTTGCCGTGCTTTCGACTGCATGGGCTATTACTAAATATGGATATGATTCTTATGCCTTTATAAGGATACTATTTATTATAACCACATAAGGGCATGAATCGGGAATATCGAATTAGGGTCCTAGATAGAAATACAACACCCATTCCACGTATTAATGTCCATCATTACTAAAAATAAGCAATATTAAAACATATGATGCATGTGTGTTTTCCAACCCACCCCAAAATACATAAATTGCATTTGAAATGGTGTATGGTTTATACACGAAAAATGAGTATTGGTACTGTACGCTTTTCAAGCAGGGTTATCATTCAGTTAAATGCATATATATATCAGCTGAATGAATTTGCGAAAATTACACATGAAATGGCTCTGTATAGAGAAAATAATAATAATACAGAATTTTGTATAGCGCGATCAGCTACCTCACGAGGAGGTGTCCCGGCGCTGTGAGAACAAGATGTCATGACCGCGGAGGCAGGAAGAGAGTGGCAACTAGCGTGGCTGGGTAAACAGCCAGGTTTTCAACAGATGCTTGAAACAGACTTCGGATGGGGCCTGTTGAAGAGCATGGGGGAGCGAGTTCCATAGTGTCGCCACGTTGGCCGAAAAGGTTCGTCCTCCCAGTCGGGCTCTTTTTGCTCTGGGAACTGCAAGTCTGACATAGTTATTGGATCTGAGGGAACGAGATTGAGTATACCTAGGTAGTCGATCTTTCAGGTAGTTTGGGCAGTTACCGTAAATAGATCTGAAGGCCAAAGTAAGTGCTTTAAATTTTATTCTGCTTGCAACTGGTAGCCAATGGAGGGAAAGGAGATACGGAGAGACTGAGTGTTTGAAAGGAATCCTCATTAAAAGTCTTGCAGCCGCATTTTGGACCAGCTGCAATTGCTGTATAAGGTGCTTTGGTAGGCCCAGATACAGACCGTTGGCGTAATCCAGCCTGGATGTAACTGTGGCGTGAATTACAGTTTTTCGGCAGCTAGCTGGGAGAAGCCGAAGGATCTTACGCAGATTCCTCATCTTGCTCATACAGCAGCCAGCAACTTGCTGAATGTTTGATGCAAAGGACAACTTGTCATCCCACCGCACCCCTAGATTTCTTGCTGAATGGCTGGGCGAGGGGGCTTGTCCCATCTCTGCCGGCCACCACAGATCCGGTGGCGGAGGGGGGGGTTTTCCGAAGAAGATCACCTCTGTCTTACTAGCATTCAGTTTTAATTTATTAGTGTTCATCCAGCAGGCCACGTCTTGTAGGCACCCCTTAAAGCTCAGAAAGGATGCCTCTGACACTTCTGAATATGGGAACACCAATTGGGTGTCATCGGCGAATGAAATTGCCTTGATCCCCCAGTTGGCAATCAGCGTGAAGAGTGGAGCCAGATAAACGTTAAATAAGAGTGGGCTCAGGGCCGAGCCCTGAGGAAACGTCACAGCTCAGGGTTTTAGGTGTAGAGGAGACGTTCCTTAGTGCCACCTTCTGAGGTCTCTGGGTCAGATACGACTGTAACCACTCCAATGCCTGGTCCTGGATCCCTATCTCCGCCAGTCGTGCCAGCAGTATAGCGTGGTCGACCGTATCGAAGGCGGCCGACAGATCCAGGAGCACCAGCATCGCTGAGTCTCCCGAATCCATCAACCACCTCACTGACTCTGCCACCTCAATTAGAGCCGTCTCAGTGCTAAAGCCGGATCTAAAGCCTGATTGCGTCTCGTGTAGAATTTTATTGTGCTCAATAAATTGATTGTTGATGCTGGATAACTTTCTCAAGCATTTTGCCTGGTGCTGCAAGGAGAGAGATTGGACGGAGATTATTAAGATCCTTGGGGTCTCCATTAGGTTTTTTTTTAAGGGAAGGAGAGTGGCATGTTTCCAGATATTCAGGAACACCCCAGAAGAAATGGACAGATTCCATATGTGCTGAATGGTGGGGGCCACAAAGTCAGCTATGCGACTCCACAGTTTAGGGGGGCAAGGATCGTCCGGCGAGCCAGATTTGCACTGACTTAGTTCAAGCTTGACCGTATTTAGGTCTATTAAATCAAATTGTGTCAGGACAGCACGGTCCGATATTATACCTGCTAGATCTGATTTTATCGTGGTCTTCTCTGGGCCAAAAGACTCGTACACTTTCTTAATTTTTGAGTCAAAAAAGTCAGAGATGCTGTTACAAAACAAGATTGACGGGGGAACTTCCCTTTCGATGCATATAGGTTTGAAAAATGACTGAACTATTTTAAAGGTTTCTTTGCTTGAGTGTTCAGCTTGATGAATTGAATTCGCATAGAACTGTTTTTTTGCTTTCCTAATGGCTTTATGCAGTTTTTTGATGCATCCTTGTAGCGGGCCTTCTCTACAGGATCATACTTTTGCCTCCAGAGTCGCTCCAGCCTTTTGCAATCCGATTTTTGCAGTCTGAGCTCCTGAGAGAACCAGGGGGCAGATGGGGAGTCTCGTTTAGATATTGCGACTGTTGCCGGGGCAATAGATGTTATCATGTTCCTGATCCAGTCATTAAGTGATAGGGCGTCGGTGTCAGCATTGGAAGTAAGGGTCGGCGGATTATCAGCGAGAGCTAGTCCCATACTAGCTGGGGTCAGCTTGCTCCATTGTCTCTTCATAAAAGAGCACTTGCTTGCCACCGGTTTGTCAGCCGTTACTTTAAGTTGAAATGGTATCAGAGAATGGTCTGACCATGTCAAAGGTAACGGCGTATCTGCCAACACATTAGTGATGTTGGAGAATATAAGGTTGAGCATGTGTCCCGCTCTATGTGTGGGGCCCTCGTTAATAAGTCTAAGGTTGGCTGAATTCAGTGTAGACCTCAGTAGATCTGCTGAGGGACAGTCTACCCTGTCCATGTGAATATTAAAATCACAGACGACAAGAAACTGAGGGTGAGAGAGGGATCTCTGGATGATAATGTCCATCAGAGTGGCCAGGATGGGCTCTTCCCGCCCCCCCCCCGGGGGACGGTAAATAACTAATCCCGCCAGAGATAACTGAGCTCCCACCTGGAAACAGAAATGTAGTCCCTCTAGACCCTGAATG
Organism: Lissotriton vulgaris; assembly: GCF_964263255.1. Taxonomy (NCBI): domain Eukaryota; kingdom Metazoa; phylum Chordata; class Amphibia; order Caudata; family Salamandridae; genus Lissotriton; species Lissotriton vulgaris. Next base: position 703,857,257 of record NC_141685.1, on the reverse strand, counting down.
GACGTCGGGGCAGAGGAGGTGAGTGTGAGCTGTTCTTTGAATATGACAGCCACTCCCCCTCCCCTTTTATCGCATAGCCTGTTGGAAAAACACATTTTATACCCAGGGGGGACAGCCAGTGCAATGGCGGTCATGTTATCATCATTGAGCCAAGTTTCTGTTAGAAACAACACATCCCACTGGTGTCCCTCCAAAAGCAGCCAAATGTCATCTGCATGTTTTGCTAGGGATCTACAGTTCAGTAGTCCCGCTCTCAGGTCTTTGCTGATCGGTGGTTTGGGTTTAATGCACCCATCAGCCCTCCTACCGACTGGTGTGCCTAGTGATGAACCACAGGTCTTACAAACATGGGGAAGGGGGGAAGACCCAGGGTCAATGCTGTGAGCGCAGGTGTCGGCCAAGGTGTTTAGGGACCCTAAGTTTTCACGCGACCAGACAATTCTATCTCTGAATGCATTCTCCCCGGCAGCATGCCCGGCCCCGGTCACGGTCTGGTCGCGGACGGGCGCAGACGGGCTTGCCTTAGGCGCGCCTTCGGCGTTCAGACGGCGCGCCCGCTGCGCTCGTCCGCTGCGCTTCCGGAATATGCACATATTAAGTAGGGGTGAGTAATAGGGAGGGGGCATGGCCAGGTGTTGGTGGGCGTGTCCTCGGTGACCCGGGAATGGCGGCACCACAGCGCGGTGAATGCCCAGGGGAAGGTGCAAGTTTTTGTTTTAAAAAACACAAGTTACAAGAACACAGCTTAAAATTATTACAGAGCAGCGTAGCAACCCTCCCGGCTTCCGCCTCAGGAGGTCTGTTTGTTCAGGACTCGCGCTAGCGAATCAGCACGCTTTATGTGCCAGTGGGGAGTGGGACGTGGCCAGGTGCTGGTGGGCGTGTCCTCGGTGTCCTGTGAATGGCGGCACCACAACAAAATATCCAGCGGCTGCCTTTTAACTGCAGTGCGGTGAAGGCCCAGGGGAAGGTGCAAGTTTTTGTTTTAAAAAACACAAGTTACAAGAACACAGCTTAAAATTATTACAGAGCAGCGTAGCAACCCTCCCGGCTTCCGCCTCAGGAAGCTGGGAGGGTTCCTGAGGAAAAGAAGGTCGAGACCACTTCATCACATATTTATACGATATTGTACATGTGCTAGAGGCTGAGGTAAATATTGTCTCTATCGTCTCTAAAAATAGAAGCTCTGTTCTGTAAGAATAGTTCTACTTTAAGCAGAGTACCGTGTGCCAGAAAAATGGTAAATATTTTTAAAGAAAAAGAAAAATAATTTTGCTTTCAGGGGAAAGGGAGAGAAAAAAATTAGTCCCAAATGTTTTCAGTATCCTTGTTTAAAAAAAAAAAACACAAAAAAACTGAAGGCCGAATTCAGAGTTCAGGGAACGCTGTTTGATCATTGTGTTTAAAAGTTATTCCCGTTGTTCAGGGGAAAACATCATATCAGACAGACTTGCAAAAAATTGGTCTACCGCATTAGGTGAAAGTTCGACCAAGTTCGAAAACACTGCAACTGTGCAATTCTCTGCGTGATTGCTATCATCGATGTTTGGATCAGCAATGCTCACAGAAGTTTGTACCTGTTTGGTGCTGCTGTCCTCTCGTACTTCACCGCCACTTACTCGTAATGGTGAAGTCTCAACGAATGCCGTCATCAGAATAGGTAGCCGCTGGGAACAACACTTTGCATGAGTCGTTACCGGACCTAGCAAAGTATCGATATCCATTGGTACTGCTGATGGTAGTGTAAGACAGACGTCCAACACGCATTCTTCTCCGCATAGCAGACATCGAAGCACAGGTAAGATGCAATCTTGCCAGATTGGTCTGGATGAAAGAAACCAAGTTGCACTCAAATCTCTTAGCCGGGCCAATCCGAGGACCTTAGTGATGCGGTCTCGGTAGCGTATTGCTAAGATCGTTTCTTCCATCGTTGCTGGAGTCTTGTCTGTGGATTGGCTTGCCATATCGGAGCAGAAGGAACAAAAATAAAATTCCTGCCACGAGTCCCAAGATTAAAGGTAGGCGGCCAAAGACAGAATGGACAAAATTCGGGAAGATGCCCAGAACTGTTTCAAAGGGTGCTAACAGTCCCGAAAAAATTGTCTTAAATATGTGTGCGATGCCACTGGTATCAGACATGTTTAAAATTTGGCTTAACATTTCTACGAAATGCATGGGGCAATTTGTCGATAAAAGGGTATGTATCTCGGATGTTGTCCTTGCAACTTGCAGATCATACGTTTCTTTGGACGACGTCAGGCACAGTAGTCTGTAAAAGAATAGACTTCATTCTGCTTAAAGTATCAATTCGAATAGAAGAGATATTCACATGAGGCCATATTGCCGCCTCCATGTCTGGATTGCTGTTTGGATACAATACTTGCATACAGCAAACGACCCTGGAAGTAACAGTAACGAGATAGCTCCATGCAAGTTAATACCTTGACACAGAAGTGTACCGCCTAGTGATTTTTTTACAATTATTACCATTAAGGAATACCTCCTTTTTCCCTTCACTATAACATTTGTGTGTTTAAGGTAAATCCCAGGTTGATTTGATGTATCCTTTACCCAACCTTTCATACTGGCCTGCTGGTATATATTCTTGGCAATTTTTAAATTGGAAAGTTGTTATCGGAATTGTAATGGTTCCGTGTATTATCCATTCAATGACAGGTCTCTCTGACATTGTCAATGGTAATCTCTCAAGTTTTTCAATGCTCAGAATCGTATAGTCTGCTCCTTTTTGTACCAAACTGATTTGTTTATCAGTAAGGTTAAAGATAGAGAATAATGACGTTTTGTTGATTAGACGCCATGGCACGTAGCCTGAACGTAGGTTTTTCAACGTCCAGCCAAGCTGTACAATAGAACGCAATTGGGACTGACCATGTTGTAACCTTAGCAAGTCTTGCTCTATTATATTAAAGGCAGATGATACAATACTGTCCAGTGAATATATTCTGGAAGACAGTCGTTAACCCATTGTCCACAACAGAAAGTGATTTTTCCAAATTAATACGATCAATTTCTCGTATTTTTTCCGCTGTTTTAATTTGCATTACTTTCCAAGCTTCGTTGTATGCAGCGTATATACCGGCCGCTATGAATGAAACGTTTTTGACAATTGTTTGCGATGTCCCATTATGAAATCTCGCAAGTCAGCACCTTCTTTAAGTAAAGTCAAGTGTTGCTTAATTTCAGCCAGTGTGGATTTCTGTAGCCATTCAAGGCATAATTTCCCTACACTGTATGTTGTAACTATACCTGAATGTTGTCTCTGGGAATATCTTTGGTCTGGCCTGGTCATTTTGAATCCCTATCTTTTGTTCAGGAATCTATCTTGACAGTTGTTTGTGTCTGTGGGCCAGATCAACCATTTTTTCCAATCAGGATTTGTTCTGTTTTGGTGAAAAATATGGGATACGTCTATTTCCACATCTGTAGTGCTATTATTATCAGGGATGGGCTTTGGAATAGACTGTTTATTTAAGTCTTTTATCTTAGCTAAACCAAGACAAGTAGTTTGTTGAATGGTATCATTCAGGAATATTATTTGTTCTGGGATCATGCAGGCTCTAAATAATGATTCTAGACCTTGTACCTGCCAATATTTTGTACCCCAGATGGTTTTTGTTTCAATGTTATTTTTCCAAAATTCAAAACCAAATGTAGACATTTTGTCATAAAAATTCTCAGAATAAATCAATTTAGTATTTGTCAACATTTTTTTCATTCCTGTTTTATTTAACATTTTAAAATAAAACTTTTCTGGATTACTGTTGTTAAACCCTGAGAAGTATGGAAATTTCTCAAAAAATGTCTTTGAATTTCCTTTTGGTGGAGTCGGACAATGTTCCCATTGATTATAAGTAAAAACATTTCTAGGTTGTGCAGATTTATGCACATAGTGATGACCATAGTGATTGTAACAGTATAATTCTTCATATTTTGATGAACCCTGTAAATAATCATGTTCTGTAAATTTAGCTGACATTACTAAATCTTACATCATATTATTAATATTTTCAAAGTCCCAATCATCAGAAAAAGAACTTGGTATCACAAAGTCACTTAAGGAAACCTTATACTGGTGTGGATACTTCAAGATTTCAACCGGGCCATAAATATCTTAATCAGTTCTGTCCCATGCTATACCCCCAGATAATGGATTGGCTATGATGTTCACTGAAGATAGTTCTCTACTCTCGATGTGAGAAGATCTGTGAGACTTTAGGACCAAGTTGATCTGACTTGCTGTGTCCATTGTACTATATTTTCCATCAATGAATCTACCCAAGCACAAAACCATGATGAGCCAAAGCAGGAGAAAAAGTACACCTAACACAGTCCAAAATTCAATCCGTGGTGAAATCAGATATGTTTCTTTTAGTTGGTGAAAAAGCTCGGTCATTTTTCCTTTGAAAGTTTTTGTTGCTGGCTTGTCTCCATGTTCACTTGGATCATCGGAAAAGTCATCAAAGTTGATAAAATAGCCCGATGCAGTTCTGTCAATTGGAGGGATCGCTTCCAGATTTCTTTTGTTACGTTTGTACATTCTGATGCTACATCGTTGTAGATTAGTGTATCATCACGAATTGTTGCAATTTGGGTTTCAAGAGGCACAAGTTCCATGGCTTTGTTGCATACTCCTTTTTTATTTACTGTTGGTTTATCGAAAGCGATTAGTCTCCTAGTTTGAACCTCTTGGATTGTAGCAAAGTTTGGTCTTCTGCTATTTCTTGGCAGTCCACTGGGCCTACTACTTATCAGCCACATGATTGTGGTTTCACCAGATCGATGGAAACAATTCTGTTTTCCTTTTTACCAGCAAGTGGTGGTAGTACTACTGATCTTGTTCCGCTGACAGCTAAGACAGGTACTGCTCTTCTGTAAGAAGGCCCAAATTCCTTCTTCACCGCGATCTTTTCTCTGACCAGATCCCCAATTTTTGGAATCCAGACAGGTCTTGCTGGGACAGGTGGTTCTTCAGTGGTTGTTGGCTTAAACTTTGTGTTACTTAGACTTTTTCTCTTTTTATTTCAGTCCTGTAAAACAGCCAAACGATCTTTGATATCAAAAGGTTTTTCTTCTACCACTGAAGTCTGACGATCCAGATCCTGGATAATTATTCTAGTTCCAAACAAAAGTTCATACGGACTGAAACCTTTTAGAGAATTTCTTGGCATGTTATTAAGACTACGTTGGACACTTATTAAATGTTTGACCCACCAATCACCCGAACCTAATACCCTTGCCGTTATAGATTGCTTTATGTCACGTTTTTTTCTTTCCACTACCGCATTTCCCTCAGGATGGAAGGGAGAAGAGTACCGCAATGCAATGCCCATGCTGGTCATGGCCTCTTTGTAAGCTCGAGAGCTAAACACAGGACCCTGGTCAGAATGTAGCATGCCAATTGCGTATGTGCCGATAAAGACTCGCAAATTTTTTATAACAGTTCTGGCGTCAGCCGAGCGCTGGGGCCACATCCAAATGAATCTCGTACAGGAATCCACTGCGACCATGATATATTTATAGTTACCATCCCTTTGTAAGGGACCACAGTGGTCCAGGTAAACACATGCTAATGGTTTATCTGAGATTAGAAGGGGCGTCTGTGCTGGTCGTTTTACTGTTGATACTTTTATTCTTTGGCATATTTCACATTCTAGAACATAGTTCTTAGTTTGTTTTCTCATGCCCGGCCACCAATATCTCTGTTTTAATAACGATGTTGTGGCGGAAATACCAGCATGTTCAGAAGCTAGCCCTTCGTGTGCCACTAGAATAAGTCCTAATCTGTGTTCCATGTTTGGAATTGGTCTATCCCCCACTCCAGGGATTCGAGCAAATGTAACATTATTCGTATCAGTTATGTAGGAGTACTTTACTGGAAAGCCTTTCGGCAGTGTTTTTCTATAATCTTTTACTGAAGCACTGACAGCTTGCATTATATCGCTGTCTATTTTCTTTTTTGACCGGGTGATAGCAGCTACGGAAGCCGTTTGGACAGCTGCCTTCGCTGCTTCATCAGCCAATAAATTCCCCGCAACGTGAACGCCATCACGTTGATGACTCGGTGTATGTATCACGTGAATCTTTTGTAGTTCTTTCTGTAAAAGAACTACTTGTTCCCAAAGCGTTTTATGCTTGATTGTGCCACCTTTTGCATCTTTGAAGCCGTTTTGAACCCAGTTCTGCAAGTATTCATTGTAAGATTGAACGCAGTAATATGAATCACACACTATTAGTGTGGGGAATTCGTGATCGGTATTTTCAAGCTCCATCTTAAATGCCAAAAGTTCAGCTCGCTGAGCTGTACAATCTTCTCGAGATTGGGTTTTAGTGATCAGTGGTCTAAATTTACCTTCGTGCCAACGACCTTTAACTATCGTGCACGCAGCACTATATGCTTGGTTACCCTCAACTGCAGGTTGTGTTTATCCGTCTGTATGTATTATACAGCCGTAATGTTCCAGAGGCAGGATTTCGGTCGGCAGAGGACATTCGTATTCATATTGGAGAAATTCTTGTGTTTTTAAATTAGGATCAAATTCGTATACTACGTCTGTTGCAGCAAGGGAATTAACCCATTGGATCAATCTCGGATGTACAGCTTTAGCATTCGGAATGCTTGCCCTTGTTACTGCTTCTAGGGCAGGTACTGGTGTAACGATTATTATACGTTTACCTTGTGCGAGGGCTCTTTCTTTTGCTACAGCAGTTTGAACCGCTGTCAGAATTTTTTCTGTAGAACTGAATTTCATTTCAGCTTGAGTGTACAAATGTGATTTGTAAGCTATAGGTACCGTTTCTCCCTCATTAGAGGTCAGGTATGTGAATCTGTATCTTCCTGGGATGACTTGGATTACAAGGTTGCGTACATTTTCGCGTCTTTGCAATTTTGTTTTAGCTAACATGTCTGTTTGTAATGATCTTAAAATTTCTGTGTGTTTCTGAGTCCAATTTATTGGTTTGAAATCAGATTTTATTAATTCATAGAGAGGTTTAACCCTCTCTGCATAATTCAAAATGTATGTTCTACCGAAATTCAGGAAGCCTAGTATCGATTGTAAATTTTTCAGCGTTTTTGGTGCTTGGAGTACTGCGCACTTCTCTAGGAAGTTGTCTGCCAGGCTTTTGCCTTCACTTGATAATTCATATCCTAAAAATAGGACTGTTAGATGGGCAATTCTTGACTTTTTAAAGTTGAATTTGTAACCCTCTGATGCGAACCCAAGTATTATGGTGTTCACTCTCTTTAAGTGAGTCTCCAGGTCATTGTCTGTAAGACAGATGTCATCGACATATGATAATGCCTCTTCATCATATATTTGTAGTAATTCTGTTACCCTTGCTGAGAATAATCCTGGGCTATCCTTGAATCCCTGTGGGAGTCTGCAAAATTGTTTTGGCGACCCCATTATTGAGAAAGCGGTCAAATACCTGCTTTCAGGTGCAATGTTTTGACAGAAGAATCCATTAGAGATATCTAATGTCGTTTTATATTTTTTGCGCACAATGTTGTTCATTAGTGTTGCACTGTGAGAGTTTTGTACTGCAAAAGTTTTGCAGCAAGAGTTTAAATGTCTGTAGTCCAAAACTTGGCGATATGAATCGTTTGGCTTGGAGACAGGAAACAAAGGATTTTTTATTTGTGAGGTGCATGTTTCAATCATCCCTTGATATTCAAGTTGATCTAAGATTTCCCTGACTTGCTTTTTAGCTTCTTGTTTAACTGGGTATTGCCTTTGTGCAGTAGGTTGATTTCTTTAACTGGATTTTGTGGTGAGGTGAGTCCTCATCCCAGCCTACATGATTTTTGTATTATGCAGGGGCTTAGGCCTTTGCCCATTTTCTTGCCAATGTGTATTTTTATGAATTGGGATATGATTTGTGAAATGAAATGAAATGAAAAGTAGATTTATAACAGCGCGGTTGCTGCCCGGAAGCGTCCAAGCGCTAGGAACCAGAAAAAAAGAGGTAGCGAGCCGAGATAGGAGGCTAAATTTTACTGAGGGGAGTTAAACAGATGCGTTTTTAATTGTTTACGAAAAGAGGAGAGGTTGGGGTTGGATCGGAGGTTAAAGGGAGAGAGTTTCAGGATTTGGCGGCATTGTAGGCAAACGTCCTTCCACCAGACCTTGCCTTTTTTATTCTCGGGGCTGTAGCCATGAAAGCCTGGCTAGATCGGAGATCTCTACTTGGTCGATACTGGTTTACTAGACCGCAAATAATCAAAGGCCCTGTGTCCCAAAAAGCCTGGTGGGCGATACACATGGCCTTGAAGGTGACTCTCTGACGCACTGGCAACCAATGCAGGCTAGTCAGTCCAGCTTTGACTGACAGTCTGCGTGGACGCTGTAGCAGTGTGCGGGCGGCACAGTTCTGTACTATCTGCAGGCTATGAAGGGTGTACTCCGGGGCACCAAGATAGAGGACATTGTTGGAGTCTAGGCGTGACTGTATCAGGCCCTGTATGGCTACCTGCTTTGCCACCATGGGTAGAAGAGGGAGGACTTTCTTTAACATCCTAAGCAGGTAGCCGAAAGCTTTGTGGCCTGGGTGTTGAATGAAAGGCTCCTGTCCAGCCACACCCCAAGGCTTTTGATGTTGTCCTTCGGTACCGGGGGGGTGCCTAGACAGGTGGGCCACAGTGAATTGAAGAAAGTGGGATTCGAGGGGCCCAGGAGCATCAGCTCCGTTTTATCTCCATTGAGTTTGAGGGATGACGAAGGCCTTTACCTCCTCCAAGCATTTTGTTAGCCCACCTGATAATGGCCGATCAGCCTCCTGCGCCAGTGAGACCACCAGCTGGGTGTCGTCCGATAAAGATATGATCTTAACCCCAAATGGACGAACTACCTCAGCCAGTGGTCTCATATAGATGTTAAAAAGCGCAGGGCTTAAGGAGGAGCCCTGAGGGACTCCACACTTCAGGGGCATACTAGTGGACAGGCATAATCATTTCTTCGCCATGTGGGCACTCCCTGACAAACTCTGGTGGCCAGTCTTTCTCTGCTAGAAGGATATCATAGCCTTTAGATAGATTCTCCCAAAAGAGACCTTTTATTTTCCTAGTTTTATCTCCCTCTATACGTAATGGTATTTCATATAGTTTATCGGGCACGCTAACTCGCGTGTCTGCAGTTTCCACCTGAATGTATTCATTCGTGTCCACTGTCTCCAGATGATTCATCAGGATCTTGCGAGCTATGGTCACTTCTGCTGCGCTGTCTAGCATTGTCTGGGCCCACTCTCCGTTTTTCAGTTGTGTCCTCCGAATCCTCGGCATGTTTAATTTTAATACTTGCTACCTTCTTTCTGGGAAATTGTGATTTTTTACTTTGATGAGCAGGTTCTTTGTCTTTGGACTTGACGTGCTGTTCCTTGTGTTCTGACCGTCCTCTTCTTTCCGATTTCTGTGAGGAAGATCGAGAAGGATTGAGTGAGAAGGATCGAGAGGGACGTGTATCAATATCTTGATATCTATCAGGTTTTCAATTTATCCCTATCTCTGAGATTATATCTCTTTTCAGAGGGTTCCCTTTGGGGAGACTTGCCTCCTCGGCCAGATCTTTCTCTCAGTTGAGGAGACCTTCCTCTGGACTGGAATTGTTTTTCCTTGGGAGTGGTTTGTTTATTAACATCCCAACTCTTTTTCGGAGTAATTAGGTTATTTTTAATAAATGTTTTTTCAGGATTTTCAGTTATTTGGGGTTTTACCGGTTTCCCACCCAAACTGTCTCTTCCTAGCTCTTTATAGGATTTTTCTATGATTTTTAGCAAGTTCAAATGGTTGGTCTGTTATATCTGTCTCCTTCAATTTCTGACGGATTGCACCATATGCTGCTTCTCCTTTTATGTTGGCTAATAATATAGCCGAGACCTGTTTAAAGTCTTTTAGTAATTTCATACCCAGTGTTAAAGCTGGTTCTGGACCGTATTCATTTTGAATCTGTCTTAGGACATCTGGTATAACCGCCATAGACGGAACACCAGGTGTTTTTGTGTAGATAGAAGCAAAGACTGTTCCCCAAGTGTCACAGTCCTCTACATGTGGTGCGAACCCCACTGGGAGGCAGATAGTCAGATTTCTGTGTTTTTCGTGTGGGGTAGTGTCAGGAAATACTGCCTCTATCTGGGTGATTTTTTGAGCTAACCAGAATGGAATTTGTTCCCGTTTTGTGGGTGTTTTACTAAGACACGATTGTATGTTCTGTGGTGTAATCTTGTTTGTGTTCCCCCCCTGATGAGGGGTGTTTTGTGGAAGTTTAATTGCAGGTTGGACTGTTGAAGTCCGCATGACATATTGGACCAATTGTCTATGTATTTTAATTAGTTGTTTTAACTGAGCTAAAAGTTCTATGGCTGACATTGCTTCAATGTCTGGGTGTGGTGAGTAGCTGGCTAGAACCGGCCACGTGGCTCCTGGTCTACCTAGTGGACCGAGCCTGGTGATGTGATTTTTATGTTTTAGGGCGCCTTTAAATAAGAGCAGGTGCTCTTGGTATGTTAGTGGAATTTCAACTTCCTCGAAAGGAGAGTATTCCTCTGGAGCTTACGCTATTTTGTAGTAGTGGAACTCATGTGTTACAGAATGTGCTACTGGAAAGTTTATCCAGGTATAGAATACTTCTGTCTGCCGAAACTCATGTGCCTCTACCACAAATACGACTGTACCACCTCTTGATGTTAATCCATTTTCTATATGTTTTATAGTTATGGTTTTCCTTATATTGACCGGGATGAGTATTGCATCCGGGTCGTTCCCTTGGACAAGTGTGTCGTCTGCTATGAGTTGAGCTGCTAGTCTAATTCTTTCCCTTTCTTCTTCACTTTCTGACATTTTTATTGACTGAAAGTTTTTGTTGCAGATCAAGTTTCAAGGAGACAAAGATTAGGTGCACAATATTTTGGAACACTGTATCCTTTAACGTTGACTAAACCAAAAACTAATACATAGGATTCTCATCCTACTAAGTTCCAGCGGATATTAGCCTTTCACCCACTCCAGACGTCTATTGGAGTTTTTTACGGGAAAAAGGGGTCTGTGTGAAAAGCACGACTGAGTTACTCTAGTGTCTTGCGTTAGATTATCGCCTTAGCAAACGCTGGGAGCCATGTAGTGTAGTTCCTATATTCCCAATAGATTCTGCACATTGGAATAACATAAACAGCAGTGTAGACGTAGGACTGAGGTCATCTAGGTCTCTACTGACTATGTTAGACTTAATTAGTTTTGCCAGCTAGCTCAGAGGTCACTAGAAACTTTCTTGAATGTTTAGGAAAGGGTTACCCGTCCTGATTTAGACAAGAAGGGATTAGCTTCTGACAACCATATAACATGACAACTTTGCTCCCCCAGAATAAAGAGTGTATCTCCAGAGTCGTCTGAAAACAATAGACAACTATTTCACTCAGTCAGTCGTGCATGCTTAGTTCCACCAGATTGCAGAGAAATAGAGAGACAGGCGTTTTCAATAAAAGATGTTATTTTATTGAGCAGTCTTCTTTCTCATGCAAGAGAAATGAATTGCCACTATTGCAATACTTATCATAAAGTAAAGTGCGTACAGTAAAAGTAGTATTATGAAATAATACTGTAAAAGCATTGATATGGTTTCTTAGCCATATGATAATTTAAAATGGATAAAATATATACATACATAAAAACATTGACTAACGAACTCAAATGGTGTTTCTAGATACGCCTACCCCAGTGTACCTGACCTAAGCCTAATACGTGGGAAGGAGTAAGTAAGTTTGCAGTTTTAAGTTAAGTTTTGCCAAGCATCGGAATCAAGAATTCTCTCTAAGGTTTTAATCAGCTCCGTACCTTGGTTATAGAATGAAAGAGGTCTTGTATCTCGCTTCTCAGGACTCGATCTCCCAGCAACCCCGCGGGGGTAACTTGGGAACACCGGAGCTGGATTTTCTCGGCATGAGAAAAGGCAGCTTCTCCAGCGCGTCAAAGGGGAGGGGCAGCTTCCTCTGGCTCTCGCATCAGCTGGGCTTCGGATAAGTAGTTAGCCGCTCTGCTCCAAACCACCGTGTGTTTGCTTAAGGCAACGTTGGTATAATTATACCTGAAAGGTGCCGGGTTTGACGTAAGGTCTGACATAAGACGTCACTAAGAACTAACAGTTCTTTCTGGACTCCAGGAGTTCTTGTGCAAATCAAAACAAAAGCAGGGGGAATTCCCGGGCTGCTGGAGGCTTGGTTTGTTTAAAGAACGTGTTTTGCTTTCTAGGAGTCTATGGGAGTAGCCTTGCCGTTCTTTGGACTGCATGGGCTATTACTAAATATGGATATGATTCCTATGCCTTTATAAGGATACTATTTATTATAATCACATAAGGGCATGAATCGGGAATATCGAATTAGGGTCCTAGATCGAAATACAACAAATGCTCTGCCACCCAGATCAAGATGCGTTCGACAGTCTCTGCTGACGGACATACTTTCCTATGATCTTTAGCACAACTTTTAATGTGAGGCTGACAATTACTTTCTGTTTCAGAAAAAAGACAACCTAAATGAAACCTTTAAATTAGGAGGTTGTTGGGCTTGTGGAATCTTTATCTTGCCAAACTCAGAAGTTGTCAATAACAAGTTATTGAAATGCAACCCTCTTTGTGTTCATGATAATGAGAGGAGACTGGCACAATATGATTTAGGAAAGTAGTGTTTTTGTCCCCCGAACCACACCACCATAATGATCATAAAGTGAAGTCATGACCCTGTCATGTTTTTCAATAACTACGCATTGACTAACTCAAATGTTCATGGCTTGGGCCCAACACACGCCGGCCTATTTTCCTATCGGTAGGTGGCATTGAAAATAATGTGGGTGCTGTGAAAAGAACATTTGGAGACTACAAAATCAAAATGGAGAATAGGAACATGATTGTGCACAAACTCGTTCCCAGAACTACCACACAAGTATGCCACATTCACTGGTCTGTTGGTTCTGCTGCACGTGAGTAACAGAGAGCTGATACATTAGTGACCCCCCCGGAGATGTGGAATGATGTCACGCCACATTTTAAAATGAGAGACACTCTGAAAGGTTTCAATTACCCAGATAACCTACATTTCGTTCAGACATTCGTTAAATTAGTCTTGAAATCAGTTTGATTTGTTTTCGCAACATTGGCCTTCGAACCAAATACAGACAGTTAAGAAGTGAAAAGCAAATGACGTTTAGGCTGAGTGAGTTTTCCTCTGAGCAAAGTACAGGGCACAGGCAAGTTAATTGCCTCTGACAGTGCTTGTTTTTGTATCCGACTGAGGTAAAGAATCAAAGTCTATATTTATCCCATTGAAATATTGCTCATAATTTATAATGTATCATGCTACAGGTTCACAACAGCTCCTCTAAGCGTGGTCAGTGTAATGAAGTATGCAGTTGTGGAGCCCAGTGAGGTGACAGTGTCGGGGTTAAAAAAATGTAGCGTGTCTTTGTACAGCATATTTTAGTGAGCAGGGAGAAGGGTGCATCTCACTTCAGCAAAGACACTTCTTTCTGCTGCATGCGCCAGTTGTAGCTGAAAACTAGCTGGGACTGGCAAAATACATTGATGCTAAAACTGTGTGCCTTTTTTCACAAATATTCTATTTTAACAAACTATGATCGAATTCGTTGTTAGAGTAAGATATACATTTAATCTTAATAAGTATTTTTGCCATTGAAAATGTTGTCAGTTGTATCACGATATTAACGCTATCTCCGACATACAGCATGCTATTAGCGATGTCTGTGTAGCTTACACCATGCAAGCAGTGCACCTGCCCCACTGTCCGATGTGCAACATGAATTTTATCACCTGCCTCAGATCCACTGTATTGCAGTAAGCTCTGTTGTCTGCCCCTGAGCGATCTTATACGTGAGTAAAAAGCACTGGCAGAACACCTTTTAGTCGCTGAGCCCGGAGCGAAATTAATAGCCCCTGTTAGAAATGGGATCTGTGGTTGGATAAGTCTTGTGCCAAAGCCAGGCAGAGACCACCACTCTAGTCAGGGCAAGGGAGTTACACGCCAAAGATAACCCCTGCTCACCCCCTTGGTAGCTTGGCAAGAGCAGTCCGGCTTATCCCGGAGGCAATGTGTAAAGCATTTGCGCAACACACACAGCAACAACATGCTAGGTACACCACAAAAGGAACTCCACACATGGTTGTATCATAAATAGCCTTTGTATTATCATAAAACACATTAGAATAGTAATCACACACTATGCACTGTGCCAACTGGCACTGGGCAATATTTACAGGGGATTATATACACATGACAGGGCCACTTGAACCACTGTCAGAACCATCACTTAGAAAAGATAGTAAATGTAGAACATATAATAAACATAGAACACAACCAGTAATTACTGGCAAACACTGTACTCCGCATCATCCTGTAACACACCATATTATGCACAGTATCACATTTAGGCGTGGAATATATTCTACGCCAACCTCATAAGCCTAAACATATTAGACCATAACCTCCTAAGCATAACTCACATTAGGAAATAATCTCACTAGCATAAACCACAGTATGCAAATAACCTCATACCTAAACCACAGTAGAGAATAACTCAAACATAAACCCATTATGCAAAACCTCATAATCATAAAACCATATTAGAGGCATAAATCACGGTGCGTAAAACAGTACATGAATTACATTTCCTGTGCACCTATATAAATCACGTTAACTCATAACCTCCTAATAAAAACCATCATAGAGGCATAAATCACATTAGGGTCTGGAGCCCTATTAACCTAACAGTCCCCCTGGCCAACTGGCCTTCTCAAAGGGGCTCAAATGCCCTATGTCCAATGTGTCAGGGCGCGCTGCCAAGGCAGTGGAATCCATGTGCGCAATTGCGCTGGGGCAAAGGAGTGCATCTCACTCCTAACTCAATCAAAATGCCCCCAAAGAATGAATGGCCTAAACGTAGCAGCTGGCAACTCTGACTATCAAATGAGGCCTGGCACCACTGTGCAAAACAGTTATTCAAAATCGTTGCGCTGTCCACGTTGGTGCGGTGCAAAGTACCGGGGCCTGGCATCACTGTGCCTCCTGGGCCCCCACTGGGGCTCCCTCCTAATACAATTGGCCCCCCAACGTTGGAGTGGCCCGCAATGGCCGGACTGCTCAGGCACCAACAATGTGCTTCGAATTCCGCCACCTCACTGGGGGGGAAAGCACGGGCATCTCTGGGCTCTTTAAACCAATGTGTCCCCCTCGTTGGAATGTCCAGCAACGGCGCGTCCGCTCAAGAAAGGATGCGGGCACTCACTGTGCCCTCTTGAGTCCCCTCTAGGACTGTAGCTGAATGCGGCCATGCACCCCGCCCAGCCCTCACTCACCGGATTCTGTCGGGGAAGCTCGCCTCGGCGCCGGTCCTCCTGGCGCTTCTCTCTTGGCTCGGCCAGCACAACGCGTGGCTCTCCTCGATCACGGGAGCCCTGCGCTGCTATCGGCGGCCTCCGCTGCCACTTCTGCTCTTCACCCGGGCCCCCTCTTGGGACCAGGGTATTGGAATGCAGCACTTCCTCTACGGCGCTGGGGCTCCCAACAGGTCACGGGAGGCCGCTCGGATCTAGAACTCCCACTTCGCCTGCGGCTTCCGGGATAGATGCAGTCGGCTCCGCCTCCAGTCAGGCACTTTGCCTGACTTCCGGGCCGGTCGTACTGCTTTCCCCGGGTCGCAGCAGTGATTCTTGAGTAGAACGCGGGGTGGGCTCCCGCGTAGGCAAAGAACACGGGGTGGGCACCCGCAGTTAAAAATAAAGATAAAGCGGCCATGTGGGGTGGGCACCCACGATTTTAAATATAAAAATAAGTGGATAAAAATAAACGGGTGGGCTCCCGCTCGATCACAGAGCACGGGGTAATCCCTACACCGGGGAGGGGATTCCCTCTCACTGAAGGGCAGCTCAGCGCTGCGGAGCCCTTGTGCTCCTTTTCTGGGGGAAATCAATTCATTAAAGCACTGTGCTGCCAGGGTGCTAAAGGCAGAACAAGGTCCTCAAGTCCCTAGCAAAGCAGAAGGGTCCCAAAAAGTCCTCAGAGATGAAGGGGCAATGCAGGGCCCAGGTAAGCAAGCCCTCATGGTAGCCCCCCCCTGGGCCCTAGCAGCATCACTCCTCGACTGGAATCAAGACTGAACAACATCCTGGGGTCACAGCCCCTATATTTATATCACACAATCTTTGTCTTCAGTGAAGGGCTTGGGGAACCAGATGCAACTGGTTCAGGGGGATTTGGAGCACTTTGTGTTTCAAGCTCCTCTTCCCGTTTGTCGGTTGGGGGCTAGGTGATCAGACACGGATCTATGATGTTACAACGCGTTATTTTACAACGCAGGCTGTAACATCGCAACTTTTACAACGCAGGTTCCATTACATCGGATGCCATTACAACGCAGGACATTACATAGCAGATGCTATTACAACGCATTCCATTACATCGTAAGTATAGGTAAGTATAACTTTTTAAAAAAAATTTAATTAAGTTAATTTAATTAATTTAATTTAACTAATATAATTAAATTAATTTTTAAATTGTAATTAATTTAATTTATTTAAATAAGTTTAATTTAATTTAAAATTGGAATTAATGTAATTTAATTAATTTAATATCATTTTATTAATTTAATTTAATAAATTTTATAATAGTAATTATTTTAATTTAATTTATTTTAATCAATATAATTGAATTAATCTTAAAATTGTAATTAATATGATTTAATAAATGTAATTAATTTAATTAATTTAATTTAATTAAAGTCGTACTTTAAAAAAAATAAACCCTAAAAATACCCCTGTACCCCAAAACCCAAACCCAGCCCTAAAACCTAAAAATACCCCTGTACCCCAAAACCCAAACCCAGCCCTAAAACCTAAAAATACCCCTGTACCCCAAAACCCAAACCCAGCCCTAAAACCTAAAAATACCCCTGTACCCCAAAACCCAAACCCAGCCCTAAAACCTAAAATACCCCTGTAACCCAAACCCAGCCCTAAAACCTATAAATACCCCTGTACCCCAAAACCCAAACCCAGCCCTAAAACCTAAAAATACCCCTGTACACCAAAACCCAGCCCTAAAACCTAAAAATACCCCTGTACCCCAAAACCCAAACCCAGCCCTAAAACCTAAAAATACCCCTGTACCCCAAAACCTAAACCCAGCCCTAAAACCTAAAAAACCCAAACACCCCAAAACATATACCTCAGTACCCCAAAACATATACTCCTATACTCATACTTATTTTAAAAATTAGTTAAATTAATATATTTAATTTATAATATTAAAAAACATAAATAAATATATTTATTTATAATTAATATTAATAAAATTAATTAAATAATATTAAATAAAATAAAAAAAGTTATATACTTACCAATACTTACGATGTAATGGTATGCGTTGTAATAGCATCTGCTATGTAATGTCCTGCGTTGTAATAGCATCCGATGTAATGGAACCATCGTTGTAAAAGCTGCGTTGTAACAGCATTACGATGTAAAAGTTGCGATGTAACAGTAACATACCATCAGACACACCACAGGGGGTGGAGCCAGCATTCACTAAGGCAGGCACCATCCTATTCAGTCAGGGGATTGCCCCTCCCACTACTCTCTTCCAAGATATCCTATTGAGCCCAGCGCTGACTCATCCTGCCCCTCCTGGGGCCACACACCCCTCCCAGCTCCTGTCAC
Source organism: Lissotriton vulgaris (assembly GCF_964263255.1). Taxonomy (NCBI): domain Eukaryota; kingdom Metazoa; phylum Chordata; class Amphibia; order Caudata; family Salamandridae; genus Lissotriton; species Lissotriton vulgaris. Next base: position 703,839,525 of record NC_141685.1, on the reverse strand, counting down.
TCTCAAGCCAGACATGCAATTCACATCAGGCAGGCAGACACATAGCACACAGAAATGCCAACTTCTAAAAGTGGCATTTCTAAAATAACCACAATAAATCTGCGCACACCATTGCACAGCATTTATTCACTCAATTTCATACATACCAGACTTGACCACACTGCTCCTCTCATAACAGGAATTACTACTGACACATACTGATCAGGGAATCCCCAATGCATTCCTATGGGAGGGCAGGCCAACCTTATAAATGTAACACAGGAAGCGCATGCACTTTTCACTGGACCACAGTGCTAAAGTGGCCAGAGGCCTAAAACCACCAATACCATGTCAGGGAAAAGGCAAAAAATTTAGGGGTGAACCTGCCAAAAAGGGCCAAGTCCAACAGCCCCCAACTTCATGAATACATCACGTTCAAAATTCAAGAGACCTCAGACTTCTCCCCTGTTTTCAAGAGTACTCCAACACCTGCCGATTTGGGGGCAATTAATCATTTTGATATATGGTTTAAAATTGACTACTTCCTGGATACCGGTTTATTTTGACAAGAATAACAAAGCAATTTGCCAGCGGCCATCTCCTTGAAGTATTATTAGCACATCCTTCACCTCAAAGTTTTTCACCCACCCCTCTTAAACTCTGATTTAGGGGCCTCAGGCCCTCTCTTTCATGCGACCCCTTTGATTCAATTCAAATCCTCTGATTCCTGCCATGTCTGCACATTCCCCCTTCCCTTTAACCACTCTCCGGCTGCTGCAATGTTATGTCCCTGGCATGCTATTTCTGCTCCACGAGAAGTTGACTTGAACTTCATTAGACTTCTCTGCTTGCGTAACAAAACTCCCCTTGCGTAACTTCATTTTGCCCTAACGCTTGCCAATCGAGCAAGTAAATGCAATATAAGAAGAGCTAGGGGTGAGTGGCGCGCCTGTAAACTCAGCTCCGGCAGATGATAGTGGAGTTTTCCGATTAACTTCTCATTCCAAGTGGAGCCCAGATTGCACAAAACTCCGCCAGCGGAGCAGAGTTTACCGCCCATCCCTATTAACAGGCCCTGGGTACATGCAGTACAACTTTACTAGGGACTTATAAGTAAGTGAAATATGCCAATTGGGTGTGAGCCAATTTATCATGTTTAGAGTGCACACGCACTTTAGCACCGGTTAGCAGCACACGAGTCCAGGTCCAACATTAATGAAGTATACACCCCTCTACAGATATATACTGAAAAAAAACAAAAGGTTACAAGGACATTATAGTAGGGAAATGGAATGAAAAAAAACCCTTAAAAATTCACTAAAGAAAGCAAAGGTTGTAGGGACGTTGTAGTTATGCTCTGGTTTCACTTGTACACAGCTAATGAAATTCAGCATACTTGTGCCCCGCAATGCACTGCTTTTGACCTCACATATTACATACCTCATGACATGGTTAGTGGCATCACTGATGACATCTGAAATGACATCACTGATGTCATCATCCAGGGACTGTGAGTGTTTCAAAACTATCCCCTCCCTCCTGCCTCGTCTGGTCCTTTGTTGTGCCCCTGCTCCCTTTCTCCTGCCCTTCATGGTCCGTTATGCTGAACTGTCCCTTTCTGTCCGGTATGGTCAACTTGCTGCCCTTGCCTCTTTCCCTCTGCTCTCTGTTGTCAATGTGCATGGCACGACCCCTCCCTATTGCTTTATATAGTCTGTTGTGCTGCACTGCCATCCCACTTGCTCTTTGTGGTGTATTGTGCTGCTACAACCCATGATGCCTGCTCTGTAAGGTCAGTTTGGTACCCCTGCCTGCCTTCCTTCTGTCCTCTCTTATCTGAGTCCAAGTCCCTACCCTATTCCTCCTCCCCCGTGATCCAATGTACCTTATCTGCCAACATTTTGAACTTGGTAAGAGGGAGATTTTGATAAAGAAAACCTGGGTAATTGAGTTTCTCATTGACTCACCTTGAAAAAGAGGAGCTTTTTGGCAGGTGACAGATAATATAAAGCCCTTTTGGGATTATAAACATCAGGAGTCTCCTGCCTGATTCGGCTCTGTCGGCATGTATAGTTGTACTGCTGCTGCCCCTTCCTTCTGCCCTCAATGTTCTTTCATGTTGCCACAGCCTCTTTTGCCTGTACTTCATGGTTGGTTTGCTGCCCTTGCCCCGCTTTTCTCTGCCCTCTATGGTCCGTTGTGCTGCCACTGCCTCTCCCGCCTGCCCAGCGTAGTTAGCTCGTTGCTTCTGCACCCTCCTCCATGAGAGGATCTTATCCTCATAGAAATTATGGTTAGTGCTCTACACAACTAAAATGAGAACATATTTTCTGAGTTTTCAAATAGCGACAACGCACTATTAAATAATTTGCTATCTTTGTTTTTTCATATAGTTGATCACTTTAATTTTGGTTACAGTTAAGGGAGAGGATGTGGCGTTCCAGCCAGAGCTACAGACTTTGCAACTGGGGAACCAGGGTCGAGTTTCGGCGTCAGCTCGACATCCAGAGACTGGGCGGAAAGGTTTTTGCAAGGAAATCAACAATTGGCCTGCCACATCATTACGTAGTTCTCGAGTACAATCTTCATACTTTAAACATTTAACATCACACATCTTTTGATGATGTGGAAAGGCAGGGTAATAGACACATGTAGATTTTGTCTTGATACGCCTAATAATTGTAAAAGAGACGCTTAACTGGGTATATACTCTACCTGCTCAGTCCAAGGCTCTGACATCCGATACCCTTTTGCAGGAAACCAGGCACAACAAGAAAGTGAGCTTCGCCGGCAATTGCTTACGTGTAAGGACTTCATTTACTGGCCAATTTCTCAAAAACCAAAGCACAATTTTTACATCCCATATCGTGGAATATTTGGTTTGCGGAGGCCGCACAAGCCTGATACCTCTCAAAGATTACAAACCAGGGGGAGTTCCCCAACGGGTTTACTTTCAGATGAATATCGCCCGCCTATACCGCTGGAGTGAAATTATTAACTGTCCTATATGCCAAACCCGGACTTCCCGCTTCCAACAGGAAATTAACAATCATATGGGTACCGGATCCCATGGGATCCACCTCCCGTTCAACGCACCAACAAACCCATCTATGCCAAGCTGATTCATAGTGCTTGTGCGTAGAGGGAGCCCAAGATTGAGACAAGATCACTGCGTCCTGCGAAACTCTCAGCACCTGCCACCGTCGCCGAAAAGTCTCCAGGCCATGAGTGACAACTGCCCTTGTGTCACAAGCGGGTGTGGGAATCTCAAAGGATCCAGAAGAAGATCCAGACATGATATTAGATGCACACGAGGAACGCACAACAGGATATGTGTCATTGGAAACCATGACTGTGCCTTCCAATATGGTGTGATTAGCACAATAGCTGACCGTTGCCGACAAACCTGTGCCAACACTCGTAGAATCATGGCAAAGGGGGGGAATGCACAAAGTTGGTCTGTCAACCAAGATTGAAGGAAGGCATCTGAACTGAGAGCTTGAGGATCTCCCAACTGTGAAAGAGGGGCAATTGATTGTTCAGTCAGGATGCAAATTGGTCAATTCTGCATGGTCCCCATTTCAATACCAGCTGTCGAAACACCCTGGGATGCAGTCTCTAGTCGCTGGAATCCCGGAGAAAACGAGAGTTCCTGCCCACTACTACATTGGAGCTGCCCAAAATATAGTCCGCTGTCACAGAAATGTGGTGTTGAAGGCAATAATGCCAGGCATCCTTGACTATCTTCGCCAAGAGTTGATACCTAGTGTCTCCCAAGCGATTGATTTAACGCACCGCGGATGCATTGTCCATCCTCAACAGGATGCAACAACTCGTCTTCTGGGGTGACAATGTCAGAATAGCAAAAAAACCTGCTAAGAGGTGCAGACAATTGATGTGTAATTGAAGTTCCTCCGGGGACCATCTGCCCTCGTCTCCACCGAGCCCCACAGCCCCATTGTCTGGCATCAGACTCCATCACAGTTTCTGGGATCATTGCAAAAATGGCCTGTCATTCAGTGAATCCTTGTGATCCAACCACCAGGAAATTTCCATTCTGGTCTTCCTGGAGAGCATGATCTGTTCTGAATATGGCTGACCGCAGCGGAGATGTAATCTCTTCAACCGCTGCTGGGCACGAAAATGAAGTGGGCCCGGCAATATCGCACAAGGCGAGCCAGAACCCTCCAGGATATAGTCGGAGAGGAAAGTGCTCTCCTCAACTCTTTCTTGATTGAAATGCATTTCCTCAAGGGAAACAACAGTTGCTTCAACAGTGAGTCTACCTGGAACCCCAGAAATTCCATTGCTTGAGATGGTAGTATGATCAACTTGTCCTAGTTGATGACAAATCCCAGATAGGGACTGCTAAATACGTGTCCTTGAGATCGATGCTCACCATCCAGTCTCCCTCCAGTAACAGATCACTGAAGTGTATGCCCTCCATTTTCAAGTGGCAATACACTATCCACATTGAATTCTTTCAGATTTAAAATCAAACAAATTCCATGATCCTTCTTTGGAACTAAAAAGATGGTGCTGGTAAAGCAGTAAGGTTGCGGGTGTGCCTTCGCTATTGCCCCTTTCTTCTATAGCAATGCGACCTCTTCGTCTATGAAATTGCTTTCTGTTGGGGGGAAAAAGGAGAGAGTATGGTTCATGACTCTGGTACGGGGAGGAATAGCACTCTAGATAAAAGCCCTGACTGTCTGGAGGACCCAAGGGTCGTGGGTAAGCATCACTCAATTGCATAGAAATAACTGTATACGTCCTTCCACCAAAATCTCCGGAGATGGAAAAATGCTTACCTGGATAGGAGGCGTAGCCAGAGTTGTCTCCTCTGTATCCTCCAAGTTGCGCTCTACCCCTGCCACCCCTGTTGCGGATGGGGTAGAAATTGGAGAGCGAGGCACTGCCACGTCCTTTTGGCACATATTTTCTCAAGGCATGGGGGTTAAGTTTGCCAGGCGCTCTGACCAATAGCGTCCTGCCCTGCCAAAAAGACCATTGTGGAAAGCCTACTTCAGGGAAGTTTGGGACTTCTCAAGCACTGAGAAAGGGGATAAGTATTTGCCCAGGTCTTTGACAAATTTATCCACCAAAAAGAGGACATTAGCAAAGGATTATGCTTTGTTGGCGGCTAAATCTATCAGCTCAGTGTCTATCCTCATTAAAAACCACTTGGGACACTTCGCAGAGAGAGCACAAAAGACATAGGGCTCTTTACGCCCATTCCAAAATTTCTATTGGAACCAGGCGGGAATTGGAATCCTTTGCTCTGACCACCAAATCTAGAATTTTGGTGAGGGCTCCTGGTGCATCCAATGCCTTGTCTTGGCACCCCTTCCAGGCCATATACCTTTCTTTGGATCTTTAGCAATTTTTTCCAAGAAAGTGGCCATGTTTGGGTCTATCCCGGGAGTTTCTTTACAGAGAAGTGAGGGGCAAGGGCATTCCGATCTTAAAGTATTGCGCACTTCATGTTCAAAGCCCTATCTGTTACGTTATGTAATCAGATTTGTAAAGGGCATCACTGCCCCAGCAACAGTGCGTCCCAGCACTAAAAACTGCAGCAAAAGACAGAAGGCTGGAGATTCTGGGGGGAATCAGGGGAAAAGCCAGGTCTTAACTGCCTTCCTAAACACCCCAAGATCTTGTAGGCTCCTGATGGTACTAGGGAGAGCATTCCAGAGAGACGCAGCTAGAACACAGAAAGAGAGTACTCCCGCCTGTGATCTTTTAAAATGGGTGTACCATAAGTTGGTGTGATGAGCGGAGGTCACGTTCAGGTTTATAGGGAGTGAGAAGGTTGGTTAGAATAGAGGGGGCCTGGGCATGAAAAATTCTGTGAGCAATGCACAGAGATTTAAACTTGACTCTTTTTTTTTTTTTTTTTTCTACCGGGAGTCATTGTAATTTCGGTAGGTGCTTAGATGTAGAGCAAGAACGTGGGAGCGCAAATATGGCACAGGCTGCAGCATTTTGCACCCTCTGCAATCTAGAAATGCTGTCCTTGTTTGCACCTATCTATAAAGAGTTGCAACAATCCTGTCTAGAGAGGATAATGGACTGGACGATAACTTGGTGAGTCTGAAGGTCAAGAAGTCTCGGGCTGCGTAGGAGACCAAAACAGCTGCCTGTCACTAGTTTTGTCTGGGCTTAAAAGGTAAGTGTGTTGTCCAGCCACACACCCAGATTTTTTACAGTGTCTTTAGGGGTTGGAGAAATTCCCAGGGCCCGAGGCCACCATTAGGTGTCTTTGCCCACCAGTAGGGTCTCAGATTTACTGGCGTTAAGCTGCAAGCAGTTGTATCTCATATTGTCCTGCACGTAGTATGAAACCTCTGTGCAGGCGACCCACTCTGTAGACCTAGGATGGATCATACTCTTTGGATCAAAGCAAAGGTTCTTATTCGCTGGGGCTTCAGGCACTACGTGGTCGGTTTTGCTCTTACGCTTGGTAGGACGAGGCGTCTCCAGTTCCTCCTCACAGGATGAGGTGCTGGATGAGGGGGATGTTACGTCCGCCGTCACAGGAGTGGAAATGGTGGGATTCTTTAAAGCATCTTGCCCAAAGGCACTGCCGAACTCCTGGTCCCAAAGGACTGCTGATGCCATCTGTGATAGCACCTCAGCAGAAGAAGAGTTCTTGGAGGCCACCTCCCGGGCAATGCCCGGCTCGCTTGACTTCAACTCGCTGATTGAGGAATCCCCTAAGAGTCCTCCCAATATTTGTTTCCTTTAGTTTTTCCAAGGTCGGATAAAAGGCTGTAAAGCCTTGATCAATGCCTGATTCACTGATTCCTGCACGTTTGAATCTAGGGCCTCACCAAGCTACTCTTCTATATGGTGCTCTTAAGGTATCTCTACGTGTTCTTTGTAATCATTATAGGTATCATCCCCCTCGGCGAAGTACGCCATCATGCTCACAGAGAGGCGGTAGAGGTTCCGGGGGAGAGTATGAGGCAGGGGTGAAAATAATAATATTATTAATCTGACTGTCTTATGCCAAGAGTCTCCAGTCAGCAAGCACACTCGGCGCAGTCACTGAAAAGGTAATAAAGCGTGGAGGGAGCAACCCCAACACTCCTTGGCCTAGCCTGTCAAGTTTATGCGCCCCGTCGGGCGTTCCAGGGACCAGTGGTAATCTGGCTCATGAAACTGTCACAGCTTGAGCAGCCTATCGGAGATTATATAGCCCTGTTCGCACATGAGCGAACCTGTCAACATAAAGAGGACTGCCCTGTGTACAAGGTGAATTGAAAACAAGTATGTGTGATCTGCGCTGAGACCACATACAAAGATTACCTAAGCGCTCCTCTAATTACACCTATGGCTCCAACACTAACATACATGCGTTGCCAATATATAGCTAATTAGAACAGAATAAAATCACTGAACTACACTGCTGCAGCAGCAAAGAAAGTGAAAAGGCTACAGCTTGTGGACCTTATATGTTATGGGACTGATAACCTGTGATTGGTGGAGAGAAGGGCCACTAAGGCTGTAGGGATATGTAGTAAAAATTTTTATTGGCTGCTGTTTAAGCTAAGTGAAGAAAGAGAAGCATAGTCAGAAGCCTTCATTTCCTGACATAGAATCTGCTGCCCTGTGGGACCCCTGACCAATGGAATGGGATTGAGAGCGGAACGGAGGGGCCGACACACGGAAAGATCTTTCAGTCAGGAATGACCTGAACCACTCTAGGGCAGTTCCGGTGACCCCTGCTGCCTCTAGACGATGAAGAAGAATATCATGTGACACTGTATCAAAGGCAGCGCTGAGATCCAACAAAATCATTGCTGCACTTTGACCGGCATCCAGGATTATCCGGAGATGTTCCGTGGTGGCTAACAGGGCTGATTCCGTGCTATGGCCTGGCCGAAAACCGTTCTGTGACTGGTCCAGAATGTTATGGGAGCTCAGAAATTGGTATAGGATATTATTGGCATGGGCTTCTGCGATCTTGGCCACCCAAGGAAGAAGAGAGATTGGTCTAAAATGTTCGAGTTTTGAGTGGTCTAATGTGGGTTTCTTGATAATAGGAGACACCCAAGCCTGTTTCCAGGCCACAGGAACGGTTGCAATGGAAAAGGAAAGATTGAGTATTTGACACAGCGGCTGCTGAAGGAGCGACAGTGACTCAATGAATTGGGCTGGCCTCATGGGGTCCGAGGGAGAGCCAGATTTGATTCTCCCACATAGTCTGGATAACTCCTCCTCAGCGATCTCCGGAATATCTGATAGAATAGAGCAGGACTCATCCCTAACGAATGAAAAGATGGAGCCAGGGGACACATGTGGAAAAGATTGATAGATCTTTTGTACTTTTTCCACAAAAAAAGTCGCAAGCTCCTCACAATGTTGTACGGATACTATGCTGGGTAGAACCGCTTTATTACTCTTAAGCTCTTTAACGATTTTAAATATGCATTTCGTAGGATTAGAGCTTAGCTTTATTTCCTTAGCATATAAAGCAGCGCGTGCAGCACAAATAGCTTTGTGATAGAGCTTGACTTTAGACAAATACATTGTTTTGTCCCCTCCTTTGTACTCCCTTCTCCAAACACGTTCCCCTTTCTTGCACTCTTTCCTAAGGGTTCCCAAGGACTCATTGTACCATGGATTCGCATTGGAAGTACACCCTTTGGTCCATTTTGCTGGAATAAAGGTATCCAGACCCCTTAGGATCCAATCGCAAAATGCAGTATAAGCCACCTCAGGGTTAGTCATGTCTCCTAAGGGGTTGGCCACAAGGAAGGCATGGAGGCATGTTTTCATGATGGTTCATGTCCTATATTTCCATATTGCGATAAGACTATCGAACATGCACTGCCACTGAGACTGATTCACTGCCTGCCCCAGTGGTTGTTCGCAATATAAATCTGTGTATATCAATCATTGTGAAATAGCCGCCGGCCTCCGGGTTGTGGGCGAATGGCAGTGTATTTGCAGGACTATGCAATAAAAGTAAAAAAAAAAAAAAAATGTGTGTTTGCACAAAATGTATCCTATTTTTCCCTATATCATTCCCCCTCTAGTTGATTCTTCGTCTACTTCTTCTCCTAATCTCCCATCCTTTAAGGAAATTTCCTCCTATATAACACTCTGTTCTAAGACCTCTGTGGTGCTTTTCGTGACCAAGAATGCTCCTCTCATGCTAGCTGTCATCTTTTTGCAACAGGCTAGTATCACCTGACATACAAGGCACATCAAAAGCAATACACCAATTGGAGGCAACAAGGCCTTGAACAACCCCGACATCCAGGACGGCACCAAATCGAACCAGCCTTCGAAGCGCTTAACCCGGAGCACCCCGTTCTTCAACCATATTCTTGTGTAGATCATGCAATGTCTGAAGGCCTCAGCCAATGTCCCATTGTCCTCTTGGACACACCCCCCTCATGGCTTTCGTTATCAACTTTATTCTGGTTCTGCTTAAAAATCAAGTGCGGGGTGCTCACAGGGGGTTGCAAACTGAATCTGGGCCTAGCCAGACCGTCTCCTCTTCTCCCAGGATCAACCCTTCGGTGGCAACCCCTAATGACTGCCCCACGCTACTTATGACCATGTGTCAATGTGAGAAGTTGGCCTGGTATATAATGCTCACTAATTCGTAGTGATCACTTTGTACCATGCCAAGCAACCCTTATGATGATGGTTGTAATTCAACCTTGTAGACCAGTTATCCTAGTGGTAACGTGGACAAAGCAGTCTTAGGCTAAACTCTGAAAGGCATGTGAAGCCAGCTGTATTACCATACACAACCCCCTTGAATACCAAATGAAAGGGACACCACACAGATATATATTGAAAATATATATTGATTTATTAACTATAAAATCCCCTGGACTCTTTATGAGCACAGAAGCACAAGCGTTTAAATCACAAGACAGTTTAAAATACACAAAAGTTGCACAATATGGATGAGCCCTAGGGGCCACCTAAACCATATACTAAGAAAGTGGTATAAGAGATACCAATAGGAAAGGGAACAGGCCTAGGGCCTTGGGAATCGCTGGAGCTATTTGAGACTAGCAGTGACTAAGTCGGGAAAGGCCCGCGGGACTCGGGTGCAGTGTTCAAAGTGCACGCACTTTCCAATGCAAAGTCTATGGTGCGTAAAAAGTACAAAGTTAGAAAGTTAGGAACCTTCCGAGTGACCTATGGAGCTGAAACTTAAGACACAGGCCCTTGAGATGTGTACCAGTGTAGGAACACCGGCGGAGCTGAGTTACCTCACCTACAGGAAGCGGGTGCACAGGGTCGAAGTAGTGTCGGGTTTCGTCACGCTGGTCGATGGTGCTTGGAGCTGAAGATGCTGCAGGCGGCTCGATGTGAAGAGTTCCGGTGGATCCAAGGGTGGATCTGAAGTTGTGAAGACCTGAAAGCAGAGGGGACAATGTTCAAAGTCACTAGCCAGTGACTACCGTGGAACCAGATTGGAACCAGGCGATGTCGGGTGCAAACAGGCGATGTCGGGTAGCTTCTCTCTGCAGCCACGTGGACACCGGGGGTCGAGGATGTCCAGGAGTCGGTCACGAGCTGTCCCACGCAGGCTTTTCGCTGTTGGCGGTGTCGGCGACCTGATCGGAGCAAACAGGCCTTGGCTAATGCAAGCCACGCAGGAATCGAAAGATGCTTAACACTCGGACCAGCAAGGTCAGAGCGAGTGCTCCTTTTCACAGGAGCTTGGGTAGGTCTGGAGCAACCAGACCTGCTGTGTAGTTCGTCGGTTTCGTCACCAAGATGGCCGTTGACCACGTGGCTAGTGGCCGGGATGGCGCGTCGAGTGGCACAATGCAAATGGGCCCCACGCAGATCGTGGAGATGCTGGAGGGCTCTTCTTTGATGCAAGGGCTGCTCGATGGTGGGGGTTCTCAATCCCCAAAGCACAACGTCGAGGATGCCTCAGATGCTGCGCAGTCAGCTTTTCGAGTGTCTTCCAAGAGGTCCGGTCCCACGTCACTCGGTGCCTCCACGGGTCCCTTCTTTGCAGGGACTGTGGATCGGGCTCGGAGAGGTCTGGGAGTCTGGTTCTTGTCGGGCTCTGGGCTCCGGCTCCGGCGGGAGGCGGCGGCAAAGTAGACGTCGATTCGCTGGCTGGTACCTGTGTTCACAGGGTGGCCACTCCTAGGCCACAAGGGAGATTCTCTTCAGTCTTCTGAGCAGCAGAATGTCGAAGTCCAGTCGTCTTCTTAGTTTCAAGTTGATTCAGGATGATCTGCTGTGCAATGGCACTGCTCCCACTCTTATTCCCAATCTGAGGGGTGGATCACCTACTAGGTCCCTCCTCTGGGAGGAACCAGGAAGGGGGGCGGTTACACCCCCTTTCCTTTGTCCAGCTCCTCGCCAGGCCTGGGTCTGGAAAGTCCCAGGACCGGTTTGGACTGGCTTATGCACGGGGACACCTTGTGTGCCCCGGGCATGTCTGTTTCTATTCAGCCCTGTCCTACCCAATACACAAAACCCTGTCTGGGGTGGTGCTCGCACCTCCCAAGGCAGGAAACCCTTTGTCCAGGCCACCGTCTGCCGAGTTTCGGTCAGCAGCAGGAGGCCAGACTCGTGTCTGTGGTGCAGCATCCATTTTGTGATGCTGAGGCTCTGGTTAACTTTAACCGGGGTTAAGGCTACACACATGTCGTGTCCCTCTAGAAGGGTGGAATGCTATCCCCGTTGACAGAATTGTCGAGGGGATAGTATTCCAATTCGTATGACACCTTACTCGACATGTTTTGATAAAGCCAAACCAAAGATAGCAAATAACCGCAAGGATTATAATGCACTTAAGAGTATATGGTATGGCAATATCCCGGAACAGCTTAGGGAGTGGTTCCCGACAGCTGCAGACAGGCTCAGCTCATGCTAGAGCACCATCTCACATATTTCCAAACACTCTGCCTCCAGGATTGATGAGGCCTTCCATAGGAGTGGCTGATAGGAACATATGTGTCCAGTTTAGGGTTAGGCACGGCATACTGTACCTAAGTAAGAGGTGATTACACCAACTTACCCCAGCTGAGTGATCAGCCAGTTGTGTCAAATATGGAGGCCAGGTCAGGGGTGGCACAATACATGCTGCAGCCCCTGGTAGGCCTTGGATGCACCTATGCCCTGGGTACCTAAGGTACACTGTTACAGGGGCCAATAAGGTGAACCAGTTCCAATTGTGTATGCACCTAAGGTACATGGAGTCCATTTTAAGGAGAGAGCAATTAGCCTGGGGCCCTGAATAGCAGGATCCCAGGCCAACTATGTCATAAACCAGCTAAACACCAGGCAAAAAGTTTGGGGGTAACCATAGTCAGATAGCCACCTTCCTACAGTCATTGAATAGTCTGTGTTTCTGTGGGACCGTTTTCCCAAACCGCATTGCCATAGTATTCTGCAGCTTGCTTTTTCTTCCGCTGATGGTAAAACAAAATCTCTTGGACAGCGCATCGGATGGTCATACAAATCCGAGAAGCCCACTGCTGGTATCACCAGGGAGGGTGTGTATACAGTCACATAGGCCATTCCGATTTGGGGTCAGGTGCATGTGGAGCTGAGTCCCATACTGAAAAAATTGGTCCCTCAGGCTGCATGTCCGCGTCATCCACAGTGGTGTTGCAGTTGAAGTTACTTCACCTTTATTGTCCTATTCCCTCTGAAACAAAGAGAAAACTAAGTAAATGTCACTGCTATTCTAGATTGGTGTGTTTTAGTTCCTGTCCATGTATATCTCTATATGTTTACTTTCTATATTAGTTGAAACTGTCCTATTATGTTACCAAATCTTAAAGGGCTACTTGTCCCTGCCATTCTACAATCAGACCCTCCAGGATATCGCGATTTGCAGCGAAATCGGCACTTTTTAAAAAATGCCGCGATTTTTACAAAAATGCCTGCAAAATCGGCATTTTTGTAGAAATCGAGGCATTTTTCGCTATATCCTGGGGGGGTCTGCTTTATGTGGCAGATACTCAGCAGCATTGAAGCGTCACAGCGGGATGGCAAACCTCACACCTCCAGCCCTTGATGAGCTGTTAAGAGGTGCTTTGAAGGTGACTGAGAGGGAGGGGCTGCAGGTTCAGGAGCTGCGACATCTATTCACATGCAAACAGCCCTGAATGTGTCATGTCTCTGCTATTTAGCGGGGGGCTCACACATTCCATTTCTACCCAGGGCCCCAAACATCCGAGACTTGGCCAGATTACACCCCTGATTACACCGAGGCAGCACGTGGTTCTCTTCACGGAGCGTAATTACTGTCACTAAATTGTTAGCAAACCTCCGTTCTTCAAACATGCAGTCTATAATTTAAGAAAATACAGAAATGGCACAATCGCACCCACACTGATTAACAGAGTATGGAGGACAATCAGTTCAATCAGTTCTCTTAGAGTATCTCCTGTAAGTACTGTACATCACAGTGGGGGATGGCATTTTGGACAGAGAGCCTGTCTTCTCGTTGTCTTGTGCAGGAGGGGGCGAGGAGCCCAAGATGATACTAGAATACTGCATGCCCACCCCGGTGCCCACCCTGGTGGATCCTGTTCCCTCTCCTGTGATGGCTCCTGCCCTCCCCTCAGTGATGGCTCCTGTCCCCCCATGTGGTGGCTCCAGTCCACCCCCGCCTGTGATGGCTCCTGTCCCCCCATGTTGTGGCTCCAGTCCACCTACACCTGTGATGGCTCTTGTCCCCCCCTGTGGTGGATCCTGTCTCCGCCCTATGTGGCTTCTGTCCCAGTCCTGGAACGGCCCCTGCAGCGAGGGTGAAGTTCTTGATGGGCCTCTTCTCAAAAGGGCTCAGCTCAAAATTAATATGGAAAGGTCGGCGAGTAAGTAAGTGAAGGGATGGGTGAATGGCTGGATGAATTAGTGAAAGGGTGAATGGATGAATGAAAGATTGAATAAATGTATAATGAGAGAGGATGGATGGATTGATGAGAGGGGAAGGATGGAGAGAAAATGTAAATAGCTGGATGTATGGGTGGAAGGGTAGCTGGATGATGGATGAGAGGAAGATGGATGAGGGGAAGGATGATGGATGAGGAGATGGATGGATGGATGGAGGGGAAGGATGGATGGATGGAGGGGAAGGATGGATGGATGGAGGGGATGGATGGATGGAGGGGAAGGATGGATGGATGAGGAGAAGGATGGATGGATGGATGGATGGGTGAGCGAAGGATGGATGAAAGGATGGATGGATGAGGGGAAGGATGGATGGATGGATGAGGGGAAGGATGGATGAGAGGAAGGATGGATGAGGGGATGGATAGAGGGGAAGGATTGATGGATGGGTGGGTGAAAGGATGGATGGATGATGAGGGGATGGATGGATGGATGGATGGATGGATGGTTGATGAGGGGATGGATGGATGGATGGATGGTTGATGAGGGAATGGATGGATGATGAGGGGGCGGATGAAAGGATGGATGGATGATGAGGGGAAGGGTGGATGGATGGATGATGAGGGAATGGATGGATGATGAGGGGGCGGATGAAAGGATGGATGGATGATGAGGGGAAGGATGGATGGATGGATGAAGAGTGGGTGGGTAGATGGATGGATGAAGAGTGGGTGGGTAGATGGATGGATGATGAGGGAAAAGGATGGATAGATGGATGATGAGGGAACAGGATGGATGGGTGATGAGGGGAAGGATGGATGATGAGGGGAAGGACAGATGGATGGATGGATGGATGATGGGTGGGTGAAAGGATGGATGGAAGGAAGGATGGCTAAGTGAAGGGGTCGATGGAGAGAGAAAGGGAGGATGGATGGATGACTAAAATAGTGGATGGGTGGAAGGCTTAGTAAGTGAAAGGATGGCTGGATTGGTAAAAGGGTAAATGGCTGAATGGATGAGTGAATGGATGGATGGGATGAAGAGTGGATGGATAATGGAGATGAGTGAAAGGATGGATGAGGGGATGGATGAAGGGATGGATGAAGGGATGGATGAGTGAAATGATAGATGGAAGGATACATGATGGATAGGTTTGCAAACGGTTGAATATGTTTGGAAATGGCTGGGCTTACTTATATACTATTGCGCGACCTCTGATGTGTCTGTAAAACGTACCTATTGTCCTGAAGTTTTGTCCTGAATTTTGAGCTCCTGTCCTGAATTTGTGTCCTGAATTTTGACCCTTTGTCCTGAATTTTTACACTCACCGTCCTGAATTTGCACCAATGCCAGTTGGTCACCCTATTCGCTGGCTTGGAGACGGAGCGCTGTGCAGAGATGTCTGTCCCTCAAGATAAACAGACAGAACCACTCAGCCGAGAGAGCTGAGGCACACACGGGACGGGGTATCTGCAGAGGTGCGCTGGACAAGGGATGAAGTCAGAGGGTTGAGCTCACCTATTGCAGACCATTTCCCCCTCGGAATGAGCCATGGGAAAAATCCTAGAGCAGAGAAATTTAACACGGGCGTCAAGTGGCCCCATGTCATGGGTGTCAACTTCAACCAGTCCCCGCTTTTAAATCGGAGACGATTTGCAGGCTGACATTTTGCAACGAAACTACAAGTACCAACATGCAGTTCGCTACTGTTTAACAAGTGACCACTTGGCGGTTTTGACTGCTCTTTCTCTAGTGGTTAGGTCTGTCGAACGGGCATCCGGTGGGATATCAGGTCGTGTTCAAAATACACTGTACTATTTAACGTGCTTACTAATAAAAGGGGCGATAGGTATAGCCATCATTAGTGCAGCAGGTACAGTGGCTCTAAGGCTATTGCAAGACACAAACTGACCTGCAATGGTACGCCTCTTCTGGCGCAGGGCTTTGCAACGTGACGCAACATGGAGATGCGTCACGTAGTAAATACCCCGCACCATGGTGCATCTTTTGCGCCGCCACTGCGTCACAAAAGTGATGCAACGGCGGCGTAAAAGTAGCGCAAGGGGCTTGTAAATCTGCCCCAAAGTGTCTACATTGTAAAGAAACCAAATATACATAGCTTAATGTTGTTAAATAACTAAAAAAACTAAGATATTTGTGTTTGTTGTAGGAAAAACGGCTACATAAAATGCCGCAAAATTGCCGCAAAATTTCCATTTTTGTGCCGCTAAATTTCCATTTTTGTGCCGCTAAATTTCCATTTTTGTGCCGCTAAATTTGCTAACCCATGCCGCTATATCCTGCGGGGTCTGTACAATGATACAACTCTACATATGAATGTGACACCGGTATGCCATTTATCTTTGCAAATACTGATCCTGTACTACATTCAGATGATGGTTGAGTTACCGCTAAAATATCCTGGTCTAATATCCCCTTTTTCCCACTTTGGCCAATCTCTCTTCTGACCTGTTTCCTTCATTCTTGATATCTGATCTCTTTTCTCTAGTCTATCTGTCAAAGTCAGTAGTACTTCAGCCATGGTATCAAATCTTGTAGTTTTACCTTGCTTGGTAATGGGGCTAAGATGTGTTGATTGCAGCTGTGCTTTTATTCTACATAAAACAGGTGCAAAAGACAGTGAGTAAAAGCTTGGGAATACTTCTTTAGGGGAATTTTTTTCCACTGCAGCAGCATGAGGGATGAGGGAGCGTACATAAGAATTGGTATTAGCTGTAGTTATGCCTATACCAAGCATGTGCTGGTTCCTGGTACCACATATCTTCAAAACAAAGCAGTGTAGAGAGGATCATGGTCAGTATCATTATCATCTGTTTTGCGCATGTGTATAATGGAAACAGACAAGGGCTAAAAAGCATCAGTATTACCCCACTGAGAAGGAAAAAATACAATCATAGCACATATCTTAAAATAAATGTCTCTTGTTGAAGCGGTGGAGGGAGGCTTAACTCTGGTTGCTTCTCTTGTTCTCCCCCCTCTTTTTCCTGCTCGGTGTCCAAAGGGATCGATGGCACAGCTAGGGTCAGGCAGATGCTGGCATGAGAAAGAAATCCAATGCTTGTAGCTGCAAATTTTTCACTGCAGGCAACTGTTCTGTCAGAATCTCTCCACTGGTAAAACAGTTTCTAATGCAAATTAGTTTCCATTGGCAAGGATGTCTGTTAGTCACGCACTGGAGGGGCGTCATCTGGAGGGGCTTTGAAGTGCATGGCAGCTACAGTGTACCCTGTTTAGAGACAAACTTTGACACTTGTGTTAGTTGAGACAAATAAACATACATTTAAGTTTGTACTTTTTCAGGTGCACTCTCAGTCTGTCACCTATGTCTACTTAGAAGCACAATGATGTTCATTCTTCACTCAGTCACAGTCTGATGCGGGGTCAAATGGTAGTCTGACCTGAGGTGTTTCTCGAGTTGAGAAGTGCTAATGGGAGACAGTACAACCATTTCTTTTCCAATGCTACACACAGTTTACTAATTGTGTGTTTTTTAAGAGGTCATTTAACTCCTTCCGTGGGAGCACTCCCTCCCCCGTTCTGTGCGTGACCACCGGCCAATGCAGCCCTGCCCACCCTTTAGATGCCCGCACAGTGGCGGGAAAACCGCTGCGGTTAAGGCGTTAGGCACACCAAGATGTTGCTACTTTGGTGGAGGTAAGCTAACAAGAGATTGTTTTTCATTCTTAACAAAGTGGTGAGATGGGAAGAGCTATTATTGAAAGAAATATATGCGCCAAAATCAAATCTAATCTCCTCAAGAATGCCCCACTGGAGCATTACCTCACCAACCAGAAAATTAGCAGCAAACTTGGCATCACAATGGCCATGAGTTCCTACTATATCACTGGTGGCGCCCGGTGTGAAAATGTTTGTTGGCGCTCCCCAATGACCACCTCTGCCACTGATTCCCTCACTACCAACCCTTAACACTCTCTCAGATGCATTTAATTAATTCTCATACCAGGGTAGGGTGTCAAAACACTCCACACCACACCCACATTACATAGAAACAATCAGTCACACGTAT
Organism: Lissotriton vulgaris; assembly: GCF_964263255.1. Taxonomy (NCBI): domain Eukaryota; kingdom Metazoa; phylum Chordata; class Amphibia; order Caudata; family Salamandridae; genus Lissotriton; species Lissotriton vulgaris. The sequence goes on along the minus strand of NC_141685.1, from coordinate 703,821,662 downwards.
AAATCAATTTATAAGAAATGTTTCATAAGACAGAGAACAACAATATGTAGGAGTTACATATCATCCCTACTGATAGGCAGTATAGTTTAAGAGCGCTTGATCTGGATTAGTAAGAACTCAGCGTTTGAACTGGTACACCATGGTTGGGAGTTCTCTTTATTTATAAAAATGTATTCCTACTTATTTTGCAAGATTTAGAAAAATAAAAGACTGAATAGAAAGTATACCTTTCCATATCTTGTAGTACCTCTACAGCCCCTTGATGACAGTCAATAGCTCACTGCTATATATTATGAGTTTAACTATTAAAAATGCAAGCAACAAAGAGGATCCTGCTAACAAGAAACAGTAACCCACCAACCTATCCACAGTGTATGCACTTTGTATATACTTTGTGATTTGCCTGAGGCAATGAATGTTAGCAAATGCTTCTGAAACCACAACATACTTGGAACCTCCCCCCCCCCCCCCCTCCCCCCACCTGAAACCAGCATCGGTGTGGTGACACTGGTCGCACCGCTGTAAAGTTGGCCCTAATCCCAGTTGAGTGTTCTCAATGTCAAGTACTGTAGAAACTGTTACTGTAAAGGTGGGGTTTAATGACCCCTGCTGGCACACAGTACAGGTGTATTTCTACATTGTGGTCATCTCTTGTAAGTTGCAAACAAACCAATCCTGGCTTATTTAGAGAGACGTGTTGTTTCGAGCAGTGTGCCAAGGGAAATGTAGCTGATTTGAGACTTATAAATAGCAAAGCTTGGGTATCTTTCTATATATTAAATCTGTTCTTGTCTTTGTGTATCTAATGGGTCAGAAGTTCGCAATGTTTTACTACCTAACAAAACTATAGTATGTGTCCTATTAAAAGACCATTGTGCACTATTGCAGTGACATAGCCTAAATCAAAGTATATGTCTATTGCTTCCCCTCCACTTGTGTAAGTGCTGGCACCAAAACTATCAGTTGAGCAACCTGAGTTAAGTAACATGGTGACAACGTTATCTGGTCTGGTATCAGCAATGTATCTGAAGAGTCATGCAACATTGCTTTGACCACTACTGCACCTGTGTGTCTCAATCCTGTGTCCTAATCTATTGTGGAAACCCTTCTACAAAATATACAACACTGCCTGGAATGGGGTCTTCTTGTTTTTGCTTCACTCACCTAGAGTATATGTGGCCCAGTCATGGATATCATCACCTGTATCTGAAATAGGACATGCAAAATAGACAGTTGTGCTGTCTTTATAACACTTGGCTATCTTGATGCGAGTCAAATGAGGAGGACATTTGTTTTCTCCCAATGTCCCTTCTTCTGCTTTATTATCATTAGGACCCTCTGACTTTGGCCTTTTTTGTGGTCTCCCTCTTGGCCTCTTCTGGGCTTGTGCAACTACTACTTGTTTCTGTGAATGTCTTTTCTTTATGCTGCCCTTGGGTCTTCTTCTGAGTCTCTTCTGAATGGGAGAACTGCCAGGCTCTGGGGGCAAAACGTATGTGTGGTATTTAGTAGCCTTGTGCCATTCTGTACAGTTGTGTCCTATTTGGTCTCTGTTTAAAGAGTATACCTCAACCTGGTGTTCTACAGGGGACCCCATGTCACTTTGGAGGACCTTGTCTTTGTTTAAATATAGAGGTTGCACTGAACAATGCATCAATATCTATTTCATTAATAAATCGTCCACCTCTTTCTCCAACCTCCAAAAACACCCTGCCTCTGACAGGTAGGTAGGTCTGTTTAGTTAATACCTGTATTGATTTAAACTTTTTTTATGTTCCTAAATTCTTTCATATGATCATATCCTTCTATTTGTTTCTCATTATCCTGGAGATCCACCCGTCTCCTACTCCTTGCATACTTTTCATTAGGTCCCCTAGTACCTTCTGGACTGTCCACCGGAACTCTAGTCCTTCTTAAAGCATGCCTTCATCTCTCAACTTAGAAATAATACAAAATAATAACATATAACATATTCTATTGTCAGCATGTCACTTGTAAAGCAAAAGGAACGAGATTTGCATTGCTCTCACCTTTTAAAGATGTCCAACTCCCAAGTCCTACCATCCCAGAGAAATTTGAAAGACCTTACAACAGGCGTCTTCTTACCTTCTTTTAGTTGCGCAAATCATTTCAAGAGGACAGGAGGAATTTCAGGATATGGCAACAGGTGAAAAGAAGTGGAACTCCTGGCTGGAACTCCGCCAAAATGTATGCGGAAAATATATCTATTAAAGAAACACCAAGAATGACAAGTTAACAATAGAATATGGGTTTATTACAATACTGTAGTGAGGATCATTCACCACAGGAGAGATCAGTTCACCTCAAGGGAGATACAGCTCAATGTATCTGCCCCAGCTTAGAATCAGCTGTATTTATTCCTCCACACCACAAGAGAAAAAAGTTACAAGCATAGGATGTACGTCACAAATGAGTAGATTAAAATCAGCAGAAACAACAATTTCCTGAAAACAAAGCACATATAGATATGGGCCACATGGCCTCACATCTCATATTGGTGGAAACCCCCTCCGTGGTTTTCCTGTTGTCAGACTTAAAATGTTAACCACTTTTTACACACATCTGTTTTCCTGTGAAGCAAGTGATTATATTTTAGCCTAACATTTTTGGCCATGCTTATCTGACCTCTGACCTGCGGTTTCATCCATCATGCCTAGCATCATGCAAGTGTGACATTGGTTTTCAACTGAAGCAACTTTATGAGCAGGGGCAAGACTTGCAGCTGGGTCAGTCCATCCTGTGTGCATGCTTAATCTATGTATGCATGCATTAGTAACACGGTTGCATAAGACATGATTGACACCTTGCAGCACCGTCTCTATAGGAGATGGGCTTGTGGTTTTTGTAGTTCCAACATTTAAATCACTACTAGTTTCCCGAGTTTGGAAGAAGATATTATCTAAGCTTCATGCAGTAGTTTGTTTGTGATTGCAGGCCATTTCCTGACCTTTTAACAAACTCAGTGACCTGATAAGTTCAGCTAAACTAAATTTCCTTTGTAACATGCATTTTTCTGACCTATTTCTCGTACAGAGGCCTGGGCCTGTATTTCTACAGAGGCCTAAAGCTGCTTTTAACTTAAAACTTCTGCATAGAAGCTGCAGGCCTTAACTCTGTGTGTTTGCACAAAATGTATACTATTTCCCCCTATATCAGGAAGATGAGACCTCAAATTGTGTGTTCCATGACTCCATCTAGTAACTGTTCAGATCTTGTAAATCCTGGTGATAAAAGAGGTCCCCAAGACCTAAACATGTCCAGAATGCGTACTGCTATTGCCCATAAGTTGATTCTGTGTATTATGGTTACTTTAATTAATACCCAAAGGGATTTACTGTACAAATCACTAAAATATGAGTAGATGTTTACGTGAGTTTGCATTGCAAACACCGATTCAGACGTGCATAACTCCAATAATCTAGAAATCTCTTATGTTTGTATGAGACTTATCAACCCATGCACTGCTTTTAATTTGGTCTTTCTTCTGGTGAATTTTAGAACTCCTTGTTGACAGACTCCTGCGACAAGCTGATGGACACAAACTCTCGACAATGGCACACTCAGGATTCCTCTGTCACCCATAGTGTAAAAAAACATTTCGGTAAACGCTCCTGGGTGGAAACGTTGCAAAGCTGCCTCTTCAGCAATGTCGGAGTCTGTGGCTCTGGAGGAAGTATCAGTGCTGGCTGCCATTTACTGTGAGCCGGATGAGTTTGAGCTACTAGAAGCCTCAGGTAAATGATCAGCATCTAAACAGTATCCTTTGTGGATTACATCTAAGCACAATTTCTGTGCAAGAGAGACATCAATGCAGCAATTGTGTTCAAACAATCAGAACATGATGGTGTGATTTATTTTTGTATTGTAGTAAAAAGTAAAGGATGCATTACAGGGCTCCAAGATGGCAGCATCTTTGTGACAACCCCACATTACCTGTGCACTGTGTGTTCTTCGCTGCCTTTTCAGGTGGTCAGTGCATTTGCACCTCACCATCCACCCTGGCACTGTTGAACAGTACTTTTGGGTCTATGCAGCAAAATTACTTTTGTTTCCAGTAAAGAGCATGCATGCTCATCCTGTCTGTCTTAGTTGTTCATGAATGTTATGCTACCTTTTCAATTCTTGATCCAAAAATTGCTCTTTTCCACTTTTTCTTTTCTCTCTCTTATCAGCACAGTTGCTAATGCAACATGGGCTATATGTTGTGTCATTTTTCTAATTGCGTAGCTCCACATTTCCATTTTACAAGATATTTATGTTTATTGTCTATAAATTAAGGAGATATATGGATTCTTGAACTAGAGAAAGGTACAGATTTAACTTCCCATTGGTCACTTTGATTTATTTCCTCTGCATACATTTCACTTTAAATGTACCCTATATAGTGTGGGTATGCGATGTCCTACAGGTGAAGAAACAGCTGCTGCTTTTTCAGGTCTTTAAAGGTGTTGGGATACCGTGAATGTGAGATATTTATACAAAGAATTTTCTTCTAGTGGGGAATTACAACCTTATGCCATAGTAAGGGCTGACTATGAAAACCATATGCAGACAGCTGGGAAAAGTGGTCCTGGTGCTTATGCATGTTCATGAATAAATTGTCTGCTTCATTGGGATCAAGAATATAGGAGATAAATACATATCTCCAATCTAACGAAGAATACATTGATGGCCAGTAGTCTCAGCTGTACTGTTGAATGGAGTGACATATGTAATGCTGCTTGTGCATTGGGTGATTGAGTCTTAAAATGTTGGTGTGAAGGGTGGAACCTTGTTGTGGGTGTGGAGTGTATGGCGCTTGGGGAATGTCCTGGTAGACTTGATTCTCTTTCCTGTTGCTACTGTTGAGCCTTTACTTGTATTAAAGACTGACCTATAGTTTAACCGGGGCTTACTCCTAGTGTTACTGCAACGAGCAGGAGAATGTGATTGCTTGGTCGCTTATGGTTCCAAAACTTTTTAAGTCCAAGCAAAATTAATCCGTAATAGAGAGGGAACTACTTGAGTCCACCTAGTTGGCTGAGCATATTTGACTGTTTTTGTGGAGATCCTGGTTCATCATTCGCCATAAGCACCTGGTGAGAATGTTATCACAGGTTGTTGGGAGAGTCCTTATGGCTAGGTTGGGCAGATTAGTTGCCAAACATAATGCTTATAAATCTGATATCTAAAATGTCCATGGAAAACCCCATCTTGACTCTTGAGTGTAGGTCTGGCCATCTCTTACCGGTGTTAGGAATGCATGAGAACTAATGAGAGTGTGACGTGGCATTCCCTTTTTTTGTGGTATTGGTGTACCTGGGAGTTATCTGACAAGATTGTGAACCTGCTAGGCAGAAGATTACCCTCCAGAAAATTAAGGATTGTATCGCCCATAGTTGGCCTGATGAACAAAAACTTTCAGAGAATTAAAGTCGTTTGTGAAGGGCTATTGAGAACTGACATGGCAAATTGGTACCCCTTCCACATAGAGAAGAACAATTATCAGGGTCATTTTGATATGTTGTAATGTCCTGAATGAATATGTGAATTTGTGAGCATTTTATTTTGCCAGATCTGGATAGGTGGGTGCTAAATTGTGATATTTGCAACACTTGGGATACATCTGTCAAGCTGTGCCTAGCAATTCAAATGCCTGTTGATTTTTCCATGGGTCCTTGTAGTAAGTTGGGAGGTTGCTCTTTTAATGTGCAGTGATGAACAATGTTCGTGCTGTAGACTTGGGGGTACATGCATCATTTTAAGGAATTGATATTCCTTAGTAGCGATTTTTAAGGAATCGCTGTGAAGGACTCGCAATTCCATATGCATGTAGGAATTCAAGAAAAAATTACGATTCCTACACATTCCCTAATAGCGAATCGCAAATTGCGATTCACTATTAGGGAATGCTTTCCCATTCATTCCTATGGACCTAGAGACGCATAGGAATGAATGGGAAATCATTTGCAATTACCAAATAGGTCATCGCAAATTGCGAATCCAATTTCAAGGGTGCCAGGGACCAAAAGGCCACCCTGATGCACCCCCAAAATTGGCATGTGTGCATATGTTGTGCGCACACATGCCCTAAGGGCATGCGTGTGTGCCACATGGCACTTAGAAGAATTTAATTTTGTGCATTTTTTCTAAGGAATTGGAAATTACCATCAATTTGAAATTGATGGTAATTTGCGATTCCTTAATGCAAAGTTGCATTCTGAGAATGCTTCTTGCATTGCATTTAGGGAATCTCATATTGCGATTCCCTAACTGCATTGGCAAAATAGGTAATCGCAAAATGTGCATTTACCTATTTTGCAAATGGCTTTGTGCTTGAAGCATCCCAAAAGACCACTGTTCCAAATGATCTGAGTTGAAAGCCAAAGAGAGTGTCACGTCTGATTTGTTGATTAGTTTATTGGAGGATGTTTTCTGAAGGGAAGTCTGGCCAGAGTATTTGGTGTCGGACAACAGTCTTCAATTTGTCACCACAAAGTTCTCTGACTACCTAGATAGGTGTACAATTTCATGTAAAAGGAGCACTCACTATAATCCAGAAGCATGTAGGCTGGCAGAGCATTGTGGTGGTGTTATTAAAGAAGCATAAATGTTTTCAGTTTGTCCTGCTGTCAGTCTGTGAAAGCTGTTTTGCTCTCATACAGAACTACACTTAACTGTGTCCTGTTGTCCTCCCTTTGAGCTTTGGAGATGTTGGAAACCAGTTCCATGTTTACAAAGTTGGTAGTTGAAAGAAAAGTTAATTCTCCACTGATATTGGGGGTTCTGATTGAACTGTTTATAAATGAGTTCATAGGAAGGTTGATAAGTATAACACCAAGATGGGTAGATATGTTCTGGAGGAGAGGAAGGGGCAATTTGAATACCAAGTGGTTGGATCCTATTATGCTGATCAAGATATTCAATGGAGCTGTGATTGTTGTAAGTAGATGAATTTGGAATTTGAGCAGAATTGTACTTTTCAGAGCTACAGATAGGCAAGTAACTTATTTGTATAATCGTAACTGTGATACAGGGTGATGCCCTGGATGCCAAAGCATTCAAACAACCTGAGGCCCTGGGGCTGAGTTGGGGATGCCAAAAACAGGGCTTGGGAAAGCCTTCTGTTCGCATGGATAACTGCAGTGATAGACTCCGTACCTGAGTCAATAATGGCCAGTAGAAATGAGGAGAGTACCATCTTAATGCATTTTTTCTCTTCTTTTCATTTCATTAGTATTGTTTTAGACTTCTGTGATTTGTTGTTTTGTTGGTGGAAGGCATGTCTTGTTGAGTGTGATGCTGCTCATGCAGTAGCTTTTTTATTGCTGAAATGTTGGTGTAAAGGGCGGAACTTTGTATAGTCTGGCAGTTGGCGGAATGTCCCGGCAGGCTTGCTCGTCTTTCCCTTTGCTCCCATAGCTCCTGTTAACGCATTACTTGTGTTAAAGACTTCACTGTTATGGAACTTGGGTTGATTCCTGGTCCGCATTTTACTTTGTAACATTAACCATCCAAAAAACACATGGGCAAAACAGGGACCAGGAAAGTATAATCTGAAGCATGAAATAAATAATGTTTGATTCACTCATAAAAGATTTCCATTTAAGTAAGTAACTAGTTTATAGAGCGCTTGAATGCCCGAGGGCATCTTGGCGCAAGTGTTCTCAATGAACTGACAAAGACAGATGGTGTTTAGTAAGAGACATGAGAAAGGAGCCAAGTTTTTACGCCATTACTAAAAAGGAAGTAGATTGAATTGGGATCTCAACATCCAGGGCAATAAAGTCTAAAGTTTAGAGGCACAGAGAGAAAAGCTCCTGCAGACCCATCTCGCCTTATTTATTCAAAGAGTGACTACTAATTTAGCTGAACCTGATCTAAGTGTACGGCCTGATGTTTGCAAGATAACCATCTTTTTAAATTACACGGGACCTGTCTGATGGAGGACTTTATGCCCAAAAACATTTGAGGGATAGAGAAGCATAGATTCATTTGGCTTCCAGCATTAATATTCTTGCAGAGTCTCAAGGATATTGTTTTGGATACTCTCAACCACACTGTGCGCGGTATATATTTTTTCTCCACTCATGTGATAAGGTGGATAGTCAAACAAGCATTGGAAATGCAATAGGGTTCGCATTAGGTAAGTTTGAGCTATTGGTCTTATAAATGATTTTTTTTTATTTGTGTTCTTTTTTAAAATAGCTAAATTAATAGCTGTCATTTACAATGCCAATAGTTATAACTTTCGCAAATGTGACACCTATAGCATTTGTAATGCAACATGTTTTGTATTTACGTGACTTAGATGTATTGATATTACACATAACAATGGCTTTTAATTTTTTTAAATAATTAATACTTAAATAATTTATTTAATTTGTAATGGCAATAGCTTAAACTTTTGTAAATAACTTTTGTGAAAATTATGTTCAGTGTTTTTTATTGTGATGAAAATCCAAGAACAGAACATCTTTTTGTGATTTGTAATAAAGCGTGAAAGCTTGAAAACAGCTTGACATTGAAAGAACATATTTGAACCAATGAAGGTGTGGTGGTGCTTAGTGATGCTGTGGTTGCGCTGAGTGATGCTGTGGTTGCGCTGAGTGATGCTGTGGTTGCGCTGAGTGATGCTGTGGTTGCGCTGAGTGATGCTGTGGTTACGCTGAGTGATGCTGTGGTTGCGCTGAGTGATGCTGTGGTTGCGCTGAGTGATGCTGTGGTTGCTGTGGTTGCGCTGAGTGATGCTGCGGTTGCGCTGAGTGATGCTGCGGTTGCGCTGAGTGATGCTGCGGTTGCGCTGAGTGATGCTGCGGTTGCGCTGAGTGATGCTGCGGTTGCGCTGAGTGATGCTGCGGTTGCGCTGAGTGATGCTGCGGTTGCGCTGAGTGATGCTGCGGTTGCGCTGAGTGATGCTGCGGTTGCGCTGAGTGATGCTGCGGTTGCGCTGAGTGATGCTGCGGTTGCGCTGAGTGATGCTGCGGTTGCGCTGAGTGATGCTGTGTTGGCGCTGAGTGATGCTGTGTTGGCGCTGAGTGATGCTGTGGTGGTGAGGAGTGATGCTGTGGTGATGCCGTGGTGGTGCTGAGTGATGCTGTGGTTGCGCTGAGTGATGCTGTGGTTGCGCTGAGTGATGCTGTGGTTGCGCTGAGTGATGCTGTGGTTGCGCTGAGTGATGCTGTGGTTGCGCTGAGTGATGCTGTGGTTGCGCTGAGTGATGCTGTGGTTTCGCTGAGTGATGCTGTGGTTGCGCTGAGTGATGCTGTGGTTGCGCTGAGTGATGCTGCGGTTGCGCTGAGTGATGCTGCGGTTGCGCTGAGTGATGCTGCGGTTGCGCTGAGTGATGCTGCGGTTGCGCTGAGTGATGCTGCGGTTGCGCTGAGTGATGCTGCGGTTGCGCTGAGTGATGCTGCGGTTGCGCTGAGTGATGCTGCGTTTGCGCTGAGTGATGCTGCGTTTGCGCTGAGTGATGCTGCGTTTGCGCTGAGTGATGCTGCGGTTGCGCTGAGTGATGCTGCGGTTGCGCTGAGTGATGCTGCGGTTGCGCTGAGTGATGCTGTGTTGGCGCTGAGTGATGCTGTGGTGGTGAGGAGTGATGCTGTGGTGATGCCGTGGTGGTGCTGAGTGATGCTGTGGTTGCGCTGAGTGATGCTGTGGTTGCGCTGAGTGATGCTGTGGTTGCGCTGAGTGATGCTGTGGTTGCGCTGAGTGATGCTGTGGTTGCGCTGAGTGATGCTGTGGTGGCGCTGAGTGATGCTGTGGTTGCGCTGAGTGATGCTGTGGTTGCACTGAGTGATGCTGTGGTGGCGCTGAGTGATGCTGTGGTGGCGCTGAGTGATGCTGTGGTGGCGCTGAGTGATGCTGGGGTGGCGCTGAGTGATGCTGGGGTGGCGCTGAGTGATGCTGGGGTGGCGCTGAGTGATGCTGGGGTGGCGCTGAGTGATGCTGGGGTGGCGCTGAGTGATGCTGTGGTGATGCTGTGGAGGTGCTGTGGTGGCGCTGAGTGATGCTGTGGTGGCGGCGCTGACTGATGCTGTGGTGGCGCTGACTGATGCTGTGGTGGCGCTGAGTGATGCTGTGGTGGCGCTGAGTGATGCTGTGGTGGCGCTGAGTGATGCTGTGGTGGCGCTGAGTGATGCTGGGGTGGCGCTGAGTGATGCTGGGGTGGCGCTGAGTGATGCTGGGGTGGCGCTGAGTGATGCTGTGGTGACGCTGAGTGATGCTGTGGTGACGCTGAGTGATGCTGTGGTGGTGCTGAGTGGTGCTGTGGTGGTGCTGAGTGGTGCTGTGGTGGTGCTGAGTGATGCTGGAGCGGCGCTGAGTGATGCTGGGGTGGCACTGAGTGATGCTGTCGTGGTGCTGAGTTGTGCTGTGGTGATGCTGAGTGATAATGTGGAAGGGAAGGGAAGAAAGAAAGAAAGAACGAAAGAAAGAAGGAAGAAGAGAGGAAGAAAAGAAAGAAAGGAATGAAAGGGAGGGAGGAAAGGAAGGAAGGAATGGAAGAAAGAAAAGGAAGGCAAGAAAGGATGGAAAGGAAGGAAGGAAAGAAAGGAAGGAAATAAAAGAAGGAAAGAAAAGAAGGAAAGAAAGGATGAAAGGAAAGAAAGAAAGGATTCTAATTGCAAGTGTCAACATGAACAGGCTTGTTTTGAAGATGTAGTCCCCAAATTTGAGATTCCATGACAGAGAGGGGCTGTGAAGGCGACAGGCAGAGGCCACGCGCGGCGGACATCAAAGGAAGGGTGGGAGGGGAAAAAAGTTCATTAGCGAGCGAGAAAAGCCATAAACACCAGGGGGCGGGGAAGCAGATTGCCTTCAAGCTTTTGAGGAAAACAAGAGGGAGGTAAATGCTGTGAAAGCTGACAAACCTTCATTAAAAAAAATCAGCTGGCTACAAGCAAACACTACTTTGTGTGTGGATGTCTAATACCGTTACTCACAGCTAAATTAGTCATTGGGTGACGAGGGCTGCCCTATATCCATATGCTGTAGTGGGTGAGTGGTAGAAAAATGTAAATTGGTAGAAAAATGTAAATTACACAATAAAACAATGGGTGAGGAGCGCTGGCTGAATGCCCCCTTTACCAACGTGTGTCTAATATATATTAATCAAAGGCCAAATACAGACCTAAAAACACGCTCATTCTCCAAATAGTTTCGATTTCCTTGGAGTGGATAGCAAGGTCTCCATGGATCCTAGAGCACGGCCACTGACTGTTGACTGGATAGTAAAATACAACGATTATAGCGATGAAGATGGGCCTTAGGACTGTGTACCTCAATGCGTATGCACATGAGCCCCCGTTTTGAAATAAATAATGAATGACTCCTTAATAATCAATAAGTCAGACTCGACGAGTTTTCTGAAAAGGATACTCAGAGAACAGAGCAAAAACCAGCTCTCAACATAAAAAGCCTTAATAAAAAAGAGAAAATTAATTTAGACCGGTCAGAGGGTTAATCTATTGATGAAATCGTTTATTCTATCAAATGTCTGCAAAAACCACATACATAAGAACCATTTAATTAAATCACGCAATGCTTATGATGGCATATATATATCGCATCTATCTCAGAGCCTACTGCAAACACAAAACCTTTGAGGTGCGATAGTTAAAAGTTACAGTAAGAACATTTGCTTTCTTGGCCAATGATTGTGAAAGCCAAATGCTAAACAGAACAAGACGTTTCCTGATAGGAGGTTCCCCTAAAGGTTAGCTGGGCTGGGCAGAGCCAGTCGCATGTGGTGGATGCTCAGATAAAAATCAAAAAACGAACATGCAGGTGACAGCATCGTGAGGTGTCTGACTGACTGAAAGCAGGATTGTCTGCCTTTCACGCTCATTTGTCAACGATAAAATATTCCGCTCCGTCAATCTCCCGGATAAAACAGATTTTTGAAGCAGACATTCGTAGGCGCTACTAGCATTTAAAACTAACACATAGCGCATAACACGGCCTGTCCATATTGTGGATGCAGGAGGGTGCTCACAGAAATTTTAAACAAACACATTGCGCATAACACGGCCTGCCCATATTGTGAATGCAGGAGGGAACTCACGGAAAGGATCGTCGGAACTGGGACTTACTTTGCAAGTAGGAGCTGGGGGAGAAGAAAGCCAAGCAGACAGGCATACAAAAAGAACAACCCTTGTCAGGAAACAGATGTCTGTGCGAACGTAGGCGCTAGTGGCATTTAAAACGAACACATAGCGCATAACACGGCCTGTCCATATTGTGGATGCAGGAGGGTGCTCACAGAAATTTTAAACAAACATATAGCGCATAACACGGCCTGCCCATATTGTGAATGCAGGAGGGAACTCACGGAAAGGATCGTCGGAACTGGGACTTACTTTGCAAGTAGGAGCGGGGGGTGAAGAAAGCCAAGCAGACAGGCATACAACAAGTCAAACAATGCAGGAGGGAACTCACGGAAAGGATCGTCGGAACTGGGACTTACTTTGCAAGTCGGAGCTGGGGGAGAAGAAAGCCAAGCAGCCAGGCATACAAGTTAAACAAGTAAAAAAAAGAAAAGTTCACTGGGAGGGGGAGGAGAAACGCGAGAGACGGCCTGGCGGCCGTCAAAGTGAAAGTCCGGCCGTGGGCAGTGAATAAATGAGGGGAGGAGAAATGCCTGAGGCAGAGCGCACGCTGGGGGATGCCTGTGGGAGGGCGGCTGGTGGCGCTTTTTAGGTCAATGCGCTTGCGCATTCAGCTTGCTTTTCACGGGCACAGCATCAAATCACCCGATGCTTAAGCTCTGGTTGAGCCCCTATATGTCTCGCAAGCTCAATGCGCAAGCGCATTGACAGGCGAGCCCTAAAAAAAGAGACCCCTTTGGATAAATGCACACTTCACACAACATTCATACACAAACCCGCCTCAAAACAGTGGTATAGCTGTGGGTACGAAGGATACGGTAAAGCAAGAAGAAATTATCTAGAAAAATACAGATCTGGAAAAATAAGCACAATAATTGATAATTAAAAATGATTAAAAACACCGTGCACATCACAATACATATCTAATTCATAACACTTCCAGTCATAGGCTGAAAGGAAAAATTGCCTTTCTTTTCTCTTTAAACCTCGGTGTAAGCTCTATTATATATACACAACACATTAATATATAAAAAATTAATATACAAAAAAGTAATTGGGAACATACAAGGAAAAACTAATTCCTATTACAGAAGAAAGCCAGTAAACCATACAAAGATCAATTGTGACAGCTATACATGATATATGAAAATGCTGTAATTAGAAACAATTGTCACCATAAATTTTACACGGTTCTCTCGTGTACGATTTATGGTGACAATTGTGTTAATGTTTTGAGTGTAGATATATATGTGTGGTTTTAATAGAGCTTACACCGTTAGGGGTTATGATTAAAATAAATAGTGGTGCTTGAGTGGATTAATTACTGGTCCACAGCACCTTGTCGTAGGTCGGAATGTTTCAGCCAGATAATTGCTCATAAGAGCCAGGACCGTAGTGTGAGTAGTTGGTCATTATTCAGAAGACTTTCGCAATGGATAGGGAGGGTAGATTCACTTACCCTTCTTCGTCAGTGAACATGGTGGCTCATGGCTGATGTGGTCATAGGTGCAGCCTTTGCCTATGAATTTAGATGGATGCTGAAGTCCTCCGTGGCACGCAGGAGAAGTTGACGGTCCTTAATTGTCGGCCGTCTCAGCAGAAGCTGCTGCAGTCCCCGGATGTTGTGAGTGCTTTATGCACCACACACGGGGCCAGATGTACGACCCACCTATTTGCGAGTTGCAAATTGCGTCACAAATTCGCAAATTGGGATTGGTGCAGTGCAGCGCCAAAAATTCTTCATAAACCATCACCGTAACCCGTGGAGCTACTTACTATTTTCTCACAACTGGGCCCATCATTCTAACCTTACATTCATACACACATTTTCTCAGCTCCGAGGATTCAGTAAGGATCTGAAGGGAAGTCGCAGTGCTATAGCGGAGTGTCTAGACTAAACTTTACACATTATTTACAACTGCAGTTTTATTTCTATTACCATGGTTTTCTGAAAGAAGAATTTTTTAGAAACACCCCACTTTTCATTTATTTTATTGATCTGCTAGTAAAAGTTAACTAAAGGACAACAAGACCTGCTTAATTCTCCATTTATTTAATTTGTATTTAGAGATTTAATCTCCTAGCATGATCTCTACGTTTTACTAAAATGAAAATAATTCAGTTATGCAATAAATGAAAATAATTCAGTTATGCAATAAATCCTGAAAGCAAAGTTACATTTCAAGAACATTCATTTATTAGCATGACAGCTTTGAAAAATAAGTTAGAGGCATATTACCCAGATGTAGAAGCGAAGACGTCAGCATAGAATGTAATAGTTCCAAACGAAAACCTCTCTGTCTGTCTCTCTCTCTCTCAGGACTTCGCACCCATTCAAAAGTTAAAGTTCAGAAAAATGTCAAAGTCCCTGCGCCATAGGAAAAATTGCGCAGACCGACAGCATCTCGGGGTGCAAAGATCAAGTAAAAAAGCAAGCTCTCTTCAATGTCCCAAATGACCTCTTTAATACCCTTTTTCACTAACTTATCTTTCTAAAGTCCTAGAATGTCTGTAATTGGTCAATTTGGAGTCGGATGAGCATCACCTCATCGTTTTTCATTTTAATTTTGTGCAGGGTCATCCTCACGTTGCGGCAAACTGGGGTGACATTGTCCCAAGTTTTACTTCCTTCGAAGTGTCCTTTAAATTGTTATTTGCTGAACGTTTACCACGAACGCAATATGCTGACTTCACCATCTTTTGGCTTAGGCCCCATAAAATGGCCACGCTGTCCTTGATCCATACCGCTCAGTCACAAGCAGTTCGCATCTCCGATCTGGTGCCTGCGCACTTCTACCGCCATCTCGGACCTACAACTGCCCGCAACCCCAACTCAGCAGAGTGCTTCTTCCCATCCCAAACCATAGTACTTGCTTGTCGGCGGTAAAGGGTCCAATGGAAGCACCAGCCCTTCCTGCCCTCCAAGGCCTGCCTCAGTCCAGTGTCCATAGCCGGCTCAACCGTGGTCTTCTATGCAGCTGTGTAGTTTGTCGGGGGCCATTCATGTATTGGCGTTGTCCCTAACCAACCTCCTCCGTTGCTGGTCCTGGCGAGTGTTCCGATTCTGGGCGTCTTGACCCGTGACTTCCCGAGTCTTCCTCCCCATCTCGTCGGCGGTGATTCCTGTTCCCACGACTGGCGTTACCCACCGGTCACCATCCTTCGAGCCGGTCATGTGCCGCCTCCGGTGTCTCAAAAAACCATGTCTGGCCTTCAGCTACCACTCTGAGTCTTGCAGGGAAGAGCATGGAGTAGGGCAACTCCTGTGCCCGCAACGCTTTTTTAACCTCCATAAAACTTCGCCTGCGTCTAGATACCGCTGCCGTGTAATCCGGGAAGAAGGTGATTGTGGAATTGTGAATTCGAATAGGCGGGGAGGCTTTCGCTGTTTGCAGGATTACATCTCTGTCTCTGAAGTTAAATAGTCTAGTGAGTACTGGTCTCGGGGGTGCTCCCAGCTTGGGCCTGCCACCGGGCACCCTATGGGCTCGCTCCACCGAAAAGAAGCTGGAGAGTCCCTTGGGTTGTAATCTACTTTTCACCAATTCTTCCACGTATAGGTCCATTGCTTGAGTGCCTTCACTCTCCGGAATACCAAGAATGCGTACATTTTTCCGTCTCGAGCTTCCCTCTTGGTCATCGAGTTTCTCCGTGAGTAGCTTGTTTTCTGTTTCGAGGCGGGAGATGGCTGTCTGTAATTCTGATGTGTGCGCCACTAGAGACTTGGTGACAATCTCCACTTCCTTGACTCTGTCCGCCATTTTGTGGAAGTCTGCACGTAGTAGGAAGACGTCTGTGGAGATCGACCCCACTGTGGTTTGGACACTCGACAGGGCCTTCATAATGTCCTCAAGTGTGACCTTCTTAGTTCCCTCACCGTCTGCCCCTTTTCCCGTGGATGTGCGTCCCTCTAGTAGTGGCAGAAAACCCTTATCATATGCAAATTTGTCCAGCTTGACCTGTGTGGTTTGATTCCTAGGACCCCAGCCCGACATGGCGCAATTTTAAGTGGATTGAGCAACTCACTATGCAGTGATATACCCTCTTCTGGTTACTGATCCTCTGAGTTGTTGCGCGTCGGTCTGTGTATAATATGAAGATGGTTGTCAAGGAGAGGAGGAGCAAGAACTGGGAGCTGTCTAACCGGACTAGCAGTGACCCTCCCATCCCACAGAAAACATTCACACCATGGGAGGAGAAGGTGCTTGCCATACCTCATCCAGAAAGTCTCATAGGAGTATCCGGGGGAATGGAGGCTGGTAAGTACAAACAAATGGCATCCAACACACTGATAAGTACTTCCTTGCACAACCCAAACACCATTGCATTATTCACCCTCACCTAACAGGTAGCTAGCCATCTTGCTGTGAGGCCTGTTTGGTGGTGGGAGGCCTGCACTCCCACTCCCACCATGCCCCCTGTCCCACACCTGAGCAAGATAGAGGCCTCCCCCACCCAAAAGCATGTGTCAGCCATTGCACTGTTCTCCCTCACCTAACAGGTAGGTAGCCATCTTGTTTGGGAGGCCTGTACCATGACTACGACCATGCACCCTGTCCCACACCTAAGCAGGCTAGAGGCCTCCCCCACCCAGAAGCATGTGGAAGCCATTGCACTGTTCTCTCTCACCTAACAGGTAGGTAGCCATCTTGCTTGTGAGGCCTGTTTGGGGGTGGGAGGCCTGAACCATGACTCCTACCATGCCCCCTGTTCCACACTCCAGCAGCATGGAGGCCTCCTCCACCCAGGAGCATGTATCAGCCCTTGCACTGTTCACCCTCACCTAACAGGTAGCTAGCCATCTTGTTTGGGCGGCCTGGTTGTGGGTTGGAGGCCTGCACCACCACTCCCACCATGTACCCTGTCCCATACCTGAGCAGGATAGAGGCCTCCCCCACCCAGAAGCATGTGTCAGCCATTGCACTGTTTTCCCTCACCTAAAAGGTAGGTAACCATCTTGTTTGGGCGGCCTGTTTGTGGGTGGGAGGCCTGCACTCCTCCTCCCACTATGCCCCCTGTCCCACTCCCTAGTAAGATGGAGGCCTTCCCCCCCACCACCCAGGAGCACATGGAAGCCATTGCATTGTTCATCCAACAAACTTATAGGTAGGTAGCCATCTTCACTGGTCCGGCTGTTTGTGGTTGTGAGACCTGCACCACTACACACTGCACCAACTGCATACAATGCATCGATACCTGACATGTATGATAAATTGACGTTCCTCTGCACCATGTAATAACACCCAGTATTGCATTTAACAATAATAGTGAGGTTGTTTCAATTGTGTAGTGTACAGACAGCGGATGACATTCAGCTAACAGAATACTTGCACATTGCCCAACACTGACCATTCCCCAGCTAATCCACAGGTGATGATCTCTCTGCCGAGGACAACAACGACCAGCAGAACCAGTCTCCACCCCCGGTACATGGACTCTTGGATGTTGACTCCCAGGATAGTTTGGACGATGAGCTCCGGGCCGGCCCATCTGGTGTGCCAAGGACCAACAGGTCCCAGGACCCCATCTTCTCCACCACCACGTCTGCTGCACCAACAGCACAGCAGACCCCTGCAGTCAAGGCCTGTGCCTCCACCGCTGCCACCTCGGTCACCACCACCAGCACCCTCCCTGTCCCAGGGGACGACCAGGACGCAACACCAATTGTGGAGGGCAGGGAGAGTGTGAGTCGACCTACCGTGGCGAGGCAATAGGTCTGTGGCAGCAGGGTAGGTGGGAGGGCCAGGATCACCCCCAGACCTCAGGAGGTTGGCACACCATCCCTGGACCATTTCACCAGAGTCATCAGTGCATATGAACAGGCCCAGGGACAAAGTGGCCGGTCTGACGAACTATTATGTGAGCTCATCCTGCTGATGAGGTCTATTGACACACGCATTGGTTAAATGGTGGACCTCATGGCCCCGCAAGTGGCGTTGCTGAGGGACAGGCCTGTGTCCCAAACAACACCTCTGTCCCCTCTGTTGTGCTGCAGGATGACAGTGTACCATCCTCCCCTGCGCCAACAGAGAGGGGTGAGTCCGCAGACGCCGCTGGCCATGCAGCAGGCCCCCTGCTCAAGCAATCAAGGGGGCGTCCAAAGAATAGCCTGGGAGTCTCTGGAGGCAAAGCACCAGCCACAAGCCAGTCACGGAGCCAGCCCTGATGGGAACCCTCTTACCCACTGCATTGACAGTTTGGACTGTCCTTCCCCACACTGCCTTGTGAATGGCATGTGTCTGTTGGACTGGGTCACCACATCCATGTGGTGTCTTCTCTTGCATCTCATCTACCATGACTGTCAACGCACTGCTCCATCACCACCTTCATATAAATATGCTCGCACCCCTCACATGTCCACTTTGCAAATAAAATAAAATACCTTATGCACTAGAATTTGTGCTGTTTTGTTTTTAGTGCAATATTTACAGTTTTGAAAATGTCCATGATTTATCCAAAAGATGTATGTATGTAGGGCAGGATAATTTTGAAGCACCTAGGGAGACACAACAGAACAGGGTGATGAGCTGTTGACTCATGTCAACTCCTTCCTCCTCTCCACTGTTGTAATCACTGGACTCAGGTCCTTGGGCAGGCGGGGGCCTTAGTTCCTCACCATCATCCAGGAGCAGGGGAATCCCCTTGTGAATGGCCATGTTGTGCAGCATACAGCATGCCACAACTATCTTGCAGACCTTCCCAGGCGAGTATGCCAGTGCATCTCCAGTCCTGTCAAGGCAGCGGAATCTTGACTTGAGCAGGCCAAAAGTCCGCTCAATGACATGTCGGGTCCTGCCATGGGCCTCATTGTACCTGATGTCAGCCGGGGTCCTGGGATTCCTTAGGAGGCTCAGCATCCATGGACGACTGGGATATGCAGAGTCACCTGTGAATGACAAACACACATTGCAATGTTGCACAGGCAGAGAGCTGGAGGTCACACACACACACACAGCACGCCATATCACTAGGCATACTCGCCCACAATCCAAGCACGCTCGGGAAGCAGATTAGCCATCATCCGGGGCACCATGGTGTTCCTCAGGACGTGCAAATCATGGTCTGAGCCGGGGAATCTTGCACATACATGTGATATGGTCATGTCTGCAAGGCACACCTTCTGCACATATATCAAATGATGATGTTTGCAATTCCTAAAAATTTGCTCAGTCGCCTGTGGTGGCACCAGACCGACATGGGTGCAATCAATGGCACCGACAACTTGGGGGATGTGCCCAAGGGGATAGAAGTCACCCTTCACACAGGCCAATTCTGCTCACCTGAGAAAATGTATGTATCGTCCCTTATATATCATCATGACTGCTAGAACATCCCTCCGCACCATGCTGAACATGGGTTGCGGCATCCCTGCAGCGCCGTTCACGGTCTCCTGGAAGGAACCAGTTGCAAAAAAGTGGAGTGCTGCCATCACTTTGTATGTGGGTGTGAATGCTGTTGGGTAGTGGAGACGAGGCTGCAGGCGGGGCTCGAACTGATCACAAAGGGTCTTCATGGTCGGTCTGTCGAGGCAGAATTTGTGAATGATCATTATATCCTCCATGTCCTCCAGCACTGTCCAGTGACGTATGAGATTTGGCCTCCTCCTAGTTGAGATGTAAATGGACACATGTCAATGACAACCATCATGAGATGGCCTCAGCACATACCGTTAAAGATGTAACGCAATACCAAAAATGCCATGAGAGATGCGTGGCACACAAGTTTACATGGGTGGACATTTGAGACAAACAGAGGACACACCTCTCCATTTGCAATACACAAGTGCCACAAAAAACACATAGGTCAATGGGAATGCACACATACAGAACTCCACATTCCACATGTGCACGCATCGTACCGTACCATCCACAAAGTGTGTAAGATGACCATGACTGTCTCCTACCCATCTGCTGTACCGTGAACCTGGTACACATCAAGAGCCCAATGATCACAGTAGCTGGTAAACTTGTGTGCATGAGCTGATATGGTAGCAGAAGTAAGTAACAACACCATACAGTGAGACGAGCCTTGCCAAGGTCAGCACTGACCCACAACACATAGATTTGTCACATATCATTGACAACAGCTTAACACTGTCAAGCATCATCAACCATCAAATGCATGTGACATTGCAGGGACCACAGACCAACGTGCGACCACCAGTGCATTATATAGAATAATGGCATTGTGTGCACAATGATGTGCCCATAGACATGTTGCTGCTGTGTACTGATGCAGAGATCACAATGGAATTTGACATTGCATGTGGCCAAACTTGCGGCTGCTACGCCTGGCCACGGCGGTGGGCATGCTGCGCCACCCAAATGTCGGTTGCTACCGCCTGGCCACAGCTGTGGGCATGCTGCGCCACACAAATGGCGGTTGCTACCGCCTGGCCACGGCGGTGTGACACCAGCAGCACCCACTTCACAAGTGCGGTAGACATTGGCATGTAGACATGGGTAGATGGCGGTGGGCATGCTGCCCCACCCAAATGGCGGATGCTACCGCCTGGCCATGGTGGTGTGACACCAGCAGCACCCCCTTCACAAGTGCAGTAGACATTGGCATGGAGACATGGGTAGATTGTTGTGGGCATGCTGCGCCACCCAAATGGCAGTTGCTACCGCCTGGCCACGGCGGTGGGCATGCTGCGCCACCCAAATGGCGGTTGCTACCGCCTGGCCATGGCGGTGCATCACTGCTATGGAGCATTGCCTACAGCCAATGGGAGCGTATGATTGCGGTGGCATGATGCAATTTTGAAAATCGCGGAAGCGGTCATTGGATGGGTTTGAATGAGGCACACCTGGACAACCAATTATTGCATCTTTAAACCTTACAAACGACCCCAGGGGGCTATAAATCTGGGAGTGAGCCTCACATTTTCACTGCTCACAGAGCCTGCTGCCTGGGACCCTCTCCTGCTGCTGCCTCAAGTACCTGCTGCCTGGGACCCTCTCATGCTGCTCCCTGGGACTCTCTCCTGCTGCTGCCTGGGACCCTCTCCTGCTGCTACCTCAAGTGCCTGCTGCCTGGGACCACTCACTTCAAACACAGGTGTTCCAAGTCCACAGGGATGGCAAGAACAGAGAAGATCTGTGCCAGTCCATTCACAAGCGAGGAGCTGGAGGTCCTAGTGGACGAGCTGCTGGCACAGTACCCAAGGCTGTATGATGGCCCCAATGTAGTGATAAGTTATCATTCAGGGAGCTGTTGGGCAGGGGGGATGTCAGACATGCATGGGACTACTGATGTCTGCGACCCACTGAGGGGGTTTAGTGCAGTCATCGTGCATGTGTGTGTGATTAGCAGGTAGCCTCTTCGCCCTCATGTATACATGCAATCATATCTGTTTGGGCCATGCAGAGTGCCCTTGTGAGGTGTCCCCCAGTTTGGGATGTAGGGAGATTACAATAGGTCCTGAGTCTGTGTATTGCTATTGTTCTGATAGATGTTGGTACATGACACTATGTAACTGGTCATTTTCCCTACTTTTTTCCCATACCTGCAGCTCAAGGTACACCAGCGTAAGTCATGTGGAGGGCCATTGCTGCAAAGGTTCGAGCCCTGAGCGTATCCAACAGACAACGCACCCACTGCCACAAGAGGTGGGACGACATCAGCCGGCTGCCAAAGAACATGGCAGAGATGACCTTGTGGCAGTGACTAATCCGGAGCTGGATGCACATCTGAAGGAGCATCGCCAGCAAGGCAGGTGTGAGTATTTGGGGAGGGTGACTTTGGCTGGCAGCGGATGCATGTGTACAGGGCCTGTGGCAGTGGTGACCCATGTGATGTTCGTGGGGTGGTGCTGGGCTGTGTGATGTGACTGGCTGCAGGGATGTGTGCTAGTGTCAGGCATTGTGCCAAACAGCCCATAGCCAGCTGTGTTAGGATCCACATGGCCATTCAGCATTGTGATAGTGTGGGGAATCTATTAGCAGGTGAACAGCAGGGTCCACTATCGGAGTGTGACTTCATGTATTCCTACTTTGCATGCACCATGATCGTTGAGGGCCACACGTCTGAAAAACAAAGTGCCCCAGAGTACCACATGGTGCTTGGTATGGCCTACTTGGCGTTGTGGACTGTCATGTCCTAATAGGTGTGTGTATTGTCCCCTCCTGTTCCCTGAAGGTCTGTCAGTGGCAATGAGTGTTGGGACATGATCGGTTTGGGCATGGCAAGTTGTGTGTCTGGTACACTTCATCCACGGGCAAGGTGTTTTGCTGTGTGGCCTCAACATAGCTCAGTCATAGCAGATATTCAGTGTTACAGGCACTGTTGTGGTCTATGTAGTGTGTTGCTGCAATGTGATTGCAGGGGGTGGTGGTCACCATGTGGATTTGGGCATCCCCTGTATGCATTCATTTGATTGCTTTGTCCTAATGATGACATTTATACAACCTTGCATCTCTCTCTCATGTAGAATCGCCAGTGGACACGGAGGAACAGGAGCCCGAAACCAGTGGTGGCAAGAGTAGCACCACAGTTTCACCGGAGGCCAGTGACACAAAGCTCACCAGCGCATCTGAAGGGGACCGGAGTATGCAGAAAGAATCTGTGGCTGAGACACAGAGTACATAAACAAAAAGAATCCACTTCTTGAGTGTAGAGCGTATCCTCCAAATGTGGGGAACACCCTTGTTGTTTTTGGTCCCCTCACACACCAACAGGCCCCTTGGTGTCATGCTTCATCATCTGGGTCATCGTACCCCTCTACGGGGTATGGCGTGCTGCGACCTACGGATACGCGGGAGCACTTAAGATGACTGTGTGGTGTGGATGGGGTATTTTGAATGTGAGTGTATAGTGGGGTTTAGATCTAAGTGAGTGAAGTTAAAAAAGAACCTGGCCCGTGGGGTAACAGAAAACTTTTAATGGGCCCCCAGGCTGGTGCTATTAAAATAGAGTGTGGGAGGTTAATAACGCAAACAATGTGCATTACCTCCTCTCTGTGTGCGTCGACATGTTTCGGTGAAAACACCTTCTTCAGGACGGGGTACACAAATCCCCATCTTACTCACTTTTCTCTATCTTATATCAGTATTTCTAAGAAAAGTGAGATTTTAAAGTGCAGGTAATAATGTACCTAACAAAAACATCGCTTATTGGTCGACCTGTTGAGAGAAATAGACAACATTTTTTTTGTGGTGGTCTACTTTTCAAAACCATAGGTCACGGTGACCGATGGTTACAGGTGACATGATAGCGGTAAAAGTATCAGACTATAGGTGTCCATTGTGCCTATAGTGGAAAAAAAGACAATCTAGACTCACTAACATATAACGTAAAACACACACTTTTTCTTTGTAAATTCGGCATTCTAGCGATATTTAGAACATTGCACCCTTAGTGGTTAGGGGTTGTCAAATATAATGTTGGGTGCTACTGTGAAGAAAAAAAGACAAAGAGACAGTACATGCCCCTATAAACTGGTAACATACTGTTTTGTAGGGGTAGAAATGCCTCATGAGCCCAACGTCAGGGTCCCTTTCTGCTATTTAGCACCTGTCAAACAAATGGAGTTTCAGAGTCTCATTTTTACTTACATTGGTGTCGTGGAGATAATGCTGCTCTCTATCTTTTCTACTCTCGATTTCAGCAAGAAAATTCCTCCCGACCGACCCCTCCGTGGCTCCGGTGGTTGTGTCAAAGGGAGTGCCAGGTACCGGTATTTGTACTTTTTTCAGGTTCCGATCATTGATAGATTGAATAATTGGCGTTTCCTATGCTGCGAGGCCTCCGGGCAGTTATGCGCTATATAAGTGGAATTTTTCATTTCATTTCATTTCACCTGCCCTTGAAAGGGCTTAATCCGGTTCTGCTCGCGTCCCCATGCCTTAGTGTTTAGTTATCGCACATGCGTTCTGCCCGCGGCACAGACGTGTATGTCTATGAAGCAGCGCATGCGTTCTGCTCACCCTCACGTGTGTTGCGCTCGTTGGGTTGAAGCAGGTGGCACAGACGTGTGTGTCTGTTGAGCCGCGCATGCGTTCTGCTCACCCTCACGTGTATTGCGCTCGTTAGGTTGAAGCTGGCGGGCGCATGCGTGTACCGTTCTTTCCTTAACTTTATTCAGGCTAATTATTGGAAAAAAGATGTTACTACGATAACGTTAAGGATGTGTTACCTGACCATTGGTGGGGTTGGTAAAACCCAATCGATATTAGTGATAAATCCTAAGAAATCCAGGACGGGATCCTATGGTGTATGGAAAGGTGTAGTTCACCGGGTAAATCGGGTAAGGCTAGATTGGGTTCAATGTTAGGCACATCAATGTAATGGCACAGTCTTACGCTCATGGCTCTATAGTACATTGGAACCGGTCTGATGGAGTTCTTCTAAGTTAAGTGAGTATTACAGGATCAATCCACGAGCTTGACCTTAACGTGGTTTTTTAGGGCTCGCCTGCTGTGCGCATGCGCACAGCTGGAAGCTCTATAGGGGCTTATCCAGTGTTTAACCACCACTGGCGATTCCACTGGCGATTCCTTTGAGTGCATGTGCTTTTTAGGTCATTGCGCAAGAGCAAGCCCTAAAAAGCGTGTGCACAATGCCACCAGCCATCTGCCTGCCTGCCTCGCATTACCACATCAAAGGCAGCCGTCCCAGGTCATTTGTCACCTCCTAATTATTCACTGCCTGCCCGCCGTATTTTCAGTTTCGTCTCCTAATCTTCCCGCCCCTTGCTGCAACAACTGTTTATGCTCTGCTTGAAAAGAAACATGGAATGCATGCTGTATCCAGGACCACGAATTCCATGCTTCTTAAGAGGGCTTTTCGGAGTTTTGGTTTAAGTACTGAGTGCACTGTGTAGTAGCTGGCTAAGGCGCAGTTATGTTGCCATGTGCTGTTGCCGTGCCCAGACAACATTCATATATATTTTCTTTCCTTTCTGCACACATTGTTGCGATTTATTTTGCCCTGCTACTTATCATTTTCTAAGCAGACCTTTAAAATTTGCCATTCCTTAAAATATAGTGTAGCTTCGGTATTCATTAAACACCGACAGGTTTAACAAAACCTTCTCCCAATGCAGATGTTAACAAACAAACCTCTCTCATTTACGGTTCGTACTCTTTTCTTTTCTGTGATTTAGTTTTCCTTCCAGAATAACGTCCTACATATTTTTCTGCATGTATCTGTTGGAACAGTAACAAGCACTTGTCATAATTTATCCAGCATCGTTAAAGGATAGATTTTTTTTGTTTTGAGAGTTGTAATTTTCGTTAAGGCTCCCACCACACAGCTTCACCTACACAGCTCCACCAAGGCACCCACCACACAGCTCCACCGAGGCACCCACCACACAGCTCCACTGATGCACCCACCACACAGCTCCACCGACACAGCTCCACCGATGCACCCACCACCCAACTCCACCTACACAGCTCCACCGATGCACCCACCACACAGCTCCACCGATGCACCCACCACACAGCTCCACCGAGGTACCCACCACACAGCTCCACCGAGGCACCCACCACACAGCTCCACCGAGGCACCCACCACACAGCTCCACCGAGGCACCCACCACACAGCTCCACCGATGCACCCACCACACAGCTCCACCGATGCACCCACCTCACAGGTCCACCGATGCACCCACCTCACAGGTCCACCGATGCACCCCCCACACAGCTCCACCGATGCACCCCCCACACACCTCCACCGATGCACCCACCACACACCTCCACCGATGCACCCACCACACATGCCCCCACTACACATGCCCCCACTACACATGCCCCAACCACACATGCCCCAACCACACATGCCCCAACCACACAGCTCCACAGATGCCCCCTCCACACAGCTCCACCGATGCACCCACCACACAGCTCCACCGATGCAACCACCACACAGCTCTACCGATGCACACAGCTCCACCAATGCACCCACCACACAGCTCCACCGATGCACCCACCACACAGCTCCACCTATACAGCTCCACCGATGCACCCACCACACAGCTTCTGCCGAGGCAACCACCACACAGTTCCGCCGAGGCACCCACCACACAGCTCCGCCGAGGCACCCACCACACAGCTCCGCCGAGGCACCCACCACACAGCTCCGCCGAGGCACCCACCACACAGCTCCGCCGAGGCACCCACCAGACAGCTCCGCCGATGCACCCACCACACAGCTCGGCCGATGCACCCACCACACAGCTCGGCCGATGCACCCACCACACAGGTCCACCGATGCACCCACCTCACAGCTCTACCGATGCACCCACCACACATGCCCCCACTACACATGCCCCCACTACACATGCCCCAACCACACATGCCCCAACCACACATGCCCCAACCACACAGCTCCACAGATGCCCCCTCCACACAGCTCCACCGATGCACCCACCACACAGCTCCACCGATGCAACCACCACACAGCTCTACCGATGCACACAGCTCCACCAATGCACCCACCACACAGCTCCACCGATGCACCCACCACACAGCTCCACCTATACAGCTCCACCGATGCACCCACCACACAGCTTCTGCCGAGGCAACCACCACACAGTTCCGCCGAGGCACCCACCACACAGCTCCGCCGAGGCACCCACCACACAGCTCCGCCGAGGCACCCACCACACAGCTCCGCCGAGGCACCCACCACACAGCTCCGCCGAGGCACCCACCAAACAGCTCCGCCGATGCACCCACCACACAGCTCGGCCGATGCACCCACCACACAGCTCGGCCGATGCACCCACCACACAGGTCCACCGATGCACCCACCTCACAGCTCTACCGATGCACCCACCACACAGCTCCACTGATGCACCCACCTCCACAGATGCACCCACCACCAAGCTCCACAGATGCACCCACCACCCAGCGCCATCGATGCTCCAACTAAGCTCCACCAATGCACCCACCACACAGCTCCACCAATGCATCCACTAAGCTGCACCGATGCACCCACCACACAGCTCCACCGATGCACCCACCACACAGCTCCACCGATGCACCCACCACACAGCTCCACCGATGCATCCACCACACAGCTCCACCGATGCATCCACCACACAGCTCCACCGATGCACCCACCACCCAACTCCACCGATGTACCCACCACACAGCTCCACCGATGCACCCACCACACAGCTCCACCGATGCATCCACCACACAGATCCACCGATGCATCCACCACACAGCTCCACTGATGCACCCACCACCTAACTCCACCGATGCACCCACCACACAGCTCCACCACACAGCTCCACCTACCCAGCTCCACCGATGCACCCACCACACAGCTCCACTGATGCACCCACCACACAGCTCCACCGAGGCACCCACCACACAGCTCTACCGAGGCACCCACCACACAGCTCTACCGAGGCACCCACTACACAGCTCCACTGATGCACCCACTACACAGCTCCACCGATGCACCCACCACACAGCTCCACCGATGCACCCTCCACACAGCTCCACCTACACAGCTCCACCGATGCACCCACCACACAGCTCCACCGATGCACCCACCACACAGCTCCACCGATGCACCCACCATACAGCTCCAACTACACAGCTCCACCGGTGCACCCACCACACAGCTCCACCTACACAGCTCCACCGATGCACCCACCACACAGCTCCACCGATGCATCCACCACACAGCTCCACTGATGCACCCACCACCTAACTCCACCGATGCACCCACCACACAGCTCCACCACACAGCTCCACCTACACAGCTCCACCGATGCACCCACCACACAGCTCCACTGATGCACCCACCACACAGCTCCACCGAATCACCCACCACACAGCTCCACCGAGGCACCCACCACACAGCTCCACAGAGGCACCCACCACACAGCTCCACCGAGGCACCCACCACACAGCTCTACCGAGGCACCCACTACACAGCTCCACTGATGCACCCACTACACAGCTCCACCGATGCACCCACCACACAGCTCCACCGATGCACCCTCCACACAGCTCCACCTACACAGCTCCACCGATGCACCCACCACACAGCTCCACCGATGCACCCACCACACAGCTCCACCGATGCACCCACCATACAGCTCCAACTACACCGCTCCACCGATGCACCCACTACACAGCTCCACCGGTGCACCCACCACACAGCTCCACCTACACAGCTCCACCGATGCACCCACCACACAGCTCCACCGATGCACCCACCACACAGCTCCACCAATGCATCCACCACACAGATCCTCCGATGCATCCACCACACAGCTCCACCGATGCACCCACCACCCAACTCCACCGATGCACCCACCACACAGCTCCACCGACACAGTTCCACCGACGCACCCACCACACAGCTCCACCTACACAGCTCCACTGATGCAACCACCACACAGCTCCACCGATGCAACCACCACACAGCTCCACCGATGCACCCACCACACAGCTCCACCGATGCACCCTCCACACAGCTCCACCTACACAGCTCCACCAATGCACCCACCACACAGCTCCACCGCTGCACCCACCAAACAGCTCCAACTACACAGCTCCACCGATGCACCCACTACACAGCTCCACCGGTGCACCCACCACACCGCTCCACCTACACAGCTCCAGCGATGCACCCACCACACAGCTCCACCACCCAACTCCACCGATGCACCCACCACACAGCTCCACCGATGCACCCACCACACAGCTCCACCGATGCATCCACCACACAGATCCACCGATGCATCCACTACACAGCTCCACCTACACAGCTCCACTGATGCAACCACCACACAGCTCCACTGATGCAACCACCACACAGCTCCACCGAGGCACCCACCACACAGCTCCACTGAGGCACCCACTACACAGCTCCACTGAGGCACCCACTACACAGCTCCACCGAGGCACCCACTACACAGCTCCACCGAGGCACCCACTACACAGCTCCACAGATGCACCCACCACACAGCTCCACCGATGCACCCACCACACAGCTCCACCGATGCACCCTCCACACAGCTCCACCTACACAGCTCCAACGATGCACCCACCACACAGCTCCACCGATGCACCCACCATACAGCTCCAACTACACAGCTCCACCGATGCACCCACTACACAGCTCCACCGGTGCACCCACCACACAGCTCCACCTACACAGCTCCAGCGATGCACCCACCACACAGCTCCACCTACACAGCTCCACCGATGCACCCTCCACCCAACTCCACCGATGCACCCACCACACAGCTCCACCGACACAGCTCCACCGATGCACCCACCACACAGCTCCACCTACACAGCTCCACCGATGCACCCACCACACAGCTCCACTGATGCACCCACCACACAGCTCCACCGACACAGCTCCACCGATACACCCACCACACAGCTCCACCTATACAGCTCCAGCGATGCACCCATCACACAGCTCCAGCGATGCAGCCACCACACAGCTCCACTGACACAGCTCCACCGATGCACCCACCACACAGCTCCGCCGATGCACCCACTACACAGCTCCGCCGATGCACCCACTACACAGCTCCGCCGAGGCACCCGCCACACAGCTCTGCCGAGGCACCCACCACACAGCTCCGCCGAGGCACCCACCACACAGCTCCGCCGAGGCACCCACCACACAGCTCCGCCGAGGCACCCACCACACAGCTCCGCCGAGGCACCCACCACACAGCTCCACCAATGCACCCACCACACAGCTCCACCAATGCACCCACCACACAGCTCCGCCGTGGCACCCACCACACAGCTCCGCCGTGGCACCCACCACACAGCTCCGCCGTGGCACCCACCATCCAGCTCCACCGATGCTCCAACTAAGCTCCACCAATGCACCCACCAAACAGCTACACCGATGCACACACCACTCAGCGCAACCACAGCATCACTGGTTCAAATATGTTCTTTCAATTTTTCAAGCTTTCACGCTTTATTACAAATCACAAAAAGATGTTAATATTTCACTTCTGTTCTTGGATTTTCGTCACAATAAAAAACACTGAACATAATCTTCACAAATGTTATTTACAAAAGTTTAAGCTATTGCCATTACAAATTAAATAAATAATTAAGTATTAATTATTTTAAAAAATTAAAAGCCATTGTTATTTGTAATATCAATACATCTAAGTCACGTAAATACAAAACATGTTGCATTGCAAATGCTATAGGTGTCACATTTGTGAAAGTTATAACTATTGGCATTGTAAATGATAAAGCTATTAATTTAGCTATTTTAAAAAAAAACACATCAATAAAAATAATTCATTTATAACACCAATAGCTCAAACTTTCCTAATGCGAGCCCTATTGCATTTCCAATGCTTGTTATGGTCTGTAAGAGTGTAGGTGGGGATGCTTGGGTAGACCATCCCTAGGTCACTTGTCCCCACGGAATATCATCGTTCAGGCCTTGGGTACTGGTCCCCAGGCGGAAAACCCACCTTTGCTACATCATCTGATACCAGCGGTGATGCATCCATGTTGTCAGGCACAGGGGATGAGGAGTCTGCAACATCATCTACCACTCAGCGACCAGTGCCCAGCCTCCCATCCACTTCATCTGGTGCTGCTCGTGTCCGTGTCAGTAAAAGGGGACGAGTTACAATCACACCTGGCACTGCTGAGCCTGCACCTGTCCCCCCTGCTGCCCTCAGTGCTGAGTCTGTAGAGCTTCAGCGCCAGCTTTGTCTGGGACAGACTGCCCTGCTCAATCCCTTCAGTGACTTTGACAAGAAATTAGGCCAGGTAGTTGCATACATGGAGGGCATACACTCTGACATGGGTGGGCTACACCATACAGTCCAGGCTTTGTCATCCGCAGTGACATCTACCCTTCAACAGGCACATGCTCCCATTCTTGCTCCGGTGCCTTTGTCCACCCCCAGTTAGTAGCCACAGCAGAGGACAGTAACCACGGTCCGCATGTGTCACAGACACGATACAGCACAAGGAGCACAAAGTAGACACAACCCAAGCAGTCCCGCCCACAGACACCATCCCCACAGAAGAGCAGAGCCACCCCAGAATGCACGACAAGAGCCTGTCAGGGAAGAGCAAGGCCGAAAAAGCAATGAGGCTCACGTCAGGTTCACATACCTTTGAGGCATCACCAGCAAAGGACTCTCCTGTCCCTAAATCTTCACGCAGAGCTTGCCGTGCAGTGTCTGTGCCCACTGAGGAGGTGTTATATAGCAAGGGTACACCTAGGAAGGGCACAAGGCCACATCCCCCCACCATATCAACTCCAATTCCGAGCCCAGTGAAGCAGGTGGAGGAGGGGACTGTTGGGGCCACCCCTGGCAAAGAGGCAAAGGACAGCACTGTAAGTGGGACACCTGGCAAGCAGGGGAATGTGGTCCAGAGGTGTAGCCAGACAAAGCGTTCCGCAGGATCCAGCTCGTCACCAGAGGTAGTGCCATTGTCTGAACCTGATGCGGGTCAGTTTGTGTGTGTGCCTGTTGTGTCATCACCAGTTCCCATTAGCCCCAAGACAGGGAAGCCATTTCGTATTTCCAAAAAGTGGAAGGGCATCTCTCCAACCTCTCCCAGCCACACTGTGTCACAGGTCTGCATGACTCCACCTCCACGTACCACTATACAACCTGGTCCAAACAGCCCTCCAGCTTGCCAAATGACTGATAGCCCTACATCACCAGCTTCTCTGTCTCCCCAGTCAAGTGTTCCAGCTGACTCTGACACACAGTCAGCTCCAAGTCCACCGGACAGCCAAATGTGAGTGGCAGTCCCCCTCATACACCTGTCTCTCATACAGGTGTGCTAGTCCTGCCCATTGTTTGCCACCTGGGTGTGTTGCTGGTCATGGAAGGGTACAGTGAAACAGTCACTGTACAGCTCCTCATGTCCCGACTCCGCATTTCTCCATGGCTACTGAAATCGTCATTCACTGCTGTGTTGTACTCTCCCCTGTGCCCTGGACACTGGCCCTGTTGCTCTGCTGTGTTGTACTCTCACCTGTGCCATGGACACTGGCCCTGTTGCTCTGCTGTGTTGTACTCTCCCCTGGACACTGGCCCTGTTGCTCTGTTGTGTTGTACTCTCACCTGTGCCATGGACACTGGCCCTGTTGCTCTGCTGTGTTGGAGTCTCCCTTGTGCATCCTCTCATGTACCTGCTGTGCCACCTGGACACTGGCCCTGTTGCTTTGTTGTGTTGTACTCTCCCCTGTTCCCTGGACACTGTCCCTGTTGCTCTGCTGTGTTGTACTCTCACCTGTGCCAGGGACACTGGCCCTGATGCTCTGCTGTGCTGGAGTCTCACCTGTGGAGCCTCTCATGTACTTGTTGTGCCACCTGCCATGGACACTGGCCTTCCTGTTTGTAGTTTGCCTGTGCAGATTATCTTGCATATGATCTTCATGTTGTGCCTTGCTCTTGTCTGCTGTTGTTCTACAGTCACATCTGTGCAATATGTGAATACAGACAGTTACTCCTGTTGTCTGTTTTGTCAGGGTCCTTGCTGATTAAAGTTATTTTGGTGTGTGCATTTGGTTGCCTGTGCCCCATGATCTGTGCCACTTCAACATTGCCAAGATCTTTGCCCGCATCACATTTTTATCCAGGGGTGACAGGGTCTTCAGGCCATTCAGACACTGATACTAGTGTTATCTGTGTTGGCTCTTTTACCTGTCATGCAGGTCTCTTTTTAGTGGTTTGCTATTGTTGACTACGTTGTTGCCATGTCAGGTTGGGGTACACTGCCAGCACAGGGTGTGATACTGTGCACAGGTTTGCATGCAGGCTGGGCAATGTCATGATGTATGTGTGTTATTCCTGTATATGTGCCCAGCTGTGTAAGGTCATTTTGTGTTGGCCCTTAGTCCTGGTCCCCTGGCATATATGAGATGTGTGCTCTTGGGTGGTGAGGAGGTGTGCTGTGTGAAGGGTGTGACTTTGTTTTGGGTGTGGATGTGTGTGTGCCCCTGGATTGTGATAGACACACATGTGTCACCCAGGAGTTGTGTGCCTGTTGTTTGGTTTGTCCTGCCCTGTGGAAATGATTGTATGCACTTGTGTGAGTTGTCTGTTGTGCACTGTGCAGTGTGTTGGTGTGTCCATGCAGTTCTGTGTGACTCCTTCTTGTTCTTTTGGTCACTTATGTGTGCAAAGTGTGTGACTTGCAAATCAGTGTTGTTTGTTTGATCATCAATGTGTCGTAAGTGTGTTTGTGTAGACCGTGTGGCCCTGCTGCTCCTCACTGGCATTGTGTTTGTGGTTCTCATGCATTACAGGCACATGGTGCCTTTTTTCCTCCTGTATGGCATGGTGTTTGTGGTGTGATGTCATCCCCTATGTGTGCCACTTTTGCCTAGCCATTGTGGGTCTGCACTCCCTCTAAGGGTGTATGGGACACCCCTTACATGTCTACTACTGACATGCAAGTCGGTTCACTTTGAGGTCAACTGTCCCCTTTGTTTACATGTGTATGTGCATCCCCATCACTTCATTGGTGAGACTGTGCCTTGTGGCGCAGTTCTTGGGCCAAGAGTGATGTTCCACTCTGGACATTGCCCCAATGGTTTATGTGTGATGTTGTTGAGCTATTTATCAGAGAGGATTGCCCATGTGCACTTGAGCTGTATGTTCTGCCCAGTGCTCTAGTGTAGATGGTTATGCTCTTGTATCCCAGAGTGGTGCATCCTGTTGTTGTTGTGTTGGATGTCTGTGTGTTGGCTGTGGTGTTGCTTCACTTCCTGGGTGTGCTGTTGCTGTTGTGCTGTGCTGATTTGTGGTGTGTTTGTTGAGGTTGTGTCAGCCATGTCTGTGTGTAGCTGTTGTGCTTGTTGTGCACACACTGCTTGTTGTGCATACAGTACTGTGTGTATGTGGGCTTGACATTGCCTGATGTGCATCACCTGATGTCCTGTGGTGTTTGTTGATTTGTGCTTTCATGTGCATGTGTGGTTGTTTTGTTGTGGCTGTGCAGGTGCACTTCTTGTGTGATTTGTGGTATGTTGTGTGTGTGTTTTGTTCGTGAGTGATGATGTTGTGCACTCATGTTGTATATGTACTCCCATTGCCTTTCCACAGTTTGGCTGGCAGGGTATGTCTGCTTCTGTTGGGGTTGTGTGTGTGTTCCTGTGGTGTTTGTGTGTAGTTTTTGGCAGGGATCTGTTCAGGCTACCCTGCGTGTGTGTTCTGTTTGTGGCTATACCAAGGGTGTGTTTGTTTGTGTGTGTATGTGCTGGGGAGTATTGTCCGCCTTCAGTGTGTGAGGCACTGGTGTTGTGTGTTCCTTGTCAGCTACTCCTGCAGTGGCTGTCTCACTGGTTGTTTGCTATGTGGTGCAGGGTGTGCAATGTGTTTGCTTGTTGCTGTGCTTGTTTTTTGTTGCAGTGCATGGTGGTGCACAGGATGGGCACCTGGCCTGTGACTTGCTGGTGTGTGTTGATGTGTGGTTGGGGGTGGTGTGTCCCTGTGGTCTCTGTGCCTTGCCCATGTCTTGTAGTGGCCTTGCCTTCTGCATTGTGCGCATGTGTTGACCGCTGCGGTGACGTGCTTAGAGCTGGACATTGCTGCTAGTTCGCGGTCGTTGTGTGTCCCAGATGCAGAGGGGTGACTTGTTGGCAGGTGGGTAATGTGTGGGTGCCCTTGTGGATGTGTTGTGACCCCCAGCAGGGTGTCTGTGGTAGAATTGGACTCTGTGTCAGCCTGTGTGTTGTGTGTTGTATTTGTGTAGTTGCGTACCTGCGGCGGCCCATTTGATGGTAGTGCTGTAGCAGGTACATCACCGGATGCATATGAAGAGCTGGGTCTATGGCGTTCATAACCGGGTGGAGAGGACCAGGTCTCTGCTATGGGGCTCCTCTGTCGAGTTTCCGCCGTCTCTGGTTGTGCGGTGCGTCTGCATGTTTGGGCCATCCTAATTGGTGGAGCGGGCGGATATCATTCCACGCGGCGGTGAGTCTCCATTGGCTCCCACCGCCGCGGTGGCAGGTGCACTTTGATGGCGGTGCGCGTCGCTCCGCGGCGGACAGGAAATGACCTATGCTTTGCTATACTAATATGGCGGACGTGAGTACCGCTGCTCACGGGCTGAAAAAGGCCTTTTTCCGCACCGCCAGCACCGCGGTGGTGCCACCGCCCGACATCCTAATGGAACCCCTAGTCTCAAAACTAAGATCACTACTAATATTACAGTTACTGGTATTAGTATTTTTATCTATTATAGATCTACTTATTTCATAAAACCAATTTCTAACTGCTGATAAACTTCTACCAAGTTTTTCAAGCACACCTTCTACTATTAGTGGTTCTATTTCTTTATGCAATTGTGTAATATTTGTAATGTATCTCTCAATGTTCTGACTTTTATTAGGAATATATGTGCAACAGTGTTGGACTTTTAAAATTCCACAGACTCCTCCCTCTTTTGCCAATATTGTATCTAAAGCAAGTCGATTTTGCATTACCATACTTCTCATAGCAAACATTTCAGTGTTAACCATCAAAAATCCTCCAGCTGTATCTGTTGACAGTCTATCTACTATCGTTGACAATTTTCTAATTCAATTTGCATTAAATTATATGCCTGCTGCTGGTATCAGTGCCCCAAAAACATCACCTATTATTTCAATTACACTTTCTCTTTTTCTACGACTTAGGGGTTTACCTATTTCATTAATTCCATTTGTTCCTCTGTCAACATGGAAAATTTTGGGAAAGACCAATCCATTATAGCATGAGCCATACCAGTGGTCAGATAACCTATAATAAGCTTTGTTCCCACCCAGGAAATACATTCCTGGGAAAACTGAGTCATTTCCACCTTTAGATCCACATCCCCCTTTGATAATATATGTATCTTCACATTAACTTGCACCCACAAAGTAATTGTCATACACAGTGTTATCTCTTTGAATACATAATTTCCCTAACATTGGTGTATCTATACTTATAGCCACATTTACATTATGTCCTTTAACCACATCGCTGCTGTGGTTATTTTTACCCTGTGCTGGAAACTGCTATTTGGCTTTATTCATGACGAGCTCAGCTCGTCATCAGCACAGCTCAACTGTTCCTCATGACGAGCTCAGCTCGTCATGAGCATGGAAGGGGTTAATATTATTATCTGAAAATACCCATTTTGTAGATTTAGTCTGTTTTACTTTTTCTCGTCTCTTATATTGTTGTCTTCTTTCTTCTACCATGTTCAAGAATGTTTTTTTCTTCATTTCTCATTTTACAAGTCAAATTATGTTTAAAGGCATAATCATGAGTCAATTCTTGTGTTTCCCAAAAATATTCACCAAAATAATTTAGTTCTGCTACAATTTCCAATTTCGCAAATACATCATCTGAATCAGAATAGTAGTATTCTAATTTTCCAGATCTATAAAATAGACTTGATATAACACTAAAGGTCACACCATATGTCAATGGCAAATGGTGATAGGTGACACCTTCCGACACAGATGCAGGCAGATTTACACAAACATAACAATCGCTGGCATCCATGGTTCTCAAATATTCAGACAATAATTTATGAAAAGGTATTTTTAGAAAAGTATATTACCGAATTATCTTGATGGATTTCAGGTCTATATACATGTAATTTCTCATTTTTCAAATCATTATTTTTATCTTTCAAACTCATTTGTTTTCAGTCTTTCAATGTCAGGAGTAAAAGGAATACAAATAGCAAGAATTAACCATGTCAACATCAATATTCCAGTACAAATTAGCCACATTCTACACCATTTTCTAAAAATAGAACATTTGGATTTAGTCACTTCATTAGTAGCCATTTTTTTTGTCCGTTCGAATTCAATTACGGCTTTTGTTTGGATATATATATCCCTTTCTTTTCACTGTTACATTTAGAAAATCCTTTTGCTTTCTTTATTTTACAGTTTACTCACTTTCCTTTTCGACACCTTGGCTATATAAGCTCTCTTGGCTGCTGTTTACTTCTCTTATTGGAGGCAGCACCATGTAGGTCCACTCGGGTGATTTGTACTTTTGATTTGGTCTTCTCACTCGTTTTGGCCTTTGCATAACTTCTGTTTTCTTTCTCAACAACTCCTTTTGACTGGTTATTTCATTTACTTGATCCTCTTGCACTTTTGCTTTATTAACCAGTTTAATTTTCAGTCCATCAATTTCTTTAGGCCAATTATCTCTATTCTTACTCTTTTTATTTCAGGTTCGGTAGTGTTTCGCTGCACTCTCCAAGTTCGTTTTCTCGAACTTTTCCTCAATTCAGTTTCATCATCACTGTCATCTGTCTCTGTTTCAGACCTTTCTATAGTTTCATTTATAATGAATTTCACAGGATCTGATTCTTTTTTGGAATTTAAATTGTCTTTGGTCAGTTCTTTCACTCTGTTAGGAACTTCTCCATAGCTGGTACCTGGAAGCTCATCCTCATCGTGAGTTATTTCCTTTTCACCAGTTTCGAGATTTCGGTTCCTGCTTTCAGAGCTTTCAGACTGTCCTTCAGTATTTTCCGAATTACCAGCTTTCTTTCCACTTTGCTCAGTGTCCTTGCTGTTATCAGTCTCTACCAAATCTCGACTTACAGGTCGATCCTCAATATTTGGTATTTCAACAATTTCATTTTCTCCTTCTGATGTAGAGCTAGTATCTGATATCTACAGATGTCGACGAACAGGTCGAGCTTCAATATCTGGATCTCTTTCTGGTTCACCTTCAGTGTCTGAATCAGTGGTGCTTTCACTTTCCTCCTGCAGATTTTCAGGCTCTGGCACACGAATAGTGTGACTGGCGTGCACCCATCTTTTGAATCCAGCACACTTAACTGTAGTGGTACTGACAAGAATGACTTGTCGTGGTCTTTGCCATCGAGGAGCCAAACAATTTCTCCTCCTGTGAACCTTTATACGTACCCAATCTCCAGGACTTAGATCATGAGCTGGATGTTTTTTTTTCGTTTGTTCCTACCTGATGGTACACAGAAGTTACTGTGTTAGACAGATTTTTGCAGTAATCCAGAATGATATCATCATTTATGCTCAACAGTTTATCAACTGGTACAAATGCTTGTCTCATTACTCTTCCCATCAAAATTTCATGTGGGCTTAATCCTGTTCTCTTGACAGGAGTCATTAGAACAAGTGGCAGGGCATCGGGCCACTTTAGTCCTGTGGCTAAACACATTTTGGTGATTCTGTTTTTTATTGTTCCATTTACTTATTCAACTACCCCTGAAGCTTCAGGTCTGTAAGCACAATGCAACTTTTGATGAATGTCCAGTGCTTCACAAATCATTTGCATTAGTTCATTGTGAAAGTGAGATCCACGATCTGTTTCAATAGTTACTGGGAAATCGTAGCGTGGTATTATCTCACGTAACAGGAGTTTGGCAACAGTTACTCCATCATTCCTCCTAGTGGGGAATGCTTCAACCCATCGTGAGAATAGACAAA
This sequence comes from Lissotriton vulgaris, assembly GCF_964263255.1. NCBI lineage: Eukaryota > Metazoa > Chordata > Amphibia > Caudata > Salamandridae > Lissotriton > Lissotriton vulgaris. The sequence continues at coordinate 703,783,158 of NC_141685.1, read as the reverse complement.
TGATCACAAGCACATACCTAAATCTGTTTCATTGAGGAAGCTCAATGAAGTCCAATTGCATTCTAGAGAATGGACCTCCCTCCCGTCCTATGGTTCCCAGACTCACCACAGTTTCTCTTCTTGGGTTCAGTTGTTGACATACCAGGCATCTTTGACAAAGGCTCTCAGTAATCATCCTAAATTTTGGATTATACCATGTCTGTCTAAACAACCTAATCATATCGTCTCTTCCAATATGGGCTTGACCATGATACATTTGGGCCATATTTGAAATAATTTTATCTGGCATTACTGATCTTTCATCTTTATAAACCCAGATTTCATCCTCTTCTCTTTTTCTACATCCTGCCTTTAACCAGTCGTCCTTTTCTTCTTCACTTGCTTCTTCCTGAATTTGTTTTACCTCCTGCCATGTCTCCATTACAGTTTTTAACATCAAAGGACTTGAAACATGTTCAGTTTGTCTATCCCGATTAATAGATGCCTGATTTTTGTCACAGTATTTTGCAATTGAATCAACATATTTATTACCTTGTTTTATATAGTCATCTTCCTTCTTATGAGCTGCACATTTAACTACGGCTAGCTTATCTAGCAATTGTATGGCATCAATCAACATTTTCACAAATTCATTTCTGATGGGGAATCCTCCCGAAGTCATGTAACCTCTTTGGGACCACAGTTGACCATAGTCATGGACAACCCCAAATCCATATTGACTGTCAGTCACTATGGGGATCCTGATTTCTTTCCCCAACTCACATGCTCAAATCAAAGCAATCAATGCTGCAATTTGAGCTGAACGGATTCCTTTCAGACAAGATGCTTCCAAGACATCTGCTACTGTACAAACAGCATATGCAGCGCTCAATACACCCTCATCTGTTCGCCGACTTGATCCATCTACAAACATCACATAGTCCGATTCAGGTAAAGGTGCATTTTTGATGTCAGACCTTGTTTTGGTGCAATATTCTAGTACATCCAGACATTTGTGATCCACTTCATCTCTTACTCCGACATTCATGGCATCAGGTATTAATGTAGATGGATTCACATTTACACATCTTGAAATTCTAACATTGTCTGCACCTAGAATAGTCTTCTCATATTTTGTCATTCTGTTACTGGTAAGGTACTGTGTCTTAGTCCTAGTGACGAGAATCTCCACCGAGTGAGGTACATAACTCTCAACGGAAATCCCATCACTATACCTTCACTTTGTTCAATACTCATGCGTGTAGCAGCTACTGCCTTTAAACATCCCGGCAATGCCTTTGCAACAGGATCCAGAACAGTGGAAAAGCATGCAATTGTCTTTCTCAGTTTTCCATGTCTCTGGATTAAAACTGACAAGGCACATCCTTCCCTCTCACTGCAGTATAGCTTAAACTCTTTTTCATAATCTGGCATTCCTAAAGTTGGTGCTTCACATAGACTTGTTTTTAGCTGCTCAAAAGCTTACAGTTCTGCCTTATTCAGTTATTGGGTCTTTTACATCTGCTTTTGTCAATCTCTGCAAAGGTTTAGCCATTAGTGAAAATCCACTAATCCATTGTCGACAGTATCTAACCATTCCAAGAAACATTCCCACCTGTCTCTGTGTTTTTGGAGGTTTAATTCCCTGTATCATTTTGATTCTTTCTAAAGTGACCTGTCTGATTCCCTTAGCAATCTTGTGGCCCAAATATTGTACTTCTTTTTGACAAAACTGTAATTTTGACGGTGACACTTTGTCCTTCATCTGCTAGATGATTTAAACAAGGTAACGGTGTCTGAAACACATGCTTCTTTTGTTTTTGATGCCAATAACCGGTCATCAATGTACTGCACTAGAACTGATTCCTGCTGGCTGATTCTTCTTCGTTTGAGCTGCTTTCCCCCACCAGTGCTCCCAAAGTCCTTTCTTCGAGCCCAGGCTTGGCTCCGCCCCCCTTCCGCACCGTGGACGACCGGCCGGGCTCGGCTCCGCCGGTCCAGCTTGGCACTACATCCCCCAGCATCCTTAGGGGTGCGACAACGACGTGAGCAGGAAATCGCCAGGAGGCGCATAAAGACTGGACAGGGGCCGAGTCCCCTGGTGTCCTGCTGGCTGCTGGCTGATTCTTCTTTGTTTGGGCTGCTTTCCCCCACCAGTGCTCCCAAAGTCCTTTCTTCAAGGCCGGGCTTGGCCCCCGTGGACGACCGGCCGGGCTTGGCTCCGCAGGTTCAGCTTGGCACTACATCCCCCAGCATCCTTAGGGGTGCGACGATGACGTGAGCAGTAACGCGCCAGGAGGCGCATAAAGACTGGACAGGTCCCTCGTCCCGCGAGGACGCGCGCTGGACACGCCGGGCTAAGCCCGGGCAAAGGGCGGGCCCTCTGTGGCCCTCCGAGGCCAGAGGAGGTCGGGTCAGGCCTACCCCCTTTTACCCCGGACTTATGGACTGAAGTAAGCTGCTGTTATACATCTGCTTCCTGTTTTCTGTGCATGTTTCTCTGAGGACATTGCTTGTGGTTTACACTTGATTAATCCTAGTGACTATACGATTTTTTACACACGATAATTGGATTTATATTATGGCCATGAAAGGGGTCCCTAAAAATATTATATCCCAGGCGGGGCCACGAAAGGGCACTCTAGACCAATACCTTACTAGGGCTAAATCGGCCATTGAACGGGAAATTGAGAGAGCCGAACAACGCCTCTCTTTAGACTCTGCATCCGTTAAACGTACAACTATGGTCTTAAATGACTTAGCTCAGAACTCTTCCACAATGGAGGAAGAAAATGATGTGCCCGATACAGGAAGAAAATGATGTGCCCGATACTGCTTGCACCCGAGTTGAGGAGGGAAAGGGATTAATTCCTGCTACTAATTGTCCTACTGCAGACGTAAGTGATGAGGTAAACCTAGTAACGCAAGTGAGTGAAAGTTTACAGGGCACTACCCCCGTCATCACTAAAAGATATTTCAATCCATAGAACTCCGGTTCAGGCACCACCTGCAAAGAGAAAGCGCAAAGGGGCGAAACATAGAGGGAGAATAGCGAAGCAGCAAAAACTGCATCTTAGCCCCCCACTGCCTATCATTACCGCTCCTACAACACTAGATCCCTCACTGAGTCCGGAAATACTGGTTAATTAACCAGTCAGTGAACCTACTAGAACAAATTGAACAACTGATCAAATCGTTAATATCCCCGCTAATTGAAAGAATGAAAAGAATAGGGGAAAAGGTTGCAATTATAGAGAACACAACAAATGCAAACGCCATACTTATAAAAGCTATTCTAGGGGCTAATCAAACCCAGAGGTCGATAAATATTGATGTGCCAGGATCTGTAGGAACAGGCGACATCGTTCAAACAACTGCTAATTCAAATGTATTGCCCCCCAATACTCATAAAGTAAAAGAAGTACAAAAGCCTGCAGTAGTAAGGAAAGACCCACAAATAGTGAGGCAGAGTAACAAAGATGTGACCCAAGAGGGTGCGAATACTAATTATGGAAGGCTTCCAAGAAAATTTAATAGTATAGACCTACCACTGGAGGCCTCACCATTTGTGTGTGTGCTGTTGGGAGTACCAGAACTTACAAACGTAATGAAGGCCACCAAGAATTGAAAAATAAGGTATCATACTGGCTAACCAAAAATAGACCTCTCCCACCTCACATTGATGGGAAAATCCTAAATGTACGAAGAGTGGGTTGGTTAGGCCACCTGCCAAAAGATACACCTGGTGATCTGATAATAGTGAACTTCAGAGATAACCACTGGATCCCCTTCTTAAGGACTTGGCAACCTCAAATAGGTGATGGCCCAATAGTAATTTGGGAATTATCCGATTTTTATCCAAAACTTAATTACATGCCAAGTGTGAACCCTAATTTCGAAAATAATTATCTATTGGGCAGTAGAGGACGCATTCTAGATCCCTATAATGTGATAACTCACAATCGTTATGATTTATTGTTGGGCTTGGAACTAGTGGATTGACTGAATAAGGATATCCCTTTGATTACTTCATTGAGTTTACTGGAGAACCTTGATGTGATTGACACAAACTTAAATGATCAGAGGCTCTTGCAGGGTAATGAAACAATTAATTCAATAAAAACGTTGGCCGTAGAGATTAATACATGTAGCAAGGGGCAAGGCTCCACAATTAGGAGTAACCGGGAAGCTGGGCCCAAAGAAACTAATGGTAAAATCAACTCTTTGATATGTAGTAGGGAATTGGGCAATGCCCCCTTGGGTGAGGTGGTAGTGAATGTGAACAAAGAAACCTGCAGTTTGATGTTTTGGAACGTAGCAGGTTTAAAGCAGAAAATCACTAATCCATCGTGGGAAAGCGTCATAAACAGTCTGGATGTCTTAGTTTTACAAGAAACTTGGACTGTCGACCCCATACATTTAAATAGCTATAAAACCTACTTTACGCTGGCAGTGGGGGGCGCACATGGGACAGCAAAGGGCGGTCTAATCACGTATCTCTCTAACCAACTTATAATTGAACGGGTAAGTTTTGATTCGAAATGCAGCTTCTACCAGAAAATGGTAATAGATACTAGGAGGGGAGCGAGTTTTATTATTATAAATTTTTATAATAACATTCCGAGTAATGCGATCCATGGTACCTTAAAAATGCTAAGCCATGATTTACAATATGAAATAGACAATAAGGAAAAGGAATTAATGATTTTGTGGGGGGGGGGATTTTAACTGTTCGTTCTGTAAAAAGGGTCAAAAACGCATCTGTGGTTTAATGATAGAGCAGGGCATTAACCTTACTCATTTTGATCACATCTTAATCGGGGATTTATTAAACGACATATTATTTAATTATGACCTGGGATATGCAAATGAAATTGCCCAAATACCAACTCCCTTTGTCCCGACCTTTATCGGGAGGGGAGCATTGACTACTATTGACTTCAGTATCTGCTCAAATAGCTGTGGTCATAGGATAAGCAGGCTCAGGGTTCTTGATTCACCAATGAGCGACCATCTCCCACAAATATTGGAGATTGATAACCCATTTGGGGCGCACTACAACAAACAGCCCCTAATCCAGTCAGTGACGGATGTGACGCTGGGAAGGCAAAATGGGTACACACTTAAGTGGAGCAAGCTGATCCCTGAGAAATTTTTAGGTAATCTGGTGGAAAAGTGTACAGATAGCTTCCGGATTTGCCTGGATGAGCACTCTGAGCACGAACAGATAATAGAACACTTTAAGATTATAGCAACCACCATTAAGGGAGCTTGTGGGTGGAATCAAAAAATCGGGCCAAAAATAATAGAAGATGGTTTGACAATACATGCACAAAGGCCCTTACTGAGCTTAAACACGCCATTCATCAGGTCCCCCGAGACTCCGTATTAATAAGAGGGTTAAGAAAAATATATAACGCGGCACTGAGAAATAGGAAAAACGCCATAAAGAGGGAGGCCTGGGAAGACCTATGCGCAGCTTCACAGTCCAAGGATCCATCTGCATTCTGGAAGGTGGTAAATGTCCCGTTTCTTTATGACAACACTAAAGCTCGCATGGAAATTGCGATTGCGGAAGATGACTGGGTTGCCCATTTTTCTACTCTTTACATGCGCTTAGAGGAAATTCCCGAAATAGGATCTAACTTAATGCATGATAAAGGGGGAGAGGCCCAAAAATTGGTGGTAACTTTGCCTGAGGTTTTGATGAGCTTGAAAGCAACAAATGGTGGAAGGGCGGCAGGACCGGACAGAATCCCAGCAGATCTGTATAAAGCAAATAGCGATATCTGGGGTCCCATGCTGGTACAGCTTTTTAATGCAGCTCTAGCAAGGGGTTTAAGTTCCTCATGGTTTACCTCTATTATTGTTCCTATTTACAAAAAGGGGGATAGACAAAACTGTGCATGTTATAGGCCGATATCCCTGCTAGACTCATCTATAAAGATCCTGGGCAGAGTCATTTTAGCCAAACTTCAAAACTGGGCAGAGGATAACGGGATAATAAGTGACCTGCAGTTCGGATTCCAGAAGGGCATAGGAACAATCGAACAGGGCCTAAACTTATTTATTGTCCAGCAAAAATATATAAGGGTTAAGGGGGAACGCCTATACCTTACGTTTGTCGATCTCACATTGGCCTTTGATTGTGTGTCCCATAATAAATTATGGGAACTACTACAAAGGTTGGGAGTGGAAGACCCCATTATTTGCTTCCTTAGGGAATTGTACTCAGGGGCCACAGCTACTGTCCGTTATGGAAAAGGGGGTGAATGTACGGATTGAATGTGGGGTACGTCAGGGGTGCGTTTTGGCACCATTTCTATTCTGTACATATCGGACATAATTAGAACACAGCCCATCCTCCTGTGGCACAGGGTATGGACTACAAACGAGTGTGCCATAAATCGGGCCATTTTGCGGGATGTGTTAAAACAGGAAAATGAGTGGTTTTAAATGGCTAAATTATGTTAAAACTTATCTGATAGAAATTGACTGCCAACAATACTATGAGGATCCACTCAAAATGATAATTATATCTATAATTTTTTTTTTTTAAAACTGTGTATGGAACACCTCAGGGAAAAAAGAATGCTAGAGGAAGTAAAGAAAAAGACTGTCTCCTCGCACCAGCTGATATTAACTGGAGATAAATTACAGCCATATCTAACCCTGTCTGTCTAATTATGACAGATTTCTCCTTACACGTTTTAGATTAAATATTGTTTTTAGACTTTTTACTTTCCCGCAAATGTACTCTTGGTCGAATGAATTATGTATGTGCCCATGTAATGAATTATCCCCTCAATCTGATATCCATGTATTGTTTTTCTGTAAATTTTATATTTTACCTCGTAGGACATTTATTATCCCTATCCTCAAGGAGATGAATTTAAATAGATGTCGCCCAGCGTTTTTAGAGTTGCAAAGGATGGATACTGTTTTAATTGTTGCGACAGTTTCTGAATTTTTAAAACCTGCTTTTAAATTACGAAAATCATTGTAATATTTTGTTGTAAATGATATTTTAATTCTGTGACTTTTCTGTTTTTTTTTTTTTTTTTAACTGAATAAAGTACTTGAACTGAACTGATTCTCTAGGTAGACTCTGATCTTCAAATGATTTCTTTAACAATTGATTAAATATTTAGGGACTTTCAGTATACCCCTGAGGAATTCGAAACCATGCTAAAATACGTTTTGAATTGGAACGCATATATTGGCTGGCTTTCAGGGTGTAAGGGAACTGTGAAGAACGCATTACATAGATCAATGACTGTATACCATTCTGCATCATGTGGAATTTGGTATAAAATTACTGCTGGGTTTGGCACGATTGAACAACATGGAACAACAATCTTATTTACCTTTCTCAGGTCCTGTACTTTTCTGAACGTTCCATTTGTTTTTTTCAATCCCATTATCGGTGAATTACAAGGACTGCTTTCTATTTCTTTCAAAATCCCTTGCTCGATAATTTTTTCTATCAATGGTGTTATTCCTTCAATTGTTTCAACTGTCATCTTGTATTGAGGTATATTCGGATAGCTTACTCCTTCTTTTACAGAAACTTTTACAGGATCTACGTTTTTCATCAAACCAATATCTTATTCTGTAAAATTCCACACTTGCTCTTTGACTACCTCTTTTAGTTCTTTGGGTATTTTCTCTCGATCAAACACAGGAAACATTTAATTCTTTTCTGCTTCAATTAGTGTCATTGTCATTTTATAGAGACTATCCTCATCTGGAGTTTGGAGCTCTATGCCATCTGGTGAGCAATAAATGGCACAGTTCATTTTACACAGTATGTCACTTCCAAGGAGATTTACAGGACTACTGTCACACACAACAAATCAATGCATTTCTTTGAAATTTCCAATCTCTATTTCAATTGGTTTTGTTAAGGACGTTTTAATCTGCTGATTTGCTACACCTACCACTTGAATGTGTTCACCCGAGAGGAAGATTTTGAGTTTCCACTGATCTAACAGTAGAACGGGTAGCACCTTTGTCCACTAGGAAAGTCACATCTACATCATTCACCTTTCCTTTCACATATAGACCAGACTGATCTACCTCTAGAGTAGCGCCAAGCACGCACTCTTCTCCCTCTCTCAGGCACCGTCAGAAAATATCATCCGACTCGCTTCCGTCTTCTTTCAGCCAATATTGCGGACTCACATGCACTCTATTATTTCTCGTTACCTGGTCTCCAGCGCAGAATCCTGTCTCTGTACTGTATCTCTGTAGGTATCTCTGTAGGTTTACATTGTGAGGTAGTGGAGGTTGTGGCACCTGACACTGTGGATTAACTACCTGTTGCAGTGGCGATGGTTGCTGTATTATCTTATTCTGCACCTGTGGATTCAATGATGTATTTTCTGGATTAACTCTCGGTGGATACTTAAACTCTTTCCTCCAATGCTCCATCCTACCACAATTATGACATGGATATTTTTTCTTTAATTCTTTTATATTTCCAGTTAACTTTGGTTTTCTAGAATTTCCTTTCACTCTATTATGGTTACCTTCTGCATTCTTATTTTCTAACTGAGCTGCTTGATGTTCTGTAACCTTTACTTGTGCCCACATTGCTTTCCCTTTGAGTTTTCTGTTTTACCTCAATTTCATCACTACAATATTTTCCATGTCTCAGGACTTCGTCCACAGAACATGACTGTCATCCTATCAAATTATGCTTCATCATATCCCCTATTTCTGGTCTCAATCCAAACACAAAGCGATATACAAAGTGACATATGTTTTTCATTCAATTCCTCATATCCAATGTACTGTTTAAATACCAATAACAGTCTTTCATAAAATGCATGAACTGACTCTTTGGCCTCCTGTATAGTCCTGTCTATTTTTACCCAATCTGTTTCTTTTGGTGGAATTTTATTTTTCAAAAACACTATAACTTGCTCATATTTTCGCATCACTTCAGGTCCAGGAGCACCTGTCACTTTCTCTCGTGTATATTCCTCTTTTGGCCAATTCACCGTAATCTTACATTCGGACTATAAATCTGCTGGTACTACTATGTCAAACAACCCATCTAAATCTTCCCATAAAAACTTTGAAACCTTCACAAATCGATCTACTTGTTTTAATATACCACTCTACTGGTTTCTCTCTCAATCTGGAAAAATCATTTGTGAATGATAAAATATCTTGTCTTTTCCAAGGTACATGTACATATCCTCCTCCAGGTATTTATCTCAAAGGAAATTCTTTTACCACCTCTTCCTTTGCTCTTACCGGGAATGCTAATGTGGATTTGTCACTTCTTTCCTCTCTTTTCTTTGTCCAAATCATTTTCCACTTATCCATATCTCCCCATTTTCTCAACAACACTATTAATTCTTTTATTTGAGTAATTATCTCTGCTGTATTCATGTTTTCTATATCTTTGTCAGTAAAATCCACTCTATACGGTTTCTGCAAAATGTTGTATTTTGTAAAATCCACATCCAGTTCACTTGCTAGGCTTTCAAACCTTTCATGCATGATTTTTGTTTTCTATGTAATACTCTTACACATAAACGTGATCTCATCATCCTGATAATTTTTTTACCTATCTGTTCCAATTATTAATTCTTCCATATCAACTTTTAACCTGGCTACATCTAGCAATTTTGATTCTGTCTCTTTCAGTTTTAAGGTTTTGATCCAAACACTTAATTCTTGCACTGTTGGCCCTACTGGAGTTTGTGTTAAATCGATTTTCTCTACACTTTTCTCAGGAGTTACAGAATCTGACTCTGCTTCTGTTGGGAATTTATACGGAAGACTCTGATTAAAAGTCAAATCTGGCGGTTTCATTTGGTTGGTACGTTTAATTTCTGACAAATCTGGATAAACCTTTTCTTTTACTTTTTGTAAACTCTGATTTAAAGCAATAGTTAGAGATGGCTCTTTTATTTTCTGGTTTTCAAATACTGGGATTACAGGACCTATTGTTACCGGAACAGTTACAGCTTCTATATATTTAGTAAGTTCCTTTTATCTTTTCTGCTAATTCATTTGTTGAACGTATATATTCAGCAGTACTCTGTTGTGCTTCAGCTTGTTGCTCTAATCTATTTCCCATATTCTCCATTCCATTTCCTTGTTTAGGTGTCCCTGTATATCTTGTTCCAATTAATGGAACATCTGGTTCGGATCTCATTTCTACTCTTTATGGGAGATCTCTAAAATTTTAGAATAGTTTTGGAGTTTCTGCTAGTCTATCCTCTAACTGCGGAGCACTTGGGGTTGTACTCATAGAATTTGCTTGGTATGGCGGTGGTCTCCTATTTAGGATCTCTTCCTATACTGCATCCTCTGACCCACAATCCTCATAACTCCTTTTTCCTGTTTCTATATTATTCCTTTTTTCTGTACATTTCCACCTTTTTTCCTCATCTACCAATCTAACCAGATACATTCCAGACACATGTTAGCATCTCTCCATCTTTGCATTCTAGTCTCATTCGTTTCTCTCAAAAATCTACGACCTCTATTCCTTTATCCTAGGTAATCTCCGAACCTTTCTTGCTCTAAATCATGCATTTTATCTTCCCACTCAGCCAAAGCTTCAAATTGAGTTGGTCTAGGTCTTGGTTCAGGCTTCATCATTTTGTCTCTCAAGTTTCTTAATATCGCAAGACAAAAAGATCCTTCTTCTGGGAAAGCTAACGCACCATCATTTCTGGTATATCTTGCCCAATTCTCTAACCATATACATGTATGGTAGCCATATTTTGTCATCATGTATGATGCAGGCGTTTTCGGCGGAGGAATTATTTTTCCCTCTCTAGTTTCAATTACTTTGCCTTTTTTGAGTACATTTTTCAGTGTTTGAAACCATGAAGGTTTCTCTTTCTCCATTCTGTAATAAAATCCCATTTTGTTATTATTCTCCTGTCTTTTCAAAAGATCGGTCTCTCTTTCATAAACTGCTTCGTAACACCAGCTCGGTTCACACTATCGCACCAATTAGAACAAGATACGTTTCATTAGTGCTCAACCAATTATTTCGCTGCTTTCACTAATGCACCAATAAGCCCATACTCTGTCTTGGTCACGCAGACCAATCCCAGCGCAAAACCTTTGACGTCAGCCCTGCTCCGACTTCTGCAGCTTCTACTAACCCCTCCTTTACAAAATTTATCGGCACACTGTATTTACACTTTTTATACAGCAAAATCAGTTAGTAACTACATAAAACAACTCCATTGATCTGTTTCGATAAAAACCAAAAGGATAGTTTCCTCAATCATAAAAGAATTCTGTATTTCCAGTGGACAGCGCTTACCTCTTCTCTACCACAGAATTTTTACTTTCGCCAATAAAGTAGCACTTCCCTCTACCTTACCCTCCTCTCAAGCTTAGGTTAAACTTTATTACTCTCTCGGTAGAGTTTTAAGACAGAATACGCAATGATCCCTGTACTCAAACCCAAGATTTCACAGGTTGCCCTCGCTATACATTCACCACTTTTACACGTAAAGGTCCCTAAACTTGTAACATACGACGATGTCACCACTTTGAAACAGACTATGCGATGTGCGACTTCACTTGCCACACTTCCTCTGCCTGCAGACAGAGTGACCAGCTTCCCACACTATCCGGAAGCCTTTTCCTGACTACATATAACGCAATACGAACTCAACAGATGTTAGTCCAAAAATTCTGTACATCACGATTCTATATATTCTATTCTACACATCATATATCCTAGTTAACCTATAGCCACCTATACTCTGCAACCAAGAATTACTGGTGCAGCGCGGCTCCAAAAATTCTTCATAAACCATCACCTTAACCCGCGGAGCTACTTACTATTTTCTCACAACTGGGCCCATCATTCTAACCTTACATTCATACACACATTTACTCTGCTCCGAGGATTCAGTAAGGATCCAAAAGGGAAGCCGCGGTGCTATAGTGGAGTGTCTAGACTAAACTTTATACATTATTTACAACTGCAGTTTTATTTCTATTACCATGGTTTTCTGAAATAAGAATCGAAATTTGCCTACCTTACGTAACGGTAAGTTTCAATTCTATTAAGGACACGGAGGCGAGGATTATGCTATATCTTCCTTCGCTTTATTAACATAAAGACTCCACAGCAGCTTAGGAAAAGATATAATAAGAACAAAAAACACTGTTTATATAGTTTAGAGATCAGGTGCGCATTGTTCGGGTTCTGAATTACTAATGTCAGGGGAGGGGTCTCGACCGGGGCCAAAGGGAAGGAGGGGAATTTTGCCCTTAACGCAGAGCTTATCCAGATGAGAAGAAACGTGTCCATAAAGGAGCAGCCGCTAAACCGCGCCTCCTCTGATAAGGAGAAAACATGCCCATTCTGGAACAAGTCCCCGAGGGTACATATGTAAATTTTTCTGAGCTTTAACTTTTGAATGGGTGCGAGGGAGAGGGAGAGGGAGAGGGAGAGAGAGGTTTTAGTTTGGAACTATTACATTCTATGCTGATGTCTTCGCTTCTATATCTGGGTAATATGCCTCTAACTCATTTTTCAAAGCTGTCATGCTAATAAATGAATGTTATTGTAATTTAACTTTTCTTTCCGAATTTATTGCATAACTGAATTATTTTCATTTTAGTAAAACGTAGAGATCATGGTAGGAGAATAAATCTCTAAATAAAAATTAAATAAATGGAGAATTAAGCAGGTCTTGTTGTCCTTTAGTTAACTTTTACTAGCAGATCAATAAAATAAATGAATAGTGGGGTGTCTCTAAAATTCTATGTCAGGACCGGAGGCTTCAGATTATGCTATATCTTCCTTCGCTTTATTAACATAAAGACTCCACAGCAGCTTACGAAAAGATATAATAAGAACAAAAAATGCTTTAAACATAAAGCATTGACGTAATGTTCAACAAATCAAACAACAACTCCCAAGAGTCTCTTTGCATAACAATAGTCCATAGTCCTTCCACTCTGTCCATCATCACTATATAACCGGACTTCTCATCATCTTCCTCCTCTTTCTTCGTGCAGATCACGCTTGAGCCTCATTGGTCCTGTTTAGCACCGTCGTTGCCTGCCGAAAAATGAACAGCATCAGCGAGGTGGTCCAGGAATGCGACAACAAGGCGAGGAGCATTCAGTGATTAATACAGTACTGACAATGTAAAGGAAAACGCTTTACTTACTGCCATACGGGTGGGTAGAGACACCACTGTAGCCTGGGTGGGATAATCCTCGCCTCCGTGTCCTTAATAGAATTGAAACTTACCGTTACGTAAGCTAGGCAAATTTCGATTCTATGTCAGGACCGGAGGCTTCAGATTATGCTAGTTTAAAGCTTACTTACCACCAACTGGGCCAAATCCACCACCGGCTTAAAATAAAACCTCTTGAAGGTGGAATCCGAGGACCAATCCGCCGCTCGCATTAGGTCCTCCAGACGAGCACCCACCGAGAATGCCTTAGAGGCCATGGCCCCCCTGGCGGAGTGTGCTCCAAAGAGAGAAGTATTGATGCCCGCTTCTTGCATGACCCACCGCACCCACCGAGCAATAGTGGGGGAGGAGACAGCTTTGTGTGGCTTCCGCAGGGCAATCAACAACTGACGCTCGCCCGGAGGGCGCAGATCCAAGGTCAGGTCCTCATATGCTTTGAGGCATTGCACGACACACAACTTAGGAGTGTCAAGAAAAGCTGGATATGAAACGGAACGCGACGACGTTTTCGTGCGTCGGCCTATTGTAAAAGTAACCCCATCTGGGGAAAAGATGCGTGCAGAGACATCCAGCGCGCGCACGTCAGAGACGCGCCTACAAGAAACCAAACATAACAACATGGCTAACTTCGCCGACAGCTCTTTAAGAGACAGATAGGAATTGGCCGGCCACGACAGGAACAAATTCAGAACCAAATTGACGTCCCAAAGGACGGAGTACCTGGGTTCCGTAGGCAGCGCGAGGCGGATAGCTCGCAGAAGCCGGCACACAAAAGGATGTTCCCCTACCGGATGGCCATCGATGTTGTCATGGCCAGCCGAAATCGCCGATCGAATAGCATTGATCGTCCTATACGCTAGACCCTTGTCGGCCAAATGCGCCAGGAAATTCAGCACGGGAACGAGGCCTGCGACCAAGGGATCCAGATCCCTTCGCAAACACCAACGCATCCACTTAAGCCAAGCGGATCTGTAACTCTTCGTCGTACTATCGGCCCATGCTTTGGAGAGCAAATGCTCAGCCGACCCCGAAAGGCCCGGGAGCGACCAGCGTCTCCTGAGAGCCTCCACGCCACGAGGCGGAGAGAGTTCTGCATGACGAGGGGGTGAGGTTCCTGATCCGGATTTGTCAGGAGCAGAGGAAACAGGGGGAGTAGGATTGGAAAATCCCAAGAAAGTTCCAGAAGAACCGGAAACCATACTTGAGACCTCCAGAGCGGCGTAACCAACACCAGCTCCGCACCCTGGCGGCGTATCTGAGCCGCCGCTCGCATGATCATGGAGAAAGGGGGAAACGCAAACGGCTGTTCCCGACTCCAATCCTGTAAGAACGCGTCCGTGGCCTCCGCTAGAGGGTCCGGCCTCCAGCTGTAAAACCGCGGCAGCTGGTGGTCGAGACGGGACGCAAAGAGGTCCACCGAGAAGGGGCCCCAGAGGGAGTGTAGCCACCGGAAGACTTCCGGATCTAGTTTCCACTGGCTGGCGTCCCTGAGATGTCGAGAGTGCTAATCCGCTACCTGATTGCACTGGCCTGGCAGATACTCCGCCGTCACCGCAATGTGACGAGACAGGCAATAATCCCAGAAGTCCTTCGCCAAGTCCGCCAAGGCGCGGGAACGAGGACCTCCTAGATGGTTCACATAACGAACCGCCGAGATATTGTCCATCCGTAACAGGACGCAAGCCTTGAACGAATCTTTGGTCCAACAGCGAACTGCGAAGGAGCCCGCAAGGAGCTCCAAACAATTGATATGCAATTGTTGTTCTTCTGAAGACCAGGCGCCGCCGGTGGAAAAATCCCCGCACCGGGCGCCCCAGCCCGACCTGCTGGCGTCTGACTCTATGATCAGGTCCGGAGCCGAACCGAAGATCGCCCGACCATTCCATGCCTCCATGTGAGACAGCCACCATGACATTTCCTCCTTCACTTCGTCCGTGAGGGGAACCCACTGATTGTAACTCATCCCACGGCGCAGATGTTGCGCCTTCAGGCGTTGGAGAGCCCTGTAGTGCAGTGGGCCTGGGAAAATCGCCTGGATGGAGGACGAGAGAAGGCCCACCACCCTGGCGACATGGCGCAGGGACGTACGATCCCTCGCGATCGTCTGTCGAAGCAAGTGACGTATCTTTGCGACCTTCCGACCCGGCAGGCTCAAGACCGCCTGTACCGAGTCCACCACGAAACCTAAAAAGGCGATCTGCTGAGTGGGAACCAAAACCGACTTGGAGCCGTTGATGACAAACCCCAGCCTCTGGAGCAAGCCGACAGCTTGACGCAGCTGGCCCGCCAGTACCTCTGGGCACTGCCCCATGAGGAGGATGTCGTCCAAGTATACCAGCATCCGGACCCCTTGACTCCTGAGAAACTCCACTACCGGGTGGAGGACCTTCGTGAAGCACCACGGGGCCGAAGAAAGACCGAACGGCAGAGCGGTGAATTCGAACACCTTGTCGTCCCACAGGAATTGTAGGAAACGACGATGAGGCGGGTGGATGGGGACGACCAAGTAGGCGTCCTTGAGATCCAGTCTCACCATCCAATCCCGAGGGAGGAGCACGTCTCGAAGGAGGTGGATCCCCTCCATCTTGAAGTGACGGTAGACCAACCACCCATTGAACTCTTTGAGATTGATCACAGGTCTTTTGCCCCCATCCGTCTTGTCCACTAAAAAGACGTTGCTGAGGAACCCATGCGGGTGGCGCGTTGATAGACGGATGGCTCCCTTGCGCAGCAAGTCCGAGATCTCCCCGTCTATCAATCGCGCGTCTGACTCTGAAAAAGCCATCGGGCGCGGGGGCCTCGCTTGAGTGGGCTGGTCGTAAAACTCGATATGGAAACCTCGTACAGTTTGCAAAACCCAAGCGTCGGCAGTGAGCAATTCCCACTCCTCGTAAAAGCTTGCCAGCCGCCCCCCAATTGGAACCTGATCCAAACAAAGTACACTTACCGGGGGCATTTCCTTGTCCGGAGTTCTTCTTGAACCCTCTGCCACCGAAGCGCTGTCCCCTGGTGGGGTAGAAGCTGGTGTAGTTGGCGGAGGTCTGGTATTGACCTCTTCCGGAGCCTTGTCCTTTATTGTTGGTCTGCTGACCACGGCCGATCGCGCGGCCCCTACCGCGACCGGCCCCTCCAGAGAAACGCTGGTGGAACACCCTCTTGATGCTAGACTGGGCCTTATCCAGCAACGTGAACGTATTCACAAACTTGCCCAGCTCCCTGATGAAGGGCTCGCCGAAGAGGCCACCCTGGGCCACAGCGCCCGCCTCCGACGAGGCCAGGTCCCCCAACTTCGGGTCCAGCTTGATTAGGAGCGAACGTCGCCTCTCAGTGGACAGGGCACAGTTGGCGTTGCCCAAGAACACAATCACCCTCTGGGCCCAATTCGAGAGCACCTCCGGTGAAATGGCGGTGCCATTCGCCCTAGCCTTCTCCGCCATGTCGAGGATCTTCGTGGCGGGCCCGACCGCATCTAACAATTTGTCCTGGCAGGCCCGCCAGGACCGGTCAATCCCTTTCTTGGGGTCCTTCATAAACTTCGCCAGGAAGGTGGCCATCTTGGGGTCCAATTCCGGGGTCATGGCCACTTTCCCTTCCAAAGTTGGCCGAGGGCACTCCCCACGTAGCCAACCCCTCGCTTCCTTTTCCAGGGGCTTGCGCAGCCTGCCCGCGACAAATTTCGCCACCGTCTCCCCCGGTGTCCAGGCCGCGGAGCGGGGGTGGACTATCTCGTCCGGGTCCAGCATGCCCGACTCATCTCGGGGCATCTCCTTGGCAGAGGGCGCCGGAAGCCAAGACCGGGTCGATTCCCCGTCGTCGTCCGTGTCCGGAGAGTCGTAGATTGGGGAGGCGGGGGCCGTAGACACGTCCCCCGAAGCACTAGGGTCCACCAAGGGTGTAGGGGGCACCACCGTCGCCTTAGCCAGGAAGGCGTCTCGAAGACGCTCAAAAGCGCCCCTGTCCACACCTTGGGCCTCCGATGACGGCCCCTCCTTACAAGGCCTCTTCGGGGCGGGTGGCAACCCGCCGGACGTCCCCGGGAGCTCGGGGGACGGAGGCACATGCGCCGCTGCCAGCTTCGCGCACTTTTCCACGATGCGGGCGGAAAGGCGGTCTTCCATGGGGCCTACCACCTCTGTCACGCAGCGGTAGATGGAATTGTCCACCGCCTGGTAGAACTCGTCGTCCTGCAGATAGGGGCAGGGTTCTTCCTCGTATTCCCCTTCCATCTCGGAACCAAGGGTAAATGTGGGGCACCCAAGAGGGCGGCAACCGAGAAAGATCTCGAATGTGGGCAGGCCAAGCGGCTGCGATCACGTTTTGGGCCAACTGACGTGGCAGGTGGGCTGCACCAACCCCCAAGCGCGCAGACCCTCCTCGCCGGGACCGGGCCTTCGCACCCCTCAAGCGCGCTAGGCCACACTTTGGATAAAGAGGTGCACAAAGGACACCCGAAGGTGATTCACGCGGTCCGAGCCGCCATACAGACCCCAATGGGGCGTCAAGAGCAGGAAAAGTACAGACCCGGGGCACCAGGTGTCAGAGGGGTACGCGAGGGCTGGCTCCTGCGCAAGCAGACTCCACGGCGCGGCTCCTGGCACTGCGGAGGCGCGCCGAAGGGTCGGCGAGACGACAGGCCGCCCCCTGGCGGTCTATGTACACACCGCACACAAGTGGGAAATAAAGTCGCGTAGGAACGAAGAACGTTCCCGCAACTGGGGACTCTGTAAGGGAATAAACCATGCAATGAGTCCCCCAACGATCGTACACAATACAATCAATCACATTGAAAAGGGGAAAATATAGGAAAAGCACTTATCTGGCTGCGGGAGCAGCGAAGAAAGAGGGGGAAGATGATGAGAAGTCCGGTTATATAGTGATGATGGACAGAGTGGAAGGACTATGGACTATTGTTATGCAAAGAGACTCTTGGGAGTTGTTGTTTGATTTGTTGAACATTACGTCAATGCTTTATGTTTAAAGCATTTTTTGTTCTTATTATATCTTTTCGTAAGCTGCTGTGGAGTCTTTATGTTAATAAAGCGAAGGAAGATATAGCATAATCTGAAGCCTCCGGTCCTGACATAGAATTTTAGAGACACCCCACTATTCATTTATTTTATTGATCTGCTAGTAAAAGTTAACTAAAGGACAACAAGACCTGCTTAATTCTCCATTTATTTAATTTTTATTTAGAGATTTATTCTCCTACCATGATCTCTACGTTTTACTAAAATGAAAATAATTCAGTTATGCAATAAATTCGGAAAGAAAAGTTAAATTACAATAACATTCATTTATTAGCATGACAGCTTTGAAAAATGAGTTAGAGGCATATTACCCAGATATAGAAGCGAAGACATCAGCATAGAATGTAATAGTTCCAAACTAAAACCTCTCTCTCCCTCTCCCTCTCCCTCTCCCTCGCACCCATTCAAAAGTTAAAGCTCAGAAAAATTTACATATGTACCCTCGGGGACTTGTTCCAGAATGGGCATGTTTTCTCCTTATCAGAGGAGGCGCGGTTTAGCGGCTGCTCCTTTATGGACACGTTTCTTCTCATCTGGATAAGCTCTGCGTTAAGGGCAAAATTCCCCTCCTTCCCTCTGGCCCCGGTCGAGACCCCTCCCCTGACATTAGTAATTCAGAACCCGAACAATGCGCACCTGATCTCCAAACTATATAAACAGTGTGGGGCACTCAAACCAATTGATGACTCTAGGATCAGGGCCGCATGTCAGGGAGACTTAGGTGGACCTATTTCTGATGATCAGTGGGCATATTGCTGTAGGACCACAACAGACGTTTCTTTGAACAGTCGTCACAAGCTGCTTCAGTTTAAATTCCTTCGTCGGATGTATTTAACTCCGGCCCACGCACACAGAATTGACAACTCTTGACCGCAACATTGTCGGAAGTGTCTTGAACCCTTTGCTGATTTCGCACACTTATCCTGGACCTGCCCCAAAATTCACCCGTATTGGCTATATGTTCACGCCACCCTGGGTGACATATTGTCCATGACACTCCTTCCCACACCTGAAATTGCACTGTTAGGCTATGTTGCGAACTTTCCCAAGTAGGTTCGTAAATTAGCGGCTCTTGGCTTCCTGTTGGCCAAAAGGGAGATTGCATTGCTGTGGGGCAGCAGGCGCGACCCTACTCTTCGTTCCTGGTTGAATAGCTTAGCGTTTTGCAATGTGAATTGTGAGGAATTCAGGACTGTACTTCCCACCTCTTCCAGCCCAACTGACATTTGGGGCCCGTATAGAGATTATATTTCCCGGCTCCACTTAGCTTTTGCTTCTCAGTTACAGTCTGGCATTACCCCCACCGGTGTGGGATAGTTTTTTCTCAGTCTCCGGAATGACATAGCAGGATATGATGACTTTGCATTTCTTTGGCTTTTTGTCTTTATTTTTGTCAGTATTTATGATTTGCAGGTTTGCCATAAAATGGACTTTTCTTTATGTACAGTATATTTGCTAATGTCAGTGTTTAGGTACCGCATTGCCCTCTCATCATCAAGAAATATGTTTATATTTTAAATGACTTGTTTTTCAGATTTTTAGCACATGCTCTTATTTGTTTTCATATTGCAATCTCATTGTATGTTTTATTCTTTTTTCCTTTGTTTCATGTAAATGGAAAATAAAAGTAAAAAAAAAAAGTTCAAAGTCCCTGCGCCATAGGAATAATTGCGCAGACCGACAGCATCTCGGGGTGCAAAGATCAAGTCAACAAGCGAGCTCTCTTCAATGTCCCAAATGTCCTCTTTTATACCCTTTTTCACTAACTTATCTATCTAAATTCGTAACTCTTAAGTCCTAGAATGTCTGTGATTAGTCAATTTGGAGTCAGATGAGCATAACCTCATCGTTTTACATTTTAATTTTGAGCAGAGGCATCCTAACATCGCGGCAAACTGGGGTGTCATTGTCCCAGGTTTTACTTCCTTCGAAGTGTCCTTTACATTATTTGCTGAACTTTTCCCACAAACGCAATATGCTGACTTCACCATCTTTTGGCTTAGGCCCCATAAAATGGCCCAGTTGTCCTTGACCCATACTGCTCAGTCACAAGTAGCTTGAATCTCCGATCTGGCACCTGCGCACTTCTACCGCCATCTCGGAATTTCAGTCAGCATCCACCTTTATTGGCTCCCATAGACCTCAATTTAGGAACTATTACGGAAACAAACACAAATAAATGTAAATTTACGAAATAAAGCCCTTTCTGTTTACCTCCCCCTTTCTAAGGATATCCTGGTTAGTATTTACCTAGATTTAGGCAACATATATGCATGGTTTGACTTACCAATCTTCATGATTTATGCCACAAGTAAACAGACAAAAGCACATTCATGCAATTTTCAATTAGATTATAACAAATGCGTACTCTTTATGACACAATATACTACAAATTAGTAAATTATGCTTTGCAAATCCATGCAAATTAGTATCCCACGTGTATTTGTGTATGTGCATTCTATTCTATGTTGGTTAATTTCAAAACCACTCATTTAGTACTTATTACTATTATGGAAAGTTAATCTCACAAGGGGTATACAAAATTTTTTGTTTCCACCTTGCTCGATCAGGATGCACAACAGTGTCTGAGACACTGCGACTCCCAATGGGGTCGCAAATTGCATGCCTCATGCATATTAATGAGGCTGTCGAAATTTGCGACCCCATTGGGAATGTCTGACACTCGCAGGAATGGTGGCCCGCTGGGGTCAGAAGACCACCATGTCTGGGACTGCTTTTAAATAAAGCAGTTTAAAAACAAGCATTTGCAATGCAATAGGTCTCGCATTAGGAAAGTTTGAGCTATTGGTATTGTAAATGACAAATTTTGTATTTTTCTTTTGTTTTTGAAAATAGCGAAATTAATAAATAGTTATAACTTTTGCAAATGTGACACCTATAGCATTTGTAATGCAATATGTGTTGTATTTACGTGACTTACATGTATTGATATTAATAATAACAATGGCTTTTAATTTTTTTAAATAATTAATACTTAAATAAAAGTTATTGTAATTTATAATGGCAATTGCTTAAACTTTTGTAAATAACTTTTGTGAAGATTATGTTCAGTGTATTTTATTGTGACGAAAATCCAATTGCTGTGGGGGGGCGGGGGAGCGCATTCGTTTGAAGTCTGATGCAGGCTGCCAAATGGTGTGCGATGTGGCTGGAATGATAAAACAAGCTCTCAGTAATCGGAAAGTGGGGTTAGAGCCGAATCCCAGTGGATAGTGCCTGGGAAACAAATGTAGATTGGTGGATGAGGGCTTAGAAACTGGGCTACAGGCTGCCCACGGAAATTTGAGAACCTCTGGGGACAGTGGAGGACATGGAACCTTAAAGTAGGCCCGATGTGGAGAGATTCTAGGAAAGGGGGGTGGAAACTGAAGCGGGGCCTCTACAGGAGGAAACCACGGAACATCCGCAGGGTTAGGAGTAAGCTTATCCATCAATCACTGATCGAACATGCATAGACTGTGGTGATGGTTGAGGGAGAACCGGTATGCCTCACAGGTTTGTTTATTGCGGTTTGTCTCATGTATCAACTTAATAAAAAGAGGTTTTAAAAAACAAAAAAACTGTACTGGCAAAGCCAAAAGGTCAGCTAGAACATTTCAAAGGCAAGACCTATTGGCTTTGTCATTACTTGCTATTATTGGTATTCACATATTCATCCTGCCATGTTGTTCAGTCACCGGTTGATTCTACCCGTCACTGATGATGTCTGGAATGTTGTCATTGCACCAGCCTTCGCTCATCACATTTGAGACGTTCAATAAATCCACGTAAGAAACTCCTTTTTTTTTTTTACGGTTTTCATTTACAATCCAACGAACAGAACGCAAAGCCCCCATTCACTCCAGTGGAGGCATATTTATCCTTATAAAGGAAACGGCCTTCGTCATCCTGCAATGGTAGTCATAACATTGTACAACACTGGAATTATGAGCTGCTGTGCCAGGAAGTACAGCTATGAGCAGCACTAGAGTCACGCATGGCACACGTATGAGGTAGAGGGGGGGCTTGCTTTTGCTCTGCCCAACCCCATCAACACTTGGCTGTGTCCCATTCTGTCCCACGAGTGCCCTCTTGACCTGCCTGAATCCCACGTACATAGCCTCCTCGAAGCCCTTTTATAGTACACCAGGCTGACGAGGTTTGGAACGTGCGCCCACACTAGGGCTCCGCAGAGTTCCCTACACGAAGATGCTACAATTGAAATGGTTGCTGGGCTTTTGGCAAATACAAGCAGGAATGGTCTTATCCCGCTGGGGCACAGGGGGTTGTACTACGGCTGGAGATCTCTACCAAAATGAAGTCTTCCTCACCAAAAATGAGGCCCAGGAATACTATCAACTACCTCACAGCCAATTCCTGCAAAACGCTAAGATCTCCGACTCAGTCCATGAGATATGCCGGCGGCCCACCTTCCCCGCAGAGCCGGAGGCGTCCTATACACTACAGCGGCCATTGGACCCTGGCACCACTGGGGAAATGACCTCTCGCATTTATAAAGCCCTGAAACTGACCTGCAGGGCGGACGTGGAGCCGATTCGGAACAGGTGGTCAGAAGACTTACCTCTTCTCCCCACAGGCACGGATATGCGACAGGCATAAGAAATGGCAAGCAATTCTCGGTTTAAACTCATATAGTTTCATCATTTACACCACACTTACCTCAACCCCATAGGCTCCAGAATATGTATGCGACACACTCCTCTGGATGCCCGCGCTGCGGGTTCGAACCAGCTACGTTCATGAGGAATCATTGGGCCAAAACGTTGAGTCAGATTACTGGGGTCCAGCTCGAGACCACAACCAAACACTGCCTCCTAAGCATAATTCTAGCACCCAAAAAGGGGATCCTGCAGTTTCGCTTGCACTTTCTCCGCCGCACCAGTCCCTTTTCTATGTCGGCGCTGCACTGAAGGACACAGTCAGCGGCTGGATCTGACGTCACATCCCCGGGCGCCACAGCTTGCAGCGTTAGTGTGAGCACCGGGGAAGGTTAACGAACTTGGTGCCTCGTCGGGGCTAAACCTCGGGCGGCGGAACACCGACATGAACCCGGCACACCACGAGCATCCGTGAGAGCAGCACCCGCAGCCATGGAAGCCCGCTACAATCTGAAGAGCCCCGGTAAGGATCGGCAAAGCCCCTCCCTCTTGCTCATTGTGAGCCTGGCAGAGGGCAGCTGCCCGTGTCATCCAACCACCGTGTATGTGTGTGTGTGTGTGTGTGTGGGGGGGGGAGGGTAGAGGGCTGCGGCGGCGTGTGTATGCGTGCGTGTCTGTGTGTGTGCAGGGGTGTGGGGGGCGGCAGCGTGTGTATGTGTGCGCGCGCCTGTGTGTGTGTGTGTGTGTGTGCGTGCATGCAGAGGGGTGGGGGCTGGCTGTGTCTGTGTGTGTGCGCCGTTAATGCATGCGAGGGAAGCGAAAGCAGGGGCTGTGAGTTAGTCTGCGCAAGCGCGGCTCAGAAGCGCGCTCCCACGGTCAAAACTGAGACTGCAAAAGCGCGCGTCTGAGTCGTGTCTTCATTTCTAAATACGGGCGACAATGGGTCTAAAGCAGAAACAATCAATGCTTACGCATTGAATGTGGGTCTGCTCGACCTAAAAAATGTATCCCATTTTCCTTAAAGGAAAACGGGATGCATTTAAAAAGAAAAATGAAACTTCAGTTTAATTTTTTTATGGCAGACCACTGCCTGGCCTTAAAAAATATTTTGAGAGCCACTCATAAAGGGGCAGGGGTCCCTTCGAGACCCCATCCCGTTTGCGAGTGGTTCACCACCCTTCTTTGAAGGGTGGTAAACTGCAACTGTTTTGCAACCACAATTGCGGTCGCAAAACAGTCATACATAGCATCAGGAAGGAACACCCTTGGAATGCCCCTTCCTAATATCGAGACGCTAATCTTATTTTGCGAGTCACAAATTGATTTGCGACACACAACATTTTTGCGGCCTCAAATGGGTTTTAGCACATCTGGCCCACAGTGCCTTAAAATGTATCCTTTCCTGGACCGGGAGCCAATTAAGGCTTCGGATGGACTGAGAAACCAATGTAAATTTTGGAATATTCAAAAGCAGCCTGGTGGCTGTATTTTGAAAGGGCAGACATTTTTGTAATAAATTTTGCTGAGAGCCTAAATATACAGCATTACAATAGTCAATTTTTGTCATGTCACAATGACAGTTGTTCGAAAATCTGATGGAATGTAAGGAAAGATTTTTTTTCAAGTTTTGAGTTTTTGAGTAGAAAAAAGCCAGATGAAGTAATTTGATTAATCTGATCTGAGAAAGATAATTTCCTATCAAAAATAACTCTGATTTCTTGCCATTTGCACTGGGGAAGGAAGTGGGCCTAAACTGGACTACCAACTAGTAGAATCCCAAAAGGTAGTGTCATTTCCAAAGAGTAATACCTCAGTGTTGTCTGAGTTTAGTTCCAGGCAATTTTTCTCCATCCATCCCACATTATATGATCCATACAGTCCCTAGAATCTTTGTCCTCTTCCTCAACTTTAGATGTTATTGACACCACAATTTGTGTGTCATCTGCATAGGAAATGACTACAAAGCCATAACTACGGGAAAGGTTGGCCAACGGATTGACATACATTTTTAAAGAGGGTAGGGCTGAGTGAGGAGCCCTATGGCACGCCACATGGAAGGGAGAAAGGATCTGCGACAAACTTACCCAGAGCAACTACTTGCTCTCTATTCTGCATAAAAGAGCTGAGATGGGCAAGTGCTTTCTCTGAAACTGATGATCTCCAGCGGCTAATAAGAAGTGAGTGGTTGACCGTATCAAAGGCGGAGGCTAGATAGAGATGAATCAACGCCGCCTTCCCTCCCTTGTTAACCACCATTCTTATTTCTTCCAAAGCCGCCACATTGGCCGACTCCATGCAATGGTTTGACCTGAAGGCATGCTGAGAAGAATCCAGAAGTTGATTAGAGTCTAAAAAAGTCAACATTTCCTCGTTCATTGCTTTTTCCTGTATCTTTGCCGGCAGAGAGAGGTGCAAGATGGGTCGGTAACTTTTAACATCCTGAGGGTCAAGGGACACTTTTTTAATCAACAGATGCTTTTTCCCAGGCTGCTGGAAATAGGCATTTAATCAAGATGTTATTCAGTAGATCCGTGAGAGATACTGATACTGTGTCTGAGATCTCATGTAAAATATGAGGAGGACAATGGTCTGTAGGGGCCCCTGACTTAGTGGAAATTATAAGTTTGGCAACCTTCAATGCATTAAGCGGTGAGAATGTTTCAAAAAAAATGATTGTCCCTTATCCTTATTGGCATTCTGCCTTCCTAGAGACGAAAAACAGGCCTGAAAATGTTAAACTAGGGACATTCGGACCTGTGTTGAAAGCCTTGAATATCTGATTCACTTTGTCCTGAAACAATTCAGCCTGTTCATTGCAGAAGGACTTGTCAGGACTAAAGGTACTAGCGTTGCTTAACTTCGCTAAAGAGTTTTCCGTTTTGAAAAGCTCCCTATGGAGTCTTTTGCTGTGCTGATTTTCTCACTACATATTTAGATTTTGTAGAAATAATTGCATTCTTATTGGAAAGAAGGAGAAGTTTGTATTTGATGTTTTTTCCTACAATACTCCATCTACGTTCCTGAAGTCAGCACCTTGGTACTCCCAGGATGTTAAAGAGTTTAAATAGAAGAGCAGAGGGTCTTTCCTTGTGCCTTGCCCCTGTTTTCGCTGGAGCCAATGAGGAGACTGCTGTATCTATCAAGTTTACATAATTGGTAGTAGTATCTGCTTCATTATTGCCACCAAAGGTAGGTTTAGACCTGAGAAGGTTATTGTACAAATTCTTGGTGTCAATTTTCTTCCAAGGGTGGAATTTGAATGTAGTAACAGTAGTGGATCGTGGAAAATTATTTGTGGGGATTTAAGTGAAAGAAATATGGCCTTCTGGTCTGTCCATGTCAAAGGCAAAACTTTTGTTAATCAAAGCAGGATCTTTGGTGAAAACACCATCCAGAGTGAGATTTGCCTGATGAGTGGGTACATTTACAATATATATAAGATCAAAACTACATAGACTGTTTACAAGGCGTTCAGTGTCTGTGTTTTCACATAACTAGATGAAAATTGAAATCACCCAACATCGGGTAATTTGCAAACTCCATGCAAGATTCAGTAAAATCATGCAGAGTTTGAATAAATGTATCTCTTGGGCCAGGTGGGCGGTATAACAGGATGCCATTAAAAAGATTGTTATTGTTATGTTTAAACTTCAACATGGGGGTTTCACAATCTAGATGGAAGAAGAGCTCAAATGTAACTTTAAGTTATTTGCGCTATATAATCGCAATGCCACTACCTCTTTTAGTCTGACGATTGACTCTTTCAATATTAAAGCCTATCAGTAAGGACATTTTAAGATATGGGTCCGACATAGCGCCAGCCCAGGTTTCCATAATGAATATAATATCTAATGCATGCTATACAACAAACTTAGCAAATGCATATTTGTTCTTTATTATGGACTGGGTGTTCAGAAGCATGCAGGAGGTTGGCTGCGGAAGCCCCTTCCTTTCAATATTTGAAGCAGTAAAGGTCTGTGGCATGTTATGAGTAAAAGGGTATGTGTTGCTTGGTACCAGGCTAAACTTGCAGCCCAGATTACAGTAGTGGGCCGGATTGGAATTAGGATCATATATGGCACTATTCTCAGTCTTAAGTAAAAGTTAGAGGTAAAAGCGCACCGCTTATATTGTTCCAAGTTGTGTAGAAATTCAATCCAACAGTTTCTCAGAGTTTGAGAGTGCCGCCCAGGGTGGAGTCTCTTGTCAATGGCGTCCTGAATAATAAATCAAAAGTAGTGCTCACAATAGAACATTGAAAGCATCCCCTGGCGCACTTCTCTCTAGTCTCCTGGGGTTACCAGGATTCCTAATTCAAATGATACTGTGGAGTCAATAGTTCATTTTATCCAACGATCTGATTTTATTCATAAATCCATAGGATATTCTTTATATGTCCTTTTAACTTATAGTTTTTCATTTCCTCTCAATTAACATTCTCTTAATTCATCAGTCTAATGCATTTCGGGCTATGCGGCCCTTCATCGGGCACCATGAGCTGAAACAAGGTACAATAATGGTGTAATCAATATGACATACAAAATAAACAAAACAATAACAATCAACTGTGTGTGCATATGTGAAAACCCCAGGTGACTGTGTGAAATAACACAAAAGTATAAGCTGCCCTCAGGCACTCACATGAATGAGTTGTCAATTGAATCAGATCGTAAAACAATTCGCTTTCAAAGCAACCAGGCTGTGAAAATACACAAAAGTTTACGTTATACACACAAAGTATTGTATACTCCCATCGTTTTAAAAGTCGCCCTGGAATGCACGCTTTATAAACAAAACTTACTATTAAGACTCAAAGCTTCTCCCCCAAAAGTTCGCCAGCTAGACAAAGTGTTCACGGTGTTTCAAAGTAGCCTCGCACAGCCGCCAATCTCTGTACTTATATCATCTCAATAGATCCAACGTTTTGTGGCTCATGGGAGCCATAAAAGTACTCTTTGGTCGTAGACCCTTCAATTGATCTGGTTCTTGAGTCAATGGTTTGGGTGAAATATTATCAAAGAAATGTCGTAGCCTCAGTTTCCGCATTAACTTGAAAAAGCTGACCTCAAGTTCTAACGAGTTCATTTGGGTTGTGGGGACAAAGGACGTCCCTTTCTGCAGCACTGTGAGTTCTTCATCTGTAAGGTCGTGACAATAATCGTTTTTTGCTGCAAAGAGAAAATAACTGGATGTATTTGCTAAACTCTCGAAAACCGTGCGGTCTCAATGACCGTACAGAATTTGTGTTACCTTTTAACTAATGGCATTTACAGAACCTTGGACCAGTGACATGGGATGTAAGGTCCTTTGACTTTACGATACACACAAGTATTTTTGGTTATATTACTGTTGAATGTCACTTTTTTTCACTTTGTTTTCACTCTTTATTTGTTATCACATAGGTCATTGTTGTAACTTTATTGAGACTACCAGCTACTCTGTTGCGAGATTTCTCGCTATAGTTTCAGGTTGAAGAATTTCTGGCACCTGATTGGCCGACTTCTGATCACGTGATCGGACGTCGAACCAATCAGAGAGGGAGTAACATATTGGGGATGAAATTGAGATGATATAAGTACAGAGAGTGGCGGCCGTGCGCGGCTGCTTTGAAACACCATGAACACTTCGTATAGCTGGCGAACATTTGGGGAGACGCTTCGCGTCTTAATAGTAAGTTTTGTTTATAAAACGTGCATTCCAGGGCGACTTTTTAAACGATGAGAGTATACAATACTTAGTGTATATAACGCAAACTTTTGTGTATTTTCACAGCCTAGTTGCTTTAAAAGCGAATTGTTTTACGATCTGATTCAGTCGACAACTCATTCATGTGAGTGCCTGAGGGCAGCTTATACTTTTGTGTTATTTCACGCAGTCACCTGGGGTTTTCACATATGCACACACAGTTGATTGGTATTGTTTTGTTTATTTTGTATGTCATATTGATTGCACCATTATTGTACCTTGTTTCAGCTTATGGTCCCCGACGAATAGCCCGAAATGCATTGGACTGAAGAATTAAGAGAATGTTAATTGAGAGGAAATTAAAAACTATAAGTTAAAAGAACATATAAAAAATATCCTATGGATTTATGAATAAAGTAAGATCGTTGGATAACATGAACTATTGACTCCACAGTATGATTTGAATAAGGAATCCTGGTAACCCCAGGAGACTAGAGAGAAGTGCACCAGGGGATGCTTTCAATGTTCTATTGTGAGCACTACTTTTGATTTACTATTCTCAGTCTTACCATCACTGCTAAATCCCAGAAGTGCTTCTGTAGAGTATGACCAGGAGGGGAAATGGCATTGGGCCCTGGCGCACGACGCAGTCCGGTCGTGGACAGTCTTGCCTTTGGCGCGCCAACATTTAAATGTTGATACACAAAATAAAAATTGAGCTGAATTAACATATATTTTTTTTTGCAATTCAGTAGTTATAGGATGTAGGAAAGTCATCCTATTTGTCTTGATCACTTCCATTTTTTTTACTGATGCTGGTGGTTACTGACAGTGTCCAGAGATCGGCTAACCATGCCCAGGGCTAGTGCTCTGTCATCTAAAGGTATATGATAATTGGTATGATTCTAATTGGCAAAGATAACCTACCTGTAAGTCCCTATTATATAGTGGTGCATGTAGATTTAGAGACCCCAGTGGATTAAATGCACTTGTGTGTACTGCTGTTGAGTCTGGTGCCGCTTTAAGCCTTGCAAGCTAGTTTTAAAAATAAAATGATGTCCAAATTCGACCTTGGAATTAAAATGACCTCCGAAGTCCAAAACTACCTTTTTATTACTTATAAGTAACCCCTAAGGTCTACCTAGGTGCCCCAAGGGCAGGGTGCATTGTTATAAAAAATAAGGACAATGTAAAATATGTTTTATATGCCCTAGTAAGGAAAAACAGCCAATGTTGTTTTTGCATACTCTAGTGCAGCTAGCCCCTTAGGCTAACAAGGAGAAGGCTTTATTAAATTTAATAAAGTCTATCATTGGATTGGAGCTAACTGCCAATATTATTCAAAGTATGAAATTGACTGTCCCATTTAATCTCAAAATGTGCCAATGTTGGATATATCTGTTACTGGAAAGTAGTTTTAGAACTTACTATCCTGAAGTTACATGATAGTCATGTAGCAGCCTCTTCTGATTGGTCAACCTTTGATAGCTTGAGCCAAGCTGCACCCCGATAAGGTGTGAAAAGGCCGGAGGCTGCAACAATGCAGCAAATTAGTGGGAGCAGATTTGCTTCCTGCAGAAGCCAGGGAGGGGAAGAGACTGGGGAAATAAGCTGGACTTCAAAGGCAGGAGAACAGATGTCCTGCGACCCAGGCCAGCTCCCACTTCCTTGATCGCCCATCCAGAGCGGTGACCACCTATTTAGATTAGAAGACGGCCTAGAAGGGGAGTGTAGTCAGTAGTTAACCACAAATCCTGGTTGGGTTACACAGACACACACACCAAAGAGAGATGTTAACATCTTAGGTTTTTTGGAGAATAGTGCATTTTGATCCATAAGTTTTCCCCACTCTACAGAAAGTGGCTATTCTAGAAAAAATAACTTATTCCCTACTGGTTAGAGTGCCCTCCTTGTCCATGCCCAAAATTAAGAACTAAATAAGACCGCTCTGAGGAGCTCACCAGAACACTGCCTGCATCAAAAGAAGAACGAGGACTGCCCTGTTGGACCCTTGGACTGCACCTCAGAAGGCTTGAATTGAGCACGACTACCGCTGCTGCACCCCCAAGGCTCTGCAAAGAAAGTACTGTGCCTGACTCAAAAGAAAAGACATTGGCTTTGCAGGTGACTTTTTCCAGCTCGGTTGTACCTGTTGCTAATCAGGAAGTCAAAGAGAAGATGACCAGTTGCAACTGGATTGTACATGTGCATTGTGGGAAATTGAGTCCTAGTCCACAAGAGGCTATGCAGAGTCTGAGTCCTTGGCTGGTGCTACTCAAGTCAAGTCAAGTCAAGATTTATATAGCGCGCTACATACCCATAGGGTCTCAAGGCGCTTACGGAGGGGTGGGGAATTACTTGTCGAATATCCAAGTTTTAAGTTGCTTTCTGAATGCTAGGTGGTTCTGAGTAAGGCGAAGGTGAGTGGGAAGGGAGTTCCAAGTTTTAGCTGCCAGGTAGGAGAAGGATCTGCCTCCCATGGTTGTTTTGTTGATGCGAGGTACAGTGGCAAGAGCTTGGTTGGAGGATCGTAGCTGACGGGGGGGGCGGTGTAGAAGGACAGTCGTGTGTTGAGGCATTCAGGTCCAAGTTCGTAGAGTGCTTTGTGTGCGTGGGTTAGGAGGCGGAAAGTAATCCTCTTATTTATGGGGAGCCAGTGGAGGGTTTTCAGATGACCAGAGATGTGTTCTTTACGCGGGATGTCTAGTATGAGCCTGGCAGAGACGTTCTGGATGCGTTGGAGTTTTTTCTGGAGTTTTGCGGTGGTACCGGCGTAGAGGGTGTTTCCGTAGTCCAGGCGGCTAGTGACCAGTGCGTGGGTGACCGTTTTACGAGTTTCGGTGGGGATCCAGCGAAATGTTTTTTTGAGCATGCGAAGAATGTTGAAACAAGATGATGAAACGGCGTTGACTTGTCTGGTCATCGAGAGTGAGGAGTCCTTGATGATGCCCAGGTTCCGTGCGTGGTCTGTCGGGATGGGTGCCTTTCCAAGGGCCTCTGGCCACCAAGAGTCATCGCAGGCGGAGGGGGAGGTGCCTAAGATGAGGACTTCTGTTTTGTCGGAGTTCAGTTTCAGACGGCTGTGCTTCATCCACTCGGCTACTTCTTTCATTCCTTCGTGTAAATTGGTTTCGGTGGTGTTAGGGTCTTTTGTGAGTGAGAGGATCAGTTGAGTGTCGTCAGCGTAGGAGATGATGTTGAGGTTGTGTTGGCGAACGATGGTCACAAGGGGGCTCATGTATACGTTGAAGAGGGTGGGCCTGAGAGAAGATCCTTGTGGCACGCCACAAATGACTTCAGTGGACTCTGACTTGAATGGTGGGAGGCGGACTCTCTGGGTTCTTCCGGTGAGGAACGAAGTGATCCATTCCAGTGCTTTTCCTTGGATTCTGATGTTTCTGAGGTGCTGTAAAAGGGTACTATGACAGACCGTGTCGAAGGCTGCGGAGAGGTCGAGGAGGATGAGGGCGACTGTGTCTCCATTGTCCAGTAGAGTTCGAATGTCGTCTGTTGCTGCGATGAGGGCGGTTTCAGTGCTGTACTTGGCTCGGAAGCCGGATTGTGAGGAGTCGAGGGATTTGTTGGTTTCGAGGAATGCAGCGAGCTGGTTGTTGACCGCTTTCTCGATGACTTTGGCTGGGAATGGAAGGAGTGAGATAGGGCGGTAGTTTTTGAGTTCGGTGGGGTCAGCTGTGGGTTTCTTCAAGAGGGCGCTGAGTTCGGCATGTTTCCAGCTTTCCGGGAAGGTTGCAGAGTTGAAGGAGCAGTTGATGACGTCTCGGAGGTGCGGTGCTATAATGGAGTCTGCTTTGTTAAAGATGTGGTGAGGGCATGGGTCTGTGGGGGATCCTGAGTGGATAGAGTTCATCAGACGGATGGTGTCCTCAGTGGAGATAGGCTTCCAGTCGTTGAGGATGTTCAGGGGGGTGGGGGTCCTGAAGGGGGTTGGGAGAGTTGGTCTTCGGGTCGGTTGTCGAAGCTGTTGTGGATGTCTGCAATTTTGTTGTGGAAGAATGAGGCTAGGGAGTCGCAGAGGGCTTGAGAGGGGGTGATGTCGTTGGAGTTGGCCGAGGGGTTGGTAAATTCCTTGACGATGTTGAATAATTCCTTACTGTTGTGGGCGTTGTTATCTAGTCTCTCCTTGAAAGCGGCTTTTTTGGCGGTCCGGATCAGTTGGTGGTGTATGCGGGTGGCGTTTTTAAAGTTGTCCTTGGTGCTGGTGGTTGGGTCTTTTTTCCAGGCCTTCTCAAGAGAGCGGCAGAGTTTCTTGGATTTCTTAAGATCATCGTTGAACCAGGAGGCCTTCTTGCTGCCTAGTTTGATTTGTCGTTTTTTCAGTGGTGCTAAGATGTCGGCGCTGTCGGATAACCATTGTGTGAGGTTGGTGGCTGCTTGGTCTGGGTTTTAAGAGTGGGTTGGGGGGTTTAGATGAAGCGATGAGGAGATCTGGTCAATGGTGATTTTGTTCCAGTTTCTTTGCAGAGTGGGTTGGGGGTGGTTGTTGGAAGTGGGTTTGTTGTAGGTGAAGTGAACGCAGCTGTGGTCAGTCCAAAGGAGAGCTGTGGTGTGGCTGAAGGAGACATGTTTGCTGGAGGTGAAGATAGGGTCGAGTGTGTGACCTGCGGTGTGGGTGGAGGTGGTGACAAGTTGTCTAAGTCCGAGGTTGGCGAGGTTGTCCAAAAGGGTGGTGGTGTTGCGGTCGTTGTTCTTTTCAAGGTGAAAGTTGAGGTCGCCCAAAAGGATGTAATCCTTGGAGGGGAGCGCGTGTGGAGTGATGAAGTCCGTGATGTCTTCACTAAACTTTGCGCGGGGTCCTGGTGGCCTGTAAAGGAGGGTGCCTCTGAGTGTGGTTTTGGGGTCGATGTGGATCTGGAAGTGAAGGTGTTCAGAGTTGGCGAGGTTGACGTCTGAGCTGGTAGAGATGCGGATGGATTTCTTATGGACGATAGCGATACCTCCTCCTGTCTGGCCGGTACGGTCCTTGCGTATGATCTTATAGTCTTCTGGGATGGCAATTGTGATGTCTGGGGCAGAAGAGGCGTTCATCCATGTTTCTGTTAGGAAGGCGACGTCCGGAGAGATGGTGTCTAGTAGATTCCAGAGGTCAATGGCGTGCCTGTGGACCGATCGAGTGTTGAGCAAGATGCATTGTAGGTGGTTGGGTTCGGATATCTGTTGTGTGATCGTAGCGGAGTTGTTGTCGGTGCCGTTGAATTTGCAGGAGTTGCATGAGAAAGGTCCGTGGGTGTGTCCAGGAGCGGCTTGGACGCAGTTGGGGGAGCGGCCGGGGTTAAGGGCTAGGAGGGTGGTGGCATCGTAAGTAATGCGGGAGGGGTGGGCATTACGAGGACCAGGGGGTCTGGCGCTGGGCGCGGTCCAGGCGCGGACGGGCGTAGACGGGCTTACCTTTGGCGCACCTTCGGCGCGGCCGTAGCGCGTGGACGCTGCGCGTGGGACCATCAGACATAAATGGACAGTGGAGGGGGCGGAGCGTGGGAGGGGTAGCTGGGAGGCGTGGGCGTAGGGGGAGGGACGGGCTGCAGGCACAACAAAATGGTGTCCAAACAACAACAAGAAGGACAGCACTACGCTATGGGCGCAATCAGGCAGCAATTGACCTCAGTGGGCAGTGCGGGAAGAGCGGACTAGCGGTGAAATGCAAGAAAGAAAATAACAATACTTTAAATCACCATACAAAGCGATGCGGAGCACTACGCCACCGATCGGTTTCTAAATCTGTGTCCTTGATGCTATGGCAGAGGAGAGGAGCAGCGCTACGCACACAGCCACAATGTAGATGAAATATGCAAGGAAAGCAGGGCGGAGCGCTACGTTACAGCTCGAATGCGAAAGCAATTTACATGAAATATAAAGCAATGAGCAATATAAAGCAATGAGAAGCAGCGCTACGATACCACAGCAGCGCTATGATGTCGGGAGGAAGGCTGGAGCGACCGCTTCTTCTCCCTAAAGGAATGCAAGAACACAAAGTTTGTAAATGTTCTGCAAAGTTTTGCCGAAAACCTCCTAGGGGAGACTGGCTTGACATTGAGAGTCAAGCTGCTGATGTTGACTCACCGATCGCATTGACTTTGCTGTTTTGACCCACTGAAAAGCTCCTGGTGGAGCTCACTGAACTTCGAAAGGAAAGCTCACGACTACCACTTTGAGGCCCTCCTCGCTGTCGACACCAAGGATTCTATGTCAGGACCGGAGGCATGGATTATGCTAAATCTTCCTTCGCTTTATTTCAAAATTCACAAACGACAGCTTATCAAATACATTTATAAATCACATTTCCCATAAGACTTGGGGGGAAAAAAAAGAACACAGTCTTTGTTAGTCCTTCCACAATGTCCATGTTTCCATGCCATAAAACGCTATATCCCTCTCTGCACTTTCTCTTTCTTCGCTGCTCGGCAGCTTGAGATAAGTGCTTTGTCTTCTCCTTTCATACGCAGTTTTAAAGGAGTATTTGTGGGCATTTCGATATTGTGCAAGGTTTTTTCCTCTGTTAGGACCTTTTCTTGTGTGTGTGCGACCGCGGAAACGCTCGCCGATCCTTACGCGGTTTGTTTTCGTTCGCGGCCCGTGGTGCGGGCCGCCGCCCACCAGAGCGCGCTGTGGGGCCGTCACGTCTCGGTGATCCGGAGAGCTTCTGTCAGTTTCGAGTGAAGCAGCGCTCCGCTCACCGTTTCTGCCCGCGCTGTGTTTTTCTGCCTGAATCGCCCAGTGAGGCTAGGTCTATACTCTTTCAAAGTCCTACGCCTGTGTTCTTGCACGGGTAGGTAGTGGTGTGACTGCATCTGCCTTCGGGCCTCACGCCCTGCGCAGGGTCTGTATGCTTGTGGCCTTAGGGCCCCCATTGCTTTCTGACACCCGGCCAGGCAGCTAACCCCTTGTACCTTGCGGGTGTGGTGGTGTCTCGGGGACCTGACAGCTCCCCATTCAAATTGTGTGCCTTTGGCACCCCCAAAAAATACCCTGAGTGACCCTCAGCAATAAATTTCTTGTGCGCTGCGTGAGTGTGCCCTGACTTTTAGCTTGTGCCCTGCCCTTGGCCATGGAGCAGTGGGATGACGATTTGTATGCAAAAGTTGATGAATCAATATATAGGCAGTCAATGAGCTTATGACCCCGATGGAACATCGTCTTGCGGATAAGATCGAGCAATTGTGTTAAAAAATGTCCCAACTGCCCCAGACCACCGCAGTAGAACTCCCGGCGGAAACTCAGAGGGAGCCTGACGGTTCTCCTCCCCCCAAGAAAAAGTGTGATGGGGTTTTGATTAAGATGTCTTTGAACGCCTTAAACAGACGTTCTTAGAACACACGGCACCCATAGTGCTTCCCCAGGAGTTGGTTCTTCCCACGTCAGACCCCCAAACGGCGTCTCCCCAGACCCAACAAGGGGATACTCCTGACGTCTCTGATGATGAGGCAGGCTCTTCCAGGTCCTGGCGCCCCACGGGTTCTTCGGAGCCGCCTAAGGCAGGCATTGCCGATATGTTAGACCCAGATGAGATTGTGCACCAGAGGTCGGCTGAGTGGGTCCCTTCAGAGAAGGCCGCCTTGTATGTAGCGTCCCGCCTTAGGAAACAGCTAGAGAATGAGGCCAGGAGTCGGCTGCGGGCAGAATGTCCCAGGCCTACCCTGGATTGGAAAGTAAATCTCACAGCAGAAATTGAAGGGAAGATGGCCACCTTCCTAGCTAAGTTCATCAAAGATCCTAAAAATGGGATAGATCGGTCCTGGCATACATGCCAGGACAAGCTACTAGATGCCATTGGTCCAATGACCAAAATCCTGGACATGGCTGAGGAGGCCCGTAGTTCGGGTTCCTTAATTGACCATGAGGTATTGTCAGCCTGGGCGCAAAGGGCAATCTGCTTTATGGGCAATGCCAATTGTGCCCTCTCAACAGAAAGGCGTATGTCCCTTTTGATCAAGGTTGATCCTAAACTGGGTGATTTGGCCTGTTCAGAAGCTGGGGCATCGGCACAAGGTGGCTTATTCGGCGAGCCCTTTGTTAAAGAATTGGGCAAATTCGTCGCCACTTTTACTTCCTTAGATAAGGCTCAGGCAAATATCAAAAGAGTTTTTAACCCCCGGGTTTTCCGCGGGGCCGATCTGGGTAGGAGCCGCCCACCCGGCAGTGCTCAATACCAGAACCCCCAAGGCAGGGGGCAAGGCTCCAGATGCGGGCAATATCAAACGGACCAGCGTTTTACCAAATTTTACCCGACAAGAGGGCAACGCTTCCATGGCCGTGGAGGTTACAAAGGCAGCGACAGAAATGCTAACGGTGAGTGTTCAGCCAGCTGCACTGGTGCGCGTTGGGGGCAGGTTGGCTCCAGTTCTTCCCCGCTTGGGAAGCCCTTACAAGAGACGCTTGGGTGCTGCAAACAGTGAGAGGTTTTCAGATAGAATTTTACTGGTCCCCCCCGGCAGACGTTCATCCACGCCCATTGGTTTTCAACGAGAAGGATGCAGGTATGGTAGACAAGGAAATAGCCACCTTGCTCCGAAAAGGAGCAGTGTGTCGCTCGAGAGTCCATCCTGGGGGTTTTCTCAGCAACCTGTTTTTGGTGGACAAGACGGACGGAGGTCGGAGACCGGTGATCAACCTTCGGGAGTTCCATGAGTGGTTAGTGTACAGGCATTTCAAAATGGAGGGCATTCATTTGTTCAGAGATGTACTCCGACCACTCGATTGGATGGTGCGGCTGGACCTGAAGGACGCGTACCTCGTGGTCCTTGATTTTTCCTCTGCACAGGCGCTTCCTTCAGTTTCTTTGGCGGGGGCAAGCCTACGAGTTTCAGTGCCTTCTGTTCGGGCTTTCCTCGGCCCCGTGGTGCTTCACCAAGGTCCTCGCGGTGGTGGAATACTTGCGAGCACACGGAGTCCGCTTGATCATCTACTTAGACGATATTCTCATCTTGGCCCATTGCCCCTTGCAACTACGGGAGCATCTGCAGATGGCGGTGTCGTTGCTCGAGGGATTGGGGTTCGTAATCAACGAGCAGAAGTCCCTCCTAGTTCCAGCCCAGAAGGCAATCTTTTTGGGATTCGTGATCGACTCGGTCTCAGCCTCTCTAAGCCTACCCTCCAGGAAGGTAGCAAAGATTCGACACGAGATTCGGCAAACCCTGGCCAAACAGGGGACTTCTCTGCATCAGATAGCCCGGCCTGGTGGGCCTCTTTTCGGCCTCCATTCAGGCCATTTTTCCGGGACCGTTGCACTACTGGGCCCTTCAGCGCCTGAAGGCACATCACCTGTGGAGAGGCCTGACGTACTCTCAGGTAGTTCCGTTAACGCAGGAGGTGCGCGAAGAGCTAGAGTGGTGGCTTTCCCACATGGAGGCCTGGAATGGAAGAGCCCACTTTGGTCCCGCTCCCAATTTGATAATCGAGTCAGACGCCAGTCGAGCGGGCTGGGGCGCACTGTGTGGGGATTTCTCCACCGGCGGAAGCTGGTCTCCTCAAGAACAGCTTCATATTAACTGTCTGGAGCTTTTAGCGAGCTCCTTTGCAATCCGTTGCTGGACCAAGGATCGCGTCCAAGCCTCGGTACTCCTCAAGATGGATAATGTGTCCGCGGTCAGGTATATCAATCACCTGGGGGGCACTCGGTCCAAGACCCTGGTGAATATGGCAAAGCAGTTCTGGGAGTTTTGCCTCTCCAAACAGATCTCGGTCACAGCGGAGTACCTCCCGGGCCGAGAGAACTTGGTGGCGGATTGGCATTCCCGTCACCTGCAGGACACCAGGGATTGGAAGCTGGATCCGGAGATTTTCCGGTACTTGCAACAACGCTGGGGACCTTTCTCCATAGACCTCTGAGAGCCGCCTAGATCGGCAGGTTCCCCGGTTTTTCAGTTGGAGACCGGATCCGCTGGCAGTGGGGACCGATGCGTTCACTCGAGTCAAGAGAGCGGATATGCGTTCCCAAAGTTCTCCATGATCACCCGGACAGCGGCCCACATGAGCAGGCAGGGGGCCTCAGGGGTCCTGATGATGCCGGTTTGGAGGTCTCAAGTTTGGTTTCCAGTTCTTCTGGAACTTTCTTGGGATTTTCCAATCCCACTCCGCCAGACTCCCCATCTCCTACTGAGTCCGGAGGGAGTCCCTCACCGTCTGGTGGAGGACGGCTCACTTCATCTCATGGCGTGGCGGATTACAGGTAACGCTGGAGATTGCCGGGCCTTTTGGAGCACGCTCCACTCCTACTGTCCAAAGCTTGGGCGGACAGTACGTCCAAACGATACCGATCGGCCTGGACGAGATGGGTTTGTTGGTGTATGCGACGGGAAGTGGATCTCGTGGTCGCAGATCTAACGCATGTCCTTAACTACTTAGCAGATTTGGCAAGGAAAGGTTTGGCGTATAGGTCTGTAAACACGGTCCGTTCAGCCATTTCAACGGGTCACACTCTGGTGAATGGTGCCCCGTTGGGGGAACACCCTTTTGTCTGTAAGCTCCTCAGAGGTATCAGATTATCTTTACCCCTGGAGCCCCGCTATTCAGTCCTCTGGGACGTTAATTTGGTTTTGAACTTATTGTTATCTTGGCAACCAAACCGCTTCCTTTCTTGGAAGGAATTGTCTGCGAAATTGGTAATGTTGCTGTGTTTGGTGTCATGCAGGAGAGTTTCAGATGTCAGAGCTGTAGATATTACGGCGAGGGTTTTTTCCCCGGAGGGTGTAACTTTTACGGTAAGTAGACGCACTAAGTCCAATACCCGAACAATTTCTTACCCTGCTTTCCAGGAGTCACCGAAGCTCTGTGTAGTACAATGCCTGAAAGCCTATGAGGAAGCTATGGAGGAAGTCCGCCCTCAGGGCGAACGACAACTACTGATAGCCCTCAAGAAGCCATTTAAGGCGGTTTCATCTCCCACTATAGCCCGTTGGGTTCGGTGGATCATGCAGGAGGCAGGCATCAATACAAGAGCGTTTGGTGCACATTCAGCACGGAGCGATGGCCTCGAAAGCATTCCGCCTAGGTGCTCGGTTAGAATACCTTATGAGGGCAGCAGACTGGTCATCGGATTCCACTTTTAAAAGGTTCTAATGTGGCCCTGGTGGTCATCGATAAGCTTTAAAGGAGCATAATCCTTGCTTCCGGTCCTGACATAGAATAGAAATTTGCCTAGCCTACGAGAAGGTAAGTTTCAATTCTATTATGGACACGGAGGCGAGGAGTATCCCTCCCAGCAACATCTTCGGTTGCTTTCCCACCTCGTACTGTCGTAAGTAATCCTTTCTCTTTTATAAAGGGGTTATGGGATTCAATAGTGTGATTATTCTGCAATGCGATTGTTTTTCAATCTTCGACTTTGGAGTTTACATGCATACTTTGGTTGCAACTTTCTTTTTGTAAAAGTTGTTTTTATTGACATTTTGAGAAAATAAAACTAAAGAAAAGCGACAATCCCGCTCAACTTCCCTCGCAGGGGGTACGATATCGGGCAAACAGACAGCAGTGTACCCGGCCAACCCAGAACACCGGGTATAGGGCCCATGAGCTATACAGCGAGCGTAGGAGTACAGTCCAGGGCAGAAGCCGGTGACCAAGGCCTTCGGAGGACTTCAGTTCAGGGCAGGCGTACCGCTAGTGCGCCGAGTAGTTAGCAAGGCCATTCATAGTCTGTCTCCCCCATCGTCCCGCCAAACTGCGTTGTGGTTGTCGCAAAAACCCATCCCACAACACCCTCACCCCTCCCCCCCTCTCTTTCCCACCCCGTCCCCCAGTGGTGGTAACCTACATTCACACGTCCATTCATTCAATCATAGGCGATCAGGTTTGGAATAGGTGCAGGCCCCGCAAGGAGGGCGGACACACCGCAGAAGGCAAGCCGCTGGAGAGGAAGCGGACCAAGGGACCCCATCGGAAGGAAAAGTTCTTGATATCGCCCCGAAAAATGTCTGCCATTCGTTCCATACTCAGCAGCTTCCACAGCCTCGCATGCCACAGAGAGAGCGCCGGGGCCTCCTTTTTCTTCCAAGCTGCAGCTAATGTCAGCTTGGCTGCCCCCGTACATAGCCAAAGAATCTTTTTGTCAGCTTGCGTCTAATGCTCAAGATCAGGGTCTCGAAGGCCCAGAAGAACATGGTCCATTGTGTCCTTGATAGGATAGCCCAGAATCTCTTTGATGTGGGACAGAATTTCCGCCCAATAAGGCCATATATGGCGAAAATCCCCCAGCAGACCACAGCCCCTCCAGCACCTATCCGAAGAATTCGGAAAAATTCTCTTTAATTTAGATGGGTACATGTACCAATCCATCGTGGTTGTAAGATGGGCCTCCCTAAGGTCCAGCGAGTGGTTGTGTTTGGCAATATCTTGCCACAGATGGGACCATTCCTCGTCCAATATGGGGCGATTGAGGAGTTCCCCCCAGAGGTCCATGTAACGCGGTCTAGGAGAAATAGAGGTAGAGAGGAGGAGGCCATACAAGAAGGAGATGGTTCCTCGCATGGTGGAGGTTTTAGCGGGAAACGCCTCAAAAAGAGTGGGCGGCCTGGTAGTCGCATTTCTAACCGCTGGCGACAGCGCCCAGTGCAGCAGTTGGGCGTGGTGGAAGTGCTCTAGGTGCGAGACCGAGTAGTCCCGCATACAATTGGCAAATGTGAGTGGAGCACAACCATGGAATAAGTGTGTAAGAGCATAACAGGCCCCGGCCCTCCAGGTGTCAAAGGGACCCTCTCGCTCTGCAGGAGGAAATGCGGGGTTAACATGAATCTGTGTATAAGGGGACGGGAAGGACGTCCAGCGTTCATCATGGGAGATACAGTCCCACACCTTCAAGGTGGTGCTCGTGGGGGTACTGATGTACGCATTTTTGGGTCTATCCCCTTTAGGGTTCCATACTAAATCCCAAATCGTCCTCCCTGCCACTGATCGGTCCATGAGCAGCCAGTGCTTCTCGGACATGGGCTGTGACCATTCTACTAGGACTCGAAGCTGTGCCGCCTTGTAATATAAGTGCATATCCGGGCGGCCCACCCCCCCCTTCTTCTGTGGGCGCCGGAGGGTGACGAAAGAGAATCGAGCTCGACCACCCTGCCAGATGAAGCGGAGCATCATGGACCTGAGGTGGCCAAAGAACTCGTTCTCAGGGACTATGGGTAAGGCCTGGAAAAGGTACAGCAATTTAGGTAAGAGGGACATTTAAATCGCGTGGACCCGTCCCAGCCACGAGATAAGCATAGGTTTCCAATGGGCCAAGTCGTTCTGAATCCTCATCAGGAGTGGGGGAAGTTGGCGGCGAATAGCTTCCCAATAGTGGGGGTCAGGTGGACCCCTAAATACACTATGGAGGTGAGGGACCACGGGAGAGACGACAATGCGCACAGACGGTCGACCTCAGCCGAGGGGAGCGTAAGGTTGAGAATATAAGATTTATTCAAGTTGACCTTAAAGCTCGCCACCTTCTCGAACCACAATAGGGCATCTTGGACATAGGGAAGGGAATGAGCGGGATCCGCCAGGGACAGCAGGACATCATCCGCAAAGAGAGAGATTTTATGTTGTTCCCCCGTGAAGGGTAGCCCCCAAATGTCTGAGTTCTCTCTCACTGCCACCGCAAGCGGTTCGATACTCGGGGCGAAGAGCAGGGGCGAAAGGGGACAGACCTGCCGCGTGCCGTGGGAGTGGGGGAAGAAGGCAGAACAGTGACCGTTCACCGTGACTCTCGAGCGGAGGCTACTGTAGTTCGCCCTGAGCATCGTGAGGAACTGAGCTGAAAAAACGAACGCTGACAGGGTCCGAAACATAAAGTTCCAATCTACGCGATCAAAGGCCTTTTCAGCATCGAGGCCTACTAGGACCGCCGGGATCCTAAAGCGGTTGGCCTTCTCAATGAGATGGACCACTCTCCTGGTATTATTATGCGTCTGACGGCCCTTAATGAAGCCGGACTGGTCCGGATGAACCAGGGCCGGCATTAAATCCTGCAGTCTATGTGCTAGTATGGATGAGTACAGTTTGGCGTCCACATTAAGTAGTGCAATGGGCCTATATGAGGAACAAGCGGTAGGGTCCTTCCCCGGTTTTGGGATGACCGATATGGCTGCCTCTGCCATGGAGCCTGTAGTCAAGCCCGTCTCTCCCATGGTATTGAATAACCGC
Source organism: Lissotriton vulgaris (assembly GCF_964263255.1). Taxonomy (NCBI): domain Eukaryota; kingdom Metazoa; phylum Chordata; class Amphibia; order Caudata; family Salamandridae; genus Lissotriton; species Lissotriton vulgaris. The sequence goes on along the minus strand of NC_141685.1, from coordinate 703,740,513 downwards.
ACCAAGAATCCACTAATGTCCGAGGCGAAGGTTTGGTAGAACAGCTCCGTAAACCCATCTGGCGCCTTATGAGGTTTCAGCGCTTTTATAGCCTCTCTAACCTCTTCCTCCGTAATGGGGGCCGCAAGAAGATCGTTCCACTCCGCGGAGACCTGGGGGAGTGGGTGCGCCCGTAGACACTCCTCCTGATCGTCGGAGGGCAGAGCATCCGCCGAGTAAAGGGCGGCATAGAAGTCCCCAAAGAGGTCCGCCTTAGCCCCGTCTTGGTGTGTCAGGGCGCCCGTCGGGTCCTGGATACCTCCTATGTACTCCAGATGTTTCCCAACTTTGTTGCCCTGGGAGTAGGAAAGGCGCCTTAGCCGTAATAAGGTAAATTCCGCCCGAATATTATAATGGGCTCTAAGTTTACGCCTGACGGCCGTCGGAGGGCGAAGTGTTACCCTAGAGGGGTTCTGTTTGTGCGCCTGTTCAAGTGTCGATTAATTCACGCTCTAGGTCGTCCCTTTCAGTCCGTCGTAATCTGTTAAGTGCGGAGTTGAGGGCTATGCATTTGCCCCGTATGGTGGCCTTGAAGGCGTCCCATAAAGTGAAGATGGAGGTGTCTCCTTCGCGATTGAGGTCAAAGAAATCGCGAACGTGCTTCCGTAGTTCTTTACAGTATGTGTCATCCCGGGTTAAGGATGATGGGAAATACCACCTGCGGTGGATCGTCGTTCCCGGGGACCATGTCAGACAGAGCGCCAGTAGACTGTGGTCCGATACCGATAGGGGAAATATGCTGCCCTCCCGGAGATCACCACGCAGGGATTGACTTACAAAGATATGGTCCAATCGCGAGTAGGAGTGATGGACATGGGAAAAGAAGGTGTAGTCCCTAGTCTGAGGGTGAAGGGCTCGCCACCCGTCCAGAAGGCCTAAGCCCCCAAACATGTCCTGAGTATCTGCGGCAAAGAGGCCAGCGTCGGACCTCAGGGGGTGGGAACAGTCCAGGTCTTTGTCCCAGACCAAGTTGAAGTTCCCTAGGACTGCGAGGTCACCCTCCACGAAATCCTCCACCTCCCACAGAAGATCCCGCAGGAACCCGTTTTGACCAATATTCGGGGCGTAGAGGACAAGGAACGTGCAAGGCCTGCCGAGGAGCACCCCCTTGATCATCAGCCAACGTCCCTCCCTGTCGTTCTGGACTCCCAGAGGCTGAAAATGGAGGGTGGAGCGAAACATCAGGGCCACCCCTCTGTGCTTCGTAGCCGCCGAGGATCGATAAATAAGAAGAAATTGTTTGTGCTTTAGCCGAGTTTCGTCCTTGCAGGCAAGGTGCGTCTCCTGGAGGCCCACCATGTTTAAGTGATGGTCAACTATGTATTTCCAGACCTTTTGACGCTTCTGCTGGGAGTTCAGGTCCTTCACGTTCCACGTGCCTATGATTAGAGGCATGACACATCCGGAATCCCCCCTCGCTCTCCCAGATGGCTCACAGCAATCCACACTTGACCATTCAACTCAGGATGGATAAACCGCAAGTCCACACACACCAAACCATGACCGTCATTGCTAGGCACCACACAGGTTACCACAAAGGGAAGCCAGCGCGCCAAGCCCCAACTCCTCCCCCCCGCCCGTCCCTCAATACTCCGCCGCCTGCCTCGAGCAAACAGGAAAGCCACCCGACCTCCCCACTCCCACTCGCATCATGCCTAAAGACAGCCTCCGCCATCAGAATTAGGCTCACCTCGCTGGAGCCCACGGTATATCCAAGAGGCCACCCCGTGAGTAGCCACAACCTTACCCCAAACAACAAGTCGAAATGCACGCAGTCACACCTACCCCGGTTACCACCACTCCCTCCCCCCTCTCTTCCCAGGCCCCCTCCCCCCCACCCTTAAGAACCAAACCACCCCAACCAAAAAAGGAATAGGAAACAAGGGACCCAGGAAGCGTGCCACAGTAGTCACTACCAAAACACGTGGGTCAAGTACACAGTCAACGTTCCTCCAGGACCCCTCACCGTGGTCTCCTCCTACAGAGAACATAGTAACCCACAGTACCTGAAGGGGGGAGGGGGGTCCCCCCGACGCCAAATAGTTGCCCCTCTCTGGATCAGGCCGCCGATGAGCTGTGTAGCGAGGGGGTCACAGTTGCTGACGCCACTGCGGCGACTGCTGCTCCACGCTCCTGTAGAGCCGCTGTAGGGTCTAGTCTCGGTGTCGCTGCCAATTCCCCCACTGTCTGCCAGGACGGGGAGCGCCGTCGCTGACGCGACAGGGGGCTCCCACCTCTCGAGGAGGAAGCGGCGTCATCCAGGCCAAGGAGATCCTTGGCAGCTTGTAAGGACCTGACCTGGACCAGCCTATTTTGCCACCGGAAGATAAGCCTGAATGGGTGGCCCCAAGAATAGGACACATTCTGCTCCTGAAGGAAGGCCATCACTGGTCGGAAGTCCCGCCGCTTCTCGAGTGTAGAGGCCGCCAAATCCTGGTACAGCTGGATTTGCGTGGATCCCTCGAGCCTGCCGCAGTATTCTCTGATGTTATTCCGTATTCTCTGATGTTATTCCGGCAGGACCAGTTCTCTAAGTCCTCAGCCAGGGCTTGGAGGTCTAGATTCTGTTCCGTGAGCCTGAGCACATCTTGCTGTAGTTGATGCACATCGCCAGCTAGGCCCAGGTCTTGCTCCTCGAGCGTCGCCACCCGCTCACCTATGCCATCCACGTCTCTCCTCACCTCGCGGAGATCCGAGGCAAGCTGGGTGCGAAGCTCCGAGATGTCTTCCTTTATCGCTGAGAAGAGTTCCAACATAAAGGCCTTGGTGGCCGTGGGCATCTCCGTCCTTCTGTTTAGGCGACGTACTAGGTCCTGGCGGGGTCGAAGATGGGTTCCCCCCCAGGCTGGCCTTCCTTGCCTGGCTTGTCTTTCTCTTTCCCGAGAGGACGCTAGGCAATGCTTTGGGTGTCGTGGTGCCGGAGGGACCCGGAGGAATGTCCTGATCCGTCGCCATCTTGGACACGCCCCTCTGGTTGCATCTTTTGTCTATGCCTAGCATGATGCTGTTCAAAAAAATGGTTGATGTCAATGATGGTGTGAAACAGAATGCTTGACTGTGGGAGAGTTCCTCCAGCGAAGAAAGAGGAAGTGCAGAGAGGGATACAGCGTTTTATGGCGTGGAAACATGGACATTGTGGAAGAACTAACAAAGACTGTTTTTTTTTCCCCCAAGTCTTATGGGAAATGTGGTTTATAAATGTTCTTGATAAGCTGCTGTTTGTGAATTTTGTAATAAAGTGAAGGAAAATGTAGCACAATCCTCGCCTTGGCGTCCTTAATAAAATTGAAACTTACCTTCTCGTAAGCTAGGCAAATTTCTATTGAACTCCTGTCATTTTCACCCAGTTGCCAAGCTGCAACAGGCCACAGTATTCAACTTGACCTCCCGATTTAGCAAGCCTGAGGACCTGCCGATGAGTCAGTTGGTGAAAATAAAGCACCAAGAAAAAGAACAAGTTCTCAGGTAAAATTTTGACCAGGACCTAGCCGACCCACACTCCATTGCGATCTGCCTGAGACTTTGACTTTGTTCCAGTAGCGCACTCCACTAGCAAGTAGCCGGTGGCGCTTTAGGCTTTTTGGGACTATAAAGTACATTTTTTATTTAATCTTTAGAAATTCATATCGCCGGTTCCCTACATTGGATTTTTGTCATTTTAGTGTTGTAAGACAAAATTATTCCTATTTTTGTACATTGGTGTTTCATTTTTATTGTGTTATTGCTTTTACTTATTTACTCTTTTGGTAGTATTAAATGCTTTACACATGCAAACTCCTAAGTTAAGTTTGACTGCTTGGCTGCCACACTACCAAGTTGTGAGCGAGGATTTATTTACTAAGACTCGACTGGACCGGACTGGAGTGGTATTATTTACTAGCTGATGGTGAATACCTCACCTACTAATAACCCACTTTACTATATAGGCATTTTCTCTGTTGAGCTCTGGACACCTACAAATTTGTTTATGTAAAAATATGTCTGTCATTCTCTGGGAATAAACCCCCAGCCCCACATGCCAATGGTGTTCAGACGTGATGGAGTTGCGGCAGGAGTATTGGGCTTCTAGAAGTGGAGTTGTTTGAAAATGGCCCTCTCTGCAGGATCACCCCAAACATTTTGCGTTCCTCCTCTTTTTCTGACTTTGTGTTTGTTGGCTTTAGGACTCTGATCACTTTACTCCTGCTAATCAGTGCTAAAGTGCATGTGCTCTCTCCTCTAAACATGGTAATATTGGCTCATACACAATTTGTATATTTCATTTATGTATAAGTCCCTAGTAGGTGCACTACATGTGCCCAGGGCCTGTAAATTAAATGATACTAGTGGGTCTGCAGCACTGATTGTGCCCCCCACTTAAGTAGCCCTTTAACCATGTCTCAGGCCTGCCATTGTATAGCCTGTGTGTGCAGTTTTACACTACACCCTTCAACCTGGCAATGTAAACCTCTTGCCAGGCCAGAGCCTTCCCTTTGTATAAATATTGGTTACCCCTGAGGTATGCTGTGCCTAATCTTAGAGCAGGGTGCAACATATTCAAAGGGCAGGACATGTACTGTTATGTTTTACATTTCTTGGTAGCTGGAAAACCACCAAATTAGTTTTTCTCCACTGCAAAGCCTCTCAATAGGATAACATTAGGATTACCATACTACATCTTTAAAGTGTAATGTCCAATTGGGGAGAGATAAGACCTCAAAACTTGGTGTCTCTGGACTCGCAATTTAAAATCCCAACTTATGGTGAAGTCGGATTTTAAATTGCAGTTTGGAAAATGCTACTTCTAGAAAGTTGTAATTTACTTATTTTAGCCATTTGGTGTCTGCTGCTTGTCTCTATTCAGTTAGGGCTAGTTGACACAGCTGGGCTTTATGTATTCCCTCTAGACAGGCACACATAAAGAGAGCTGAGGTGCGTCTTGATGGATCTTCTTGGGAGATAGGAGGGAGGAATTGGGTGCAGCCTCACACTTACACTTAAATAGGTTGTGTCCTGCCCACACACAACGGGCTGCATACCCCCCTGTAGTGAGTCTGGAGCCTCGGCTGGAAGTGTGGACCTCTGTGCACTTCAAAGCTTACTTTAAGGTCTCCCCAACTTCGAAGGCACAACTCGGTATAAGTACTGGACCTCTTACACCATGACTTTACTATACCTGTGAAGACTCAGCCAGGAAGAACTGTTGTGCTGCTGAAAGGACTGCCACTCTGCTGGACTGCTGCTTTGCTGGACTCTTGCCTTACTAAACTTCCCTGCTGCCTGCTGTTCTCCTGCATGGGTAAGAAGGACTGAACCTGCATCCCTTGAACCCAGAGTGACTCTAAGAGCTTGTTGGCTTGCCTCTGTTCTTAGTCTCATGGATGTCAAGACTTCAATTACTGGCATCCACATCTGTACTCTAAAAGCTGTGAGGCTGCCATGCCAAGTGGTGCTACCCTAGTCCTGGACCTTTAGAAGTGAGGCCTAAGGTGCTGTTACCACCCATCCTCATTGGAACCGTCACATCACTACCTTTGCGTGAGTCGGAACCAATTCGTTTTCGTCATTGCATGGAGCGGACCGGCACATCGCCTTCGGAATCAGTGCATTGCATCGAGAAAATAGAAGCATCTCATCCACTGCGGGGCTTGATGCCGATGCATTGCTTCAGCTGCAACTCGCATCTTCGTCAACGACTGCGCATCCCTGATCAAGGTACTTTGGTTCAGCAGGCCCTGTATCCGGCCTGTGCTCCATCACAGTCGGCCTGAACTTTTGACTTTGCCCTGGTCCTGAGTGGCCAGATATCCCGTTTAACCACTTAGTGCTGCTAAGTGCCATTTTACAGTCCTTCTTTAAAAAAATCATATATCGACTTCTACTTGTTATATTTTTGAACGGGCCAAACAGTCCTGCTCCCCGTCTGAGCGCCGATCCGGTGCTCACACCAATCACAACGCTGTATTGCAGTGTGGAGATTGGCTCAGGGGAGCCTGTGCTTCCTGCTTCAGAGGACAATGCGAGGTTGCGGTCAGGCTGCCGCCGCCAAAGATCAATTCTCCTGTTCATTCATCAGGCTTCTAAAAAGCTCTTTATTTCGTCTTTGAGTGTTCAGATGATTGAAAGCAGGACCTCATAACAAAGAAATACAAAAAGAAACCTTTTTTCTCCAGGTATTTTTTCTGAAACATATGAGCAGGATATATTTACCTTCTGATGTACCTCCCGCTTCCTATCACTTTGTTGGCATGAAATAGTAAGAAGGTAATGCTGGGCTGCAACAACGTATGTGCTATAATGCCATCTTCTAACCCCTCCTAGGGGCGAGTTGCCCCCCCCCCCCCCCCCTTTAGCGCCCTGGCCCAAATAGGGGTGGACGGAATTTGTGTAATCGTGTTATGCAAATCTCTGCGAAACGGTAAAAAATTTCTGCAAACACGCAGAAATTCCGGGAACATGCAGAATTGCTTGTTCGCAATGCTTTTTTCCTGTTCGCAATTGCTGTTTGCGTGCTCGGGGGGGGGGGGAAATATCTCGCGAACACTCATTTTGAGAACGCGAACAAGCAAAACATTTTGTGAAGTCGCAGAACGCAGAATTTTGGGCAATTTTGCATTCTCTGCAGAATGCGAAATTACCCAAATTCCGCAAATTCCATGAGCGGAATGGAATTTACCTCCAAGGCCTACCCCCAAACTGTGTCCCTTTCCCCATTAACCATTCCAGTGACAGCTTGATATGATGCATAGAAAGGCTGCAGTTTACTGGTCTGTACATCTCGCAATTTTTGGTTGGTCATTCATAAACATCCATGTCATTTTTAGCTCGAGCCTAGAGCAGCGCGCATTCGCTACTTGTAAGTCTTTTAGTAAGTGGCTTCAGAAAGCCCACCAAGCTCACCACACGCTTGTGCGTGTGTTTTTGTTTTGTGCACAGGCTATTGGGCTTTGCGTGCGTCTTTCTAAGAAAGACAGCACACAATTGGGCAAAGGCGGGTGCATGTCCACCCTTTGCTGCGCCCACTGCCTATTTCTTGTAGTTTCCCGCATAGGCACCATCTGTTTTGAATTATCGTGCCCAGACACTGGCGCGATAATTGAAAACAGATGTTTTCCGGTGGCGCACGTGAGCGCACCACTCCCCTGCTTGTTTTCTCTGCCGGACATTCCCCCGCTGTTTGCGGAGTTATTCATCGGACTCTGAATACCTATGCCAGGTAAGTTACGTCAGCTGCGCTGCTCCTCAATGGCTCATGGCCCAGCACTCGGCTGCCTAAAAGACACTGTGCGGCTCGCCGAAGGCGGAGAGGTAAAAAAAAAATTGTATGTCTAAGGCTGAGGTGAACCGCAGGTCACCGTGTCTAACAAATATGAAATATGAAAATGTCGCCAGGTGAAGGGCATGCCTTGTTATTTAGCAAAGACTGTCAGTGCGCAAGATTAATAAGAAAGAAAACGCACACTGTGTTACTGCGCGTCACCCCTCCGCTCCGGACAAGGGGCATTCAAGTGGAAAAATACTTTCAAATATATTCAAAGGAGCTCGCCTCTGGCGAGAGGCCCCGCGACTAGTTCTGTCTTTTCCCTCCATCTGTACTTCGAGCCTCACGAGGGAAGTGCAAAAAAACGAACGCCTTAAAACATGAGCAGCAAAAGCGGCACCTTTTTCAGAGTGTGAATTTCACCTATGTCCTTGTGTTGTGCGGTCTCCACTAAGGAACTTATTTATTTATTTATTCCATTAAATGTGGGTTCTTGCGGTTTCGGTTTCTGGGCGACTTCAGTATAAAACGGCCCTCTTCCAGCTTCCATTAATCGATTCACAACTCTTTTGTGGTGAAGTTTTGTGCATAGCAGTGTAGCTTACATTCTTGGCTGAGTAAAGTTTTTCGTGTTACTGTTTGCATGCAGAGGACGGCAGGGAGTCAGAAACAGTAGGTCTGTGTTTATTGTAACTTTATCTAAGCCATAAATCTTGGAGTGCAATGTCTGTGTGGGAGCGGTGCGCGGGGCGCTGTGCGCGGTCCATGTTTATGATCCACAGCACCCCTTCCAACGCTCAAAGCAGGTACCATGCGTATGCAGCTCTCTTCGGTCCTCTCCCCTGCACCTGGTCACTCAAATTCAAAATATTTTGTTCCGCTCGCCGGGCAGGGTCTCTTCAGAGCCCAACCCATGGGCACTCGGAGCAGGCGGCATGCAAGGAAATGGGCAACGTGCACAGCACCCCTTCCTAAAAACATGCACAGCCCAACTGCCCGCAACTTTCTTTTCTTCTGCACCCATACCATTTTTAAATTAACGCCACACATTCAACGCATTTTCATTCTGCTATTGTCACTTTAATTCTTAGTCCTTCTCCCAATACAGCTAATTTGTGCCGGGGAGGCTCAGGATTTTTGCATTCCGTCCTCGTGTCTTCAAATTGTTTTGTTCCCTTGCCATCCCAGGGGTGCTGCTTACAGCAAGCATCCGCCTGTCCCCACGCCTAGTCTGAGTGCCCTTTCATCTGTTGTGTTCTGTTGAAGGTATTGTTATAGTGCATCCCCACTCCATGTACCTGTGTTTTTGTTATTTCTGTGTCTGCAGCAGAAAGAAGCTGCTGCGCTCTATAATTACATGCCAGTATTCAATGACACAAGAATGCGTTTTTGCATTTTTCTACGACAATACTTCCTATCTGTACCATACTCTAAGTTCTGCATGCCACTCAACCAAGATGTGAGTCCCTTGCTCATTGCACCATCAGGATTTAAGCAAGCCGGGCCGACGACGGCTGAAATGCCAGATATCGGTCCCCGGAAGCTTGTTTTCTTCCCAGTATAAGAATTGGCTTGGTAGTTTGGTTTGCCCTGTTCCCAACATGCACTGGGACAGGAACAGACTAATTTGCATGTAGCCAGGTTCTGAGCTGGGATGGTGCAGTGAGCTAAAAATGGTGATGGATCAAGCCCTGATCTTTGGACTGGGTAAGAGTGGTCTGCTTAATTCAGACACTCTGTTCATCACCACCCCCTTTTCTGAATCATTTTGTCCACCATAAGCGTGGAAGGGTATACTCAGATGTGAGTCCCTTGCTCATTACACCATCAGGATTCAAGCAAGCCGGGCTGACTACGGCTGAAATGCCAGAAACCGGTCCCCGGAAGCTTGTTTCCTTCCCAGTATAAGAATTGGCTTGGTAGTTTGGTTTGCCCTGTTCCCATCATGCACTGGGACAGGAACAGACTAATTTGCATGTAGCCAGGTTCTGAGCTGGGATGGTGCAGTGAGCTAAAAAACGGTGATGGATCAAGCCCTGATCTTTGGACTGGGTAAGAGTGGTCTGCTTAATTCAGATACTCTTCGTCACCCCCTTTTCTGACTCAACCAAAGGGCACGCATACAAATCACACCCGAAAAACATGCACTTGAATCTTTTCCCTTGTATGTGTCGATGTGTTGTGTGTGTGCTCGCACTGTATAGCTTTACAGAAGTAACTCTGCAGCATGCCCTCTTGGTATGTACTACAGGGATAGGATAAGAAGAGCACCGCACACTCAACTGAATAACCACAAAGATTGAACAAATTAACTTCACTTGCTGTGTCTGTTTCTGCTGCTGCTATATGGATCTCTTGGAGCTGCTAAAAATAAAGATGGGGGAAAAAGGCAAGATGGGGCAGTGTAGTAGTGCTTGAGAGACAGAGGGTGCTGTTAACGAAGTGCACCATATGCTGTTCAATACTCTAGTGAAGCTGTTGCACATAGAATGTTATAGTGCTGTTGACTTGCATTGAGGGACTTGTCTTTCTGTCTGTGCGTTTAAAAACTCTTGGAAGGTGTTAATACATATTTCCTGAGGCAAGCATGTATTCCTGAATTGGACTGCATGATCCTGTGTGTGGTAATTGTATAACTGTTTAGTCTGGTGGCACAGCACCCAGGATAATGTGCTGCATGGCTAAACACTTATGAGGTCCAAAAGGCGAGACCTATTGGCTATGCCAATGCTTGTTACATCCTGCATTGTCTTTAAAAATGTTCTTGATCCTTTTATGACAGCACTGTCCTTGTTCGAGGTGGTCTTTTAAGCAAGGCCTCTGTGTATGCGTTTCCAGGCTTCCCTTCTTACTGAATATGTGGACGTCCGTTAGGACCGGCCTGGGCTGCAAGTGCCATTCCGCTTGCCCTGGACCCTTGCAGGCCACTCCCCTGCTCTTCATTGCCCCTGCCGTGTGGCATCCCAAGGACCCTGTGCAAGCATCTCATCTACTATGCCTATGGCGGTGTGCTGGCATTCGCTTTCTCAGTGTCCCTTTCGTGAGGCATCCCAAGGATACTGTGTGAGCAGCTCATTTACCTATAGTAATTTCCTGTTTTTTGATATCATTCTGGGTTTCTCTCGCCTTCCCCTCAACGTCGCAGCTGCGACGCCTGCTTTCTTTGGGCGTGGGTGGGTGGTATTCCACTTTGACTGGGGGGGGGGGGTTCTTGTGTCCAACTGGGAACCTACATCCCTTTTTGAACCTCCCAGCCGCTTAACGCCTCCCTCGCTGATTGGGTGGCTAGTGGTTGAGTTGGTGGGGTGACCAATCCAGTGCCCCCACTTTTCGCAGGCTTGCTGAGGGCTGGCGATGTTGCCAGTGGTCCTGTTCTGGTGCCAGCTGGCTTGCCATGCTGCTGCTGCTGCCCATGCTGAGCCCAGGATGGTCCCAAAGCCATAGCCCCCACTGCATCAGTGTTGAGTTATAGTTGGTCAGCCCGCACCCACAGTTCCCGCTACATTAGGGTACTTTTAAATTTGCCCCAGAAAGTGTCCCATTGTCCCTGGTCTTCCCTCACTCCTTGTGTAAGGCGGACCCTGTAGTGTTTCTGCGACATGCCCCGGGTCAGCCAGCCAAGACGCCTGGCAAACTGACGCCCTGCGGGGACCACTCTTGTGGCGAAGTTCAGTTTCCCCAGCAGCTGCTGTATCTCGCCTAGTGTTGCCTTCTTCTGCTGCTGTAGCTGCCGTATGATTTTGGCGTACCTTGGCCACCTTCTCTGGTGGTAGTTTGCAAGTCCCGGCCAATGAGTCTAGTTCTATCCAGAGGAAGGACAGTTTGGTGGTCGGGCCCTCAGTTTTGTCTTGTGCTAGCGGGATTCCTAACTCTTTTGTCAGGTCCACAAACAGGCGGAGGAGGTCCACACACTCCCCTGTTTCGGCCTTGCCAATGAAAAGGAAGTCATCTAAGTAGTGGAGGAGCGTCCCAAGTTCCCATTCCAGAAAACTACTACAGGACTCAAAAAAAGTGCAGGATATGGAACAGCCTTGGGGCAAGCATTTGTCATAGTAATACTCTCCGTCCAGTTGAAAACCGAGGAGGTGTTAACTGTCCGGTTGCACTGGCAAAAAGCGGAATGCTGATTCTATATCTGTTTTGGCCAATAGTCCCCTTCCCGGCTTGTTTGATCAGGTCTTCTGCATCGTCTAGGAAGGCGTACGCTACTGAGTAGCCACCCTGATCCAACCAGTCATTGATTGAATCCCCGTGGGGGTGTGACAGGTGGTGTATTAGCCTAAATTTGCCTGCTTCTTCCTTAGGTACCACGCCCAACAGCAAGACTATCATGTTTGGTAGTGGGAACAGAAATGGGCCGGCTACTCTACCCAGCTGGACCTCCTTGCCCACCTTCTGTCTTGCCGCCTCTGGGTTGTCCCATATTGATTTTAAGTTGCTATCCCGTGGGGCCACCGATCATTTGTGAGGGATGGTGAAACCCGCTGTGAACCCGTCTGCCAATTGCTGCCTCTCTGCCTTTCTTGGGTAATCAATTATTAATTAAATCAGTCTACTTGTTTTTATGGGCGTTGGCAATGGGGGTCCCTTGACCACCCCTCCACCCCCTTGCGTTGTCTCGCCCTGGTCGTTACTTCTTTGCGTTGCCCTTTTCTCTGTTAGTTCCCACCTTTTGCGACTGTCTGCAGTGCACGGCAGGACGGTTCCCCCCCGCAGGTCTGCTGTGCTTAAACTTGCATGACCTCCCCCATTTACAGGCGTTTGTCATATTTTCAACATGCTGCCACTCTGGGTTTTTCCTGTCTTGCTGCCAATGCAGCCTTTACCCTTGAAACCCTGTCCTTGGACTTCGTATTTCCCTTTGAACCCTGGGGAATGAAAATTGGGTTCCCGCATGTCGAGACATTCCCCTGGGCGTCATCATGTGGGTCGTGACGCCCTTCATTTTCTGGCAGTCCCACTCCATTATTGGCCACATCTGCATCTTCTCCCTAAAACCATAATTGTACCTCCTCCTACGCTCGCCCTGATACTTCTGCTGTGATTCATGCACCTTCTGTTCGTACAAGATTAGTGCTGCCGCACTCTGGGGAAACGTCTCTATGAACACGCATGCCAGCGTCCTGAAGGCCATTAGTCAGTTTTCTATGGTTCTTTCTACTCGGGGCTTGCGTCTATACCTTCTGTCCTTGTCTTTTTTTATCTTGCGATGCAAGGTCTTAAACTGCTTGACGCACCTCCAGCAAAGAGAATATATCTATTTACTCCTTTCTCCAAATGCTCTTTAGCAGGATAAGGTTTGCTAGACCCAGGAGTTTTGTGGTGGTGAGTAGGTCACCCGGGGTGGGGCGTATGTACTTGCAGGCTTTCTCCCGGTTTCTGGCCCTCCCCTGCCCCAGTTTTGGCCGTGTGGTTTCATTCTAGCGCGGCCTTGCCACCCTGCGTGGTCTGTCCTGACCCTTTGCCCTCTTTGCTGTTCTCGCTCTGTGGGTTTTCTTGCCTAGTGTCGGCTTACTGCTTTGGGTCCCCTTTACGTCCTTTCCTTTGATCAGGCCCCTGGCCCTCCCTGCTGCGCCCTGTATTTGTTTGGGGCCCCCCCAATGGGGATCCTGGCCCCGGCCATTGCCACCAAGGCATCCATGCTGCTGGGTGTGGCTGCATTTGACCCCATCCCTCACCCTAAAATTCCTGTTGGTTGCCTCCCAGGTTTGCTAGCCAGGGGGTCTGAAGGGGTCATGTCCTTTGCATTGCGTAGGTTTTCACCCCTAGTTGTGTTCCATAATTCATGAGTTGCCCTGTTCCTCCCTTATGTGGACCAGCTTTCCCCTGCCCTTTAACACTTCTCCCGCCCTTTTCACTGGGTTCATGTTGCTTATCATATCCGCTATCCGCCGCGAACCTCGGCCCACTGCGTATCTCCTGAGGTGCCGCCCTGCTGGCCACAGAACCCTCATCGCCACTGCTTCCTCCTTCGGTATCCGAGTCGGACACTACCTCCGGTGGTGTAGTTGCCCTGCTCCTGCCCTTGACTCCAATCCTTGATCCGGGGCCTCCTGCCCCTTGACCGAGGGATGCTGTGGTGTTTTCTTTGCCCCTCTGTTGCCTGGTTTCGCTGGAGCCGCGCTATTGGCTGCAGACCCCTTCTTGCTTGTCTGTGCGAGTCGTGCTGCTGCCTTTACCTGCATTAACTACTTCTTGGCGGGCCCTTGTGCAATGTGGACATCCATCCATGTTTTGCCTTTCAGGGCCACCAACGCCCAGCTTTCTCCAGAAGTTCTTCCAAATCCCCGTCCAGCTCTGGCCCAGAGTCCTCCTGGGGCCTCCTCTGAACTTTTTGGGGGGCCTTGCTGCCCCAGGTGTCTCCCTAAAACGGGGTGGCATCCTCTTGCTCCTTATGACTTCCCCATGTCTCCCTGCCATTTTTATGTTCCTTTTAGGCGGGAGGGGTCGGAGGCTCTAGTCCCACATGGTGAACAACAGCTGCCAGGTTCCTGGATTTTTTAAAAGTGAGGATTTGGTGTTCCTTTTCTGAATAACAGGATGTTTGAGCTGGTGTTATGCTCAAATGGCGGTAGTTCCAGCCCTATGCTACGCTGCACAGTGTGAAACCTGCCCATGCTCCGTGTCATGTACCTGCTTCCTGTGGCCTGCTCTGCTGAAAGAGGCGCCCCCCTGGTTTAGTGGTGAGGGGGAGAGGGGGCTCCAGTGAGCAGCAGACTTCCCTGGTCCTCAGTGAAGCTGGACCGCTACAGCCAGCTTTTTCCTCACTCTTGCTGCCGGTTGATCCAACCAATTCCCAGCTGCTGCTCTGACCCCAGGCGCAGCTCTGCTCTTGTGTAGGGCTCATCGACTGTGACGTGAGAACCAGCCCCAGCCAGTTGTAGCAGGGCCCTCATTGTACGCTTTGGCAATTGTCCGGCTGCCTGCTTCTCTTCCGGCCCCCGCTGCACGAGCACGCTGCTCTGCAGCGGTCCCGCCGGGTCCTCGATGGATCCTGCTCGAACTGGCCCGTTCTCCAGATGCCGCCACCTCCGTTGCTCCACAGCGAGTCCTCGTTGCTCTCTGCCTCCACTGGTGGTTTCAAGATGCTCCCGACGTCCTCAGCAGGCCCTAGCGATGAAAATCTGGCACCAGGTAAATTCTGTTTCAACTGGGAAGGGATTCTTGCGTCAACTGGAGACCTCTACCCCTTTTTGATCGCCTGGCCGCTTACCCCGTCCCTCCCTGATTGGGAGTGGCTTGTGGCTGGTTGGGGGGGGGGGGGGGGGGGGGGTCAACCAAAACGGTACCCCCCTTTTTGTGGGCTTGCTGAGGGGCATGGTCCCGCCTCCGGGCGGCGTTTGTTGCTCCACAGCGAGTCCCCGTTGCTCTCTGCGTCCACTGGTAGTTTCAAGATGCTCCCGACGTCCTCAGCAGGCCTTAGCGATGAAAATCTGGCACCAGGTAAATTCTATTTCAACTGGGAACGGGTACTTGTGTCAACTGGAGACCTCTACCCCTTTTTGAACGCCTGTCCGCTTACCCCCTCCCTCCCTGATTGGGTGGCTAGTGGCTGGTTTGGGGGGGGGGGGGGCAACCAATACTGTGCCCCCCTTTTCGTGGGCTTGCTGAGGGGATGTATATACTCCCAGATGCTTCATAAATTGCAGTGAGGCAGAATCACAAAGCAGATACTGTGCAACAGTTGTTTTAAATGGGCAGGTACTATCTGCTACTTAGTGCATGCACTTTTTTTGGGGGGATAGTACTGCTCCAATACATTTAATGGGAGAGTATCACCACTTCTCAGCAGCAAAAGCGTACTCTGGGACAGGGAGAACCTGTATTTCTGTTTTCATTTCAAGTACTTCAGTAAACATAGCACTGAGCTGTGACACCAGATCTCGAACTGTTCTATACTAATTCATAACAAAATCAAAAGGTGCATATGAATCCATTGTACACTGGTTGAGGCAGATATATAATGCAGCGCCTAAAGATACATTCCCGTTTCCACAATTTAACTTACAACAAGGTCGCTGTGCCAAAATAATAAATAGGATAATGCTAAAACAAATTTATGTTTCGCTCCGTTATCCATAGTGCTCCCTGAAAAGGTCACACAGACACAATTTATAGTTCTGTCAATTTCTTAAGGATGAAAGGCTGAGACAAGAAGTCTGGGATTTGATCTGGTGAGCCCTTGCATTACATGGGTCTTACAGGCTTCCGTCTCAGACAGTAGAACAATCCTTTGCAATATATAACTCTGAAATTCTTTTCATCTTAGGTGTCCACTGTTAAATACGAACTGATTCACGGAAATCCTTTAGAAAAACTAAGTCCTGGTTGACTACCTAGATAAACAACCCAGGCAAATTCTGACCTTGCTAAGTCTTGAGACAGCAAACATGCAGCCACCGGGAACGAAGTGACATGGAAGATTTATGAGGTCTCGCCTTAATGGCACATTAAATGCCAGCAGAATGATAATGCTCATTTCAGATGCTATGACTCCAGCGACGGAGTCACCCTGCAGCCTGAAGTACGTGTGTAGCACAGTTTAGCAAAATGTCAACCCCTGGGTCTGGAGACCGAAAAGATGTTTTATGTAAAAAGCTGTGCGATTTCAGTGGATGTTCATCCTTGTAATGCCCTTCCATTCTGAGATGCATATTATTTATAAACCTACACAGTGCATACCTAATACTTTGTTTATGATTGTTGCAGTGTATCACAGGTCCTATGAGGACTACTTCGTTTAATTGTCGACTGCCCCCTTCACGGACTTTATCTTGCTCCTAACTTTCCATTCTGTTCCATAACATTTACCAAATGTATTGTATTTTTATTCACCCCGAACGTATGCAGAACTAAAAGTTCCAGAACGTTCAGAACATGTCAAATCACACAGTGTCTTTACCACAAACATATATCGGACTAAAGATTAGCATGACAAAATCCAGGAATTTATGTTTGCTCTCTGAATGTAAGTCGGGTAAAATTGAACGAAGTATCGTTTTCTCTCGCTTGCTTGTGGCTGCCATTTTGGTGTGATCGTCCATCACTGCCGTCACTTCACTTGATGTTGCATCCGGCCTGAAAATGGTATAGTGGATTTGCAATTCTTTAAATTGGTATAGTTGTTTTGATATCGGTGCTCATGCAGGTTTTGCCAGATATGGTCGCTGAGAAATAGTCATGTAGCTGTCGCTGCACTCAGGATCTTGCGGACATTTCTTTACTAAAGGTTGTTTTTTTATTTTTTTTATTTCCCCCAAGTACACTGCCGGAGGTCAAAGAGGCATTAATAATTGCTTTGACATTAGTATAAGACTTGAAACGAAATTCTTGGAGCAGCGTAGCAGGAAAAATATCATTCGAGCCAGGGGCAACTTTTCATTGTTACAGTTTATATGTAGTTGGGCACAAATTATAGGACTAAGAAGAACTCGTGTATGTTATGTTTATAGTTTTGTGATTAAACAAAAAGGACTAGCTTAAGTTGACCAACGTGTTAAAGTACTCAAATTAGTTCTGTCACGGGCACCTTGTTGGTGTATTCATGAAGCCCTCACCCACCAACCTAGTTGGTGGCATGCTTCATCATCGGGCCCACCCAGTGACACCTAGTATGTCCCGGGTGTGCTACGACGCCTGATTACAGCGGAGCTGGTATGTTGCTGTGAGTGCAGTGAGGTTGGGTGAGTTGTGATTTAAAACGGCTTGCTGGTGGTCCCAGTACCCGAGGGTAAATTAAATTTTAATAACTGGGCCGTCACCAGCGGTTAAAAGTAAGGCTACAGGACGCGTAAGTGTGGCGAGTTACTGCCCCCTGCGTCCTTCAGATGGTCGACATGTTTCAGCCAGTGCCTTGGAGTATTCTGGCTTTCCTCAGGACCGATTTTTAAAAAGGTGTGGTGAAATAAAACAGACTAGTGTTGTGGTACAGACTATGTGATACACACACTAAGGCGTTTTTCTATATGTGAGAGGGGGATTCCCTTCTCATACATACGCTTTGGGTTATTAGCCAAGGCTTCCCGGAGGGAAGCGGTAAGGGGATGACCAGTCTTTCTGGTCAGAGCCTGCCTTGTACCTGTTGTCCCGCCGTCGTCCTCCGGTAGCTACCCGAATACAGAAGCTGTAGCCTAGAATCATTGCCAAGCCGGTCATGGAAGACGGAGAAGAATGAACTTCTTGCCTTGAAAGAGGAAGCTGAATTGATAAAGTTGTTTATTAAAATAAAACATTTGATACATTTCATTAAGGGGAGGAACACAAAAAAACATGGGTTGATAAAGTTATGGGAGGGGATGTCATGAATACATGATTGACATGTTGCCTCTAGAAAAATGTGTGTGATGGCTACTCCTCGTTCTTGCCCAATAAAAGTGTGGGATTCACACATTTGCAACATTTGGGGTTGGTACACTGACCTGAAAAATGGTATAACTAGGATAGGCTTAGTTAGTTGGATTGTCCGAATAGCTAACCTGTCACTGACCCAACGCACTCAATAGGTGTTCGAGAGCAGAGTGGCTGGCGGAACACTCTGTCAGAAGATTTGATAATCCAATCGGGGTTATTGGGAAGGAGATCGATGACCCAATCGGGGTTCGACTGAGTTGCAGAGAGGGTTTTCAATGCTGGCGTTTTGAACTTTAACTCCGGTGCGAGTCTTAACCTGTGGTGGTCCTATCCTGATCCAAATTGGTCCATATAATGTCCTGGTTCTGATTCTGGCTTGCACCTGATCTTTTCTGCTGGCTTCTGTACTTTGGGATTCTATTTCTTTGACTCCGCCTATGACCAGGGTTAGTTATCACACCGAAATAGGTAACTATGAAGTGTGGGTTTGTCATTGTTCTGTATTCTTTTTCTCTTACCCACCCTCTGTCTAAATGTTTAACAATATTTTTCTCCAAATGCATTTGTAATGTTACATTTTTTATAAATCTGCATTATTCTAAAGAATAAGAAGTTAATCTGAATTTCATGTTATAATTTTCAAAAATACTAAGATAAAAATGTAAAACTTTCTCCTGAGTTTGTGGTTATTTATGAAATGCTAAATGTTATTATTGCTATCTATTTCTCTGTAGATAAATGGTATAAAAATCCAAATGGTATTTTTCTCCCAAGTCCATTCTTCCTTAAGTGAAATCCTTTTGATCTCTACTTTTGGATTTGGTCTAACCATTGACTAAGCTTCTCATCACCTTTTTACAAAATCTGTCTGAAAATAATTTGAATAAAATATTGTGTTTCAGTTGCTTCAGTATCATTGTTTCTACGACTGGCATAGTTGCAATTGCATAGATGCCTTGCTTTGAGATATTTTGGAATGAATTGGGTTAGTGTGTGTAGCTAAGAAAGTTGATAGGATGGACATACTTAAACTTAATTTCCATTCTGTTTTGAAATTGTATTAGTAAGAGTGATTTTTGTGTGCAACTGTTTTAAGTAAGTATTCAAATTGCCAAAATGTATTCATTTTACCGAGGAATGTAACTTGCCTTTGTGAGGGATTAAACAAAGTGTAGCATTCGAAATATCATTGACCAGTGTTTCTTGTAAATATATCCCCTCCTCCCAGTTATTAGCTGGCAGCAATTTTTGACTGGATATACACCAGATGCAGTCTGCACGTTAATCTCACGTGCTCACTTAACTGGGTCATCTTCCTTTATATATTCTTCATTTGCTTTTATTTCATCATACATAAATCTATTGGGCTTCCAGACTAGAAATATCTTGTTTTCATCAATGTGTTGTTTCTTTTTTGTGTTAAACCATTCAAATATAACTATGATGTGTTGCATTAATCCCAAGTAGAGGATTATCCTCTAAGGTTGACGGCATAGATTTCAGGTCCAGGCTCCTACCTCTTACTTCAGAGATTGCACTGAATACATGTGACCAAAACTCTATATCCTTGTGGAGGACTACTCTACATGCATGGAACCATCATTTGCTCCATCATAAAGAATGACATTTTGGAGACTTAATCAGATCAGTTTTTACAAACTTATACCACGTGTAATTGTGAAATGGTTTGTAAGTAGTTCTTAAAGTGAACCAGCTGTGCAAATTAATGTTTATTTCGTTGGTCATCATGAGAGTTTCTCACCATTATTCTGTATTTATAGGAAGTAGAATCCACTCCCAGCCTGCTTCACATGTCAGCTGTCTATCAGTGCAGTACTTACTTAATGTACGTCATTGCTAGGATACTGCTGCGTGTTGCATTTGTGCCACTTGAGTGTGTAACCTGAGTAGAGTTAATTGCCGCCTCATCTACCGTATCCATACAATCTTGAATTATATGCTTATGTTTTAGTTAGCACATATAAAATTTAGATGTATGACGTTACAACGCATGCTTTTACCACGCATGCCTTTACAACGCGGTTTTTACAACGCATGCCTTTACAACGCATAGTGCTTTGGGGCGCTGGATAGTGAATAGTTTAATTTACTATTCCAACTCCAGTCCCCGTGGATAGTAGGGAAGGTGTTGGATAGTATATTAAACCTATTCCCTATCCTAGAGCGCCCTCCCAGCGCAATGCGTTGTAATGGTTTGCGTTGTAAAAGTTGCGTCGTAATGGTAGTGCGTTGTAAAAGTTTCGTTGTAAAGGTTGTTTACCATAAAATTCCTCCCTATAGCAGATCTTTTGACACAGGTTTTTGACCAGTTTTAAGTGACATTTTACACCATGTAGGCAATAGTCATTGATCTTCTGAAAGCAGATAACATTAGTAAGAGGTTGTTCAGTAGCTTTCAGTCATCAATGGTATCTCTTTCAAATCCACATAGGTGCAAGTTTTTGTCACCAGTATACTTTAGTATGCAGCATACTTCAAAGCATATATCCCTTGCTGTATAGGTAGGCTTTCTTGTTTTCAGTTTCTATTTTTGGTAAATTCTGGTGGGGTTTTTTCAGTGTTTTCGAGTGATTTCAAGACCTTAAAAAACAGTTGTTATCCGTGGTTACACATTTTCGCACCACTAAAAACAACAGAAAAGGTGTTTTTCCGGTGTTTATGAAGCGTTTTGCTTTTATTATTACTTGCTTTCTGCACTGATAGAACATGGTATATAGACAGTGTATGCATCGTGTATATGAGGTCCAAATAGATGTTTGCAAATTAAACTTATTCTAATACACATTACAAGACTTCTTCAGTGAGTTTTTTAGTCATCTGCGCTCGCTTTTACCTTCCCATGTAAACTTCTGTGAAAAAGCCCTCTCAACAATGCCACTTGGGACAAACAACACAAAAAACTACCAGTACACAATTTGTTAACTCTAGCCACAGACATAGCTTTCCGTGCCAATACTAGTGCACTTGAAGATTGCGAATCTCAGGGCAGGTTCTGCAACATTTGCATTGAGCTGGGCGCTTATACCCTCAGTTATTGAAGCCGTCAAAAATGAAGCAGCACTTTTAAAACTACGGAGGAAATTCCCCTTTACTGAAGGTATCTAGAACTTGTACAGAGTACCACAGTGAGATTTAATTGACTTCAAATGCCATTGGTGGTGAAGGGACATTTATTTGCATCATTGCAAGCCATTTCTCATACATCACTATCTTGCATTGACTGTTTAAAGCCGAGGTGTTGGCAATTCACCTACTATCAATACTGACCCACTAGAATATGGGGGGGGCTGCTGTATTAAGGGCTTTTACCCATTCTCTGTGGGTAAATGTGATGACACATATTAGGAAATATTTTTATGAAACCAGCCATGTTACCTATCAGTTAAAGAATCGAATGCAGCCAAAATATCAAATATGATTTTGATATTTCCTGATTCTCTACAGTTTATAAAATAATTAAATGAGACTTCTAAACCCTGCATCTTCAGACCAATTACCACAAAACTGAAAAAGAAAAAGGAAGAAGAAACAATATTTTAGTGAAATCCATAAACAACAAAACTCAAGCAGCCTTTCTTACTGCTAGCTTGTATAACAAAGTTACATTGTATTGGCCCCTTCAGGATGAAAAAAAATACTCTTTCACTCTCTTTTCCCTTCCTTTGAATGGCATTTAGTTTGTGGTTGTGTCGGTGTTTTTTCAGTGTTTTTATGTTTTCACTGGTGAGGGCTAGTTCTCTTTCAGTGGGGTTTTATCAATTATTATAGGTTTAAACCTAAAACCCCACAGCCTATGTATAGGTTTCTCCTGGTCAACGTGAAGATGTTTTTTTTCTGTCTATTCAGGAAAGATTTGGAATGTCAAGGCAACTAGTCCTTACCAAACTATTTATCTTGTGATAAACATTGAGGCTTTTGTGTTTGTCCGTTCCTTGGGTTTCTAGCTTTTTGCCTGTTTTTCATAATAGACCCTATCATGAGTCAGGCAGAGTAGTAACTTGGGGCAAAACTGCTCCACCTGATCTGGGCAGCCAAGTGTTTCCGAACCCCAAATTCTTGCAGTGAAGAAGCCTGGAGGATGATACTGGTTAGGGCAAGGGCTTTTAGCAGAGGTGCCGTGCAGCTCCCGCTTGAATCTACAAGAACCTCACAGGGAGGTCACACTGTGCCACTAACACCCCCTGCTCTAGCCCCAGCCTTATGAACCATCCCCAGCCTCCGCCACCCACAAGCAGCTTGTGATTGGAGCCGGAGGATGAGGCCTGGGGCATGCAGCAACCCTGCTCAGAACCCAGACTGCTTCCTGATACTTCAGGGTCAATCCACCCAACAACAAGAGTTTCAGTGTGAGTGCGCACCTGTAAAGACACAACAACAGAGGGCCAAAGCTGTCTTCACCCCCACCTGATCCCATCTATCTCTGGGAGGGGAAGCCAATGCTCTGCCATAGAGTTGGACATTAGAAAAGGGAATAACCTTAATGCAGGAGGAAGTGTACAGATGCTGTATGCTGCAGGGACAGGCTTCAATGATACCTGTTGTACGTACACAATTGGGAAATCCTAGGTTTATTCTCAATCAAATGCCAAAAATGAATGCCAATCCTTTTCAAAATGCCATGACACAATTTCAGAATCTAAACCAGAATGCATTACAATAATTTCCGTTATTTAAAAATGATGGTTCCCATTCAGATAATTCTCCGTGATGGTGCTTTAGAGGGGAGGAAGATTGAATACTTGCTGCAGTCTTAGAGGTAGACCAGGGTGGCCCATATGTAGATACAGAAGTTAATGGTCACACCAAATAATTTCTTATTGATACTGGTGCTACCAGGTCCACTCATAGAACAGTGGACTTTTCAGACCCACTTCTCATGGGGAGAACTATCCAATCTGTAGAACAAATCCAAAACCCAGTTCCTGAAAAGGTTCCAGTGAAAATAGGCCCAGGTAAAGAAAAGCACCAATTTGTTGTTTGTGATTCAAGTCCTGTGAACCTGCTTGAAATGGATTTGTTGTGCAAAATAAATTGCATTATCTATTGTACACCTGGTGGTTTGGCGTCCCAAACACATGAGGAGGAGGTAGATTTTAAAATAATTAAACAATATGTTGAGAAAGGAATATTCCCTTTTTTAACCATTGATGAGTTACCTGAGGACTTGAGAGAAACCGTGAACATGAGTCAGTATTTTATGCGGAAAGACATCAGACTTATTAAAGGTGTAGAACCAGTTCAAAGCACTGTGAAACCAAATGCTGCATAGCCCAGAACACCTCCATATTATTTGACACCAGAGACGATCTTAGGAACACAACCAGTGATAGATGACCTGCTACAACAAGCATTTGCAATGCAATAGGTCTCGCATTTACGCGAGTTTGAGCTATTGACATTGCAGATAACAATGTCTTTTATTTTTGTTTTTGAAACATAAATAAAAGGCATTGTCATTTACAATGCCACTAGCTTAAACTTGCATAAATGCGAGGCCTTTTGCATTGCAAATGCTTGTTTCAACATTATATGCAAGCCATAGTTGCTGCTTATTTATCTTATGCATGAATAAGCGGAGGTGGGTGTACTTTTTTTGGTGGGTGTGTGGGGAGGAATTTCGTGCAGATTTGTGAAAGGGTGCAGAAGTTATTAGCAAAACAGAAAAAAGTTCTTCTTATGGAAACTAACCTGACTAATTTCATGGGAGGGGGGAAGGGTCGGGGAAGAGAGAGGGGGAAGAGAGAGGGGGAAGGAAAAGAGAGAGAGAGGAGAAGGAGAGAGAGACTCTCTCTTCCTACTACTGCACATAGGTGCTAGCGACGTCTCTCCTGACTTCCGGGCTGCACATGTGCTGTCACTGCAGCACTTCCGTCCCCTAGCTCCTTCATACAAAGCTGCGCAGACAATTTCAAATGTTCATAGCAACTCCTATCCACCTCACTACTTTCTGAGTACCCTGCTAGCTCTTCTGCAGTCAGAGAAGTTTTACGGCATGGGGAAAGTGGACTCTGACCCAGGGCCCCAGTCATTCAGGGGCCCCAGATGGAACTACCTCTGTTCTGGAGAGAGTCTTGTCCTGATGACATTGAATACAAATTCTCAAACAGATTGTTTAAAATGCTGTGGGCATGAAAGAGGTGAAATTGGATCATAAATTCAAAATTGACCGGAACTGGGGCCCCCAAAATGCTTAAGATGTCACTGGTTGCAGTAATGCGCTGCCCTTACATATATAGTTAGGCCAGTATTTCCAAAAGTGCACGCCTCACCAGGACGTACAGAGCTGAGCCTACGTCAGCAAACCAGCACGCATTTTGCAAAATTGGGCATGGGCACAAGTGGCCCCTTTTCCACCCTCACACCTCAGCTCACCTTTGCATGCCTGGCCTGCTGCTGACTTAAGCCCCACCCAAGTTCAGCTCAGCGTGCAGCATCCGCTATCCCCCTTCAATGCTGACAGGACCTGTTTCTGGAGGTACCGCTGAGGCTGCTGCTGAAGACATATATGTGGACACCCCCCTACTTCCCATCTCCTACCAAGACAGATGTTGAGGGCCGGGGTTGCAAAGCTGCACCCACACCCCTCCAGGGGCTAATCCCCCCCTCTACTTTAAAACATGCAGTGCTTCGAACACTGCAATTATCCACCTATCCTGACATCCTAACATGTAATGCTCGGTATGCTCCTCTTGCGAAGTGCAACGCCCCCCACAAACCTGTAGTGCTCAGAATGGTCATGCAGTTATGTACCCTAACACCCCCTCCCCCCCCCCTCCCCCCCCCAATACCTACCCCATCCAAACATGTTGTGCTGGACTTGCTTCTGCAGATGTACACACAACGCTCTGCCTACTGCTGTAGACATGCACCCTCCCACCACAACATCTAATGCTCTATATTGTACTGCCGCTCTCAACGTGTACTGCAGTGCTGCTGCTGCACATAAGCCTAACGCCATGACCTGTAAAACTCGGGCTTCTACAGGCGCTACACCCCCCCTCCCTCCCCCCAACTGATAAGAGAACATGCAGTGCTGGGTCTGAAAAGATATGCACCCTGGTGGATTCTACGGATGGGCACTGTCCTGTCACCTTACTGAGATTTTTCAGTGTACAGGCTGCAAGTGTGCACTGACACCTCCCACCATTCCAACTGTAGCATGTGCTGCCAGACGTGCTGTTGCAGATTCCCCGGTCCCCAACTCCCACTGACTCCTGCAAGCATCGCTGAGCCTGCTGCAGAGCTGCCCGACTGAGCCTGCGGCCAAAGATGTGCACAGTCTCTCCACCGCCTAGGCTGACTACCGCAGGCACTACTTATCCTACTGCAGATATCGCCATCCCACACATCCTCTACGTACGCAACTTGGCCCGCAGCCACAGATGTCCACTCTCTCCAGGCCAGCTACTGCAAGCACTCCTAGCTATGTTCTGCAGATTTGAACCTCTACAGACCTCCTCCAAGTCTAAGTGCACAGCTGAGCCTACAGCTACAAATGTGCACACACACTACTGCTTCTAGGCTAGCTAACGCACGCACTGCTGTACTGCCCCAGATGTGAACTACCCCACACACCCTCTACGTCCACTGGCTTTTCATTGCAGATATGAACCACCACTGACCTACGCTCACAGCTGAGCCTGCTGCTACAGCTCTGCACATTCACGACTGCCGAGGCCAGCCACTGCACACACTTCTGGCTATACTTCTGCAGATATGCACCACCCCACAGCCCCTCTACGTGCACAGTGGGGCCTGCTGCTACAGACATGCGCCCTACCTCTGGTCTGCCTGGGAGGGATCATCATTGAGATACTACGAAATTGCCCCCTCACCATATCTCTGTTCCTGCATGTTGAGTTGGACCTGGTATTTCTAATCTGCACTGCCCCCCACCCCTCTTGTGCGGGGGCTTCTGCAGATATGAAGTCCCAGCCCAAGAGGTAACACCCTAAAACCAATATCAACAAGCTCGCTGCAAGAGATAAACTACAGGAAACCAGTAAATAAACCAAGCGTGGCCGCTAAAGTGAGCAAACCACGCTGCAAGTTAATTAAAAAAAAACAAGCACACCCGCAAATGTGAAAGCGGCCCAAGCGGCACATTAATTCAACACAAATTCATTAAATAAATAAGCGCGGTCCCTAAAGTGAAAGAGAACCCCGCTGCAAATAACAAAAAAAGAGCGCATACTGACTTATGGATACCGTGGATGTAACGCCACAAGTAAAATATCCAGTCCTGATGGGCGGTCCCAAAAGGAAACAGGGAGGTAACAAGGAGGGACTAAGAAGCCTCATTATCAATCGGCAGCCAGCATTAACCATGGACCATGATGCCAGCCATTGAAAAAGATGGGTGGGGCTTCCACTCCACTTTTAAAACATACCCTAATACAATATGCCTCACTGCAATGCTAGGCGAGACCTAAAAAGGAATCCTGAAGGAACTTATTGAAAGTCCATGTAACTTTTCTGTTATGGGTTTGCAGAAACCGAGCAAAAATACAGGATAGTTCAAGATATATAAAAGGTAAATGAAATAGTAGTGTTCTGGGGTACCAAATCCAGCTACCATATTCTTTCAGATCCCGTATATTGCGGAGTGGTTTACTGTTATCGACTTGCGCCAACCTTTCTTGTCAGTGCCATTGCATAAGGAAAGCCGATTTCTTTCTTTCCTTAACATTCCAGCAGATGGAATTAACCTGGTGTTGTGTCCCACAAGGCTATACAGAGATTCCATCCATTTTCAATCCAATCCTGAAAATAAATCTAGAAACCCTAAAAATGCCAGGCAGATCAACCCTTGTGCAATACATAGATGACCTGCTTGTGGCATCAGATATGCAAGACTCTTGTAAACATGACACCATTGCACTCTTGAAACATCTGGCAAAGTGTCACCTGGGAAACTGAAGCTTTGCCAAAAATAGGTTCAGTATCTGGGAGGCATTATTATGGAAGAAGCTAGGAAAGTGTCACCAGAGAGAGTGGAAGCATTCTTGCAGATGAATCCACCACGATCTCCGAAAGCAATCAGAATGTTTTTGGAATGGTTGGTTACTGCAGACAGTGGATACCAAACTTTTCCTTGGAAGTCAAGTCTCTACTGAGGCTGACACACAGACATGTATCTGATCACATTCCATGGGACAACAAGTGTACCAAGAGTGTTCCTAGAGCTGAAAGAGAAATTGTATCGCGCCCAAGCACTAGGAATGCCAGATTATACAAAAGAACTCACATAATTTTGCAGCGAAAGAGATGGGTGCACTTTCTTGGTTTTGACACAAAGACATGATGATCTCGAAAGCCCATTGCCTATTTTTCTACCACACTAACAAGTTGCCTTAAAGCAGTAGCTGCTACGATGAGCACATGTTTGGAAAAGAGTGAGAACATAATGATGTCATATCCTTTAAATGTCACGATCCCGCACTCAGTTGAGCTACTTTTAACGAGAACAAAGACACGATATATAATCCATAATAGACTAACCTGATATGAGCAAAATAATGCTCTCTTCTGACAATATTGTTTTGAAACCATGCACAGTGCTGAACCCTTCAATGCTGTTACCTGTAAATGATGATAATTGTGATGAAAGTGAGCACGATTGTCTAGATGTCATGGAATTTTGCATCAAACCACGCCTTGACATTAAGGGCGAACCCCTGATTGAGCCTGGTCATGTGTTATTTGTAGATGACTCATGTTTTAGAGGGAATTATGGCACACTTAGAGCAGCATATGCATGTGCCCCAGAAATGATGTGGTGGAAGCTTTATGTCTTCACAAGGTTTTTATCTGCCCAAGTTGCTCCTACTAGAGCCTTCAGTTTAACTGTTCAAATAAGTCACCATATTCGTGGACAGCCAATACAGGTTTGGTGTTATCCATGATTTTGGACAATTATGATCACAGAGGGGTTTTCTTATGTCTTGAGGTACCCCAATCAAAAATGGAACCTACGTCAAGGACCTGTTGGATGCTCTGCAATTACCAGGAGAAATTGCTTTGGTGAAGTTTTTAACACATCAAGGAGAAAGAAATTAAGTTGCCATGGGCAACCGATACACTGACTTAGTGGCCAGGTATTGCACATGATTAGCCTGTTCTTTATGGAAATTTCACATGTGAGTCTGAAGATGAGTTCTTTTGCAGTGTTGATGAAAGTTACTGACACATGGGATTAACTGAAAGGGGTGCAGGAAAACAAGAAAAATGCAAACTATATTTGGGTGTCTGCAAATGGGAGACCAGTATTACCAGATAGCTTGTTGTTTCGAATGAAAGAATACTACCATGGATATAAGCATCTAGGGAGAGATGAAATGCTGAGACTTTTTAAGCCAGAGTTGGCCCTTGATAGGCTTAAAAAAGGTTTATGAAACAACCACATACTATGTTGGAGAGATTTCATTTTTATACTTGTCATCAATTTGCTGATGAGTCTGTTGATGCTCATGTGTCTAGTTTGAGAATTCTTGTAGCAGAATGTGCCTATGGTGCTCAGGTAGACGCATACATCAGAGTCCAATTGATAACTTGTTGTTCGAACAAGAAAATACAAGAGCAACGTTTTAGGCAAGTAGCCCAACCTTACAGGAAGCTACTCAAATTGCAAAAAGTGTAGAACGCTCCATATCTTCAGTCATTACTATAAATATGGACAAGGTTTCTGTGGGTGTAGGTGCACTATCCGTGCGAAGTAGTTATAAGTAGGGCTCCCGGTTTCATGGTATTTATTTTTTGTCATGTCAGTCTGTATTTATACAGATTTATTTTTTGCCAACTTTATCTGTAATTATCCATATTTATTATGGGTATTGTAAAAAGAATAAAGCTGAAACGGGTATATTTCCACATTTATTTACCCAATAACTATGCAGTCATGTTTGAATGACTGGCAGGTGTTATTGATATGAATACCTACAGAAGATAAATCCAATGCACTTATATGACAATATGCACATTTCAGTATCAGCCTTGCGCATATTTCCTGCTGTTAAAGCTTCTTTACTAAAATATCTTTCATTTTCAACACCCTTACCTGTCAATCCACACAGTTAATGGCCTGGCATTTGTCATGACAAAGTGTATTTAGAATCACTTTAAAATGCACCCAATTTCCATTTTTATCCACATTTAAAAATAAATGCATACAAGAAAATAAATGATTTTCTGTCTGTATTGATCTGTAAAAATGGAAAACAGGGAGCCTTAGTTAAAAGTCAACTGTACCTAAATGAAGGGCTGCTAAACCAAGTTTACCTACCTCTTTAAAAAATGTAATGAAAATACAGTTTATGAAGCCGTCGATTGCCCAAAGGCATTTCGGCACTAGTTAAACACAGAAAGGAGATTTAGTAGATCTGGTTATAGAGCCACAAATTAAAAAATCAGGTTTTGAGATTCTTTCTAAAAACATGCAAGGATGGACTGTTCTTTAAGTGAAGGGGCAGGGCATGCCACCATTTGGTTGTACAATAAACAAAACTTCTTCCCCCTCAACAAGTTCTTTTAAACTTGGTCACTATGAAATTGACTGATGAAGAAGATCGAGTGGCCTTGAGGAAATGTATCTAACCCGTTTTTTTTAAGTAGTCAGGGGCTTCGTCATATAAGGCTTTAAAGGGATTACAAAGTGCCTTAAAGTATATTCTCTTGTCAACTGGCAGCCAGTGAAGTTCCACTAAAGTCTTAAAGACCGAGTTTTGTCTGGGTATTCCGAACAATAAATGTGCTGCTGAATTCTGCAATATCTATAGCTTGTTGAGGAACCATTCCTGTAGTTGACGTAAAGGCCATTGCAGTAATCTATTTTTAACAAGGTAAGAGTAGTTGCTGCTAATTTCCACAGCTTCAAAGGGATACAAGGAAAGATCTTTCTCAGTATTTTTAGAGTAGAAAAGGCACTGGAAGTGATGGCATTTACCCGTTTGTCGAATGACAGATGGTTGTCAAAAATAACCCCCAGATTTTCCACCTTTGTTACTGGGTCCGAACTAGTCCAAAATCATCTGGCCTCCAATCAGGAGACCATAAAGACTATTGCTTCCCAATATTAGTACCTCCGTCATATTGGAATTCATCTTTAAGCAAATGCACATTATCCAGTGGTTGACTTATTGCATGCAATTGCGGAAGGTGGCAGCTGACTCTGTGATTGCCAGCAACTGAGACAATAATTTGCGTATCTGCATAGCTGACATCTGAGAAACCCAGATTTCTAATCACAGTTGCCAGAAGGGTGACGAGGAGTTTAAACCGGGTCAGGCACAGAGATGAACTCTGCAAGAACACCACAGGGGAGAGAAAAGGAATCTCCATAGATACTAATTCCACTCACTCTGTAACAAAAGAGGATAATAATGTTAAGGCTAGGCCACTGATGCCCAAACATTCAACACAGGCAATTAATAGCTTCTGATTGACCGTGTCGAATGCTGGCGAAAGATTGAGAAGAATGAGCTCTGCAGGTTTGCCCTTATAAAGTGATTCCTCTGAGGCAGTAATTAAAGCTGATTCAGTGCTATGTTGGCTGCAAAACCCAAACTGTTAGTGATCCAATAAATTGTTCTATTCCAGAAAAAGGGTTAATTCCTTATTGATTGCCTTTTCTGCCATTTTTGTGGGAAAGGGAAGTCTGGACTTCAGGCGATATTTGTTTGCCACATAGGGGTGTAAATGTGATTTCTTTAACAGTGGAAGAACCAAAGTGACTTTAAAGTCTGATGGAAAAACACCTGGCCTAAACATTTTGTTGATGATAGGCATTAATAGACCGGCTATAATTCTAGATACCGAGTGAAGAGTATCTGAGGGGCAGGAAACGAACAGAGACCCAGAACGCGTTGTAAGAATTAGATCCTGCACTTGATAGTGGCACAAAAGAAGAGAGGGATGGAAGAGAGGCCTTAGTAAAACTTAGTGGTACATTCTGAGAAAACTCCCGTTCTGAGGCTACTGTCTTAATAGTATAAGCAGGAGTGAAAGATCCATTCAACGAGCTGGAGAAGGCATTAAAAATGTCAGGAACTTTTATCTAAAAGGCTAAAGCTATATTGTTACAGAGAGACTGACTACTTTCAATTTTCTTTTGATTGAACAAATTGGCCATTTTTAGGTTTCGCCTGGCGTCCGCTGTGCAGCAGCGTTCGCGCAGGCGAAATCTTATGTTAGAATAGTATTGGGCTTTGTCCCGCCTCTCTGTTCCATTGGCTAGCTCCATAAATGGAGGCTAGCCATTGGAAGAGAGATCTGTCCGTCATTGCCAGAGCAGATTCGTGGGCGTTCCGGCGATTTTTTTCGCTCTCCGCCCCTTTAACAACGTCATTGCGGCAGTGGGCGGTTGCTTTTTTTTTTCCTGCAAGGCGTGTTTTTGTCATTCCGCCGAAGATGGCGCCGGGGCCCGTCGACTTCTCGTTGCTCTGTGCATTTCTGCATCTTCTTTCGTTTCTTGCCCGCAGCCCCTGGCCTTGCTGGAGGAGGTCAAATCATGCCCAGATCTCTTGTAGATTCTGGGCTCTTACTATGCTGGGAGGTCGCTACACTTGACCATGGTAAGTGCTATCTGTACTCTGCTTTATGTGTCTATTAACGTTAGACATAGAGCGCAGGGTCACCCCGCTTTCTATAAATTGGCTGGGTTCTGTTTTACGTAATTGAAGTACCGGCACAATGGCAGCGTTGGGGGCATGCAAATACGCCATCACCGTACATTAGGGGCGGTACATGAGTGTCAAGCCGAATTTACAGCATTATGGCGATCTATTTCGTGCACGGATAGAATACACACTTCATTTTAGTGAGTTGGATATAACGTGCAGTGGCCCGTTACCTCGTATACCTAATTGCCGGCGGAGTGGCTACACATTTCTGACATCCTTTTACATTCTCTTGTCTCTAACCGAACCGTAATGGTCCTTGTGGCTGCAGTTTGGATCTAGACGCAGTCCAAGGTTAGTGTCATATGTGAGTGGGAGAATATAGGAGGGGCCCCCTGCAACGAATACGGGCAGACGTCCGTGAGTGGGAACATTTTGTTTGCTACGTCATTATTCGGATCTTTCCAGCTTTGGAGTTTGTTTGGGTGGCGGTGACTTACTAAACGAGTGTTGCACTTCCAACTCGGAACTGCCTTCACTATGACTGTGTTATATTCGGGCTTATTTCTGTATGTGCCTGTTTACATCGCAATATAGAACACTCTTAGGAGTCATGACACTGCCATGGCATATGCAGTGCAGAAGTAATATTTATGGGACCCTTCTTTCCCCTACAGCATCTGTTCCCATAAAGGAGGTAACACATGTAACATAGAGGCTCCTCTGCGCACGCATTGACTTTGGGAATCGCGGAAGTGCTGGGTAAGATGCTGGGGGCTTGTTGTGTTTTTTCCTGTGTGATATTTTTATTTGGCCTTTACTGTCGTGTGGCATTAAGTATTTTCTTCCAAATAGTAGGTGATATATATTCTTTGGAGGTCGCTTCTCACTTCGTATCCAACAGACCACACTTGTTCCAGGTAACGCACTGCTATATTCCTATTGTTATGACCCATCGATCGGTCCTTTTTTGGTTTCAGACACCTGGCCAATTAAATAGTTACAACCTGGACGTCGGAGCATTTTATCGAGATTGCACAGCTGTCCGGCTGGTTTGCACTGCTCACCAGATATTGGCCTTGATCATAATAATATAATGTGGCCTGTGTATTAACTAATTAAACATTTTACTTAAACACTTATGCATTTAGACTGCAGTTACATAAACAATGTCAGCCTGTCATTTATTTTATGGGTTCAGATGTTTTCCTTACTTTGCAAATTTGGTTGCAGTGCTTCCTACTCTCCAGTTTGTGGATTGGGTTTTCCCTCCATGATCACGCCCATCGTTGCCAGATCTCTGATTTATTCTTATCAAGTAGAGTTGCTTCCCTGCCCCCTCGGTTTTGTGTGTGCCTCTGCTGCCTGCTTACGACCCGGTTTTGTGTGTGTCTCTGTTGCCTGCTTGTGACCCGGTTTTGTGTGTGCCTCTGTTGCCTGCTTGTGACCCGGTTTTGTGTGTGCCTCTATTCCCTTCTTGTGATCCGGTTTTGTGTGTGTGTGTGGGTGCAAATGCAATAGGTGTCGCATTTGCGAGAGAATAGGCTATTGGCTTTGTAAATGACAATGCCATTTATTTATATTTTCAAAGCCAACACATAAATAAAAATGTTGTCATTTACAATGCCAATAGCTCTAACTTTTCCAAAGGCGAAACCGCTGCATTGTAAATGCTTGTTTTATTGTGGAATACAATTCTTTCCTAGTTTTTTGACGCAACAATTTTCTGAGAAAAATAAACAGATTTTTCTTACCAAATCTGAGCCTTGTATTCTGCGATTTTCTTTTGGGTTTGTATATAGATTGCAGTTGACCAGGTATGGGCAAGGTCATACTCATTTCAGTTTAAGAATTCAAGAAAATGGGGCATTTCAGAATAATGTGTCAAGAGTATTAATAAAAGAGCTTCCAGTGTAGCTGATGAGTGTGGCGATTATGTTATGGAAGACTGTACTCTGTATATGAGAAAATGATTAGAATCAAACAATGTGATTACTCAAGTGGTGGATAAAAGGGATGATACTAATGATATTGACAAAGAACCTTATCAACCCCCGTTGTTTGTAATCCTTATTAGTGGGAAGAATGTTGAAGTCATGACGAACCCTGGCTCCCCTTAAACTGTTATTCCTGATTCCTTTTTTTTTTTTTAAATCGGGAAGACCGAACATTAGAACCTAATGAAATACATGTGTTTGGTTTTGGAAGATAATAGGTCAAGATATTGGGATATTTCATGTCTAAGATCCCTTTCAAACACAGATCTATTGTTGGAAAGGTGTACTTGGGTATAGTGCATTACAGTTACTTGGCTGAAGACTTCAGGGCAAATTTAACATCGCGCTACACCTCAATGCCAAGGCAAAGGTGTGTATGGCCTAAGAGCTATTGCTGGTACAAAGTGCAGAAGGGAATGATGGAAAGGATGTTGAGGACATCTTAAACAGACATAAGGATGTGTTCAGAAAGAGACTGGAAAAAATGAATAGATTTTCTCATAAGATTCAACTGAGGAAGAATGCCATTGCAACCAAGGAATGTACCACTGTCTGTGAGACAGGAGTTGGCTGAAATCATTAAGAATCTTTGTAATGAGGGTATTATTGAACCTGTTAATGCATCCAAATGGGTTTTCCCCATTGATTTAGTTTTTTTGTTATGGGAAGCTCAGAATGTGCATATACTTGAAATCTGTCAATAAACTAATTGTGATGAAGTGCCACCTGTGGCCTAAAGTACAGGAGTTACTAACAGTTAGATGGGACTAAATGTTTTACCACCATTGACTTGAAAGTAGCATACCATGAGATAGAATTTATGAAGGATTCCATATATATCACTATGTTCATAACTCCTGAAGGTACATTTAGATATGTTAGGATGCCATTTGCTTGTCATCTGCTGCGGGGACCGATTAATTTATCTGTTTGGAAGCACTGATGGGGTAGTGGCATATCAAGCTGACATTTTGATTTACTTGAGTACAGCTGAAAAACATTGCAAAACTCTAGAAGTGCTTTCTGTGTTTGAGAAAAGGGGAATGGCTGTCCGTTTAGACAAATGCATGTTTTTTTTGGATATTTGAGTTATCAGAATTATGGGTCCAGGATCCACCCAAAGAAAGATCTTTTGGATGTCATTAAGAACATAATGGAACCCCAATTCAAAGCATTTATGGGCCTATGTGAAAATAACTCTAGGTTTGTGTCTAATTTTTCAGACACTGTGCCACCATTAGGGTTAATGTTGGAAAAGGGTGCCAAGTTTGAATTGCCCAATAAACACTCTCAGGCAGTTAAGGCATTCAAGAGTGCCCTTATGGAGTGTAAACCATCATCCCAGTTTTCGCTAACTGCTGAATATGTGGTCACAGTAGATGCCAGTGCCACGGGTGTTGCAACATCTATAGAAGATGTTGTGCTTTCTGTAGAACAAGTGGTAACCAAAAAAGTGTTCATGAAGGCTAGTTCAGAGGATCAGTTTATGAATGTTTTGAGGAAGTACAATGTCAATGGATGGCCCTCAGAGAGACAGTTGTTTAAAGAGTTTGCTTTGTTTTTGGAAAGTTAAAGATGAATTAACCCTTGGTAATGATCTGATTTTGAGTGTACCACGAGTTGGTATACAGAAAAATCTGATCTCATTTGCCCACTTGGGATATTTAGGTCAGACTAATGCCGCAAAGAAGGTAAGAGATTTTTTTGGGAAGCCCTATCCAGACAATGAGGTACTGGATTTTGTCAAAGGCTGTTCTCTTTATGCAAATTCAGACAAAATACTAAAAATTCAGCATACTGATTCTGTTAATTTTTTTATGCCTGAGAAACTTGCAATTGATGTGTTAGCTCCTTATGAAGGAATTTCAATTTTTGTTGTTATTTACTATTTTTGTAGGTGGATAGAGATGAAGTGGACCTCTCAGGTTGGTTCTGGGGTGACAGTTGAGTATTCACAAGAGTTATTTAGAAGAGAAGGATTACCCCAGAGTGTTGTGTCCAGCAAAGGAACGCAGTTCACCTCTAGTGTGTTCACTTCATTTCTTAAAAGTGCCAATGTATACCACATAAGGGCAGTGCTCTATTCTCCTAACATGAAGGGATTAGTTGAGATATTCAACAGAAATTGGTTGAAGGGATACAGCTAGCTCTTAAAGCCCACGTTGATGTAAAGAATTGTATAGCAAATTTGATATGGTCTTACATGTGCGCTCCCACACTGTACTACAACATTTTAACCTTTTGTGTTGCTTAAAGGAAGGAAGTCCTGACATGAACTGTATCTTAGTTGATTTGACTCCATTAAGAAAACTCTTGATGTTAAGAGAATCTATAAAATGGCAAGGAACAATTTTAATGAAGCAAAGGGAAATAGTGTTTTGGATACTGCCTATGGTGTTTGGTTGAAGATTGGTGACAAAGTAAAGGTCAAACTGCCTATTTATGTTAAAAAAGGACATTCTAAGTTTTCTTGTGTTTTTTTACCATTGTGGAAGTTGGCAAGAAATCTATATTCTAAAGTAAATGGGTCTTGTTGGAGCATTTCCGAATTGGCCAAAGTGAGCCCTTCTCTGCTTGAAGGTAGTGTTAATATTTCGGAACTAGATTTTGGTGGTGCCTCCATTGAAGCAAAACAATGGATTAATTGTAATCCTCATATAAACCATTTTAAATGAAATTAAATTGTGATATATAAAAAATACTACTACCCTTGGGTGTCTAGGCTCTGAGACCTTCTGGCAGGTGGGAAAAGAAAAAGACAAAAGTGTTGCCAAGCATTAAGGCAGCAAACACCATCAAGAGAAGGTGAAGACCATACTATTTGTTAAACAACCGTGTTTTAAAGGCCTTTCGAAAGGTAAATAGGTTGTTCATATTTTTTTAACTTATTGGGCATTGCGTTCCAAAGTTTGGCCGTAGTCGCTACGAAGCTCTTGCCGCCACAAGTGGCCTACTTGATTTTGGGCACGACTATATTAGCCAGAGAGGACAATCTTATAGTTCTGGAAGGAGTGTCCCATTGAAAGAGCTGCCTGATAGATTCTGGAGCCTCAAGATGTAGGGCCTTAAAAGCGAAACACAGAGATTTGAACTCCACCCGCTTTTTCACCGGAAGCCAGTGGAGTGAGGAAAGAGTTTTGGAAACCGACTGGTATTATAGAATCTTCAGAAGTAATCTTGTTGCCACATTTTGGACCATCTGGAGCTTATGTAGTGATTTCTTGTGCCTCACGCAAGTTCCCAGGAATAAAGGAAAAAAAAATCCTACGTGATTTGAACATTGGGAAACAGGAGGAGGTGATGCGTTAGCATGTTCAACAAAAAGTTTCTCATCAAAGAGGACTCACAACTTTTTTTACTTTGGGGACATGGATCAGATCTCCCCCATTTCCTGGGACCACCAATTGGGAGTCCAAAATGATGGACGATTACTGAAGAGTAGGACCTCGGTTTTGTCAGAGTTTAGCTTCAGACAGTTTTTAGACATCCAGGACCCAATTTGTTGCTTACAGTTGTGGAAACACCCGGCAGTCCTATCTAAATCTTCCGTGACCGATACAATCTGTATGTCGTCAGCGTACAAAACAACTGAGAAACCAAAGCTTTTAATCAAAAGAGACAAAGGTGTTACATATAGATTAAAAAGAGTCGGACTCAGTACAGATCCTTGCGGTACAATCAATCAATGACACTTATAAAGCGCGCTACATACCCGTAGGGTCTCAAGGCGCTGGGGGGGGTGCCGCTACTGCTCGAACAGCCAGGTCTTCAGCTTCTTCCTGAAGGAGAGGTGGTCTTGGGTCAGGCGCAGGTCGGGAGGGAGGGAGTTCCAGGTCTTTGCGGCCAGGTAGGAGAAGGACCTTCCTCCTGTAGTCGCTCGTCGGATGCGGGGGACGGCGGCGAGGGCGTGGTTGGCTGATCGGAGGTGGCGTTTGGGAGCGTAGAAGTTGAGTCGGCTGTTGAGGTAGCTCGGGCCTTGGTCGTGTAGGGCTTTGTGTGCGTGGGTGAGGAGGCGGAAGGTGATTCTTTTGTTGACGGGGAGCCAGTGAAGGTCTCTCAGATGTCCGGAGATGTGGCTGGTTCGTGGGATGTCGAGGATGAGTCTGGCTGAGGCGTTCTGGATCCGCTGGAGTCTCTTCTGGAGCTTGGCGGTGGTGCCGGCGTAGAGGGCGTTGCCGTAGTCCAGTCGGCTGGTGACGAGTGCCTGGGTGACGGTCTTCCTGGTCTCGGTGGGGATCCACCAGAAGATCTTCCGTAGCATGCGTAGGATGTTGAAGCACGCCGAGGAGACGTTGTTGACTTGCCTGGTCATGGAGAGGGAGGAGTCCAGGATGAAGCCCAGGTTGCGTGCGTGGTCTGTCGGTTTGGGTGCGGTGCCCAGGGCGGGAGGCCACCAGGAGTCATCCCAGGCGGAGGGCGAGGAGCCCAGGATGAGGACCTCCGTCTTGTCCGAGTTCAGTTTCAGGCGGCTGGTCGTCATCCACTCGGCCACCTCTTTCATCCCTTCGTGCAGGTTGGCTCTGGCGGCGGCGGGGTCGTTGGTCAGGGAGAGGATCAGCTGGGTGTCGTCGGCGTAGGAGATTATGCTGAGGTTGTGTTTGCGTACGATGGCCGCGAGGGGGCTCATGTAGACGTTGAAGAGGGTGGGGCTCAGAGATGATCCTTGAGGGACGCCGCAGATGACTTCGGAGGCCTCTGACTTGAACGGTGGTAGGCGGACTCTCTGTGTTCTTCCGTCGAGGAAGGAGATGATCCATTCCAGCGCCTTGTCCTGGATTCCGATGTTGCTGAGGCGCCGTACTAGGGTGCGGTGGCAGACCGTGTCGAATGCCGCGGAGAGGTCTAGGAGGATGAGGGCCACTGTTTCTCCATTGTCCATCAGGGCTCGGATGTCATCGGTGGCGGCGATGAGGGCGGTCTCGGTGCTGTGATTGGCTCGGAAGCCGGACTGTGAGGGGTCGAGGGATCCGTTCGTCTTGAGGAAGGCGGCCATCTGCTTGTTGACGGTCTTCTCGATGACTTTAGCTGGAAACGGGAGGAGCGAGATGGGGCGGTAGTTCTTGAGGTCGGTGGGGTCTGCTGTTGGTTTCTTGAGTAGAGCGCTGAGTTCGGCGTGTTTCCAGCTCTCAGGGAAGATGGTGGTGTCGAAGGATGTGTTGATGATGTCTCGCAAGTGGGGTGCGATGACAGCGTCGGCCTTGTTGAAGACGTGGTGAGGGCAGGGGTCGGTCGGTGATCCGGAGTGGATGGAGTTCATCGTGTGGATGGTGTCTTCGGTGCTGATCGGGGTCCAGGCGTGGAGGGTGGTGGTGGGGGGTGGTTGTTCGGTCATGGTGTGCGTTGGTTGGTTGTTGAAGCTGTTGTGTATGTCCGCGATCTTGTTGTGGAAGTATGAGGCGAGGGAGTTGCAGAGGTCTTGCGATGGGGTGATGTCGTTTCCTGCGCTGGGGTTGGAAAGCTCTTTCACGATGTTGAAGAGTTCCTTGCAGTTGTGTGCGTTGTTGTCCAACCGGTCCTTGAAAGCTGTTTTCTTGGCAGCGCGGATCAGCTGGTGGTGTTTCCGGGAGGCAAGTTTGAAGGAGGTCCTGTTGTCCGGTGTCGGTTCCCTTCTCCAGACTTTCTCGAGGGCTCGGCAGTTCTTCTTGGAGCTCTTGAGTTCGTCGGTGAACCATGGGGCCTTCTTGCTGCCGGGTCTGCTAGGCGGGGTCTTCAGTGGGGCGAGTTCGTCAGCGCAGTTGCTTATCCACTTCGTGAGGTTGTCGGCGGCCTGGCTGGGGTTCGCTGAGCTGGCAGGAGGGTGCTGGCTCAGGGAGGTGGCGAGCTGAGTACAACACAGAGTAGTGTAAAAAAAGACGAGCTGTGGCCATTAGATTCAACAAACTATACACTTTCTGAAAGAAAAGATTGCAAGAGCTTGAGGGCAACGCCCCTTATGCCTAACGCTTGAAGACGTTTGATGAGAAGTCTATGATTTACAGTGTCAAACGCTGCCGAAAGGTCTAACTAAATTAAGGTAGCATTGCCTCTACTGTCCAGTGTTTTTCTTATATATTCCATAGCTGTGATCAGAGCGAACTCCGTACTGTGTTGGCTTCTGAAGCCAAACTGGGATGGATCCAGCAGCTTTTGTTACTGGGTGAATAGAGAAAGCTCAATATTCATGGCTTTTACCACCATCTTAGCAGGGAAAGGAACACAAGACATTGGTCTATAGTTACTGGGATTGTCTGCATCCAAATTACGTTTTTTTTTTAGAAGTGGGAGAATAGATGCTATGTTCCGCATTTTCTAGGAAAATATACTGACAGGAACATTTGATTAAAGATCAATAGTAGATAGTTGGGGACAATGGCAGAGGCAGAGGCTAGGTGTAAGACTGTGGGCAGGTGTCAAGAGGTGATCCTGATTTGATTTTCCAGATGAAAATTAAAATCCTCAAAGAATAGTGAAATCAGGTGAGTTTACTTTAATATCTTATAGAGTATTAGCCATGTTTAAAAAAAAAAGAATCTGGGACCTGGTTGTCTGTAGATAAGAGCACCATTGAAGGAGTAGTGATTCTAGAGAACTCTTTTAAAAGCCAGAGCTTCATAATCGTCAGAATAAGGCAGAACTCGCCTTTGAAAAGAATCACCAGCCTGCAGCCTCTCTTACCTATCCAATCCAATCTAATAAGGTAATATACAGGAGAAGTGGCTGTGATAAGATAGGGGCCAGAGGCAGTCTGCCCATGTCTCCATGATAAAGGCAATGTCAAGATTGAGATTATCTAAAAAAGTCAGCCAGTTCAACTGCCTTTTAAACGAGGGAGCGAGCATTGAGAAGCGTACATTTAGCTACCTAATGCGACATAGGTCGAACTCTCAACGTTTTGTGCCTGAGCGAATCAATCTTGTGGCCAACCAGCATGAGAGCGCGTACTGGACATACTTTGTACGGAGGTTCCTCAAATGGGGATAGAATGAGACTGGAGCAAAAATGATCTGCAGTGTTAAGCCCTCGTAGCTCATTTCTGGTGTATCTTCGAGAGCTGAGGGCAAAAGCGGCTTGGGGGCTGGTGCTTAGCACGGTCCGAGCACGGACGGATGCAGACCGGCTTGTCTTTGGCGTGTCAGCAGTGCGGATGCACTGTCAGCTGTGATTTAAGCCCTAGCATCCAAGGGGCGTGGTAAGGGGTGTGGCGGAAGCGCTGCTATGTGCATTCCAAAAGAACAGATTAAAAAAGTGCCGGCAAAGTAAAAACAAAAACTGAGGTCCAGCTACCCCTGTTTACCTGCACAAGCTCCCTTTCTGCAGTGTCAGCTAGTGTTAAATAAAATTATTACCAAAGCAACAGTGAGGAATCAACCAATAAAACAATAATTAAGAATAGACGCCACACTAAGATGGCTCTACAGGAGCCAGGCACCTCCCAAAACGGCACGCTCGTCCCTACAAGGAAAAATTAATCTGTATTCACCAAAAGCAGGAGAGACTCCTACCAGTACTTTCTTTTTCAGAGTCTTCACTATTACATATTTGTACGCTTTCTTGCTTTAGCATTGGTCTGTTTCTAACTTATTCATTGATACTAAACCAGTGACATAACAAACAAGCATTTGCAATGCACTGGGTCTCTCATTGATGAGAGTTTGAGCTATTGGCATTGTAAATGACAATGCCTTTTTTAATGGGTTGTTTTTAAAACAGATAAATAAAAAGCATTGTCATTTGCAAAGCCAATAGCTTAAACTCGCATAAATGCGAGATCTATTGCAAATGCGTTTGTGCTATAAAACTATTTTTTAAAGTGATAGGAAAGAGCGTGTCCTACTTGCAACACCAGGCAGGACAAAGCTATTTGATAAAATAGTGCTCAGAGGCTGTAATTAGAGCTTAAAGAGTAACACAGAGAACAGGGGGTGTCGCCATGGGAGGTTACAAAATAAGACAAGGCGGTACTAAGAATGGACTACTAAGCCTTTTGACCCATGAACAGCCACAGTTTCCAGTGGACAATGACACAAGCCAAATAAAAATATGGGCGGAGAGTGGACAGAGCTTAAAGTACCTACCTGAATAAAGCATTCATGGCAGAGCAGCGCATGAGCTGCCCAGGCTCGACCTAAAAAGAAGTGGAGGGGACTCACCAAGTTAGGCAGAGTGGGTGTGACATCACAGGAAGTGACATCATGGAGCATGACATTGAAAGTGTGGGATCACAGGAAGTGGTATCATAGCCCATGACCTCACAGGAAGTGATATCAGATCTTAAGACCTCACATATGTTTAACACATCTATCATGAGTACATTTGAACGCATTACAATATTTAACAAATTTGATTTTGCATCGGGGTTGCACCAAAATATGGACGCAACCCCGACACAAAATCTGGGCCTCAACGTATACTTTTTTTATTCCAACCCTGCAACAAAGAAACTGGCAACAAAGAGAAATTTGGCAGTAAATCTGTTCTTCTTAATTGGTTGTAATGTCTGCATTTTAAAATATCTTATCAGGTTGAGGCACCTGCTGCAAGAGATCTTTGTATGCCAGCTAAATATCAGGGAATAATAATGGTAAGATAACTCTGGAGGATAACATATTTGCTGGAGAGATCTGTCTTTTGCCTAGTCCTAGTTTTGAATCAAAGTACCATAGAGGGTGAATATGTTTCTTGTAAAGCACATTTTGTAACATACAGATGACATATTTTAATTATTATATAAATGGGGAAGTGGGTTATTGCTTTTAAGACGGATCCTTTTGTTGCCTGCAGTTCATAAATTGTAATCCTTCTATAAAAATGGACAGTGCGGTATGAAGGACATGTGGCTCCTACACCTTGTAACCCTTATGTAGCACATCCTTAATATTGATGTACACACATAAGATTTATTGTCAATGTATAAACTGTACATGTGATGTAAAGCACTCTGACACCCTGCATTGGGATGAGTAGTGGCACTAATCATACAAATTCAGGGTGTCAGAGCGCTTTACATAACAGGTACACAAATAACAATTTAAATACCACTATTTTGTTTTATTTCTTTTATAGCGCTTTAGCACTACTGTAGTTTTAAAGTGCAATAAAATAAATAAAATAAAATAGTGGTTTTTAAATTATTTGTGTAAACACTGGGGCGACCCAGACATCTGACATTCTTACAGTTTATCCATATCTCTAATATACAGGAACTGAACAGGCAAAAGCATTTCTCTTTTAAGTACCTGTGAAGCTGAAATATGATTAGTCCCACCCCTGCCTGCACATTGCTGCTCGAAGCAAAAGCAAATGTGCAGGTGCTGCTGAAAGTGTCCTGTTGTCAGAATATTACACCTGGACGAGTTCAGGCTATCGAGAGAAGTAGGAAAGGAATCTGGCACTCCGCTGAAGGCTGACAGCTTTGCAGCAGGGTAGACGGTGTCTACCTTCTGAAAATAGTGGGTGGACGGCGTCTACCCTCGACTCGAGCCGTGGGCCCAAAGTACCCTAGGCCTCTGGTGAAGAGCTCTTCTGCCCAGGAGTCTGCTTTGCGTTCTGGGCCTTGTAGTACTGTTTAAGTACTATATACTGTGCACTACGAGTTCCGGCATGCTGAGGGAAAGGCTGGACCTGGGAAACTTGAAAGGTCTGAGCCAATCAGCCTTAAACCTGCCGTTCTAGCAGCAAGGTTCATGACCTGGTCGTGTACCTCAAATTTAAGCCGTAGCTTTCACAGAGACTGAAGAATTGTGGTCATGCACACACAGCCCTTCCGAAGTACCTCACTGCGTGGACTGTCTCAGAGCACCCAAAAAAACACAAAGGAGGGGAAAAAAGTAATCAATTGGCTCGCAGCACACAGACCCCCAAATCACGTACGAGCAGAGGAAGGTTACTTAAGTTCGGAAGTCAGATTTGTTTGATATGTACTTTACAGCTCAAGCGCTCTTCTGGGTTGAGGACCGCGTTCATTGCGGAAGCGGATACAAGAGTGGCTTTAAA
Organism: Lissotriton vulgaris; assembly: GCF_964263255.1. Classification (NCBI taxonomy): domain Eukaryota; kingdom Metazoa; phylum Chordata; class Amphibia; order Caudata; family Salamandridae; genus Lissotriton; species Lissotriton vulgaris. The sequence goes on along the minus strand of NC_141685.1, from coordinate 703,697,281 downwards.
ACGAACATAAACGAGCGTGGCCAAGTAAAAGAGAATAATGTTCAGTCCATCCCCTCCGGACGCTGCTCCACAGTCTACTCCGGCTTCCCGTTCAGCACAAGGCCCCATCTGCCCCCTCTCTTGCCTGGCTCTGCTTCCCCCAGACTCAGTAGGCTGCGCTGCATCACCGACCTCACGTAGTTCTCCAACAGGCGCCGAGCGCATCCTAACTGGTCAGTGATGCCAAGGATACCAATTTCCCTGGGAGAGTCAGCATGAGGTGCGCAGCATGGGGAGCAGCAAGCCCGGGGGAGGGAGGGACACAGGCCAGCTCCGAGGTCCGCGGGAATTGTGGGGGAAGAATGGGAGCGCCCCCAACAGAAGGGGCCTGATGGAAACAGGGAGGGAGCGAGCAAGAGGGAAATCAAAAGCACGCCATACGAGCATTGTGCTAACGCTGCAAGCCCTATGCATGCACATCTGCTGTCCATGCATGCACATCCTGATGGAGACAGGGAGGGAGCGAGCAAGAGGGTAACGTTGCAAGCCCTACGCGTGCACATCTGCTGTCCACACACGCCCATCCGGAAGAAACTGTAGAGAGCGAGCAATAGGGTAACCCTGCAAGCCGTACCCGTGCAGGGAGGGAGCGAGCAAGAGGGAAATCGAAAGCACGCCATGCTAACGCTGCAAGCCCTATGCATGCACATCTGCTGTCCATGCATGCACATCCTGATGGAGACAGGGAGGGAGCGATCAAGAGGGTAACGTTGCAAGCCCTGCGCGTGCACATCTGCTGTCCACACACACCCATCCGAAAGGAAACCGTAGAGAGCGGGCAATAGGGTAATGCTGCAAGCCGTACCCGTGCACATCTGCTGTCCACGCATGCACATCAGCTGTCCCCCCTTCCGCCGAAAAATCAACGACAGTAGATCTCGCCAAGGAGTGCAGCACATGCTCTGTGGCTTCTAGGCGAGACCTAAAAATGATGAGGCCTATATGCAAAACAATTAGAGAGGCCTCTGGGGTTTCTGCCAACCACAGCTTAACTGCTCAGCCCTGTGTGCTACATTAATAAACCCTTCAGTTATAATGCAAGTGTGAGATGCTGCTGTCATCCGAGGCACTTAGTTTAAAAGACGTAGGGGTGTCTTACGTGTTGCAGTGGGTGCTTGTAGGACAATTTTCATGCAGGAAAGGGGAGGGGGACATGGGCTCTGCTCCAAAGAGACACCAGAGGGCTTAATTTGCTCCTAGTTCAAACCTGTAATTTAAGCTGATCTTGCATGGTGGCATTTACATAAGTGGTTCAAACCAGGATCTTTACATGGAGACTATTATCAGAGCCACTTTTAGGGTGATATGACCCGTGCAACCGCACAGGGCATCGAGCTCGGGAGGCACTGTAATTTGAAATATTTTATGGTTTACATTGCACCTGCTGCAGAGGTCTCTGTGGGTCCAGTAATTTCCAGACAATACAAATGCCATAATTACTGTACTGTACTTGAGTTGTCTCACTATTATTATTATTCCCTGAGATTTACTGGGCACCTCTGCAGCAGATGCTTTTACCCCATAACATATTTTAGAATGCAGACTTTGCAACCAATTAAGCAGAACAGATCTACTACCATGATTTTCCTTGTTGCCAATTTCTTTGTGGCAGGGTAACCCCAAAAAATTATTAGTTGGGGCCCTGGATTTTCGTCATGATTGCGCCACTTTTTTGGCACAACCTTGACTCCAAATCTCCTTTGTGAAATATCATAGTGCACTTAATATACTCCTGATACACCTGATAAACATATGTGTGAGATCTTAGTATCTGATGTCACTTCTTGTGATGTCACTTTCAGTAAGGTCACTTACTATGATGCCACATGGAATGTCATGCGTCGAGACGTCATGTGCTGTGATGGCACGCGCCATGATGTCACTTTCATGCTGCCCAACTTGATCAGTCCCCCCACTTCTTTTTATAGGACTTGTGCCCTGGTCTTATGTAACATTCAGACGTATGATCCACTGTTTTCTGTATAATGTGTGTGTGATGCAAAGTGCTCAGAAACCCTTCCCTGATTTGGTTAGCGCTATAAAATAAATGAAATGCTTTTGAGAGAGGGGCTGTGGAGAGATGAGCGACACCATTAAGAAGGTCATGTGGGGTGCCAACATAGTTTCTGGCACTGGGCACCACCAGTGCTAAAGCAGGCCCTGGCTACTACAGGCCGGAACACCTCTTCTAACTATTATTTCATATGTAATAAAGATTGCTATTCACTGAACTAAATTACCCAAATATATGGAGCATTCTCTCACAACTCCAAACATTTTAAATATATAAAAGGATAATGCTAAGCCACACGACCTGATTAACAATAATGTATATTGTGTGATTGCTTTAAAAGTGATATGCTTGTTGACGGGTAGCGCAGACACCCTATTTTTAGACAACAAGCAGCAAATTATTAGTGCAAGCCATGACCACTTTGAAAGAGGACCTTGCTGTACCTTACGAAAAAAGTTTAAACAGTTTACTGATTGAATACTTTTTCACCCTAACTGCTGTTTTGTAAGAATCTATAACCTGTGGCACAACTGAATGTTAAAGAGAGTCCTACACTCACAGGCATGACAAATGAACACATCAACAATCTATTAGGTTACTGAAGCAGGATTATAATAGCAATGCCACAAGTAAATGGTTTTTCCTCCCAACAGTATTTTGTCATGGTAAAAATGATGTCTAAACTGTCAGTTTTGCCTCAGATCGACTTCAAATAAGCAATTTATTTAACCATGGAAGCTGTGGGGCCGTGGTATATAGTTAGTTTTTCATACATACACATCATAATACTTTATTTAAGAAAAACCTATCTCTAGGCGCTAACCACTAGGTGGCACTAATGCATCACAGATAAGTACAGACCTTCAAAGACATTGAGCACAAACGTACTTTCATCTATTTTCCCATGTTGAGGTTGTCATGGGTAGTTTCACAATGAAATAAATTACTGAGCAGAAGGCGAACGTAATGCAAAAAAAATAAATTAAAGAGAAGAAAAAAGATAAGGAAAATGAAACAGAAAAAAATGTAACCACCACCAACTGGACCATGAACATAATGGGGTTCAGTATAGAAACATCTTTAGAGCCCGCCAGAGATTTACCACGAACATTTAACCGTTCTACCTCTCTGTTTGAATCTTCAGATAATGATGACTGTCCACATTTCAGATTCCATTTTAAGAGAGATTTGAATTTTGCAACTGGAGAAAATGAGAAGTGCAGTCATTTAGATCCAGGAGCAGTATTATTCACAGTGCACAGGGGGAGCAACGGGCATGTGTACCCGCTTTGTCTGCTCCCAGTGCAGTATAGTGTTACAGAAGGGGACTCGGACGCTTATACGACCCCTTCTGTAATACTGAAAGTACAGGCGTACTTGTAGCTCTAGTGTTATCTTCATTCATGGGATTGGTCCCATGCAAATGAGGGAAACTCTTTGCCTCTGTGTCCTATTACAGATTCAGAGGAGACAAACAGGCCCTTAGGAGATGAACTGAGGATGTGCCACAAGAAGGTGGCTCATTGTTAATGCGCCGCCTGAGGGCAGTCCTCAGAATGTCAGAAAGTGATTCCTGTGGGTCTCCCAGATATACCCATGCAGGCAGGTGCACACGCTGCATGTGCCTGCAGGGAGAGAGATCCCCCATCTACTCTTTCAAGTGCAGACGGTTCTCAACCTCGCCTACGTTGCCAGCCCACACGACGGACTTACGACGCCACCACCCTCCACGCACTCAACGCCGGCCGGAACCCCGCCTGCTACCGAGCCTTCCTGAAACGCACCCACGGACCCTTCACCTGCCAAGTCTGCAAATTCACCTGCCTCCGAACCTGCACCGCACCCGCCAAGCAAGGCACCAGCAACAATCACCTCAAGTGCATCCTGCTCAACACCCGCTCTGTCCACAGGCACGCCATCAAACTCTGGAACCTCCTCGACACAACATCACCAGACATCACCTTCCTCACAGAAACCTGGATGAACGCCTCCTCAGCTCCCGACATCGCCATAGCCATCCCGGACACCACCAGCTGATTCGTACCACCAAAAGGACAACATTCAAAGAACGACTGGACAACAACACCCACAACAGCAAGGAACTCTTCAGCATCGTTAAAGAGCTCTCCAACCCCAGCGCCTGCAACAACAACATCACACCCTCGCAAGACCTCTGCGACTTACTCACCTCGTTCTTTCATCGCCAACATACACAACAGCTTAGGCGCACAGACCACGCACTCAAACACCGAACCAGCGCCCCCCACCACCACCCTCTGCACCTGGACCTCGGTCAGCACCGAAGACACCACCCGCACAATGAACACCATCCACTCCGGCTCCCCAATCGACTGCTGTTCACACCACATCTTCATCAAAGCCGACTCCATCATCGCACCCCAACTCCGGGACATCATTAACAGCTCCTTTGCATCCGCCACCTTCCCGGAGAGCTGGAAACATGCCGAGCTCAGCGCCCTCCTGAAGAAACCCACCGCGGACCCCACGGACCTCAAGAACTTCCGCCCCATCTCGCTCCTCCCTTTTCCTGCCAAAGTCATCAAGAAAACCGTCAACAAACAACTCTCCGCCTTCCTCGAGACAAACTGATCCCTCGACCCCTCGCAGTCCGGTTTTCGAGCAAACCACTGCACCGAGACCGCCCTCATCGCTGCTATGGAGGAAATCAGGTCCCTGCTCGACAATGGGGAAACAGCTGCCCTCATCCTCCTGGACCTCTCAGCAGCCTTCGACACTGTATGCCACCGCACCCTGATACAGTGCCTCAGCAACACCGGAATCCAAGGAACGGCCTTTGAGTGGATCATCTCGTTCCTCGCTGGAAGAACCCAGAGAGTCCGCCTCCACCCGTTCCGATCCGCGGCCACCGAAGTCATCTGCGGCGTTCCGCAAGGATCCTCGCTCAGCCCCACCCTCTTCAACGTCTACATGAGCCCCTCGCAGCCATCGCACACCAACACAACCTAAACATCATCTCCTACGCTGACAACACCCAGCTGATCCTCTCCCTCACCAACGACCCCGCCACCGCCAGAGCCAGCCTCCAGGAAGGAATGAAAGACGTCGCGGAATGGATGAAGCTCAGCCATCTGAAACTGAACTCGGACAAGATGGAAGTCCTCATCCTGGGACCTTCCCCCTCTGCCTGGGAGGACTCCTGGTGGCCCTCTGCCCTGGGCACCGTCCCCAAGCCAACGGACCATGCATGCAACCTGGGCTTCATCCTGGACTCCTCCCTCACGATGACCAAGCAAGTCAACGCTGTCTCGTCATCCTGTTTCAACACCCTGCGCATGCTCCGAAAGATCTTCCGGTGGATCCCCACCGAAACCAGGAAGACAGTCACCCAGGCCCTCGTCACCAGCCGGCTGGACTACAGGAACACCCTCTACGCTGGAACCACAGCCAAACTCCAGAAAAGACTCCAGCGCATACAGAACGCTTCTGCACGGCTCATCCTGGACATCCCCCGTCACAGCCACATCTCTGCCCATCTGAAAGACCTGCACTGGCTCCCCGTCAGCAAGAGGATCACGTTCAGACTCCTCACCCACGCACACAAAGCTCTCCACGACTTGGGCCTCAAATACCTCAACAGCCACCTCACATTCTACACACCCACCCGCCAGCTCCGATCCAACAGCCTCGCCCTCGCAATCATCCCACGAATTCACAAAGACACCGCCGGAGGAAGATCCTTCTCCTACCTGGCAGCCAAGACCTGGAACTCTCTCCCCACCCACCTACGGCTGACCCAGGACCATCTCTCCTTCAGGAAACAACTCAAGACCTGGCTGTTCGAGCAGTAGCCACTCCCCCTCCTCCCAGCGCCTTGAAACCCTAGTGGGTGAGTAGTGCGCTATACAAATCTGTTTGATTGATTGATTGACAAAGCACTATAAGGGTCTAGCCTTGAAATATTGGGGGTCAATCAAGGTCACATCTTCGATGTCAGAGGCCTAATAAAGTCCCTACCTTGACATCCGGTGCATTCAGGATGACATTCTGGAAATTATAAGCATAGTAGGTGCCTAACTTTCATATACTAGGAGCATACATGGAAACATTGTCTATCCCATACGGGCCATGCTGAACATACAGAGTGGCATTGTGGTTATCACCTTCATAATAGAGTTCCAACTTAAAATATAGTGTTGGCATTTATTGTGTCAAATCGCCTATCATAAGGACTGATCTGTGTAGTACAGTGGGCGTTCAGATCAACTTTATTAGTGTATAAGACACAATAGGCGTCCATCTTTAACACAATTTGGTCCTTCTCTTAATTTGTGTCAGAATTCTGACTGATGGTTTAATAATAGTGGCCCTGGCACAATTGTGCCTATCCTCTACTTATTGTGGCCATTCTTGGAGAAATTCTGATTATCCCTGGCCCCGAATTAGTGGAAATCACTGAACACGTCTTGTATTTCATGAAGACAAAATGGGTATGGAAGACCGACTATAGCTAGGTGTGCATTTGATGAAAAAGACTTGACTATGGTCAGAATCAAAACGTATTTGTTAATAGTAAAGTCTGGCATTTGTGAACACAAAATATTACTATGTTCATGAAAATTACAAGCTTCTGATTGAGAGACATTAGCTCATTGTGCTACCTGAAAATCTGTACTATGTGGCGAAAAGTCTATTTTCAGAAGCTGTCTAGCTGTTTTTTCAGTAAAAAAATGCATTCGTGAAATATATTTGAAGATTATGTTTGAGGGATCATTTATGCTATGTTTGGGATGCTTACTGAACAGCATATGGTTCTTTGCTACCAGTGTGCACTTCGTTTTACAGCTGTGATCTCATGGGTTGCTGGGTGGCATCTCATTATCTAGGTTGGCCAAGCTTTTTATGATATCGCGACTAGTGCTGTCTGGAGTTCGAGCACATATGATAGATGTGCCCTGTAAACTGTTGGTACGTTTGTTGTCTGTGGCCTGTAATTGTGAAATGTGTGTACCTGGTGGCGTAAAACTGGGTGTGTATGATTTGCTATCGCCCCCCATAAACCTTAAAAGATTTTGATGGAGAATGCACGATAAAGGTGCTCTTCAAATGATTTTCTACCAGCAGCATTTTTGAGTTTTAAAAGAAACACTGTCAATTATCCCCTACGGTTAGTGAAGTTATTTTAGGCCAGCACCTCTACTGGAAAATTAGTTCCAGCCCCACTGTGTGCAATTACGAATTTTCGCATCCTGCCTCCTCCAAATAGATTCTCTGTCACAACAACACACAGTTAAATAGATTCTCTGTCAAAACAAACGGGTGGAATCTACTTGGAGGAGGCAGATTAGAAAATAGAAGTGTAGAAAAAATATGGCAATGTGACTTTGCATTGCAAGATAGTTTAACGTGCCTGTAATATGTATAGTCTGTTTGCCAATCTTTCGGTAGATTATGATGAAAAATCCATTGTTCCAAATGTTTACCTAGAGGGAGAACATAACCCAGAGGAATTGAAGTTTGCTGGGGCATCTGTTTTATACAATTCAACATTTGCTCCTGCTTTTTAGATCTCGGCTCTAGACGGCATGCACAAGCACTGTCTCGAGACGAGGCTACTGTATCTCTTTGTTGGCTTACAGCCTTCCCATAGGCTTCCCATTTGCTCCAACTATCGTTGCTCCATTTTTCATTCTCCCCATTTGTCAAGCACATGTATACTTCATGCCTTATTCGGTGTTTAGCCATCCCCGGGAGCACAACCCAATTATTTTTTTAACATATGCATCAGCCAAATTCATTCATTGTTTCAGGGCTGCTTTTTTGAATGTTTTTTAATGGGTGACTGGTCTCCCCTACACTTTGAGTGCCGTTGTTTTCCTACATTCCTGGCGACATTCCGAGATAAAAGGTATGCTCTCATATTTTGACTCGCATAACATGTCCCTTGATATGTAGAACTTGCCCTAAAGACACTGCTCTGGTTGTGGAGGTATTCCTAGGGCACACTGCATTCAGCGCTTCACTTCCCGAAAACGTTCTTCAGTGCATGATCATGAATGCGCTTCACATCCTAAAAATGGTCTTCGGTGTACAATCAGAAAATACAGTGTAGGCCCTGTATGTATGTTACCATCTATTCCCCAATGTGTGTGCACTCACTATCCATCTCTGAAAAAACTGGCCTGTACACCGGGTTATGTGTATATTTCCTAAATTCTATCACCTATTGTTGCTTAATAGATTGACTAACACCGTGATATGTGAATTTATAAAACTTCTTTTTAATTATCTTTTTTTCTCACAGATGTTATATAGTTTGTTTCTTTTTTTTACAGTTTGTACACTTTTTTTAGCAATAAGTTATACAAATTTTATACATGAATATACATCTAATCACAATAATTTCTGATACATGCTCTGGTACATATGTCAACAATTGATTTTCATCGCCAAATACAAAACCGAATCCAACGCGTTTCGGTGAGTGGCCTTCATCAGGAGTTCTGTATTTTCAATTGATGATTAGATACTATAATGGTAGAAAATACTCAATTAATTTTTCTTGAAAACAGAACTATCTATACTGAACAACATGTGACAGTTATGTCTATATTTAACTAGCATTTTCATCTATATGAATTATTCATGAACACCCTCTCCTGGTGCCGATAGCTCTCTACCCTAGAGACTTCCAAACTCCAACTGTACAGGATTATATACATCATTATCTACATATTTACAAACTACATTTACATATATTTACACTTTTATTTACATTTCATTCAACATTCCCTTTGTATGCATTTTTTCATTTTTAGTGCAATCATCTATTCTTAGTCCATATTTGATGTAAGTTTAAATGTCTGCAGATTGTCACCAGAATAGATGCCACCAATAGTGGAAGCAAGTCTAAATAAGGTTAAATATAATAAGTCATACCTTAAGCGTCTGGTGAGTATTAATACGCAGTGTCTAAATGCTGGTAGAAAAAAGGTCCTGAATAGGGTTAAAATCTGTGGCAAAGAGATATGAGACTAATATCAGTACCCATAGGATCTTTCTATGTGCTGACTTTGGTAGTAATCCCTAAATTGGCCAATAGTACCTGTTGTTTGGTTTAATCTGACATAAGTTGTGTAGCTCAAGTCCACGTCACGTTCAATTTAATATGGTGTGCGGTGTTTCCGTGACGCTGGGTTCTGTCAGGTAGTGATAGTTACTGCCAAAAAACAGGAGGACATGCAAAGGTCCTATTACTATAAATTGCTATAAACCTTTGCAATTCTTTCAAAAGGTTAGTTATGGTAGCACATACTTGTACGTTCGGTATTCTTTTTCAAGGGCTAAGATGGCGGCTATGTATGCCTCTTTGGCGCAGTAGGAAATGCTGTAACCAAAGAAAAGAAAATTGCACTTGTTGCAGAAACTAGATAGTTTGTATGAAAGGCCAGCTTCCTAATATGCAAGTAACATATAGCTATATGTACCTGAAAAGATCAGCATCCTGTGAATGTCCCTTCCTAAAGATTTAGAGGGATTTCTGTAGTGTTTTCTTGCTGATGTAACAATAATCGGTGGTAGTGGTGAAATCCTATCTATATAAGGGAAAAACAAAGGACATAGTGTCATAGTATCGAGTTTGCCTCTACATGTGATAAAAATTCAAATCTCCAAGTGCTCGAGTTCTTATGGCGCGCTTGATGATTACATCAAAGTTTATAAGCAACGAGAATACACTAGCCTCTGCTTACTGCCGGCTAGAGGAAGAAAGGATTCTCCGACATCGGTGCAGAGGGCAGAGATGCAGAGACCCATAACTTTTGGATCTAGCTAGCGCTTTCCTTACTTACTTGGAACTAAGTCGCTGTGAGGTCCCGTCTTGCCCGTACCGCTGTAACTGAACAGGGTTATTTGGCGGGTATTTAAACTTACTTTCGCGCACTGTAGCTCATCACTAATTGACACGTCTCGCGATATTCGAAGCAGCGAGGCGGGGAATCGGAAATGGTGATCCTTGATGTGGAGTTATCGCCATCTTAGAATGGTATTATGGCTATGGTTTTACTTAGTTTTAACCTTACAAGTCAGGTGATAAAGAGGATACTATAACCTATATCAGAACAAAATAAACGTTACAGCGTTTAGATAAATACTTGCTAATTTATGTGTATGTGGCCTGCCGAGGGGGTAAAAGGATTAAATTGGCGATATAGGGTTTCCTTATGTGTACTACGCAAAGTGGGAGTCCCTAAATACACACAATTGCCTCTTTGTAAAATATATGATATTAACTCATGGGACGCTGACGACGGGCGTACTGGGCCCGTGATGAAATCCCACACTGCATTCAGCGCTTCACTTCCCAAAAACGTTCTTCAGTGCATGATCATGCATGCGCTTCACATCCTAAAAATGGTCTTCGGTGTACAATCAGAAAATACAGTGTAGGCCCTGTTTGTATGTTTCCATCTATTCCCCAATGTGTGTGCACTCACTATCCATCCTTCCTCGTCCCTGCTTGTATTTAGTGCCGGCCTTTCCATTGGGCGAGCTGGGCCCAGGCCCGGGTGCCGGCTTTCACAGGGGCTCACAGATGCCCCACTGGTGTAACCTACAATGAATTAGTGAAAGTGTGCGCAAGATAATATCGTGCACAGATTAATTTGGCCATCATCAGACAGACGTCGGGCGTCGTTACGTTCTAAATAAATCAATGGAGCTGGGGTATGGCGCAAAGGAGGGTGGTATTTCCTTATTGTTAGAAATTCGAGTCTCTAGTTGGCAATGGGTTTGCACATTTGTCCAAGTAGGGACCCTTCTTCTTAGTAAGGGTAAGGGGGATACACTTCTAAAATAATCCCTACTCACTCCCTTGGTAGCTTGGCACGAGCAGACAGGCTTATCTCAGAGGCAGTGTGTAAAGCATTTGTGTACACATACAGTAATAAAGTGAAACCACTACAAATGGAAACCACACCAGTTTAGAAAAATAAGTAATCTTTATCTAAAACCCAACAAGACCAAAACAACAAAAATCCACAATACAGCTATCAAATATGACTTTTAAAAGGTAGAAACAGTTCTGTTCATTGCAAACTATAGTTGCAACACCTTCAACCCAAAGTACCTTGGATGCGTCACAATCACAAACAAAAACAGCCGCAGGGAAGGTTGCACGTCGGTTCCTTAAGCCCAGGGAAGATGATGCGTCAGTTCCTTACTTCTGGGGAGGTGATGCGGTAGTTCCTTACTTCCACGCGGGGGAGGTGATGCTTTGTTTCCTTACTGAAAGGGAGGAATGCGTCCGTTTCTTAATGTGCGGGGAGCTGATGTGTCGGTTTTTAATGGGGCCCCGGTGTCCTTGTAGACTGGGCACCCCTGTTCGATGCCTGAGGATCAGGGATGTGTCCGTTCTTCATGTGGCGGCAATGGCGCTGCGTTGACTTCTCCAGCCGCAGTCCCACGATGTGTTGCTTCTTTCAGCCGCCCTGCAGGGCCTGCATCGGAATTGGTGCGGTGATCTCGGGCTTTGGAGATCGGTGCACAGGATTCGGTGTGCGATTGATGCATCATGCTTCTCAAACAGTGTACAAACCTCTCATCACCCTTAACTAATTATGTTGGTACTATAGCAAAGTACAGCCTAACTTACAAAGTCCATCTCTAACTTGTCTTTCTTTCATTTTGGTGCACCGTCCCCCCAGCCGAGGGCGCAAATTGTACCTAGTGACTGCAGGCATAGAAGGATCAACAAAGAGAGGCTCCTGGATAGCTTGTATTTCCGGAGGAATAGCTGCATTCAGTACATCATCATTTTCTTTGTCTGTTTGCGTCCAGGTCAAACTTGCATCGCTGAAAGAGACAAACCGGGGCACCATCTCTCACTCCGAGTCCCCTGTTCCATCTTTCACCCACTGGTCGTAGGGCAAAGGCAAAGAGATTCTGTGACAATGGATCGCAGGAATCCAGTTCTCACGGCCAGCGACCTTGACTATAGTACGTGTTGCTGAAAGGACCTGCTCTGGTCCCTTCCATCGCGGCTCCAAACTTTTCTTCTCCTGAAAATTCTTGACTAAGATAAAGTCCAAAGGCTGAATGTTGTGTCCAGACCCCTTTGGTGTAGCTGGCTGGGCTTCCCAGAACTGTTGGTAAATAGAATGCAAACTTTCAGATAAGTGACCAAGATAATCAATCACCAATGGGTACTCAATATCAGAGAACCGCTGAGGTCGCGGGACGCCCCTGACATTTGCCAGGCATCCAAATACAACCTCGTATAGTGACAATCCTGTTTTAGAATGTGCTGTTGTTCTAGATGACAAAAGAGCTAACGGTAAGGCATCTGGCCACTTTAACCATGTAGTCTCCTGAATGTTTGCGGGTTTGAGCTTGAGAGTACCATTTGACTTCTCACCCAAACCTGCTGACTGTGGATGATTGGCAGCAAGGAACTTTTGCCTCACGGGCAAACCATCACAAATTAATTGAATCACCTTTGCATTAAAATGACTTCCGTTATCACTCCAAATCAAACGGGGCAAACCAAAACGAGGAAAGAACTCCTTCAGAAGTACCTTTGCAGTCGCAATAACTGTAATCTCTTTAGTGGGATAAGCCTCAATCCATTTACTGAATGCACATACAACCACTAAAACATACTTCAGATTATAGCATCTCTCTAATTCTATATAGTCCATCTGAAGGACTTCAAAAGGGAAAGTGGGGGCTACAAAGTTACCAGGCAGTGTCAGGGTACCCTTTCCAGGATTTTGCATCATGCACACCATATAGTACTTAACTAAATGTGCGGCTGTTTTAGGGATATTATCATTCTGTCAAACAGGTTCTAACAGTTTACAGATATCCTTCACACTGATGTGAGCTGGACCATGGGCCATCTTAACTTTGGGCAAGAACATATGCATTGGGCAACATCCATCTTTGCTTTCCTGACTTATCAATCCAGCATCCCTCATCATTCAATTGTGCTGTACTTTCCTGCCACAATACTAATTTGTCTACCGTGGCCTCGCTTTGTTTCTCCTTTACATTCTCAAAAGTGTCCTCAAACATGACAACCTCAGGCATCCGCCTTGCCGGACCTGCTACAAACATTCTTTTCATCTTTGTCCGGGACGTCTCCTTAGCCGTCTGATCTGCAAAGGCATTTCCCCAACTACATCATCGGTGACCTTCTGGTGGGTGCTAGACATTACTGTGGCCAACTTCTTAGGGAGTGTCAAAGCACATAAAAGTCTCAATATAAGCTGCCCATGCTGGATTTTGGTGCCATGGAAAGTGAGAAACCCTCTGTCAACCCAGAGTCGCCCAGAATTATGCACGACCCCGAAAGCGTACTTGCTGTCAGTATAAATGTTGACAACAAATCCCTCACCCAATTCACAAGCTCGAATTAAAGCAACTAACTCAGCAACTTGCGCTGACTGATAAGGAACACGGGATGTCTCTACCACTGTACGCTACGTGGTAATAGCATAAGCAGCAGTAGTAGTGCCATCTGGTAATTTAAAACAAGAGCCATCAACATATAGTTTGCTTTGTGGGTCAGATAAGGGAACATCAGTCTAGCCTACCCGTCCTTTCGTCTTTTCTTCCGTCCAGAAGAAACAATCATGTTTCCCAATCTCATTACTGTCGGAAGGGAGGGGCAGTAAGGTTGCTAGATTCGGAGTAGCACATGTTTTGATCATAATATGTTCAGCAAACAATGTCAATTCATAGCCAGTAAGACGTGCACTGGTGAGTTGCCGTGTCTTCATCTTATTCAGAAGTGTATCCACAGCATGGGGTACCTTGACTGTGAAATCAGTATCCAGTACAAGTCCAGCTGATTGTCTGATCGAAGTAGCCAAAGCCACGACAGCGCTTAGACAACTTGTGAGGGCTCTCACGACTGGATCTAGAACAGCAGAGAAATAAGCACACAGCCGTTGCTTAGCTCAAAATTTTTGTGTTAGAACAGAGAGTGTACAACCAGACATTTCCTTAATGTACAACACAAACAATTTGCTGTAATTAGGAGTGCCAAGTACTGGAGCTGAACAAAGCGCAGTTTTCAATTGCTCACAAGACTGCTGACATTCACTCGTCCAAGGCAAAGGCCCATGCACTTCTTTCGTTGTTAGAGAAAACATAAATAATAGTTAGGTATCCACTTCCGACAGTAGGAAGGGATACCTATAAAAGCGTGCACACCTTTCTGAGTTTGTGGAACGGCATTTTAACAATGGTACTGATGCGCTCGGGGGTCAACCTCCCACCCTCCTTCGACATTAGGTGACCAAAATAGGTGACCTCCTGTCAACAATACTGAAATTTAGAAAGAGAAACCATATGTCTATGATGAGCCAAATGCAACAACAATTTAACTGTTCTATCTTTGCAATCTTGTTCATTATCAGAAGCTATAAGGAGATCATCCACATACAGCACCAATACATTACCTGCAGGAAGCAAAAGGGAATCCAACTGACTCTTTAAAGCCTGGCTGTAAATTCTTGGACTCTCAGTATAGCCCTATGTAGCTCGACAAAACCTAAAGCTCCTTCCAGCTAGGGTGAACCCAAACAGATATCTGAATTGATAGGAATACTGAAGAACATGTTTTTTAAATCAATGACAAAAAAGAATTTAGCAGCGGAAGGAATCACTGTCAAAAGTGTAGTAATGTCTAGAAACTGGGGAACCACTATTTTATTAACTTTGCTCAAATCAATCACAAAACGATAAACATTATCTTGCTCACCAGGGGAACCCGAAGGCACCCGTTTAAGAATCTGAAGAATGGGAGTATTACAAATATTCGCAGATGTTGCTTTCACAACTCGTTTCTTAATCAAATCCTGTATAATTCGCAGCAAGGCATATTCTCCTGCCTGTGGTGTTTTATACTGGGGAATACGAGGTAGAATAGCATTGTCTTTGACCTGTATTGAAACCGGTTGTATATGCAACAGCCCTACATCTGTATCACCTGTCGCCTACAAAGTAGATGGCATATCAGCAAATTCAGCTGGAAGAGGGAGAGACAGACACTGTTTGGTATTAACATTTGGGCCCATCGTCATATAAACACCTTCCGCGGAACAATAAATAGTGGCATGGAATTTCTTCAATAAATCCAAGCCCATCAAATTTCCACCATAATCAGATGTCAACAAAAATGGAAAATCCCCAGTAAAAAGACCATTAGTCAACGCAAGGGGTCTTGAAATGGGGCTCACAACTGGTACACCCGAAAACCCTACCGAAACATTACAGACAGACAGAGCTGTCCCAGGGACCATGTTTCGAGAAACAGAACTTTTTGTTGCACCTTTGTCCACCAAAAAGTCCTTAGTTTAACCTTGTAGTCCAGCTGTTACATAAGGCATACCTATCTAGTGGTATTGGAACTGGTCCCCACTCTGTCTTTGGCAATCATAGCTATAAGACTCTCAGTTGCTTCATCCATATCATAATCATCATGGTAGTACTGCCCATCGTAAGGGTCATCACAATAATTATCATCAGAACCACCCTGTGAGGCTGTAACATTCTGAGCCCTATCAGCTCCACCAGTTCCGCAATCCCATCCACGAGAACCTCATCCTCTAGGGACCACCACCTTCTGCAAAAGCACAGGACACTTGCTACACCAGTGACCCTCCTCCTTACAATATGCACACTGATTCGGCCACAGAGGCGTCATATTTGACTGCCTACTAGTGCGTGGAAGCTGTCTGACTGGACCGCAACGTCCTCTACCATTCCCTCTAACTGCTTGTTGCAACATCACCTTAGTCTTTACATCCTTATGCTTTTTTTCTGCTCTCTTCCTCCTCATTGTCCCAATGTTCATAATATTGAGCTATATTCAAAATAGCAGAAGGGGAAGATGTGGACCAGGTACTTTCAGAAGCCGGTAAACAATCCGCAAATTCGGGAAGCATAGTCAAAAAAAAACCTGTTGACAAGCAACCAAACACCTCCCTCAATAGACAGATACTGCCCACTGTAATTCCACAATGTATCCTCAAACCATGTGAAGAAATCAGACGCACTCTCATCTTTCTATTGTCTACAAGCTGTCAAATTATTCCAATCTACTTTCCGTGGCAGAATAAGAGAATGCGTATATGTAATATTGTGGCCTGGCAAAGCAAGTATCTCTGCTCGAGGCTTATCACCTGGCCTTCGTTCCTGATCCCATGCTTTAATTTGATCCCATGTACCACCCAACTCCGCAACATGATCTTGGGTATGAACCTGCCTCCAAATATCAACAGGAACAAGAAGACCAAAAAACATTTCAATATCATCAAGAGTCATTACTTTCATAGAGGCGGCTTCGGTCAATTCTTTCTGATATGCAGTAGGATTTTTTCTACGATCAGGCAACTGAGTCTTAAAGGACAATACCCCACTTTTCCCCACAGAGTATAAACCCACTGTTCTTGAAACCGTGCCGCCACACCCGCTCGGGTGACATTACCTTGCTGACCCGTTAACTCTGGTATCTCTAGTTGATGTTTGGGATAAACCTCCCCCATCGGAAACTGAGACACTGTGGTAGGGCTCTTGTCATGCAACCTACCTCTATAAGCAACCAACGTGGTACTATTCCCAAAAACTTGACCCGGGTCCAAACCACTAGGAGACACGTGATCCCTTATATCGAATAAAATTTGTGGAGAATCATCCCCAAAATGCTGCTGCCAAAGACCAATCAACAAAGAAGACATATGTTTAAGAGCATGCTGCTGTATAAAAGGCTGGTAATCTTTCATCACATTCTAAACACTCCACACTATAGATGGGATTACAGCCCCACTGTACAGCCTGTTTGGCAAACTTTCTTCTCCTCATCCCCCACCGCAGACCATACAAAAGGGCCCATCCGCTCACCTAATTTTGCCAAATCCCTGTCCTCAAATCTACTCGTTGGCGTCTCAGTACTCAATGAACCATCAAAGATGGAGAAACAACAGAAGCACCGGTTAGGATCGTCATAGGCGGGTGTGCCGGTGGGGAGAGAGCTGGAGAAAGGGATGCCAAAACAATAGGTGTGCTTGGTGTGCTAACAGTCACAGTTGCCACAGACTGCCTAGTCAAATGAGCAGGAGCCGAAGCCACAGCCATAGAAACAACAGCAGCAGATACAGGGACAATGGTAGCAACTGTAACAGGCAGTTTTGATGGCACAGGGACAGTGGGATATATCCTTTGCAGGGCATATGGGGGCGGGATTGGGTGTCTAACAATTCTTCCACAAAAGTATCAGTTTCCTCCTGAGCCAAATACAATTTATCAACATGCAATCGAAACCTCCAAACTTCACATTCAACTCCTTTTTCCTGCTTTTCGTTATCATATGCTACAGCTTTCTGAGTCAGCATCTGCATCTTCCCCTTCTGCGCCTCCTTCTCCGTCTTCAGTTATCTCTTCCAAGCTGTTTTCTGCTATGTTCTGAGGGAATCAACCATAGACTGCCTACTTCGTCTTTTAAATAACTGTTCCTGTAAATACCCAATCTTATGTTCATTAAAAGTGCCCATCAATGGCCTTGCAACTCTGCATTGTCCCTTGTATTTTTGTGCCATAATGTACTAAGCATAATAGGGCCCAGGTCATGTTTCACATGCATATCAAAATTTGGAGTGCCTTTTGGAGGTGCCGGCTGAGCTTCTTCCAATCGAGCATCTGCAGAATAACAGCGGTAGCACAGAGAAAACAATTTACTGACCCCAGGCATTCTTAAAAGAAAACAAATTTACTATTACCATCCCAAATTCTAACCAAAAATGGTACCATATCCACAAAAAAAAAACTCGCCTGATATACGCATTTCAAGCGAACAAATTCTCCTCTGCCGACTCTTCAGGACCCAAACGGTCAGATCCAAGGGTTTTGCCATTTAGGAATCCAGTCGGGATGACCACTGGGCGAGGCACCATCCAGCAGGATGAAAGGGGCAACTGCGAGCAATCAATAGTCCTCTCACAGGGATCCTGGAACCATCCTTCTGACACAACAATGGCCTTCACTTCCCCCTAAGTCCGCGGAAGGGGATGGGTCACTCATCCGAAGGAGTACCTGTTCGGGTGCCAACTGAAGGAAGTGACACAAATTAGGGTCACCCGTGTCACACAAGACCACCTCTCAGCCTTCCATACCAATAAAGAGTCTGCCAAACAGTAGAGAATATAAACCAATATCTGTTTATTTCAGGTACACTCAGAGTGCTGCCCAATCTGCTCAGTCGCTAGGAGTGCTGCAGGGCGATTAACATCGGCAAACATAAAGATACATTATGTACATTCGGAACCCAATGAAGGCACACCCACCATGGAATTTTCCAGATAGCTGCAGCTGAACAAGAAGTATAGAGGATAGGTTTTGATTCTAGGGCCGGTGACATGCTATCTACTACTCAAGGTTGACCTGTCTGTGCCCGCCACAAGACAAGTGAGAGAAGGCTTCTATCTAGCTATAAAGGTATGTGCTAATAAGCACAGTCTGTTCATTAGTGAAGCAAAACCTAACCTCGTTGAACTGAAACTTAACAGAGGCCTTTTCTCAGAATTCCTGGAGAATTAGTTTCTATTATGACTCAAAATGGCGCCTTCATAGAAAATGGTGCTGGGAATGCTAGCTTAAATAAAACCATGCTTATACATGAATTTCTCTATTTTAACACCCTCTTACATACAGTGCACCCTGCCTATGGAGGTACCTTGGGCAAATATAACAACAGGGGAGAGGAGAGAAAAGTGGATCCGTTCTCCCTCTACAGAATTAATTAAACAGAAAAAATCCACTTCAAGATTTTCCAAAAGTGGTCCCTACGATGGTGGGGAGCACACTGTGTTCTTTAAATACCCAGAACACACCAAAAGGACCCTTGGTGTCATGTTTCTTCATTGGGGTCTTTGCACCCCTCTATGGGATGCGGCGTGCTACTAACCAGTGACTACGCGGGAGCACTTTTTTTTTAGATTGGCTATGTGTGGTGCGTGTGAGGTTTCAGTATATTAAAGTGAGTGATGGGTTCTGAAAAGTGACAAAGTGAGGTTAAAAAGTACCTGGCATGTGAGGTCTACAGAAAACTTTAATGTGCCCCCATGCTGGTATTGTTAAAAAGAGTGAGTGTGAGGTATATTGTATGTTAATGTACAACACCTTATGTGTGCCTCGTCGACATGTTTCGAAGCTAGGCTTCTTCTTCAGGACGGGGTGCACAGATCCCCACCTTACTCACGTACCTTGGGCAGCCTTAGGGGTGCCTTACATGTAGAAAAAAGGAAGGTTAGGGCCAGGTTGAAATGGCAGTTAAAAACAACTGCACGTAGACACTGCAGTGGCAGGTCTGAGACACATTTAAAAGGCTACTTGTGTGGGTGGCACAATCAGTGCTGCAGGCCCACTAGTACCATTTGAAGCTGAAAGAAGCACGCTAGTGTTTGATTCCTTATCTTAGACTAGCGGCAGGCGGCAGACTGGATCCGGAAAGTTTTTTCATCAGCATTACCCCTGCGCGTCGGTAGATGTCGTCCTGCGGCTCCCTGTCCGTCGCCGGCGTCTGGATCGTTGGAATGACGTCGCTGGAGTACTTAGACGCCGCACTCGCTCGCTGACGTCCGTTCTTCTTTTTTCCGCACCATCAAGCGCAGATCCGGGACGAGCACGTATGCTTAGTCATTTTTTGACTAACTTTTTGGAAATTTTTGTCTATCTATTTCGAGTCGACTTGACTCCTGGTGCCAGTAGGGATGCCCGGTTTCAAGCCGTGTGACGCCTGTCACCGACTGATGTAGGGTACCGACCCCCACCGCCGGTGTCTCTACTGCTTGAGGGCGACCATGAAGACAAGTCATGCACCGACTGCCGGGCCTTGATGTCGAAGGCTAGGCGGGAGCGTTCATGTAAGCTCCTCGAGCTATGGCAGTCGGCTCCGCCCTGCTCGAGATCCCGGTCGAGGAGGAGGTCGAGGGACCGGTCGCGAAGACAGTCATCCTCTATCATCTAGATCCAAGTCCTCGCACTCTGGTAAGTCGAGGCATGGCAAAAAGAAGTAGAAGAAGCATTGTCGCTCTTCGACTTCCCCTCGGCGGTCGCACGACTCGGCCGAGGGTTCGGGTGGCACCTCCCATGCTGCTCCGCCGGGGTCCGCGCAGTCGCATCCGGCCCCACACCCTCCGGTCCCTGGACTCAATGTGACTCCGGAGCAGATCAGAGACTTCCTTGTGGCCATGAGGAGTTTCTTCCCGCTGTCGAGATCTACCGGCGCGCCTTCGGGCCCTGCGGGTCCGACTGGGGCCCTAGCCCTGTGTTGCCGGTGGCTTCGGCCTCGGCGCCGCTGGTGACTTCGGTCCCGGTGTCGTAGGACTCCGTGGGATCCAGGTCGACGCCAGTTGACCCCCACGGTGCCGCCTCCGGTGCCGTCCTTGGACGACCCTGTCCCCGGTTTCAGCCTGGGCTCGGCGTCGGAGCAGCACCGCTCGGCGCGGTCTCAGACGCCGACTGGTGAGGTTTTCACCTATGCCCCGGCTCCGTGATTTTTGCCTGTTTTTCCGGACACGGATGAAGGGGGGGCCTGGGAGGAGTCTGAGGACCCTCTGGCGCAGCAATGCAGGGCTGGGCAGAAGAGCTGGGGGATGCCAGTGGTCTAGACACTTCTCCTGACACTGGTTTTCTCTCTCCTCACTCTGTGGCTACGGATGACGGGGCAACTAATGCTGTGATGCTGCGCAGGGCAGCCATGGCCCTGGGCCTTGAGCTCCCTGCAGCGTCCGTGAGGACTAACCTCCTCACTGAGGTGCTTCAACCACCAGTAACCTCTTCGTAGCCTATGCTGCCGTTTAATGAGGCCCTCACCGACGTTCTGATGGGCACTTGGTCCAAGCCCACCACAGTTCCCCCTGTGGATCGGAACGTGGCCCGGCGCCACCACCCGGCCCCGGACCACCCTTGTTTTCTGTCCACACTTTCCACCCCCGAGAGCCTGGTTATCCAGGCCTCCATGTCCCAAACCGCATTCCCTACCACACCCCTGGATCAGGAATCCAAAAGGCTGGAACAGTTTGGCAAGAAAATGTTTTCCTCTTGTCAGTCTAGGGTTGCGGTCCATTAATACTGCATGCCTTTTGGGCCGTTACACCCACTCTCTGTGGGATAAAGTGGCCGACGTGCTGCCCCAGTGTCTGGAGGAGTCCAAGACACGGCTCGCCCAAGCTCTTGCTGAGGGGCGGGATGCAGCACGATACTCTATTCGATGTGAACTTGACACCCCGGACTCGCTAGGCAGAGCGATTTCAACTACTGTGGCGATTCGACGTCACGCCTGGCTGAGGTCCACCAACTTTTCAGGGGATGCCTCTTTGGCGACAAGGCAGATAGCGCGCTGGAGCGCTTTAAGGACTCCTGGGCTACGGCCAAGTCCTTGGGCCTTTCGGCCCAGCACCTGCAATCTTTTGCTTTTCTTCCCTTTCGTGTTCACGGCAGGGGCGCCCCCACACGTTCGGCCAGCCACAGGCCACAGAACCAACTTCAACGCGTCTCGGACGTTCAGCCCGCCGTGGCAAAGCAGGGGGTCAGAAACCCGCGGTCAGTCCACATCCACTCCCGCAGCATCCGCCTCAAAGCCTTCCTAGTCCGAGCTTTCAGGCCCATTCCACACCAGTGGGAGGCAGGGTTCTCCATCACCTACTCCACTGGCGTACTATCACTTCGGACAGGTGGGTGCTGCAAATAGTCCAAAGGGTCTACTCCCTCCCCTTCGAGGCGACACCCCCAGCCATGCCACCACAGTTCTACAGCATGTCAGGGGATCACTTGCAACTTCTGCAGGAGGAAGTTATGGCCCTCTTGGGCAAGGGGGCCATCAAGCGCGTTCCTGGGCCAGGAGTAGGGCGTGGTTGTTATTCCCACTACTTTTTGGTTCCCAAGAAGGGGAAAGGGGGCCTGCACCCTGTCTTGGACCTCAGGAGCATCAACGTCTTCCTCCGGAAGGAGAAGTTCAAGATGCTGACTTTAGCTCAGGTTCTGGCTGCCCTAAACCCCGGAGACTGAATGGTAGTGTTGGACTTGCAGGACGCTTATTTCCGTCCTACCAGCCCACCAGTGCTATCTGCATTCACGATAGGCCACGATCACTTTCAGTTTACTGTGCTCCCCTTCGGCCTCATCAGTGCCCCTCGGGTGTTCATGAAAGTGATGGCAGTAGTTGCAGCTCATCTGCGCAGATCAGGGGTTCCAGTCTTCCCCTATCTCGACGACTGGTTGTTGAAGACGGGCTCACTCCAGACAGTCGTCTCCCACCTCCATACTATGGCCGACCTCCTGTCTATTCTGGTGTTCTCTATCAACGGGCTGAAGTTGCACCTGATTCCCTCTCAAAAGCTCCTCTTCATCGGAGCGGTTCTCGACTCGGCGCAGTTTTGGGTTTATCCTCCCGAACACCGGGTTCAGGATATTCAGGCTCTGATTCCGATCTTTCAGCCTTTATACCGAGTTTGGGTCAGGATGACCTTACGGCTTCTGAGACTGATGGCCTCCTGTATCCTGCTGGTGCATCACGCCAGGTGGCGGATGCAGGCTCTGCAGTGGGACCTGAAGTTCCTGTAGGCACAGCATCAGGGCAACCTGTCCAACCACGTCCTGATCTCGGAGGGCACTGTGAGACAATTGCAATGGGGGCTCACGGATCTCGATTGGGTCCATGGGAGATCCCTCTCCCTCCCCCAACCAGAGCACACAGTGGTGACGGATACGTCCCTCCTGGGGTGGGGTGGCCACATGGGCGAGGCGGAGATCTGAGGCCTCTGGTCTCTGACGGAGTCCTGGCTCCACATCAACCTGTTGGAGCTTCGGCGATTCGGCTTGCACTGAAACCATTCCTTCCCTCTGACCGGGGAAATGTAGTGCAGGTGTTCACAGACAACACCATCGCCATGTGGTACTGCAACAAGCAAGGTGGGGTGGGGTCGTGGACCCTATGTCAGGTGGCTCTGCGCCTCTGGACATGGCTGGAACATCAGGGCATCACCCTGGTGGTTCAACACCTGGCAGTTTCCCTGAACACCATGGCGGACGAACTCAGCCATCGGTGCATGATGGATCACGAGTGGCATCTGAACTCGGACGTGGCGCAAGGTCTTTTTCAGCAGTGGGAGAGCCTTGGTTAGATCTATTCGCCACCGAAGAGAACGCACAATGGCCTCAGTTTTGTGTGTTGGAATTTCCAAGGCGGCACTCGCTACGACGCTTTTTGTCGCGATTGAATTCTGGCAGCCAGGCGCCCCTCCACAAAATCGGTATACGCCTGCAGGTGGAACAAATTTGTGGCATGGTGCACATCAAAGGCTGTGGATCTTCTCTCTGCCCCTCTTTCAGAGGTTCTCCTTTCTTCTTTCCCTTGCCCAGCGGGGCTCTGCTGTGGGCACTATCAAGGGCTATCTTTCGGCCATTTCAGCCTTCTTGAGCCTTCCTGATCAGCCTTCTTTTTTCAAGTCCCCTGTTTTAAATAGTTTCTTGAAAGGCATTACTCACATGTTTCCTCCTGATCTCTTTGTAATGCCTCAGTGAGACTTGATTCTGGTGTTAACCTATCAGTGGCTCCCTTGAGCCACTCCATATCTGTCCCTTACGTCTTCTAACTATAAAGACTGCTTTCCTGGTTGCCATCACCTCTGACAGAAGAGTGAGTGAGCTCCAGGCTCTTTCCTCTAAGCCTCCTTTCCTCTCTGTCCATCCTGACAAAGTTGTTCTGAGGATGCATCCTTCTTTTCTACCCAAGGTGGTTACTGCCTTTCACATCGGGCAGACCATTACCATACCCACCTTCTTTTCCGCCTCCGCATCCATCAAAAGAGGAAGAGCGGCTCCACCGTCTGGACCGAAAGCGTGCGCTCTCTTTTTATCTGGACCGCACACGACCGTTCCGGGTTGACAACCAACTGTTTGTTGGATACTTGGGCGCTAAGAAAGGACGGGCTGTGCACAAGAGAACCATCTCTCGGTGGGTAGTTTTGTGCATTAAGATCCGTTATTCTTTGTCTAAAAAGGAACCTCCTGTGGGGCTGCGCGCCCATTTAACTTGGGCCACGGCAGCTACTACTGCCTTGGGACGGGGAGTCCCTTTACAGGACATTTTTCAGGCAGCTACGTGGGCCTGGCTGCACACGTTTGCTAAGCACTACTGCATGGACAGCCAAGTCCAGAGAGACGACTTATTTGGTTGTTCAGTTCTCCAGTACTTCCTGGTGTGATCTTGGTTTGCAGACCCACCACCGGGGTTGGTATTGCTGGGGTATCTATTCTAAGGTAAGGAATCTAACACTAACGTGTTTCTTTCAGATGCACAAGTTACTTACCTTCGGTGACGGTATATCTGTAAGACACATTAGTTAGTGTTAGATTCCTTACTGCCTCACCCATCCTCCCTGTTTTGCGAACCGATATCTAGGGTTAAGGTATTTCCCTGTCAGGGCCCTATTTTCGTGGCACCAGTGTTGGTTTCTTGCATGGCTCTGCTTTCTTGGCGCGGAAAGCTATGTACAGAACTGACGTCCGCGCGCGAGGGCAGGGTCTAAGTACTCCAGCGATGTCATTCCGGCGATCACGACGACGGACGCGGAGCCGCAGGACGACACCTACGACACACAAGGGTACTGCTGACGAAAAAACTTTTCGGACCCAGTCTGACGCCTGTGGATATTCTAAGGTAAGGAATCTAACACTAACTAATGTTTCTTACAGATATATTGTTACCGAAGGTAAGTAACTTGTGCTTTACAGGCCCTTGGCACACACAGTGCACTTTACTAGGGGCTTACCAGTAAATCAAATGTGCCAATCATGGACAACGAATCATAACACAATGTACAGTAGGAACACTTGCACTTTAGCACTGGATAGCAGTGGCAAAGTGTGCAGAAACACTGAACCAATAAAACAAAGTTCAGCATCCCATCAGAAACAGGAGGTCAGAAAGCAGAAAGACCAGGGAAACGTGGCAAAAGATGCCAGGTCTAACCAGGCAAAACTGTCCAGACACAGTGAGTAGTTAACAGGCTGCATGTATATTTGAACAGACAGTCATTTGGTTTACAGCTATTCTGGTTATCAGTAGCTGAGGTGATTATTTGGATGTCACAGCGAGTTCAAAGCACTGCAGATGACAGGTTGGAATCCAGTTGTGGCAGATTTGACTTTTCATCCTTCCCATGTTGGGAGTGTGAAATTTGAGTAGTAGGGCTAGTTATTAAAGGCATTCAAGTGTAATATGAAAACCTATGTACGGATAAAATATGAAGTTTGGTTTCTCTACAATGACTGTAGAACCCCTTTATATAATCCATATCTGTAATGCAATGCTTGTTTACAACTCACATATTATTCTCCATCATACATCCCATAAGTGTATTTTCTTTTTCCAGATATTGTGTTTATGTAATGTTATTGTTTATGTAGCATTGAAATGTTGTGTGCTGTAAACCAATTCACCTCTAGATGACTGAGAAGGTCTGGTTGTGGGTGAGTGTTCATGACTGGGTACAAATCGCAGCCCTGGAGTGCAGACGACAGGTAGGGCGCTTTTCTCACAGAGCAAGTCAGTGGAGGATAAAGGTGTTGATATTAAATCCATATTCAATCTTTGGCTTCTCAGCAGAGAGGAATGGTCACCTATGTGCAGGGTTGCTGTATTTATGCCGCAGGGAAAGACAAAAGTATGTGACCAGGTTGACTAAATTTTGCAGCAAGAGATGGCAAATGAGCAATGTGATGCAGCACATTTTGTGATTGTTTTACTTCATTAATTAGTCATTTTGACATGTGGTAGTACTGTCTGGGCATCGAATTTTACCTCATTAGTATCAGCATAACAGCCAAACAACTGAAAGATGAGCATTAAACCTTTGCAAAGGACTCTTCACTGCACAGTAACACATTTCACCATGTAGTTAGTAGCTTTTGAACAGACTAAGTTAGAAACAATTGTTTTGCTGAAATATGCAGATTATGCCGCAGATTATGTAATATGTGGCAAACGCATAATTATGCAGAAAAAGACACAGCAAAATGAAAATAAATCAACATCATTCTTGAATCTTTTTTAAGATCTTGCAGCTACAGTCTGTATGCATAGACATTGTACGGGTAGGTTGGTAGTACATATTTTTCCATGAAAAAATTGGGCTGCGGAAACGCCAAAATCGATTTCACCTGGGCGCACTCTGAGCAAAGGCTGCCACTGCTTGTATTGTACTGTAAATGTCTTTTATTGTATTCGCCCAGTCCTTGAGGATTGTCAGCAGCCCAGAATCTGCTACTTCAGATGGAGAGAGGGCTCGGGTCAATTTGCTTTCTCAGGCGTCATGCCTCACCCAACTCGGTGACACTATGGAGGGAGGGGGGTCCCCTGGAGCGTTGAGCCTCCTCATAGCTGTTCATATTTGCCAGACTGAGCTCAGATCGTAGCTAGGAGGGGGCTTTAAAACCCAAACCATGTTCTTGCGAGTTGGTTCCATGACATATGGCGTCAGTTTATTTTCTTTTTTGATTTCGAGCCTGCAAGAGCATGTGCTAGTGAATGCGTCTCGCTTTCGAGACACTGTTGTATTCTTTTACTGACCAAACATCATTTCTGATCCCGCTGTGGAGCAGTGACAAAGTACAGATTAATAAAAATACATCTGTGCCCGTCTACTGTTGCTGATGTACAAAACAACAAACAACAATTTCTTTATTTGTTTTTTCACAACCATAAAATATCAGTTTTTTTTAAAATTGCTACAATGTATGTTAAAAAACAATTTCACGATAAAATACATAATTAAGTCTTGGTATATACAAAACAAGAAAATTGTTCTACTCATTAAAAAACAGTATTCACGATAAAGTGCATCATTATGTCTGAATAAATGCAAGATTTTCCAACTCGTTAATAACCATATTCCCAGATTCAATGTCCACTTTTTTAAGAGTGAGTCAATCATGGTTAAAAACTTTACCCCTCTACAGATTAAAATATTTGATGACCCCACCGCCCATCGGGTAATAGTCTGCCTGCAGGTACGTATTCTGAGCTCTTTTAAAATGGTTTTTAAAAGCATTTTTCTTGCACCCCTAACTGCAGGTCAGACACACATCACGTGGCAAATGGACTCCTTGTGATATCCACGTAGTCTGCAAGTTGCATTATCATATTTCCCTTTCCAACTTGGTTGCCAATCCTTAGTTTCGTATACTCCAAACCGATACAGCATATACTTCTTTTTCAGAAACAATCTGAAATGAGATGCTAGATAGGCTTGCGGTTTTAATTTTACATATGAATTTATCACTGTCCAGGAGTGTCGCCTTTTTACCATTGTGTTTTTGCCTTCAAGGAAAGATAATTGTTTTGCGGAGCCGTTGCACACTGTTGAACGCCACCCTCTCCATCTTGCTGTCCCATGCCTCTTGAATGTCCAGTTCTACAAGAGCTATTCTTATGAACACAGTTTTTTTTTTGGGATCAAACTGGGCCCTTATTACTGTCCAGCATAGATTGTTTAGGGTGCCGGGTTCCAAAGAGCGAAGTTTCCAACATAATTTTACAAAAACAGATTGCCTCTGGAATTTCTGATTTTGAAGTCCAAATTCCAGGCGAATCTGTGCTGGTGACACTGCTCTTGGGAGATGAGACAGCTTTATACACTTTTGTCTGTAAATCGTTTAAGATTCCGGATTCCCGACCATGCCATATTTCTAGTCCGTAAGCCAATGCTGGAAGTAATTGTGCTGCCATTGTTTTTAAAAGATGACTGTAAGATGGGCAACTCAATTTTATTTGTAGCTGTTTTATATGCAAAAATTAATGTTTGTGCTTTTGCTCTTATTGCACTTTTTTGATCCTTAAAGGACATACATCACCCTAAATTGATACCCAAATACTTATAGCTGCCAACTTCCTCCATTTCTTTACCATTGGCGAACCACTTAAATGTTCTTTTGGGTCTTGGGCCTTCTAATCGTACCACCTTTGTTTTTTTTCTGTTTATCTCCAGCCCCTGTTGATCGAAGTAATTAGTGAGGTGGTCGTTGACTCTTTGCAAGCCAATAGGGGTTTGGCTTAAGACCACTATGTCATCTGCATATTGCAGATACTGTATGTAGTCCTCTACCAATTTCGGGGGATGGCCATGTACTTTTGACAAATGGTTGTCTTGGTCTGCAAGGTAAAAGTTAAAAAGACACACCCCTGTTTCAGGCCGTTTATTATATTTATCTTAGATGATGCTATGCTACCATCTCCCAGCTTCACCGGGCCCAGGTTTCGCTATGGAGGGATATTACAGAGTTAATTAGTTGTTGTGGGACCCCCCCATCCTTTCAATTTTGTCCATAGTCGTTCACGTGAAACTCTGTCAAAAGCCGATTTTAAATCTATATAGCATACAAATAGACCTGATTTCTTTAAAATTGCTTTTTCTGTGAGAAGTGCAATTGCTGCCAGGTTTGTGCTTGTACCCATTCCTTGCCTAAAACCAGTTTGATATTTGGGAATTATACCTTTCTCCTCCATCCAGTCCTGTAAATGTAATAGTAGACTGGAGGCATAGAGTTTTGCATCAACATCCGTCAGGGCGATGAGCCTGTAATTACAAGGCTCATTGCGATTACCGTTTTTATATATAGGATGAAATATGCTCCCCCTCCAGGAATTAATGATCTTATTTTGTGAATACAAATAATTAAGGAGTGAAGTAAGAACATTTGGCTAAAACTCTGCATTGTGTTTGAAGATTGCAATTGGAAGTCCATTTGGCCCTGCTGCTCCCTCCGTTTTCAATTTTTGTATTACTTCTTTTAGTCGGTTGTTGTCAGTTAAGATGTATGAGCCATTAAAAATTTAATCCTGTGAACTATTTTCAAATTGAGCCTTATTGTGGTGGAATCAAATTTCTTCACGTACTATTTTCCGTGAAGAGGGGTCAATGTCAATTTTTGTGTTTTTTTCCTCCTGCAGGGTGTCTGGCCCAGGTTCCGATTTCTTCAACACTCATGGTTTATATTATTATATACATTGTGTATATGTAGTTACCAACTTTTATCAATTATTCAAACTTTTTGCGACATTCCTGTTCCCTTAGTTAACTTGTTTATTATGCCCCAGAATTCACAACTGTTAGGTAATTTGCTCGCCCAGAGTAATTTTTCCCAGAGCTTTTCCTTACGTTTCGTTTTAGCCACTCTACACCTCTCTCTAAAGTTCTTCTTCATTTCATTAATATTGCTGTTTATAGCCAGCTTTCCACATCTTACGGCCATAAATACTTTTCTCGATTCCCTTGTAATTTCCCTTTTTAGGTTACGCAGCTGTATGTCGAACCATGGTTCATAAGTTCCGTTTTGTGGACCTTGATGTCCCGGTAGGACAGGAAATTTATTTAGAAGATACTTTCCCAGTTGTTCCCAAAAATCTTCTGGTGACTTGGTACACTGCGACCCTCCATTGTTTATGAATTTTTGTGCAGCATCCATTATTTGTGAAACGTTCGTACCACGCGATTTTAATTTCTTCAGATTGTATGTTACCAGGATTTCTTTTAGAGCAGTTATTTTCTCTTTCGAAAACAGCTTCGCATTGATGGTCAATATGTGCGGCAAATGGTCACTTTCGGGGCAGGATTGTATGAAAAATAAGTCAACTGAGATGTAAAGTTCATTACTGACCATAGTATAGTCAGTAATTGATTGGTTCTTCCCACTTACAAAAGTGATCCTAGCCGGTTGATCTCCCTTTATTTTCCCGTTCAGAATGTATAATCCCAAGGTGTCCAAATCGCTTTTCAGCTCATTGGCCTCCATTGTCTTTTGACACAAACTCTTGTTTGACTTGCTCCCTATTACGTTGGAATTAAAATCACCTGTGATTATCAACTCACAATTTTGATGACTTTTCTGCAAAACCTTGATTAGGTTAATCAAGCATACACATTTTTCCTTTTTCAACTTTTTATTGGGGTGGATATATATGTTTAAAATCAGCAGCTGCCAGGGCATTTTATTTCCAGTGTTCTTGCTTTCCATTTTCACAACCTGTATCCAGCTTTCACCCATATCGAGTTCTTCCGTTTGCCAAGCTAATTTTTTTGTTACAAAGGTGGACAACCCACCCCTTAGGTGCCCATATTTATACATTTGTTCTGCCAGAACATGAAATTCTACATACCCAATAATGGGTTTAGGAATCAAATTCCAAGTTTCTTGTAACAGGATGATGTCAAAACTTTGTAAAAACACCTGCATATCAGGATCTTGGCCAGCTTCATTGAACCCATGGATATTCCATGAGCAGTTTAATATTTTGTAGTCCTTCGGCATACCTGGGTATATCACCTAAGGCTTTAACCTATGTGGATCGTTAAAATCATCAGGATCATTTCTAGCTCAAGAAATGGGGCACCCATTACCAATCATGAACTTCTTCTGGCGGTTGGTTTAGACAAACTCGATTCTTATTTGTTATCTCTAATATGTTATTTGCCAAATTGGTGTTTTTAGGAGTAGTTCTTCGAGCCCCCCTTAAGCAAGTTTTTGGGCAAATCTCCTTTCCAGGTGTAATCGGGGTCACTATATCTAATAATTGTGGGTACTGGTATTTTAGATTTTTTGGGTAAGATAAAGAAATAGCCCATGCATCAAAGTTTACTCTTTCAGAGAAAATCAGGGCTGTTACTGCCTTTGAGGACCATGTTGTCAGAGTAACCTTTTTTTCAGATCCTTTTTCCTTTTGCAAAAATTCCACTGACAGGAGATCTGCTGTTGTGATATTGCACAGCTTTGGTATCTCCTTAAATAATCTCATTAGGTTTCCCCTATTTAAAGAGTCCAATCTTCCCTTTGTTTGACATTCTGGCTCGAAGATCAGTTTATTTGATGACTCTCCCGGTTCACTTTGTTGAATGCCTGTTCGGGGGGAACTATTCTGTTTTATCTGTGTGTACCGACTTTATTTCTAATTTGCACTCTGTGGTCCGTAATCTCCCTTTCCTGCTGTAATACATTCACTTGTCCATTACTTAATATTGTACTTAATGTTTTATAAATTTTTTGACCTACTTCCATGCTTATAAGGTCTTGTGAAATAGATGTAGTTTTTGGAAACTTGCAGACCCGTCCCTGTTTATCTAGATACATTTTCAAATTATTCCAATTTTTGTTTTCCATATATTCGCTCCAAAAAAACGTTGATTTTTCAGAATTATTTAATAACCACCGATCCGATTTTAGTTTTTTGATCTGCTTGTACTATATCTTGAGTGGTAACCGTACTGTGGTTATTCAAAATTCCCTCGCTCTTTGTAGAAATAATTGTTGAAGTTAGTATGGTTCTATTTTTACCGTCTTGTCTGTTAGTTACAGTTTTGTCATCAAGCCGTATATTCAAATTTGTTATATCCTCATTAGCAATTATTTGCTTATGTCCTTCTTTTGTCGGATATTTGATTTTTCCTTGTTTTTGTTCCATAGTGTTGGTATACAGACAAAATATTGAGTACAAAATAGCGAATTACACAAATATTGACTTCAAAATATAGAATGGACAAAATTTCGAATGGACAGAATATAGTCATCAAAAATATTGTTTTTAAGGTAAGTAATGTAATATCGTTTTTTATAAATAGAGAAAGTCAAAATATCGAAGTATTTGATATAGGTTATTTAAATTATCGAATTTTTAATAATATCGAATTTTTTAAAGTGTTTTGTATGTTAGTATATGTGTGCAAAGTATATTTTTTTGTAATTTATTTTAAGTAATTAGTTTAATGTTTTTAAATTTTTGAGTAATTTAATTCTGTAGCGGGTTGTGGGTTTATAGGGGAATAGGGTGGGAAGTAATTTAATTATAATTAATTAAATATGTTATTATATTTTTTTGGTATTTATTTTGAATAAATTGTTAATTAATTTTTAATGGGTAATTAATTAATTCTTAATTGGTGTTTAATTAATTTATTATTAATTGATTATTTGATAATTATGTGCATTTTATTAATTTATTTTCTGTAGCGGGTTGTGGGTTTATAGGGGAATAGGGTGGGAAGTAGTTTAATTTTAATTAATTAAATATTTTAATTTATATATTGGTATTTACTTTGAAAACATTGTTAATTAATTTTTAATTGGTAATTGATTAATTTTTAATTGGTAAATCATTTTTATTATTGGATTAATTGATAATTAAGTGAATTCATTTAATGTATTATCCGTAGCAGGTTGTGGGTTTATAGGGGAATAGGGTGGGAAGTTATTTAATTGTAATTAATTAAATGTTTTTATTTATTTATTGGTACTTATTTTGAATTCATTGGTAATGGCATTTGTTTAATCAATTGTAAATTGGTAAATAATTTGTATTATTAGTTAATGAATTTTAATAATTAATACTTTTTTTAATTGATTACTTATATTGTATTAAATTGGTATTTACTTTTAAATAATTTTTATTGGTATTGATATTTAATTTATATTTAATAATATATTAAATATTTACTTTCTCTACTGTTAAGCTCACTAAAGTGGGAATAGTAATTTTTACCCCTACGCTATCCAACGCTTTCACTACTGTTGCACTCGCTGGAGTGGGAATAGTAATTTTTACCCCTACGCTATCCAACGCTTTCCCTACTGTTGCACTCTCTGGAGTGGGAATAGTAATTTTTACCTCTACGCTATCCAATGTTTACCCTACTGTAGCAGTTGCTGGAGTGGTAATAGTACATTTTAACCTATTGCTATGCTACAGTAAAAATATTGTATATTTCTAATTAATATTATGTTAATATATATATATATATATATATATATATATATATATATATATATATATATATATATATATATGTTAAAAAAGAAAGTTAAATTTGTATTTTTTTAACTATTAATTATTTAATAATGTTTGTTATATAAGTATTTTTAAGTATGTTTTAATTAATTATAGTTATTTCATAAATTTTAAATTATTTCTAAGTTATTTTCATAAATTCAATATTTTATTAAGTATATATATATTCAATATTTTTGATTTAATATTTTTGTACTTACCTGTTTGTAGATAGGATTTCGATATTTTATCTTTGCGATATGTTTACTTCTATATTTTTGTATTCGATATTTTTTCAGTGATCCATAGTGTTGCCTCTCACAGAGGATTTAGAATTAACTGGGAAGTCCTGCTTTTTTACAATTGTAATGCACTCTTTGTCACTTTTTGTTGGTTTGACATCTTCATGTAAGTGTATATTGCTTTTTTGTGTATATGAAGATGTATTACTTTGGAGGGATTCATTAAAACTTACAATTGAATCTTGCAAATGAAATGTGGCTCCATCTGAGACCCCGAGGGGGATTTTATTACAAGGTCGATTAGTTTTATGACCGTTCAATTGTGAAAATATTGGATACATTTGCACCTTTTCTTGACCAATTTGCTTACTCACATTAAGCCTGGCCTTACGAGCTCTTTTTCGTTGTCTTTTTGCTAATCCACCATTTGATAGACTAGGTGTATAAGTTGATTCCTGGGCGGTTTGCATTTCCCCAGAACGAGTAGATGCCTTGATTTTATTTATTATAATACTGCCTTCATGTTGGGGCATTGTATCATTACTTCTGCGCTTACTTTGTCGTTCTTCACATCTATTCTTTCAGTCAAATCTGGGTGTTCCTTTTCAGCCTTTTCTTCTATTGGCTTAATGACATGTAGGATTTCTGTTAATATTTCTGGAAGGGATGCCAATTTATCTATTATCTAGCTGCATCCACAATTTGAGTTTACTAGGAATCCACTGCCCGGAGCCTTACTCTAATTGTCCTTAGTGGTCAATACAATTAATGTAACCAGGTTGGTGTTAATCCCTGCAATATAAGTTGCTATCAAGTTCATTAAATCAATCTGAACATCAAGTTTGTCCCATTGGAAATGTAATAAGTCTATGGCTCGCTGTAAAGATCTCAATAAATTATCACTCTATTTTACTGAGTGGGTGGATTGAGACGGGAATTCTGAAATTAAATCAATTCCACTCACTGAAGAGATTATAATTGGGGGTAACCAATATGGTTGACTTCCCATAGGGCTAGAGTTTAGCGTGATGTTTTTCCCCTCCTGCTTGTTCATGCATTCTGAGTGTTTTATTGGGTTGGAGGCTGCCCCTCCCTCCTCCCCAATTTGTTGAACCGGAGGTGTGCCTATAGCTGAACTCTTTACCCAGTCTTGAATTAATGCATCCTCATTTAGTTGTATGTTAAAGTTCAATGATTGAATGAGGTCTGCATCATCTGATAGGGAAAAAAGAATCGATCCATTCATCGGTTTGCACTTTGTTATATTCTTTATTTTTGCTACCCCGAGGTCTCCTCTTTCCTTTAGATATTCTCCAGGTTTCCCATCTTTATTTTGAACGAGCTGGTCTTTAAGCTAGGCCTTGGGCGGATACACCTGCGCTGTAGTTGTTATCAACACTTTATTTGGTGGTACATTAATTCTGGGCGTCTCACTTTTTGTGTTTTGTTTGCCTTGATTAAGTCATCCTCACTTTTATTTGTTTCATGGTCTGTTGTCCTTATATGTGCGGATCTTTCAATTGCAGAACAGGGTTGTATTTGTTCAGTGTTGGCGCTTGGGCACCACGAAGAATGTAAGCTTCTTTTGTCCTGTGTTTTTGGTGTTATTGGACTCTGTAGACCTTGAGCCCCATCTGTGGCATAAATTGCGGCCATTGGATCATTAAGAAAATGGAATCTCTGGTTCTCGGTTTTTTTCTCCAAATTTAAAGAATTCACTTATTGGTGTTAAGACTGAAAACAACTTTTCCTTTTGAGATGATGAATTGTCTTTCCTTCTCTTAATGTCTGCAGTAGAATTTAGATCTGTTTTAGACAATCTTGTTTTAGGTTTCCTCTGTGGTGTTTGTCACGTTTTTCCTGATCTCATAATCCTTGATTACTCACCCCACACCCGATGGATCTTGTTTAGTTTCCTGTTTTGACTGAGTCAAAATTTGCAGATATTCCAGTGTAACAACACAAGGTGCGTTGTTATTTTGCTTAGCTTATTGCAACTGCAGCTCACTGCTTTTAGCGGCTGTTTGGCATCTCCCCCTGTACCTTAGGTCCCACGGTACCTTGGGTGAGTTATTCTGCACAAGGCCACAGGCCACAATCCGCTGATAACACATACACTGCTGCCAATCCCACCCCGGCGGGCTGGCTTGCTCCAAACGCCCCAAGCGCTGCTGCTTCGACTGCTACAACCTCTGCCGCCAAGAGGGACTTATGCTCCAACAACTACTGCTACCAGTCTGGTCCACTAGTCCACTGGTCCAAGAATAAAAGTAGGAGCCCGGGACCGGGGCTAAAACAACAGCATCAACAGTATCAACTGGTAGACGGAGAAGTGGTTTGGGGCAGTCCAGCAGGGCTCGCTTGTATGCTGAGAGCTGTGTGCTGTATGCAATATGCGGAATAAGGTACGTGGTGACTTTCTACGGCTTTGATTGCCATGTTTTCCACAACCTGCTCTGCTTACTTGCTTCCTTGCTGCGGAGCCAAACCAAATTCAATAAGGATCAATGGGGGTCAGTAGGAGTAAATTGGAGTCGCACAGAAGAGCTTAACCACAAAGCTTAACCAGCACTAGGGGTGGCGCTAGGTTGTTTTTTCCAAAATACTCCGGTATTCCTTACCCCGTTAAGCACCGCACCGCAGAGCACAGAGGAACGGTGAAGGGGTCACCTACAGCTCGGCTTAGCTGGCGTTTCGGTTTTCACAGAGTGTCACGTGATGGTCCTCCGCCGTACCTCGAAACACACACACACACACACACACACCGCTCCTCACCTCTCCCCCTGCCGCGTTAACTCTCGTGGCATCAGTGGTTTGGGATTTCGAATGGCTTGATGGCTGTGAGTGCAGGAAGTACTCCGATGGGCGCTGCGGGAACCCTGGAGCAGTTTTAAAGCGCCTCCTGGCGCTTTCCCGGTGATGCGGTGCAGGCTCCAGTGAGGGATGCTCGGGGGTGTAGTTCCCTTGCACCTGCTTCAATGGAGGCAGTTGCGAGTGCCGGAAGAGCCCCGATGGGCCGTTGCAGTCCCCACGGACTGTCACTGGAGGCTGAGGAGCACCGCAGCAGTGGCAGTGGCAGAAGAAAAAGGAACCGCGTATTCAAAAGTGAAGCGACCGTTGGAGCGTTGTGTGTCGTCTCGCAGCTCTGGCCGCGCACTCTCAGAGCAAAGCGTTGGTTGCCTCGTGGTGGGTTGCCTCGGGGCTTCAGCCGCACACTCTCAGAGCAAAGCGGCGGTTGCAGCGTTGTGGGTTGCCTCGCGGCTTCAGCCGCACACTCCCAGAGCAAAGCAGCGGTTGACGCGTTGTGGGTCGCCTTGCGGCTTCTGCCGCACACTCTCAGAGCAAAGCGGTGGTTGCAGCGTTGTGGGTTGCCTCGCGGCTTCAGCCGCACACTCCCAGAGCAAAGCGGCGGTTGATGTGTTGTGGGTCGCCTTGCGGCTTCAGCTGCACACTCCCAGAGCAAAGCGGCGGCACCGCGGGTCGCCTCGCGGCTTCGGCCAAATATTCTGAGAGTAAAGTGGCGGTTGCCGCGTTGTGGTTCGCCTCTCGGCTTCGGACGCAGTATTCTTAGATTAAAGAGGCGGTTGCCGCGCTGAAACATGCCTCGCGGCTCCTGCCGCGTCTTCAATGTCGAGCGGCGGCTTGACGGTTGGAGTTGAAACCTTCCTACTCCCAGCTGAGCAGTTCTCACAGAGCACACAGAGCACACCTAGGGGCCGAGACAGTTGCTTATGTGATTCAGGTACTATTTCTTCACCCTCCCACTCGCCTTGCCTGCTGCTCCCTCCTTGGCACTTATGTCTTATGCTTGCAGCATTCATTAAGCGTGCTTGTCTTTGTAACTTCTCTTCATCTTGGTCCCATTTCATGGTTCTGCTTACATGTTCCCTCATTTTTTTCATTGTTTGCTTTCTTTAATGTTTATTTGTTTTGAGCTGTTGCAGCATTTTCTACTTGATTCTGTTCCATGCCCTTCCATTATTCCGCTTTTTTTCTTTTGTATTTTGCTTATTACAATTTTACTTTTTGTTGAGCTTCCAGCATTTATAAAGCGTGTGTGTGTGTTTGTTTCTTCAAAATCAAAGGAGGTCGGTTGATGTTTCTTCACGTAAGCGCACTCTACTTCAAGTGCACAACCTAAGGGTAATCATAATGAGTGCACCCACACCATTCTTAATATTTGATAGTCTCTTCTTTAGATACCAATAATCATAATGATGATATTGGTAGTGAGGCCCTCACTGACCACTTTCCTCAGTATTATATTGTCTCCACCACTTTCCTCAGTATTATATTGTCTCCACTGACATACTCGTGGTCATTAGCATCATCATTGAGCCTCTCCTCCACCTGCAGGTTAAATCTATTTTTTCTAATATGGGGTGGATCTGTGCAAAAATACCTTTAAATTACTTCCTGTTCTCTGCGAGCAATTCTTTTAATCCTCGGTTAAAAAGAGAACAAGTTGCAAGATTAAAAACAGAAAAGGTGTGTACCAGACAATGAGGATGTCCTACACATCAAAGACAAAAGGTCGACATGTTTCAGCCAAATTTACTCCCAGCCAGGGTCAGTGGCTTTCCCCGGGACCATGAAATGGGACCAAGATGTCTGCTTTTTGCGTTCTCTGCCTGTTTCAGGAGTTTAGTCTGAACACGATGAGCAAGGTTGATAAACAATGCCCCTTCTTATTCTGTTCTGGTCAGTCCCTAGCACCTAGACAAAACATGCTAAACACAGCTGCACTGCTGGAAACTCATGTTTTGATATTACGAGAATGCATGTTGTTCAAACGCGCACTTTGGAGAGGGACCTTTCCTTGGAGAAGAGCTATGCTGTTCCTATGATGTACAACTTCCATCTAGGCACTAAGGTATGGAGTCTGCTGACAAAGCCCAGAGATCTTCCTTTATATAATAAACTTCAACTTACCAAGGTGAGGATGGTTATTGTCCTTGTTCCACTGTCTGTATATTATGACATCCCCCTTTATATTCTATGGAATTGTAACAATTCTAACTGTTTTAGATTTATACATTTTGCTGCTGGTAGTGCCTTGTATACTACATTTTAGAGCACAATAGTTAAAATAAAAATGTTGAACTATAACCGTGACTCTGACAATTCTTATTGTGGACAAGTATGAGTGAGTGAGCGAAAGGGTACGTCTTGCTACCTCGATTCCTGAGAGAGTCTGGAGTGTTGTATTCTGGGTTGTCTAATCATTTGTAGCTTTGTGATTATGTAAGAGAACTGTATCTAGTCGGTTTGGGGATTTTGGGTACTAAGGTGATAGGAAGGTACAACCCCTATATACGAGGTCATGTTTTCCTGCGCAAAGTTCTGTGTATGTGCAGAATACCTGCAACAGTATAACATAGCTAAAACACTGGTAAGGGCAATAGCTATGCAAATAAACATCTATTGTTTTTGACAATTTCTTTTGTCTTGTTTCTTAAAGCCCATTCTGTCAATTCTAACAATTGCTTAACTCGAAAATAACATTTTCTCCATGTAGAGGTGCAACTAACACGTTAGTGCACTGTAACTCCTGCTTATTGCTTTATACACAACAAAACCTTCCTTACAGACTCCTATCATATTTAATATAGATTTAAAAATTCATGAAATCTTTATTGTTCTTCACCCCTGCCTTTCTTTTTCACATTCTGCCTTGCTTTATACCTCTTGTTAAAATTGTATTACTCCTCAACAAAGTCAGATAAATACTTTTTGGAACCATATCCCTTTTGGCACTAGGACATATAAACCAACAGAACAACAATAGTATCCAAATGCAGTGCAAGTCCTTCAAATAAGCACTTTTGCAAAGGATTTTTTGTTTGCCTCTTTCCAACATTGCCTCGTTTTTTTCTCTGACATCAGATCATTAGGGAATATATATTGTTTGTGCTGTAGGAGAATAGGATCTGCTTCCTATGGTTACCCCCACTTTTTGCTGGGTTTCACTGGTTTATCGACTTTAGTCTGGCTGTGGGCCTGCTAATCAGGACGCCAGCCTATCTGTTCTCTCTCTAAATTGGTTACCTGTACATTAGGTACACTCCAGATTGGTTACTGGGTTACCCTTGTTAGTCCTTAGTATATGGTACCTTAGGTACCAAGGGCATAGGTACCCCAGAGGCCTACCATGGGGCTGAAGCATGTATTATGCCACCCCTTGGAAGTCTTCCAAAATGGCACCACTGGTCTGCACTTGCAGCCTGGGTAAGGTAGTGTAAGCACCCCTTCCTTAGATATAGTATACCTATATCTACATATATATGTATATATAGACCCATATAAAACTATAAGTCACTCCTATGGCAGGCCTTGACAATCCTGAAGGCAGAGTGCTTGGTTTTGTGGGAGAGGGTGCCCTAGCATCAGCTAAGCCCCTCTCCAGCTTTCGGAATCCCTTCCTTATAGCTGTTCTATGATATAGCCATACCATATACTCTCAAGTGCATTATAATCCTTGCGGTTAATGCTACCTTTTGAATGGCTTTATCAAAACATGTCGTGTTTGGTGTCAAACACTTTGGAATACTATCCCCCCCCCCCCCCCCCCCTGCCAGTTCTGGCGGAGGGGGTAGCATTCCACCCTCCTATAGGGAGAAGACATGTGCACACTGGTAAACCCGGTAGAAGTTTAACCCCTTCCCTGCTCATGACAAGCTCAGCTCGTCATGAGGCACAGTTGAGCTGTGCTGATGACGAGCTGAGCTCGTCATGAATGGAGCCAAATAACATTTTCCAGCACAAGAGGGGAATTGCCTTAGCAGCCAAGGTGTTAAAAGAGCCTCAGCATCACAAAATGGATGCTGCTGCCACAGACATGAGTCTGTCTTCTTGCTGCTGGACAAAACTCCGGTGGGGGAGGCCTGGACAATAGGTTTCCTGTTCAGGGAGGTGCCAGCACCTCCCCAGACAGGCTTAAGTGTATTGGGGCCGGGTGGGTTGCATTCAGTGAATGCTTTTCAGACACTGCCCGAGTCACACAAGGTTTCCCATGCATTTCCCAGTTCAAACCGGTTGCTGGGGCACTCCGCTCCAGCTCTGGCGCGAAACTGGACAAAGGGGAAGGGTGTAACCACTCCCTCCCCAGGTCC
Source organism: Lissotriton vulgaris (assembly GCF_964263255.1). NCBI lineage: Eukaryota > Metazoa > Chordata > Amphibia > Caudata > Salamandridae > Lissotriton > Lissotriton vulgaris. Next base: position 703,657,018 of record NC_141685.1, on the reverse strand, counting down.
TCCCATAGGTGGGAAACTAGTCCAACCCCTAAGCTTAGTATAAGTATAGGAATCCAGTCCCTAGGACTTTAGATTACCCTGGATGAAACTCTGATACAGAAATCTTGGACCTTCGACCTTCCATATCGACTAGAAGAAGGAAGAAATCTCCCTTGTTCAAACAGGCACCAAAGAAGCATCTTGCCGGTCTGCATTTTCAAGGCTCCCAACAGATCCTGAAGAATCTGTAACACAGGACACGGACTTCAAGACATCTCTGAGGCAGACACTAGTCCCCAGCGAAGCTGAGACCTGTACCTATCACGAGAGACGTGGGACTGGAACTCCTGGATATCCTGCGCATTTGCTAGTACATCGACTTCCCAAGCTTTCCCGAAGTTGTGCATTGGGCTACTTGTAGCCCAAGCCCTGAGCACCTTTTGCATTGAAGATTGTGGGCCTACACTCCACGCGAATGTTCTGTGGGCCCGCTTTCAGCATTTCATCTCAAGGCGCCTTCGCGATTCCTAGTCTGTTGGCTAGTGGGTCCCGCGAAGGAATCTACTTTTTTTCTAGGGCTTTCCTGGTTGCTCCAGTCGTGCCCTGACTCCCCTCCAAAGGGTGAGTCCCTCAGACCTTGCTGGTCTGCACCAAAGCCAATCTTGTCATCTTGCATGGGTTGCTGTTGCCAAGGCTGGTTGGGTCTAATCCGGATACCGATGCTGCAGCACTCGACATCCGACGTGGGACAGCTCGAATCCAACTCCTGGTTGTCATGTACGCCTCCTGTACCTCATGGCTGAAGAGTCAAGCTTCACCTACTTCACTTGAAAGCACCCGAAATCGGCTTGCCTCTTCTTGTCGCCATCCTGGTCACTGGCTAGTGACAAAGACTCTGTCTCCTCTGCTTTCAGGTTCTTCAGATCTCCGATCCACCCTTGGATCCATCCAGACACGCTTCTTCTGGATGTCTGCAGCATTTCTTTGCCGCTCTCCATTAGAATCAACGACAAAAACCAATACGAAAAGACAACTATGCACCCGGCTTCCCTGGGTGAGGTAACACAAGTTCTCCTGTGGGTCTTGACTCTCAAAGTGCCCAGTACTGAAAGGGTTTCACCATAGTCCACTCCTAAGTGTCCTTAAACTTTAAAACTGTAACTTCAACTTTCTCCATAGAAGTCAATGGTTATTCGCGGCTGTGTTTAGACACTACACGTGTCCCCCGTGGATCTCCTGCGTCCCTATCTTGGGTGGTTCCGGGTTGCCCCAGCGGTTCTACAGGCTCTAGGCCTGGTCTTTTTGTTGAGAGCGGTACTTGTATCACTTTCTTAGTATATGGTTTGTGAGGCCCCTAGGGCAAAACGTATAATATGCTAATTTACTGTGTGCTATTTAAGTTATTGTATTGTACTTTTGCCTCTAACCTCATAAAGAGACTAAAAGGGTTATGTTTAGAATAAATACATATATTTTATATATATACCTGGTGTGGTGCTCTTTCATTTGATCATTCAAGAGATTATAGACTGGTAAAACAAGATGCTTTACATTCCTTTAAGACTTAGCCTGAAGGCTGCTCTCCACAGCTACCACTAGGATAGCTTTCTATAAAGGTTGTCTTAAACCTACCATCAATAAGGGTCGTTTGGACCGGTACAAGGTGCCCACTAGAATAGTGGACATCATATACCAGGCCAACTTCTCACATTGGACAGTCTGCCCGGCGATAATGCAGGTCATTAATGCGTCTCTGGCCTCAGGAGTAGTGCCCCCCAACTGGAAGATGGCAAAAGTTAGGGCCCGGCTAAAAAAAATCTAGTTTAGACCCTGAAGACCTGGCTAATTATAGGCCCATTTCGCTGCTACCGGGTCTCAGCAAAATAGCTGAAAAACACGTGAATCAGGTCCTGTCTTCTTTTGTTGAGACCGCGGGTTCACTTCATTCTACCCAGACAGGATTTAGAGCCAAGCAAGGAACGGAGACTGCTCTGGTGGCAGTGGTGGAGGCGGCCAGGGGCATTGTGGATGCGGTGAAGGAGGCTGCGCTGCGGTGGTCCTGTTGGACCTCAGCGCAGCATTCGACACTGTGAATCATTCCCTCTTGCTGCACCGGCTACGTCTTGCAGGGATTTCCGGATTGGCCCTTAAATGGCTCCACTCCTTTCTTTCGGACAAATGTTTTTCCGTCTTTGAGGAAGAGGTATCATCGAGCCAGCTGCAGCTGAATCACGGCGTTCCCCAGGGATCATCGCTCAGCCCTACCATGTTTAACATTTACATGAAACCTTTGGCTGAGGTAGTGCTTCCCTGGGGAATCCAACTTGTCACCTACACCGATGACACGCAGCTGGTCGTCTCCCTGGTGCGGGACAACGCTTTAGAGCAAGGGATCAATAATCTGACCCCATGTCTCCCCAAAGTCCTGGAATGGATGACTTCCTCTTTTCTAAAGTTAAATGGGGCCAAAACAGACATCATGCTTTTGGGCTACAAAGCCCCAATTAACCTGGACCCCTGGTGGCCACACTGTCTGGGACCCCCTCCGGTGCCTAAGACCCAAATAAAAAGCTTGGGGGTCTGGCAGGACTCCTCCCTAGGATTCCAATACCAGGCCAAAAAGGTGGCCGCGACTTGTTACGGATTGTTGAGGGTCCTTAAGAAAGTTTTGGATCTTCTTCCATTTGAAGCCAGACGCGTGCTGGTCCAGTCGTTGATTGTTTCGCGGCTGGACTATGCAAATGCTATCTATATGGGGGCCCCAGCAGGTCCTATAAAAACTCTGCAATCTGTGCAGAATTGTGAAGCTCGTCTGCTCATGAAAGTCCCTAAACGATGCTCGGCAAAGGCCTCACTTCGGTCGCTTCATTGGCTCCCAATTCAAACCTTGTGTTTGGCGCATAAGTCCATCCACAATGTTGGCCCTACTATTCTCGGTCCCCTGTTTCTTCGCCATCAATCGGTGAGATCTCTTAGATCTAACCAGCGAAATTTGCTGGTAGTACCCAGGGTGAAGCTAGCCTGGATGGGCGGCCGCCAGCTTCCCTTCCAAGAAGCCAAGGGATGGAACAAACTCCCAGATAACATCATGCTTGAAACCAACCATATGGCTTTCAGGAAGCGACTAAAGACATTTTTGTTTCAATAATGTCTTCTTCACGTCCTCTGGTCTTACAGCGCTGGGATGCTCTAGGGTAGCCATGCGCTCTACAAGAAAGTATTCATTCATTCATTCATTCATTCATTCATTGGTGTGCAGCGTGTGGGATTCCAGATTGCATTGTTTTACCAGATAATCTTGAGAATATCATTTGAAAATCCACTAAAGGTAATATAGGTACATATAATACAAGCTTATTATACAGTAAGTTCTAATGAACTTAGAGTTGTGTGTGTTACGGGCCTAGAACACCCTCACCACAACTGAAGAGAGTTTTAGTAGGAAACCAAATAGTGTAGGTTGGTGCACACACCACACCTCACTAGTCATGGCTTCAAAGGAGGGACCCAGTGGGTCTGTCCCAGATGTCAGCCAAGTGCAGACAGCTAAGTATGACATATTCTCCTTCCATAAGGGGTCTGTGTGCCATAGGAAAATTGAAGCCAGGATAGAATCCTAATACCCAACGCCTTATAGAGGTGTTATTGCTTGATGACTTTAAGAAAGTATCAGATCCTGACAAGGTATGCAATGGGGTGCATACATCAGAAGAAGAGAACCCTGGTGGGTTGCCCTGCCAGGACTCTGAAGATGATGAAGACCAGGTACGTGACAATGACCTAAACCTGGGGAATCCAGATCTGCCTGGAGATGAGGAAGGCCAAAGAGGCCCTATCTTTGTCCCCCCAGGTAGAGTTGGTGGTGTGCCTAGAAGAGAAAGGTTTCCTTCACAGGAGTCTAATCATTCTTGTACATCTATAGGGTCCTCTGCCTCTTCTCATAGGAGGGGTACCTCCCTTGAGAAGAGGCAGCATCATGCTAGGATGAAAGAAGCCCAGCTGAGAATAAGGAGACAAAAAGTAGACTTAGAGAAGGAGACCCTTGAGCTTGAAAGAGCAAGGAAAAAGATGGGGCTAGAGCCCCATGGTGGCAGCAATTTCCCTAGTGATAGGGATAGGTCTTATGACCATAGAAACTTAAACAAGATTGTCCCTCCCTATCAGAATGGGGATGACATCCACAAATGAATTACTGTACTGGAGAGAGCCTGCAAAGTACAGAAGGTACCCCAGAAGCAGTGGGCAGCAATCTTGTGGCTCTCCTTTGCAGACAAAGGTAGAGACACGCTCCTCACTGTAAGAGAAAAGGATGCTGATGATTACAAGGTCCTGAAGAGTGCTCTGATATATGGGTTTGGCTTAACCACTGAACAGTACAGGATACAGTTCAGAGACACCCAGAAGGCACAGACTCTGGACTGGGTTGACTTTGTAGAGTTTGCTACTAAGGCTCTGGAGGGCTGGTTACTGGGCAGTAAAGTGTGTGACTATATAGGATTGTATAATATGATCATGAGAGAACAAATTCTTATTAACTGTCAGAACCAGCTGTTGCATCAGCGCCTGGTAGACTCTGATCTGATCTCTCCCCAAGAATTGGGAAAGAAGGCAGACAAATGGGTCAGAACCAGGATGAAGCAGAGGGTACAGAACCAAGGTGGTGACCAAAAGAAGCAAGATCAAAAGGGTGGGGAGAAAGGTACAGACCAGAAGTCTTCACAAGGTCCCCAAAAAGCTTCTAATGGTGGGGATCCCCAATCCAAAAAGAAAGAAGGCCCAAAGAAACCCTGGTGCAAAGTTTGTTAGAATACTATTCACTAGACCAGTGACTGCACCAAAAAGGAGACAGTTCCAGCCACCATTGCCCCTAAGGCAATTGTTCCCCCTAGTTCAGCTCCAAGTGGTTGTTCCCAGCAAAAGGGTGTGGTAGGTTTAACCCTGGGATCTGAGATGGACTCTGGCCTAGTCAGAGTGCCAACTCAAGCTGTTTTAGTCTGTGATGGAGGCATGGATATGACCTCCTCTGTGAGTCCCAGTAATCTGGGCAAGTACTGACTAACACCTTTGATTAATGAGAAAAAGGCTGAGGCCTACAGGGACACAGGGGCACATGTTACAATGGTGACACCAGACTTTGTGAACCCTGGACAAGTCATACTTGGTGAGACTTACCAAGTGATCAACACCAGCAATGTCAGGACTACCCATGCCATGGCAGTTGTTGATTTCTCCTGGGAAGGGGTAACTGGCCTTAAGAAGGTTGTGATCAGTGAAAACCTCTCTGTAGAATGATTGCTTGGCAATGATTTAGAGACTTCAGCCTGGTCTGGAGTGGCGCTGAGGACCCATGCAGCCATGCAGCCATGCTTGGGATCCCTGCACATGTGTGTGCAGTGTCTAGATCACAGGTCAGAAAGTCTAACACTGGACAGGCACTGAATTCTGGAATAATGGACCAGTTGCCTACTAAGAAAAGGAGAAGTAGGGTTAAGGCAGTGCCTTCCCCCCTGACTCAGAGTGAGGATCAGTCTTCTGAGGAAACTGGTTGTGAGCCTGAAGAAAGAACTGTCCCAGAGGAGCTTGAGCCTGATCAGATTGAGTTCTTAGAGAAAGCCCACTAGAAACCAGGGATTTTTTTTATATTTGATCTGGGGGTGGGGGCAGCCCAGAATGTGAATGTGCATGGCAATACCCCCACCCCAAAAAATATTGCCACAGTCTTTATACTACCCCCGGAGGCAGATAGGGCCAAAAGCCCTTCATCCTCGTCTCGGGGGGAGGGGGGCAGAAAGCACAAAAGGCATCAGGGAATTCTTTTTTTTCAGGGGTGTGAGCTGCCCAGAATGGTCATGCCAATGCCCCCACCACCGCCCCAAAAAATGCCACACAGTCTTTCTGCCCCCCCCCCCCCCCTCCCCAGGAGACAGATGGGGCAGTAACCCTGATCTGCCCTGCAGGGGGGCGGCAGAAAGCCCCCTGGCACCAGCAATTATGCTGGCTTTTTTATGCATGGGGTGGGGGCTGCCCAGTATACGCATACCAATGCGACCCCACCCCCAAACAAATAGCCAGTCTTTCTGACAAACCCTCCCCTCACCCGGTCCTCCCCGAGGGCGGCAGAAAGCCCACTAGGCACAGACTTTTTTTTATAGCAGTATGCCTACTCGTGGGTTTTGGGACCTAGCACGGCTGGCAAATAGGGAAACCTAGCAAACCTATACATTTTTTAAAAATAGACACCCAGGGCAATCCAGGAAGGGGTGACTTGTCTGGCTCCCGCCAGGTTCTCTTACCCAGAATCCCTTGGAAACTTCAAACTTTGTAAAAAGAAAAAAAAATCCTCACATTTCTGTGCTGGAAAGTTCTGGAAACTGCATGGATCCACAAAACCGACCCAACCCGCATTCCCCAAAGTCTTCCGATAAAAATGATACCTCACTAGTGTGGGTAGACCTAGTGCCCTCGGCAGGAAACGGTTCAAAACACAACGTGGACACACCACATTTTTACAGGTAAAACTGATCCTTTGATGGTAATGTGCCTACCTGTAGATTTTGAACCCTAGCTCTGCCGGCACCTAGAGAAACCCAGAAAACCTATACATTTCTGAAAACTAAAAACCTTGGGGAATCCAGGATGGGGGGACTTGTCAGGCTCTCACCAGGTTCTCCATCCCACTCAGTGCCTCTATTCTCGCTATACTGGATACTCTATATACTCTGTATTCTATACTCTCCACCTCTCTCTCTCTCTCTCTACTCCACTCTATGCCACTACACTATGCTCTATACCACTCCACTCTATACCATTTTAATCTATGCCTCTCCATTCTGTGCCATTCCACACCACTCCACTCTGTGCCGGTCCTTACTACTCCACTCTATGCCTTCACATTATATGCCATGGTACTTTACGCCACTCCATGCCAAGCTACTCCAGTCTACGCAGCTCCACTCCTCGTCACTCTATGCCACTCCATTCCACTCTATGGCATTCTGCGCCACATCCACTCTACCCCACACAACTCTACACTGTGCTACTGTACGCCACTCTAAGCCCCTTCACTCTACGCCATTCCACTCTACACCATATCACTCTATTGTACACCACTCTGCACAATGCCGCCCTACATCTCTCTACACAAGCCACTCTACTCTATTCAACAGCACTACACTCTAACCCACTATTCGCCACTCCACTACACAATGCCACTATAGGCATTCTATGGTAATCTACTGTACACCACTCTACGTCACCCCACTCTACTGTACGCCACAATACTGTATAGCAATCTACTGCATGCCACTATACTCTAAGCCACACTACACTACACCAATATAATCTACGCCACTCTACTCCAACGCACTCCACTGCTCTCATACCATGCCACTCCACCTCTCACTGTATGCTGCATAACTCTACACCACTCCATTCCAGTCTACATCACTGTGCAACATTGCACTGAACACCACTTCACTCTATGCCACTCTGCTCTACAACATTCAAGTGCACTGTTAGCTACTCTACACCTCTCCATGTCGCGGCACTCTACTACACTCTCCTCTACACCACCCCACAGTAACCGCTTGGCTGTAGAACATGGCTAAAAGGCATAGGCAAGGCCAATAGCTCTAACATAGGTGAGACCAACTGGCTTTGACAATGCTTGGTTTCTGTTTCTTGGTAAATGGTTGCAGTTCTTTTCCCCCAGCAGTTCCAACATTTGCACTGCATCTGCTGCATCAATGAAAGCTGTGCTCCTGTACGCACTTGTGTACCTACCGTCTTCAAACATTCCAACCTATTCTTGCACAAGCTTGTTTTTCAAACGCCTCGCCTGTTTAAAAAATAAACCAGTAACCACTGCTTTATTGTAGTACCTGCACAAAGCCTCTAATTTGGAAACCAGTAACAGACAGAGCTGTTCGTCTATGATAATTCAGTAAATTTATAGGCTGTATCTCTAATTCAGGACCACAAGAAGAATGTGGTTTGAGGGCTGAGTTGTTTTCTGCATAATTGGGTTTTGCCTGCACAGCACTTGCTCTGTGCTTCAGAAATCTATTGTTTTTAATATACACTTAAAAGGAACTTGCATCCCACCTCCTCTCTGTCCTGGCTTCTCGTTGGTTCCTGTGATTTCCACTTACCTTTCCTCCATTTCTATTGACTATAGCATATTTTACTGCATTTACCAATGCTTGTTCCCCGCCTGCTTCTCTTAGCAGTTTCCCGCTGCCGAAATACTGTTAACATCCGCTTTGGTGGAACTATGTTTTCATAAAGTTTTACATTTTACTATTGCAGCATATCTATATAACAATGTATTACCCAGAGAGATTAAGTGATGTGCATAGAATCACAGGATGTTGCACTGCCCTGCCGAGACTCTCGATCAACGGCTCTGCACACTGCTCCACATCCTCCCCACTCCTGTGCTAACTGTCAGGGAGATCTTTCCTCCTGGACGATGATTGATGAAAACTGCTCTTTATTCATTTTTTTAACAGAGTTTTATATAGCACGAACCTGACCCAAAGGTATTAGTTATCAGCTTTACACAAGCACCAGCTGTGTTACACAAGGACACATTCATTTTTGTTAGGCACAGGGAGATTAAGTGATTTGCCCAGAGTCACAGGATGTTGAGCGTCGTGAGACTCAAACCCAGTTCCCCAGTTGTGAGGTTGACCGCCCTAGCAGTCTGGCTACATCCTCTCTCAACATTTTCATTACGTAGGCGAAACCAGGGCTTTAAGTGGGGGGTCTGTGGGGTTCTGAGTACCCCCAGTTTTTTGGGGGAGGGCCTTGAAAGGGGTCTCTAGAGGGCTCTATTTTCGGGCCTCAAAGGTCAAAGGTAGGGTGACCAGACGTCCCGGTTTTTGTTGGTGTTTCGGGTGAGCATACACGCGCACTGCTTAAGGTGTGACGTCATTGTAGCAGGAAGGGAAATCCTTTTAAGAGAGACACTTTCTCTCTGGATTTCCCTTCTCTTTGAACACGCAGCGCCACCTACGTCATCGAGCCAGCCATCGGCACAACAACAGTTCGTTAAAACCGGCACGACCCTGCTTTTATGGCCTGTAGCAAGATTTCTCCAGCAACCAGTGTGACCCTGCTCTGCCTTAAAGCAAGCGAGGGACGAGGGTCTACAACAGAATCCAGCAGCAGTGAAAAGGAAACTTACGTGTGTGACTTACGTGTTCAGCCCTACCAGTACCGTCGGGACCCTGCCTCCACATCAGAGATGCCTCAGCCAGGATCCTTCTGAAGCCACACAAGACTTGCCCTCCCAGCCTACAAACCCACAACGTGAGTATTTTAATGGCCGTTTTTTTAATCCCCTTCCCCGCAACTTTCTCATTCCGCCCCAAAGCGCCATTCATCTTTTTGAAAACACTCACACTGCCAATGCGGACTTGTTCTGTTTATTGATTTATATATGCGGTGGTAAAGCACCCTCATAGAAAGCACTGCGTATGCGTAGAAAAAAATATTGAACTGCCCTCTGAAGGGAAATCAAGGCAAATATTGAGCGCCACTGGTTCCCCAGAATTCAAAAATATTGTTACAATATTATGATTTAGACCACGCCCCCTACTCTGATAGGCTACACCCCTTCAAGAAATGTGCCACTTCCCTTTTAGAGCACCTCCAGTTTTTTTCCCCACTTAAAGCCCTGAGCGAAACTAATGCATTACCAATGCTAGTTATGGATTTTTCACCATTACCGCATTATCTGCTGCATAATCTGCCGCTTTTAATATAAAAGGGGTTGTTACTTGCTTAAACAGATCAAACTTTACTAACAATGTGGCAACGCATGTGATGCTTTGGCTGTTAGCGCCCAGATAATGTTAACGAGTTCCAATGACAAACTAATGAAGTAATACTATCACAAAATGTTCCACATTACGTCATATATTTAGTTTTTTCTTGCCTCATAATTTAGTAAACCCCAACTCATAATTTGGTCCTCCGCTGCCTCCTTGCTCTAATTGTAACGTTTAACTGCACAGATGTGAAAGGTCACTCGTAGGAAAGTTGGACAAAATGATGTATGAAAAAGAGAGCTTACGAACATTCGACGGCAATTGAGTAGAATGATCTTTTGTATCCTTGGACGGTACTTAGTGCTTATGACCACTGAAGACGTCAATTTGTGCAATCCAAAGGCCTCCCAGAGACAGAACGATGGAGACCCAAAGATACATGCGGGTGTAGTGAGAGCGACAAATGTTCGGGCGATAACTAAACATAGCACAGCAAAAAAAATAATATTAAGGCTTAAGTCTCTGATGAGATCACTTCATTTCTAGTGCATTCCCGCCACCTAGCGGTAGCGTCTTCCAGCTTGAAGCTCTTAGGTGAACTAACTATTAGTTCATTGTCAATTTTAAGACACTCGGAGGAGTGCGAAGTTCGCGTAATTTTCCTGCTCACTTGTGTAAAATTCCCTCGAGTTAGCGCTGGTAACTTGCGACCATTTTGGATTCGACTGGATTCCTTATTTAGTTTATTTCTTGCGACTAATTTGAAACTATTACGTGGTGGCGTGACGTCACGTGAGCATTTTCTCTACTAATGCATACCACTTGGCTTTTCTACATAACTTGCTTTAAACAAATTAGACCTGCAGGAAGGGTCTGTATTTTCACTCGGAAGCACCCCTTGTGGCAACGTACGAGTGAGTTGTGTGGTCTGAGTAGTTTTTTTGCGAGAATCAGCATATTTTACACGAAAAGTAAACTACGTGAGCTTTCACACACCCCTTCTAATTAAATGTACCGAAGAACCGCAGCAGCATGAGGCAGCACTCACTAGTTGTAATGAGTAATTTCTGCACTCGCTGCATACAGTTGCCTAAGGTACAAGTCGCAGGAGAACGTGCTGGTATGTAATCATGCCCGAATAACATAGTTGTTGTGTGCTCAGTAAAACTTTCACATGCAGCTTTGTTTGTACAAAAACGTGTAAGTAATCCAGATCAACTATTTTATTTTATTTCGGGATATATTTTATATGTTTAACACTATTAGGGAAGGGGAGATTAATCTATTTCAAGGGTTTTGCGTTTTAGTATTTTTAGTACAGCAATTACTCTTGTATAGTGCGTACTTTGAAATAGGACGCCTCTAGCTGTTCATAACGGGACACAATTGCTCAGGAGTTGAGGCTGAAGCCAGAGTCAGTTTCTTTCTCACAGTGATTGTCAGTGGGTCAAAGAAAAAGGTGTTTAGAATGCATGGCATTCCAATCCTCGGGCTCTCTGCAGCTCGCACAGAGCAATGGTCACATATTCCAGTTGCTATGTGATTCTGTGCAAACGTGTTTAAAAAATATTGACAAGGCGAATGTAAAAGAAAATACCGGGCATACAGGTGGGTATATGCAGGTGAAGGAGTTCCGAGGAAGTGGATTTAGGAGGGAGTGAAAAGAGGGAGCTGAAGAGGAAAGAGGTTAGATTCAGTGGCGGCTGGTGACATTTGAAAGTGGCGGGGCGTAAAAGTTTGGATGCGTGCCCTGTGGTGAGCTACATTATTGTCAAGATGTGGTCTAATTGAGCGCTCGTATTTTAACTTTATCAGAGTAACCTTTGAATGTGTAATCAGCTAGTTTTCATGACCAAAGTAAAACGTTTTCCAAAAACTACATATAATTGCATTTGATGTTGTCCTTGTGTAAACAATTATACATTTACCTTAGTTAAGTCAATACTGAAATGTCAAAATTGTACTAGCGTTCTGGATAGCAATTTAACACACAACCCTCAGGTAGGAAAAAACATTTTAAATAAAATGTGTCAAAAATATAGGCTTGTACATTTCACTTGCCTATTTAAACTCTTCGGGTTTCTCACCAGCTACCTTTCCCCTCCTTCAAAATCCGAGTCTGAAACGAATCTTAGTATGCATGCCAAATTATAGATGCCCTTTATGTTACAGGAAGATCTCTACACTGTGTGCATTGTTCACTGAGCCACCTTACTATTGAACTAATTTGCCATAACAGACAAGCGCACTAAAAAGAGTTCTGCATAGTTTTTTTTTTCAGCGTCCTCCTGCCTCATGTTTAGTTTAAGAACAAAGAGTTGCACAATTCCCAAACGGATTCAATTTATTTAGCTTAAAAATCTGAAACCTCCCTCTTTCCATCATGCCCCTACTGTTCTGTACTCCCTGAATAAACGTTTAAAAAAATTGCCAAAAGCGTGTGTTTATTTACATTTACCCAAAGTCAGATACGCCTCAAGCACAACAGTGCCCAGTAACAAAGCCATCCTTGGCAGTGGGCCGGAAACCTCCCTCTCATAGTTCTAGTGGGGTTAAATTACCAGATACTTCATGGCTTCTCTAGCGCTTTGGTTCACTCATCAGCAGTTCAAGCGCTAAGGTAAAGACTCAGCAATCATTACGTTGTGCTTCACTAAAGTATATCCTGCACGCTCTTCCTCATCCTCCTCTCTCTCTTTTCCCCTTCCCTCTTTCTTAGTCTCTACCATTTATTTATGTCTGTTTCTTGCCCCTCCCTCTTAGTTTTCCCCCTGTTGCTATTTCACTGTGTTCCGCTGGCAATCACCGCTCTTTAAACCTCTCCCTTTTTTTTCTCTCCCTCTCTCTTTCCCTCTTGGATCGCCTCTTTATTTTTAATTCCTCTCAATTAACCCTCTCTTTTCGCTCTTTATCTCTCTCTCTGAGACACTCTCCCTTCATGCGTCCCTCTCGTTATTTCTTCCCACTCTCTTGCTCTTTCTCTTTTCATGTCCAGTTAGCAGTATTACTGCAGGACTTCTTGTGTAAAACAAATATAGCCAAAATCCCTCCCGAACATAGCCTGAAAGTCAGACACGTGCCATTTGTCACCCATCTAAAAGCAACTGAAAATAAAATAAAGTCATGCAACCTGAAAGTTTGAAGGGCATGGAAGAGGAAGATTATGCTTAACTTTCGCTTCGCTTTAGTTGAACAGCTGCTCAGTACTAAAGTAAACAAACTATCCTAACTATAAGTTCAAACAAACGTGTGGCATGAATCCACCACCCACGTGTGCCCTAGAAAGAGGAGCGCTTGGCAGGTAAGATTAAAAAAAAAGAGGGAAGACTGAGTTATTATTAACCTTGGTATGGTTTCTCTCGTTTCAACAGACTGCCTCCTGATCTGCTTGCTTAAATGACGCACTGTATTAATTGCAGCGCAGGAAGCAGATACCGAGAGTCTGCGCAGTATGTCTTCTTCGGCTTCCTGCCTACAGCCTCAACCCCACCCTTTCCCAACTCCTCACAGGACAGGATCCACCCCTCTGTGACGAGTTGGGAAAGGGTGGGGAAACCACGCTCTATCCTCCTTGACTAACACGAGTCCCCAGCATTACGGGGCTTCTGTCAAAAACGCCCGGGGGAAATTTAACACAAATGTAGACGAGGGGAGGAGACTGATCCTCAAAGCTATTACATTGCCGGGCTGATGACGACACAGGCCTCAGGGATGTGAGCTCGTCAGCCCGGCAAATGCTTTTTGCTTTGTACACGCCCAGGGGAGGAAGTTTATGGAAAGCGGCACTTCACTGCCATGAAGAAATCTCAGCAACAAGCACAGTTAGTGTCAGTACAGCCCCCCGCCCGACAAAACGTTAGTGTGTGAAAGTTTTCTTTGAAATTTATACAAAGAGTAGTTTCAATAAAATTATAGCTTTTACTTTGATCCTAAAAGTAAGGGGGGCGGAGCCCCGACGCCCTCAAAGAGAAACCGCGCCTGGTTAGATTTCAGATGGGTTGACGGACAAGATGTAGAGAGAAAATGATGGGAGTACATTTGTAACACAGTGAACATAACCTAGGGTGAACAGACGTGCCGGATTTCCCCGGACACTCCGGGATTTACATGGACTGTCCTAGCGTCCCAACACCTTTTTCTTCAACAAAGAAATATCTCGGTTATTGAGAGGGTCGAGGGAGAGCGCACATTATCACAGTGTGGTACAGGCTCGCTTTTCCCTCCAACCCTCTCTTGACACAGGAACATAAGCTGAGTTGTTTAAAAGTCACCTATTGTGTTGCCTCGTCTTTCAGCTCAACAGGATTTATTGAGGGTTGAATCGAAATGTGCCTAGCATAGTAACAGTAAGTTTCAATTCTATTAAGGACACAGAGGCGAGGATTATGCTTTTTCCCTTCTTCGCTGTTTATTTTATACAACTCACAGCAACCAAAAAGCAATAACATAAGCCCTAAACCTCAGAACAAAGGATAAGGGCTACAACATCAGTTACATTTTTCAGAAAAACTACAAGTCCCATGATATCCAGCAAGACACCCCACAGCATAGTCCTTCCCCGATGTCCATGACAGCTAGGTAGGACGTCCTCCTTGTGATCACTTCCTCTTTCTTCGCTGCTTCGCAGCCAGTTAAGTGTTTTTTACCTCATCTCCTCATTTTGTTGGGATTTTGGGGTTATTTGAGTGTTTTGCCGTACAAAGCTTGTGGTTGTCTTAATATTACTGCTTTCTATACTGTTTGCTTGCTCTGTTTTCCTTTTCAGAGCCCCTAATGGATCGCGGGGTCGCTTGCAGTTCCTTACGCGATTGCCCTGTTTTTTTTGCCTCCTCCGGCCGCTAGGGGGTGCCAGAGCGTCTCGTTGGTCTCAGCGCGTTTTCTCTTCAGGAGAACCACGCTGAGGAAAGTGATCCGCCGGAGCCCTCCTTGCCACCTCACCGCTACGCTCAGGGCCTCCCTGAGTCTGTAGTCCACCCTATTGCCCTTGATACGCCCCGCTGGGGGTCAGTAAAGCGGTTTTACAGCGTTGCCGCCTGCGGGCGTTTTTTGGGGCACCTGTTGAAAATCCTGCATATTTTTCTAAGTTCCAGCACGCAGGGAGGTGGCATTGACCCGGTCCACTTGAGGGTCTGCGCGCTGTGGGGTTGGTGTCGCCCCCCCTTATTCCGGTTCCACCGGGACCAGAGTTGTGATCAAACCAAGCACGGAACAGCATAAGTAAGAATATCATTGTCTTTTGACTTGCAGGATATGAAGCTGGCTATTGGAAACATGGATGTCCAGGCCCACTTGGGCAATACTTTGAATCATTTTTAAATCAGGTCTATCCCTGAAATAAGACTACGCCCACTTGGGCAATACTTAAAAACTATTGTAAACAAAGTCCATCCCAGAATAGATGGGAAATAATATATGCACAATGTAGCATTGAAGGACTAACAAGGGACAAATTTGAGAAATAAATGGTTACAATATGTACAAACATGTGGCTTTAACATGTACAACGTTGTGTTAATAACTGCAATTTACTTATAACCACGAGGTTAATACTGAGCAACAATGTAACGCTTTCAGTATTTTGTTTATGTCGTTTGATCACATGCACACAAAAAATATGTTTGTATCACTTTAAAAGGAATGGCAATGGATGAGATCTATATATATATATATATATATATATATATATATATATATAGAGCATGTATTTATTGAGGAATTCTCTATACTTGCACTTTATTTATGACACCGTTAGAATTGCTCTAATATATCATGATCTGGTATTGATGCGTGACATAAGCTTTTAAATGCTTTTTGTTGGAATTGTTTACAATTCTGTTTATCAAATTGAAGATCTGCTCCTTTTTCTACTATTACCATGGCACTTGCCAGTATGAATTAGGTTGTATTTTTGTTATGCCTTTGTCAGCATCTTCCTTGCAATATTAGCTTTTAATCAGCCATTTTTTGCAAACCGCCATATGTTTATGTATGATTTAGTTGCCATGGTTTGTTGTTATGTTTATTTTGCACTATCGCCATTCAGTCCATTTTTTTGAGCTGTGTGGGCTTTTAACAGCACTTTAAATTTGCAATGCCTGCTGGGGCGCGTCATGTGAACAAGCTCCTTTACGGAGTGAAACACGTCATGGAAGACATCAGTCTTTAAATCTTCTTAAATAAAAGAACAATTCTGCTTGCACTAACCTTTGGTGCTATGGCTCGTCATTGAACGGAGAACGTTGGGGAAGTGGTCTGTGCCTGTTGTAATCCGCCTTGCCATTGGCGGTCAGGAATTGGACTTCGATATATATATATGTATATATGTATATGTAAATATATATTCCCACACAAACACTCCTTCCGGAACCAAGGGACCAGAGGTAAGTGGTGCGTTTGCTGACGGAGCACACCGGCTGTTATAGATCCTGATCCAAGTCTTTCTTTGTTGTCACTGTGCAGAGTCTTAAGGACACACGATTGATGGTTATTTTACATGTGACCAAGGCTGCCGAGCAGCCGAAACGCGTAATGTCAAATAAACGGATTCTTGCATCTGCATTTGCGTCCTATTTGCCTGGTGCTGAGAGTGCGTGATTTGTCGACTTGGATCAGGATGTATATAAATAGATATATGTACGTATATCTATATATATATGTATGTATATATATGCACATATATGTATGTGTAAATATGAATGTATGTATGTATATGTATGTATATATGTATGTATTTCAATGTCTACGACCGTCCTGCTTTTTCATTCTGAAAATGTGGTCACCCTAGGATGATGGAGTCCAGGAGACGTGTTACATCACCAAACATGAAGTGCTTCTTTCCTTTTCTACACTGCCTCTCGGGCTGCCCCTCCTGCACCCCAGAGGGACAGTGCTGGCTCTTTGTTGTATGACCTGATGGGGAAAAAATGAACTAATTTTTATCTGCGTGCTCGGTACCCTCAACGTGTTGCCTCCGTTTTATAATGTGTATTTACCTTTTCCTTCCAATAGGGGCAGCACCTCTAGTAGCTTATTGTACTTGCGCCATAGGGTCACATGTCGGCAGCTGCAGGCCCTGTGGTGTAATTGCCACCATTTCAGTGCTAAATTTTGCGCCTGTGGTGTCTGGTATTCTGCACCGGCACTTAATTGTCAACACTGCCACTTATGACAGTCTGCCACATGATGGGGCTGTATATCTAATTTAGAGATGACCACAACAGTTGTTTATTAATTCAATATACTTTAAAATGACTAATACCTGCCACCCAAGCCAGTTTTTTAGCTTTGGATGGCCTAGAATAGTCTTAATTGTCACACTTGTAGGAATGTGATGGTTAGTAGTAGTGTTGGTAGTCTCATTGGGAGTGCTGGCAGGAGCAATGGGTGGTGCAAGCTGCAGTGCCCTCCTGACAAGGGCCTAGGCACTTATTTTATTAAAAGCTTTCCCCCCCGGACTTAATTTAGAAAGAAGTGCAGCGGCCCAAAGATTTTCTTGGGAACCCGCTGCCGGTGCGGCACAGTCAACAGGTGCAGAACATCACTGCATTTTAGTCTTAATGGCAACATGTGTATTTTTCTTCCACCATCCTAAACTTCCTGTTCGTCTCATACCAGTGAGTTCTTTTCATTAACGATTTTTACCTTTGTGACTGTTTTCCTATGTTTACTTTTCTACCTTTCTCTCACTTACTCTGGGTCAAACTTGATGAAAGGTAATCCCCAGTCCATCCATCTGCAATTACCTAGACTTACCAAGCACTAAAGCCACAGACTTTAAAATTGTCCCTCACTACCAGGCCCACATCACTTGACAATCTCACATCAGGCTGAGGGGTGGGGTGATGCAGGATGTTGGGAGTGCATGGCCCATGTCACAGCATCATCCACAGGCTTATTGTATAGACAGACCCCTTGCTGGAAGTGCCCACTCTGATCTAACCTGAATACCTTGCTCATCTTGAAGTAATTAGGGTTCCCAAGGCCTACATGTTCCGAAGATAACCCACTTACAATCAAGAACTGTTGGCACGGAAGCTGTAAAAGTCAAAGAACAAGTTTATTAAGACCCCATGGGGTGGTGGTACACTCATACAGCACCCTTCGGTAATGCAAGAGGTATCACACCGAACATCGGTGTGACCCTTCTTTTATATGATTCTACAGGTAATAAAACGTACACGCGGCACAAAGTTACAGAACATTATGTACATATAAGGGCATATTCTGGAATACTGCCAGCTCATTGGAGGGTTTCAAACCCACTGGTCAGTTTGCGGCACATTCCTGAGGAACGACTGGTCAGTGTGAACTGCGCATGTGTGGCTTGACCAGTACTAAAAATAGCCTGTTGCTGGGCAGACTGAAGTGGTCAGTGGAACGAACAACGGACTAAAGGGCACGCCGGCCACGAGGCCGTTCATGATCTAAGATGGCCGCCAACACATACAAAATGGCGTTTCTATGTATAACTAATTTAAGCGGGAATCGTGTAGCAAAGCTAAGCGCTAACCCAGCCATCGTCAAAATACGACAGATGACCCTTTTAGCGTTTAGCTGAAGCTACCTCATAGTGGACATAGTCAGGGTGTTCATCTTCTATGTCAATTAGCATTATTTGTGTTACTTCTCTATGAAGCATCATTTTATCATGGGCAAGAGCTCGTCTCGAGGGTACACAAACTGACAGGCACATAGAACAAAAAACTGGGCCACACTGGATACATAAACAAATAGAAAACAGAATTCCCACAATAATACACAGAATCGTCAACAGTTTCCATCCCCAGGTGGTGAGTATTGACCAGAACCATCCTGACAGAGTCCAAGTACCATTATCTGGATGTATTTCAGCCGCTATCTTATGTAGTTTAGTGATGGCATCATATACAGAAGGTGAATTATCAGGTATGTAAACGCAACAGCTACTTCCGATGATTCTACATGCCCCCCCACGATCAGCTAACACTACATCCAAGACCATCCGATTCTGAAGCGCAACAATTCTAGAAATCTGTACTTCTTCAGTGATATTTCCAAGTGCAATTGCGGTATCATTAGCCACAGCCTCAACAACACGAGTTAATCGTCGGATCTTTCGACTGTTCAAAGCTGCCCCAACGAAAGAGAACAAACCCAAATTGAAGTCCACATATTGTTGCAAAGTAGTGTCCGTTTGGTCGACATCGTCCAAGACAAGGGAGCGTTTATCACGATTCAAAACAAAATCGTG
This sequence comes from Lissotriton vulgaris, assembly GCF_964263255.1. Classification (NCBI taxonomy): domain Eukaryota; kingdom Metazoa; phylum Chordata; class Amphibia; order Caudata; family Salamandridae; genus Lissotriton; species Lissotriton vulgaris. The sequence continues at coordinate 703,638,037 of NC_141685.1, read as the reverse complement.
ATAGAGGACGTAGTTGTTGTGATACATGGGTGGGGCAATGAATACAGGCGGTAATACAAAAGACACGTAGCAAGTGCCTGACCATCCCAAAGGAAGCTGATGATAACCTTTCGTTCCACAGATAAAGTAAGTATTTCGGGAAGTGACAAACGATATACCAGTAGGACTGTCAAACGTAAGTGTAGTGTTACATTCACTTCTCCCAACAGAAATTACACCTTTATTACGTATACATAGGTCTGCTTTGGTAGCGATAACGTTGATAACATGTGCATTCGATACATTGACATTTCGCTGGTTGCTATACATTCGTGAAGCAGACACGTTGTCAGGGCGGTACTCCTCATATTCAAATCGAGTACCCTCAGCTTGTGGATACCCCTCCCGATCATGATGGCACAATTTATTCAAACGAAAAAGCACTCCCCCTTTTGTGGGCCATCTCAAAGTAAAGAGGAGAGTATAAAATGCTTTACAAGACCCATTATGCGAAAACGGTAGAGGGATGAGTGGAGTACCCCCTTTCTTCTGATGCCCAGGCAACATCCCACACACCCAGCAATTTGAAGTGTTTGTCATATTGTGTGTGTGATGTAGGATCTGAATAAAGCTATTGTTCAGATAAGTCTGTCGGTGCCGTTCTTCATGATAGGGCAGGGTGAAATGGAAATGTTCAGATGGAGCCGGGGTAGTTGGCAGCAAATGTTCACGTGCAGGTACCACAAGTTCGACTACCCAGGCTATTGCCGCAATCACTACGATAGTCAGAACAAAGAGAACGGCACCCACGAGTCTCTTATCTCGCACTGCTGATAATGCCATAGTTCTGAAAACCTTCGCTGAGTTTCAATAATTCGATTTAGTCGCAAAGTGTCTCATACACATACGTGTATACCTAAAAAAGAAAAATGTGGTGCTGAACTCCGAGGTAGCCGTTGTTTTCTTCTCCGGGCCAAGACGGGTGTCGCTACACTGGCAGAACTGATCCCCCCCCCTTGGAATTCCCGGTTTCCGTTTCACAAACCTGGAGCGGTAACCAACCAGTCATTAAAATACAAAAATCTTCTTATCGAGGACGCAAGTTGTAGCGTTCTCGTCCGGTAACAGTGTGGTCCGGGAAGGCTCCCTCAACTTCGGCCGACGTCACAGCTGGGCTCTTTTCTTTCTCCAGGATCTCTTTGTAATCGGTCAGCACAGCAGGAGTCACCAGGTCCGGAGAGACACGGCGACAATGTGTCGAATGCACCCACCGCTTCCTGTTGGTCACTCGTACAGCGGTGCGGGTTGTCAGGAGGACCTGTTCGGGGCCCTTCCACCTGGGCTCCAGACTGCTCGCTCTCTCAAACGACCGAATCATCACATGGTCACCAGGACGGAGATCATGGCCCTCTCCAGTAGAGTTGTCAGGGAGCGCTTCTCGAACCTGTTGGTGAATAGAGAGCAAATCATTTGTTAATCGTGCCAAATAATCACTCATCATAACACAAGGCACATCATGTATTAATCGCGGCTTGGGCACCCCCCAGATATTCATAGGGTGCCCAAACACCACCTCATAAGGTGTAAGACCAGTTCGTGAGTGGGGTACTGATCTAAGAGAGAGAAGTGCTAGCGGCAGAGCATCTGGCCACTTCAACGATGTAGACGCCACAATTTTGGCCAGCTTAAGCTTCAACGTTGCATTGTACCGCTCGACCAGACCTGCTGACTGAGGGTGGAATACAGCGTGGAACTTCTGCTGAATCCCTAACCCCTTCAGTACATATTCCACAATCTTTCCAACAAAATGAGGCCCATTATCGCTCCACAGAAATTTGCAAACTCCAAAGCGAGGAAAGAATTCCTTAAGCAACACCTTAGCTGTTGTCAAAGCCGTGTTGTCTTTCGTGGGGTAGGCCTCAACCCATTTGCTAAAAGCACATACCACCACTAGGACATACTTCAGGTTATTGCAGCGCTCAAGTTGGATGTAATCCATTTGGAGTACCTCAAATGGTGCAGAAGGTGGAACGAACCCTCCTTTCGGAGTATGGGTCCCCTTTCCAGGATTGTGTTGCAAACATACCAGGCAGGTCTGCACTACTCTCTTTGCAGTATTAGCAATCTAGGGATGTTCCCAAACTCGTGTTAAGAGCCGAGTGATTGCAAGAGCTCCGACATGCGCCAGTCCATGTGTCATCTGGACCATCGCCTGCAAGTAAGCTGCAGGCAATTTCCACCTTTCCATGTCTTTGCTTCTCCAACAATCCTCGTCATCTAGTACCCCATCTGCTGCCCATGCCGCAAGTTCAGATTCAGTAGCTGATTTTTGAATGTCTAATATTTCTGCTCTAGCATCACTCCATCGCTCAGCCTGCGATTGTACCACATACATGGGGGAGCTAGTTCGGGACATAGCCGTTTGTCTAGCTATGCTGTCTGCAAAGGCATTTCCTTGACCCACTTTATCCGTAATCTTTTTGTGGGCACTGCATTTTACTATCGCTACTTTCTTTGGGCCTAGCAGCGCATTTAGGAGATCACGCACTAGTTCTCCGTGCATAATGTGTTCTCCGTGAGATGTCAAAAACCCACGTTCTCTCCAAAGTAGCCCAAAGTCATGTGCCACTCCAAAGGCGTACCGGCTGTCCGTGTATATGTTCACACATAAACCAGCACTCAATTCGCAGGCTCTTGTTAAGGCTATCAGTTCTGCTGCCTGAGCCGACTTTTGTGGTATCCTAGCTGTTTCTACCACTGTCTTAAGTGTCGTGATCGCATAGGCTGCGGAAGTCGTGCCATCTGGCAGCCTTAAACACGATCCATCGACCCACAGTTCCCCATCCACATCTGGAAGTGGGACATCCTGTAAGTCAACACGACCCTTTGTCTGTTCCTCGGTCAGGAAAACACAATCATGATGTTTTTCTTCCTGACCCTCCTCAGCCGGATAGGGCAATAAAGTGGCAGGGTTCAAAGTAGCGCATCTTTTCAGTGTAATGTGTGGCGCCAAAAGTGTCAGCTCATATCCTGTTAACCGTGCACTCGTGAGGTATTGGGTCTTTGTTTGGTTTAACAGGGCATCTACTGCGTGAGGAACTAACACCAACAATTTATGTGATAACACTATTCCCTCACTCTGTCGTATGGCCACCGCTGTTGCTGCTACTGCTCGAAAACACCCAGGCAACCCTCGTGCTACAGGGTCCAGAACGGCAGAGAAGTATGCACATGGTCTCTGCTTATCCCCGTGTAATTGCACTAATACTGACAACGCGCACCCATCATTCTCGTGCACGTACAATGTGAAAAGTTTCGTATAATCTGGTGTGCCTAACACGGGTGCGGAACAAAGAGCCTGCCTCAGCTGTTCAAAAGCCCTCTGACATTCATCTGTCCACTCAAGAGGCATTGGTGTAGCTTTGGAGAGTAATGCTAGCAAAGGTTTTATGATATGTGAAAAACCCATGATCCATTGTCTACAGAAGGACGTCAACCCTATGAAGGCACGTACATCTCTCTGCGTGCGTGGGACTGGTGTGTCTAAAATTGCTTGGATTCGATCAGATGTTAATGCACGCCCCTCCTTAGACAACAGATGACCAAGGTAGGTCACCTGAGGTCTACAGTATTGAAGCTTCTTCTTCGAAACCTTATGATTATTCTGTGCCAAAAAGGAAAGCAACGCAAGTGTACTCTGTTCACATTGTGCATAAGAGTCAGCAGCCAGCAGAAGGTCATCTACATACTGGATAAGAGCAACGCCAGACTGCAATTTAAAGGAATCCAACTGCCTTTTCAAAGCCTGACTATAGATGCTAGGACTTTCAGTATATCCCTGGGGAACACGACAAAATCTATACGATTTATTATTCAGCGTAAAACCAAACAGGTATCTGCTATCAGGATGAACAGGAATAGAAAAGAACGCATTCTTTAAATCAATTACACTAAATGTGGTGGCCGTTGGTGGAACCAAAGTAAGCAGGGTCGTAATATCAGACACCACCGGGTATTGAGGAATGACAATTTTGTTGATCTCTCGCAAGTCAATAATAAAGCGATAGATTTTGCCGTCAGTATCTCTCTTAAGGATCGGAAGAATAGGACTGTTGCAAACATTATAAGGGACCTCCTCCACAACTCCTGCAGAAATCAAATCCTGAACAATATGTGTCAATGCAATTTCACCTTCTCTCGAAATCTTATACTGTGGCACTCGTGGTAGAGGGGCCCCCTCCTTGACAGTAATATGTATAGGTGGAATACACATCTCTCCCACATCCGTATCTGAGGTCGCCCATAACGTGTGCGGGAGAGAGGCCAAAGCTGAAATATCTGAGATTGCGTAAAACCTGTCGGGGTCAGGATAATTATCATTCAGGATAACCCGTACTCCCTCCGGAGCACAACGTATTGTCGCTCGAAAATATTTAAGCAAGTCAATACCCAGGATATTATCTGGGGTATGGGGTGATAACAGAAATTGGCCAAAACTAAAGTATTTGTCAAGACATAGTGCAAGGGGCTTGGACAATGGGCTGGGGGAGGGTGTGCCATCAAACCCTACACATGTAATCATTTCGCCAGACAGGGGAGCCCTCGGAACCAAGTTTTTCGACAAAGCGCTACGTGTAGCTCCTGTGTCGACTAGAAATTGATCAGTAGAACCCAGAATACCCGCTGTTACATATGGACCCTGCTGATCTACCGGCACTTCAACTGATTCCTTACCCCATCCTACGCAGTCCTATGCATGCACATAATCCTGGTGTTCCACATTCTCTCCCTCCAAAATCTGATATTGATTCCGCCTATCAAACGTATTCCGTTCATCCTGGCCACGGCCCCTCTCCTCAGTCTTTCCACGATCCCCTCCGCCACCTCTAGCTCCCGTATAACCTCCTCTTGACCTTCCGCCTCCTCGACCACGCTGACTACGTTGCTCACGAAGTACCGGACAATCTTCGGCCCAATGCCCAAACTCCTTACAATAAGCACACTGATCCTCCGCTATATCCGTACGACCATACGACGTATTTCCTCCACCCCGTCTACCTCTATCATTCCCTCTACCCTGTGTTCCCCGAACCTGCGCCAACATCACCTTCGTTTTCAATTCCTTCGCCTTTTTCTCTACACTTTCTTTAGCCTCCAATTCCTGCCGCTCATAGCACTGAGCCATAGTTAACAAGGACGCAGGGGTCGCCGTGGCCCAGGAACTTTCACTCGACTTCAATCGTTTCGCGATCTCCGGTAGGAGATTAGCCACATACTTATCTACAAACAAATGCCGACCCGTATCGTCTGTCAAAGATTGACCACTGTAATCATGAAATGCCTCCTCAAAACGTGTAAAGAAATCTGAGACCGTTTCATCGGGTTTCTGCTTGCACGACGTCAGCATAGTCCAATCAATCTTTTTAGAGGGAACAAGCGTCTTTAATTTAGTCAGAATAGCTGCCGGGAGATCTAGAATTAACTGACAAGGCTTACATGCTGGTTCCCTATCTAAATCTGCAGCATTAATTTCTTTCCATGTGCCCCCCAATATCGTTTCATCATTATTTTTACGAATTTGCCGCCACATATCAGGTGGCAGAATTAACCCAAAGAACAAATCTATGTCCACAAGTGTCATCACACAAGACGAAATAGCCCCTTCCACCCCTTCATAAAATGCCGCCGGGTTTTTCCGGAGATCAGGTAAATAATTTTTCAACGCCATAACGTCTGCTCTATTCCACGGCGTATATACCCAATTATACACAAAATACCCTTTCGCATCCTTCGACAATTTATCATCATCTGTACCTTCCCCTTTTGGTGGAACATACAGAGGTGCAGCTTCACGCATAGGCATAACATGCATTGCAGAATTCTTATCTGAACCCCGGAGAGAACACTCCTTAGCCAACTCGCTATTCTTCGACTCAGACTCCTTTTGCCTCCTTTTTCGCTTCTCCCGCAAGTTGACTGTTTCATCCCGCAGCTGGATCAATTGCTTGAAAAGGTCGTCGACATCTGAAAGAGCAAATAAACCTTTATCCAAATTCTCACGATGTACTGAGACAGCTTTAGGTTCTAACACATCTGAAAAGTCACGATACACGACAACAACTTCATCCGCCAAAGAAGACAAGAAATACATTAACTCAAGATCCGACCACTTACTCCTCTCCGTAATCACCTCCTCCTGAGAAACACATCTCTTATTCACTTTACGAGCCCAACTACGTAAATGTGCGGACCTCTCCGTAGAAAACCTGAGAGCAGATACACCCTTCTTTTCCAACTTATCCTGCCCCTCATCACCCGAATCTTCAGCTGGAGCCGTCGGTGAAACATACGGAGGCGGCGACCGATCTAGTAATGAAAAATCATCAATTTCATAATTAAGGACTGGATAAAGCGGTCGGCGGATAGGAAATTGACCAGTCGTTTGCAATTTACGTTCCCGTTCCTCCCTTTCTTTCTTCTCCTGAGCCTCTTTTTCCTCAAGCTGTAAAGCCTTATCCCGAGCAGCCTTACGCTGCTCTTTGTCCGCCAAGGCAACTTCACGTTTCATTCGCTCACGCACCGCTTTCTCCCACATTCGCACACAATCAAACATGTTTTGTCTAGACCTGCGTTGAAACAAACATTGCTCTACAAACTGTACTTTACGTAAATCGAACGACCCATGTAGAGGCCATTGCAATTCAGGATCGGCCTTTGTATACTTATGCCATAATTTGCTATACATAATAGGGGGAAGGCCATGCTTAATGTACATTTCACGATTTGGTGTTCCCTCTGGGGGAGCCGGCTGTGCTTCCGCTAACCTAATTGAGGTACCCTCTCCAAGACAGCACATCCCTCGGAGTGTGCTGAAAACAGGCATGTTCAAAAAGTATCACGAAAACGTGACACCGTATAAAAAAAAGGCACTTACAGTACTTCACACAAATGTGCCGCTCAAAGGGAAAAAACAAAGTTAGAGAAACATCTCTACATGCCTGCCTATGTGAAGTGCACTACACATATAAGTTCAAAGATCACAAATTCACAATGTTAGCTAACTCAAATCAAAACGTAGGACTTCGGCAAGCGTCCGAGGACTACCTTACCGATCACAAATCACAGAATTTCAGTAAGCGTCCGAAGACTACCTTACCGAACACAAATCACAGAATTTCAGAAAAGCGTCCGAAGACTACCTTACCGAACACAAATCTTACCCAAATTCTCAAATGTCCAGATTCCAACTGCCAAGGTCTTGTAAGCCAAATCAGCCAAACGGCACTTTCTCAGCGATGCAGACACTCGAAAACTCAGTCGGAGACCGGCACCACCTGGAAGGTCAGATCGGAAGGAAAGGAAAAAACACCGTGGCAGCCAAGACTCGGGTCACTCGTGGCAGCGCGCGTCCATGGCGAGTTTCCAAGCCTTCGTCACGACCTCTCCTTCGGGCATCCGAGTCGCCGATGAGTCCCTTCGTGGTCGCCAATTTGAAGTAATTAGGGTTCCCAAAGCCTACATGTTCCGAAGATAACCCACTTACAATCAAGAACTGTTGGCACGGAAGCTGTAAAAGTCAAAGAACAAGTTTATTAAGACCCCATGGGGTGGTGGTACACTCATACAGCACCCTTCGGTAATGCAAGAGGTATCACACCGAACATCGGTGTGACCCTTCTTTTATATGATTCTACAGGTAATAAAACGTACACGCGGCACAAAGTTACAGAACATTATGTACATATAAGGGCATATTCTGGAATACTGCCAGCTCATTGGAGGGTTTCAAACCCACTGGTCAGTTTGCGGCACATTCCTGAGGAACGACTGGTCAGTGTGAACTGCGCATGTGTGGCTTGACCAGTACTAAAAATAGCCTGTTGCTGGGCAGACTGAAGTGGTCAGTGGAACGGACAACGGACTAAAGGGCACGCCGGCCACGAGGCCGTTCATGATCTAAGATGGCCGCCAACACATACAAAATGGCGTTTCTATGTATAACTAATTTAAGCGGGAATCGTGTAGCAAAGCTAAGCGCTAACCCAGCCATCGTCAAAATACGACAATCTGGTGTACACCAAAGTTGGTGGTAAATATCGAAAACCTTTGAAAAAGCAAATTTGTGCTTTTCCAAAAGTGCCATGTGGCAGACATACATGCCCTTAGGGCATGTATGTGTGCCACATGTGCACCCATGCACTATTCAGGGGTGCAACAGGGTGTCAATGTGACACCCTGCCACCCTTGTAAGTCTCCCCCCTATTACCGATTCGGTATTTACCAAATCGGTAATTCCCATTCATTCCTATGGGCCTCCAGGCCTGGGAATACCGATTCTGAAATACCGAATGGGTAAAATTCGGTATTTTAGAATCTGTAAATTTAGATTACCTACATATGGCCCTTATTATTTAAATTACTGTGGGACATTTTCTCTTTCTTATTTTACCCGTGTTGTGTTTCCACCCTTTCTCCCCAAAATACATCCATTTGTTTAAACGTTCTTGGGCATAAGTAGTCAGAAGTTGGATGGGGTCTCTAGGGCTGCCCTCTTTCCCAGAGACAAATATTGGCATTTTCTTCCCATTTTACATTAAACAAAAACATCTGCTATACGTTTTTAACATTGCCTTGCTGTCTTAATTTACTTTACTTAGTCGTCAATGGTCAAACAATCATGGTGACACAAAAAAACGCAACTATAGTTAGGATCTTGGCTCACCACAGGAGCGGATTCCTCTGGGCTACATGAATAGGTCACAGTAACTCTGCTTTTTGCAAAGTATCTTTGTTTTTTTTTCTTCTTTAACCAAAGAAGCTGCGAGGGGCTCGCTTGAAGGTTGGATGTGTCACTGAGGCTTCTTCAGCTGCCAGTGTCGGTTCTGTACTCAGCTCAGCTGTACATAGAGAACCACATATGAAGCTGGCGTCAGTCAACACCAGGCGATGTGACATTCCACTTGCCACATAATTCCAGTGGCCCTGCATATTATATAAAGACCATTAATTATGCAAGCATGTAAATCAGTGCTTTTGAAATATTACATAAGATGTGGGCTTCAAGGTGTGGGAGTCATGTGTCATCCATATGCTGAGAGTGTTTGGCTTGGAGAAACAAAGGGGCAAATTTGCTTTATTTTAACACATGTATGCCCTGACATGGGTCCCATGCTAACTGCGCCACTGGATTCAAACTAGTCTGGCTTTTGAGGGGAGATGCCCCAAAACCGCTCACAGGATGCTTGTTTCTGGTCCAGGGATGGTCTGGCTCCGCAGTTCAGGCTGGACTGTTCCATGAGGAACAGGGTCAAGACTCATTTGTATATGGCTGGGTCCAAACTGGGGTGACGTGGTGATCAACAATCCAGATCCATGTGACTGGGGGTGGGTGTTAGCTTTGTTCAGGATTCTGTCCATCAATTGATCCTTTTGCTTCAGTTTTCTTACAGAGCAGTAACCAAAGTTGCTGCTTTGCATGAAAGGGAGACAGTACAATAGCGCCATATCCTCTGAAATTTGGCTCTGCTGCTCTATCCCTAGCGGTGGCACACATTAGGCTGCCTTGCACCAGTGCATGCACCTATGCACTATGGTGCAAGGGTTTGTGCATGTCAAGCATAAGTTTTGTACTGGAAGGGTTCCCCTTCCTTCCAGTTCAAAACATTATGCTTTGACAAAGTAAAATAAGTTTCCCACTAGAGATAACCATTAAACTACATAGGTGGATGCATGGATCCCCCATGTACATGCCCTTGATGCAAAGTAGAATTTAAGGCTATTTTACTTTATGGCTACTTTCCAGTACAAATCAGGATTTGTGTTGGAAAGTAAAACCCAAGACAACTGTTTGCTCTGGGTTTGAGTCGCTTTTGGGATAAGATTTACAAGCAATAAAAGATCTCTGATTTGTCGTCTTTATTTCTTCATCTGTGTCTGATGAGGAGACTGTCATTGTAGGCCTATTTCTATGCCTTATGACATCTGTCAAATAGTCTTACTTTTAGTTCGAGAGTTGTGGGGAACTTTAGTCCTACTTCTATGTCTATGACCATAACCTGAAAGATTAGACAATCTGAAGGCAACTACCCCTTCTACAGGTCACAAAAATGTTTAATTCACAGTCTCATATTTCTGAACTAAAACCTTTCCAATATTATTTGCAACAAAATTGTTGTTACTCATTTATCATAAACAGCTGACAGCAACTGACAAAGCCAATAGTCTTGGCTGGTTTTAGTTGTATGTCAGTTGTGTTCTATTTCTGGAGGCAATACAGAAAGCTCAGAAAGGCACCAAAATACAGATGAGGTGGTAAACTATGGAAATCTTGGAAAAGTTTACACCCTTAATTACATGTGCAATGCCCCATTTAGGGACCCCCTTCACTTTTTCATACCACTTAAAGCCCTGGATTTAAATAGAACATGCAATTCTAGCCTATCGGATGGGGGACACGTTGTCAGAATCCATGTGGCTCAATACTAGACCAGAATCTCATCCACTTATTTGCGTTTGAAACTCTCCGGTGACTGCAAATGCAACATTGTAGAAATTCACAAAACATTATCAAATAGTTAAATTAATACATTTAGTTGAAGTTAGTATCGTTGAATTGGTGCACAGATCACAACCTTCCGCACTTCCCTATCTTCAGCCCTCTGGGATTGCATTCTTTCGGTACCCGACATCTTGCCAATCATATCACTTACTTTGCACCCCAGGGTTTAGTGTGATAGGATAATCTTATATCAATTTCTTGGGATATCACAATTTGGACATTTTACAAGAAAGCTTTCCATCATTGTGAATTTTGTAGTTTATTTAAACCTTACCATTTTTTTGATCTGTTCTACTCTTCAACACGCTTAATACCCATTCCCCAGGGCTCTTTCATTTAAAAAAGATTTGCGCTGAGTGTAGGAGAATAGTGTGGCTGTAACCTAATTGAATCATCTTTTCAAAATAAAATATTAACATTCTGAGGGCCAAAAAGAGGTATTCGTTGATTCTTTGCAAGGCTCGAGAATGGAATATAATCTGAAAAAATATAAATATACATATGTATATATTTATATTTTCAGTCACCATTTGAGGCCAGATTTCATTCTAAAGCAAAAATATGAAGGAAACGTGGCAAGTGCTGTGTCAATCTTGGTCCCTTGGCAGAAGTGCGTCTTTCGAGCCAGCGCCATCCATACCGACTTCCCTCAAATTAGTCCATTGTCAGAATGACAAGCAGCAGTCGATTTCAGAGGCGCCAGAGTAGGAGATGGCTGCCGAGGCATGGGGTTGATCACTGCGGCAGGCGACGTTTGCCAGAGGGTAAAGCCTGGCCTGTCTGCGCGGGAATCAGTTATACCTCAGACAGCAATATCCGCGGTGACAGTGCGCTGACACAACTGAGCAGGGACTCGAGAACCGGCAGCAGCCTGCCGCGCGCTCACGATGAGGCCTGGAGTTCATTATCTTTCAGAGGGTTTTATGCAAATGTTAATGTGCAATAGATATCTGATGGAAACACAATGCCACAAAGCCCCATAGATGGGGATATGAAATATTTAGTGCGCTTAGAAACAAATTGCGTTCCACTCTGTCAAAAATGAATATCAACCCATTTTGCTAATGCATACTTTATGAGTTTTTCACCTTAATGCATTGTTTAAAAAAAGCAGCGAACTTTCCAATTCCGGTAATTCCGCGCCTTGATGCACAAAGATCATTTTTTCTCTCTCTGACGATGGATTGCAACCTTTGTGTATGACCAAACAGGAGGGCATTTTAGAGGCAGTAATCTCCGAACAAGCCTGCTATGACACACGGCGTTCAGCTGTGCACTGAGATCTGATCCAGTGGAACTTAACAGCTCAGTTTTGTGGATAAATTAGCTTTAAATTGCCTTAGATGTATCTAAAGCCAGAGCCCTGGAAAACCTCTGAGAACAAAAGAATAACAGAGGGGAGGGGCAGCTTTCACAGGTGGGCAGACAGCAGTCGCAAGAACTCGTTGTGCCCTACTCCGCCACTCGCGCTTAAAGCCCTTTTAATTTTTAACCAGACTTCAGCTGTCTCCTCGAGGAAGGGGTGACGCGGGATGGCTGGGGGTTGGCAGCAATTGTCTCGGAGGTAGGGAAAGATGTGTGATTCATCTGCTTGTCAGATAAAGACTGAGGCGAGAGGGCAGAGGGCAGCAGTCGCCGCTCAGGAGCTCATAAGATCTAACCTACTTTGCGGCTACAATTTGTTACCTTCTGCCACCTGCAGAATGAATTTACCTGACACTGCAGCTGGTATTTTCGGAGATTGGATGAGAGCCAGCGCATGAAATGGCCTAAGTGGAGCAGCTGCGGGGACGCTTTATCAAATGCCATCGCTGTCTGTCTTTCTTTTCCGCTCTAATCACATTTTGTTTTCTGCTAAGCAAAAGCAAGGCCCGGCCGTGTCGTTTATTTGATCTAAAAGCAAATGTTTTGGGACGCCGCCTGCTGATACTTGTTCATAAGGCTTTGGTTAAAATAGGAGGCGACTTTCTCCCGAGTGACAGGTACTGCTGACATGTCCTAATTAAAGCCGATGCTTGCGTTTTAACTTTATATGCGCTATCCGAAGACAGACGGGAATGGGTCCACTGCGGATGTCAGTACCCAGAGCCGGACTTTGCTAAAATAGCGCCTTGAGCGTGGGCGGACAGAAATGTGGCGCCCTTGTTGATGGTAGTGAATTAAATGAGGCACCAGGATATCCCTTTTGTGTTCACTGGTCAGTACCTGGCTGAGCAGAGACTGTCCCCTGAACACAAACATCTCGGGCCTCCCCCAGCTCACCTAAATCACCCATAGTTTAGCTGCCTCACGCATTTGACAAGTGTGGCTCACTGGTTAGAGCAGGCAGACCCTGAAGCAGAGGTCAGACCCGGGACCAGGGTTCAATTCCCGACGCGGCAGGGTCTTGAGCTCAAATGTCCATGGACTCGATAATTCTCGCTTCGGTGCCTGACCTAATCAGGGGAGCAACACTAGGATGCTGTCCCCTCTAATGTCGCCCTGCGTGCGACGTGGCCAGCTGTATAGCGACGTGGCCAGCTGTATAGCGTTGCCACCCCTAGCCTTTTCAAACTGTGAGGACCCTTAAATTACAACTATATAGTACGTGTAACATAATATATGAGGGACACTTTTTGTGGATAAACTATGTAGCAAGTTTGATTACACAGGTTGGGTTAGATTACAGGCGATCCAGGTGTCGACGATGAGTTCCTTGAACGGCCGACACCCAGCCATATTGTCCGACCAGAATGTGATCCTTCTGTTAGCTAGCACTTGCGGCCATAGATGTAGCAACAAAACAATTGGAAACATTTTCAAAACAGTGATTTTTTTGTAAGCCCATGTTTTTTCCATGCAGTTGGCCATTTCGCCGCACACCAATCTGCCTAGAATGGCACCAAAACCCTCTCTCCCAGACGCATCGGTGATCAGCTGAAGCTGCTGACTGCAGCACATGGTGTCCGCCACAACAGAGACCCATTGAAGTCATTCAGATAAGACAGCCACATGCGCAGGTCTTCTTTCAGTCCCCCACTAAGCCACACTAAGTGGTGGGATTTTTCTACTTTCACTGTTGCCCTTGCAAGCCACCTGGCATAGATTCTACCTGCTGGTATGATCCTAGCCACAAAGTTTAGCCTGCCCAGTAAGCTCTGAATTGTGGTCAGCATTGCTTCGATCCTGCTAAGGACCTGCATGATGTTGATATGAAGGGTCTCAACCTTATCTTTTGGCAGTTTGCACATCCCTGCTGTAGAATCTATTTCTATGCTCAAGAATTTCAAACATTCGGTTGGTCCCTGGGTTTTCTCTGGGGCCAAGGACACCCCTAGTGACTAAGTTGTTGAAATGCACAGAGGGTCTCGCAGCACTCCCTGGAACCTGCCTTACTGATAAATAGGAAGTCATCTATGTAATGTTAGGTGCTCCCTGGTGGGGTTCCTTTGCCTCAACGCCCCCCACCAGGAGGCAAGCAAATGCTTCAAACAGGCAACATGACACTGCACAGCCCATGGGCATACATTTATCGTAGAAATACTGGCTGTCCCACCGCATACCTACTAGGTGAAACTATCTGGATGGCCTGGGAGGAGGCGGAAGGCAGACTCAATATCCGCCTTTGCCATAAGAGCACCCTCGCCTGCTGCTCTTACCAAATCAACTGCCTTGTTGAATGAAGCGTAGCAAACTGAGCACACTCATCCAGGTACTCATTTACTGACGATCCCTTTGGCTAAGAGAGATGGTGAATTATCATGTACTTGCCGTGCTCATTTTTGGACACAATCCCCAGAGGAGACACAATAAAATGTGGAAGGGGTGGTTGGGCAAATCTCCCTGCCACCTTCCCCAAATTGCACTCCTTCTCCAGCTTTCCCCTGACCACCTCTGGTGCTTCTATGGCTGAGCGTAGGTTCTTGGCCTCTCTTGTAACTGCGGGTCCAGAATATGGGATCCTAAAGCCCTCACTAAAACCCTAGAACAACAATTCCCGCTCATCTGCTCTAGGGTACTCCTTAAGAATAAGGTTTAAGATGGGAAAGGAAATAGGGGATGGTGCTAGAATGGAGTGTTTTGAATGAGAACAATTAAGCCAGCTTTGCGGTGGCGATGGTGCTTCTTGGCCCATCGGTCTTGCCTCCTCTGCAACTGGTTGCTGGGTGCCACCCAGCACACTTGGAGCAAGTGTAGGTGAATTTGCATGTGGCGCCTCAAGTGCATGCCCCATTGTTGTATAGCTTGCATGCTTTGTTGGCCCTATGCTGATAGCCTCCCCTTCCCCTCTGTGGGCCCCTGCCCCGAAAGGAATGCCCAAACTGTTTAAAATAGTATGGTTTTGTATGTTGTCATTACCCATGTACTGTACCCAGAGCTCAATCTCCCAGTAATCCCATGACATCTCTGGTGCCTGCTCCATCTTTTGCCTGAACTCTCTATCGTAATTCAAACAGCCTGTGCCCCCATTACACTTGTATTCCTCATGCATTACCCTGTTATATTTGCACCGGGCAGGCCCCTGTTCAGGGGACTTCTCCATGATGACTGAGGATTACATGGCAAATGCCTCTAACCAGCTGTCTATTGTCTCCTCTGTTTAACCTTCCTCTTCTACTTATGTTTATCAACATCCTTACTTGACACCGTGATGTCTGCGGCTTCCTTGGTGAACGTAAGCAATGAGAAAATGTCAATGAACTCCCTGTTCCAAATTCTCTCTCTGGCTTCTAAAGGAACTCTCCCTTCCAGAGATGACCTTCCAGTCAGCAACAGCGGATCATGCTGAATCAAAACCCCCTTGCTATTCGTACCTGCCGTAATGTCTGCAACACCCGTGCCTGAACTCTCGTTGCCAAAGAAGAGGACTCTGCCCGCACTTCTAGAGAAGGACTGCTTCCCTGCACCCACACCTGACTCGCACTCGCTTGATTGGTGCTGAGAGTCTGCCCTATTCCTGCCCCAACCAGCAATTTTGCAGAGGCGATGATGCTTTGCATTGCTTCCATCATCTTACCCAGTCCTTCTTGCAGGCCCTGGACAGATGCGCCTGGGGTTAGGCTGGGAACCAGCTCCTGTGCTGGTTGGTTAGTTTGCCTCTGCACCACCGGCAAGCTAGCCTGTGGGTCATGTCCCTCCCCGGTTGGGTTACCACTGTCCCCAGTACCTGGGTCTTGTCCTCCACTGTCCTTCCTGCCTCTGCTGAGCTCTCCCCTTGGGAAGTTGACAGCGCTTCTATTCCCGCTTGCTCGCCATCTCTTTTCTTGGCCATCTTCAATTTTCCCCCAGCTTCTCTCGCTGGTCGCTTCTTTTTGACAGTTTGAACACTTTGGATGTCAAGACCAGAAGCAGTTGGTTGTAAACCCTCAGCGTCTGTCAAGGTGAGCGATGCGGATTGTTGCTGCGCCTCCTACATCACCAACATCTTCCTTGCCCACTCCAGCTCTTTTGCCTGCCCCATGACCATGAACTTCGCCCATACTTCGGCGTCCTCGTGGCTAGGCTCCGAAGAAAATAATGACT
This sequence comes from Lissotriton vulgaris, assembly GCF_964263255.1. Lineage (NCBI taxonomy): Eukaryota > Metazoa > Chordata > Amphibia > Caudata > Salamandridae > Lissotriton > Lissotriton vulgaris. The sequence goes on along the minus strand of NC_141685.1, from coordinate 703,621,998 downwards.
GGGAACCGTGGTCCTTCATCACTCCGAGCTTGCGTGTGGGTGAGTGAAACAAACCTGAAACTGAGACAGGACATTTTTACCATTGTGTGCAAGGAAATGTATCACAAGGATCAGTGGTTGGTATATAGACGGCCACTTGGCATTGGCCCGCTGTACCCGAATTTACAAACTTCATATTGGACTTGCATCCTTCAGAAGCGCATTTACAAACCAGCATAGAGGCATAGGGAATTGCGTTACCAGTGAACATCCGCTTCCATAATGGGCTTGTGCACTTCTGAAAGTTATTTGTGCCTGAATTCTTCAATTCCTATCACGACATGAACCAAATACACCTCTATTTCATAATGGGCTTACGCCCTTCTGACTGTTGTGAGAGTAACTTAGCACCACATTGAGTCTGCATTCGCCCCATACTCTTGCCCCCAATACCGGCTGCACCCTCAGTAATAAGGCTTCTGTTAGTTCCTGAATTGGTCTATTAGCTAGGCAGTCTCTCCTATCAGGATGCGCCGTGCCTCTCCCGATCACGTGTCCGCTGCTGAACGGTACCCTATGGTTTGCCGCAACTACCTGTAAGATAAAGCAGTGTTTAATAAAATCATCCACGTTCCTCAGTCTAAGCCGATGACACCTGACAAACAGCGTTGCTCAACAACAAACCCCCGGCTGAGACACATATTGCTATATCACCTGGCGAAAGGTGCCTCAGACCATACTCCAACCCGCCTCACATACTTCCCTGTCTGCAGCAGGGGATTACCTGGTATAGCGAACCTACTTACTCACCATGTGCGTTGTGGTTCACTCTGATCCATTACCCAGAGTCTCCGGTCTTCGTAGATGCATCTTAGCCTTGCCTGAAAAAGTGACTGGTTAATCCTTGGCTCCTTCGTGATGCCCAAAGTGTCAGCCATACTACAACGTAACCGGTCGCCACCCCCAGCCATTGCAGCATTGGCATATTATATGTAATCACTAGAAAGCATTGCGATAAACCCCACTGCTACGTCCCAACATAATAACCCCTCCTGCCGTTATAACATGATGTCTGCTCATTAGGTACTTGCTAATCACCCACTGTACCCCATATGCAGCTTATCCGCCGGATTTTCAACTTGTAAGCTTGTTTTCCTGATTGTATTCTTTAGCATTGAAGTGATGGTCAAATGCTTCCAGCAGAACACACATTAAGTTCCTGCTTAAACGATCCATGACTAACATGGAACTTTAATGTAGGCCGAAAAGCCCCCATTCTTATTAAACTGTCACACAAATCAATAACCCGCATTTCCTCCCAGTCCGGCTGCACACCCTTAGATGGTTGTTATTATCTTAAAACGACATCCTTAAATATCACGTTGTACTGACAAACATTATTGTGATTGCCTACCACTCACACTGGCCGTCTCTCCATAGCAGAGACCGGCCAATTCAGATCATCTGCTTGACCCGCGTGCCTTCCGTGTAAATTATTCAGAAATGTAAGGAAGACGTTTATTATTCATTCCCCCCAAGCTCCCTGAACGCTGGTCGTAGCCTGCACCTTGCCCACATGAATGCCATTTTCGTGGATCAATTGGCTGAGAAAACAATGTTTTTTAGTTTTTTTTTTACGATGCAGGACGGAACTGATATGCCGGTCCAGCCTTCCTTACTCCCGTGGTTGGCCCCTTACGATCCTCTCCCGCATTTTTATATTTTAAAACAAAGATGACTGCGTCCTCGCCTGCCATGGGGGCCCGCCACTTTATACTCCTAAGCCCCATCCACAAATCGTCTGGCGCCCTCTTGGCTCCGGCCATGTGAAAATGGCCGTTGCCTGGAATACAGGCGCACACTCGCAACCACCAAGCCCCTGCCCTGTGTCCTTTTTCCAATGCTGACACCCCCACTGTAGCAGTGTGCTCACCGCGATGAGGCCTACACCGCCATCTGCTCACCTCTCACACACGGTCTTCCACAGGTCCATCGAGTCATAACTCTGGCCGCCCAAAGAGGTCCTGCCCCAGTGGGGGGTGGGGGGCTTATGATTCCTCTTGGCCCACTGCTCCCCTCCTGACACTGCAAGGCCATAAACTATGGGGGAAGACCCACCTTCCCCCCATCTATGGTGGCCTGATGGGCATGTCTATCCTTGCAGCACGGAAACAACACTAGGATGCTGTCGCCCTACGTGCGATGTGGTCACCTACAAAATGAGAAGGGCACTGCTGTTGGCATAACCTTTATGCACACAGCTCCATGTGCCCCACAGAATATTGACGCTCTGGGCCTAGCTTACCCATGCTGAAGAACGTCCTTTTCATGACTGCAAAACATACATGTTTCTTTGTTTACTTTTAATGTAGTGCTCATCTCTTTGGAGGTTCAAAGTGCATATGGTACACCCCACCCACCCCCGTTCAAATTAAAGAAGTGCCGGAACAATGTACCTGGAAGTACCTGCCCATTTAAAGCTCTGAGAACTATCCATGTCAGTGTGTCCCATTTACCGAGCTATGAGAACAAATGTATTGTAGTACGTGGTTTCCGAAACGATTCCGAAGTATATCATAACAAGCAATTGTATACTGTGAAGTTTTCTGGCAGGTGTTTTCTGCTTTGATATCACTCTGTTTGTATTCACAAACCCCACCAAATTTCACGTGCTGGCTCCACCCACCTAGATTTATCGACAACTGTGATACGGCAGGTCTTCGAGTCGAACTCTCCTGAAATACAGCTTTGTATTTGAGGTGTTTCTGTATGTATTTGTGCGCTGGATTTCTTTCCAGCCTTTGAACGGTGTCAAATCTGGCCTTTTACACACCATTTGAAATCAAATGCTTTTATTTTTGCTTGTTTGGAAATTTTATAGCGATTTTATGAAATCGCTGTAGTTATTATATTAATGTTTTAATGAACTGAGCAATACATTTCTAATGTTCACACCATGTCACCGCCTATTTAATTGTCACACGGCATGGCGGGCCTGGAATTTCTTTCCACATCCTGTTGTTCTGTTCATTGGAGTAAAGATTGTTTCAGCTGGCATTATCCCCTGTTTTTCCCCATCTCCTATCTATACTCAGGAAAAGCAGATAAAAAGCATCGACTGGCCTCACATTCCCTTTCTCCCTAAGATCTCTAAAACATGAGAGGGATCTATTAAGAGACCGCCTTGCACAAGAGTCTCTTCTTTAGGTCCCCACACTCAGGGGGAAGGAGATGTTTTAGGAGGTTTTGTCCCAATCTATCCAGGTCAATAAGACCATGAATCAAATGGGAATGAGGGGAAGTGTGCACTCTCATTGCTGCGCTTTTTTGCCACTCATTGAATTGCCAACTCCAGTGAGTGGTATTAGTCTAATAATATCAACTAGAAGCGTATTAATGCAGTAGCAAAAGAGATCAGTCTTCTGTGTTGATAGAAGGTGTGCAATTTCTTTTTTTGAGGAGAACATAGTCTCTGTGCTTTTCCTATTTCTTGATCCTTCGTTCAATTTCTTATGCTGCCAATATTTCTTTATGTGTGCTAGTTGATACTTGAGAGTTAACTATGAAAATGTTAGTCTTACATATTCCCCATGCTCACTGACCTGCAATGCTCGGACTCCTTAGAGAAATCATTATATTATACAGAATACTGTCCCCAACATATCATGGAACTGCCCCAAGCTTTTGATATCTCAAATTATATACACACTTTTTTTTCTACCAAGGTAGTTGATAATGTATGGCACTTAATCTAGCCTCTAGGAAGAAAAACAGGAACCGCACTTCAAAGTTATCAAGAAACAATACTGCACTCTCTTTTCAGTGGGGTAACATGGTCTGATGGGTCCTAAAGCAAGCTAAATAATGGCCCTTGCACCATAGTTAGTTAAAGAAAGACCACCATTAAAGGAGTCTACTGGAGTCTTTATACCCTAGGCCACCTAGGCACTGCACATGCTGTCAGAACAGTCTTTTCTTGACACTTGGAAATTCTATTGTTATTCCAGGAAAATGTTCTTTTGTGCTTGGTGACCCCCATTTTTTTCTAGATTTCACTGCTGTTTTTTTACTCTGTGCACTGGGACTCTACTAACCCGACTCCACTGCATGTGCTCTGACCTCTAAAACAAGTTAAAATTGGCTATACTCTTAAGTGACTTTTTAAATTTACCTGCAAGTCCCCAGTATATGCTACAAAGTGTGCCTAGGGTGGTAAGTTAAATGTCAGTAGTGGACTGCAACACACATTGTGCCATGATTAGAGTGACCATGCAAAACATGGCAGCATGCCTACTACCATATACTATCTGTGCAGTTTTAAAAATGCAGATTTGAGCTATCAAAATAATCCATTTTGACAGGCCTAAACCTTCCTTTTAAAGATAATTTATTCACCCTCACCCTTTAATGCCCAATAAGGCAGGACGCATGGTATTTAAAAGTAGGACATGTAAAAGTTTAATGCGAAACATGTCCTTATAGTGACAAGGACCTAAATGCTGTGTTCACGGTAGACGGATTACCTGTTCCATAGGTCAGATACATTTTATTTTAAGTGATTATGAAGATTAAGTGATTTTCCAAGAGCCAATGCCAAGACTTGAACCTGGTTCCCCAGAACCATTCACTCACCCATACAGCCACTCAAACAACCAGTCACTCACCTGTACAGCCACTGAAATATACACACACTCACCCATACTGCTACTCAAACCCCCACTTATTTACCTACACAGTCACTCACACACCCACCCACTTACCATACAGCCTTTCACCAAAGCCATTCATTCACCCATACAAGCACCTACGTGCACAACCATTTACAAACCCATTCACACATCCATACAAGCACTCACACATATTCTCCCTTGCCCATACAGACTTTCACACAGACACTTACTTTCAACACAGCGACTCACACACAAACTCACTTAACCAAACACCCACTCACTCACCCATACAGCCACTGTCACACCCACTCATTCACCATTATAGCCACTCACACAGAATCTCGCTCACTGACACTACTTCTCACACATCCACTTTACACACATAGAGCCACTCACCCACCCATACCCACAAGGATACAGTCACACAGCCACTCACACAATATGTTACAAGTAGTATCGTTCAGTAGGTGTGTACCTAGTATAGTAATTAAAATTTGGAGTAGGTTACTATACATTTTTAACACCCATAAACTCTAAACACTTACACTCAATTGATGATGTCATCAGTAAAGTCATCAGTGATGTCACTGACCATGTCATGAGTGATTAATATATGAGGTCATAAGCACTGCATTGCGGGGTGTATGTTATAGTTAGCTCACTAGTTTTGTACGAGGGAAAGCTGAGCCTATCTATAAGGTCCTAGTAACCTTTGTTTATTTCAGTTTTATACACACACACACACACACAGACCCTTCATTTACAGGTGCTTAAAGGCTGTTTTCTATTTCAAAATGACATTCAGCAGTTTTTCCTCCCACACTCCCTGTACGCAAGCAAGATTCTCATAGTTCACTTTAAAATCTCCTCTGATTCAGAGAGGGAAATGTAAGCACCAATCCTCATGTTAAAAGAAAAAGCAGCAGTTTATCAGAAGACATGGCCTGACATTTGACCTCTGTCTTTGAAGCACAGCAATTATGACGAAATAAGTACTACATTTAAAGACATCTTTATTGATTGCTCTTTCAAGACCCACCATAAAACGTCCAGTGACTCAAATTTGATGAGGTGTGAACTTGCTCCCACATCGGAGACAAAGGCCTTGGGTATTGGGAGGCGTTGTGTTCCTCTAACAGGATCGCCATCTGAGTTGTGCCCAAGAACATAATTAACTTCAAAAAGGTCTAGAGTGTCACAGGCAGAGATAGCTAACTCCCTCTAGTCAGCCATACACCAATCCCAGTGGAAGAGGAGCTGCCCTCAGAACCAATTTTGAGTGTCCACAGAGGAAGAGTTGCTCATTTCCCTGTCCACACTTCTAGGATGACATTTCTTTCTAATATGGTAACCCAGTGAACCTCAGTTAATATAAACAACAAAAACTAAGAAAACTTCAAGTTCAAACGAAGAACTGATCAACAACTCACAAAACGAAAGAAAACACAACCAAGGAAAATAACTTATTCACAACAATGCATGATTTTTTGTATATTTTACCACAAGTACATGAAGATTTCTATGCACTATTGATTAAAGGTTGTGTCATGTGGAACACCCTAAAGAGAAGCTGGGATGCCATCTTTTCTCCCTCCATAGGAACTCCATGGAAGTCCTTTATTCATGTGACTCGAGGTGAGTTCCTGCATGAAACCTACACGGGTTAGAGAAAACACACCAGACACATTTTATTTGATCACACCCTCTTGTTACCACACAAGGTTACCCCTCCAACACGTCCTGACAAAGACCCTCATCAGCCAGGCTATTTCGAATCCACAAAAGCAAAATTAACAGATTATGGACGAAACTATTCAATCCATCATCTGTTCTTTTTGCAATTGTCTACTTGGTGGGAAGGGTGCAGAAAATCAGATCTAGTCCAGTGTTCTGAAAATATCAAACTAAACACATCATCAAACTCACCATGAACACGGTCCTCGCCCTGAAGAGCCCAATTATTACAACTCCCACTCATTCACATATGCAGATTTTAATTTATGTTGGCTGCAAAAATGATCAAAATGTTGGCAAGCATAAAGTGAAACCCATCATTAAAACAAGCATGGGTGAATAATTTGCCCTGCTGGGAAAACGGACAAACATACCACACATGTTCATATAGGCCACAATTTAGGAACTGTACTAAATGCAGATCAACTTCAGTGTCCAAAAGCATCACACTAAACACAAAAAAAATAACTGGTAGGAGGAAGATCTCGGCCAACAGTCCTCTATGTATGTTGTGTGCAAAAATCAGGTGCTGCAATGTTTACGAAAGATAATGTCTTTATGGGCAGTGGTCTTACCCTGGGAGCCCACCTCTGAAACCTACCACACACAATCACAGGCCACAATGTAAGTTAGGTTTCGAATTCAAACTCATTCCAATGTACACAAGCATCACCTAAAACACATCAACCAATCAAACGGTAATATTGGTTTGCAAAGTTAAATGAAAATACTTCAGGATAGCGTGGCATCATCTATTTATAATAAATAAGCCTCTGTTATATAATGTTCACAACCAGTACATAGGCTGAAAACGCAGAATTGTACTCCGTTTTCGCAAACATCTATATAAGCAAAACACAATTCTAAAAGATGCTCACTACATCCATTAAAAGAGAAGTACATCTATAAAAATCAGTAAAATTAACAGACAATAAAGCTAAAGTTAACGGCGAGTTAAGTTTGATAATGACGTAAATAGTTGTAACAGCACAAAATAAAACACATTAAATTCACCAAATGAGCTGTTAGCTTAACCCTATCTTCCACCTTCTCTGTACTCAGTCTACACTTCAATCCTGCATACACTATTTCTAATGTCAAAAATGTTTTCACAAATACAAAACCATACTACATAATGTACACTGTCATATATTGCATGCACAATATTAACTTGTCATGACCATAATATTTTCACCAAAAAGCAATAGATTTCCACACAATGAAACGAATGTGCAAACAACATATTCATTTGTCACAGTCATACGCACTTTTACAATCTCATTAGCACGTAATCTTTCACATTTCATATTCATCTTCCACAAGTAATGACATCAGTGAGAGTTAAGTTTAAAGAAATATGATGGGACTGGGAGATAATATTCATTTATGAAGTTCCATGTTTTTTTGCTGGAGCCTCTATCAACAGCCCAGTCACCCAAAGCTCTCTTTTAACTGCGTGTAGTCTTTTTCAAGAATCACCAGATATGTTTGGCGCAGTGCATATAAAAATATCTATAAGCTCGCAGGTAATTACGTTTTCTGCTTAGTTCACAGTCTGTGGAACGAAAACACCAGTTCAAATCTTGATTGAACGAATTATGCGTTTCTTTGCAGTTCCCTTTATATCCTTGTGCCTCTTATGCCTTTGTTGTTAAAGACAACTAAGGATGCTTTGTGGTAATTCTAGTTGCAGGGTACATTACATGGTAACTTTTATTCGATGTGGGAGAGGATGAGAACTACATTAAACATCTCCTGCTAACAGTGTATTCTTTGAGACAAACCGACAACTCGGATGTATGGGGCATACAGATTTACATCACAAAAGGAGTTCAGGAGTCTGGGGTCCATAGAGGCAAGTTTGCAGCTTGCCCTCCTGGTCAAGTTCATATATTGTGACAAACGGAAACTAGTTATGGTGGAGTAGCTCCAGGAACAAATTTATGCGGTGAGCATGGCGTTTTGCAAAAATAACTATTGATGGACAGAATGCAGAACAATGTCATACATTCACCCCAGTGCAGAGATCTGGGCCTAAATCCATAGTTTTTTGCTCACCATGCCATTCCAGTTTTGGACCCAGCCATATGCGAAGCAGTCTTGACCCTGCGCCCAATGGGAACAGTCCAGGCCGAACTGCCAGGCCAGGTCCTCCCTGGACTGGAAATAAGCATCCTAGGACCGGTTTCGGGGTTTTGAACATGAACCTCCTTTTCACTTCTGCCTATTTGAGATCACAACATCCTTTTGCTATGCCGGCTCTTTTTCCCCAAACAAGGGACCTGCCTTTGCCTTATTTTATTTTTGTAGACAGGCAGGTGACTGGTTAGGAAGGCCTAAATTTGATGAATTGATATAATTTTGTGTTTGTTGGCAAGTGTTCAGACTATATTAGTCTAGGCTAGTAGAAATAATATAACGTAGTTTGTTAGTTTGAAGCAAAATATCCTTCCATCGGGAGTTGCCACAATGGCCCACGTTATATTATTTTTTTAAATATCTGACAAGTTTCTAATAACACCAAGGTTCTAACATTCTGGATATGTTTTGCCAATATTTTGATAGCATATATTTATTCCTAACAGCTGATGCATACTTTTCGATTTATGATTTGTTGTTAAACTTACAGTACCATAAACCATTAAAGTGTTTAACAGGTACGATTTGGATGCATGTTTTCATTGTTTACATTGCTTGTTAAATCTAGTGATTACAATGTTTGTATTACTTGCAGAGACGGATGGCGTGACCCTTACAATTCAGACACGTGCAAAAGGACGTTTAGATTCAGAGATACAGCTGAAGCTTACATTTCACTTACCTGCAACCTACCCAAAATGTCCACCAAGTATATCTGTGGTTTCAGAGGAGCTAACACGATCACAGTGCAATGCATTAAAGGGAAAATTGCTTGAACGGGCACAAGAACTTTTATGTGAACCCATGATACATGAGCTGGTTCTCTGGATTCAGCAGAACCTGGATGATATCCTTGGGCAGTTAGATGTGCCTGGCTCGGATTCAAAAGGCCCTGGACCAGTTGACATGCAAGAAAGTAGAATGTGGACGATGCTCTTGCAATTGGATCATATGAGATCGAAATCCAAGTATGTGAGAACAGTTGAAAAATGGGCTTCTGATTTAAGCTTATCCGGGAGATTAATGTTTATGGGAAAGCTGATACTAATTCTTCTGCAAGGCGAAAAAGGCCGAATTAAGGTACATGTTGAAACTTCTATTTGTTATTTAGTGTTAACTATTTTTTAATTTTTTCTTCTATGTAGCGAAGTGTTTTTACTGTTGATTCTCTTAGCAATGCAATGTTTTCTGCAATTATCATGCACCTGTAGAAGACCGATCCTGAGTCATTCGAATCAACTGTTTGCTTATGTTTGTATTCATTGTGATTTTAAGGTAGCCATATTCTTCCACACAACTTGAAAAGGAACAAATCCCTTAGTTTTTTGTGGCGATGTTTTGCAAAGGATTTATATTCCTTGATGTAGCTTTGGCAAAACCAATAGATCTTGCTGCTGGCTTTTCCAATTCTTGTTTTGATTTTGCCATCACTTATGGAAAAAAACATAAAGTTGGCTGCCATGCAGGCACATGGGTGAACATACCGTGGCCATCTTGGAGTAGAATTTGTATGGTATATAAAAAAAAATCCAACTTTGCCCCTGTGCGTGCACATGCGTGTCAGCCATCTTGGAATGCTTCTTTATAAACCATAAGAAAGTGCATTGCAAGATGGCTACTGTGCATGTGTACAAATAGACGGCCATCTTCAATGGTTGCAAAACTTTAAGAAAATGGCTATCTGCTTCTTTTTTATTTGTGGTGTGCTGCGGCGCGCAAGGTGGCCATCTTTAATGGTTGCATATCTATTAAAAGATGGCTATCTGCTGCTGTATTGGCGGCAGATGGGGCACTGGGAAGTGCAAGTTGGTGTTGTGAGATAGACAAACTTTTTTTAACCTTCAGCAGAGTCAGAGAGCAGGAGGCAGCATTTCATAGGAGAAAAGCAGGCATTCCAGGTATATGTCCAAAGATAAATCCTTTAAGCAGCACGTCAGCACTTCTGACAAAGGTTCAGTTCAAGATCCAGAAGTGTCTGATTTGATGGGGTCAGAGATCCAAAACGTATATACCCCAAAATTCCTTTGATGTGGGGGGGTGACTTCAAAGCAGCTCTCTGAAGTGCACAAGTGCCCCTTTAAACCTAGTCCTGTCTGCCAGATTTCTTGGGGAGGGACATAATCATTCCTTTGTGTCGGGACAAGACACTGCCTATTCAAGTGAAATGGTAGCCTTCCACCCTGTCCATGCAAGGCGTTCAGAATGCAGATGTATGTGGATGGGTACTCAGACACACCTATCCTTCCTGTAATGTGGCTGCTTAAAGCAAATGAACAAAGTTTAGCTGCCACTTACCCCAGGCATGTATTGAAGACAGGATGTCATGCACACAGAGCAGTAAGTGGAGAAAGATGTCCACTTTCTAAAATTGATATTTTTAAAACAGTACTGTTAAATCAACTGCACCAGTAAGGAGGATTTGTCATTACCATTCCAAACATATGAAAAATGAAAAGGCACCTCCACTTTGAGAATGAATTGTAGCTTAAAATGTGTTTTAAGGAATTCCTTATGAGGAGTAGGCCTCACAGTAGTGAAACATGAAATAGACGGTCACTACCTTGACATGTAAAACATAAAGGTACATGTCCTACTTTTTATTGACATATCACCCTGGCTTAGCGTTACTTAAGGCTTACCTTAGGGGTGATTTATATTTAATATACGGGGAGTTTGAGTTGGAGGCCTGGCAAGTAGTATTAAATGCCAAGTCGAAGTGCAACTATAATGCACACACAGGAACCGCTGTGGAAAGCCTGAGACAGGTTTGAAAGGCTACTTATGTGGGTGACACAATTAGTGCTGCAGGCCCACACGTAGCATTTGAATTACAGGCCTTGGATTTAGGGACTTAGCAGTACATCAAATATGGCAACCAGGTATACATCAGTGTCATCATGTTTAGGGGAGAAGCACATGCCCTTTAACACTGGTTAACAGTGGTAAAGTGCTCAGAGTACTAAGGCCAAACAAAAATAATTAGCAAAACGTGGAGGCAAAAGGCAAACAGTCTGGGGAAAGACTACCTTGAGGATGACAAGTCTAACATGTTTTGACATTCAATTTTTGAAGCAGTCTTTGACTTAACCTACAAATGGTATTTGGTCTCGAAAGGTTAAAAGCTGATTTGGGGACTGTATCTTATTTTTGTGGTCACAGGTCAGAATTAGTATTGTGGAATCAAATAACCCTAATGGCAATAGGCAAAGGCTTCCACCATGAAGCTAAATAAACGTAACATAGAGATTTGAAGGCACATCGTTCCAGTAAGCAGCTATTTATCAAGGTGTGTTATCAGTTTAGGCTAAAGCCCTCAGACTTCAATCATAGTGAATACCATTGATTGGTATTCCGCATTGAGCTCTCAGGTGCGTTTGCACAAAGTTGTGAAGTTTGTAGGCGTACAATTTCAAGGTTAAAAAAAAAAAATCACAAGGATTTCAAAGTGAAAAATTCACAAAATTCATGTACATTCATGGACAGTGTCCCTTAACTTTGTCTAAGGTGGGAATCATTCCTGCTATTGTGAGAGGTCACAGTTAGACTTCCCATACTCAGATACAGTCCTTAACCCCTTCAATGCTGGTGACAAAGCCAGCTCGTCATGGGCGTTACCTGCGCTGCGCGCATGACGAGCTGGCTTTGTCACGTAACGCGCGATTTTCGAATTTTCAGCGCGCAGCAGGAAAACCCGCTAGCGCGCATACGGTTAATAAGGGCCCCCACCATGCACATCTGCTGTTCACCTCCATCTCTTGTATCCTTTTTGCCACACTGCTCTCTTCCATTCTTGCTATGGTCCATTTAAGCCATACCACTTCCGACATGGCTGCTCCAGAGCTTCAGCCCCCTTTCCACCCAGGTCTCAGCCATATCATACTTTGAAGTCTGTTGCTGGTTTCTAGTTGCAGGAAGTCCATCCTTTGATGGGTGGCACATCATGTTGGTGTAAAAATGCTGAGGTATACTGGCAGTGGTTGGGGAAATTTTTCATTGGCAAAATGTGAAAAGTTCTTCTCAAATTCCAGTTTGCTGTACTTCACAACTAAAGGTAAATCTCTCACCGGCTCCACTCCAAAGATCTAAAGCAAGTGTTTGTGCTAAAATTGACATGCATGTGCTAGATACATATTTCTTCATGAAAATAGTACCACTGCAACCCCCCTGCTTTGCTCACTTAAACAAGCCATAAAAATTAGTAATGAACAGCGACCTCTCAGTTGTAACTGTCCATCTCATGTAAGTAGTAATTGTACAGCACGGCAGAAAAAGCGCCCTTTATTTGTTTTTTCATAATTTAGGATTCTTAGTCTAAATAAAATTATTGCTCCCACTTCACAGATATAAACAATATATATGTTGGATAAATGTAGGTCTGAAGTCAGTTTAAGATGCATTCCATAGGTTGAATATTGATTTTGTTTATACATTTGTTTATACCCCAGTACCGCACAAGGTCATTCACAGTGACAGATGTAACCAAGTCTGTACTCCCAGTTTTATATGCCCATGCTATTCATTTCATATATTGGTCTTTTGACTCCTTTCTACAAACAGGGACACACTTCTGTAGGAGATGAAAGCACTGGCTTCAAAGCAAGGAATAAGTCTTCAACCAACTGTATATGAATGCCTATTCAGTGAATATATTTCCGAACACTAAAGCCAGTCTCCTGTTTGGAGGAGATTAATATAACCTAGGGTTATTGTACTATGTCACAATCAAGAAAAAGGTTACTCCTGTTAAGTTACTTGCTTAAATAAGCAAGTCAACCAAGTTACCGAAGGTATACAGTATGGTGATTTTAATAGTTTTAATTGTGCCTTATAGATCTGGTGGAGGCTGAGTATTTTAGTGTCATATGCACTGATTAAGCGGATACAAATAGGTGATGCCTGTTCTGAAAGTATAACATGCTAATAATTAGAGATATACTTACTTTTGTACACCTGTAAGAGTAATACAACTACCAGTATCTAGATATGGGTGGCTAATTTTATCTATAAAGTCTGGGCTATTGAAAATGTGTTTTGTGAGCTGGTTGCTTATTGAATATTTTTGTAGTTTTTTATTTTATCAGTACTATGTACAGACAGTAATGTATATATTTAGATTTAGTTGATGTGACATTTTAATTGTATCCATTTTTGGATTGTATAAAAAATAAACAATGATTAAACAATGAGGAGAAACGTATAAGCATCCTTGAAACCAAATGTGCCCCTAGGAATAATTATATTCATTCATTACATCTGTTAATTACCAAACCCAAGATACATTTGAATGGCTTACTTTTTCCTATATTATGATAAAACATTCTCCAACGTCATCTTATGGTTGTTTTGACATTGTAGTCAAAACGTTGCTTTAGAGTCATTGTGTACTCTGAACCAATATTTTTCCTTGGAGAGTGACCTTTTAAGTCATCATCCTCTGTCTCCTGTACCAATGCACTTCATTTTCTTTTGTTTCACTTGCAAACAAGTCCTTCACAAAGAAGATATTGGTCTGTATCCTCCCATCTTTCTTTCATAGGAGCATGTCACATTTCCGCATAAGTTGGTAGTTTGCTCTTATATACATGCTTTTAGTTCCAAAGAAAGTTTACTTAAAATGACATGCTCAGTAATTTTCCATGATCCTCCTTAGTGAGCCAACTGTCATTTATAGGCTCCCTGTGCCATATGTAGTGGTGGACTAACATAAATAACATAAATTCTTACAGGATCTCTAGTCCCTGTTTGATTTAGTCATCTATCAACAATTTCTATAAGGTACTCAGGGCCATATGTAGGTGGAAAAATACCGGTCGGTAACGGCCGATTTCGGCCGTTACCGACCGGTACTTGTACTTCCAGATGTAGGGGGCCTGAAAATTACCGATTCTGTATATTTCCCAAATCAGTAATTTTACCGAATCGGTAAATTACTGAATCAGTAAATGTACAGAATCGGAAATTTGGGATGTAGGTGGCACTGGAAACAGTGCCACAGGCCCTTAGAAATTCGTTATTTACCATGAAATACAATGGCATGGTAAATAACGAATTTCTGTGTACATGCACATCTGTGCATGTACACCTGTGCCATGTGGCACACATACATGCCCTAAGGGCATGTATGTGTGTCACACTGCACACAAGCCAGAATCAGGGGTGCAACAGGGTGTCAAAGTGACACCCTGTCCCCCTTGACAAATCGGTAAAATTACCGATTCGGTATTTACCGATTCGGTAATTGCCATTGATTCCTATGGGCCTTAAGGCCCAAGGCCCATAGGAATCAATGGCAATTACCGAATCGGTAAATACCAATTCGGTAATTACCGAATATTACCGATTCGGTAATATTTAAAAAATTATTACCTACATGGCATTTACCGAATTGTAAATACCGAATCGGTAAAATTCGGTGTTTACGATTCGGTAAATGCCATTTACCTACATATGGCCTCAATTTCTTAAAGGCATTCATGCTAAAACCGTCCATCAAATGCAATGTCTTAGATTTACTGAAATTGGCTCTCTGCTTCTGACATCTTTTGGTCCTCACCATTGGTCTGCCAATGTGCTTTCTATGAAACCTATGTCTGGAATGATTTTTGACATAAAATGTTTATATTGGTCACGCAACCATTTTTAATTCGATAGTCCAATTTGAAGCCTGGTCTCTCTACCATCTTCATCCAATGATCTATGTTTAATTCTTTGTCATGACAAGTATGAATTAGAGATGATTCGTATGTAGAAGCTGCATACATTTGTTCACCTGTCGTAACCTAAGATGGTGTCTTTAGCTGGGTCTTGATTACAAGTGCCCACCACATTTTCCTCACCTTGTGCCTCTAGTAATTGCCCTGGCCTCTTTCTGTGAAATAAATCAAGTGAGGTGTCTGGGACAAAGTCAGGTGAATTTGAGTGTTTGCTGTGCATCCCAAATCCACTTTTTTTTTAAATCTACATAGGCCTAGTTTTAGGTCCAGCTATAAAATAAATCAAGTGAGGTGTCTGGACCAAAGTCAGGTGAATGAGTGCTTGCTTTGCATCCCAAATCCACTCAATGTTTTATCTACTTAGGCACAGTTTTAGGTCCAGCTATGAAATAAATCAAGTCAGGTGTCTGGAACAAATTCAGGTACATTTGAGGTCCAGCCATTATTTTGTATTTAAGATAAATGTATCACAAAGAATGATTCGAACTCATGTAAAGAAATGTTGCAGCCGCAGTATATTGTCATTATCATGGAGCATTAGCTAATTTGTACCCAAAAAGAATATTATCTTCCACCTGGAACTGTCACAAGACATCCTATTTCTCTCTAAATGAGCCATTATGCTTGCGTGATAAACTTGAACCTTGGGGTTGATGGCTTTACTGACTCATGTGCCAAAAAAACATTTGTTACATGGGCTGCCTCAGTCTCACCCAAAACATCATGAAATCTACATATTTTAGCAGAACAGTTTCTATCTTTTGTTCTAGTTAATCCGATAACTCCATATATCTGGCTATCAGCCCTTCTACTGAACAGGATGTGTCCTTGTAAATGTCTACATAAATTAGCTTACCATCAAACCTAAGGGGGCTCTACATCCCACCCATGACGAAATTTTGAATACATCAACTTTCAGTCTCTCATTCCTATCTCCAGTACTATAAAATATATCCCAGGCACAACCCCAAGGGAGCCCTGAGCCCATGGAAAATAAAGCGAGCACAGCACTAGCTAAACTATCCCCACTCAGGACACATTGAACAATCGGGGATAATGAGAAAATAAATGAATTGTACACAGCTGAACTCCCCCACATGTAGCTTAGCCCCAGGACCCTTGAAAACAGATGACTAAAACCTCAATGTCTTGCTCCAAGATCTTAACTTTTTTAAATCGAAGACATCTAGTAATTATCATCACATTTGTTGGACTTTACTCACCACCGTAAAAGAAAAAATTGCACATTCCCACATACCATTTGGTCGAGTCACAAATATGGAACTTGAATGCAAGGTCTCTCTATACATTTCTTCCTATTCCAAGAATCAGAAGTCATCGTCTTTCTAAACTGATTTGCCACCCATCATCATCTCCAATACAATATATTCACTAATGTTTTCCTTCTTTTACTTGCCTATCATCACTAACCATTGTCAATGCCGCGTTATCTTCAGGTGATGTCCCTCACAAACTCAAGTATGCTTTCTGTATCCCACGCTGATTCTGATCTAGAAATCCTCTTTAACTATTACCTCATCTCGGGAATTTCTGCATTGCAGCCATACAGCATGGGCTCTCTCTTAGACCAATCCAGAAAACATGCAACCTAAGTAATCTGTTCTGCAATGAACTTTCCTTCATACATCAAGTAAATGTGAACCTTAAATGTGCACTTCAGCACCTTTGTGTACGGTGTAAAATTTCCCCTTCTCTGATGTTTCCTTGTTTCTCATAGTGACCATCTCATAACAGGCTAACTATAATGCCATCTGTGCAGAATTGCCAAAAAAGACATTTGCAAATTCTGAGAGTCCCAAAACAGTGCAGCCTCTTTTATCCTTAATATAAAGTTTCATAGTTGTATACTACCTTCCCTCAAAACGCTTCACTATTTACCTATCAATATGAATATCTACTTCAAGGCACTTCATATGGTCACCATGGGACGGCATCACAATGTCGCAGAATGTTTCACAAGGACTATCTAGCTATCTAGCTCTTGAAACCCTCAAGAAATTTAACGTCCACAAACCATAACCATCAATACACTGACCATACAGATGCTAACCATTCAATAGCAGATCTATCCACAAACAGGTTTCCACTCTTCAGAGGTGACTCTCTGTGCAACTAAGGTTTGAAAAAGACTCAGTTAGTTTCTGTTTGACTCTAAGACCCTCCTTATCCCCTATACCCATGGTTAAGACATCATCATCTTCCATACACTGCCGTCTCCCTTTAATCCTGATTGATGGCCCACCTCAGGTACTTCATTTCTGCTGTACACTTGGGGTCCTATTGAACGATTTTTCTATAGGAGACCCTAATATTCTGAAGCATATTAGCATCCTGTCTCACCTTTGTGATCATTAGCCATTGTCTACAATTAGCACTCTGAGGCAATTTCCAGTTGTTTTCTACAAAATCCAACAACTAAATACATAAATCGGTCTTCTAAAGATTCCCATAAAGGTTCTATACATCCTATTTATGGAGTGAAATATCATTAAGTATTTTCGGTGTGCTGGGAAAGGTCTTGACAGCCATAAAATCACAGATGCGCTTCTGGAAAACGCTCCCTCTAATGGTCACTGGCAGGGTAGCACTATCCAAGATGGTGATCCTTCTCCGTCTCCTGTACCACTTCGCCAACCTGCCACTATATGTTCTGGTGTCCTTCTTTCACACGCTCACTAAACTACTTTGGGATTTCCTCTGGGGAAACGCGCGGCACAGGATGGCGTTAGCAAAATTGTATCTACCCACTGATCGGGGGGCCTTGCCGCACCTTGCTTCAAGCACTACTATTTAGCAGCACAACTGCAGTGAATAGCCTGCTGGTTTGCAGACAGAGGCCGTGAAGACACTGCAACCACACTACCCCCCCCACTCTCTGGACTATATCACAAAACTCTTCCACCCAGCCACTAAAACCACAACACCGACGCCGCTCCTCCTGGCGGTGGTGTATAAATGCTACAGTCGAAGCCTGTACCTCATAAGAACGCTAGCCCCCTATCCACCGGCCATGCCACTTGAGGGCTCCCATATCGGGCCTGGGGTGCTCACACCTCCCAAACTCACGGAATGGCACAAAGCCGATATAGAGACTCTGGGAGATCTGTATAGAGATGGCACACTCATACTATATGAATCCTGGGTCGAGGAGCTGGGATTGCCGCCAGGTCAATTCCTGAGGCATCGCTCACTGATTGAGACACTAACCTCTATATGGGGGGACATGAATACGGAGCTGAGCCAACACCTTACCATACAGTACCTTCACGTCATGGGATGTGGCAGACACCTGGTCCGCTGGTTTGTGGCATCCCTCCGCACACATACGGCGATAAGCCTGGACCCACTCTGCCAGAAATGTGAAATGGACCAAGAACAACGACTGGGAGACAGGGAATGGAACAATATACTAAAAAGCCCAGTACGTATCCCCAGAAACATGAGGTTCAGACAAATACAACTGTTCATTGTCCACAGAGCATCAATAGGTACTTTCACCGCACAGATGCAGTGTGCCCTCACAGCAGCGAAATAGGAGCTCGATTGGTACACATTTTGTGGGGCTGCTGCAAATTACATACATATTGGCGGGAGGCCGGTGGGCTCCTATACCAATGTACGGGCCGAGACATACCCTTTGAATGGCTGTTTTACTTGTAACTCTAATTTCACAGAACCCTGGCCAGGAAGGTTACATCTAGGTTTCTTGATCTGGGAATGGTGGTAGCTAAGCGGCTTCTGACCAAAAAATGGAAATCTCAAGGTCCGCCACATATACAGGTATGGACATACTCACTCCTAACGTGGGCCAAAGCAGAGGGGATCGCCATCCTACGGGAGGAAACGTTGGGGATATGGAAGGAACCCATAGCGTCACAATGGGAGGGTCTTCTTCGGGCCTTAACACAAACAAAGGGAGGTGGCTCTGAGGGACAACCCGAGAATGAGAGAGACGTGCCAGCAGCATTCGACGAGTTACCTGTGGCGACAGCTATCTAGCAGGTGTGGGGGGGAGGGGCGATGGCAGCAGGGGCGGGAGGAGAGGCTGGGTTGCGGGATGGTTACACAAACGTCGGTTTATGCTGCTGTTACTGGTTCTTAAGCACTGTTGGTTCTAGCTTATAGCATCTGTTTAATTGTCCCAGTTGAATGATCTGAAAGAACTTTGTTCAGCATCCTAATGGTAAACCTCACTATTATATGATGACTCTTACCCCAGGCGAAATGGACCACTGTGGAGGTTCATGTTATCGCCGAACGGTGATGGATCAAGCCCTGATCTTTGGACTGGGTAAGAGTGGTCTGCTTTATTCAGACACTCTGTTCATCACCACCCCCTTTTCTGAATCATTGCTGAACTAAGAACACCATTGACATGTGTGTTATGCTTAATATATTTCAATTGGGTGAAATCGACTTGGAGCATGGGTTGTCACACAGCCTATCAGTCAAATCATGGAATATAAATGGCTACAAGAAAATATCGGATCAGATTAACTTCGATAATTTCATTAACAGAAACGACATTGTGTGCTAAAGGAGACTTGGCTGTGTGACGATATCCTTGAAACCCTAGCTATAGAAAGTTTCGTCCAATACACTAAAGCAGCAAAGAAAAATAATCTGGGGAGGCCATCGGGCGGGCAACTAACTCTGATTTCCACACAGTTAGTTAGGAAGGTTGAAAAGATTGAACTACGCTGTGATTGGGGATTAGGCTGCAGGGTCTTATTGCAGAACCCGGAATCCCGCTATGAGAGAATATATATACAGAAGGGAAAGGACCATGACTATAAGATGAACCTGGGAAAACTGAAAAAAGATATAGCGTCTTCTAGTGTAAAGTATCAGAAGGATATTTTACTGGTGGTAGGTGACTTTAACCATAGATTAGATCCCCGAAGGGTGGATAGTTGGCATAAAGAACTTCTAGAATCTTATAATATTGAAGTGGCCATCTTCCCAAGTGGAGAGATCTCATCACAGGACGTGGCTTTTACTCAGCTGATGGGTTCACTGGGCATGGTATGCACAAATGGGAGATTGCAGCCAGACCAACCAGCGGGTCGTACCTTTTTGAGGTGTCAACAATCTTGCCCAATAGATTATGTGTTCTGTCAGTCCTGGTGTTTTGGGCTCATTAAAAAATTTCGAGGTGGTGCAAATGACAGGCAGTGATCATTATCCATTGAGGGCAGAACTATATCATTTAAGAAGTAAAAATAGAAAAAGGGTTCTACAGGTACTTGTGCATTTATCCAAAACGGTTGACAACTAGTGTAGCAGTGGAACACATTGAAATGCTAAAGCAAATCCAGCAGATAATCCCTGTAGAAGAAATTCAATTTAGAAATGGAATTACCCAGTTTGAATCCACAATAGGT
This sequence comes from Lissotriton vulgaris, assembly GCF_964263255.1. Taxonomy (NCBI): domain Eukaryota; kingdom Metazoa; phylum Chordata; class Amphibia; order Caudata; family Salamandridae; genus Lissotriton; species Lissotriton vulgaris. The sequence continues at coordinate 703,601,358 of NC_141685.1, read as the reverse complement.
AAGCTAGTGTAAACCTTAAAGAAAACATTTAAGTAAAAAAAGGCAGGGCTTGAGAGCCATGGTGCTACCAAAATTAGCAAGACCTGCTTTGACGATAAATGCCGGATAGCTATGGCACAGATTAGACAGAAGGAGAGAGGATTAAGGGTAATGTTTAAAATGGAATTATACCAATCGCTGCAGTCATTAAGGCTAAAATATAAATCACTAATTCGGACTTCGGAACAAAAAAAGAACATATAAAGATAAGTGCTGGGCAAATATGTTGGAGGTAATTGAAACCAGAGATATTAAAGGATTTTGGAAATTAGTACAAGAAAGTGGGGGTAGGAAAGTATGTTCCCTAGATTGTATGGTCCCTTAAGATGACTGGGTGTGCTACCTGGGAGAAATTTATGGGAAATGATCAATAGTAGACGAGCCAAGAACCCTAGCCTGGCCACATGTGAGGGACAAAAGAGAGGTGGTCCGAGTTGAACAAATATACTTTGCACTTATTTCATGTTTGATACATATCTACAATTCCTCATAAAGTAGGTTTCTCTGTACACCGCACAGTTTTCTTGTATAGCGCGGGGGCTGCAGTAGTCAGCGCACTTCGCTTCCTCCGTGGTTGTAATGATTTTACAATTACATTGAGAATATCTTGAAGGTTTCGAAATAATTATATGCAGTAACAAGTATAATGAAAACTGCTCCACATTGAATAAATACAATTTACTTTTGAATACTGCATACGTTATTCTTTATACGTTGAGCCTATCGACAGTGAAATACAATTGTGGTGATTGTAGATATGTATCAAACATGAAATAAGTGCAAAGTATATTTGTTCAACTCGGACCACCTCTCGTTTGTACTTACTTATTGACCCAGGTCCACAAGTTTTGAGGGACTACCCCTTTTATAACTCACACATGTGAGGGACGACATAAAAGAATATTTTACCCCAGGTTATATCAAGGAAATCATAGCAAGCTTGAAACTTACCCGAGCTGCAGGCCCAGATAACCTTCCAGCAATGATAATAAAAACTAGACCAGAATGGTGGGCTGAGTTTTTTGCAAAGATGTTCCAAGTGATCTTGGAAACGGGAATAATTCCAGAAAGCTGGAAGGGTACAATTATAAGACCTATACATAAGAAGGGCGACCACAAAATACAGAATTATAGGCTAATAAACCTCCTAGATGTAGGGGAAAAGGTCTTTGCAAAAGCCATTCTGGGCTTACTAAAGGATTGGGCGGAGAAAAATCAGATTATACCCCCGGAACATGAGGGGTTTACAGTAGGCCATTCCACAATTGACCATTGCTTTGCTCTCTGTGCCATAGCACGAAAGTCGATGGAAATGCGGGGACGTTTATTTTGTTGTTTTGTAGACTTCCGCGCAGCTTTCGATCTGGTGGACTGGGGGTTGTTGTGGGAGGCCTTAACTAGTTATGGTATTCCAAAAGATTTGTTAAGTCTGATCCAAATTCTCCATACTAAGAACTGGGCACAGATAATTTTAGATATAGATGGGAGTCTATCTGGAAGGATTGAGATAGGAAACGGGCTGAGGCAGGGATGTGTATTGGCCCCTCTGCTGTTTTCCTTGTTTTTAGCAGATTTGCCGTTGACCCTGGGAAACGTCAATGGGGCAAGCCCGAAACTAGATGGTAAGCATATTGCATGTTTGCTCTATGCTGACAATCTGTTGATTATGGATCAGACTGAAGTTGGCCTACAAAGGAAATTGAATAAATTTAAAGACAATTGTACCAAGAAAAAACTGGTGATAAATATGGATAAGACCAAAACCTTGAGCTTTGGCCAGAGGAAAGCTGGGTTCACATGGTGGTTGGGGACAGAGAAAGTGGAATCGGTCTTCGGATATAGATACCTGGGGTTATGGTTCGAAAAAAGTATGAAATAGAACACCCACCTAGAGGTGTCAAAATTAAGAACCTCTGCATTGATGAGTGGCTTGAAATTGTTTAACAAAGCCTATGGGGATACGGCAGATAAACCAGTGCTAAAAGTTTATTCGGCTATGGTACCCCGCAGTTTCTGTACGGCACAGAAATGTTAAACCTAAAAAAAATCTATTCTCACTCCCGATTCTCACTCCCGATGTCAGCAATGGTCCAGGCTATAAGGCTGGAATTAGGACTGACCTCATGGGGCACTCTAGGCGGTACGGCCCTACTTCGTTTCCGGCAACGCCTAGGAGTGGGCGAGAACACCAAAATATCTCAGTGGTGTAAAAACGAAATGCAGAATAGCGATTTAAAATGAGCAAGAGAGACCAGAACGATCATGATGAAGCTATGTCGATTGATGAAGGTTGATTTGTGCCCCACGATTATTATGATTAGTATTGATAAAAAGGTACTTAGGATGTTGGGGAAGGAACTATCCCATGTACAGGACCAAAAGTATCTTGCTAAGAAACCCTCATTGCACTTTATGACTGATGTATGGTAGAATGAGCAGTGCTTTTCCTACATTGATAGGTTACCGGACTGCCGACTACGAAGTGAAGTTTTTAGGGTAAAAATTGAGGTGAACCTGTGTTATATAAATAACATGGTGAAAGGCATAATGATTGATAAGACGCGAAGATGCACTTGTACCTTGGCCACCTCATGTGACTTGCTACATATTTTATTAGAAAGTCAGAAGTTCCTTGAGTTACGAATTCTGTTTCTAAAACCGATATTTAAGAAATATGAGATTAGAACTAGGGCCCAGGCTGTAACCTTGTTGATAGAAATGACTCACTTAGCAGGGCTCGACAAATCTGAAAAATTGTACTAGTCCTGCAGGTCTAGAAACTTGGAAAATCCCCTCGACCCAACTGCAACCTACTTGACCTCTGTCTCTGAAAACGGAGCAAAAGTGACAAGTTAACAAGATTTAAAGGCATCTTTATTGCTCAGTCCCTTTGTGAGCAATAAAAATGCCTTTAAATATTGTTATCTTGTCACTTTTGCTCCGTTTTCATAGACAGAGGACAAAAGTTAGTTTGTCTTCCTACTCGCCAGAAAGGGCGAGTAGGACCTAAAAATAGCTCGTCCTCATCCATTCTTCCTCGCAAATGCGAGCGGGCGAGTGGATTTGTCGAGCCCTGCTTAGACATTGCCGTTGCTATTGGGAAATTTATGCAAAGCGTGAAGGTACTACTTTTTACTCTCTTTTAATAAGTTTTAGTGAATTATTTAATCTTAAATTGGGGATAAAGGGTTTTATAACAGGATGTGTTTTAAGATATGTTTTAGTGTGTTTAATAAGTGTACTTTTAGATCTATTTTTATCCAAATATGTATTGTTTGGGGACCAAAGGTCCAAATAAACGTGAAATAAACAAAACAAATTGTAATATCTTCCTGACATTGATTGATGATTAAGTTCATGGTCAGTCTGATGCAATGTAATTTGTCTTTCATGAAAATAAATAATCAAACTAATAAAAACAGATTGAAAAAAATAATAAGTATTTTTGGTGTGCCTACTTTAAAACGTAAGTTGTCATCTTTCCACAACTCAAATCTAAACCGATGTCTTGAAATGTAATATTGTTTTTATTATATGTTTTAGGAATATATGGTTCTTCAGAAAACCTCTAAGGTAGATGTGGACTCTTGTGGAAAGAAATGCAAAGAAAAAATGATTAGTGTTCTTTATGAAGCGGGTACCCCAAAAGAACAACCCAGGTACAATTAAGTATTGAAAATAAATATAAACATATTTTGTGAGTGCATTTTCACTAGTAGAATAGTATATTTAACAAATTCTCTTGTAATCCACAGATTTCTGGAATTTGAAGTCACTGAATATTCATCATTGGATGAGCTCCAAAAAGAATTTGAAGCAGTAAAACTTGGACATATTTTTACAGATTTAGTACTCACCCAGATTAGATGATATATCAAGAAAATATGATACTCTAGTAGTTTCATTTGATTTTTAACTGATACAGTGTCATTACGGCTATTACAAAAGCTACAAATATATCAGAATATTCCAAGGTTGCAAACTCGTCCAAAAATAGTTGATGCTTGGAAGTATCTCAAGCGAGAAACACACTTAAACATGTCATTAGCTGCAGATAGTCCTGGTGCTTTAATAAATGATTTTGAAAAAACCTACCTACATCCTTTTTGTAACCACGCCCATTCCAAGAACATAAAACTCAACACACCCTCTGGGTTTTCTGGATTGCTCTTAAAAGAGACCTTCTTATTCCACACGTTATAAAGGAGTATGGTATGAGAACCCATGTTATTATGCAATTTCAAGAATGTATGTTTTTTAACATTAAAAAAGACATTCATTTTCCTGCGACCTTAACCAACAGGCCTTTGCTGCTGATTTGTGTCTTGGAAGTTAAGATACAACTGGGAATCAGATCCTTAATTATGACCTCTGGCTGTAAAAACCACGACTGCTCCTGTTCTGCAAATATGTGAGTGATCATCCTCAGACTGTCCACGTGGTTTTCACAGTTAATTGCAGTGTGTGAAAGATCCTGCCCTTGGTCGCTTCAGCTTGATTGCCTTCAGACCTGACAACAACGTTTTCTCTGTCTATTGCTGCATACATTGGCATGGTCAGGTGTCATACCTCGGTTCATTGCAATTAATATTTAAAGGTCATTTATTAGAACCTTTTAAGAAAAATGAGTGTTAAATTCTGCCACCCCATGGCTTCTGCGCATTCTGCCCCATTGTTTGGTTTCCTCGAGGACCCTTTATACCCACCCTCTCCCACTGACTTCTACTCACCCGAAGAGATGCAAAACGAATACAGGTTAGGTGAGTGAGTCTATAATTTCCGACGAAAGAAAGGCCAGTACTCACACTAGATACTGTTCATCTGCCCTCTCCATAGAAATGGAGGCGAATGCATGTAACTCCAGAGTGCAACCTGAATCCTTCAAAATTCTGGGACTGTGAAAATATGAGTAATTGAAATGAGAGAGACATGACATAGTGTCTCTTTACTGATGTTTCTCACAAATTTGACACAAAATTCAAGTCAACAAATTTCAATAAAGTCTCAAGTTCAGAATTCCTATTGCGTAGGTTAGTGTGGCTAGAGGAATCTCATGCTTTTGTAGTTCTAGCCAGAGAACGCAGTGCTTAAAGAACCTACGGCAAAAGAATGTACCAAACGGCTAAGTCTGGGCTGTGAATTGAATGATTCTGCTCTGATAAATATGATTGTATTATGAATCCAGAGACTCTTTACTAAATTGGAGCAGTTTTAGGGCAGTCCTTTTAAGAACTGACATGCGATGCTAGCGCGTTGTCAAGCTTTGATTTAAATTGAAGAAATTCTAGACCTTCCAATTAATCTGTTATCTTGTCACCCTGGCAACGATGTGATCATACCTACCACCCGCCCCCCGCCCCCCACCTCCATTACCAACATTACTCATTCTGTGCTTGTCTCCCAAAGAAGTGACCTGTGATAAGTGACTTGGCAAATCCCACTGAAGGACAAAGATATCCTGTACTGCATTATCTGTACGCACTCCCATAATCATAGCTATGTAGCAAATACACCTCCCCTTCAATTTAGTTTAAAAAAACAAAAAAGCTGAAAAAACCCTCACTAATTCTGTGGCATTTTTCCTTTTAAAACTCCCTCCCTCCCTCCATCCATCCAGGCATACATCCATTAATGTATGCAAAGCATCCACTTCGGATGCATACCACCACCCATCAGGAATGTAGATCTGTAAACCTTATTATTTACTAATGTAAACATCTCTTGCATGCTTTCCTGTAGGGCACTGAGATCCGCATTCTAAGGGAATCCGATTAGGGCTTTATTCTAAATTAAAGATGGCATATTTTGCTTTCTGTAAAGGTGGTTTATATATTAACTAAATCTCAAGGGAGTTTCCAGTTTTAATGAAGGCAGATCTAGTAGCGCGGTGTGTGTACGTCTTCCTGCTGCATGAGTGACATCTCTTGCCGTTTTATTATTTTCAGATTTGTGAGGCTAGCATTGAAAGACTACATTCACGCTTGAACACAGCATGCTCTTTCAGATGTCTGTCTTTGCTGCAAAGAAGCATTATTTTTGTCAGCTGGATGCAGCTTGTGTGACCAGAAGAAAGCGCTTCTTCATTTCCATGTCACTACCTGCGTGGTCAGATCAGCTGTTCGTTTTTTCGTGTTAAACACTGTTTTGATCTGTGTGGTTGAATATCTAAAGCAAACGGAGTTGGGAGATCTAACCGAGGCTAATACCAGAGAGGATCTGTGAACTAGCTCCCTTCCTTTTATAGAAAAGTGGGAGATACTGTGCCAAGTTCACCATGATGAGACTTCTAGGGCGAGGGGGTTAGCGTTCGGGTGAAGATCGGTGAGATTAAGTGGCCTTTTATTGGGTGTTTGATTCAGAGCCGTAGAGCTGATAGTTGTTGTGGAATGATACTGCAGCACTTGGCTTCACGTGGAAAACCGCAGGAGTGTGCAAAAGTGTTAAACTCCCCATTCCGAAACAAGCATTCATAGATGCCAAGGTTTCGGATTGCTATGTGTGACACATTCATAGTTTTGAGTTATCAGGAGTGACTTTTCAACGACTATGAGTGACCCTTTCAACCAAGTAAAATGAAGCAAAATTAAAGAGGCTGTATTTTTTCATAAAGAGTTTTAGCTCACGTTGATTAAAATCTTTAAATGCTGAGCGGCCTACCGCCGAGGATTAACCACACTGTCTGCTACCTGCAAGTACAGTGGCACCACATTCACTGGCGCTAAGTCACCCAGCCCAAAACGAGTCAGTGCGCTTTCGCACAAAACTACCGAGACAGACTGCGTCACTGCACCGTTACATGGCCCCAGGCACATCCGGATCACAGCTGCGCGCTTTCAATGACATAACAAGTAAGTTAAGTACAATTAGAAGTAGGAGGCACAGTACCTTCTTTACAAGGCGACCATTAATGAAATGGGGTAACCCAAACGATCTAGGACCTGGGTAAGTAACGATATTATAAGACAATGGTCCAAAGACTATTATTTCACAGTGTCACAATTAGTCAACAATTTCAAACTTCATTGGTAGAGTATAATAATCTACTCTTAATCAATAGATTGGACAATCTCACAACGCAACAGCAAAACAGATATTCAGTGGTGATTTATTAATTTTTCTACCACTATTGAATGATGTAAATGATTATTACAATACATCTGGGTCATATTGGTTGCCCCAAGAGGAGCGTGCAAAAATAGAAAGATGTGATAAAGGTCAGTGATAAGAAAAGAAAGGAATTGGCAAAGAATTGCAAGGATAAGTGACATAAAAACACAGTTATTTTATTATAAACAAGGATCCATAATCATCCCTATACTAGGACCTGGCCTTTCATCAATCCGACCTTAATTGTAAATTAAATCGGAAACCTATTTAATGGTTATGGTGCACAAGAGAGTAACAATATATAGGTCCAGGTCAAGATTAAAAGAGCGTTGACGTTTCGACTCGACTTCAGGCCTCACGGTGAGTTAAGCCTGGGCCTTGCGAGTCTTCATCAGGACTGTGACGGGCAACCATATACCGTTGGGTGACCCCTAACGGTGGAGAAGATTCTGATATGTTTTTCTTTTTTATATTTTCTTGATCAATAAATGAAGGGTCCTCCTTGTTGTTCGTGTGTCAAACGGAGGAATCGCTCTGAAGATTATTCAATTCCTGCAACATTCCCCCGCTTCCAACGACCCCCCGAAAACCGTCCAGGGAAAGAAGGGCAAAAAGCACGCCTATTGCAGACCTTCTCCCGAAGAAGCCCAAAAGTGGTCAGAAGCGTTCGATGAGTACATGTAAGTCTAATGTTTGCGCCGAGTCCAGAGGGAGCACCAGTTCTATGAGACCCTACCCACCGAGATCCGTAAATTCACGCCGCAGTACAAGGCTATCCACCAAAAAGACACGATCGTTCTTAGCCCGAATGGGACACTCTGAATTAACGGTCCCCCCCTGTTTTGGATTCTTTAATATAAATTAGCCAAAAAGACACGATCGGCACTAGCTGGAAGGGACGCTTTGAATTAACTGCTCCCCTCTCCTTGCATTCTGCCGAAGAGATAATTAGGATTTTGAATACTCGACACCACTGACAAATACAGGGATTCGCTATGCAAGAAAGTGAGTCTCCAGGTCATCATCTGTGAGATAGATGTCATCGACATAGGATAATGCCTCATCATCATATATTTGTAGTAACTCTGTTACCCTTGCTGAGAATAATCCTGGGCTATTTTTGAATCCCTGTGGGAGTCGGCAAAATTGTTTTTGCGATCCCATTATTGAGAAAGCGGTCAAATACCTGCTTTCAGGTGCAATGTTTTGACAGAAGAATCCATTAGAGATATCTAATGTTGTTTTATATCTTTTGCGCACAATGTTATTCATTAGTGCTGCACTATGTGAGTTTTGAACTGCAAATGTTTTACAACAGGAGTTAAGGTGTCTGTAGTCCAAAACTAGACGATATGAATCGTCTGGCTTGGAGACAGGAAACAAAGGATTGTTCATTTGCGAGGTGCATGTTTCAATTACCCCTAGATATACAAGTTGATCTAAGATCTCCCTGACTGGGTACTGCCTTTGTGCAGTGGGTTGATTTTTTAACTGGATTTTGTGGTGAGGCGAGTCCTCATCTCATCCTACATGATTTTTGTATAAAGCAGGAGCTTGGGCCACTGCCCATTTTCTTGCCAATGTGTATTTTTTATCAATCGGAATATGATTTGAGAAGGCAGGCATAATCATTTCTTCGCCATGAGGGCACTCCCTGACAAACTTTGGTGGCCATTCTTTTTCAGCTAACAGGATGTCATAGCCTTTATAAGTTTCTCCCAAAAGAGACCTTTTATTTTCCTAGTTTTATCTCCCTCTATACGTAATAATATTTCATATATTTTATGGGGCACACTAACTCGTGTGTCTGCAGTTTCCACCTGAATGTATTCATTCGTGTCCACTGTCTCCAGAAGATTCATCAGGATCTTGCGAGCTATTGTCACTTCTGCTGCGCTGTCTAGCATTGTCTGTGCCCACTCTCCGTTTTTCAGTTGTGTCCTCAGAATTCTCTGCATGTTTAATCTTAATACTTGCTACCTTCTTTCTGGGATATTGTAATTTTTTACTTTGATGAGCAGGTTCCTTGTTTTTGGACTTGACGTGCTCCTCTCTGTGTTCTGACCGTCCTCTTCTTTCAGATTTCTGTGAGGAAGTCTGAAAAGATCGAGAGGGACATGTATCAACATCGTGATATCTATCAGGTTTTTTCAAATTATCCCTATTTCTAAGGTTGTATCTTTTCTGAGAGGGCTCCCTTTGGGGAGACTTGTTTCCTCGGTCTGGAGATTTTTCTCTCCGTTGAGGAGACCTTCCTCTGGACTGGAATCATTTTTCCCTGGGAGTGGACTGTTTATTACCATCCCAACTCCTTTTTGGAGTATTTAAATTATTTTTAATAAATGTTTTTTCAGGATTTTCAGTTAGTTGGGGTTTTACCGGTTTCCCACCCAAACTATCTCTTCCTAGTTCTTCATAGGATTTTTCTATGATTCTGGCAAGTTCAAATGGTTGGTGTGCTATATCTGTTTCCTTCAATTTCTGGCGGATTGCCACAGATGCTGCTTCTCCTTTTATGTTGGCTAGTAGTATAGCCGAGACCTGCTTGAAGTCTTTCAGTAATTTCATACCCAGAGTTAAAGCAGGTTCTGGACCGTATTCGTTTTGAATCTGTCTTAGTAAATCTGGTATAACCGCCATAGACGGAACACCATGTGTTTTTGTGTATATAGAAGCAAAGACTGTACCCCAAGTGTCACAGTCTTCCACATGTGGTGCGATCCCCATCAGAAGACAGATAGTCAGAATTCTGTGTTTCTCAGTAGGAGTAGTATCCGGAAATGCTGCCTCTATTTGAGTAATTTTTTGTGCTAACCAGAATGGAATTTGTTCCCGTTTTTTACCAAGACATGATTGTATGTTCTGTGGTGTGATTTTGTTTGTGTTCCCCTGATGAAGGGTCAGCTGTGGGATGTTAGTTGCTGGTTGGACCGTTGCAATCTGCATTATATATTGGACCAATTGTCTATGTATTTTAATTAAAAGTTTTAGCTGAGCTAAAAGTTCCACGTTCAACATTTTTTCAGTGTTTGGGTGTGGTGTGTAGCTGGCTTGAACCGGCCGCGTGGCTCCTGGTCTACCTAGTGGACCGTGCCTGGTGATGTGATTTTGATGTTTTAGGGCGCCATTAATCCAGAGCAGGTGCTCTTGGTAATTTAGTGGGATTTCAACCTCCTCGAAAGGAGTGTATTCATCCAGAGCTTCCTCTATTTTGTAATAGTAGAAGTATTTTGTCACAGCGTGTGCTGCTGGAAAATGTATCCATGAATAGAATACCTCTGTCTGCCGATATTCATGTGCCTCTACCACGAATATGACTGTACCACCTCGTGATGTCAGTCCATTTTCTATAAGTTTAAGAGTTATAGTTCTCCTTACGTTGACCGGAATGAGTATAGCACTCGGGTCATTTTCTTGGAGAGTTGTGTCTTCCTCTATTAGTTGAGCTGCTATTCTAGCTCTTTCTGAATAAAAGACACAGGGTCGTGACTCCGAACCAGTAAGGCTGAGCCCAAAGTATCTAAACAACAACACAACTGCCAGTACTGGATATAACCTGGCTATTTTAAGATGACCTCTATGAACAAAACATAACGGTCCGTTTTTTAATTTGCGTCACTAGTTTATTCATTTATTTTTGCACTAGTGGATCAAAGATTATTTTCATAAATGTACAATTTTTATGTGTATGTACAAAAATACAATAAAGCATCACAATTGACACATAATATACAAAACAATTTACAATATTTACAACACATCCATTCTTTCACTCTGGCCAAACCTTTCCTCCATCTACAATCATACCACAAAGCAAAAAATACCTAGTGCCTAATGTCAAAAAATATATAGGTTCTTTATACATATAAACAATTTCTAGAGATGATAATAAATGTGCTAAATGTAATTTTAGCGGTATTAGTCCTATTTAATTAACACTATTTATGATATAATTGCAATTTGACAGAAGGACCCAAAAACAGGTCGACGCGTTTCGAACTCCCCAATGCGGAGTTCTCCTCAGGACCAACAATAAAATAGGAACTACACTACACCTGAGCTCAGAACTGAAGAAGGGTCGGTCCTGGTCAGTACCTGGATAGGAGACTGCCTGGGAATACCAGGTGCTGTAGGCTTTTTTTTTGCATTACGTGAGTCAGAGTGGCTTCTCTGGCTTGAGTGTGTGGCCAGTTCAGACGTCGAATGAATAAGGCTAAGAGCCCCAAATTCAGGGTACTTACAGCCTGATTCATCAAAGACCCGTTTTGCGAGTCTTTAATAGCGATTCATAAGGAATCGCTATTACAGACTCGCAAAACGGGATTCATGTAGGAATCGCAAACAAAAATGCGATTCCTACACATTCCTTATTTGCGATTAGCAAATTGCTAATCGCAAATAAGGAATAACTCCCCATTCATTCCTATGGGCCAAAACGCCCACAGGAATGAATGGGGAGTATTCCTTATTTGCGGATAGCAATTTGCTAATCGCAAATAAGATAGCGGTTTAAAGGGTTCTAGGGGTGTCCAAAGGACACCCTGTAGCACCCCTGAAACGAAATCTACATTGGTGTTGCGCACACACATGTCCAAAGGACATGTGTGTGTGCAACATGTAACTTAGAAAAATGCTTGACTGTGACTCCTTCGCCCTGACTAGAATGGTGGTTTCTGCCTGGCTTTGGCATAAGCCTTAGCCAACCAGAAAATCCCAGTTCTAACCTTGGTGATCAGCGGTGAGGATTAGGACTTGTGTTTGCGCAGTGTCACAGCGACAACGGGCTGCATTACAAAACTCTGCATTTTAGATAGTCGCATGTTTGGGATTATTGTTTTTGATTTTGTTTTTCCTCAAGAGTGTCATTTTCAAATGGTGTTCCTGCGCTTTTATGTTTAGTGGCAGAAGAGAGAAAAAGACAGGGCGGGACGCCAGTTGAGGGGGAGGTTCCCATAGATAAGGAATCCCTTGCTGGGTCCAGTGCCCAATCTCTGTTTCTGTCCCCATAGGTGTGGATAGAAAAGAGAGAGGGAGTGTGGAGGAGAAATGCCTTGCTCTGTAGGGTGGTTTTCCCCTGAGTGTAGTGTGTGTGTGTCTGGATTCCCCAGTATGGTAGGATCCAGTGGTGGCAGCTAAAATGTGTCCAGTGCGTGAAGTCCCATTCCCAGTTCCCAGAGTATGGTGCCTGGTGTCAGTAAAAGAGGTACAGGTTGAGAGTCAGAGGCAGTGAGGAACTGTCTCACCAGTCTGGAGGGGCAGTGTGTGGATGGGTGGTGTGTTGAACTGTAGGAGTTGGTGTGAGTTTTTTTTGGTGATAAAAGGAGCTTGCATGGGAGGTGTACCTCTTGTGGTGTGAAGGAGGTCCTGCAGAAGCACTGGACGAGAAGGTGAAAGTCTGGCGGTGTGCTAGATGTCTTGCAGAGGCATTGGGGAGTGATTCCAAAAGGAGTGGCTTGTGTATCTGATGATCCTGTGTAGGGGAAGAGGTTCATGTGTAGCCCAGCTAGGTCCTAGTAGGATGGTAGGGGTCTTGTCTCAGTGGAGGCAGAGTGAGTGTGGGACGGTGTGTCCCATGTTGGCCCGAAACCCTGTCTCAGGGCCTGGAGGGTTCCCTAAGGGAGCGCCAGGTCAGGGGCCTAGGCTGTACGTGCAGGTCATTTGAGGAGGATCTTCGTGTGTATAGAGGACGGGGAGTGTCTGTAACCAGAACTCCGATGGTCCTGGTGTTGGGCAGTACCGCTCCTAAGTGGAGGGTGCAGGAGTCCTGGTTTGATAGGGCATTTGACCGCCTAGAGTGCTTGACCATTTGTGGGGCCTCTGGAGGTTGTTCCCCAAGGAGGAGGGAGGCCAGGTTCAGATTCAGCCTGACCTGGAGGGAAGGACATCTGTAATCAGTGTCCTGACCGGTTTGGCTTCCAGGGGTACCGCTCTAAGGTGGGAGGGTGCAGAACTCTGGAAGGGGGTGCAGAGGGAAGGCGTCCTTACCTCTGACCTCGGTGCAACCTGAGGATTTAGACCCTAGGTTTGGAGATTAGGAAACTTCCAGGTCAAGAAGGAATCTCTGCCAAAGTAGATCAGCTGAAGAGACTGAGGGGGCTGCCCTTGCTGTGTGTTCTGGGGTTCAATGTATATTGTGTGATTACTATCTGATGTGTTTTGACAATACAAAAGTTATTTTTACATAACCTTGTGTGGAGTTCCTTTTGTTGTGTGCCTAGGATGTTGTTGCTGTTGTGTGCGTGCACAAATACTTTACACATTACCACTGGGATAAGCCTGTCTGCTCGTGCCAAGCTACCAAGGGGGTGAGCAGGGGTTATCTTGGCGTGTGACTCCCTTCCCCTGACTAAAATGGTGGTTTCTGCCTGGCTTTGGCGTAAGCCTTAGCCAACCAGAAAATCCCAGTTCTAACAGTGAGTCAGAGTGGCTTGTCTCGCTTGCGTGTGTGGCCAGCACTGAAGTCGAATGAAGGACGGTAGGAGCCCCAAAGTTAGTGCTCTTTGAGCCTATGGTCATACAATCCTGAGTGCATCTGATCAGTCTGATCTCAGAAGTTAAGCAGGGTCAGGCCTGGTTAGTATCTGAATTGGAGACCACCTGGGAATACCATTAGCTGTAGGCTTATTTTTTTGTTTCGCTTTTGGTGAGTCAGGGTGGCTTGTCTCGCTTGCTGTTTGTGGCCAGCACTGCAGTTGAATGAATAAAGCTTAGAGCCCCAAAGTCGGTGTTCTTCAAGCCTACGGCCATACCATGCTGAAACCACCTGATCTCAGACGATAACCAAGATCGGGCCTAGTTAGTTCATGGATGGGAGACCACCTGGGAATACCAGGTGCTGTAGGCTTTTTTTGTGTTTCACATTTGGTTAGTTAGGGTGGTTTGTCTCACTTGCTGTGTGTGGCCAGCACTGAAGTCAAATGAGTAAAGGTAAGAACCCCAAAGTCAGTATTCTTTGAGCCTATGGCCATATCACCCTAAATGCACCTGATCTCATCTGATGTCAGCAGTTGAGCAGGGTCGGGCCTGGTAAGTACCTGGATGGGTGACCGCCTGGGAGTACCAGGTGCTGTAGGCATTTTTTCGCTTTAGGTGAGTCAGGGTGGCTTGTCTCGCTTACTGTGTGTGGCCAGCACTTAAGTCGAAAGAATAAAGCTAAGATCCCCAAAGTCAGTGTTCTTTGAGCCTACTGCCATCCCACCCTGAAAGCGTTTAATCTCAGAAGTTATTATAGAGAACAGTAGTCCCTAGTATTTTAGAGGATCACACGAATGATAGGCATCCACTAATAGTGAGTATGTCCTTTGTCCAACCGTATCCCCGCCAAACTGAAGCTGGAGATGCCACTGCGCTACCGGCATTAAACGAGATGCGATTGGGCATTTACTCAGACTGAATTGCCACCTCGATTGACTGCTGGCACTAATTCGAGCAATTGACTCGGGAGGCAGTACAAATCTGCTTGCACCCCCAGAATCCAAAATTGGTATATGCGCTTTACCCGTTACACTAAAACTACTTACAAGTTTTAGCATTCTGTGCCCGACAGTGTTGTTGAAAAGGCATAATGTATTATGATTTCAAGACAAACATGTCACATTCTAATGTCCTGAAGATGATGCCCTGTATTTAGTTTTGGCATCGAAACGTCGTCGACCAAAAACACCATATGCAGTAAAAATGTGCAATAATGTGGTTTGCAATGGTGATTAAGAATATCAAGTCTCTTCACTGAGTACAAGTACACGGACCGCTTTGCTCGCCTTTTGTTAAATTTTTCTTTGTTTTGTCTTGTTCTCTGTGGGTCACAGGTCATGCCCACTTGTTATTTTACAGAAATTCATGTGATATTACCTATATTCAAAAATAAACTCCTGTCCGGCTGGACAAAGGACATACTCACTATTTAGTGTATGCCTATCATTCGTGTGATCCTCTAAAATACTAGGGACCACTGTTCTCTATAATAAGTTACCGCCCAAGGTCCTTAGTGAATTAGCTTTTGGGTTCCTTTGTTTTTTTGTAACAGTAATCTCAGAAATTAAGCAAGGTCGAGCCTGGTTAGTTCCTGGATTGGAGACCTCCTGGGAATATCAGGTGTTGGACTTTGCCCTCTTTGGCAGCTTCACCCCTGAACTTTTTGTGTTCAGCTCTGACATAGTGGCAGTGGTTTTAGGCATCTGGACACTTTAGCAATGTGGCCCATGTAAAGTGCATGCTCTCACTGAGTGCTAGTGGTGAGATTGGCCTTCCCTCCCATAGGAATACATGGGGGATAAGTGTGTCTATGGTAATTCCTAGTATGAGAGGTGGGCAGGGCCGAGTTTAGTATGTATGACCTTGTGAGAATAAATGCCGCACAATGGTGTGCGTAGATTTATGGTGACTGGTGGAGAAATGCCACTTTTAGAAGTTGGCATTTCTGTGTGCTATATGTCTGCCTGCCTGATGTGAATTGCATGTTCCCCCCTGTGGTGTGTCTGATCATTGAGCCCCCACCTGACTAAGGGTAGAGGAGCTGGGAAAACAAAGTGCTTCAAATACCCCCTAAACAGTCCTGACTGGTATCCCCAAGCCCTGTGCAGTGTCACAAAGGAGAAAAGGTGTATAAAAGTAGGGGCTGTGACCCCATGAAAAATGTTCACTACTTGTTCCTGTATTCGTGGGGGCTTGCTTCTGCTGGGGCCCCAGAGGAACCACCATGGGGGCTTGCCTCCCTGCAGGAGGGCCTTTGTGCTTGCCTTCCTGGGCCCCGCCATGTCTCTGACACCTTATGGACCTGGAAGACCTTTTTCTTCCCCAAGAAGAGTGCATGGGCTCTGCAGTGCTGAGCTGCAGTCTTTGTTTCTAGAGGGAATTCCCAGCGTAGGGGTAACCCCATCCTGCCTTTAGTGGGACCCCATCCAGAGTTTCTGCCGATTATCTTACTTTTAGGAGAGCGGTGCCCACCCCGCTTTATGTTCTAAAATTAGGCAGGAGCCTATCCCTCATTCTCATTGTCCGCTAATACCTTTATCTCAAAGCGGGAGCCCAGCGCCTCAACGCCGCAGCTAGAGGCCGGAAAGGAAGTCAGGCAGCTCAATACGTGGAGCGGGCAGGACTTCCGCCTCATGAAAGGAAGTCCCGCCCACCGGAGACGCAAGAGAAGAGCGGGGCTCCCGTGAGGAAGGGAAGCCTTGTTCTGGTGCAGGCTGTGCCGAAGTCTCTGGTCTCATGAGGGGGCCCGGGTGAATGAGAGAGACAGAATCCAGTGCCCGGGTGAAATATGAAAAAGCTGCAGAGGCCGCCGATGGCAGCTCGGGGCTCCCACGAGTGAAGGGAATCCCTGCGCCACAAGAGAAGTGCTGCTGGTTCTCAGCAGAGAGAGGAGAGCCCCAGCCGTTGAGTGGGGCTTCTTGGTGTTTCTGGGAGATAGTGCTGGTGCGTGGCTCAGAGTCAGAGCGACCCCGTCTGGCAGCAAGATGCTCCCATGCTTGAGGAGCAGTTTCTTTGTTGGGCAGTTTCTGGTGAAAGCAAAAGAGCCCCAGAGGGCCCGTGTGTTTGGCGGCATTTTGAGGCACATTGTCGGCACCTGGGCTGTCCGGCCAGAGAGCGGGCCACCGCAACAATGGGGGCAGGTGTTTGATACCACTTGGGGTTCTAGAGGGCACAGAGGTGCTAGGCTCCCTTTATGAGAAGTGCCACAGCTGTGCCGCACCAGCGCAGGTAGCTGCAATGATTTAGGCACAATTGCGTGAGATGTTCCTGAGTGGGACTAGAGGCACAGAGGTGCCAGTGAGTTTCCAAGCTGCCCAGCAAGTAGTGGGCAGCTGCTACGTTTAGGTTTGCTCAGTTGCACCAGTGGATTTCTCTGCATAGGCTGCAGCCCTGTCATTCTGGACACAGGGCATTTGAGCCCATCCAAGAAGGCCAGTTGGCCAGGGGGACTGTGAGATTAATAGGGAGCCAGGCCCTAATGTGATTTATGTGGTACTAGAAAATGTGATTCATGTAGTATGATTTATGCACCCTGTGTGATGTCTCTAAATATGTTTTTTTATGATTATGAGGTTGTTTGCATATTATGGTTTATGCTAGAGAGATTATGTTCTACTGAGATTATTTTCTAATGTGAGTTATACTTAGAAGGTTAGGGTCTAATGCGTTTAGACTTATGAGATAATTGCATAGTGTGTTTATGCTGTTGAGGTTGACGCAAAATCTAATTTGCACTTATATGATACTGTGCATAATGTGATTTATGTTACAGACTGTTGCTGAGTACAGTGGTTACCAGTGATGACTGGTTGTACGTTTATGATATGTCTTATTTTTACTAAGTTCGCTTTGTGATTGTTCTGATAGTGGTCCAGTGGGCCCTGTCAGGTGTAAATAATCCCTTGTAGATATGACCTAGTGCTAGGTGGCACAATTTATATTATGTAATTACTATTCTAATGTGTTATGAGAATACAAAGGCTATTTTGGATATAACCTTGTGTGGAGTTCCTTTTGTAGTGTGCCTGGGATGTTGTTGCTGTGTGCGCAAATGCTTCACACATGGCCTCTGGGATAAGCCTGACTGCTCGTGCCAAGCTACCAAGGGGGTGAGCAGCGGTTTTCCTTGGCGTGTAACTCCATTGCCCTCACTAGAGTGGTGGTCTCTGCCTGGCTATGGCGCAAGCCTTAGCCAACCAGAGATCCCATTTCTAACATTGGTTGTCAGCGGTGAAGATAGGAATTGCTTTTGCGTAGTACCAGAGCGACAACTGGTTGCACTACAAAACTTTGCGTTTAGAGAATCACATGTTTGGGGATTATTGTTTGTGATTTTGTTTTCTCCTCAAGAATGTCATTTTTAAATGGTGTTTTCTGCGCTTTTATGTTTGGTGGCAGAAGAGAGAAAATTACAAGACGGGGATGCCAGTAGGTGGGAAGGTTCCCATTGATAGGGAGTCCCTTGCTGGGTCCAGTGCTCCATCCCTTTTCCTGTCCCCAGAGGTGTGGGTGGATAGGAGGGAAGAAAGGGAGTTTGGAGGAGAAAAAGCTAGCTTGGGAGGGTGGTGATCCCCTTAGTGTAGTCTGAGTTGTCTGACTTACCAGTAGGGTGGATCCAGTGGTGGCAGCAGAAGTGAGTCCAGTGCAGGAAGCTCCATTCCCATTCCCAGAGTATGTTACCTGGTGCTCAGTAAGAGGGTTACAGGTTGAGATTCAGGAGCAGTAGGGAACTGTCTCCCCAGTCTTGGAGGGCGTGTGTGGATGAGTGGTGTGTTGCACTGGAAGAGTGGGTGTGAGTTATTTTGGTGATAAGGAGCTTGCACTGGAGGTGGACCTCTGGCTGTGTGCTAGAAGGCCTGCAGAGGCATTGGGGATTGATTCCAAAAGTAGTGGCTTGGGTATCTTCCAGTCCTGTGTGGTGGAAGAGGTTCAGTGTAGCCCACCTAGGTCCCTGTGGAATGGGAGGGGTGTAGGGGCTCATGTTCTGTCTCAGTGGAGACGGAGTGAGTGTGGGACAGTGTGTCCCACGGTGGCCCGAAACCTCGTCTCAGGGGCTGGAGGGTTCCCTAATGGAGCGCCAAGTTGTGGGCCTAGGCTGTACTTGTAGGCCATTTGAGGAGGATCTTCCAGTGTCTAGAGGACGTGGAGCGTCTGTAACCAGAGCTCCAGAGGTCCTGGCGTTAGGCAGTACCGCTCCTAAGTATAGGGTACAGAAGTTCTGGTTGAGGGGTGAGAGGGGGAAAGAGTCCCCAGTGGAAGAACCATTGGGTAAGGGTCCAGCCAGAAGGGCTGAGCCACCAATGAGTGACCATGGTGATGCCACTTCTGTCCTGGGGGATCTATAAACCCTGTCAGGTGGACAGTAGAACACGAGATTAGAGCTAGGCAGACTGTCACACGACACATTAGTTATGTGTCACCTTCGGGGGGCATGAATGATCACTGTGACGTCCTGGCCAAAGGGGGCATCTGGCCAAAGGGAAGCATATTAGGGTTGGGAAGCCAGAAGGTGGAGTTTCCTGACCTGGACGGCAGGGCGGCTGTAATCAGTGTCCTGGCTGGTTTGCCTTCTAGGGGTACCCCTGTGACCACAAGTGGGGCCCATCTTAAAGGAAAGGGACCCTGTGTTTCCCAGAAGGGGTGGGCCATGCCTAGCCGGGATCTTTAGGGTCCCTGGCTGAGTGTGGTAGTACTACCCTGAGAGCAGGTGGGGCCCATCCTAAGTGAAGGGACCCTGTTCTACAGTGGGAGGGTGTAGAACTCTGGAAGGGGGTGCTGAGGGAGGGAGTCCTTGCCTCTGACCCCGGGGCATCCGGTGAATGTGGATCCCAGGTGGTAGACCAGTTGATTTAGAGAGGTCCTGAACTGGTGGGAGAGTTGTGTCCTAGGGGTGCTTATCCTGGGTGAGTGCAGAACCCCAGAAGTAGAGGTAGGGTGACCCTGACCTCTGGTCAGCATGAGGGTGCCGACCCTAGGTTAAAGGATCAGTGGTAGTTTGGAACTACACTGAGAGGGAGAGTGGAGAATGGCTATTGGATGCCAGGGGTTACTGCCCCCACTCGGTGGATTGGCAAGGGCCAGTGGTATCTGGATGGCCTAGGGCCTGGTCCTGCCTTTTTCAGAGAGAACCAACTTGGGTTCAGAATGGCGTAGAACCTGAGGGTGTCCCTGCAGTGCGGGTCCGCGTCCGTGTTCTATCGCCCCAAGCAGGGAAGCCCATCACGATGGAGATTGGTCTGCCCTGCGTTTTGGCTGGAAGAGGGTTGTGGTGGACTTGGCCCTTTTTGGCAGGTTCACCCCTGAACTTTTTGCCTTAATGTCAGGTCTAGGGCGCCACACAGTCTAGGGTCCGTCCCATTCATTTCACATATCCCTAAAGCAATTCAGAGTTGTGTGCTTATGCCACTATGTGCTAAAGTGCATCGTGGCAAAGTGCAGGAGGGCAGCTACGGTAACATGTAGATGGGGTTGGTGCTCTCCTTATTAATACCTTGTTTTAGTTGCCTTTTATGTTTTGTCTCTTCATTTGGTTTTGTCCCTGGAGCTATCATAACTATTTATTGCCTTTCAGGGGAGGCTTTCTTGTGGTGAACTACATGTCCCATCATGCCAGAGGGACTGCACAGTGAGCGTGGCAACGTTTACGTCAGCTGCCGCACCCTTTCTTCCGTGCTCACTATTCCCTGGATGTTCCCGTGTGTGGACCTCTTGCTTCTTGCTCCAGCTTCGTTTTCTGAGCGAAGCATTACCAGTTCTTCAGGTGAGCCTAGTGGTCTTTTGAGGCTTTCCGGTGAGGAGCTCTTTCAATTTGGGCTCTTGGCTCTCCTCTGCAATTCCTTGTTCACGGCAGGTCCCCGATGCATGTCTCAGGCACACACGGCTCTCACAGTGATACCCTCAGCATAAAAGCGGTATCCTCCCTCGACATAAAAAGTGGCATGAATGCGAACTTTCAGAGTATGTCGCACTCTGCCTGGTAAGAGTGTTTTATAATTCTTACAAAGTTGTGTTGAGACAAAACAACTCCGTAGTCTTGATTTCAAGCGCATTTGCATAATTCAGTTAATCGCGAGCAGAAGTTAGAGAAAAGGTACCATTAAGAGAACTTTTCACAAAAGACTTCATTTTTACTGAAGAAAACAATCCTAATTTTAACTGTGAAAGTACTAATAGCTTGTATGCATATTTATTGAGCCATTTTTTTTAGATCTGACGATTCATAAGCACATCTACAGAATCATTATGAGTGCTGATTACTCATGTGCATATTTATAGAGTCATTATGAGTGTTGATAACTCATATGCATATTTACAGAGATATTGTGATACTGAAAAAAAGTGAAACTCTTTAGGCACTTATTGACAGAACTCTCTCAAGACACGTTATTAGTTTTCTGTTTATGTCAAAGTATTGTAAATAACTTTTCCTTTTCAGATCTCCTTTCCAGCTATTACCATCCTAATTCCCTTCCCCCTGCTCGATCACTTCAATACTCTGTTATATCGAATCAGAGTTGAAGGTATTGAGAGGTGGGTTCCTTTTATCTTCACGTCGAGATCCTGAGGAAGGAAGTGCACCCTGACAGAATAGTGAGCCCACAGTTTTTATTCCTTCCGGTCTGTACGAGTGGATACAATGGCCACCTTACATGATCTTATGAAGGTCATTATTCAGATACGGAGGGATTTAGAGGAGGCAAAAAAGTTACAGCAACAGTATCCAATAAGGTAGACCGATTGCAACAACTAGGCATTGGTAGTACTTTTCCCCAGGCCACAACACCCACGTAGAGAGTAGGTCCACAGCCCTCCACTAACATTGCTGTGAACATTCCTTCACAGATTCAATTGGCTCCTTCTGAGCTTTTTTCTGGTGACCCTTCCAAGGTCCAAATATTTTTGACTAAGGTGGAATTACATACTACATGCAGACCTACTGCATTTCCAGATCCACAATCCAGAATTGCCTTTCTAATATCATATCTGTCCGGAGACGCGGCCACCTGGGCTGTTCCTTTGGTGCGACAAGACAGCCCCTTATTGTACAATTGGCGGAGGTTTGTGGAAGAGTTTGACAAGGTTTTTGATCGACGTGCAGTTACTCTGTCGGCTGACCAAGAATTGTTAGAATTAAAGCCGGGAAACAAAGATCTAATCTCATATTTATCACAGTTCAATCGCTTAATAGCCGAGACCTCGTGACCTGAGGAAAAAAGGGCGGCTTTGTTCTACCAAGGACTGAAAGATGATCTTAAAGATGTCCTACCACGGATTGATCCTCAACCTACTACGTGTCCTGAATTAATAAATCTGACCTTGCGATTGGATCACTGACTAGTGGAAAGAAAGAGTGAAAAGAAAAGACCAGACAGATAAGGCTGGCGCCCAGAAAGGTCCAAAGTACAACCTATCACTTCAGACGCAGCTGTAGAGCCCATGGAAATCGGTACCATTCGACAGCCCTTGTCGAAGGATGAAAAAGACACCCGTCATAAAAATGGGCAATGTCTGTACTGTGGCCGGAAAGGGCATTTTGTTAAAGAATGTCCTATAAAACCTAAAGGAAAAGATTCCATTGCAAAAACTGTTGTGGCTTCTACTGATAAGTCGACGGAAAATCTGATTTGCACAAGTTGTTTGAACGGGGATCTCATGGGTACTCTTGCCTTCCATTCAATACATTCTTGTGTCACAAATTACAAGGCTCCTTTCCGTTTAACAGTACAGATTATGATTAACACCATAGTCCATCAGTTAGAAGTACTAGTGGACTCAGGGGCAACAGGTAATTTTGTTGATTTAGAAATGGCTCAAATGTTTAGTATAGTATGTGTATACAAGGAAACACCAGAAATTGTACAAGCCGTGGATGGAAAAATGTTGTCTGGAGGTCCAGTGACTATGCAAACTACAAAAGTTTGCATGTTTTGTACAGACGCCAAGGAACAAACATTCTGAGGATTTACAGTTTGATGTTATCCAAGCTCCACAATATGGTTTCATTTTAGGGATACATTGGCTTTGTCTACATAACCCTCAGATTGATTGGCAAAGAAGAGAACTTCATTTTCTTTCCATTAATTGTCTAACCCACTGCCTTTCTACAACGAAAGTCACCGACAAAACAGTACAAGTACATATAGCCACAGCGGAAGAAAAATAAACCATTTTGCTATACAATATGCACAATACCATGATGTTTACATTGAATCTAAGGCTGCCATTCTTCCACCACATCGGTCGTATGACTGTCAAATAGATCTAATGCCTGGTTCTTGTGTACTGAATTTATGCTTTATCTGAACACGAAAATCATAATTAGCGGCAATATCTTGATCAATATGCAGAGAACGGTTTCAAACGTCCATCTTGGTCTCCAGCACCGCACTTCTTTATTCCGAAGGCCAGCAGTGAATTCAGAATGTGTATTGATTATAGGGCATTAAATAAGATCACAATTAAAAAAATATCCCCTTCCGTTGATTCCTGTCCTTTTGGATCAAGTAAAAACAGTAGTGATTTACACTAAAGTGGACCTTAGTGGAGCGTATCACTGGGTTTGTATCAGAAAGGGAGACGTATGGAAGACCGCCTTTAAAACACGATATGGTCTCTTCGAATATTTAGTTATTCCCTTTGGGCTTTGCAACGCACCTGCTGCGTTTCAATTCTTTCAAAACGATGTGTTACATGAATACTTCGATTTATTTGTCATCGTATACATAGACGTCATTTTGATCTATTCAGAAACAGTAGACGTCCATGAAAGTCATGTTAAGAAGGTTTTAACCACTTTACAAAAGCATCATTTATACTAAATTATCAAAGTGCGATTTTCATGTTACTCAAGTGGAGTTTTTAGGAGTCGTTTTGACACCATCTGGAATGAAAATGACAGACAGAAAGATACAAGCAGTTGCAGATTGGCCAATACCTAAGTCAATCAGAGATGTGCAATGCTTTTTAGGCTTTGCAAATATCTATCGACGATTCCTCAATAATTTTTCAACTTTAGTAGCCCCAATCACACGACTGTTGCCTAAAAGGTGAAGTTTGAATGGTCTTCTGAAGCTGATACTGCTCTTTGAGCCCTAAAAAGGGCTTTTACAGCTGCCCCAAAGTTACAGCACCCAGATGTACAAGAGCCATTCATAGTAGAAGCAGACACCTCAGATGTTGCCATTGGTGCTATTCTTTCACAAAGACAGTCAAATACAGGTCAGTTACACCCAGTGGCATATATGTCCAGAAAGTTTGACTCAGCCGAACAGAATTATACAATTGCAGAGAAGGAATTGCTTGCCATTCACAATGCCTTCAAATAATGGCGCCACTATCTTTTAGGACCACGATTTAATGTCACAGTATACACTGATCACAGAAACTAGCAAGGTTTTAGCACCACGTCAGCTGCGTTGGATGATGTTCTTTGCAGAATATGATTTCATTGTAACGTATCGACCTGGACTAGACAATGAAAAAGCGCATGCCTTGTCTAGAAAGGATTCCTCTTTACATAAGTTAGAAGGAACACCTCAATCCATTATCACCCCTACTACAGTGTTATGTGTATTATCAACAGAAAAAGCTTTTAAGAACTTTCATAAAAATATTCCCCCTACTTCTTGTTCAAATTGGATTAAACAAAACAGTAAGCAAACTGTGAAACAAGGGATACCCTTTCATGAACAACAAGTGTATCTACCCACCAGAGAACTTCAAGAAACAGTTTTTCATTGGCTACACTCTCTTCCGGTGGCAGGTCATCCAGGATCTAAGAAAACCATAGAGAAAATACAACAAACTTTCTGGTGGCCAACTATACCAAAGACATTGCGAGAATGGTTCAAGAGTGCAAAACTTGTGCAAGAAGCAAATCCGATCACAGTAAACCAAAGGGTTTGTTGCAGGTTCTTCCTACACCTTCCACACTGTGAAAACATGTTCCAATGGATTTCATCACAGGATTACCTCCAGTGCAGCAACATACAGTTATTTTAGTAGCGATAGACAGTTTGAGGAAATATGCTCATTTTATTGCTTGTAAAAAGTTACCAACTTCCAGTCAATTGGCACAAATATTTTTACAACAAATAGTACGTTTGCATGGATTACCTGCTTTACTTTTATCAGATCGTGGATCTCAATTTTCATCTAAATTCTGACAACAGTGGTGTTGAACTCTTCAAATCACGTTGAACATGTGAACGAGTTACCACCCTCAGACTGATGGCCAAACCGAGAGACTCAACCAAACTCTAAAGCAATATTTACGTTGGTACACTGCAGAAGCAAAGCACTCTTGGTTGGACTTACTATGGATGATAAAATTAGCTTACAACACCTCACAGCATTCCTCCATTGGTACATCCCCTTTTGTTGGCTTGTACGGTTATGTCCCCAATACTATACCAGTCGTATTACCTAAGGCAAGTTCTGACACACCAGCTGTTCAGAATACTGTTCTCCACATGCAATGAATACATCAACAGATTCAAAGAACCTTACTAAGGCCAAACAAAACTATAAACTACAATATGATAAGCACAATAGACTTGGCCCACTCTGTCGCTCAGGGGACAAAGTGTGACTGTCCACTAAATATTTTAACTTCAAAGTCAGGAGTTTATATCATCCAAAATGTATTGGTCCATACACGGTTGTACGTCAAGTTAACCCTGTTACTTATAGGTTGAAACTGCCTGGTTCATTATGCATTCACCCAGTGTTTCACACTTCTCTTTTAAAACCTGACAGTGATAAATGCCCAGAAGGTCCAGCACCTCTCTTAATTCAGGGTCATTGGGAATATGAAGTATCTGACATTTTTAATCCAAAATTCAGGGGTTCTGTGTTGTGGTATTTGATATCTTGGAAGGGATATGGTCCTGAAAATGACTTATGGGAGCCTGCAGGAAATGTTGATGCTCCACGTTTAGTGAGACGCTACCACCTCCGTTATCCTCAAAAGCCGGGCCCTAGACCGCGCTGGGGAGGGAGAAGTACTGTCAGGCAGCACGTGGTCTAGGGCCTGCCCCATTCAATTCACGTATCCCTAAAGCAATTCAGAGTTGTGTGCTTATGCCACTATG
The DNA here is from genome assembly GCF_964263255.1 of Lissotriton vulgaris. Taxonomy (NCBI): domain Eukaryota; kingdom Metazoa; phylum Chordata; class Amphibia; order Caudata; family Salamandridae; genus Lissotriton; species Lissotriton vulgaris. The sequence goes on along the minus strand of NC_141685.1, from coordinate 703,575,646 downwards.
TGCTAAAGTGCGTTTGGCAAAGTACATGAGGCAGCCATGGTAACACGAAGATGGGAATGGTGCTCTCCTTATTAATAACTTGTTTTGGTTGCCTTTTATATTTTGTCTCTTCATTTGGTTTTGTCCCTGGAGCTATCATAACTATTTATTGCCTTTCAGGGGAAGTTTTCTTGTGGTGAACTACATGTCTCATCATGCCTGAGGGACTGCACGGTGGGCGTGGCAACGATTACGTCAGCTGCCACGCCCTTTCTTCCGTGCTCACTATTCCCTGGATGTTACCGCGTACGGACCTCTTGCTTCCTGCTCCGGATTCGTTTTCTGAGCGATGCATTGCCGGTTCTTCAGGTGAGCCTAGTGGTCTTTTGAGGATTTCCGGTGAGGAGCTCTTTCAATTTGGGCTCTTGGGTGTCAGCGATTCCTTGTTCACAGCAGGTCCCCGTTGCATGTCTCGGGCACACACCGGCTCCCGCAGTGATTCCCTGGGCATAAAAGCAGCATCTTCCCTCGACATGAAAGAGGCATGAATGCGAACTTTCAGAGTAGGTGTACTCTGCCTTGTAAGAGTGTTTTATAATTCTTACAAAGTTGTGTTGAGACAAAACAACTCCGTAATCTTAATTTCTAGCGAATTTGCATAATTCAGTTGATCGTGACCAGAAGTTCGGAGAAAATGTACCATTAAGAGAACTATTCACAAAAGACTTCATTTTTACTTAAGAAAACAATCCTAATTTTAACTAATAGCTTGTATGCATATTTACTAAGCCATTTTTTGAGAGCTGACGATTCATTAGCATATCTACAGAATTATTATGAGTGCTGATAACTCATGTGCATATTTACAGAGATATTGTGATACTGAACAAAAGTCAAACTCTTTAGGTTCTCATTGACAGAACTCTCTCTCGAGATACATTATTAGTATTCTGTTTATGTCAAAGTATTGTAAATAACTTTTCCTTTTCAGATCTCCTTCCCAGCTGTTCCCATCCTAATTCCCTTCCCCCGTTCGATCACTTCAATAATCTGCTATATCAAATCAGAGTTGAAGGTATTGAGAAGTGGGTTCATTGTATCTTCACGTCCAGATCCTGAGGAAGGAAGTGTGCCCTGACACTTAAGCTATGACATGGTGGTAGTGGTTTTATGCCTCTGACCACTTTAGCACTGCGGCCCAGTGAAAAGTGCATGCGCTCTCTGAGTGCATGTTGTGAGATTGGCCTGCCCTCCCATAGGAATGCATGGTGGATAAGTGTGTCCATGGTAATTCCTGGTATGAGAGGCAGGCAGGGTCGAGTTTAGTATATATGAACTTGTGAGAATAAATGCTGCGCAATAGTGTGCGCAGATTTATGGTGACTGGTGGAGAAATGCCACGTTTAGAAGTTAGCATTTCTGTGTGCTATGTGTTTGCCTGCCTGATGTGTATTACATGTCTGGCTTGTGAATGACAGGAGCTGAGAGGTATGGGTGGCTCCAGGAGGGGCCGGGTGTGTCAGCTAGGCTGAATGAGACACCTGGGCTGAGAGTAGTGGGAGGAGAAATCACCTGCCTTTGAATAGGACTGTGCCCAGGCTGTACAATGCTGACTCCGTCCCCTGTGGTGTTTCTGATCACTGAGCCCCCACCTTACAAAGGGTAGAGGAGCTGGGCAAAGCAAGGTGCTCCAAATCCCCTCTAAACAAGTCCTGACTGGTATCCCCAAGCCCTGTGCTGTGACACAAAGGAGAAAAGGTGTATAAAAGTAGGGGCTTTGACCCCATGGAAATGTTCACTTCTCGTTCCTGTACTCGTAGGGGCTTGCTACTGCTGGGGCCCAGGAGGAACCACCGTGGGGGCTTGCCTCCCTGCTGGAGGGCCCTGTGTGCTGGCCTCCCTGGGCCACGCCAAGCCCCTGACACCTTAAGGACCTGGAAGACCTTTTTCTTCCCCCAAGAAGAGCGCATGGGCTCTGCAGCACTGAGCTGCAGACTTTGTTTCTAGAGGAAATCCCCAGCGTAGGGATTCCCCCGTCCTGCCTTTAGTGGGAGCCGATGATTTTACTTTTAGGCGAGCGAGTGCCCATCTTGCTTTATGTTCTAAATTAGGAGGAAGCCTACCCCTCATTGTCCGCTAAGGCCTTTATTTCAAATCGGGACCCCCAACCCGCGTCTCACCGCCGAGGCCGGAAAGTAAGTCAGGCAGCACGATGCCCAGAGCGGGGTGGGACTTCAGCCTCACAAAAGGAAGTCCCGCCCACTAGAGACGCTGCTGGTCCTGGCCGTGCCGAAGTCCCGGGTCCCAGGAGGGGGCCCGGGTGAAGGGGAGAGAGAGAGAGAGAGAATCCAGGCGTGAGGCCACCCCGTGCTGGACCAGTGCCCGGGTGAAAGAAGAAAAAGTAGCTGTCTTCCGCAGAGAGAGGAGATCCTTGCCTTTGCCCCAGGCAGTGATTGGGGCTCCTTGGTGGTTCTGGGAGGTAGTGCCGGTGTGAGGCACAGAATCAGAGCGGCCCCGTCTGGCAGCAGGCCGATCCCACGCCTGAGGAGACATCACACCCTCGCAAGACCTCTGCAACAAACTCGCCTCGTTCTTTCACCGCAAGATCGCTGACATACACGACAGCTTCGGCACACAAACCAACCACCGAACCAGCGCACCCAACCGCCCCCCTCTGCACCTGGAAGCCGGTCAACACCGAAGACACCGCCCGCGCGATGAGCACCATCCACTCCGGCTCCCCCACCGACCCATGCCACACCACATCTTTACCAAACCCGACTCCATCATCGCACCCCAACTCACCGACATCATCAACAGCTCCTTCGCATCTGCCACCTTCCCGGAGAGCTGGAAGCATGCCGAACTCAGCGCCCTACTGAAAAAACCCACTGCGGACCCCACGGACCTCAAGAACTTCCGACCCATCTCACTCCTCCCGTTTCCTGCCAAAGTCATCGAGAAGACGGTCAACAAGCAGCTCTCCGCCTTCCTCGAGACCAACGGATCCCTCGACCCGTCTCAGTCCGGCTTCCGAGCAAACCACAGCACCAAGACCGCCCTCATCACAGCCACCAACGACATAAGGGCTATGCTCGACAACGGGGAAACCACCGCACTCATCCTTCTGGACCTCTCAACAGCCTTTGACACGGTATGCCACCGCACCCTAACGTCTCAGCGACACCGGAATCCGAGGCGCAGCCTTGGAATGGATCATCTCTTTCCGGTCCGAGTCCACCGAAGTCATCTGCGGCGTCCCACAAGGATCCTCGCTCAGTCCCACCCTCTTCAACGTCTACATGAGCCTCCTGGCGGCCATCGCACGCAAACACAACCTCAAAATCATCTCCTACGCCGATGACACACAGCTGATCCTCTCCCTCACCAACGACCCGGACACCGCCAGAGCCAGCCTCCAGGAAGGAATGAAGGGCGTTGCGGAATGGATGAAACTCAGCCGTCTGAAACGGAACTCAGACAAGACAGAAGTCCTCATCCTGGGACCGTCCCCCTCGGCCTGGAACGACTCCTGGTGGCCACCTGCCCTGGGCACCGCCCCAAACCCACCGACCACGCACACAACCTGGGCTTCATCCTGGACTCCTCCCTCACGATGACCAAGCAAGTCAATGCCGTGTCATCGTCCTGCTTCAACACCCTGCGCATGCTCCGGTAAATCTTCCGATGGAGCCCCATCGCTACCAGGAAGACGATCACCCAAGCCCTCGTCACCAGCCGCCTAGACTACGGAAACACCCTCTACGCCAGAACCACAGTCAAGCTCCAGAAAAGACTACAGCGCATACAGAACGCCTCGGCAAGACTCATCCTGGACATCCCCCGCCACAGCCACATCTCCACCCATCTGAAGAATCTGCAGTGGCTCCCCGTCAGCAAGAGAATCGCATTCCGACTCCTCACCCACGCACACAAGTCCCTCCACGACGCTGGCCCCAAGTACCTCAACAACTGCCTCGCATTCTACACACCAACCCGCCAGCTCCGCTCCGCCAGCCTTGCCCTGTCCAACGTCCCACGCATTCGCAAAACCACCGCCGGAGGAAGATCCTTCTCCTACCTAGCGGCCAAGACATGGAACTCCCTCCCCACCCACCTCCGATTGACGCATGACCACCTCGCCTTCAGGAAGCAACTCAAGACCTGGCTGTTCGAGCAGTAGCAATCACCCCCCCAGCGCCTTGAGACCCTAACGGGTGAGTAGCGTGCTATACAAATTCCTTGATTGATTGATTATTGATTGATTGAGGAGCAGTTTCTGGTGAAAGCAAAAGAGCTCCAGAGGGCCCCGTCTCTTTGGGGGCATATTGAGGTGCATTGTCGGCACCTGGGCGGTCCTGCCAGAGAGCGGGCCACCCCAACGGTGGGGGCAGGTGTTTGATGCCACATGGGGCCCCTTTTTGAGAAGTGCCACAGCTCCGCCTCACCAGCGCTGGCAGCTGTAACGAATTGGGCACAATTGCGTGAGATGTCCCTGAGTGGGACCGGAGGCACAGAGGTGCCAGTGAGTTTCCAACCTGCCCAGCAAGTAGTGGGTAACTGCTACTTTTAGGTTTGCACAGTTACACCCGTGGATTTCGCGGCATAGGAAGCAGCCCTGATATTCTGGACACAGGGCATTTGAGCCCCTCCAAGAAGGCCAGTTGGCCAGGGAGCCTGTGAGGGTAATAGGGCGCCAGGCCCTAATGTGATTTATGTGGTACTAGGAAATGTAATTCATTTAGTATGGGTTACGCACCCTGTTGTTTGCATATTATGGTTTATGCTAGAGAGATTATGTTCCACGGAGATTATTTCCTAATGTGAGTTATACTTAGGAGGTTAGGTCCAGTGGGCCCTGTCAGGTGTAAATAATCCCTTGTGGAAATGACCTAGTGCCAGGTAGCACAATATATATAATGTGATTACTATTCTAATGTGTTATGAGAATTCATAGGCTATTTTTGATATAACCTTGTGTGGAATTCCTTTTGTAGTGTGCCTAGGATGTTGTTGCTGTGTGTGCGCGCAAATGCTTCACACATGGCCTCCGTGATAATCCTGACTACTCATGCAAAGCTACCAAGGGGGTGAGTAGGGGTTACCTTTGGCATGTGAGTCCCATGTCCTGACTAGAGTGGTGGTGTCTGCCTGGCTTTGGCGCAAGCCATAGCAAACCAGAAATCCCATTTCTAACACCAGGTGATATAGGCTTTTTGTTTAAATTTTTTTTTTGATTTAGGTGAGTCAAGGTGGCTTGTCTCGCTTGCCGTGTGTGGCCAGCACTGAAGTCAAATGAGAAAAGCTAAGAGCCCCAAAGTCACTGTTTAAAGAGCCTATGACAATACCAACCTGAGAGCACCTGTTCTTTGAGCCAATGGCCATAAGACCCTGAAGTTGTCTGATCTCAGAAGTTAAGCAGGGTCGGGCCTGGTTAGTACCTGGATGGAAGACTGCCTGGGAATACCAGGTGCTATAGGCTTTTTTTTGTTTCACTTTCGGTGAGTCAGGGTAGCTTGTCTCGCATGTTTTGTGTGGCCAGCACTGAAGCCGAAAGAATAAATCTAAGAGCCCCATAGTCAGTGCTCTTTGAGCCTATGGCCATACCACCCTGAAAGCACCTGATCTCATCTGATCTCAGAAGTTAAGCATAGTCGGGCCTAGTTAATACCTGGATCGGAGACCTCCTGTGAATTCCAGTTGCTGTAGGCTTTTTTTTGTTTTGTTTTTGTCCGCTTTAGGTGAATCAGGGTAGCTTGTCTCCCTTGCTGTGTGTGGCCAGCACTGAAGTTGAATAAATAAAGCTAAGACCCCATAAATCAGTGTTCTTTGAGCCTACTGCCATACCACCCTGAAAGCGTCTTATCTCCGAAGTTAAGCAGGGTCAGTGCTGGTTAGTACCTGGATGGGAGACCGCCTGGGAATACCAGGTGATGTAGGCATTTTATTTTTTATTTTTTTCGCTTTAGGTGAGACAGGGTGGCTTGTCTCGCTTGCTGTGTGTGGCCAGCACTGAAGTCGAATGAATACAGCTAAGAGCCCTAAAGTCAGTGTTCTTTGAGCCTACACCATACCACGCTGAAAGCACCTGATCTCAGAAGTTAAGCAGGTATGGGCCTGGCTAGTACCTGGATGGGAGACTGCCTGGGAATTCCAGGTGCTTGGTTTTTTTTTGTTTCGCTTTAGTTCAGTCAGGGTGGCTTGCTGTGTGTGCCAAGCACTGAAGTTGAATGAATAAAGCTAAGAGACCCAAAGTCAGTGTTCTTTGAGCCTATGGCCATACCACCCTGAAATTGAAGAAGGTAAGCTGGGTCGAGCCTGATTAGTACCTGGATGGGAGACCTCCTTGGAATACCAGCTGCTGTAGGCTTTTTTTTTTTGCTTTAGGTAAGTCAGGGTGGCTTGTCTCGCTTGTAGTGTGTGGCCAGCACTGAAGTCGAATGAATAAAGCTAAGAAACCCAAAGTTAGTGTTCATAGAGGCTATGTCCATACCACCCTGAAGCACCTGATCTGAAAGAGACACATTGGTGATAGATTCCTTACCTTAGAATCTGCCCAGGCATCAGACTGCATCCGTAAAGTTTTGCTTAGCAATACCCCTGCGTGTCAGTAGGTGGCATCTGTCCGTCACTGACATCGTCCGCGCCGAGATGACGTCACGGAGAGTACTTAGGCACCACCCATGTGCACTGACTTCAGTTCTTTCTTTTCCTCATCGGATCTATTGCATCCCTTCAATGACGCCCTTACCGACGTCCTCTTGGGCACTTGGTTGCGGCCAGCCACAGTGGCTACTGTGGATAAAAACGTGGCCAGACACGACCGTCTGGCGCCAGGCAACCCTGCCTTTCTAGCACCCATCCCACACCTGAGAGTCTGGTCCTTCAGGCCTCGCCGTCACAGAGTGCTTTTCCCACAGCTCTGCCGGATAAGGACTCCAAGACACTGGATCAGTTTGGTAAGCGGTTGTTCTCTTCTGCCAGCTTGGGGCTGCGGTCGGTGAACACTGCCTGCTTGATGGGCAGCTACTTTCACTCAGTGTGGGATACCGTTGCTCAAGTGCTGCCTCAGTGTTCTGAGGAAGTGCAGGCTGTCCTTTCTCAAGCGATTGCTGAAGGAAAGGATGCAGCTAAGTTCGCCATGCGGTGTGGTTTGGACACCGCAGACTCGTTGGGCAGGGCGATGTATACAACTGTGGCATTGCGACGCTACGTCTGGTTACATTTGACTGGGTTCTTGCCCGATGTCCAGGGCTCACTCATGGATATGCTCTTCGACGGCACCCGCTTGTTTGGCGATAAAGCCGACAGTGCCTTGGAGCATTTTAAGGACTCTCTGGCCACAGCCAAGTCCTTGGGTCTCTCTGCTAAGAACCCAGCCACTCCTGGGTTTCGTTCCTTTTGTGGCCAGGGCAGAGGTACCCAAGCACGCTCCTCTGGCAAACCTGTGCGGACCCAGCCCCAGTACTGCCGAGGCCACAGCTTCCGCCGGTTCGGGTCAGGGAATCAGCACGCGGTTCAGTCCATCTCCACCCCCGCTGCTCCTTCCTCCAAACCTTCCCAGTCCGTGCTTTGTGGAGCACTCCACGCCGGTGGGTGGCAGGATCCGCCACCACCTCCCCCGCTGGCGCGATATCACGTCGAACGAATGGGTGCTGCAAATAATCCGCAAGCGTTATTCCCTCCCCTTTCAGTCCTCCCTCTGGCCTTGCCACCTCGGTCACCGCATGTCAGGGGATCATCTTGCGCTTCTTCGGCAGGAAGTCAAGGCCCTCTGGGCCAAGGGGGCCATTGAGTGCGTTCCCGGGCAGGAAGTAGGGAGTGGTTGTAATCCCACTACTTTTTGGTCCCCAAGAAGGACAAGGGGGGCCTGTGCCCCATCTTGGACCTCTGGGATTTCAATCGCTTCCTCCGGAAGGTGAAGTTCAAGATGCTGACTCTGGCTTAGGTTCTGGCTGCCCGAACCCTGGAGACCTTGATGGCAGTGTTGGACTTGCAGGACGCTTATTTTCACATCCCTGTCTTGCCGGCTCGCCGGCGTTAATTGCGGTTCATGGTAGGCCAGTAGCATTTTCAGTTTGCTGTGCTCCCCTTCAGCCTTACCAGCGCCGCTCGGATGTTCACGAAAGTGATGGCGGTGGTTGCAGCTCATCTGCGCAGGTCAGGGGTGTCAGTCTTCCCCTACCTCGACGACTGATTGTTGAAGGCGGGCTCACCCCAAACAGTCGTCAGCCACCTTCAGACTACGGCCGACCTCCTGCACCTGCTGGGGTTCTCCATCAATGTGTCGAAGTCGCACCTGAGTCCCTCCCGGAAGCTCCCCCTCGTCAGAGCAGTTCTGGATTCAATGCTGTTTTGGGTTTACCTTCCTGGACAGCGAGTCCTGGATATTCAGGCTATGATTCCGATCTTTTAGATTCTTTCCTGGGTTTCAGTCAGGATGACCCTCCGGCTCCTGGGCCTGATGGTGACACATGCCAGATGGTATATGCAGGCTCTGCAGTGGGACCTGAAGTTCCAGTGGGCGCAGCATCAGGGCAACCTGTCTGATCATGTCCAGATCTCGGAGGGCACTGCACAACAATTGCAGTGGTGGTTCACGAATCGTGATTGGGTCCACGGCAGATCCCTCTCCCTTCCCCAAATGGAGCACACAGTGATGACTGATGCTTCCCTCCTTAGATGGGGCGGCCACTTGGGATAGGTGGAGATCAGAGGCCTCTGGTCTCCGGCAGAGTCTCGGCTCCATATCAACTTTTTGGAGCTGCAGGCGATCCGGCTTGCACTGAAGGCATACCTTCCCTCTGTCCGGGGAAGTATGGTGCTGGTCTTCATTGACAACACCCCCGCCATGTGGTATTACAACAAACAGGGCAGGGTCGGGTCCTGGACCCTATGTCAGGAGACTCTGCACCTCTGGACATGGCTGGAACATCAAGGCATTACCTTGGTGGTTCAACACTTGGCAGGTTCTCTGAACGCCAGGGCGGACAAACTCAGCCACCGGTGCTTGATGGATCACGAATGGCGTCTGAATTCGGACGTGGTGCAAAGTCTCTTTCAGCAGTGGAGAGAGCCTAGGTTAGATCTATTCGCCACCGAAGATAACGCACAATGTAATCAGTTCTGCGCATTGGAATTTCCATGGTGGCACTCACTTGGCGACGCTATTCGTCACACGCGGAGTTGCGGTCTGTTGTAGGCTTTTCCACCTATACCACTTCTGCCCAGAGTGCTGAAGAAGTTCAGGCACGACTGCGCCCAAGTCATCCTTGTGGCCTCGGATTGGGCGCGAAGATACTGAAGTCACGAGCTGCTCAGCATGGTGGTCGATCCCCCGATCCATCTGCCTCTTCGGGACGATCTTCTGTCGCAGCAGCAGGGGACGGTCCTTCACCCGAACCTGTCCAGCCTCCACCTTCATGCGTGGAGATTGAGCGGCGACAGTTGACAGCTTTCGATCTTCCTCCCGAAGTCTGTGATGTTATTCTGGCAGCCAGATGTCCCTCCACTAAAACGGTATACGCCTGCAGGTGGACCACATTTGTGGCATGGTGCACAGCGAAGGCTGTGGATCCACTTTCTGCCCCTCTTTCGGAAGTCCTTCTGTTCCTTCTGTCCTTGGCCCGGCAGGGCCCTGCTCTGAGCACTCTCAAAGGTTATCTTTATGCCATCTTAGTTTTATGCACCAATAGTCAGTATATTGCATGGCTCTGCGTTCCTGGTGCGGAAAGTCGTGTACAGAACTGACGTCAGCATGCATGGGTGCTGATGTAATCTCTGTGATGTCATATTGGCGCAGACAACGCCAGTGATGGACGCGGAGCCGTAGGATGCCACCTTCTGATGCCTCGCGGAACTGCTAAGCAAAACTTTTCGGATCCTGTCTGACGCCTGGGGATATTCTAAGGTAAGGAATCTATCACTAACTAATGTCTCTTACAGATATATTGTTACACAAATAGTAACTTGTGCTTCTTGTCTGGTCTCAGAAGTTAAGCAGGGTCAGCCTGGTTAGTACCTGGATGTGAGACCACACTTTTTTTTTTGTTTCATTTTAGGTGAGACAGGGTGGCATATCTCGCTTGCTGTGTGTGGCCAGCACTGACGTTGAATGAATAAAGCTAAGAGGCCCAAAGTCAGTGTTCTTTGAGCCATTCCACCCTGAAAGCTTCTGATCTCAGTGTTAAGTAGGGTCGAGCCTGGTTAATACCTCGATGGGAGACCGCTTGGGAATACCAGTGCTGTAGGCTTCTTGTTTTTTTTTGTTTTGCTTTAGGTGAGTCAGGGTGGCTTTTCTCGCATGCTGTGTGTCGCCAGCACTGAAGTCGAATGAATAAAGCTAAGAGCCCCAATGTCAGTGTTCTTTGAGCCTACAGCCATACCACCCTGAAAGCGTCTACTCTCAGAAGTTAAGCAGGGTCAGGCCTGGTTAGTACCTGGATGGGAGACTGCCTGGAAATACCAGGTGCTGTAGGTTTTTGTCTTTTTTTTTTCGCTATAGGTGAGTCAGGGTGGCTTGTCTCGCTTGCTGTGGATGCCAAGCACTGAAGTCCAATGAATAAAGCTAAGAGCCCCAAAGTTAGTGCTTTTTGAGCCTAAGGCCATATGACCCTGAAAGCACCTGATCGCGACTGATCTCAGAAGTTAAGCAGGGTCAGGCCTGCTCAGTACCTGGATGGGAGACCACCTGGGAATACAGGTTGCTGTAGACTTTTTTGTTTTTTTTGTTTGCTTTTGGTGAGTCAGGGTGGCTTGTCTCACATGCTGTGTGTGGCCAGCACTGAAGTCGAAGGAATAAAGCTAAGAGCCCCAAAGTCAGTGTTCTATGAGCCTACGGCCATACCACAACTTAAATCGTCTGATCTCAGAAGTTAATCTGGGTCGGGCCTGGTTAGTACCTGGATGGGAGACCTCCTTGGAATACCAGCAGCTGTAGGCTTTTTTAGTTTTTTTGTTTTGCTTTTGGTGAGTCAGGGTGGCTTGTCTCGCTTGCTGTGTGTGGCCAGCACTGAAGTCGAATGAATAAAGCTAAGAGCCCCAAAGTCAGTTTTCTTTGAGCCTTGGTCATAACACCCTGAAAGCACATGATCTCGACTGATCTCAGAAGTTAAATAGTATTGTGCCTGGTTAGTACCTCGATGGGAGACCTCCCGGGAATACCAGGTGCTGTAGGCTTTTTTTATTTTTTTTTATTTAGCTTTAGGTGAGTCAGGGTGGTATGTCTTGCTTGCTGTGTGTGCCAAGCACTGAAGTCTAGTGTATAAAGCTAAGAGCCCCAAAGTCAGTGCTTTTTTAGCCTAAGGCCATAGGACCCTTAAAGCACCTGATCTCGTCTGATCTCAGAAGTTAAGCAGGGTCAGGTCTAGTTAGTACCTGGATGGGAGACCACCTGGGAATACAGTTTGCTGTAGACTTTTTTTGTTTTTTTGTTTTGCTTTTGGTGAGTCAGGGTGGCTTGTCTTGCATGCTGTGTGTGGCCAGCACTGAAGTCGAATGAATAAAGCTAAGAGCCCCAAAGTCAGTCAGTGTTCTTTGAGCCTACGGCCATACCACCCTGTAATCGTCTGATCTCAGAAGTTAAGCTGGGTCGGGCCTGGTTAGTACCTGGATGGGAGACCTCCTTGGAATACCAGCTGCTGTAGGCTTTTTGTTGTTTTTTTGTTTCGCTTTTGGTGAGTCAGGGTGGCTTGTCTTGCTTGCTGTGAGTGGCCAGCACTTACATTTAGCACACCTGAATGACTTTACCACAGTCCATAACTGTCCAGTCCAGTCCAGAACTGTATATGTCACAAAGAAATGCGCATGCTCTCCAAACGTAGCAGTATCCAGCTTTTTAATGTGCTGGCAGTGAAACACTCAACGCGTTTCGAGAACACAAGTTATACTTACCCCAATGATATAAAGATATTAGAGGGACCACAAGTGGCATAATAAAGAGAACTGCATTGGCAGGTGCAATTTGTCCCTCTAGTTATGACCAACACAAGCCAATATATTGACAAAGTAAACGAAAGAAAATAAATTAAAGCCATAAAAATTGTAAGGAGCATTGAAAACACTATCTTAAATCTCATCCCTGCTACCATATACACTCAGGCCCCGGAAGAAAGATGCAGCAATTTCTGATAAAGTATCTTATTAATTGACAAGGTAATATGCAATTGAGAAGTGCCCATAAACAAAAATAGACACTCAGGCATTATATCACATTTTCAACGTGTCCACTTAAGATGACCTAGAACCTTGGTTCATGGTCCCTCGCTACCTGGGTATATACTGTATTGTGGGCCTAATAATCATTGGGTCTCCACGCACATCTACAAAAAAGGAGTTCCAAACAAAAATCGGTGAATATAAACAAGAAAGTTCTCGCTTAGCTTTTTAAAACACCTATTTTGCTGCATGGCCTCCACCATCAAAACAGTGCACCTGAGAAAGAATATAAAAAAATAGTGGTAAAAATTTGAATTAAGAGAGGTAAAAAGATTAATTATAAATCCACAACATTGAGAGAGAGAAAAACGCAAAGAAGAAAATGTAGGCTGACTACAACTCTAATACCCCTATTAATTTTCGCTGGGTACCACATTCAGCCGAAAAGTTAAGCTAGCTCCTTCTCCGTATTCAGACCCAGTGGGTTTGGTGTGCTGAATCCAATGCTATACAGTATTCTAGCCGCCCAATTGTCCAGACTGTATCACCACCCCTGCTTTTAAAGGGAACCTGGTCAAAGGCAAAGAATTGTATTAGATCTGCCCTGCCAGTACAGAATTCTCTGAAGAGCCAGATCACAGGGCATTGTCTGTCATTATGTGGGATGGCCCTCATATGCTCTAAAATAAATTTTCTGACTTTGTGTATCGTGCTCCCGATGTAGTAGAGATTGCACTGGCATTTTAAAGCATAGACACATAATTCAGACTTACAAGTCCGACCTTTGGAAATAGTGAACTTTTGCGAGGTGCCAGGTATCATAAATAAGCTTATGTTCATGCTCGATTTACAAGCTTTGCAATTCTTGCATCCCAGTGCTAAATTTGTGCCGGTGCTTTCCGGTGCTTAGCACCCGCACTTATTTCAGAGGGCCGAGACTATAAATCGCTTCTCCCGCAGTCAGAATTCGCAATAACTTTTCAAAAAAAATAAATATGCCTGCTTGGAGGGCTGCCTGATATGTTTTCACAGCCTTGTCATGTCTGAATCTGGCATGATGCATGTGTATTGTGCATCAGTGTTACTTTTCGGCAATGTGTGCCTTTCTTGACTCAGAGACCTTCAAGTGTTGCACGTACTGGCCACAGGCGAATTCTGCCTTGTGCAGTCTCAAAAAGCGAAGAAGGGGATTGATGTATGTGACGCTGTGGTCAAACTGCGGAAAATGTCCCAGGCTACTAAATCAAGGGAAAGTCAGCTAAAGGGCGCACAGCCTCCCTCTTTGTCAAAGATTACGTTTTGCGCTGCCTCATACAGAGTTCTGTTTATGTCTGTCTTTTGCTCTCATCTCGTAAAGAAGTTCAGAGCTCCAGTTTGGAGGTTGTTAGGTTGTTTTTTTATGCAGTGCTACATTTTGATCATTAACTGGTTTCTAAGCACTCCTTTAGCACCTGAGAGGCAAACTGATGCCGGGAGATGAAGGAAAATGGTAATGATCAAATGATTAAGGCAAGTTAGGAAGGTGGGATTAGGACTTAGCTGAAAACCTCACTCACTTTGCTTCCTTCTTCTCCCGGCCTGTGCCCCTTGGCATTAAAGTCTGTGGTGGGCGCTGGGCGCACTCACTTGCCTGACACACTGCACTCATGGTGACCTTACACTGCAGGCTGGATCACTGCACCACTATGCTAAGAATGTCTACTGCTGCATCATACCAGCACCAGCTGCGTGCTGTGGGCATTGCACTGGCCCAGTACTTAGTATTACTAGTTTGGGGCTAGTAGGCAAGTGCACTTCTCCAAAGCCGCCTCATGTTCCTAGTCTAGCACCCTTAAAGTACTCCTAGGCACATTGGACTACCCTCACAATTTAAATACATCTGAAAAATTTAAACCTCGTGCACCAAAAAGCGGATGCTTACTAGGTGGCATTACCCCTGGTCACCTTGTGAATATGGTGGTGTACTGTGACTGTAACTTGTGCCAGGGCAGTTCAGTGCTCGGAAGCAGCCTAGCTGGCAAGTGTCGCTTTACCAAACACACAAAGTTTTAAGGAAATTGACTAAATTCATCAACAACACTGCAATGCGTGTAAATGTAGGTCTTCTAATGAGCACACGACTAAAAAATATAGAAGACAAAATGTGCACCGTGGGAGCAAAATAATAGTGTCCATGTGCTACACGAACGCTCATAATTTACTACACAAATGGCAAACGCTCATACATTCACTACGAAATAAACAAAAAGGTCTGTAGTGTGGACTGTGTAAACACTGATGGACATTCTAGAGCCTGGATACCTTGGTTGTTTGAATGGCCAGACTTACATACAAAACCATGAAGTAAACTTTTTTTATGCTCTGAACGGTCTGCTTTTATTACGTATAGCGCTTAACAGTCCACCCAGCTTTTGTTTCTATACACTATACATTGCTGCAGATTATGAAGCTCGGCACATGAAAGCACTTTGCCCAGGAAACACATTTTTGTAACTGCGGAAAGCTGGGATTGGAATTCAGGGTGCTTGCTTCCCTGCTGATAACATTGTCCCATGTTTTACTGCTTTATAATTATTATCAGCCTAACATGAACCATATTTTTTCCATATCAACATAAGTAGAATAGACAAAAGAATCAGCTCTCCAGGTTCTGAGTTTGGAGAACTTGTTGGCTGTCACAGGGGAACCGCTTCATTAAGCGCAGAGCCGCGTGTGGATTGTTCCTCCGACTAGTGCTGACTCTGCCCCCGGAACCTGGAGAGCTGATTCTACCGTGAACAATATTTCTATGGAAGTAGATACTGCACAAATTGTGTGAGTACCTCTACCTGTGTGTAAGTCCTGACGAAAGCTCCACAGACCCCTAGGGCCTAAGGAGCTGAAACATGTCGACAAATTTACAATAAATATATACCTACAGACCCAGTAACTCGGTCTGTGTCAAGTATATCATTATTTTAAACTCATTGGGAATTTACCCCTTAATAAATCACTGGGATTCTTTTCCATTTTTAACATCATTCTGCACCCTTTTTTGTTTTGCACGTTATAAGTGGGGAAACCCTCAATCTCTGGACACTGCACTTTAAACCAGAGGTGCCTCTGGATGAGGCTGGCAGCCAACACACTTAAGAAAACCCTATGATAACTGCCATAACTACAATGTGGTTCAGAAAAGGGGGTGGTGATGAACAGTGTCTGAATTAAGCAGACCACTCTTACCCAGTCCAAAGATCAGGGCTTGATCCATCACCGTTATTTATCTCACTACACCATCCCAGTTCAGAACCTGGCTATATGCAAATCAGTCTGTCCCTGGCCCAGTGCATCATGGGAACAGGGCAGACTAAACTACCAAGCCAATTCTTCACCAGAAAGGAGACAAGCACCGGGGACCGGTTTCTGGCATTTCAGCCGTCGTCGGCCCGGCTTGCTTGAATCCTGATGGTGCAGTGAGAAAGGGACTCATGTCTAAGTATACCCTGCCACACCTATAGTGGCCAAAAACGATTCAGAAAAGGGGGTGGTGATGAACAGAGTGTCTGAATTAAGCAGACCACTCTTACCCAGTCCAAAGATCAGGGCTTGATCCATCACCGTTATTTATCTTACTGCACCATCCCAGTTCAGAACCTGGCTATATGCAAATCAGTCTGTCCCTGGCCCAGTGCATCATGGGAACAGGGCAGACTAAACTACCAAGCCAATTCTTCACCAGAAAGGAGACAAGCTACCGGGGACCGGTTTCTGGCATTTCAGCTGTTGTCCGCCCAGCTTGCTTGAATCCTGATGGTGCAGTGAGAAAGGGACTCATGTCTGAGTATACCCTGCTACACCTATAGTGGCCAAAAACGATTCAGAAAAGGGGATGGTGATAAACAGAGTGTCTGAATTAAGCAGACCACTCTTACCCAGTCCAAAGATCAGGGCTTGATCCATCACCGTTATTTATCTCACTGCACCATCCCAGTTCAGAACCTGGCTATATGCAAATCAGTCTGTCCCTGGCCCAGTGCATCATGGGAACAGGGCAGACTAAACTACCAAGCCAATTCTTCACCAGAAAGGAGACAAGCTACCGGGCGCTGTGGGGCGGATGAAACATATATACCACACTCCGATTAACATTGAGTTTTTGAGGGTATTCTATTTCCTTGAACCTAAGGTTGAAAAGTGTAACAAGTGTCCTTTTTCACTTTTTGATAAATTTGAATTCTTACCCTGGGGAAAGAAACGGACACATTGATTCCTCATCCCTCCCTGTTGATAAACTACTGTTATAATCCATGTCATGATTCTCAAGCAGTAAATTATTTTTGATTTCTGCGGCTTTCGCGTTGTTCACATAGGCGGTGGGCATAGCAATTGTACAATTGGGTGGTGCCAGGAATGTAGCTGGGTTAATTAAATAGAAGAAGTTGCGGCTGCCTCCTTAGAAAAAGTTTGAGCACCGGTACCTTTTTTTTTTATTTTACAAATTAAGCACTGCATGTCACAAATCCAGCACTCTGGGTACACATTGACTGGTGACCATAATTTTGAGGAGCATACCTTCAGGGATTTGCTGCGCCAGTAGATCACCTGGGGATGAGTTGTCACATATTTGGAGATGTTGTCATCAGTATAAAGCACATGCCAATGCTTGTTCAGCACTTTCTTAACTTCATTGGCTCATTCTTTTAAATGTAGTTATGTACCGGATCGGTTTTGTCTCCTCTAAGGAATGTTGTTTTTTGGATACAAGGAGAGCTTACCTTGTGCTTCTATAAATTTAGCTTTCAGTGTTTTTGAGTATGTCATTGCTATAGCCCCCATCCCAACACTTCTCCAGCATAATGCTTTTCTCACACTCAAAATCTGCATCATTGCTGCAGTTGTGCCTGGATACTGTTGATTAAACTTTTAAAGTGGAATGTAGATGCCTGCCAGCTGTCTCCTTTCTAAATGAGGCAGTTTCAATCCTTGATTTATTGAAAGTCACTTTAAAGTCTAGGAATTCCAGGCTGCTTTTGCTGATATTGCTCGTGAGTCTGAGGTTGACAGCGTTGGCGTTCATCTTTCACAAACTGTAATGCAAGCTCAGTAGATCCTCACCATATGACAAAAATGTCATCAATATATTGGGCCCAGAGCACTACGGGCCATATTATTAAGAATGGTGCAAACATTATCGCTGCTTTAGTGGCAGGAAACTGCCGCTAATGCGGTGATAAGGGGCTTGATAATATGCCCTAGAGAATTCCAATAGAAGCTCAGCTTTGATGTCCTTGACACCAGAACCTGGGCTTCTATTGGAATTCTCTAGGACATATTATCAAGCCCCTTATCGCCGCTTTAAAGGCAGTTTCCTGACGCTAAAGCGGCAATAATGTTTGCGCCGTTCTCGATAATATGGCCCCACGTGTTCATTATAAAGATGGACGATGCTCATCCATCCAGCCCATTTCCCTAGCGCAGTGCCCTGGGTCTGGCGCTAGTGTTTGTTGTAAAAAATAAAGTAGTTGTTATTGAGGTAAAACCTGATCATGTCAAGGATGGCGTCAGTGTGGAATAAATGGGACAAGAGCCTGGCTCATAGGAAATATCTGCATTCCTTCCTAATTCGGTAGGTGTACATGTGTAGAGGCTAGAGACATCCAAACCCATATGGAGGAAATCCTCCTCCTATACTATGCCATTGATTAGGCTGAGGGAGTGCCCACTTTCTCTTACATAGGAGCGTAATAATTCCACAAATGGTCTGAGGAAATAATACACATATCGAGATGTGTTTCCAAGCAAGCAACCAATGATTAAACTATCAGTCTCACCAGAGGGTCACACATGTTTTCATGAATTTTCGCGAGCAAATAAAGTACTGGTGTTCGCTGGTATTTATTCAGTAAGAATTGTTATTCCTCCTATTCAATCATCTCTTGTTCCCTCGAATTATGCAGTCTATCCCAGTAGGTTCTGTTAGCTTATGCAAATCAGACTTCATGCATGGCGTGTAGCATATCAGATCACTCCTTTGTTCATCCCTATATCCTTACCTAGTCCTAAATCCCAAGAATGCCCTTACCACCCATACCCTTACCCACGCCTTAACCATAAAATACCCTTGCCACACTTTACTACTATCCTCCCCAAAGCCTGTAAACTTGTATACGTAACTGTGATTACCATGTGTGGAAATGACATGCATGGCAAATGATACATGGCAAAGACATTGTGTGGTAAAGACTCTGTTTCCCCCAGAGTTCAACGAAGTTGCCTCCATTTTATTTTTTCGAGAACTGATGTCCCCATTGTGGACTCTGTGGTTCCTTAAGGAAAATATGGACCTTGTCATAAAACTCAATGAAAAAGTCCAGTTGTTAACTTGATTTGTTTTTATTTGACATTTACCTACAAGAGTTGAGGCCTTATAAAAAAAAATCAGGGAAAGAATAAAAGATAAATATAAGTAAAGGGGAGGGTACGGAGGTGGTAGAAAGAAAATACTCTGAACTCTGATCTGGCCCGGTCCTAGCACAAACCTTCATATTTCTTCTTTGGATGTCGCTTTTCCATCCGGTGACAATAGTGAGGGGCAGAAGGGGACCGTCTCTCTGGTGTAGAACTGACCCACACATCTTGCGTGCGACAGTGGTTGTTGGGTCTGGGGTGTTCGGGTGTGGGTATGTGGAGATGAACACCCAAATGGGAGGCGTCACCTGCATTAAAAGCTGGTGAGGCAATAAAGTAGGATGCCCAGGTTCGGACAGCATTTGCAGCAGATGTGGCAGGGGCTAACGTCGTGGTGGAAAACTGCAAGAAAGAGAGGGCCCCTTTGTTCCGGCTTGCAGTGGTATATCCATATATTGTTGAGGGGGTGGGTGATGCTGTATTAAGAGAGGTATATAAAGAAGAGAGAAAAACGAGGCTGGTAGTGCTGGGGCCTCATTAGTCACCGTTGGTGCGGAGGGAGGGATTATGTTGTTCGATGTGCCTGTGTGTCCTGGGAAGGAGAGGGAGGGAAAGGGGGTTATGGGGTATAGTGGAAAGAGAATGTGGGAACAAAAGAAGAAGTGGGTGGGGTTGAGGGGGAGGGAAAGGGTAGAATAGAATGAGAGGTTCGAGGCATGGCATGTTTTCGTACAGGTGTGAAAAGGGGGGTGGAGGAAGATAGGGGCAGGGAAAGGCAGAGAGGAGACATGTAAGGGGAGGATGGGATAATAGTTGGGGAGGTAAGGAAAGGGGAGCAGAGAGCGACTGTTTGTATGGAGCAAATGTGGGGATGGGGGAGGCACGGCGGACAGATGGTAGGTCATAACGGCAGTCGGTTGTATATGTCAGTGTGGTCTGATATGATTCAAGGGTGAGGGGAGTCTAGAGTATGGTGTCTGTCTGTGGTCCCGTCATGGAGGAAAGGTGCCCACGTTTGCAGGAATAATTCAGCCCGTTCCTGCGGGTTGTAAATGATGCTTTCGTGTTAGGCCGTTTGGATCATGGCCACCAGCCAGGACTCCGGCGATGGGGGTACAGGCGATCTCCATTGTCGGAGAATACATATCTTGGTTGTGGCCAGGTCTGTGTGAAGGAGGAGGCGTTGTGGGCAGGAAAGGCCTGGTGAGTTGAGCACGTCATGTAGGATGATAGCTGAAGAGGTAAGTGGTAAGTCTAAAAAGCATGGAGGCACTCAATATAGGTCGACCAACTGGCATGGGTGCAAATTCAGGATGGTGAGTGTAAAAATTCAGGACAAAGGGTCAAAATTCAGGACAAAAATTCAGGACAGGGGATCAAAATTCAGGACAAAACTTCGGGACAAAAGCACGTTTTACAGGCAGATCAGAGGAGGTCGTGCAATAGTATATAAGTAATCCCATCTATATCCAAACATATTCATCCATTTGCAAACCTATCTATCATGTATCCTTACATCCATCATTTCACTCATCCAACCCTCCATCCACACTTTCACTCATCCATCCAATCTTTCACCCTATCCATCCGTACACTCATCCATCCACTCTGCCACCCATCCATCCACTCATCCATCCAGACATTTACCCTTTCACCCATCCAGCCATCCTTTCACTTACTCATCCATCCACCCAGTCACTCATCCTTCCATCCATTCACCTTTTCAGTCATCCATCCATTCTCCCTTTCTCTCTCCATCGACCCTTTCACTTAGCCATCCTTCCTTCCATCCATCCATCCATCCTTCTACTCATCCACTCATGAATCCATCCATTGACCCCATCACTCATCCATCCACCCATTCAATCGCCAATCATCCACCCTTTCACGCATCCATCCGTCCTTTCGCTCATTATCCTTCTATTCATCCTTTCATTTATCCATTCACCCTTTCACTAATCCATCCAGCCATCCACCCATCCCTACACTTGCTCACTCGCTCACCTTTTGATATTAATTATGAGCTGAGCCTCTGTCTGCAGAGTTGCATACAGAAGAGGCCCATCAAGAATTGAATCCTGCTGTAGTTCCTGAAGCAAGGGTGGGGTGGGCAGGGTTCACTATGCCCCTGCACATAGGCAGTCTGAAAAAGTGGAAGTCATGAGTCATGCATGATTCACAGTGCCATGCTATGAGGTGACTGTGACACGGTGTTTTTCCAGGGCTTTAAGTGGGATGAAAAAAGGGGGGGGTCCTCTCCAAAGAAGGCATTTGATGTAATTAAGGGCATGGCTTAAACACTTAAGATAAAAATCTGTGCTTAGCATAGTGTTCCACCCGACTGGTATTATGTTGTTTCTGTCATTGCATCCAGATATATAATACAGCAAGTATCATTACACCAACAACAAGCCTGGACTATTGGCTTTGGCAATGGTTGTTAGTTGTATAACATGAAAATGCAGCAACAATGGCTTTGTTGAATATAATATTGAAAGTGCACTTTTCTAAAATAATGAGACTGAAAGAACTCCAGACCCTTTTTATCAACTTATTTCACCAGCTTCTTTGAACAAACTGGTTTCTCACATAGCAGCACTGGCGTGTTTGCACATTTCTTCTGTCTGACAGAATGCGCTGCCCTAAACTGTGGCAGGAAGAGGCCACCACATGCTTTACCAGCCCAGACTGATCCATTGTCATTCTGTACGTGGCAATCAGCTACATACGGAATGACAATGGGCGGGTGGGGCTGCTCTTGTGCTCCAGGAGGAGTGCCAGGGGGCCATCAGGGAGAAGCGGCTTCTCACAGGGTAGCAGCGCTGCTCCCCTGTGATGGCAAAAATTACGGACAAAAGGTCGTCCGTAAAAGGAATCCTCACGGACAACGGACGTCAGGTCCAAATTATGGACGGTCCGTGAAATTTACAGACGGTTGGTCACCCTAACTCAATACCGATCCGATGTATGACCAGAAGGGTTGGATCGAAGGGCATTCAAAGATATGTGTAATGATGCAGGGGGTATTCGTGCATCAACAGCAATTCGTCTGGGGGAGAAGACCTGCCCTGTTCAATTTTGTCGGTGTCCTGTGCTAGTCGTCTAGTGTTTTAAAGAGGCCGAACTTCAGACGAGCCTCTCTTGTATCCCTATCTAGAACTTCTAGGGCGTTCACCCATTCATTGTCCTCGTAAATGGTCTGCAAACAGGCATGTCATTTAGCACAAAGTGCTCGTGAGAGAGGCAGTTAGAAGAGGTGGGAGGAGAGTGTGCCGTATAATCCTGACCTCCAGGCAGCTCCTCAAGCAGTGCCAGATTTGTCTCAGTAGTAGGCTAAATTCCTCTCTCAGCTGAGCAAATGATTTGGGGACTCCATTAAGTATCAGTGGTCTGATGTGTGGATGCCCGCTTTTCTCCATTGAGTCCATGACAGAGTCAGATACGTATGCCGTCATTGTCCGATACAGGAGCTTTGTCATGTAGTCGTCGGTCAATCCAGAATAGGCAATGCGTCCACAGCCAGACCTTATGCATTGCGCGTAACACTGGCTTTGTAAGGTCGGATTGACAAGTGTGATCCTCATAGAGGATAGAAAGTCCTGTACCTGCTGAGAGTATTTCCCATTCAATGTGGACCCATAGTGGTGGATCCGAAACACCAGGCAGCATGTATGCTATTTGGGAAAGATAGAGAGCAAGGGCTTAATGTTCCACCGACAGGAGGCTCAGGCCACCGCTCGAGCGGCGTGTCATCAGTTTGATTGCGGCCTGTCTAGGTTTCAAAGATCCCCATACGAAGGACAGGATTTGGGATTCAATGAGACGAAGTATAGGGAGAGCTACCTGAATATGAAGCATTCCGACAGTGTATGTGAAGCATGGCATTGTCACTATCTGTACATATGCCACTCCACCCCACATGGAGAATCTCAGGTTAGACCACTCCCCAAAGTCTCACTTCATCTAGGTCAATAGGATGTTGTCCTAGATCATCCCCTCTGTACACCTGTTCACCAGTATCCTCAGGTATTTAAGACAAGAGGGTTGCCAGCGGAAGGGGTAGCCGTGTATAGCTGTTCAGTAGTGCCAACCAAAATTGGGAGTGCATTGCTTTTGAACCAGTTTACTTTATAGCCGGAGAGGGTTAAAAAGTTGTTGATGATACCCAACAGGACCGGTAGTGATCGTTGAAGGTCAGCCAGTGAGAGGAGGATGTCATCTGCATAGAGATAGATCTTGCAGTGGCCTGTTTGGAGTGTGGCGCCCACTATGTTGTCAGAACATGGTTCCATGGCTAAGAAGAAGAGGAGTGGTGAGAAGGGGCACCCTTGACGAATGCCTCTCCGAATTGGGAAAGGGTTGGACAGGTTAAGCGGCAGTTAACCTGAGTAGTTTTGTGATAAATTGATCTAGGTCAAAGCGCTACATTGTAGCAAATAGGTAGTCCTATTCAATGTGGTAAACACTTTTTCTGCATCAAGTGAGGAAGCCAGCACATCCGCAGGGATGACTTTGGCTGTCCAGAGGGTATGTGCTAGGGTACGGAGATGATTTCTGGATGAGTGACCTCGTATGAAGCCTACCTGCGTGTGGTGGATCAGGGAGGTAAGGACCTTGCTCAGATGGGCTACTAAAACACTGGCCAGGATTTGAATGCCATAGTTCAGTAGGAAAATAGGCCTGTAACTGCCACATAGTAGAGGGTCTCTCCCAGGTATGGGCAACAAAGCAATCACCGCCTTATTGGATAGGGGCCCCAAGGAGGTCTCCTGTTCCGCTTCCTGAAAGGCGGTGTGCAAGGTATTGACCGTCTCTTCTCCAAACCACCTATAAAATTCTGCAGGGTTGCTGTCCTCCCTGGGGGCTTTAAGATAGGCTAATTTGGATGTAGTGAGCGCTAACTCCTCCTTGCTAATTTCTCCCTTTAGGAGTTATCTGGCTTTATCTTGGAGACGGGAGAGGTCTACCCCTCTCAAGAAGGCGGTCATTCGACCTGCGTCAGTTGGTTCCCCTGGAGCTAAAAGCGTCTTGTAGAACAAGACAAACTCCTTCACCATATCTTGGGGGCGGGAGAGGACCATACCCTTTACACATTTTACTGTGGGGCTGGCCATAGCAGACTCCAGTTGGCGTTGTTGGGTCGCTAGCAGTCACCCAGCCTTTTCCACTGTTCATAGTGTCACCCCCTCATTGGTTGCAGAGCGTACTCAGCCTTGGAAGTGAATAGACTGTTAAGAGCCATCCGGGCTTGTTCTAGGAACCTGGGGTGATGCTAGGTGGGATGAGTGGAATAGAGACGTGTATAAGATGAGATGCCCCTCTCCAGATCCTTCTGGCATGTAGCCGCTTGTTTGTTGGCCACCACTGCTTCTCGCATAAGTTGACCGCGAATGGTGGCTTTCGCCGAAGCCCATAGTACTCTGTGGGAACCTACTGAATTAATATTGTCTGAGAGATTCGTGGAGAAGTGAGGTTGCAATTGGGATTTTCCCTGAGGTGTACAGTACCATTGTATGTTCATTCACCATGGTTTGCGTTCCTGGAAGGCAAGCCTCACCTCCAGGGATACTGTAACTTAGGAGTGATCGGATATTGCCCCTTCTAATATATAAAATTCCTGGACCAGCAGACTGTTATCTGAGAGATAAGAAAATAGTCCAGCCTAAAGAGCATGCCGTGGGCCAGGAAAGGGAAAGTGTACTCTAAAACTGGTGGGTGTCTAACCTGCCAATGATCTACTAGTCTGTTATCCCGAGATTATGGTGCTCATCAGAGGCCTATCTGCATCATTGCCTCTGTCTAGAGGTCCCGTTCTGTCCAGGAACGGGTCCTGTGAGAGGTTCCAGTCCACCCAACAATATATTGTGAGCCTCCTATCTCCATTAATAGACGATTCCAAAAAACAACAGTTTTGCCCCGGTCGGTGCGTAACCAGACACCAAGCATAGGGAGTTGTCTTCATGGCTTAATTTAGCAAATGGTTATCTGCCTTCAGGGTCGGACTATATCTTTGTTATGGTAATCGGTAGAGCTTTAGCAAGGAGGATGGCCACTCCGCATTTGCAGGGATACTCGCTGTCGGGGATTGGTTTAGCTGCTATACTGATGTGTATTACCTTATCTACCCAGTCTCAACCCAATTTGTCATACTCCAGGGCGTCAAAGTGTGTCTCTTGCAGAAGAGCCCAATCTACTCTTTTGGATTGAAGGTAAGAGAGTACTTTTTTCCTTTTTATATAGTGCACAAGACCATTAACGTTCCAGGAAATGGTATGCAGCGGGTGAGAGACACACATATCTGAGATAGGTGTAGAAGATGATGTCTCAGTACTCGTGTGATGATACCAAGGTAAGGTAAGACTGTCAGGTACAATAGGAGACTACTTCTGAAGCTTTGCTAAAATATGCTGTGTTAGCCAGGGGGGTGATGTCAATGATTGCGGGCAGGAAAAATATAGAAGAAGTAGGGAGGGGGCCTAGTCTGATTTGAGGTTCCGAGGAGGGGTTAGGACAAGTGGGAGCAACAGGTGTCAGCACAGGGTGGAGGGCGTAGGCTGGGAAGGTGTGAGGTCACACAGGCAGGAAAAGAAGGAGGAGAGGTAGTGAGCGCAAGAGAAGGGCGCTCGTGGGCAGCGATCGATGTCAAGGGATGAGCAAGTACTAATATCTGGAGTGCAGATGTCAGGGAGATAAGTATATGTGTAGAAATGAGGATGGGGAAGAGGGTAGGCAGGGAAGGAAGGAAAGCAAGAGGAGCTACTTCTAAAAATGTAACACTGGGAATACTGTTCAGTTTACTTCTGGTCGAAACTTGTAGAGGTAGCGCTTCGAGGGGGTCCCATCTGGAGGCAGGGCAATAGAAAGGATGGGTCAGTATGCTAACCGAGGTATTAGCTGGAGGCTCGGGCCAATATGAGTTCCATAGATAAATGAGTGAAGGGAGCAGAATTGACGGGGTCTCACCTGTTGTGTGGGGAGGGGGAAATGTAGCCATGTTCCTACACGAGTGATAGAGTGGAGAGATGGATAACTTCCTAGCCCTCCAAAGATGCAGGCACCCTGTGATAGGAGGCTGGTGGAGACTCCAGTTTGCCTGTAAGGGGGCGGGGCACATCGGGTAGGAGTGAATAGTGTTATGTGTTTCGGGAGGGGTGTACAGGGAAAAGGGATGGCACTGCGGTGCTCCTTTTTTTTTTGTTTAAATCCTCATCTGCCCGGGACACGTTCCTTAGATGCAAAGAAGACAACCCAACCACCTCACTGCCATTGGGAGCAAGGCCCTGAACATTGAGCCGCTACACCAACTAGGCAGAAGTTATTACGAGTTGGTAGGAGATACAGTGCACCTTATTAACGCTCCTCTAGGCAACTTTATGCCTTTAAAGCCAGTATGTCAATAGCGGAGTCGGGGCAGACCACAGTACTGAGCCATGGAGTGAATGGGCATAATCATCGGATCTTTGGGGGGAAAAAAAAACCCAAGGAGGCATAGAAAACCTCACTTCCAGTCTATCAAAAGTTTCCAGAAAGTGAGGCTCTGGACTCTACAAGTTCTTTTCAAATCTGCCTTAGATGTTTCGTAGAGTGAAGTTAGCCAAGCGGAGTGAGTGGGAGGGATGGTATCCACCCAGTGCATACATATCTGCCGTCTTGTCAACAGGATAGCATAAAATATAAAGGACCGCGCTGCCCCAATGATATTCTGATCGAACTCGAAAATGACTAGTGATAATGTTAAAGGAATGTTAGTCTTGAGAATTGAATCTAGAGTGACTTTAATCTCTTTCCAGAAAACGGATATGTGGGGGCATTCCCAAAACATGTGTGTATCTGAGGCTGCTAGTAGTTGGCATTTGTTACAACATTTCCCGTCCTGATATTTAGATAAACGCAAAGGGGAGAGATATGCCCGGTGTAGGGTAAACAGATGGTTTCGTCTAAGCCAGGCAGGTTTAACTAGTTTATACAGAAGGGAGAAGGATTTTATCCACAAGTCCTCGTCTAATGGCTCAATTTCTCTTCCCCAGAGCTCCATTGGGAGATTGAAATCCCCATCTATCTCTTCCAATATGGACCAATACCAAAGAGCCACCTCCTTACCTCCTGTCTGTTTTTCAACTAGATGTTGTTCTAAGGGGCTAAGTCTCCCGATGTTAGGATTTTTCCTAATTAAATCTCTCGCCCAACTACTAATTTGTATATAGTTAAATCTTGACAGAGTTGGCCCTGCCTTCTCCCTAAGCTTCTCCCACTCTATTAAGATGCCTCCAGATATCAATTCACCCCATCTTGAAAACCCAGCTGTAATTAGAGGGGTTGCGAGGGAATCTTGCAGGCACAATGGGAGACCAGGAGAATCCCATATCTGAGCGTAGTTAGAAAAATATGCCAGCCCCACTCTGCTTTAGATTTGCACCCATGACTTCAATAGTGTTAAAAGAGTCTTAAGCCTCACCTTTTTGAAAAACTTTCGATCTCTAAACTTAAATAGAAACCCGTCTAGTGGGAGGTTTGCCCCTACCAGCATTGCCTTAAACAGTCGCCCATTTGAAGAGAGATCTGGTGACTTCAGGAGCATTCTTGAATGGGAGAGCTGGAATGCCCAAGAGTAATACTGCAGGTCTGGGAGGGCCAACCCTCCTTTTTCTCTCCTCCTCCTTAATTTTTTCCAGGCCAACCTAGTAGCTTTATTGCCCCAAATAAAGGAATTAATTTCTTGCTGGCACGTAAGAAGTTGATTGGAGTCAAAAGCCAAGGGAATAGAATTGAAAATAAAGGTCAGTTTCAGAAGGATAGACATTTTTACAATATTGACTTTCCCAAAAATTGATAATTGAAGACCAGCCCAGGATTTCAGTGGGGCCCTACATTCTCGGAAAACCAGGTCCAGATTAACTTTAGCTAGGGTGTCAATGTCTTGCGTGATTTTAACTCCAAGATAACGAATTGAGGGTGCCTCCCCAACGCCCGGATTAACGATATTCCACGTCATGAGCTCCGTCTTCTCAGCGTTGATATCATATCCTGATATGTTTCCGAATTCTTTGGCCTTTTCAACCACAAAGGGGAAGGCATTTGCTGGATCACGGGTATAGATTACTATATCATCGGCGTAAAGCCCTACCTTTCTTTCCCAACCGCCGAATTCAAATGAGGAGATTCTTGAATCATCCCTGAAGGATTGTGCGAGTGGTTCAATATACATATTAAAAAGTAGAGGAGACAGGGGGCACCCCTGTCTTGTTCCCCTACTGATCTGAAAGGGCTGGGTACATGAACCATTGACCAAAATGCTTGCGCTGGGATTGGCATAGAGCAAACCAATTGATCTCCGAAAGTTTGGCCCAATTGCAAATTTCTTCATTACCTCAGCTATATATGCCCAATTTACTCGGTCAAACGCTTTGGTAGCATCGAGGGTCATAATGGCCAAGGGGAGGGAGAACTTTGAGGCGATATCCACTGCCCCAATTAGGTCATACGTGAGATCTGAGAGCTGTCTACCCCGTATGAAGCCCTTCTGGTCGGTGTGTATTATTGAGCCGACCTCGCGTCCCAACCTATTCGCCAACACAGCAGCAAAGAGCTTATTATCGCTGTTTAAAAGCGAAATTGGCCGATAAGAGCCACATTTGGCCGGATCCTTCCCGGGTTTAGGAATCAAGACAATAGTTGCCTCCCCCCATGATTTAGGAGGGGTAGTATCATTAGCTAAGATGTCATTAAAGAGTCTTGTAAGCACTGAGACTATTTCGGTGCCAAGACCCGAAGTAGTTCACCGGGAAGACCGTCCGGGCCCGCTGCCTTACCCCGCTTCACCTTTTTAATAGCTTCAGCCACTTCTTCCGCTGAAATAGGTCTATCAAGCCGGTCACTTTGTTCCGAGGTGATAGTGGGGAGAGTAATCTTCTCTACCCATCTAAGCTTAGACATCGGCTCATCCGAGATCTCCTCCTTATAGATATGCTGAAAAAACTCCAGAAATGCATCTCCGATATCTCTAATAGAAGATCTTTCGTGAGCCTCCCCCTCTACGTTGATGTGCTTTATGTGTTTTTTGGCCTGGTCAGATTTAATTTTCCATGCGAGGACCTTACCCGCGGATTCACCGTATTCAAAGTTTGAGAGCTTACTTGCTGCCCATCTCTGAGCGACCCTCTCTTGAAGAATACTATCTAACTTCTCTTTTAATTCCTTACGTTGTTCCTGCTCCTCATTTGTCCCATTTCCGAAGCCCATATTTTGGTCGAGGAGGGCGATTTCCTTTTCAATGTTGGCGATCTTTGCCCTGTATAATTTCCCTCGATAAGAGGCCCTGTTGGTTATATGACCTCGCAAATTTGCTTTATAGGCCTCCCATACTATACCTAGCTGTGTAGAATTTATGTTGGTATCCATAAAAAATTTTGTTTCTTGGAGGAGGAAGTCCGTTTCCCCTTCCTCTAAAAGGATCGTACGGTCAAATGACCAAGAGGTATGAGAGGATTGCTGAGCTAATTGTAAGGAAAAAAAATATGGCAGAATGATCTGATAAATGCGAGGGCAAGTACACTATTTCCTTCAGGGGGTCTCTTAATGAATAACTAAAAAGAGCGTAATCAATTCCATTTATGGTTGTATTTGTGATTATGATACGACACGCCGAGTGTATCGCCTGCTCTCTCCCGCCAATCCGAGTGTTGACATGACAACCGCGAGTGCCTGCCTGGATTTCTTATAGGTTAGTGCCCTTGAGTTGGGGGATTTATGCAATTTTGGGTTAAGTACTAAATTAAAGTCTCCCATCCAAATTATTGGGTCATGAGTTATTAAGAGGTGGCTCTGGATTTTATTCAGATATGAGGGATCTTCCTGATTGGGTCCATAATAACCAACCAAATTATATGGTCTACCCTCTAGACTTACTTTAGCGCACAAACTTTCTCTCGGGGGGCCAAATTTACACTGTGGTTTGTGTCCGAGGGCCGCACCAGTGGGGGCGGGGTCAGTGGGGGAGGGGGCGGGGCTAGAGCAATTAAAAAAAAACTGACCATGAGGTTGATCACTGATCCCTGCAGCGGACACCTTCGTCCACTGAGCCACCAGACCTGGCATACATATATCTCTCTCGCTCTCTTTCTCTCTCTGTCTCCCTCCCTCCCTCTCGCTCCCTCACTCTGTCCCCCTCCCTCTGTCTCCCTTTCCCTCTCTCACTCCCTCACTCTGTCACTCCCTTTCCCTCCCTCACTTTCCCTCTCTCACTCCCTCACACTGTCACTCCCTTTCCCTCCCTTCCTTTCCCTCTCTCACTCCCTCATTCTGTCTCCCTTTCCCTCTCTCACTCCCTCACTCTGTCTCCCTTTCCTTCCCTCACTCCCTCACTCTATCTCCCTTTCCCTCCCTCACTCCCTCACTCTGTTACTCCCTTTCCCTCCATCCCTTACCCTCCCTCCCTTTCCCTGTATCCATTTCCCTCTCTCACTCCCTCACACTGTCTCCCTTTCCCTCCCTCGCTCTGTCTCCCTTTCCCTCCTTCGCTTTATCTCCCTTTCCCTCCCTTACTCCCTCACTCTCTCACTTCCTTTCCCTCCCTCACTCTGTCTCCCTTTCCCTCCTTCACTCCCTCCCTCTGTCTCCCTTTCCCTCCCTCTGTCTCTCTTTCCCGCCCTCCCTCAATGTCACTCCCTTTCCCTCCCTTCCCCTCCTTTTCCCTTCCTCCCTCCCTTTTCCTCCTACCCTTTCCCTCTCTCACTCCCTCACCTGGTCTCCCTTTCCCTCCCTCAAGGTTCATTACGCCACTGGATTTAACAGATATGTATTTTCTCAAAAAGCGCTCCTGCCACATTGATGAAATCGCTTTTGACTGAAACATCATGCTAATAAAGTGGAAATATTTCAATAGAGTAGGTGGACCAAAGGTAAAAGTGGGGTCATTGCGGCTCTACCAAAAAAAAACTGTCTGTCTGCTGTCTACCTAGCTAGATATCTAGTGGGCGCAGGGTTCAAACCTTGCAGTTGGCCAACCCCTTCTGCACACGGCCACAGGTTGCACACAGTGGGGTTGGGTATAGGGCCTGGGCTGCAACCAGCCCTGCACCTAACCTCATCAACAGCCAAACTGCTGCCAGCAGCCTTGTGTTTTCCACCCACCTATGCCTTGGGGTCAGAAACTTATGAATGTGTCTCCCTCTGCCTGTGGATTTATTTTCACCACACAAAACGTGTGAATCACAATCGATTTATAAAAATTTGCTTGAATCTGGCATCTAAAATGGCAACTTGCAGGTTAAATGATTTGCGTGCAGGCTTTTACACTGTTCAATTGTGTGTGACTCACGATTTGCATACCTTTTGTTTGCTGTCACCACTTCCCTCAAGTCACAGACTTCTGGGGGTAGCCACCCAAGGATGTGAATGTTTTTTAAAGAGCATATAAATTGCAAATATTAATCGATTCACAATTTTGACGATGCTGCAATAAAATTCAGATCCCTTTCTCTCCCTTTCCCTCCCTCACCATCCTTTTCCCTTCCTCCCTCCCTTTCCCTCCTTCTTTCTTTTACTCCCTCTCCCCGTCTCCCTTTCCCTTCCCTTCCCTTTGTCTCCTCTGCCATCTCACCCTGCCTCTGTGTCAGCCGGGCTGAGACAGCTTCGGAGCACACACACACATAGCTGCACAAGCGCATTAACAGGTCTTTAAAAGACCATTAGCATGTTAATGAGGCTGTGTTGTTGACCTCTTAGCGCCCCTGCAGCTCCACTCTAACTATGGCAGGAATCCCCGGCCGGCCCCCACAGAGCAGCAGAGTCTCCGAGTCGCGCTGCTGAAACTTAGTTTGCAGACACTCTTTAAAAAAAAAAAAAATTCAAACACTGGTAATGATGTGTGCAAGGTCCGCGGGCCGCCAGGAAAGGCTTGCCGGGCCGCCACTGGCCCGCGGGCCGTACTATGAGTAACCCTGCTTTAGCGTATAGCCATCTACCACTGAAGTCTTCCTCATGGGCAAGAATCTGTGCTCTAATTTGCTTTTTGAAAATGTAAATGTAAATGTACAT
Organism: Lissotriton vulgaris; assembly: GCF_964263255.1. Taxonomy (NCBI): domain Eukaryota; kingdom Metazoa; phylum Chordata; class Amphibia; order Caudata; family Salamandridae; genus Lissotriton; species Lissotriton vulgaris. The sequence continues at coordinate 703,544,089 of NC_141685.1, read as the reverse complement.
GTATTTATATAGCGCAAATCACCGTCCCGGTATCTAAGCGCTTGCTTAGGGAACCCGTCCTGGTATTCCCCTGTGAGATAACCCCGGCAGGATATCCACAAGGTGAAAGCCAGGCATCCCACCGCGGGGGGCCCTTGTGGAGATTAAGCAAGCTATTGCCCAGAGTCGCAGAATGTGAACCCGTGAATCGAGTAGGCACCGGAACGAGAATTGTCGAGTCCATGGACATTTTTGGACTCAAGACCCCGCCAAGCCGGGAATTGAACCCTGGCCCCGGGCTGACCTCTGCTTCCAGGTCTGCCTCCTCTAACCAGTGAGCCACACTTCTCCAAAATGATAAGGATACCCCGAATATTCGCATTATGGTTGGTACAAATGAAACAGTCTACCCATCTGATTTTACTCAACATTTTCCTCACTTCTTGTTGAAGAAGATGTGTTTCCTGAATGACAATGACCTGCGCTGGGGAGTCCCTCAAATATTGTAATATTCTATACCTCCTACTCTTAACACGCAGGCTATTGACATCCCAGGACAAGAATTTTATTCCCATCATCTGATATCCTTACTCCTACACCGACTCATTGAGTAAGTATAAAGATAACAACTCCCAAGGCAGGTTAAACAAAACAGAGATGTGTTTAATAGAATTTGTAAGTATGGAACGGTATCTGACCGATGAAGATATTTTGCAATTTTACCCCTTCCTCCCCCCCCCCCCTCCCCTCCCTGGAAAACCCCCCCTTAGTTAACCTGGCCGTTGGTGCCAGATTTGTCTCTCTAAGGAGTCCCCCCTCACCCAGCCCTGTTACGTATTTTTGGTATGAAATATAATCCGGCAGTACCAAGATAGATACCTTTAAGGGGAAGACGTCATGAATGAAAAAAGTATAGAGAGTAGTGATACTAGAGGTGGGTAAACATCACAAAAAAAAAAATATATATTTTTTTTTTCTTTCTCTTTTTCTTTTTTTTTAAATCTTTTTTGTAAGAGCTTCACCCCCCCCCCCATTTTCAGTCTGAGTTACTGCTCATTTTTTTTTCTTTGAAACACCCTCTGTGAACGTTCTCATTTCCCCTTCTTTTTTTTTTTATCCCTTATTCTATTTTTTTCCTTTTTAATTCCATGTCCTTAAATGTGTTTCTACCATGCTAAACACTTAAGTAGAATTAATAGAAGAAAGTGCCTCCAATAGAGGAGGGTGAGATATGGGGTGATATAGAGTGATATAAAGCGATACCGGGACCTAGAATATCTTTATCTCTGTATCTCCTTAATTTTTTATCTGTAAGCTTCCAATATCTAGACGGCTCCCTGTTGATGGTCGCTAATGGAGGCCAGGAGTTCATCTGCCTCCAGCGGGGAATGAATATTGTGCATTTTGTTATTATACATAACCCTCAGGAAGGCAGGAAACCTCATCTGGACAGTAGCTCCCAGAGCCCTGAACTTCTCCATTCTCTGGCCTAACTCCCATTGTCTATCAAGGGTTGTTTTCGACAAGTCAGACCTAACAACATAGGAGAAATCTGGGGCTTTTAGAGCTGTAGATTTAAGTGCTAAGTTCAATATCTTCTCCTTGACGGAATAAGTTGACTAGGATCTTTCTCGGTTTTGATCTCCCCTGTTTTAAACGGAACGGGTCTCAATGGGCTCGTTGAATATCTTTTTCATGGTCTTCAACAGATTCCTCCAGGTTCAGGGACTCTTTAATCAAGGAAGCAATACATTTTTTCATTTCTTCCCCCCTCTTTTCCTTCTGGAACCTTCAGGATTCTGATATTATTCCTCCGTGAGTAATTCTCCAAAGATTCCACTCTTTCTTTTGTTGCATTTCCATCACGTCTTAAGTAGTATATCTTTTCATGTGCAGAGTCCAATTTGGCTTTTAATTCACCTACTGTGTTTTCAAGGGTTTCTGTCCTTTCCGTAAGAAGGTCTACTCTCTTATCAAGGGCATCAAACGCCGCTTTTATCTCTTGCTGGTTACGCTTAGATTCAGCAAACCCGCTTTTGATCTCATGTAGTAAATCCTCTCCTGCGTCTCCGGAATTTCACCCACTGGGGGGATAGATTCATTAATATTTCCTTTGGCATGCAGAGCTGAAAGCCCGATCTCCTCCGGGATATTATCAGAAGGAACCCCTGAGTCCGTGACCAGTGATTTTGAAGAGGCAACCCCGTGGGTGTTGTCTATACCGCTCATCTTTTTTATTTCTTCTTGGGGTCTATTGTCCCCTGCTCTACAAGTGACTTCTAGGACCTGAGGCAGTACCTTAAAGTATGATCTGAGCGAGGGCGTAAGCCTCACAGCGCTACTTTTAGTGTTTCTAGATTTTGGTATAGAGCCTAGCTTTAAATCTTTTAGACCTTTTAAACCAGAAAGCCGAGGAATAGTAGCTGCAGTGGCAGTATTGGCAGTAGTGGCAGTATACTTCCCCGTAAAGACAAAAATAGAAGACCCCTGGGTAATCTCACTAGGACCACACTCTAGATCATTTGCTCCCTCCTTCACTTTGCTAGGGCCAGAACCCAATTCAATAGTAGTGTCGATATGGGTATCATCGATAGCTATAGCTGCAGCCCTTGTCTCATCTTTCCCAGCCACCGATATATTGGTATCCTTAGCACCCCCACGCCCCTGCCCGGTCACTTTACTTGAGGGTAATCCTTTAACTGTTGTTTTTCCTGCTCCTTCCTCCTCTGCTGCTGCCTTAACCCCAGTTTTAGCCTTGAGGCGACGTATCCGCAGTTTTTTTTTATCCACGCTGGGGGGGGGGGGTGTGACACCCGATTGCGTTGAAGGCTACTAGTACCTCCAAAAATCCCGCGAGCCGCCGCTCTGCGGCTCCTTCGCAGCTCCACGGCTGCCTCTGCCCACCGGGAAAGAGAGGCGGAAGGCGGGACCCTGAAGCCGCACATCCACCAGGTAAGCGTTCTTTCTCCACTCGACCCCGAGCTCTCCCCTAGAGACCGAGGCTAGAGCCGCTGATCCGCTGCGCCTCCACCCCGAGCGAGAGTCCGTGAAGATATCCGCAGAAGACCAAAGACTCCCTGGAGACGCTCCGGCAGCCAAAACAGCGGCACGACCAGTCCGGGCGGACAAAGCTGTCCGTGTCTCACATCACAGCCCGGCGTCCGCTCGCCCAACTCGGCACTGTCCGCATCAAACAAAGGCACAAAGGCACCCAGCAGGGCGGCAACGGCCACGAACGAGTCCAGCACAACAGGGTAAGTCACTGCGATGAAAGGGGATGTGAACCTGCCGACTTTGCTACACCTTTGCTGGGCTTGCAGGGAGCTCCGCTAGAGAGACGCGACCCGCCCTAACCGGCGGACGCCATGTTTTCCCCTCACTGCGGTGCTCCTTGATTTGTAATTCTAGGTCTAACATGCTAAAGGAGCGAGTGGTGGTGTCCCCTTAGAAAAGGGGTGGGGATGGAAGGAGGTTAGGGCTGGTAGCACGTAATAGGAATCAAACAAAGAATGCAGTAAAAACAATAATAACTGTAGCAGGCTTGTCACTGGGCAATATAGTCAGTTCTAATGGCGATCAAGGCTGATTGAGTGCTACTCAGCTGTCCGACAGCCATTGCTCCTCTCGGCCTCGCATCGGTGGATCCGATCATGCCAGGTATGAGGTGGCAACACCGGTTCCTTGGTGATCATTCCATTGCAGAGCTGTGTTTTGGGGGGGATCGTGATTTGTCTGTGGCCTGCACTTGTGTGAGGGCAGCTACTGCATGGAAGGATAGCATTTTATCTCCATGGTTGCGGTCTGCCCTATTGGGGTCTCTGCCTTGATTTCAGGACCCACTGTTGGTCCTCTACCGCCCGCCCGACTTGGGGGTGCGCTGTATAATTGGCTGTGTCAGCTGGCATGCAAGCAGTATCCATATCCTGCCCCTGAAAACTGTCCAGGAAGAGGTGCAGATCTTCAGGGTCCTAGATATTCTTGGAGATGCCATTTTTGGTGATCCAGAACTGAGGCTATACTTGATGTCCATTTGGAACAGAGGAAGGCATTGCGGCAGACACTGGTCTCTCTTGAAATGTCTGCTGCCATGCGTATTTCGTGGCCCTCGTACATGAATGGGCCCTGAAAGCAAGCCACGGAAAGTAGTTGTTGTGCTTGCTCATGAAGCAGAAAACAGGTGGTTAGAGGCGAGCAGTTGGTGTAGGAGAGTAGGATCTGCTTCTTATAGTTACAACATCGGTGGGCATTCGTCTATCGTGCCCCTGGTCACTGACAAGTGACCCAGACTCTGTCCCGACTGCTTTCAGGTTCTCCACATCTTCGATCCAGGCCACACCGGCCACTTTCCTTATTCACGGCAGCAGCGTTTTGCAGCAGGTTGCTATTGAAAACAACTACAATTCCCAACACCATTTGACACCTATGCACCCGGCTACCCTGGGTGAGGTAATTCGAGTACTCCGGTGCTCCCGTGATTGTTGGCCCTAGAACCGCTTATGTCTAAAGATGTTTGCTCAAAGTCCTCTCCTAAGTTTCCTTTATCTTTAAATTTCCAACTGAGTCTTTCCCTACAGAAGCTAACAGAGCTCACGTCTGTGTTCTCACACTGCACACGTCCCCCGTGAGTCCCCTGTGTCACTACATTTGGTGGTTCCTTGGGGTCCCAGTGATTCTACAGGCTCTAGGCCTTGTGTCTCGTCAAGTCATGGTTCTTACACCACTTTCTTAATATATGGTTTGGTCTTCCCCCTGGGCCCATTGTATATTGTGTTACTTACTGAAGTTCTATTGTGTTTAAATTGTGTACCTTGCTCTGTAATCTCATAAAGAGATTACTATAGAGTGTTTAGTAATAAATACATATGTTTTATATATACCTTGTGTGGTTCTCCTTTCATTTAGACATTCAAGAGGTTATAAACTGGTAAACTAAGCTGCTTTACACTCCTTCAAGACTTAGCCTAAAGGCCGCTCTCCATAGCTAACACTAGGATAGTTTTCAATAAAGGTTGTCTTTAAACCTATCATCAATAAGGGTTGTTTTGGACTGCTGCAAGGTGCCCACTATAGCTATTGGATAGCATATGCCAGGCCAACTACTCACAGCAGGATCCTTGCGATTGGGCAAGGCAATGAGTGTCTTCGATCTCTATCGAAGGCTCAACGGAGACTCCTGTGAGTTTTGGGAGAGTATCACTAATTAAGGCTTTGACATGCTTTCTTTCTTTTCGAAGTTTTATATAGCACAAACTTGACCCAAAGGTATCTGGTATCAGAGCGCTTTACATGAGCACCAGTTGCGTCACATACATTCATTTTGCCGAGACTAGAACCTGGTTCCCCAGATTTGAGGTAGACTGTCCTAGCCGTTAGGCTACATCCTCGCCCCATTAGGACCCTCTAAAGCTTCCTGGAATCCAAAAAAACTAACTTTGTCTCTTCTCCTGAGGTCTTCCAGGTCAATCAGCTTGCTGTGAAGGGATAGATGTTCCCGGACTATTTCCAGCACGTTGTCCAGGCGGCCCTGTAGCACTGTCATTCTCTGGTCCAGCCCGTCTACTCAGGTCTGGAATCCTGCAATGTACATCCTTATCGATTTTGTTTCCCCCATCAGGGTAGATATGTTAGCGTTCATACCCTCCAGGCATCGGCCTACCGCTGAGATTTCCTGTAGGATGCCTTCCAGGGTGTTGTCCTGGGTAGTGTGTGTAAGAATCTGGGGTGCTATAATAATCGGAGGGGGGATAGGCTCATTCGCTGCAGCCATGTTGCGTGGCTATTTAAGAGCTTCCGTTCAAAGGAGCTGCCCTGCGGGTTTTCCAGAGTCTTTGCCAGACGCCATTCGTCTGTGAGCGTCGTAGGGCGCTCCACTCACCCTCAGTGTGAGCCCGTCCCCAACAGTGAACAGGATTTTAGATGATGTATGTTGCTCTGCGCTCCATGTTGCTGGACTGCAGGTCAGCCGTGCTGGTACGTCCTCCAGTGACTATGTGGTGTGCTGAATGGGGGTAGGTGCCCCAGATGGTCCACAGGTTAAGGCTGGCAGAGTGTCTGCACGTCCCGGGCCACAGCAGAGTCTCGGCTTGCTAAATGAAGAGGTTCGGAGGCAGTATCAGAGCCCTTAGTGAGTTTGCTCTAATTAGGTGCTCCTTTCCGGCGTGTTTTTCACCACTAGGTGTGGCTGTGAGCTGTCCGATCGTCTGTTATTTTCCTTGGCTAGGGTGTCTGGTGCTGAGGTATTAGACAAGCTGTGTTAGTATATGGGTTGGTTAAACATGCAGAGCGCATAGTCACCTTATTTAGCCCAATGTCTGCAGCATTGCCCTCCTTGAAGACAGGCCGTGGCGGTGGGGCGGCAGGCAGTCGTGGTGTAGTGGAGGTCCTAGAAGAGGTGTGGAAAGGTCTGTTGCCGCGTTTGGGGGTGAGAGGTCCGGAGAGTGGCTCTGATCCAGTTACTCCACTCGGACAGCGCAGGGTAGGGCTCTCCAACCTCTTGGTGGCTTGTTTTCATGGGCAGGTGAAGGTCCAGAACTGAGGTGCCCTCTCATGAGCAGGCTGTGGAGCTCTGGGTGACAGGGTAGGATCTTTTTGTGAACCTGCCCTCCCTGAAATGAGTAGAGCTGTCTCCATCCAGATTCTTCAGGTTGCGTGGTGGGTAGGGGGTGGATGGCCATGTGCTCTGTAGGGCCCCCACGGTACAATGGATGCACTGCCACCTGCCCGGGTAAATTTGTTAAGGGAGGGTGTTGTAGTGCTGCTATAAGATCGACCCTGTGCCCCCATTCAATTAAACAGCAGAGGGGAGGCAATGAGGTGTAGGAGGAGGTATGGAGCCACCACCTACCTACATTAGTATTCGCCTTTGTGTGTGCCTCAGTTTAGGGCTTAGTGGGCTCTCGGCCGTTGAGGACATCAGCAGTGGGCCGCCAGAAGACGTCTGGGTCCTCAGGAAAGCGGCTGCACTGCCATCAGCACCACAGCTGTGGTGCAGTGAGGCTTCCGGTTGGGGCAGTGGCACAGGTCAGGGGTCCCCCAGTGTAGCTCGAGGGTAGTCAGAATCTCCGTGAGGGCTGTAGCGCTGGCAGCTACGAGCCGCATTCAGGAGGAAGGGCAGGCACGAGATACAGTGTGATGACTGAGGCTTTGTTTCTGCCTAAAATCCCCATGGTTCCCACCAGCCACAGAGGGTTCAGAGAAGGCTAGCAGCTGGCAAAAACCTCCTGTCTGGGCACCAAAAGGTGGGTGTGGGGTAGGGAGGGTAGGTTGCGGGACTTTTGTTACACCACAGAGGCCACTATCTCAATCAGGGCCCGGCTCTTGTTAGAGCTCCAAAGTCAAGTGGCTATCCTTGTTTGTGCAAAGAACAAAATATGAGGGGGGTCCGAGGTGAAGTAATGTTTAAAGACCAGCTTGCATCCTGTCCCCCAACTTAACAGTTAAACAACACAAGAAGGATGCCAAGGGTCTCTGAAGATCCTATAAGGATACTAAACACTCCATCAGATTACTAACCATCATAGATGTTTATTGGTCAATAAACATCTATGACGGATAGTAATTCTTTCTATACTATCTTCACTCTGCTTTTAATCATGCCGTTATGATGAAGCAGTTCTTTGTCATCATAAGGTATTTTTAATATCACCACATTTACTTTTCACACTTTTTGAGCACTGCAACCCTTCCCTTCAGCCTACTAATTCTACCTACTGGCTGTCCTTCTCACTGGAGGATCCGATACTAGCACTCCTCGATAGTGATCTGATGGGGTGTCTAGCGGATACCAGTCTCCAATTTCCAACCCAGATGACGAGGCTCCGCCAATGGGTCGGCTGATGGGTATTTTCACACTTCCTTCTCTCCTCTGGACTATCCTTTCTACACACTACAATTGAGTGTTTAGTATCCTTATAGGATCTTCAGAGACCCTTGGCATCCTTCTTGTGTTGTTAATCCTTGTTTGTAGCCAGACCATGCCACCCTGCTAGGAGCATTTTGAATAGCATTTCTTCTATGAACGTTATTTGAGTGTGTTGCATCCAAGCAAGGGAGGTGGTCATGTTTTGCCATTTGATTCAGCAATCCTTCCAGAGGCCAGTCTCACACGGAATGGTGAGTTCATATCTTTTGGGTGCTTTTTGTGCTTATTTGTCTGGAGGCTCGTGTCTGCCCTGTTGGGGCATCTGTTGAGATTTCCTCTCTAATGTTGACTCTGTTTTTCGTTGCAGTGTGTGGAAAACTGAATTTCCATGCTTCCCCCATGAAATATCTTACTGATCAGAGTCAAAAGGAGCAGGTGTTCTTCCCTCGTTTTTGCTCTTTTCATACTCCTGCAGGGCCCTCTTCATCAGGCAGAGCAAAAAGGGGACTATTAACCGTGATCTCCAATACTATCCCAGTCCAAAGTAAATAGGCTGGCCCCCCAAGCACCCACTTCCAGGTCTTTTCCCTTGAATTCAAAGACAAGGGACCATGTATCTTAGTACAATTTTATAATAACGAATTCGGGCAAAATATGAAGAAAGTAGTCAAAGACCTAATTAGGGAGCTAGGAGAAATTGCTATAACAAAGAAAATAGGTATACCACATATCATCTGGGTGGGGGATTTTAACACTCAGCTTTGCAAATATTCTGACTCTAAAGCTCGTGTATTAATGGATCCCCAGGATAATCCCTTCACTCACTTTTCACACAAGTACAGGGACACCATGAATAACCCCCTGTACCAACGTAACTTGGGTATAATTAACAATCTAAACATGGCCAGATAGGGACAACTTTCAGGCGGGGTTCTCAGGCATCAATAATTGATTTTATTTTAGCTTGTTCCATATTAGGTAGTAAAGTGGCCCACTTTGAAAACTTATTTACACCATTCAGTGATCATGCCATCCTCCTTAGCTCCTTAGATCTTCCTTGTCAGGCAAGAGAACATCACCAGGTAGCAGATAACTTATTTTTATCTAGGAAAAATGGATACCAGCTAAAATAGGCACAGGTAGAAAAGCTGAAACTGGGCACTAAAATAATAGCGCAAGTAAGGGAAGACATCACACTCTGTCTGGTTGAGGGTACCATGTTTCCACACTTAGTCACCTACTTTATAGCACTCCTCACAAAAATAAAAATGACACTTACTCGCACTAAATTGCTGAATTTGAACCAACAAAGAGGATGGTTTGACCATGATTGTTTGACAGCTAGACAGGTAGGGCAGCGCTCAAGAAGGCTCTTAAAGCTGAGCCTAGAGATCCTGTAGAGCTTAATTTGTTGCTTAGTAACTACAAACAGACCAGTGAAAAAAGAAAGAAGGAGATAAGGGAAAAGGCTTAGAGTGACCTGGAGCAAGCTACATCTTCGGGCAGTAGCAGGGAGTTTTGGAGAGTCATAAACGCCCCATATTTTAAGGATTCTAAGGATCCTTCATTGGCATCTCACGTGGACGTGGAGGATTGGTGACTTATTTTGAAAGCATCTTTGGCGTCAAAAATACTCTACCCCTAGCTTTGGCTGATGCTGTAAAAAGGCCATTGGGCTCGGTGAAATTTTCACTAACATAAGTTAGAAGAGGGTTGGAGTCTTGCCCACTGGGCAAAGCCCTGGGCCCTGATGGGATCCCAATTGAACTTTTCCAGCAGAACTATGATTTTTGGGTCCCCTTATTAACAAATGTGTTTAATAGTATAGCAGTTGAGGGTCCTTCACCATCTTGGTACCAAAATGTAATTGTCCCCATATACAAGAAGGGGGATAGGGGCTCTCCTAAGAACTACCGCCCCATTTCCCTTCTGGATACCATGGCAAAGCTTATGGGCCAGCTTCTATTAGCCGATTGGAGAACTGAGTCGAAGAGAATAGCATACCGATTCAAGCGCAATATGGGTTCCAGAGGGGAAAGAGGATGGTGGACCAATTTTTAAATTTGCCACTCTGCATTGACAAGTACACAATAGCAGAAGAGTGGAAAATCTATATGAGGTTTATGGACCTCTCAACGGCTTCCCCAAAAGCTGTGGCTTCCAAGAGATGGGGGTCGACTAACTGATAATTTGCTTCATCTGCCAGCAATACACCAATGCTGCTGCTTCTTCTGTTTGATATGGTACAAATGGGGTATTCCCCGCTCATTTAAAATCAAGAGGGGAGTAAGGCAGGACTGTGTCCTCGCCCCATTTCTTGTCTCCATCTATACTAATGGGGTGGAGTCCGCTCTGACCCGAGCCCCCTGGATGTCTCTATTTTTTTTACAACAAGCCACTAACGATACTGGCGTATGCAGATGATGCAGTCCTGATTGCCAGGACAGGGGTGGCCTTACAGTCTCTTATAACATCATATGCCTCATTTATGGCTTCACTAGATCTTAGATTAAATGAGGCAAAAACATTCATTGTCATAGCAGGTGCCAGAAGAAGAGAAAAACACCCCCTATTCCAGCTGGCCTCAAAGAAACTCGAAGTGGTAGACTCCTTTTCATATCTGGGGCCCTATTTGACAAGAACCACTCATGGAAAAACCTGGTTGTGAGAAGAGCTTCTGCTATGAAAAGGAGCCTGCAGGCAATTAAGGGCTTTGCAAGAAAATTGGGATCCAGTCCCTTGGACACGATTTAAAACATCTATTGTGCCAAAATGAAGGCAATGGTGACGTACGGGGTGGGAATGCGGGAGTGTGGGGGATGGTGAACGCTGACCCTCTCCAGAGAAACGAAGACCATTTTTTTAAAAATTGGGTATCCTTACTCTAATCATAATCAAACTATACTTTACTTTTGGAATTGGGGTTACCTCACTTGCTTGATTCCATTAGACAGGCCCAAATCCTGGTTTGGCTTTTGATCTGACGTAGGTACACAGTTGATTTAACACAACGTATAATTGCTAGCTGCATGAAACTGGACCATAGATTAGTTGGCTCAGCTACTTAGGGGCCGAATTGATCACAATAGGGCAGAGTAATTTATTCTGTGACCCTGCACTGTGTAAGAAGGTTTCAAAGAGGAAAATAACCGAGCTATACCGTCACAGGGCTGACTTTCTCAGGAGGGAGTGTGTGACGGTTTTTCATATCTCACATGCATTAATGTAGCTTATCACAGAATTATTTTACTACATTCCCACCTGAATTATATCCCTCTGATGTTAGCCCTCCCAGTGAGGTAGTTTAAACACTCAGATTTGCCCCTCTGCCCTAGTGACAACCATTTGCAAGTTTTATTACACTGAAAGGAAAACTTTTATCTTCCCGATTTTAAGGCGCCATAATTTTACCCAATGCAGGTTGACATTATATATCCTAAAAGCATTTATGACCCCTTTGTGAGCTTCTCTGTAGCCTGTTTCTTGTGGGCATGCACGAGAAAGCGGAAGAAATGGGACTCCAATTAAATTGCTGGAAAAATTGAAATTCTTGAAAACATGATTTTAAATAATATTTGCTCTTCGATATTTAATCTATGAAATTACTCCATTTGAATTGATCTTTTAACTGTTTTAAATTGTGTTTTTTATGTAGAGCTTTTCAGCACTGTTGTATGAGCTACTTGATGAATTTGTGCTTTTATGATCTATTTTTATAAGAGATTGAATAAAGTTTAAGAACTGAACTGAGTGTGGCTGTTGAACCCCTGGAGGGGTTATAGAGGTCTACTATTAGCATGTTAGGAAGACAGGCCTTCTAAACACTGAATGCTTTTCCGGGGACTTTGGTCCTAATGGCGCCTTTTCTGCATTTTAATTGGTGAACATTTACTTTCTCTGGTATTCATTAGTCTAAAGCCTCAACAGGTTTGGTTTCAAGCTTGATCTTTTTCAGTTTACATTGGCACGGTTTTATGAGATCATTTTCACTTCATTGTGATATAATTTTACCTTAAAGGAAAACAAGCCAATAAGGAAAATTTCCTCTGCAAGTTGCCCTTTGAAGAACTTTTCTAGGTGCAGTGGCTAATGTGTGTAGCTCTTTTTCAATACAAGTTTACTTTTTGCATCATACATTGTTGCAATAGTCGTATTTTCCCCAAAATGTTGGGGGAAGTGTAAAACTTTGCTTGGTTTCCCAAAGATTTTCAGTATGGTTGCTGTAAAAAAACTTTGTAACTTTGCACATCAATTATTTTTAATCCTCAAGCCTCAAGGTTAAATTGTGTATTAAAGTTACCAGAGCCCTGGGAATAAACTTTAAACTGGAATTCACAGCTTTGTGTTTTTTATTAACCGGAATATATTTATTGAAAAGCAGTAAGTGCAATATGATGTATTAGCTTTATTTTCAAGTGCACTCGCTACACTAGAATGGCTTCTTCATGCAGATGCATGTTGAATGTGATATTGTGATGCACTTATGATTACAAGTTCAGGCACTAGTTCTACAGGTACTTTGACAAAAGTAGCTTTTCAAAATCTCAAAGGTAAATTCAATGTCATCCAACGGCTACACAATAGCGTAGGTGAATTTAAAGCAAGACTACGGAGGAGCCATGGCTCTTGTAGCCAAACAAAATATGCCTCCAGATCAAGGCCGAGGCATAAAGCACTAGAATTCTCAACCCTCAGACTAAAAGAAGCATTTAATGGACTGTATGCTGTCATTCAGTTTTCCTCAATATAAAGGAGGTGGCTATTCAAACAATTCTGTTCACAGCCCATGCATTAATATGAAGCGTAGCAGAGTGCAAAGGCAGGAGGGATAATATTCAGAGTCTGGAAAAAGAGTCCCAATTAGGAAAAAGATTTCAAGAGTTGCATTGCCTGACCATAGATGAAATCCGGGAGCTCTGGAGTATTTCTCATGCTAAAGGTTAGATGAGGATTTAATAATTGCATATTTGGCCATGCTGAAAGAAATGGTGGTAGACAGGAGCTCCAGATTTCCCAAAGATATTGCCTATCAATTTATGACATACTAACACTATGATACCCATTGTCACTCTAAAATGGATACATCTGGCACATTTCAGGGTACTTCTAGGGTAGTTTCAGAGTACAGTCCTAGTGAATATAGTTATACGAGTGCAGGCAAAAGACTCGCTTGGCTAAGAACAGGTTTTAAACTAAGCAGATCTTTTTTCTTTGCATTCTTTTGTTTGCATTCATGATCATCAGATTTTAAATTCAAGAGTACAAGTCCCAGAGTACAAAGGAAGTAGATTTTGGCAAAGCCAGTAGGTCTATCTTAAATTTTTAAACCAGACTAAAGAATTAATAAAAAAAATAAAATCTGCCAGTGAAATAAATAAAGTCATAAACAGTTGGTTCTTTTGGGTGTGCTATATTTCTTCTTTCTTTCTTAACTTTCTACAAAACATAGTCATCCATTTAATGATGAATCAATCACTGAGAAATCAATTACAAAGAGGATAAAAGAAGAATCCAAACCATCTGGAGTATCGCAATTCACTTTATAATTTGTAATCATTTATAAGTACTTATTTAGATATTCAAAAGGCTGTCATCATTATATGGTGGCGCACAAAGTTAAAATTAGTGACAATTGGTGCTCAGTGAGGTATGTGCAAGTGTAATATATACAATATGTACAATGGCGAATTTAGCTAAAGGGAAGGGAATGGGAGGGAAAGGTGGGAGTGGCCAATATTACAAAGTCAATAAAAGTGTTCTGTAGACTCCACTACTCAGTATCAAATACAGAATTCTTAAAAGATGGTCCACATGTATTGTTGTCGACGTTTCAACCCTAAGGTAGCGCTCTTAAAGCATCAGCGGGGGTCGTTATCAGGACTGGGGGAAGGCAGGGGAGGTGAGGGGTATGCGTGGCAGCCTATTAATTGAAAGGGTAATTGTTAGGTTTGGACTCATAGGCATTAGAAACTGTGATTAGTACAAAGTGATGATGACGCACCACAAAGCAGGTCCAGCCGGGCTCTCCATTGATGTCGAAGAATCGGAGCGAGGCAGTCAAGGAGTAAAGGACTCCCTTGTTGTCAAGTTCTGTTAAAAAGAAAGGGACTGTTGTCTCTTTAAATCCTAAATTTTTGTTCCGCCTAAGAGCAGGTACCATGAAATATATGCTCTGTTTTCCCCTGGGGTTTAATGTTAAGCTTGACCAAATGTTATGCCCATGTGATAAGTATAGCAAACAAATGATGTTACATTTTCTATTTTTCTTCAATTTTTATGAAATGTACACAAAATTGTTTTTGATTCCTTTTTTCAAGGAAACTGCCATTATTGATCATAAAACAGCTTATATAGAAATTCTCAAATTAGAAGAAGATGCTCTGGTTTTTCGCGTAGGTTCCTTGTTTGAAAGCGGGCAGTCTGCTCACGCATCTCCTTGAGTGTTCAATGATGGCTAGTTTTTAGTGTGCATTTCTAATTACAGTTTAGATGAGTTGCAAAAATCACTTATGTGCCATTTTTATGTTATTTCCTTCTTATTGTGAAACTGAGGCACTTTGTAACAAATACATGAAACTAAATGCACTTTATAGATATATTGTAGTGCTATTTTGTACCAATAAGCCATTTTATGGATATTGTTTCCCACGATGGTGTTGTTTTTATATCCCTGTGTTCTTAAATATTGTATGTATCTTAATATTGATCTTCCATACCTGTGCTTTTATGGGATACATCTTTGAATCTGAATAAAGATTAATTGAATTGAATTGAAAACACCATACAAAGAAAAAAATAACCAACCATTTGGATGAGTCCTAGTGGGTCCACACTGGCCAATCCGTAGGACACAGCCTGGAAGACGCAATACAACAGAAGAAGATGTGCCATGCGCCCAACAAAGGAAAGATAGGGAGAGAGCGAGGGAGAGAGACGGAGTTAGACTTCACAAGCAGCGCAAGGCCTTACAGGGCACCAGGCACCACATACCAACATGTGTGTGTATGCCCATCCGTACACCATGAGCCCAAGCCTGTGTCCCAATCGCAGAAACAAAGTCACATCACATTCCGATGCCACAAGTAGTCAGACAAACCACTGGGATGAAAGCACCATTGTGCCTATGCAGAAGGTGGAAGGACACCTGCACCTCTGACCTTAGGCCAGAACGAGCCTGAAACTCCCTGAGAGAGATGCCATGGCAGATGTGGACGACTCCCACACCACGCATTGCGCAAAAGAACCATCAGACTTATCCACACCCCACACACCAAAGCCCCTGCCTAAGGTACCCCCGCATGAGATGGCCTTGATTCACACGGAAACAGCAATCCATGCTGCCCAACGTTGCACGCACATTCAAACCATTGCTCGTAGCTGTGGCATATCCTCCACACAACTGCTGCAACACAGAAGAGTGCGGGTTCCACGAGACACACCAAGGCAATGGCAGGCCATACTGGGCACATGCACAACCCCCGTCATGTGGAACACTACTGTGCATGCATGCTGCATTTACTGGGCGCAGTGCCACTGGAAGTGCTGTGGATCAATTACCGGCTCAGCTTCCGCATTGCCTTTATCACCTGTGACCAACCCTGGTTCCACTGCTGAACATGCACATTCGAGTGTCCTATGGAAGCCTGCCTATCCAACACAATCGTAGATGAATTGGACTATGACTTGAGTGTGCCCTCCTGTTGTAACACAAACAGGAGTGTACCTGAGACAGCCAAGCATGGGATGCCTTGACATCCTGCGTAAGTATTGGCAGTTGTGCGTGGGAGATTGTACAATTCCTCGTGTGCAGTGACCACATAGAGGCGCGACCCTATTGGGTTGTACTGCGGATTGGTGAAACGGTGTGGACTGAGCACACCTGCCCGGACCAGTAAATGGAGTGGCTTACCCTGGTGTTCCTTGAACATGACAACGACGTACTATTGGAACACATTGCATATGAAGCTGCGCTGGCATTCATAGACCAGTAACTACATCCCTGTAGCCACATCCGACTGTTACCTACAACACAGGTCCCAACGACATGTTGCTACGTGGGGATTGCTCATATGTCCCACCACAACAGAGGACAAGTCTGCCATCGTCCGATCCCTGGATGCATGTGCTTGTAACAATGCATGTGTACACAGACCTGTGCAAGGTGAGGTAGGTTCATGGTCATAGCAACACAACTTTGTTTGGCAACATTGCTGATTCGAACACACTGCTGGGTGACATAACACTCAGTGCTGTGGTACGACATGTGAACGCGTCGGACCCTTTCACCTGAGCACTGTCAGCAGAGCAGACAAAATGTGCACCCCGGTGGCAGAGCACCATGCAGAACCCATGGGCAGTGATTGATGCCTCCTCACATGGGTCAATGGGCAGACGTCAAACAACACATGACTCATCAAGCATGGCAAGGTGGGCTGGGAGCGATGCCATCCGTGATGATTTTTGTCCATTTTTGACACAACATTTTCTAAACCTCAACATGTACCCATGCTGTATGCAAGTGTCTTAAGCATGTCTCTGCCTGTTGTGGCTGTTGCCTCATCCTTCCTGACATGCACATCCCAATAAAGTTCATGTCACCCCACTGGTGTCTAACTGTGTGGTGTTTTGATTTGATTGTCCACTCGTGTGCCACAATGAGCATCGTCCCTACACAGGGAGGAACTGACTGACTGTAACGACCGGGTTCTCGAACCAGATGGGATCAGCTCCTGAGAGCCCCTCCAACCCAGCCGGAACGTAACCACCTCCCTCCTCAGGACCCATCTATCCAGGCACCTGGGTACCTACCTGAGGATGGGGAACTCGCAATATACAAGCTCATATCATCAGAAACACCACTAAATCTATAGGGATTACTAAGAATACTCACTGATTACTAAGGACGTCCATGCCCTACACCACACTCATACCTCATAGCCTCGCGACCACATGGGTCCAGACTAATATACCCTGGGGCAGTTCTGATTATCTACCATTACATACTGATTACCCTCAGTGCTCACTCACTACGCAATCCGGCGTATCTACACACTAGACTGCAGCCCTAGTGCTCTCTTTTTTATCTGGTCCACAATCCGGCGGACCTACACACCGTATCCCCCCGGTGCTCACTCACTTACAACATGATCCACAATCCGGCGGATCTACACATTGACTACCCTCAGTGCTCACTCAGCCGCAATCTTGCGGGTATACACACTGACCACAATCAGTGCTCTCACTAACGCCACTTACCAATGACGACCACTTTCCTATGAATACCTTCAGCTCTCTCTCTATGTTGGGAAGTCTCTTTCGCTATTCACTAAGGGTTCGCTACTACAATAATATTATGGGATGGCCGAATCACTTAGTGTCAATAATTCCCTAGCTCAAGGGCTCCTCTCTCTCCCTAATTATTCAGTGGCTACTTACCGGATCAGGGGCAGCATCTGTTCTGGCTGTAACACCTGACTAGAAGAAAAGGTTACCTATGCTTTAAGCACAATAGACACCTGATTAAAACGCTCTCTATCATAAGAACAACACATGCACACTAGTTCACTAAGAACTGGGGTATCTTTATTACAATAATAATAGAATAATAGAATACACATACACAGATCTGCGGGGTCTCTATAACTAACAGGAACTTTAACACACCGCTGAAAGAAAAGGATTAGGCATACAATATAACAGGGACAATGTTATCTGCGGGGTCTCTGTGACTAACAGGAACTTTAACACACCGCTGAAAGAAAAGGATTAGACATACAATAGCCTAGGGAATAAAGACAAGATTAAGGTGTAAGTGTAAAGCGGACTAGTTTAGACTACCTCACCTATTAGAAGGAAGATTTCTCTCTGTCTCTGGTGGGATCAGGGCTCTCTCTGTCTCTCCCTCCGTCACCACAGCTTCACGCCTCTGGCTCAATTACTTCAGCTGACAGCCTCAACTCCTCCATCTGCTTTAATGCTCTCTTCAGCTTCAGCAATCATCTGCCTTCTTTCTCCATTCCAGAAAACCAATAGAACTGCACTGCACTCTGCAGCTCCAGCAGACATCCTACTCTCCACTCTTCAAGAACCAAACTGACCACTCCTCCTCTCCTGCAATTCGCTAATATAGAATCCTCTCCCCTCATGGAAATTTCCAACAGAGGGATTCCTCCCACCGAATTCCTGTGCTAGCTCCAGGGCCTCCACGCAACCGCAGTGCGCATCTGCATGTTACGTCTGGGCCCAAGAGACAAACACATTCCTCGGATAAGAACCAGTCTTGGCTGGTTTTCCCCTAGCAGTCAACAGCCTTAACTATAAACATTACCTTTCCCCTTCAAGCATCTCAGCTCTGCAGGGATAGAAAGCAAAATGGAGTCTCTCTAGTTCTAGGCCTTGTAGGCCTGAGAAGGATGAAATAAGCCTTAGCTCTGTCACAGTACCTACACAAACCATACCAATGTGTAATATAAAGTCAGGACCACAGGATCCATCCTCTACTATAGGCAAAATAATGAAAGAACACATAACTATGCCAAAGCCAATAGGCAATAGATGGATTAGAGTCAATAATAAGGGATCTATCATCATATAAAGCAGCTATCCTCTTCTAGGTCTGGCAAAAAGGCTTTAAAGGACCAACACAAAGTAAGAATACAGATTATAGATGTTAGCAAGCTTAAAGTCATCATCACTCAGAAATAGAGCCAGAAAACCATGTCAGTACACTGGCTCATGTGCAATGGTGGTGTGTCCCTTATGCAAGTTCAACCTCTGTGAGCCAGACATTGTCATGGGATAGGTGCTGGCCGACATGTGCACTTACGTGACTACAACAATGTGCGAATGGTGTGTAACCTCTGACCATGTGGAGCACTGTCATACATCATAACGGAGTGTGGCCACACATATGTGTGTAAGTGGGTTTGGGATGTGCAGTTCTGTTGTCACATGTGATGTAGGGCAGCACTCCCAGGCTGCTACAGATTTGGTAACTCCTGCCCACAGCCCCATTCAACACATGGATGTGGGGCTACAGTGTGGGGGGTTGTGAGATTATTGTTGATGTGGACACCGCTGGTACTCACCTTCAAAGTCATCCAATTAGCCATATGTCTCAGGGATACCCATGCGCAGAGACATAAGTTACCATGGTGTACCTTCATTTATTTATTTTTATTTTATTGAACTTATATTGCGCACAGCTACCCGCAGTGGGTTTCCCGGCGCCAGGGATAGACTGGAGAAGAAATCAGAAAACAAGTAATTGCAAGAAGGGAGACACTAGACCGGAGGAATCTTGAACTAGAACAGGAGAGTCTTCAGTTTTTTGCGGAAAGCCAGAAGACTGGTTTCTGTTTTGAGCGCTAATGGGAGAGCATTCCACATCTTGGGTCCCAGATATGCGAATGAACGGCCTCCCATTTTTGCCTCCCATTTTTCCCATTTTTACCTTCATGTGCAATCATTGTCCCCACATCCAGCCATACTTCTATACATGAGAGAACATAGTAATGACACATCTGTCTGATTCAGAATGTTTCATTCAAATTCAGGTGATTGACTGAGCTGGTGCTGTACATGGCCATCCAAGCCCACATCACATGGAAGCCCAGTGGTGGTCCAAACACAGTCTTTTGGGGATTGAGCAGTGATTAGGAAATGGGAGAGTGCATTCAGCAGCAGGATTGCTGTGAAATTAGTCTGCAGTGATGAAATGGCAGTCTGTGTCCAGGTCCGGGTGAATGTCGCACAGTGTTCCGGGGGTCAGTAGGAGGTGTTTCCCAGGGCATGCTGCATAGGCATCACCAGGCAGGTACAGGGCACATGGCAGTGATGGATGCTACTGCCACCTCCTCACACAGTAATTCCCCTCCTCTTCTTACTCCCCTGATACGGGTTCTGTTTCCGGTGTGTCTGGCAGGGTGATGGCTGCATCACTGTGCGCTACTGACTCAACAGACTGCGAAGGTGATAGGGCAGCATCACTGTGTGCCACAGACACATCAGGACTCGGAGCTGTGTGTGTCGAAGTTCCTGCTTCAGTCATTTGGGAACTACTCAGTGGCAGCAATGGCAATATGAAGTACTACAGTGCTTTGAGGTTCCAAGTTATTACTCGCTGGTGTACTGCTGTGGCAGACAGACTTCCAGCCGGCATCTGCTCCATGGTCTCCATTGACCTCCGCATCTGAACCAACTCTGTGCTTTGGTCGTTGGTGCCTGTCTGACCACACAGCTCTTGTATTATGTTTATTGCTCCAGCGAGGTCAGGCAAGGTCTGTGCTGGGGCACGGTGCGTACAGGGGGTGTCCGATAGGGACTGTACAAGATCCCTAATGGGACTCAGACACCCACATATGGCATCGAGTTTGAAGCCCACCCGCAGCCGGTCAGCCAACTCCACCTGGCAAAGCCACATACGTTGTTGGAACTCCATGAATTGGTCAGGGGGTGCTGGGGGGACAGCTGTGGTGGTGTGTGTTTCCTGCAGTGTTGTCTGTGCAGGTGGTGGGCTCACCTCAGGGCAGCTGGCCTGCCCTACTTCCGGGGATGGGGTTCGAAGGCTATCTATGATCCGTTAGAGGGTGTCGATGCAGATGACCAGGGGTCCCCTTCATCGTCACTGAAGATATGTCTGGTCTGCTCTGCAGGAGGTGTTGTTTCTCCCTCTGCAATGTGAAAGGGGAGATGCAGGGTTACAGAGTCTTAAATGTATGTTGGAGATGTCTACATTCTGACTGCATGCCAATGTACATCGAGGCTGTTTTGGTGTGGCTGGCTATTTGATGGCAGTCAGTGTATTTGTTTGACTAGATGACAGATGTGTGGTAGTACCCATGCTTTATCATCACACAGTGTCAGGCAATGCCAGATATGAGTGGTCAGTTACTGCGTACGTACGTGACCTGTTGTGAGTTGTGTACTATGGTGCTGGTGTTGCACTTTGTACCTCATTGCCGTCATTGTAGTTGATCTGTGATTGCTATGCGTGTGCTGCATTGTGATGTTGGTTATCTGGAGGGGGCCCCTTTGTGCACATTGTGGACTGGGGCTTACTTGGCGTTTCTATGTGTGCTGCAGTGTGTCAAGGCTCTCAGTGACATGTTCCACGATCATTGTGGGAGTGCAGTGTGCTACACGTATTTGTGCCTGTGTGCCATTGTACCCATCTCCCCGCCCCTCCGTCGCTGGAAGTTACTCACCCTGTTGCTGTTGAGTCAGGTCGTATCTTGCTGTGTCCAGGCCCCCAATTCCTGCCACTGTCTCCACACTGCTGACTGTGGCCACCATTTCCTCCAGCTCATCAGTGACCTCCTGTGTCGCAGGACTTCCACCTCCAGTCGCTGTTGGTCTTGGCCCTTCTGGCAGGTTCACCCCTAAACTTTTTGCTTTTTCAATGTGAATTGGTGGTTGTGATTTTTGGTTTCTGCACACTTTCACTGTGTCCCAGTGGAAAGTGCGTGTGCACTCTGAGTGCGTGTAGTAAGGTTGGCCTGCCCTCCCATAGGAATGCATGGGGAATGTCTGTGTCCCTGGTAGTTCCTGATGCGTGAGGTGTGCAGGCTTGGATTTGGTATGTGCGGAATCGTGTGATTAAATGCTGCGCAATGATATGTGCGGCGTGAATGCCCGTCTTCCTCTTGTCCTTGCCCTTCCCCGAGGATGGGGTTCGTTGCTGGTCCTCCGTGGGGCTTGTGGGGTTCAGCTTGTCCTCTGAACTCTGTCCGGGTGCATCCATGGTGCTAAGCAGTTTGAATTTTATTATTTTTTTCTCTCTTTCTTTACTAGTGCATTTTCCCACCAGACGCATGGGTTATGCAGGCCTGTGGCTGGTTTTCTCTCAGTTTTTGTACCGCGATTGGCCTCATTGCATGTTTTTTTGCTTTCGCGAATCTCATTGTTGCAGCACGGTGTAGTTTTTCCCGCTGATTTTTGACGTTTTATCTGATGACTGTCGCATGCTACTGTTGTCTTGTGAATTCCACATTAAGACGGGGTTGTTTTCCCACGAAGGGCTGCGATGCTGAAAGTTGAGTTACGCTAATCTTGCGGTAGTTATCACATGTTATTGTGAATATACCCCTGAGATTTTTGTAATCATTAGGGTGTGGATTGTTTGCAACATTCTACAAACCTTTGAATCCTACAAAAAATGAGACAGACTAGTTCCTCTATTCTTGTAAATTAAAGACATTTATTTTAAAAACTTACACTTTTAAAAATATCCAGTCGACCAGGAAATATGAGTTGACCTCAAATTCCCATTTGTTTTGTGCATTAATCAATAACAAGCATGACAACAAATTTAGATAATACCATTCACACAGTTTTGTTATCCAATTAGTATGCATTTATATACAAATTAACCTAAGAAATAGGAAAGGGTTGTGGGTTGGCAAGTGTCAGGCTAGGTTCAGCTCTCCTTTACTATACAGAGTTCTGTCCCATCCTTTACTGTTAACCCGATATTAGCAGGTACAGACCATGGCTTGAGTACTGTAGAAGCAAATAGTTGTGTGTGCAGGGATGTACACTTCAACAGCTCTGTCTGGTCCCAGCTTGTCTACATTGAACTGAGTTTGTGATAGTGTTGCTAGGTTGAACCATGTTGGCAGAACAAAATGTTTCAAATGCCAGACTTTCGTTTTTACAAAAGAGTGGATGTTGTGTGGTGCATATATTTTTTGTTTTCAATAGAACCAGTTGAATATAAGAATCAAACATTTTTTAGATTAAAGGACTGGAAACATACCGTTCTGTAAAATGGTGAGGAAGTATGAAATGGCATATGTCACAAAACTCGTGTTTGTTAACACTGGTGTATGTAATAATTTGTATGTGTATTTTTTCACCCCTATTCTAAGATGCTTACAATCATATCCAAGGCACACAAATGAACTACATTATTCTAAGTGGAACTTATTTCTGTTGGTACAATCTACTTGTGCTATCAGCTTTGCCTTGGTGCACAATGCTTGCATGTTTTTGTTAGTTTACAACAGCACAGTATTTCTTCATTGCTATTACTTTTGGGCCAGAATTCTTCTACTGGACATATACAAATGTTGGAATTGCAGAGGAAAAATGTATGGAGGGCATGGTTAGATATTGGGAAAGTATCATTTTTTGAGGTTCCTATCTGGTGGAGATGAATAGGACAGAGAGGTTTTAGAGATATTACACCTCCACCGACAAAATTATGCAAATCATTTTTTCACATTTTCAACGGCAAGTGAGTCCTCAAACTCTTCTTATTTCCCTTCTTTGCTTTGAAAACTGGGATGAAAGGATGCCCCTTCTAAATCTGAAAGCCATTATTTCTTGGCCTCTCCTCTCAGCAGATATCAGTTCATTTTCTGAGTAAGCAAGTTTTGTAATGTGGCACATTAACGCGCAAATAGGTAAATTGTACAAAACAGAGCCCAGTCAATAGCCACATGACTTACTTTACATCCGCACATCCGCTTTCCTCTTCCTCTGTTCAAAACTGAGTGACTGTTTCTGGTTAATTGCACGAAGCAGCCATTTCGATTTAAAGTGTACTCTCTTTAAATATCACTTAGTTTCAGCCATATATTTGTGAAAATTATCTGCTGGATTCAGGACTGACATTGTCACTATTTCCCCAAACTTCTACTGAACATGGTTGACTCATTTGATACGCTCCATCTTTAAGCCTATTTATATTTTCCCATCTCTTATAACTTTAGTGAGCTGATGTCACTGGCCAGTACTAAAACTGTTCCAGCACCACTGGGAACATGTGGAAAGAACAGAAGCCCCAGCCTAGACATACAGCTACCTACATTTTTCAGTAGAATAATGCATATTTTTTCATATCACGAAATAAAATCGCATTCATTCTACTTAGGCAGACAAATCGCTTTTGGTCCCTCCAAGTACCTTTACCAAGAATGTGTTTCTAAATAATTCCCCAATAATCAAAATTAAAATGTAAACGTGGCAACCATAAGGGACCCTATTTGTATTAGCATAAAATAGTTAATAACCCTCTGCTGTATTGTGGTTTGAATTTAATCTGCTGAAATGGTATGACCGGCGTGTTTTAATTAAGGTAATCCTTATTAGCATCTCAGGAATAGTATTGTGAATTAGAAATGCAAGACCCGGTGATGCATATTAGTAAATTACCACGGCAAATATAATGGAAATTTAATACACGTATTTAAAGTTGCAATCTTTCATAAATTAGGAATATTGAACAGCAAATTCCAAGAATTATATTCAATGCTGAGTTCTATATAATTAAGGAACACATTAAACATTAAAACGTAATAAATTTGTAGCGTGTTAGGAAAGCTGAATATTTTATTAAAGCGTTCTATGCTTGCATCAGGTTACCATTACGAATGGTTCAGTGTTTAGCACAAAATCGCTGCATTTGCTTGATTTCGTTTGAAATGTTTCTTCCATAGAAGAGAGAGAGAGATTAAATGTATTATCCACATTCGTGGTCTTTTATTGTTGGTTGTATCCTGTACATATAGCATTCAGGAATCTATTGCCATACTTTGAAATGGAGCATTACAAGAGGAAGGGCGCAGAGGCATCATCATAGTCTTTTATCATCAATACAAGTCAAAACCACCTCGTGTACAATCTCCAGTGTGCCAGGGAAAAAAACGAGAACAAATCTGAGCCACGTAGAATAAATCGGGAAAACGGAACATTTTTTAATCTTATATTTTTAAAATGGTTTCATTTGCCAGGACCGAAACCAATAACACTTTGTAATCGCGTTTGACGATCTGGGGTTATGGTCTTGACTGTGGGACCTGAATACCAGGGGCCCATTTATGCAATATGCACTTGCGCAGTGTGCTTTTGCACAAAAATTTCCATTTTGCATTTGTGTAATTTTGCGTTTACATGTGGGTCTAAGTTTGAAGTACCATTTTTGCCCTGCTTGTTTGTGGAAATGTTATTCCTGTACTTGAAAAGTAGTGTAAAAATACACCATCAGTGCAATCTGTAAGCCAGCCCCTCTGTCCAAAATCCAGTTTCAATGTTTGCTAAATATTGTGTGATTCTGCCAAGAGTTTTTTCTCTTCATGCCTCAGATTATATTGATGTGTAAAATATATGTATAAATATGGAACTGTGAGAAATGTGGTCATTGGTTGACTGGGGTGTGAATCCCTGGTCAGGCAATAGCCTTAATCGCTTGCAGGGTGAATCACAAAAAGTTGCTAAATTAGCCTGTGCTCATAGCATTACACAAAAATCAATCAGGCTATGCAGCACACAAGCAGCAATAAAGTGAAAACACAACACAAGAATAATCCCAAACCAGTTTAGAAAAAGAGTACATTTTAATAAATGATTTGAGAGCTGTAACCAAAGACAGTTCCACAAGGTTGTATACCCCTTTGGCGACGGTCCACTGAAAAGGATTTGCTGCTGCAGAGAAGAATATAGGAAACACAACGAGGTGATCGATGGAGCTCTGAAACTTTTCAGACACTCACCCCCAGTCACAGATCTGAGTTGAATCCATCATTGTTCTTTAGCTCACTTTGTCACCCTAGTTCAGACCCTGCTATATGCAAATCAGTCTTAACCATGTGCCTCAGGGAACAGTCCAGCCCAGACTGCTAAGCCAGATCTTTCCTGGACCCGAAACGAGCAACCTGGGACTGGGTTTGGGTGCAAAAATAAACCCTTAGCCAGGCCCAATACTTTCTTTTTAGGTCTAGCCTAGGCAGCGCGCATGTGCTGAACTAGGAAGGCCTTTAGCCATCGGTCTTCACTTTTCAAGCACTGAACTTGTGCTTGTGGTGGCATCCACCTTGCGGGAGCGAGCAGTGGCGTGCCACAAGCACGAGTGCAGTGCTTGAAAAGTGAAGACTGCTCTCCCACGTGTGCGTGCACCACTCGCGGGCTCACCTCCTGCTCCCCCTCTCTCTCATAACCTCTTCCTCGTCCTAAATCACTCCCTCCTCCAGGCACCCGACTTATTTCTCCGTTTACCATGCTTGTTATCTTCTGGCACGTGCTGTTCTGGCTTGCGCTCTCTCTCACACACACTAACACACCCACGCACACTTGCGCTCACATACATTGACACTCTCGCTCACACATTCTCTCTCATTCGAACGCTATCTCACATCTAAATTGTGCTACCACTGCTCAATCCTTTAATAACTCTTTTAATTATGGATTCCCTGTTCATATGCTGGGTTGTCTATACAATCCGCCCTCCACAGCAGCAACCTTCTGCAGGAGTCCCAGGCTTTATATGTTTTTCAGCCTTTTAATGCAGCGTTTAATCATCGTTAATGCTCTTGAGGTGTATTATTTGTTTGATAAAGATGTTTGTATGATCTGAAAGAAGTGCAAATAACCTCTTGTGCAAAAGGGATCATTATGAACAGATAACAGAAGTCTCACTAACTGGGGCCAGTCTCCCTCCATAGAATATTTGTCTCACTTTTCTGCAGGCACACTTGCCCTGTGGACTTTGATGGCGATTTGATGTATTCTTTTAAAATTTGACTTTTGGCCTAAAAGCTTGAAAACTCTCTCCTGTGTACTTCTGATCCTCGGGAACACATTACAGTTCCTGGAGCATGCAGCATGCAAAAACCAGCCTGTGGAAGTGATAATGGCAACGAAATGTTGTTCCAACTTGAAATTTCCTCTGAAGTACATTGTCCCTTATGAGCCCCCTCCCGCCCTGCTCTTGCTGTCTCTTGTTTTTGACCCTTTTAAGTCCGATGTCTGTGTCCCACTGTTCCTCAATGCCCTGTCCTACCCTCTTCCTGCTATTAATGTTTGCCTTCCCCCATCCGCACCAAGTCAGTCATAGATTTTAATAATATGGGGTAAAACACATCAGGGATAGGAGATCTGAAGCGGCCATAGGTTTGTGCCAAATGTCTGTCTCCACCTCCACACACAGCTGCTGCCCAGCTCCTGACAGGGGGCTAAGTTTCTTTCTGTTTACTACCTTCCTCATAAATCTACTTTCTGGTAGATAAACAGAACGCGAGAGCTGAGGCAGACTAACCTTTCCAGCCAGCTCGGTGTTCTGCATACACTCCATGATGGGCATATCAATGTACCCAGATGTTATATATTACAGGCTTGTAATTTTATTCATGTTTTGTTGTGAGTCTCGTGAAAGCACGTGACTCGTTCCACCCATACCTAATATTTGTTCAGTGTTCTAGAGTCGTGCCTTCCAGTCATGAAGATTCCTCAGGAACGTTATTCTGAGCGCTTTCTTCTTCACGACTGGACGGCTCTGGTTGTGGGTGTTTCCTGTATTACAATAAACCTACTTTTCAATTTCAATCAAGCACCTCCTGTCTTCAATAACTTGGCGACGAGCGGGAACTTCTCCGCACCCACCGCCAAGAGCCAAAACACTTTCCACGGAAAAATTTTAGGACATCAACAGCCGATCGTCTCAGAGCTAACTACTTGAAAAGACGACGTCATCGCTGCTAATCACCCGGGAGCCTGATCTTCAAAACCTCCCCACATTTTCAAAGTTGTATTTACCTCATTTACTTTGAACTCAAGCTTGTGGCAGTTTGTTTGCAGCCAGCCTCTCGTGCTCTGCTGTGAGCTGTTCAAAACTAAGCACGTGCATTCAACATTGCTGACTCTTATGTCATAGCGCACGGTTCGCTCTTCAAAACAAGGCTACTGACTTTCGAAAGTCACGCATAACCGTAACCTTAACAACGGCGTCAGTCGGCCATTTAAAAAAAAAAATTTAATGCGAAGCTTTTCGATACTTACAGCGATAGACATGCTTCATTGTTTACATTGCCTATCATATTCCATCTTTACAACAGCGATAGGCAGGCTTCTATAATTTTATCAACAACGTCCTTCAGCACAGTCATTTCCTCATATTTCATCATATCTGCATTGTCTGTTGTTGGTAGTTCATTGTCATCACAGCGATAGGCACGCTTGTAAACTCTATATCATGGACTTACTTTTGATCTTCTTATTGCAACGTAAAAGCGTCAATGCAAATAGCATTTTGTATAACGCATCACAGCAATGGGCACTCTATTTTATAAATTGCCTATTTCACTTCAACATTTTCAAAGCGATAGGCACACTTTTGAATTGCACATTATAAACACTTTTTTGATCTTCATATTTCAACATCAAAGTGTCAATGCTAATAGCATTTTGGATAATGCATCACAGCGATAGGCACGCTATTATATAAATTTGCCTATTGCATTTTAGAATTTTCAAAGCAGCGACAGGCACGCTTTTGCAATTGGCACTCTTCATCTTCAAGTGTTTGCACGCTTTCTTCATTTGACAAATCTTTATAAAGTACATTTTCTTTACGTCACAAGTGTATACTCTTCAGCATGGCTTCTTCTCAACAAAGACCAGCTCCATTTTTACAAGTTCCTGGTAAACCTTCTCTCAAATGGTGCAACTGGTTAAAAGGTGTTGAGAACTATTTGGTGGCCATTAATGCTACCAAATATTCTCCAGCTCGCAAAGTTGCTATTCTCTATGGCTGTCGAGGTGTTGCTGCTCAACACGTTTTTGAGAACCTTCCAGTATTTCGTTCTCCTCCTGATGCAGGTGATAATTGGGATACTTACCAAGAAGCTCTTGCATGTCTCAATAAGCAATACGACGATGAACCTAGCATTGTTTTAGAACGTCACAATTTTTTCAAACGTAAAGAGAACGTGGAGGAAAGCGTGGAAGACTACATTGCTCAACTCAGAATTCTAGCCTCTACTTGTGATTTCGGCCCAAGTACTGACACTTCTATTAGAGATCAGTTCATTTTTGCCTGTTTTTCAAAGAAAATGCAAGAACGCCTATTAAGTTTTAAAAATCCCACTCTAACAGAAACAGTAGACATTGCTAAAGTAATTGAACGTGCAACATTTTCGTCTAAAATTCTGCAAGAAAGAATTTCTCAACCCAATATTCACTTGATTGACCAAGATTCTCATGCAACCACATGTTCAGTGGACCTCATTAACAATTCCGTCAGACAATCAGTCAGAAAGCCTACCATTTGCTATAGGTGTGGCTCAAGAAGTCATCTTGGCAATTCCCCTAATTGCCCTTCATCTAGAAAAAAAAGTTCCTCGTGTAAGAAAATTGGTCACTTCCCATCTGTTTGCAGAGGTCGCAAAAGATATACCAGAGTTAATAACATAGAACTTAACGAGAATCTAGAGTCTTGTTCGACCAGACTTAATGATGTTTTGTTGTCAATTGAATGTGATTCTGTTGAATTGTCTAAAGTCAAGGGTCCATGGTGTGAGTTGATTATTGGTACAATCTCTCTATAAGTCAAAGCTGATTCAGGTTCACCGATCACCATTTTATCAGACCTTACATTCTACGCAAATTGGGGTAGTAGTGTTACTCTCTGCAAGTCTGATGTCAACCCTAAGGCATTTGGGGAAAAAGATATAGATATGTTAGGCTGCTTTCATTCTGATATTGCATGTCTTGGCAGATACACTTTTTCTAAAGTCTACGTTGCCCATAAAGGCAGAAACATTTTAGGTTGGTTGGATCAAGCCAGGATGGGTTTAATTCTCAAGCCTAGTTCTGATCAACCTATTGCCTTAGGTGATATTCACAGGATTATTACACTAGTCACGAACGTGGAAACTTTAATGTTGCTTAGTTGTCCTTGCCCAGTTGATTACTTACTCAAGTTATTTCCCAATGTTTTTCAGAATAAAGTAGGTACGGTGTTGGGTTTTAAGCATGAAATTCGCTTGAAGCCCAATGCTCAACCAATCATCCGTAAAGTTTGTCCTCTTCCTTTAAGAGCAAAGGATGAATTAAAGAAAGTTTTGAAAAACTTGTGTGATGAGGGGATTATTACACCATGTGATTCATCTGAATGGGTTTCTTCCATAGTTTGGTGCTCAAAAAGTCCGGCGAAGTGAGATTATGTGCCGACTTACCCCCCTTGAATAATAACACCATCGTGGACTGCCATCCCCTACCCAAAATTCACGATTTATAGGCTAATCTGGTTGGGGCCAAGTGTTTCTCCCTTTTGGACCTGAAGTCTGCATATCATCAAATTCCCTTTTCCCTTAAGTCTCAAGAATTAACAACTTTTGTTACGCCATTTGGGGCCTTAAAGTACTTAAGACTCCCAAATGGTTTAGCTTTAGCAGCTAGTATTTTTCAAAAGTTAATGGATAATTTATTGCAAAACATTCCTGGGGGTACAAGCCTACCAGGACGATATCCTACTTTTTGCCAATGACATTTCTGAACATGATCAGACTCTTGCTAAAGTGTTGGGAGTTTTGCAGAAAGCTGGAATGACTGTCAGACATGACAAATGGTGTCCAAGAATTGGATTTTTTGGGCCATTCTCTTTCTTCCAATGGCATCAAACCTAAGTTTTCACTAATAAAAGCTATTAGGGATGCCACGTCTCCCAAAGATAGGGACTCCCTTCGCTCTTTTCTGGGTCTGGCAGAGTATTATGCTAGATTTGTTCATGGCTATGCTCAAATTGTTGAACCTTTGAGGGCGCTCTTGAGAAAGGGAGTTAAGTTTTCATGGTCAGATGCCTTACAAAACGTTTTTGAGCATGTAAAGAAACTCATTGAGGACTCGCCAGCTCTGCATCCTTTTTCATATGGTTCGAAGTGTTTTTTCACCGTTGACGCCAGCCTCACTGGTTTAGGAGCCGTCTTGGGACAATGGGTGGGAGGCAAGGAACATACGGTTGCCTTCGCATCCAGAACACTTCTTCCAGCCGAAACTAGGTACAGTACAATAGAAAGAGATGCACTGGCTTGTGTTTGGGCTATACAGAAATTCAAGTCGTATATTTGTGGTCGTGAGTTTGAAATTTACACAGACCACAAACCTCTCATGCTCATGCTTTCAGACAGCACTTCTAACAGGGCTTCTGCAAGACTTGTTCGACTTCTGTCCAAACTTCATGAATTTCACTTTACCATCAAATATATTTCTGGGGATAAAATTTCAGGGCAGACTGTCTTTCAAGAATGTCTTTAAACAATAATTGTACACAATGTCTTCTCTCTGACAAACATTGAAAAACTCTTTACACTCCCTTATGTCCTGTACCACTTCCTGCAGGCCCATGGGACAAAGTAGGTGTAGACTTTGCTGGTCCTTATGACATTTTACCAACTGAGCACACATATTTGATTGTTTTGGTTGACTACCATACCAAATGGTTATACTATACTTTTTGTAATGCAGCATCAACTGATAATGCTGTCAAATTTTTACAAACCGTGTTTCATGTTGAAGGTTTTCCCATAACCATTGTCACTGATAACGGAACACACTTTGTTTCTCAAAAGATGTGCTCTTTTCTCAAGACACATGATATTTCTCACTTTAAGGTTGCATTGTATTCCCCCTCTTCGAAGGGATTGGTTGAGAGGAGTAATCGAATCATCTAGGAGGGAATACAAACCGCGAACTCTGCTAGGTTAGTTCCTTTGTCTTTTCTACATGACCATGTTTGGGCATATAATACCACTCCACATGCTAATACAGGTATTGCACCATTTACTTTACTTAGAAAAAGAAAAGTGCATACACATCTTAATCCAAGTTGGTTACATGAAAATAGTAATTTTTCTGGTAATTCTCACTCTATCCAAGAACATGTTAAAGCTAAACAACATGCCATGAAATCACGCTGTGATGCAGGAACACTCCTTAGATCAGCCTTTACAAAAAGGAGTATAGGTACTCATCAAAAATCCTAAAAAAGTCCAGAAAAGACAATCTCAGTTCTCTTCTCCAACGTTAGTACCACATGTCAGACAAGGATTTGCCCTTATTGATAATAAAGGGTGGTGGAACAAGAGGGCTCTTGTCAAGATATCCCCTTCTCAGGCTAATGTCATCAGAGAACATTCCTCTTAAGAGACAGAACATTGTGACTGATTTGATTTGGTTTGTGAGCAACCTTCTTCTAGTCGGGTGTCAGAAACACCTAAAGGTCAACTCACACAATCTGTTGCTTCTGACCATTGACCATTACCCTTGGATACAGCTTTTGGTGAATCTTCTGAAGCGACAGCTAAAAGAGCATCACGTTTAACAGATATCTTGCAGGTTAAGAGACTTTGTGTTGGAATAATAGTCCACCTGTATTCTACTTTGCATTTCAGGGTTTACCCTCTTGTTTTAATCTTTGTATTTGATTTGTTATTTGTTGCCCTTCAAAGAGGGGAAGATGTTATATATTACATGCTTGTAATTTTATTCATATATTTTTTTGAGTCGCGTGAAAGCACGCGACTCGTTCCACCCATACCTATTATTCGTTCAGTGTTCTAGAGTTGTGCCTTCCAGTCATGAAGATTCCTCAGAAACGTTATTCTGAGCGCTTTCTTCTTCACGACTGGACGGCTCTGGTTGTGGGTGTTTCCTGTATTACAATAAACCTACTTTTCAACTTCAATCAAGCACCTTCCGTCTTCAATACCAGATCTCAACAGTTCGAATTTGTATTTGTTTTTGTTTTCAAAGACTGATTTTTAATACCCTTTCAGTTGCACCACACAGAATGTTTTAGTGCTGTTGACTTTAAATAGGAACTTTTCTTTTTGTCTAAGTGTTACAAAGCCTTGTTTTTCTAGTAGCTCTTTCTCTTCGCTCCGTTCCCCCATAGGTTTTTTCAGCTGTAAAATAGTTTTTACAGTAAATTAATGATGGTGATGTTGTGTTTAAACTGATTTAAATGTATTTTTATTTAATTGTTTTGCCAGCCAACGTGTTGCACTTTAACCTCTTGAGAGTGTTTAAGATACTGAATTCAAACGGAATTTCAGAAAAGACATATCATAGACCAGCACAGCACAACTGTAGTACCACGGCATCAGCATTACAGCCAGTAGCGGTCGGCAGTAGGTGTTTCTATAGGGTGGTGACGTGGGCAGGAGGAGGGGCAGGGTGGGGGGAAATAATGTATGGATTACGGAGTTTTACAGGTAAGTAAACATTTAAATACATAAAACGAATTTCGTTGCGCGCACTGCAGCACATTTGGTGATGCAGTGTGCGCAACGAAATTCGTTTTATGTATTTAAATGTTTACTTACCTGTAAAACTCGGTAATCCATACATTATTTCCCCCACCCTGCCCCTCCTCCTGCCCACGTCACCGCCCTATAGAAACACCTACTGCCGACCGCTACTGATTACAGCACCACCCCAGCATCAGTGCAACACTATCGCAGCACCACTCCAGCATCAGCAGAGCACCACTTCAGCACTAGTCAGCGTCACTCATCACCACTACAGCAGACCCACCGTAGAACCAGCTGAGCTTCACTTAGCAGCACCTGAGCCCCACCATAACCATAGCCTCACATCAGCATCACTCAGCCCCAGCGCAGCACAGCACTGCCTCAGTATCACTCAGCACCTGGACAGCACCACTTTAGCACCACCTGAGCACCAACGCAGGATCAGGGCAGCGCTATCTCAGCATCAGTGCAGCACTACCTCTGCACCATGTCAGCAGAAGCACAGCACCATTTTTGCACCACTCAGCTCCACCGCAGTGCCACCTGAGGGTCACTCAGTAGCACCTGAGCACTACCACAACACCACATCTTCATTATTCAGCCTCAGCTTGGCACTACCTCAGCACCAACTCAGAACCAGCACAGCACCAGTGCCGGACCACCTGATTTCCAACACAGCACTACCTCATCATCAGCGCAGCACTACCTTATCACCAATGCAGCACCACTTCAACATTACCATAGCACCAGCACAGCACCAACTCAGCATCACTCAGCACCACCTCCACATCACTGAGCACCTCCTGAGCATCACCTCCGCACAAGCACACCACCACCTCAGCACCATGTCAGTGTAACTCTGCATCACCTGAACATCAGCACAACATCACCTCAGCATCCTTGTTTAATAGGGTCATTTATTTGTACTTCATTTTTACTTGGTTTTATATAAGGTTACAAAAATGCTTTTAACATATTATCATAACTTTTCAACACGCTGCACAGCAGCCAACATGCTTTGCAACATAGCTTAAACACATTGGCAAAGTCAATAGCTCTTGCTAAACACTTATACGGTCCCAAAGGCGAGACCTATTGGCTATGCCAAAGCTTGTTAATACATATAAGTCACCTCTAGGGTAGGCCCTGGACAGCCCAGAGGCAAGGTGCAATGTATTATAACAACAGGATGTGTACTTTTAAGTTTCACATGTCCTGGTATTGATAATCTCTCAAATTTGGTTTCACTAGTGCAAGGTCTATCCCTTTAGCATTGAATAGGTGTAATTTCGAAATGGGAACAGGTAACTAGTTAATGCTTGGTATCTGTGGAATCCGAATTATTTAAAATTCTAATTTATGGTGCGGTTGGATTTAGGCCTGGGTGGAACTTGGAAAGTTTTGCTCTGCAGAATTCCACGGAGTTCCCAAAAATTAAGCCAGATTCCAGGCAACTTTGAGAACTAGCAAAAGAATGCTCGCCTGCCTTTTCAGGCCAGGAGCTCATCCCACGCTGAAAAACCAGCATGAACTGCATCACGCGATCCGCATGGACGCAGAATTTTTGTTAACCTGCTTACTGCTCTCTGCATTGTGCCGGGCCTGATTTTTGTATCCCTCTGTGGTGAGCACATATCAGCCCGTTTTGTTTTCCGTGCACTTCCATGCATCGTGCTTTTAACAGGAAGTGCCTGGCTGCTTACTTCAAACGCTATCTTATAAGGGTCTTTACCCTTTTTTAAATTGTTTTATGTTTTGTCTTTTATCCTGATTATTTTGTCTTTAACTGAGTTACAAGTAATTATCCCTCCTAGGGGAGCCTGGTGAGTGGGTAAATGGGGTTGCTGGGCCCTTGTTTGGATGTTTATTATTCCCTACCTGTTTTGTGGGCATTTGGGCCACACCAAGTAGTCCCAAGTAGGACTTAATGTGGCAAGAAGCGCCTCCACACAGCTCAGTGATGAGCACACATCAGCCCATTTTTCTTTTCCTCACACTCGTGCTTTTAATAGGAAGTGCCTTGCTCCTTACTTCCAGCACCATCTTATAAGGGCATTTACCCTTTTTTAATCATTTTATGTTTTCACCTTTATCAAGATTATTTTGTCTTTACCTGAGTTACCAGTAAATATCCCTCCCAGGGGAGCCTGGTGAGCGGGTAAACAGGGTTGCTGGACCCTTGTTTGAATGTTTATTATTCCCTACCTATTTTATTTTAGTGCACTGCAAAGTGCGGGCATCTGTGCCATGCCCACTAGTCCCAAAGGAGATTTAATGCAGCAGGCTGCTGGCACGCCAGAGGCAAGCTCGTCTGGACTGCGCTCAGCATCATCACCCTCTGCCAGTTTTGGCTCCCCTTCTTCATCCAGTACAGCTTGCTCAAAGAAAGCACTTCTTGGCTTGAATACCAAAGCTAAGACCAAGGGATATCTGTGTGTAGACCCTGGCACTGTGATTCAGTGCAAAGTTTGTCTGCACCAATTGTGGCAGCACCTCCACATGGCAGAGCTCTGATAAAACATCAATTTGAGTTTTTGGATTTTATAGATAGTCATCAAAATTGACACTTGGGGTGACCAAATGTCCGGACCATCTTTAGCAGCTACAACCCCTCCCAATTAGATTCTACACCATGTAGATAGACCTCTGAAATGGAGCAGGGGTCTTGACATGATTCTCAGGGACAATATGTCGGGGGTCATTGAACAAGTACCCATACCCGAATGTGAAGCCTTTAAATTTAATGTGGTACTTTCTAATACAGAATCCCGTAGTTGCATTTTAGTTTATCACCACTCTGGACCTAGGAACACTTTTATACAACATGTGGATTCCCTCCTTGAGGAAGGTTTGATGGCTAAGTACATCACCTTGTTTGGAGAATTTAACATTAATTTAGAAAATGCCAAGGATAGTGATATGGTCACCCTCACTGAGACTCTTGAGGGCTTTCGGATGTCTCAATTACCTAAAAAAATCCTACTCACATAACTCCCAAGTGGTCTTGAAAAAACAGATTTCACTAATTTAATCTGACCATCTTGCAGTGATATTTGACATAAACCCTTAATTGAAATCCACCTCGGCAAATCCCTTAGGGAGGCTGTTAAATATTCATCATGGAATAAAATACAGACAGATGTTTTTGATAAACTTTTAGGGGACACTATGCCCCCCTCTGATAATCCGGAAGACTCGTCTTTGACATACACAGAATGGATTCATTCAGCTCAAGCCATCTCCATGCCTCTTAAAATCCATAGTTCACGGAGAGGTAAATCCTCTGCTCCATGGTTCACAGAGATCCTTAGACTTCAGATGTAAGCATGAAGTTGACAAGAGAGACGATGGAGGAAATAATTCTTTAATACAGAAAATGAGACATACAAATCACCTATGCTCAAGGAAAAACACATTATACGTTGTGCAAAAATTAACTGCGGCTGAGAATTCCTCCAAAGAGCTTTTCCGGGTAGTGTTCAGTTTAGTTTAAACCCCCTGGATTATTCTGGGCAATAATAGCCTGGATTTCTGTGACACCTTGGCCACTTTCTTTAGGAACATAATTGTCCAAATCTTTAATAAACTTGATCAAAATTTGGCAAATAGTGAGGAAGGCCCTACTAAATTGACCTTACCTGAGGAGTGCCCCAAATAACTGATTTTTTTACTGTTATCAATACAAAAGCTGATCAAGTTTATCAGAGCTACCAAATCCGGCTCACCTCTGACTATCATTAACTTGGCCATGTAAAAAGTTGCCACCTGTTTTACCTGTATTTTTAATTCTATAATTGAATCAGGAGAGTTTCCTACAATATGGAAGGAGGCTTCAATACTTCCTCTGCTAAAAGAGTCAAATTTAAATTCCAGTGACCCAAACAGCTATAGGCCTATTTCCCGTCTACCTGTCCCAGCCAAGACCATAGAAAAGGCATTGAACCAGCAAGTAGTTCAATTTCTATCTGACTACCAACTGTTAGATGCTGCCCAATTTGGGTTTAGAAGTGGTCACAGCACCAAAGCTTGTCTTGTCAAAACCACTGAAGAGATCAGAGCAATAGTTGATTGTGGTGGTAGTGCAACTCTTGTTCTCTTCGATTTATCAGCAGCCTTTGATATAGTTGATCGCAAGATTTTATTCGACCGTCTCTGGACTGTTAGTATTTAGTGGTTGGCTCTTAAACTATTGGAATCTTTTTTATCTGATCGAAAACAAGTGGAGGCCCTAGATCCATTTTTGTCAAAGCCTTTTTGTCTGTCATGGGGGGTCCCGCAGGGGTCTTCACTCAGCCCACTCTTATAGGAAGGATCTTTTGGAATGGAAACTACCTCATAAGCCGATGACACCAAATTGTCCTCTTCTAATAGCCAAATAGGTGTACATTTTCATAACTGTATTGCAGCTATTGGCAACTGGATGAACCTAATCTGTTTAAAACTTAATTCAGGTAAAATAGAAGTTATCCTGTTTTGAAACAATCCCTCTCTATGGGCCCTGGTGGCCAGAGGAGTTGGGACCCCTTCCCCTCCCTCTTACTAAGGTAAGAAACTTGAGGTGGTAATGGACAACCATTTAACCTTTGGACTGCAGGTTAAGGGTGTAACATCCTTCGCTTTCCTTGTTCTAAGGATGCCCAGCTCAGAAAGATTTTTTCCTTCATTCCTGTTAAAGCCCAAAAACAGTGATTACAGCATTAGTGATAGTAAAATGAGATTACTGAAATGCCTTATTTTCTAACATGCAGCATCAACACCTCAATAGACTTCAGGTCTTATAAAATGCAGCCACTAGAATGCTAACTGGGATTTCCAAACATAAGCCCTCAGGAAATTTACTTAGTGAAAAGCCAGGTTTTGACACCTTCAGGTATTTGTTCGTGCTCTACAAAGCATTGTAACATTAACTTTAAGAATCTATTTCAATACCCTATCCCACTCATCCACCTCTCATTTCTTTTTTTTAATCAGTTTGTCGTTGTGTATTTTATGTTTTTGTCTATTTTTGTGTTACTTTTTGCATGACTTTGTGTAATTCTTTTTGTTTTCCTTTTCTGCTTCCTTAGTGCTTACATTTTGATTCTTTTTCTTATGCCTACTTTTGTTTTCCACCCCAGCTTTAAGTTGGAGGAGCAACAGGCAGCAAATGCCCTGTGGGAGTGTTGGCTGCTATGGGGGGAGAGGTCACCGGTGCAGGCACCAGAGCACAATGGGTTCAGCGTTCAATGCAGCAGCTGACACATTGCTGGGCCAACCTGCTGGACAGGAAACAGGACCTACTCAACCTGCTTGGAGTTGAGGTTGCAGGACTTGGTGAATAATTATTTATTTTTTGTGGTCTACAATGCTAATATTATTTTCTCAAATAGCATGCTGCTCATACTCAGAGGTAAGTTACGTTTATGTTATGAATATTATGTGATCCAGCTTGAGCTAACCAGGTGTGTGGAGCTATCTAATCCTACTCATTGACACATGCTCAGGATGGTTAGTGTGTAGTAAGCATCTATGCATTGAAAGAGAGACTGGGTTGGCCCATCAAAGGGGGTTGAGATGCAATGAACATTTGTTGCAATGCATTAGTAGCTCCGAATGCAGTTTAAGTTTAGGAAATTAGGAATAGGGCTTAGGTTTACGAAATAAGGATAATGGTAACTCAATACTAGTACTATAGGCAATCTGATTTAGAAAAGTGCAATGCTACTGTGTTTGCCTGAAAAAATATTTTTGGGAAGATTAACTGTACCACTAATTTATTTTTTATCTTACATCAGCACCCAAGGGCAAGAGGGCATCTAAGGCGGATGAAGGTGAAGGGGCTGCCACCACCAGTGCAGTAGTTGATGGAGCTACCACCACTAGCACCGCTGCCAGTGCTTCTGCTGGCCCCGGTAAGTCCTGTTATTATTATTATTTCCCTACCTTTTACCTCTACCTAGTACTAGACTAATTTTGCCTTGTTTATTTTTGTTTTTACTGTCTCATTTTTTAAATCCTCTATACAATGTTTGTTAAAATCTCCTCATCCCTGCATTATCCTTTTTTGTCTATATTTCATGTTTCTGTAGCTGATTTCTTACTGTCTGTAGTAGTCTATAGTTTTCTTCTGCTTTGTTAGTAGGCTTTCTCTCCCCGCTTATATATCTTGTGGTACTGTAAGACGAAGAGAATAGATTTTTGGTACTCTACTATAAAGATTGCAGGCCCAAGTAAGCTATTTTTCCCCATGCATGTTTGTTGAAAAGGCTTTATTTTTCTTGCTCATGCTCAAACAGTTAAAATGAGAGAGTTGCCAAGGTCATGGTGTACCCCACCTCCAATGTTGTATTATAAATCCTACCTCCAATGTTGTATTATCAATCATTTATGCAGTATAACAGCAGTTTCCATGTCACTGAAGCATAGCAGGAAATGATGAGGTCCTGTTGCATTAGCTAACCAAGACCATATGTCCTTCATTGACCATTAATCCTTCCCTACATTGCACTTCAGTGACTCAGAGACATCATAGCTCTTCCGCTCCATTACAAAAAGGTTTTGGTTGGCTTGACTACCTGACATTTCTAGCATTGTCCATCAACAAGCTGTCCAAAGTGATAATTTTCATAGAAGATACTGCTAACTGAATTGTTGTGAGGTATTGCAGTTGTATTTTGCTAAACAAAATAATAATACGGGAAGGCATATCTGGCATCTAAAATGTGTAAAGTCTTTTTTTAGCTGCCCAGACCGCCAGTGCAGGGGCCAGCGGCAGTGCCAGTACACCAAATACAGCAGAGGAAGTGGTTGGAAGGAGAGTTCCAACTGTGGCAGGGATGGTTGGGTTTAAGTCACATTGCTTGCTTATTGACAAATTAAGTATAGTCGCTGTATTTGTTAAGCAAGGCAGATAATCCACCTATCATTGTCCTTCACCTCCATGCTATTGGCATTTTGACACCTGTGACCTAACTGCAGCATCGTCCAATGCGGCACTGCAGGTTTTGCTGTGCAATGGTCGTCTGTTTCAGTTAATGCAGTATTTACAAAATTTTAAATGCATTACCAACCGAAAAGAAAGTGTGTTTCCCAGTGTCCACTTATTCATCCTCTAGTACTTTACTCATGTACTATTTTCTAAATTCTGTCCCAGTCTAACAAAACAATATTGAAAAATCCATTGCTGGCATGGGTCACATTTTTCTGGCCAAGTGATTAATGTATATATATTTCATGGCTTCCATAACGGATGTACGCCATTCAAATTTTTCTTTTTTGTCTTTCGTCAACTGCATTGACTGACTAACCTCAAGCTTAGCACATGATGATCAGTGACACTTCACTATTCTATAGCAACATTTCTACCTACCCTAATCCCTATAATTTACCCTGCAGTAGAGTAGTATCCTTACTGCCAAATTAAGGTTTTTAGTGAAAATTAGTGGAAGGCAAGGCCAGGGAATAAAGTGGGATTTCATGCCTGATTTAGAGTTTGGTGGATGGGATATGCTGTGACGAATGTGCCAAATAAAATCTATAATCTGTTCTTTTACCTGTACTGCAAAGCAATGTTTTTCCCACTGTCTACTTATGGCAGACAGGATATCTGCATTTTATATGTGACATGTGTGACTTAGTATTATTATTCTTCATCTGCCTTTTTGGAGTCAGGGTAGAATTGGAAGGCAGTTGGAGAAGAGCAGGGCCATAGTAATTAAATTAGGATAATACATTGTCCATTACAGCTGCCCCCACTGAAAACTGCAGAGTAGCTAATGCCTCTATTTATTTAGCAGAACAAGAATACTTGTTCTGCATAGTGCATAATACCTTATTCGTAAATGAGAGGTATTTTTTTTTTCATTTTACAAGCCTAGTATCTTGTTTTTTTTTGTTTTAATTTTTTACTAGAGAATCCTTTAAAAGAAATAAAATCACTTTGTTTTAATCTGGTGGCATTCTGGCCTAATTCCTTGCAGCCAGTCAGTTCTTTTATGTGAGGCTCGTGTGTGGAAAATTTGGCCCTGTGACTAATCACATGAAATATTACAGTGGCCCTAGGGGACAAGCAATGCACTGCCCTTTTGCCACTATATAAACAAGTGTTTGCAAAGACTATTGATTATAATTTGCCTTTTATTTTCTTTCATGATATAGCTACTCCTGCTGGTCCACAATCTCGTAGAAAAAAGGGGGGTTGGGCCCTGTGGGAAAGAGGGTCGGTTGGGCCTCGGGATACTGCAAAAAAGGGGATTTTTACCTATGCCTCTAATATTAGTTCAAACAATTGATGCATGAAAGAGGATAAACCAAACTTTATTAGTTTATCCTGACACTTGATTTATGTCGTTTTTCTTTTTGATTAATTATAAAACTTATTTCATATTAAGCCAGAGAAAGAACATTATCAACTTCACATTTCGCCATACAATTTACAAAATGTTGAAACACAAAACATGAATATTTACAGTGAAAAACATATGAAAATAAACAAATGTATTTGAATACAAAAAAGATGTGCTCTCAAGTTTCTAAACAAATCAATCTAAACAAGTCAATATACAGTTGCCAAGAGACAATACAAAAAACTACAATTGTCAAGTCAATTCCCAGGGGGTAAAAAGAGCTTTTTGTTACCACCCACGTCCCTGTTAAAGTATTACTATACTCTTATTAATTTTAATCAGGGGGTAAACAGATGCCGTTTGCATAATCTCTTTAATGAATAAATAAATGCCGACGCATTTCGAGTCTCTCTGTCTGAATCACAGGACTCTCATCAGGGGAGGATGAGTCGTATCCGTGGGAACTTTTTTAACCAAGGTTGCGCTGGTCTTTAAAATGTCATCAATGCCGTGGGTGTCACACTTTAATCGTCTTGATCTGGCGGTGTACTGGGCATCCGTTTCGGTTTTACTCCGAGTGCCGAGTATAGTTTACATTTTTGTCAGTAAACGTCAGGGGAGCGGAAATGAATACCGCTGTTAGTTAAATTGCCAGGTCGTGTGTCCGTGAGGTATAAGGCTTTCCGCGTTGTCGGTTTCTCTCACCCGCCTGGTTGCAAGAAGCCGCGGGCGAGAGAAACCGACA
Source organism: Lissotriton vulgaris (assembly GCF_964263255.1). NCBI lineage: Eukaryota > Metazoa > Chordata > Amphibia > Caudata > Salamandridae > Lissotriton > Lissotriton vulgaris. The sequence goes on along the minus strand of NC_141685.1, from coordinate 703,502,155 downwards.
ACGCGGAAAGCCTTATACCTCACAGACACACGACCTGGCAATTTAACTAACAGCGGTATTCATTTCCGACCTGATGTTATACCAAAAACTGGCAACAGTAACTTATGAACATATAAACCTATAAAATCCTTGAGTCAGGAGAAGTGGACTCCGAGTCAGGAGCGGACAAGGTTAAGCATTTACACAACACAAGACCTGAATGATGATGTTGACGAATTATGTTATATATCTAAATTATGGATCCTTTTTATGCATGGGTTGGTAAGTGACGCTGGTGTGGGCTATTGCTCAGGTAATAGAAGATCCTGTTGTGAATTAGTGTCGCTTTCACCACATCCGCCCCACCAAGAACTGGGTAGGCCTCTTAGTCATCATCGTGTTGATTTCTCATTGAAGTCGATATCTTGCTTCCTCTGGCTGTTGAGGTAGTCTGCCCTGAGTCTTTCCATCCTACTGACTCTGTGTAACAAATCAGCCTTACTCTGTCCAGCCCCAAATGAGAAAGATAGGTCTTTGCTAGACTGTTGTTGATGAACAAGAAGAGAAACAGAATTTTTGTATTTTGTGTATATTTGTGTTTGTTCACTAAACTGACTTGTCTGGTCTCTGAGGAACCAGAAAATAGGAGAAGACCCTGCAAATACAACCCGCTAAGTGTGAAAGGGCCAATCACCTTCGAGAAAAACTATCACCGTTCAGACCCCAATCATTGTAAAGCATGGAAATAAGGTTTGCTAATTAATTGAACACGCTCCCTCATTGTCTGCTACCACATGAATCATTTATAGTCTAATTTAAGTCACACCTCAATGAATCACACAATCTTGTGGAAGAGGTTTAGGGGGTTGATGGATGGATGGGAAAGGGGAGCTGGCTAAGGGTGTGACAGACAAATACTACACAACTACAATTTTCATTAGGGCGATGAGCAACACATGATCATCATTAAATCTGTTGTGGAACCAAATAGAGGAACTGCAGTTACATTTAATGTATTGCAAGCAGTCCTTCAGCCTCAGAGATACAAGTTATTATGTTTCTAAAGGTTCTGTCATCTAGGTTTTAAAAATACAAATTATGGAGGAGAGAACCCACACAGCTCTAATAATTATGATTATTAAAAGAAAAATGATACTGTATATCAATACCAAATTGAGAGGTGTATTTGCATTCTTCTTGGAATGCCTGTCTTGGGTGCTAGGCTGAACTAGTCCACTAAAGTAAGCAAAAGTGTTATGGAGCTTTCTACTTCCAAGCCAGAGAAGAGAAGGCCCGTGGATTGTAAAACAGAAGTGACATTGTAGAGTCAAGGAGAAGAACAGAATGTAAGCTTAATGAGGAGTGTTCCATGACTCAGAGGCAGAGCAAGAGCATAGGCTACTTTAATCATTAATTGTATGACTCATGTGCAATTAACTGAGAAGTGAGAGCAATTTTACAGTTACAACCAATCATGGACAAGTAGCTGCATGTACCGAGCTGATCAATCTCACAGCTGTCATCATAACATTTAGCAGAGTGCGTGCATCTTGTGACATCACATGCCTGTCTCCAGCTACAACAGACCCCCTGACCGCAACCACGTAATAGATTTTCATGTTTGAGTTAGCACATACACTCAGCAGCATTTTCCATAATGAAAGCACCTCTCTCCGTTTTTAAAAAAAGAATACTATCTTAGCTGTTCTCCAAGAAGGGGGAGCCCTCCCAGTATCACCAATTAAATCTACAACCATTTTGAACAAAGGGAGTAATTCTTGTAAGCATGTTTTATATAGCTCCATAGGGAGCAGGTCTTCTCCAGCTACCTTACACGAGGGGAGAGATAAAAATGCAGTCTTAATCTCATCAAATGTAATCTCTGAGCTTAACAATCTAACAGCTTCCTTATCCTGTTGTACCTTCATATGGGAGTAGAGATATAGTAGTATTTCATCCTTGGTAGTAAGAGTTTCTGGAGTGTATAATTTACAATAATAGTTAACAAACTGTTCTAGTATCTGATCTGGTTTGTTATAAGTGACCATGTCGCTGCCTTTAATTGTTTTAATGTTAGTCTTGGCTTTCTTATCAGCTACTTTATAGGCAAGGACCTTTCCAATTCTGTCCCCACTCTCGTACTGTGTCAAATGGTACTTATGAAGTTTAAAACAACTTTTCTCCCTCAAAGTCTTCTTAGTATCTGATTGTAGTTTCACCAAATCCATTCTTATCTTGTCAGTATTAGGTTTCCCATCCATCACGGCTGTTGCCAATCTCTGCTCAAGAGCTAAAATATTAGAAGTCATAAGTTTCATTTCATTCCTAGCCTCCGCATTCTTTTTAAATACATATTGTTGGGCGAAGCCCCTTATACTTGCTTTGCAAGTATCCCAAACAGTTATTATTGTGGCTGCGTTTAAATTGATGTCTATGAATTCCCTTATATGTTCTCTAAGTTGTAGGATAAATGTTTGGTCAGACATCAGTGATCTAGGAAATGTAAATTGTCGTGCCTCTCGTTTTGTATTATAAATATTAAATTCCAGGAGTATAGGGTTATGATCAGATGTTATCCTAGGGCACAGTTCTATCTTACATCCTTCCATAATTCTATTTGTGGCCCATACTAGATCCATTCGGGAACAGAGTCTATGAGGTGCTGAATAATAGGTAAACCATTAGATATTAGGGTGCATAGATCGCCATACATCCTTCAGATTATGTAAGCGGCTTATTTCCAATATCGCAGCCCTAACTTTACGCATGCGCGGAGAGGTACCTTGCCTTGTAGAATCAACCGCATAGCTCATAACACAATTAAAATCCCCCATAATCAGTAATTCCCCCTCCCAATCTAATAGTTCAATATTTAACAAATCATACATTATTGGTTCGTCAATGTTAGGCCCATATACCACACAAAATACATATATTTGATGTTCAAGTTTCACTTGAGCAATTACCCATCTGCCTCTAGGATCAGCAGCAGTTTTAACAACTTCTATCGTGAAATGCTTCTGCTTCAATAATGCAACCCCTCTGATTGAAGCACCCAACGTAGAACAAACAACAAGATCGTATCCCATCTGGCCCATTAGTTTTCTATCTTTAAACCCGATGTGAGTCTCAGATATCATTGCTAAATTTGGTTTCTACATATTAAGTTCCTCCTATACTAGTCTTCTTTTTTGCCTACTATTGAGACCGGCCACGTTCCAAGCCAAACACCTAATCAAAATCATGTTGAGACCGTAAATGAATGCACTTCCTCTGGTTTTTTAGATATTTCAATAAACAAATATTACTTTTTTTTTCTCCCCCAATCTTTTCTGCTTCTTGTGATAAATGTTTCCCCCTTACAATTAATGTTATCCAGTTCTCCGTTCCAGTAATGCAATTTTTACCCTGAGTTTCCCAACCCCCCCAACCCCTACCTTGCAGCTCTCTGCCCCACCCCCACCCATGTCTACGCCTACATGGAGGTGCGTGCGGGTCATATAGACCGATATCTTTGATAAATGCAGACGCCAAGGCTTTTGCTAAAATATTGGCAAATCGACTCGCACCTCTCATGCCCGAATTGGTCAATGCTCAACAACACTGATTTGTCACAGGACGCGATACTACTGCCCATATTAACATGGCCATCACGGCTTTTGATGTAGCATCAATTAATCCCACCTCACTCGGAATGATCATGCTAGATGCTGAAAAAGCTTTTGATCGAGTGGGGTGGGATTTTTTGTGGGCTGTTCTGGAGGCCTTCGGTTTCGGGGGTAGATACCTTGGATGGATTTGGTCGCTATATCACCAACCAATGGCAAGGATTAGTTATGCAGGAAGGAGCTCTCTCAGTTTCCCAATTGGAATAGGAACACGGCAGGGGTGTCCTCTCTCACCCCTGCTGTTCGCACTATCATTGGAACCATTTCTTAATGCACTATTAGCACAGGATGATATTAGTCCATTTCAGCACATGGGGAATAGCTTAAAAATTACCGCATTCGCGGACGATGTCGCTATTTTTACTACTGATGTACTTAAAGCTATACCTGCCATAATAGAAGAGGCAAAACAATTCGGAAATGTATCTGGATACAAATTAAATATAAATAAAACTCAGGTTATCACCAATTATTATCCACCAGGGCTGGTACCTGGTCTTTGCTCCAATGCAGTGTATCTAGGTGTTAAAATATCTGCAAAGATCGAAGAAATAATAGCCCTTAACTATGACTCACTTTTGAAAGAAGTGGCTAAATCTTAAAATTGGCACAAGATACCATTAAGTTTGGTTGGACGTTTAAATTTAATAAAGATGAAAATAACACCCAATTTCTTTATTTATTTAGATCGATTCCGTTACGCCCCAATAACCTCTTTTTTTTAAAAACTCGATGGAGTCTGTAGCAGCTAAATATGGGGCTATAAAAAGGCTCGGAGAGCAATAAATCTGCTAAAGCTCCTTATTGAAAAAGGGGGATTAACGTTCCCCGACTTTAGATTATACTTTTTTGCTTCTTTTTTTCATCGGATACGTAGCCTACTGAGAAATTATAACTCCCTATTTTTTCATTATTTCATGTTAGGGCACGATAGTAAACAATTTTTGGCTCGAACTAATGACCCAAATTACTTCAAACAAGTCAAGTTTAAGACTGCTAAGCATATCGTACAAATCTGGAAGCAAATTATGACTCTTGATAAAACGCCTTTTTTTAATGCTGTACTAAGGCTATGGGGAAATTCAGGACTTCCGGAAATATTCTCAGACGGGGAAGGGACAGCTTGGTCCAGCCATGGTATTAAAACTTTGGGAGATCTTTACGGGCCTGATGGTTTATTAGGGTTTTCATCACTTAAATTAATACATAATTTGAATGATAGGATGTATTTTAAATACATGCAAATTCAAAACTTCCTATTTCGGAGAATGAACATTAAAGAAGTCCGACACTCTGATATTTTACAATGCTTATATTCAGATAGGACTAAGTCACTTATCAGTAAAAGCTATTGTCTTTTGAACCTGGCAAAGGCAGATGATTGTGCTAAGTTAGCATCCAAATGGTCTGATCGGTTAGGCTTAAGTATAACTCCCAAGCAAATATCTACTTCCTTTACCCAACTCAACCATGTAGTACAGTCTTCTAGTATGAGATTGCAGTCTTAAAGAACTATTTGCCAACTATACTACAATCCTCAAAGAATTTCAAGTTGGGTACTAGATAATCACTCAACTGAACGTACCAGCTGTCCCAAATGTAAATTAGAAGCTGCTGATATTGTCCATATGCTTTTCTCATGTCCGGCGTTATCAGAGTTCTGGAAGGGTATCGTAGAAATATTAGATAGAAAACATATTATATCACCACCCCTTTCAGCTCATTTGATATTATTAGATCTGCAGGAAACAAATAGCCCAAATAAAGATTTGAACTCTATTCTATATGCCTGCGCAAGATTAACTATAGCTAGGGCATGGATATCTCCAGATCCACCGCATGTTATGGAGTGGTGGGCTCTGGCAAACGAAATACACACTATGGAGATAGCACTAGCAAGACTAAGGGGCCCTAACTCTTTGAGGAAAAAAGAGGGAGTATGGGACATTTTATTCGGAGGAGAGTAACTTCATACGTACTTGGCCTCAGATACTAAATTAAGGCTCATTCAAACGCAGATTTGTTATTGTTTATTTATTTATTTTTTCTCTACCTCTGTGTTTATATTTCTGTTTGGTTTCTCTTTATGCTTATGTATATTTGTATGAATTGTAAAAGTATTTATTTTACTCTGTCTCTTGTGATATCAATAAAAATGGTTAAAAAAAAGAAAGCACCTCTCTCCAGTCCACAGAGCAGAGAAGTCCTCTTAAAGTCATCATAATGTTGATTTCCCATTAAACTCGATAGCTTCTTTCTGCTGGCAGTTGAGGTAGTTCTGCCCTTCATCTTTCCATCCTCCTGACTCCAAGTAACATCAGTCCAACTCTGTCGCGACCCAAATGAGAGAGATAGGCATGTAGTGCACTGCTGTTGAACAAGAAGAGAAACCACATTTGTGTATTTTGTGTTTGTTCGTTAAACTTACCGGTCTAGTCAAAAAGGAAGTGAACCCTGCAATTAAATCCTACTAAGTGTGAAAGGGCCAATCACCTTCAAGAAACATGATCACCCATCAGCCCCAAACATTGCAAATCATCAAAATCAAGTTTACAAATTAGTTGAACACACTCCCTCACTGTCTGACACCACATAAATCATCAATCATCAATCATCACTCAATAATAATAATAATAATAATAATAATAATAATAATCCACTTTTTTGAAGTGCAAACCATCACCCGTTAGGGTCTCTAGGCGCTGGGGGCCGTCTGGAAGATTAAGCAAGCTATTTCCCAGAGTCACATGGTGCTGGGCTAATCTGCCGCCGGCCCCGGGGATTGAACCTTGATCCCCAGATTCCGGAGTCAGTCACCCTGGCCGCTGCACCACACCTCTCCCCCTCTCAATAGTATATCACTCAGTGGTGCAAATGTTACCTGGTCAAATTCAAGCACAGTGGTACACAATTGTATCGCCTCTTTGATGCAAGCAACATATTGCCATTCTTGTAAATCAAATGATTTTTACTGGGGCAGTCCTGCTAGTGGATGAAAAGAAAAACGAAAAGGCATGGAACAGAGACAGACATTGGGGCAGATTTACAATCCCCTCACTTTTTGTGATGGATCAGTGTTTTTTTTATACCATATTTACAAAGTGACGCATCTTTGGAGATGTGTCACAGAAGACAGCACTGCGTCGGACTGGAACTGAGCGAGAATATGCTGTGTCACGTAAGTTTTGAAATATGCAAGGTAGGTGTTCCGACGTAAATCGAATGCATTACTGATGCAGGGATATATACAAGCATTCCCCTCCATGACGCATCTTTTGAATGCGTCACACATCTTTCTAACTGCGATAGAATCCCTACGCCTCACCAACCCAAGCGCAGGAAATGACGCATGTGCCATAGAAATAAAAGCTAAGCCTAGCAGAGCAGTCTTGCAGCAGATTAGACAGCATGGACCTCCTAATCTTGCAGCTGGGAGTTTGACCAAGAAGACAACCATCACCACCAGACCAAATGCCACAACTGCACCCACCACCCTCACCACAAAGGCAGCGCAGGAGAAGGGAGCGCATCCACCCCCAAAGGACCACCCTTATTGTGCTCAGGGATGAACAAGTCATTAAAATGTATCACCTTTAAGAGGGCATCCATTGTGAACCTGCTGCATCATATCTCACCAAGGCTACAGCCACGAACTGACAGGGCCTGCAACATTGCACCGCAGACAAAGCTCCTGGCGGTCTTACACAAGGCCTCAGGATCTTTTTAAACCACAGCTGCACAAGTGGCAGGGGTCTCCTAGACATCTTTCTCATCCTTCCTCGCTTCTGTCCTGGATGCTATTATTCAGCTCACAACACAGTACCTCCATTTCCCCAACACACAATGTCAGCATATGGAGATTAACCCCTTCCATGCTGATGACGGCCGGGAGCCATCATGGCACACAGTGCTCGTGTGCTGATGACGGCTCCCGGCCGTCATGACCACATCCATTTCTATTGTGGTCCAGCACAGGAGAGGAATATCGATAGCAGCCAAGGTTTTTAAACAAGGTTTCTATGGCATTGTAGGCTTCCCACATGTTCTTGGTGCAATTGACTGCACGCATGTACAACTGGAACCACCTGGAGCAACATTCATCTATACCATAACAGGAAGCACACACACTCTTTCAATGTTCAGGCCATTATGGAACATTAGCGACTCTTCACCAATGTACTGACTAAATATCCTGGGAGTGTGCATGATTCATATATGTTAGAAATGGGGGTCTCTAGTTGGCAGCGGTAGGTACCTTTGTCCAAATAGGGACCCTTGCTTCTAGTAGGGGAGAGGGGGGTACACTTCTAAAATAACCCCTGCTCACCCCCTTGGTAGCTTGACATGAGAAGACAGGCTTATATCAGAGGCAGTGTGTAAAGCATTTGTGAATACACACAGTAACACAGTGAAAACACTACAAATGGACACCACACCAGTTTAGAAAAATAAGTAATCTTTATCATAAACCAAAACAAGAGCAATGGACGAAAATCCACAATACAGTATCACAAATTTCCTTAAGAATAGGTTATTCATTCAAATCAAGCTTCTTGCAACAAATACCTCCACCTGGAGTCATTACGACGTCGTGACAGATGAAAATTCCAAAGAACAGTGCCGACCGCGAGGTGCGCGTCATCGGGCCCGGAGTCGAGCAGACTCAAAAAAAACAGTATCTTGGAATTGATGAAGCAAAGACGGTGCACGGCGTTGGGTAGGAGATGCTTCGTTGGTGCCTGCGGTGTCGGTTCCTTACAACTCAAGGGGAGGTGATGCCACTGTTCGTTACAGTAGTGCAGGGCAGGTGAGATGTTGGTTCCTTACTGTGTTAGGGATGTGATGTTATGAATGGCGGTGAGGTGTCAGTCCCTTACGACAATGCGATGTTGATGGATTCAGGAGTCACCCACGTCGAGCATCAGCTCTGCGTGGATGGAGCACCGGCATCGATAAAGTCGGGGCTTTGGTTTGAGTCAGGAAGGTGCGCTCTGGTCATCACAAACGGTGTCCTCGGCTCCGGTGCAGGCAGCGGCCTTGTTGATGGCTTTAGAGTCGATGTGGCACAGCGTCAGCAGGTGTCAGGCTTATGGTGCAAGTCGGGGTGATACGTCATGCTCTTCTCGAGCGTTTCCCACGGCTTCGTGCAGGTACGGCATCGCTCGCCGGCATCTGTGCTGCAATTTCCTTCTGTGGCAGCTGAAACAGCAGTTCCAGATGCAGAGAGACAGAAGGGATGAAGTCTTTGTGTCCCTGAGACTTCAGAACAGGAGGCAAGCTCAAATTCAAGTCCTTGGTGACTTTTTCATCAAACAGGTGACAAAGCAAACAGCAAAGTAATTTTTCTCCTTTCCTTGACAGCAAGCAGCCACTGCAGGCCAACCCCAGACAGTAAACAGCACAGGGGCTGCATTCCTCCTCAGCTTATCCAGCTCTTCTCCTTTGCAAAAGTTCCTCTTGATTTCCCAGAAGTGATCTAAAATTTTGAGGTCTGGGCCCCAATTTTTATACCACAAAATCCTTTGTCCTCTGAAGGCAGAGAATGTCTGTACCCAGCCAAACCCAGTTCAGGCCTCACTGGTGCAGCTTCCTGGCAGGAGGTGGATACAGCATTGTTGTAGGTAGATCAGGCCCATTCAGGTGAAAAGGAAATCTCCCCCCTACCCTAAATGCAGCCCAGGTCTATTCAGCCCAACCCTGACTCATCAGTGCCCCTCACCAGCCCCTGTCATCCAAAAGACAGACACGAAATACACAAACCTAGCAGAGGCACATGGGATGGTTAGGCAAGAAAATATTGGCTTTTCAAACACAGAATGCAAAAATCACCCTCTCTAAAATATGTACTTTACCTTTCTGAGTTCAGGCATACTAAACTTTACTTTTACACATTCTTCCTAGGGTCAGTTATGTTTATAAGATGTTATAAACAAACTCCCCATTCTGTCCCATGGGAACAGGTAGCCTTGGAATAGTGAAAAACGAAGTTGGTAGTATTTCATTATCAAGAAATGCCTCACACATCAGGGCATGTCTTTCTTTTCACATACAATGCACCCTGCCCACAGGGGTATCTTGAGCCTACCGTAGGGGTGCCTAATATGTAGACAAGGGAAGGTTTAGGGACTGGTAAATTGTGCACTTGCCAAGTCGACATGGCAGTCCTAGACTGCACACAGGCTCTGCAATGGCAGGCCTGAGTCTCATATTAAAGCTGCTTCTGTGGGTGCAAGCCCACCAGCAGCATTTGATTTACAGACCCTGGGCACACATAGCGCACTGTACTAGGGTTAGACAAGTAAATCAAAGAAGCCAATCATGAATCACTAATCCATAACAATAATTTGCAAAGGGAGCACTTGCACCTTGGCACTGAACAGAAGTGGCAAAGTGCCCAAAACATCTAGACCAGCAAAAATGGAGTCCAACACACAGAAGAACACAGGAGGTAAAGGCAAAAAATGGAAGGGAGTACCAAGGCAATAGTGCCAGGTCTAACAATATTTATTTAGAAACAGCATCATCAACAAACATTTCCAAAATGAACAATATGGCAATGGCTACTTGTAGGTAAGCAACAATCAATTAACACACATACCAATACTCTCTAACAATAGCTGGCCACCTGACACCTTTCAGGGTCTTATTTAATAATGACGATCAAAAGCAATGTACAAATGACACAGACATTTGTGCTCCATGGTACAAGAATGCCAGTGCAGGGCCATGTCAGCCAATTGTGTGACAACGCAGGGGCAAGCACATTGAATACATCAATCAAAATATAAATATGTTGCATCACTGTGCCATGAAAGTGACTCACTTCAGTGCATCCAAATGACTTGCAGCCCTTTCATAGTGAAATGGGTCTAGGTCTACCATGCACAATCATGGGAAGTGTGTATCATACATAATAAGTACCCAGGTATCACTTACACATTTTATGACCTCACACATTTCAGTCACTAAATCATGTACTGCAATGCACCATCCCATGTCATGCCCATTACATAATACACAGCAATTTAAGTCACATGTGTCACAAACAATGTGCAACTCTATCTTAAACACCCCATCTAATTTACCAAACAGTAATATCACTGAAAATGTTTGCAAACATTACATACACCACATGCCATGTATCCTCAAATATGTTCCAAAGGTAATACAGTTCTTGTACTTCGCACTTACAGCTGATAAAGAATATGGCCTACAGACGTGGTTGATGACACCATTTGGACATACCCAGGCTGATCCACAAAAGGCCTACAACAATGCACATTGCCGAACAAGAAATATCATAGAGAAAAGCTTTGGCCTGCTCAAGGCCAGGTTTCGTTGTTTAGATTTATCAGGTGGGTGCTACTATATACATCAGAAATCATGGTATGCGCAATACTACACAATATATATGTTAAAATAAATGTGCCTTGGGATGAAGAACTACAGCCCCTCGAACCAATGGATGATGCTGATGATGAAGCTGACAAATGCAAAAACAACAGTTGATGGACAGAATGCAGAACAATGTCATACATTCACCCCAGTAAAGAGATCTGGGCCTAAATCCATTGTTTTTTTGCTTACCACACCACCCCAGTTCAGACATGGCCATATGCAAATCAGCCTTGACCCTGTGTCTCATGGGAACAGTCCAGCCCGAACTGCCAAGCCATGTCTTCCCTGGACCGGAATCAAACATCCTAGGACCGGTTTCTGGCTATCAGCTGTCTTCAACCAGGATAGCTTGACTCCAGTGGCGTGGAGAGCACGGGACTCATCTGAACATACCTGTCCCACTCGGGGTGACAAATACAAAAACAACAGTTGATGGACAGAATGCAGAACAATGTCATACATTCACCCCAGGACAGAGAACTGAGCCTAAATCCATCGTTTTTTGCTCACCACACCACCCCAGTTCAGACATGGCCATATGCAAATAATCTTCCCTGGACCGGATTCAAGCATCCTAGGACTGGTTTGTGGCTATCAGCCGTCTTCAGCCAGGATAGCTTGACCCAGTGGCATGCCTTTGGAATCAAGCTATCCAGGCTGATGAGGGCTGAAAGCAAAACAACGATGGATTTAGGCCCAGATCTCTGTATTGGGGTGAATGTATGGCATTGTTCTGCATTCTGTCCATCACCTGTTGTTTTTTGCATTTGTCACCCCGAGTGGGACGGGTATGGTCAGACGTGAGTCCCGTGCTCTCTATGCCACTGGAATCAAGCTAGACAGGCTGATGAGGGCTGAAAGCCCAAAACCGGTCCTTGGATGCTTGTTTCCAGTACAGGGAGGACCTGGCTTGGCAGTTCGGGCTGGACTGTTCCCATGGGGCACAGGGTCAAAACTGCTTTGCATATGGCTGTGTTCAAACTGGAATGGCATGGTGAGCAAACAAACAATGGATTTAGGCCCAGATCGCTGTACTGGGGTGAATGTATGACCTTGTTCTGCATTCTGTCGATCACCTGTTGTGTTTTTTGATGATGAAGCTGAAGCAAAACAAAGAGCTATCATCAACACTGCTGTAGGATAAGAAGTCACACACCTATTCTCTCCAATTTTTTCACATGATGTTGAAATTCTACATTATACAGATTAGCACCAATGTCTCCAATAAACTCACAAATACATATGAAAGACTTGCAGATGTGTTTCTTTTGTATACAGGTCATTAGATACAAACAGCATCAAATAAGAATTGTTTGTACGTCTGTTGAAATATCATGTTCTGAATCATCCAACTAACCTGTGGGTGTAACGTATCTACATACACCTTTGTCTACCACATACACCATCATGAAGATAAAGGTGCTGCATCCACTTCTGTGTGCACACAATTGATACAGATAGGCCACGTGCAGTCATAACGCTAACAACATCTACAGCACCATGAAAATGAATACATACCTTAGTCCTTTATAGCAGGTGGACCGCCTCAAGCAGTGACTGATGAAATGTATAATAAGAGTCATTTACATAACAATTATACATGTAGTGAAGCAGTATGCCAATAGATAGTGTAATTACATAAGCAACAGTGCATAGTTCGCTATAAAGAGATGTCACATCACTACTAAACACATCTCCGATGCAAAGTGCTAACACTGAGCATAACTGGCCCTGTGAATGAGAAAGTAATACTGCATGTTGCTGCAAGTCTATTTGCAGAGCAAAGCTGGCTTACTTATGAAGCACAGACATGCAGCTTATTGCTAACATATTGTGGTAATCTGTGTTTTACCCTTGGCATGGGCACAAACTGCTGCCATACGTCTGCAGAGGCACACTTGCACCAGTAGTGCATGGATGGCTGGGTAGTGGTGTGAATATGCGTTGCTGCAGAAAGGGGCACCTTCCTGCACAAAAATATTCATTTTGGAAGATTACCTCTTCAAATGTGTGCTGTCAAATGCATCACGCATTGAAAGAGGGTAAATTGTCAAGCAATTAAGATTTGTCACCTCGTGACTTGTGAAGCCAACGCTGGTGTGATGTAGCAGCCTCATGCATTTCCGCATGTGTGATTGCTCGTAAATGTGGAAATGCAATTGTGGACATGTGTGTTGTTTGGAAAAACCACATCAACACCAATGTCCAAGGCCAACATGCAAGGTGTTGAGTGAGAAGTGGCAATACATACAAGCAGATGTGAATCCTCGCTGAGAGACACAGGGGGGCATTCTCCCTGAATGCTGGATCTCCCTTTGTCTGCAGAGGGGTCCTGATTGCAGAGGACACGTCAGAAGAGGTCCCATGAAGCGAGAGGGACTGGGATTGTCCACCTTAGGGCACACGCCGCTGACGCCCTCACAGATTGACACTCACCTGAATGGGGCACTATGAAGGCACGGCCCACCCCTGCCCTTCTCGCTGATGGTCTGAGCAGTGAGGGACTCGGAACACAGCAGCCGCTCCTCCACACTCAGGAGTGCTTTGGTCTGTGATCTCTCGGTTGAACTCCGGGACCTTTGACTCTAGTAAGTTTTCACTCCCGCTGGGGTTGCAGACTGGATTGTTCACAATTGGCAGCTGTCACTTTGGTTTGTTTGTTTGCAATGTTTGTTGGCTGCAGATTTAGCTGCACACAGTGGGGAGCCCATCTGGTTTGTTTGACCATTGGACTATGTGATTGTTTACTGCATACAGATTTGCCCACCAGGGGGGAGGGGTGCCCATTTTGGGATCTCCTTTTCATGGGGAAATGGCGCTCTATTCAACAAAATGGCAGCAAAATATAAAACTAGGGAGAAAGGACTAACCATAATGTAAATGTAATGATGATTCTTGTAAAGCGCCATGTTACCCCATCTCGGGGTGTCCTGGCGCTGAAGACCGCTGGGGAACCCGTCCTGGCTTTCCCTGTGAGATGGTCCCTTCTGGGTATCTCCAAGGTGAAGCCAGGCATCCCCTGCGTCTGTGGGGGGCCGTTGTAGAGATGAGGCAAGCTTAATGCCCAGAGTTGCCGAGTGTGATCCCTGGTTATAGTAGGCACCGAGACGAGAATTATCGAGTCCGTTGACCCTGGTCCACGACCCTGCCGCGTTGGGAATTGAACCCTGGTCCCGGGCCGTTCTCTGCTTCCGGGTCTGCCGCCTCTAACCAGTGAGCCACACCACTCCAACCATGGCAGTGCTTCAATCAGAAACAGACATAGAAAACAAAGAAAGGACTGGTCAATACAGTGCAAATAAAAATGGAAATGGAACTACTCCCCAAGAGGACCAACCAATTAAAAGTGTAAGAGGACTACCTTTCGGGAACAGATTTACGTAGTAAACGGGCGACCATCTCTTGGATTGTCTCACTCAGAATAGGTTGGTTCCTAGAGAACCCAGACAACTTCCCTCGATTCCCCCTTCAACAAATTCACAGGTGAGAGCATTTTCCTTCTGACCTAGCTCCTCCTCAACCTCACAGTTCACACTGCCTCACTCACTCCCCTCTCACACTTTTCTACACCACCAACAAGCCTCAACTCCACTATGGAGCGAACAGGACTACATACCTATACCATTAAATACCCCCCAACCTTACAAAAAAAGCAGCCAAAGGCTTTAAACACAATCTACTAAAATCACACCCCATAACCCCAATCTCTGACCCTTACTTCTCAACAAACAAAGGACATATAACTAACAACATCATCTTCTATACTAAGAGAAGAGCCCAATGGAAGAAAGACTTTCTTACCCTATTCCAGTTTTCTTCCACTAGAAAAACAGCGCATGGTCTCACGATCTCATGATTTCCTCCCCAATCTACAAAGCCACAGCAACAATCACTATCTATCATAAAGGGGTCATCCTCATTAAACCTATTGGATAACATCTTTGATCTCATCAAGGAAAAAGTTATAAGACCCCATCAACCTCCCCAGCAGATGTTATGTTATGTTATGAACATTTATTACGAGCACAGCTGCTCCAGCAAAGGAGCGTCCTGGCGCCCGACAAGGTAACAACATAACACAAGCTTAAAAAGGGCGGACTAATGGGAAGACAAATTTAAGGAAATAGGAAGGTCTTAGCAGCCCTACGAAATGAAAACAGATCAGCAAGGGTATGTATCTCCAAAGGAAGCGAATTCCACAAGGCTGCAGCACATACACGGAATGAGCGACCGCCAGCACGACAACGCTTGAACCGTGGGACTACTGCAAGTTCAAGGTCCGATGAGCGTAGTGAGCGGCCTGGAACATAAGGAGACAAAAGATTCAAAAGAATCTGGGCAGGAGAGCCCTTAAGGATCTTGTGGGACAAACAGAGCACTTTAAATTGAATCCTCTGCTTAATCGGCAGCCAATGAAGAGAGCGCAAGGTATTGGAAGCAGAACAAAACCTGGGTAAACCTACAACTGCTCTAGCGGCCGCATTTTGCACGCGTTGAAGACGAGTGATTTCGGCCTGATTTATCCCTACCAGGAGGGAACTGGCATAGTCGAGCCGAGAAATCACCGTCGCCTGCACCACAAGCTGCCTGGTTGAGGCGTCAAAGAATTTTAGCACAGGTCTTAAGCCGCGTAGAATACCAAAGCAGCAAGCAGCAGTTCGCTTAGTGTGGCAGACAAAGCTAAGGGTAGGATCTAGCCACACCCCAAGATTTTTTATCTCCGAGACCGGAGTAGGAGTGGGACCGAGCTCTGAGGGCCACCACATATCGCCCC
Organism: Lissotriton vulgaris; assembly: GCF_964263255.1. Lineage (NCBI taxonomy): Eukaryota > Metazoa > Chordata > Amphibia > Caudata > Salamandridae > Lissotriton > Lissotriton vulgaris. The sequence goes on along the minus strand of NC_141685.1, from coordinate 703,486,336 downwards.
AGAGTTCCGCTTGCTTGCCGAAGATCATAATTTCCGTCTTTTTTGCGTTCAACTGGAGACAGTTGGAGGTCATCCAGCTGGCAACCGCCCGAAGTCCATTCTGGAATCTTGGGGCATCCAAACCTGAATCCCCGCTAAACGTGACCGCCAGCGGGGATCCCAATATCAGTTCACCTCCCAACTCCCCGCCTGATTCCCCATTAGTACATTTTCCTCCTATGACCCAACCGGCATATACACCTACCCCAGACCTAACAGACACCCCTGGAGATGACATTCATTCCTCCAATTCCTATTCTACCCCTAGCACCACAAATAGTCCCTCTGTCCCAATCACACCCCACATCCAAACCTCCTCACATCCCCATTCCACCCCTCTCCTGATACCCACACAGGCAGACCGCAATACAATACACCAGATTACGTTTCCCCCAAACCACATACATGGACCAAGCTCACCTCTCTTACCCACAGTCCATACATTAAGCTTGTCACCACCCACACCAGACAACAGAATTGATGAGATATTATTATCTTAACAACAAGTCAAAGAGGACCTCCAAACTCTGCATGACTTGATTCTACACCAACCCAAGTTCATGGTCTCTGAACTAGACTCTAGGAGAAACCTCCACATTAACCACTCAAAATTCAGCCAACAGCTGCACGTATGCTCCCCAAAACATCTGCGCACAAGGTGGAGAACGTTGTCTTACCCAAAGCCTCATCCTGTGTGATCCGAAGGAAAAATCCTCTATCAGCTAAAGACTTAATCTCCCTACTCTGTTCCTATGATCTACTGTATCCCACCCTTAATACAGACATTTTGCATAAACATTCCCATATCCAATCCATCCCCTCCAATACTCAAAGAGTTACAACACACAATTCTAGAGGTATAGTTATAAACAACCTCATGTGAGTCCCCCTCATACATGAACGCAACACAACCCCTATCAAGGCTCATCTAAAATGTATAATTCTAAACTGTAGATCTGTTTCAAGACATGCAGCTGATCTCATACTCACTCATGAACCTTACCTACTAATTGTGACCAAAACATGGCTAAGTGAATCATCTACGCCCATCCTAAATATACTGGTACCCCAAACCATGTCATCACAAGACTAGACTGAACTGATAGGCCTGGTGGTGGCATTGCTTGCATACATCGGAAAACTCTCTCATTATCCTCCTGTGAATACCTTTGTTTAGACTTCACTAGTAATAACAAACCAGTGTGTTCACTGCACACATTCTACCACCCACCAGGGGATAACCATAACTTTATCGAACATCTCATGGATATTATAGCTACAAATGCCAAAATATCCAAATATTCCTTGGTTACCTCAATCTCCATTGGAATGACCTTGACAATTCAGCGGTTAATAGCCTCAAAGCTTTCCTCTCAGACCTTGACCTTACCCAAATCTGTAACAGCCCCACACATGATGAAGGCTCAATCCTTTATCTAGTCATTTCCAAAGCTGATTGCACTCAGGTAGAAACGATCCTTCCTTGTGACTGGTCTGACCACCCCATCATCACATTCTACATCAATGAATCAGTAAAACTTCTCTCTGCCCAACCCACGAGAACTAAAATATGGAAGAGAATCTAAAAAATGTTGGTTCTGACTTACGACCACCAGTCCTAACATCCTGCTTCCCCTTAAGGCCTTTCCGATGTACAAGGTCTAGTGCCCATCCAGGACATCTAGGTTACATAATTTAGCTACATCACATGTGAGCAATGTCCCATGTTGAGGAATAAGATCTGGTACATCCAGTAATTCTCTGATGTTTTGGTGATGTGACAATGTATCAATCATTTGCTTCCAATGGCAAAAATAAGTCTAGTACAACAAGAGTTTGTTGTAATCACATGTCTCGAAAAAATACTTTTTCTATAGAGACCCCTCACCCACCAGGGTTGCCCCTAGGTGGCTTTCTTCATAATTGGGGTTCCTCTCAATCATCTATGGATTGAGGCTTGCTGCGACTTGCGAATTACGTAGGAGCACCTTTTATTGTAGACTATGTGTAGTGAAGTGATGTGGAGTGGAAAGGAAAAGAAAATACCTAACTAGTTGGCCACTCTTTTATTCCCGCCTCTAGTTGGTACGGTTACAAATCAGGGGTTGTTACTGAGAAGAAACTTGACCTTAATAAGTCTGGTTGTCAGTAATTTTTTTTGTCAACATGTTTTGAGCTGTTCCCCTATTAGCTCTTCATCAGGACTCCACGGGATCGAGCCCCATGTGTACCACTCCTAGTGAATCCTATAATAAGGACGCAAAACATGCACACCTAATGTGCATGCACTGTATACATACTGTTTCTGTAATTAATCCGTATCTGTAATTAGAAAGCAAAAGATACATTAAAAAAACCGACTTGACAACATTGAGTGTGACATTTAATAAATGTAGCATCAGCGTGAAACCACAGAGTACTTTGTCTGCGCCAAGCTGTGGCACTTTCAGAGCACAGCGCAAGTTTCTTGTCAAGGATCTAAAATGTACTTGTGCATTTACCAGCTTTGAGTGTCAGCTATGAACGACAACATGACTCCTGAGGAGGAACGTGCTTTCCAAATCGAAAAGATATGTTATAGCCACGTATGTCAGATAGCAAAGGGGTTCCGGAGAATGGCTTGTCTGTATGACAAGGAAAAGGCTACAAAGTCATGTGTGTCCACTAAGAGGGAACCTAATGGAAAGAACAAGACAGCTTCCAAGGACATGGGCAATGGTGGTGGACATGATCTGCAGGCCGGACCTTCTTCAGCTCCAACACTAGCCCCCGGACAGGCTTCGCATTCAAGTGCTGGGCAATCTGGTGGACAGGGAATGCCCACACAAGATGTCGACCTTTAGAAAATAAAGATTGTTGGGTTGGAATTTTAAATGGCCACAATGCTGCGGAAAATGGAGAAACTGCAGCAATCTATGGACCGCATACTGGACCAATTGTAGTGGCCGTTTTCTTTACCTGATTTAATGACAATCTGTTTTAATCTTTAGAATAGCTGTAGTGTAGGTTAAATTAGGAAGTCTTAGGTAGTTTAATTGGTTGTTTGAGCTTGTTTATAGGTTTGCGAGTTGGAGATGTTTTTAATGTTTCATCCTTTTTATAGAAAATCCCCAAAAATCAATTTTTTGTTTGCTAACTTGTTTGCTTAGCTTATGTATTGCTTAAGTATGTGTATGTCCATTGTGCATTGATATGTTAAGGGGGTGGGGGCTGATGTTTTAGTGGTCTTACCTGATACATGTGTAGCATAGGATGGGCTAAATTAAGTTATGTAGGTAATTCAGAGTTAGAACAGAATAATTTTTAGATAGATATTTAGGTTTTCGAATTTTTAATGATGAGTTTGATAGCTTCGTAAATGGTTTTATCTACAGTTCTTTATGGTTATTAAAATTAAAAAATTAGCGATATATAGTTTTGTTCATTGTTGGGCAGCATTACAGTTCACATTTTTCTGCGTTTGACTGATTGGGCACATGCAATGTAATTTGGTTTGTGTGTATGTGTGAGTTGGCATAGCAAATTTAGTATGTGGAAATGTCATTTGTCTGACATTGGACATGTGATTTCAAGACATGTGGCTCAACAGTTTGGGGCAGACACTGTTGGGAGTTGTCATACATGATACAATCATTTGTCACATTGTAATGTTAAGAACATGTGCATGACTACATAAAAACATTCAGTGACATTAATGTTGAGTGCTATTCTCTTTGTGACATTATGTGTTAGTTGTTACACACATGGACAGCACATACCCACTCTACATTGGCAGGTTAGTTGTTGTTTGACCTATTATATGGAAATGCACCACATGATAGTGTATGACAAGTTGTAAATTAAGGCCACTGCACATCACAATGGCTGCAAACAGGACATGTTGACTGACAGAAAATTTATATGGAGTTCAAAGAAACTACTTGGCAAATATCTTGGTTACTGATATGGCTTCTTTCACACCCTGTGGCTATACTGACAAAGTGAACAAGGAAATATCTCTGCTCAAATGGCAGTAGTTGTACGTGGTCTTGCAACATGCATATTGTGGTCCTTTCAAGACACATATCGTGTCATTACACACTGTCACAGGGGCTCAAATTTATTTACATGTCTCAAAAAAAGAACAAAGGGTAAGTGGCAATACACAAAATAATGAGACATTGATCTTGGAACACAACTTTGTATGCTGCAGTCATGTTTCCAGGGGTGAGATAAGTGACAAATCATGTGGTCAAGTAGTGGGGTAGTGAGAAAGTCAATGTGAGTGGCACAAGGTGATTTAATTGAACTCAAAAGGACAGCCATGTTGGAGAGTTAGATGTGTACAAAGCAAGAAGAGGACATTGACTCCTGGTTCCAATTATTATTTGGTCACAACACATGTGACACTGTGAAATGTTAGTGTCCTGTCTTATGCTGGAATTATGTCTCAAAAGATTTTTCTTCAGATGTGTCTGTTGGTGCTCTGTTGGCTCTGTGGTTGCTGATTGTGTGGGACGAGTGAAACCAACAGCAGGCCCTGAGGTTATTGGAGCCATGGCTGTATTAGCATTTCCCCATGACAACAGGTTGGGCATCAGTGCATTGAGGATTTTTTGCTGGTTGCTTAGAACAGATGCTACATCCCTGTGGCAAGGTAGGTTCCTTCTGATGCATTGTCCTTAGGATGTCTACAATTTCCTCCAGATGTTTCCCCACCTTCCTAGTGCCTGTTTATGGGTGCAATGCCTCAGCCTCATTACACCTGAGATGTTGGCCAGGGATTGAACAAGGCCAGGGGTTTGATTGTAGTTGCCTTGTGCGTTCTCAAGGTTGTCAACATCTGATTTGAGGCATCTGAGGATAGCCAGTAGTGTACCTACAGAACTAGCCACACCCACATGCACCTCTTTCAGAAGCTCGCACTGTAGTGCAACAGCAGTTTGTTGGAAATGAAGCTATGTATCCTCAGAATCCTGGGGGGGATGTGTGCTGACAGATGCAGTGGTTGCACTTGTTTTGGGTTCATCTTGAGCATCAACAACATTGGTGTCACTCTCAGCAGGCAAAGAAGGTGACTGTATGGTGGATAGGATTTGATTTATGGTGTTATGATCAAGGTGGGCAGGTTCACGTCCATGTCTTGAAAATCAGGTGTTTCACCAACCTGTTCAGATGTTGTAGGTATAGCCTCTGCAAAGGTATAGAAATGTGTTACTACTGCTTACATTTTGATTTATGGAAGATGTTTTTCTACAGCATCAAATGTGTTTTTCCAAATGTGATTGTTATGGGCCAAGCAAGATATCATTATTGTAAAGCTGACCTAGGGCAAGACTTATGCTCCCTGTGCATTGCACCACCTTTTGTGAAAGAGCAGTAGTGCAGTGTGCTGGCACATATTTTCAAGGACACCTGAAGCCACACTGTCTTGATTTTATTTTTATTGATGGTATGTACCCTTTACAGGCAACACCATTAAGGCACTCCTTGACTGAACACCAACCTACACCACTTCTGAGATGCAGGGCGCTAGCGTAGTTACTACATTATGGTGCATCCATGAGTTTCACCCTGTATAGGCACTAAATTTGGCTGCACAGGGCCAACACAGGCATCTTTGCACCATAGTATAAGGCTGTCTGCATTGAGGGGAAGATTGTTCATGTGGAGGAAGGGACACCTTGCACATAAACAATCAATGGCATTTTGATATTTCTTTGTGAGTTGCACAACGCAGCACACATGGCAAATGCAAAAAATGAAATTGCACATTTGAACATTTCTCCTCATTTGGCCATGGTAAGACAAGGTTATACCTAGTCTTAATTTTTGATTTGAAACATATTTCCAAAACCCTTGTAAATATGTGGCAGCATCAACACTCACTAGGTTTTGCAGTAGAACACCCACATAAACACCCATTACCCACACCTTTCGCATTGAGTATGCCGTGAATGGGTGCCTTGTCTAAAAACCAGTGTAATGCCCCGTGAAGTGGCTTAACACTGCCTTGTGATTGAGCCAAATACTGTATCACCACAACAATTTCCTTCGAAGTGATGGGGGTGGGAGATTTTGCTTCTAAATATGCCCTTTTTGTGAATGGTCCATGGCATGGATCTTGCTGTGTGTTTTTACATGCAACAGTAAAGGTTTCAGTGGAATTGACTATTTTTATAGACTTACTAAAGCTGGTAATGCGTCCTTGGCATAAGGCTAGCCAGGGGAGGCATTTGGATGCACAAAATAGGAAATTGGATGGATTAGCTACTTTTACTTTTCAACTTTCAATGCATGCTACATTTCTGCAACACACATAGGTTGAGGGAGACAGCTGTTGTGAGTTATTTTGTGTGAGAAAGGTCACCTGCCTGCACAAAATCAATCAGTACCACAACACATACACTCTTGCAACATGGTGCAAGTATGCCTGCGTTAGGACAGGACAGGACATTCATGGCTGCAGAAATGCAGTGAAGATGTCAAGAATACGTCCTATTGTTGTAAAGGTGACCCATCAGTTTCCTTTGGCAGTGACATAACAGAGTGCAGCATTGGTTTCTTTGACATGCAGGTGCTTCCTGTGTACTCCTTGGCACACTGTCGCCTCCCTGGCACAGCTTCCACCGGTCACCGAAGTGGAAATTGTCGCGAGTACTTCCCCTCTCGCTGTTGCCGGGCGCAAAGGGGTTAAACCTGGGGGCAGTGAGGAAGTGCGGATCACAGCGCTGTGATTGGCTGCAGAGGGGCAGGTAGTCCCGGAGCCCTGGATGCTCATAGACAGCCACGGCTGCTCGTCAGGGCTCAGAGTGTGGAGAGGGCCTATATGGAGGATCTGTAGGAGCGTCGAGGCGAGCCTCAGAAGAACAGCGGCAGAGCCAATGAGCGGTGCCGGGGGATGGTGAGTAAAAGGGGTCTGAGTGCTTCATGAGGCCTGGGGCTATGTGTGTGTGTGGGTGCCAGCTCGGGGATGAAGTGGGGAACCCCTTCAAGACTAATAAGGCGTACAGGACAGGGGCAGGTATTTTTATTTATTTATGTAATGCATTTTTATAAAGCGCAGACTTTACCCGAAGGTGTCAGAACACAGAACAGCTCCTCAACCCCCCACTGTTCATGTAGCGCCGGTCGTGGCTCTGAGAGGATGGGGGCCTGCCGAGGATCTGCAGAAGCAGTCAACAGGGGAGCTGGGAATGGGGAATGGGAGCCCAGGCTGTTGGTTCCTTCTGCTGTGGACTGGAGGTGTTGAGGTTATTAGAAGGGCGAAAGTGATTCAGTGCAGGGGTTTCCTGCACTTGTTGGGGGTCTCAGTGCTCCTAGCACAGGGGGTTTCTTATCGCGGGTGCATCCCTGCTGTCGGGCCTATGCCCCTCTTTCTGAGATGCATGGGTTCTGGGGCACCCAGGTTCTCACTGTAAGGGGCTTGAGTGCAGGCGTGCTTTTCGCGAGGCGCTTGCTTGCTGATTAGAGGTGCCAGACGTGCGGTTGACCTGGAGTACCTGTGTGTCATCTGTGGTTCAGTGCGGTGCTCTCTCTGGTGGCAGGGCAGGGCAGGTGGTGCCGCTCCTTATCTCAGATGTCTGTTTGAATCCCCTTCTAGAGGATTGAACACAGCTGTCCCATCACAACCGATCCCGGGACGTGGGGGTCAAAAAGTTCTCGTCCCAGGGGTCTCTTATGGGGATACAACTTACCTGGTGGAGGGAGATTTATATTCCTTCTGATTCATGAAGTTTGTGCCACGAGGTACAAACAGAACAGAAAGCATGAACCCCTGCTCGTATCACTCTGCCCCCAAACCATCAACATCCTGGCTCCAGGGGCGAAGCTTGGTCAGTAGGATAGGGGAGGGGCTGGTTATGAGACTCAGGGAATGAGGTGAACGTATGGAGCAGTAGGAAGGGAGAGGAGTGCAGATTGTGATGAATACTTAAACTCAATATGTTGTAAAATAACTTTTTAATATCTTTAAAACAGACGAGAGTGTGTTTCCCTCTGCGTGGGGCATCGTGCTGCTCTGCGAGCCGGGCCTTCCATGTCCGGTTGGCGGCCAGGGCAGGGGTAACAGGCTTCTTGTGCGCTCATTGGCATTATTTACAGGCCAGGAACTGGCTGTGAGGACGCTGGAAGGGCACCCAACACACCATGCCTCTTGGCATGCCATACTTCAGCGGCGAAAGGGTGCCCCGTGAGCTGGCCTGTTTCCTACCCATCTGTGATGCTAGCGCCGCTCATGGCGTGTTGTGGGTTTGGTTAATGTCATTCGCCATACAGTCGGATCTTCGGATTGTTATGCATTGTGACCAGTTGGTGGTCTGGACAGTTGGATCATTGGAAATTTAGTTTTGGCGTCCACGTGTTAACGTTCAGGTGCAATAGACTTGTTTGTTGGAAAGAGGAACAGTTTGGCCTCTTTATAGGTATTTCTGGCACAGTTGACTCGTGCTACCCTAATAGTTAATGAGTGGGCACATTCTATGTGTGTGTGGCTCTGTGTGTGTGGGGGGGCTCTGTATGTGTGTGTGGGGGGCTCTGTGTGTGGGGGGAGCTCTGTGTGTGTGTGGGGGGGTTCTGTGTGTGTGGGTATCTGTGTATGTGGGGGGCTCTGTGTGTGTGTGGGGGGGCTCTATGTGTGTGGGGGGGGGCTCTGTGTGTGGCTCTGTGTGTTTGGGGGGCTCTGTGTGTGTGGGGCTCTGTGTGTGTGTGGGGACTCTGTGTGTGTGGGGGGGGGGCTCTGTGTGTGTGTGTGTGGGGGCTCGGTGTGTGTGTGGCTCGCTGTGTGTGTGTGGGGGGCTACACCCCACAAGGCAGCAGACATGTCCGTACAGCGTGCCTCATACACTCCTCTAGGCGCTCGGCCCTGCATCCCTTAAGGCAGAAGACGTCTGCGTGGAGCTGCCTCACACACTCCTAGGGGCAGTGTCCGGTGCCTGTACAAGACGAGGCACTATACATGTGCATTGTGCATGCAACATGCCTCATATTCTGTTCTAGGCGCTGTGCCCGGGTCATGCACCCCTAGTTAAGGCAGTAGACCAGTGCGTGCTGCTTGCCTCAATATCGATTCAAGAATGAAAATTGCACCTTCTATAATACATACTTTAATTTAAATGCTATTTGTTTAGGAAACAAAACTCTATCATTTATACAAATCATTTTATTCCAGACAAACCAACTTGTTTGTCTTAAAAACCAAACACGTACCAGTCATTATATCCTGCACTTCCTGAAAACTCTGTTTGGTGCCTGTAACCCTGCATCATCGTGACCGTAGCTCAGTCTATTGATTTCAGACACAATGTCCTACGGGAGGTTTGTCGCTGTATTAGTCCAGTCTTAAAGTCCCGCAGATAATCTGTCAAAGAGACAATAGCTTCACAAATGTCTCTTGAACGCTCTATCTACACTTGGAGCAAGATGTCACTCTCTGGGTTGTGCATGTGGAGTTATCAGGAATGTGATAATAGCCCAGTCTGTCTGCATGGTCAGCCTCTTAGTGACCTGTTCTTGTAGTCACGGGTCTGCAGGCGTGCGAAGACCACTGGGCGGAAAGGACTTTAGCCCCCACCTTCGCCCCTCCCCTGTCAGCTGGGGCTGCAGCTGGATCGCTGTCTGGCAGCTCAGTCACTCATACTAGGGCCGTGTGCAGCTACACGCGCCCTCCTTTGGTTAGACTCCGAGCATTTCATGTCTTTCCATTACTGCAACCTTATTCCTTTCCTAAGTGCTCCCCTATATGCAGACATGAAATGGAGTGTTCCAAGTGTCCTGGATTAGGTGAGAAAGTTGCTCTTTTCACATCCCGGCCCATTAACGAAAAAGACTAAGCTACCAGGGTACAATCCATCTACAAAACAAGCGTTTGCAATGCAATAGGTCTCGCATTTACTAGAGTTTAAGCTATTGGCATTGTAAATGACAATGCCTTTTATTTATGTTTTAAAAACAAAAATTAAAGGCATTGGTATTTGCAATGTCAATAGCTCAAACTTGCGTAAATGCGAGACCTATTGCATTGTAAATGCTTGTTTATTTCGGCAGCCAAAGACTGCTGCGGTTGTTTCAGAACCTTGCGGCGCGCTGGTATTGAACGGTTCCTCCGCAATCAGCACACACATCATCTGCCTTGATGCAAGCCCAACATGCCTTTTACCTTGATCTTTCATTTTTTGGTAGAATCACAAGCAATTACGGATGACTGGTAACGGCTTTAAGGATGCCTCCAACTTGAAAGGATGCCTCCAATTTTGAAAAGGTAACCTCAGAAATGTGCACGGGTCACTTTACTGTTTTTCTCGCGATATTCTCCGATCTTGATTAAATCTTTTTGTCCACGCAGCTTCCCTACATGAATTGATTGCCTCAAGCTTACCTAGCCATTGAGCTTGGTCCTAATCCACTTATCCAGGTATTCGTTTTCTAACACCGGCATGCCTCACTGATTCTTTTTTCTCAGTGCTGTCCCACTCACCAGTCTCATTTATAATTTTTGTTAGATCTTTAACAATTTATACGTTTTCCTGGACCTACATGGGCCTGATTGTCATAGTGCCATTTGGCCATACTATCCATGTGAATCATCCTACTCCGGTATGATTCCCTTTTACTTGCCACACAATTGAAGAGTATTACACGACTTTCTGAGCCAGGGGCACCCTTGGCTCAATCAAATCCTCATTTCATTTTTAGATCATGGCCTTTAAATTTGCAACTGCCTCTTTCACTTTCAGGCACCCCCACCTGAATCCAGAAACATTAGACTTCGGAACTATTCATTTGATATTTTTCAATGCACCTAATCCAATTGGAATTGGTGAGTGTTTTGCCCCAAATCTTGAGTTAATTGTTATCATTAATCATTGGAACACATCCTCATTTGAATTTGTTTCCCTTCAGGCTGTCTAGTTTCCTGTTCATTTGTCCTGAAGGAGATCCGCCATGACGCTTCTCTAATCGAACATAGGTCAGGGTAGAAACGTCGACGGATACATGGGTCCATATAACCATAGTTCTCGTTGTCCTTGGACTTGCTAAGCAATTTTTGCTTGGGCCGCATGCACTTATATTACAAATCGGTTGGACCCCACCACCATCATTATTTTTACATTGTATAAGTTTTGCCTGCATATTGCGTGTATCATTGTGTCATTTGTATGTATAATACACTGATTCATCTTCTGTCACTTTGGCACTTTGTTCACTGTAAAGCTATGTCATTTGCGTCGTTCAATTTTATGAATTTGTGGACAGCCTTTGTTTGAATGTTTCGATTGATGAAAAAATTAAAAACTGATATCTTTGCAAGAAAGTGTTTTTGTTTTTGTGTTCCATCATTGTTCTGAAAAATTTATTTATACTTAGGACTAAAAGCATATGAACTGTAAAGAAATGTTCTTACCCGACTGAACTCCTTGTTACTTACTGTACCTGCTCCTCCAATGCAGCCAACATCTCCTGGTCATTCGGCTTCCTCCTCCAGTCTGTAATGCTGCCTTGCAGTTCACTGATAATTTTTCCGTGGTGCTGTGCTTGTAGTCGTGCCAGCGCTTTTTGCAATCGGCGACAGTCCTCTTCGCTTGTCTAACGCAAATTATTTTCTGCACTATTGACTACCATATCACCTCCTTTTTAGATAGTGGCAACTTGAAACACACAAAAAGCTGGTGCTGGTGAGTGGTCACCTCAGTGACCAGTGTCTCATTTTCTTCTTGACTAAAGTTAGACAGCCTCTTCCTCTTTGCCTGGGTCTCTGCTGTGTGCATCAGGACTGTTGTTGGGGTTGGTTGGTTGAGGGTCCTGAATAGTGCAGTGTGCGCCCAGCTCCATTGCAGACTCCTCTATGATCCCCAAAAAGGTTGTCTTGGAGAGATGTGTCGTTTCTGGGGTGATTTTTGGCCACTTCACACTGTGGTGACTGTTACAGGCTGATTGCACTGCTGTTACGTGACACAATTCTGCCGTGTGTCACTTTTTCAGTAGTTGCTTCAGGTTGACTTGCAGCACTTTTGCGGAACCTATGTCATTTCTTCTGACGCAGGAGGCGGCGTTGCACCTCGCTCTGCCAAGATGAAGATATTGTGCAACTGTGAATATTTACGTTGACGCAGTGCAGTGCATTGGTTTTTGATGCATCGCTGCATTATGACAGTGATGTATCACTTCTTGTAAATCTGCTCTGTTCTCTCCAATGTCCTTGAAAGGAATGGGGAGGCTTCTTCAATGCACACTAGTCCCACTTCAATCCAGCCATACGTGTCCTTAAATATGGTGGGGCTGCATAAACCTGACACAAACAAAATATATAATGTACCCCTAGTTATGTCCATTATTTTCTTTGTTTGTTTTGGCAAAGAAGTTCAACAAAAATAACTAAAATGTTCTATGTGATATACTCATTCACGGAAGTAGTGTTCATCCTCAAACTCATGTGGTTCACCAACAAGTTGGTCAGCTAACTCACTAGATTCTGACCAATCGCCATCATCCTCCTCCTTCTCTGGTATTTCAGGATCAGTGAAATTATGTGGTATGAACTGTTGGTTCATATTGATCATGGTCAATCACTCCACGTTTCTATGTCTCGTCTTGTTTATAGTGGCGGGAGGAGTAGGGGAAGGCGGCATGCAGCCAAAAGGTCATCATGTCGGGACTTTTGTTTGCTTGGGTGGTTCGAGTCCGCAAGATCAAAGGGCATTTTCCGTTGCAGTGTCAATGGCATTAGGTCTGCACATTATCAGCTTCTGGGGAGCTACATTGATAACATGGATTTGTTTTCCCCATCCTTCCTACCCTTCAGGCAGGTCTTGCTTCCACATACACCCACCCTTCCCCCATCTTTTTATTGCTTTTTTTCAAAGCAAAGTGTCACTTAATTACATTTAAAATGTTGTCCCAACTACTACACAAAGAGTGTGGCGAGCCGGTATGCCATGCAATTTTACATTTTACAGAGTTTGGTGCTTAGAACTGGCTTCAGCCACCCGGAACTGTACTCTTTTATGTGATACGTCACTGCTCCCTGCCTTCAGGGAAGTGACGCCTTGTTTAACTTTAACCGACCAGCATGGTTGTAGTCTTCCACTACCACCTTTTCCCATGTATGTCAGCTCCTTGTTGCTACCACCTTTTCCACCCTCCTGCGGTTGCTTCCCACCTCCTGTCTTTGCCCTTTGTGCGTGAGGGGCGATTTTGCCTCTGTGGAATGCAATAATCACGCTCAGAATTTGACATTTAGCACTCAGAGGAACTGCACTGCGCTTCCCACCCTGTGAACCCCAGTGTCGTATCTCCCTCCCACACCTCCTGAGTGCCGATTTCCTCGTTGCTCCTGGCAGTTTGTCTCTCTTGTTGCTTTCAGTGTCAATAATGAAAGTCATCCCTACTATAGACTGAACTGTCAACAAATTCATACCTGCCTACACCAACAGGGGTAGGTCAAAACATAGCAAAAAATGTTCAAATACACATTTGCTGTCTGTATGGTTTCATCACAAACTTCTTTTAAAGCTGAACGTACCACTTTTTTGCAGATTGTAAGCGCTGTAAATAGCCATTACTGCTATTACCAGCTTTTAATCATACTTCAAATACCAACCTGGGAAAGATGGAAGACACAGGCCGGCAGGAAAACAAACTACTGGCTGCACATCATGGCAGAGGTGCAAACCAATCTTTTAAGTGACAGAGTTAAATTGGCAACAATTGCTAATCTGCAGCCCTCTCTCTCCCAGCCTGCTGTTCTAACTCCCTGCCCTATTCTCCTGTGCTGATCTACTGTTCCCTTTTCACCCGCCTCCTTCTCTAACTCACTGTTCTCTTCTCCCATGCTGATCTGCTGTTCTCTTCCTCCCGCCTCATTCTCTAACTCCCTGTTCTTGTTGTGTTTTATCTAGGACCCTAATTAAATATTTTGTATTTAATAATAGGCCAATGCAAACAAAATGCGGCAAGGCTACTTCCTTAGACTCCTAGAAAGCACAAAGAGTTTTTACAACATACCAAACATCCAGCAACCTGGGAATTCCCTGTGCTTTTGTTTTGATTTGTCTTAGAACTCCTGCAAGCACTGAAAGAACGGTCAGTTCTTAGTGACATCTTTAATTGACGTCTTATGTCCAAACCTTACGTCAAACACGGCACCTTCCAGGTATAAATATACCAGCGTTTGCCTTAAGCAACACACAGTGGTGTGGAGCAGAGCGGCTGTCTACTTATCCGAAGCCCAGCTGATGCGAGTGCCGAAGGAAGCCGTCCTTCCCTTGTGACGCACTGAGAAATACGCTGTCTTTTTCTCCTGCCGAGAAAATACAGCTCCGGTGTTTCCAGTCACCCTCGCGGGTGACTGGAAGATCGAGTCCTGACAGCGAGATACAAGACCTCCTCCATTCTAAAAACCAAGGTACGGAGCTGATTAGATCCTTAGAGAATTCTTGGGTCCGATACTTGGCAAAAAACTAACTTAACTTAAACTGCCGTCCATCTACTCCTTCCCACATACTAGGCTTAGGTTAGGTACTCCGGGGTAGGCGTATTTAGAAGCACCAGTTGAGTACGTTTAGTCAAGCTTTTATCTTTGTATGTAACTGTATATATTTTATATCTTTTAAGTATCATATGGCTCAGAAACCATATGAATGCTTTTACAGTATTATTTCATAATACTCCTTTTACTGTACGCACTTTACTTTATAAAAAGTATTGCAATCATAGAAATTCATTTCTCTTGCATGAGAAAGTAGAGTGTTCAATAAATAACACCTTTTTATTGAAAACGCCTGTCTCTCTATTTCTCTGCACTCTGGTGAAACTAAGTATGCACAACTGACTGAGTGAAATAGCTATCTATTGTTTTCACACAACTCTGGAGATATACTCCTTATTCTGGGGGAGCAAAGTTGTCATGTTTATGCGGTTGTCAGAAGCTGAATCCCTTCTTGTCTAATCAGGGAAGTTCACTCCTCCCTTTTCATTCGAGAAAGTTTCTAGTGACCTCTGAGCTAGCTGGCAAACCTAAATTAAGTCTATTATATTCAATAGAGACCTAGTCAACCTCAGTCCTACGTCTAAACTATTGTATATGTTATTCCAATGCGCAGAGCCTATTGGGAAAATAGGAACTACATGGCGCTCAACGTTTGGTAAGGCGATAATCTAACTCAAGATACTAGTGTAACTCAGTCGTGCTTTTTCACACAGACTCCTTTTCCCGTAAAAACTCCAATAGACGTCTGGAGTGGGTGAAAGGTTATTATCCGCCGGAACTTAGTAGGATGAGAATCCTATGTATTAGTTTACGGTATAATCAACGTTGAAGGATACAGTGTTCCAAAATATTGTGCACCTAATCTTTTGTTTCCAAAAAACTTGCTCCGCAAGACACTTTTCATTAAAAAATGTCGCTTAACGGCGAAAACAACGAAACCGGTGGAGCTGCAGTAAATGTGAATCAACCAGGTGCAGACCTAACAGGGTTGAATGAAGACGACCATGATGCAGTAATCATCCCGGCCAACATAAGAAAAACCATAACTATAAAATGGAGTAACATCAAGAGGTGGTATGGTGGTATTTGTGGTAGAGGCACATGAGTTTCGGCAGACAGAGGTATTCTATTCCTGGATAACTTTTCCAGCAGCAAATGCTGTAACACATGAGGTCCACTTCTACAAAGTAGCGGAATCTCCAGAGGAATACTCTCCTTTTGAGGAAATTGAAATTCCACTAACATACCAAGAGCACCTTTTCTTGTTTAATGGCGCCCTAAATCATCAAAATCACATTACCAGGCTAGGTCCATTAGGTAGACCAGGAGCCACATGGCCGGTTATAGCCAGCTACACACCATATCCTGACATTGAAACAATGTCAGACAGAGAACTTTTAGTTCAGTTAAAACAACTAATTAAAATACATAGACAATTGGTCCAATATGTCATGCGGACTTCAACAGTCCAACCTGCAATTAAATTTCCCCAAAACAACCCTCATCAGGGGAACACAAATAAAATTACACCACAGAATATACAATCATGTCTTGGTAAAACACCCGCAAAACGGGAACAAATTCCATTCTGGTTAGCTCAAAAAATCTCTCTGATAGAGGCGGTATTTCCTGATACTACCCCTCACGAAAAACACAAAATTCTGACTATCTGCCTCCCATTGGGGATTGCACCCACTTGGGACACAGTCTTTGCTTCTATCTACACAAAAACACATGGTGTTCCATCTATGGCGGTTATACCAGATGTGCTAAGACAGATTTAAAATGAATACAGTCCAGAACCTGCTTTAACTCTGGGTATGAAATTACTAAAAGACTTTAAGAAGGTCTCGGCTATATTATTAACCAACATAAAAGGAGAAGCAGCGTGTGTGGCAATCAGCCAAAAATTGAAGGAGACAGATATAACAGACCAACCTTTTGAGCTCGCAAAAATAATTGAAAAATCATATGAAGAATTAGGCAGAGATAGTTTGGGTGGTAAACCAGTAAAACCCCAGCTAATTGAAAATCCTGAAAAAACCTTTATTAAAAATAACCTAAATTCTCAAAAGAAGAACTGGGAGGGTAACAAACAAACCACTCCCAGGGAAAAGGGAAAAACAATTTCAGTCCAGGGGAAGGTCTCCCCAACGGAGAAATAGAATTCCAGAGAGGGAGGGCAAGTCTCCCCAAAGGGAGCCCTCTGAGAAAAGATATAACCTGACAGATATCAAGATGTTGATACAAGTTCCTCTCGATATTTTCAGACTTTCTCAAAGAAATCGGAAAGAAGAGGACGGTCAGAACACAAGGAAGAGCACGTCAAGTCCAATGACAAAGAACCTGCTCATCAAAATAAAAAAATCACAATTTCCCAGAAAGAAGGTAGCAAGTATTAAAATAAAACATGCCGAGAATCCTGAGGACACAACTGAAAAACAGGGAGTGGGCCCAGACAATGCTAGACAGTGCAGCAGAAGTGAGCATAGCTCGCAAGATCTTGATGAATCTTCTGGAGACAGTGGACACGAATGAATACATTCAAGTGGAAACTGCAGACACTCGAGTGAGCGTGCCCCATAAACTATACGAAATAACATTATGTATAGAGGGTGATAAAACTAGGAAAATAAAAGGTCTCTTTTGGGAGAACCTATCTAAAGGCTATGACATCCTAGCAGAAAAAGACTGGCCACCAGAGTTTGTCAGGGAGTGCCCACATGCCGAAGAAATGATTAAGCCTGCCTTCTCAAATCACATTCCAATACATAAAAAACACTCACTTGCTAGAAAATGGGCAGTGGTCCAAGCTCCAGCATTATATAAAAATCATATAGGATGGGATGAGGACTCTCCTCATCAAAAAATACATTTAAAAAATCAACCTACTGCACAGAGGCAGTATCTGGTTAAGCAAGAAGCTAAAAAACAAGTAAAAGAAATTTTAGATCAACTTGAATACCAGGGGGTGATTGAAACATGCACCTCACAAATGAACAATCTTTTGTTTCCTGTCTCCAAGCCAGACGATTCATATCATCTAGTTTTAGACTACAGACATCTAAACTCCTGCTATAAAACTTTTGCAGTCCAAAACTCACACAGTGCAGCACTAATGAATAACATCGTGCACAAAAAATATAAAACGACATTAGATATCTCTAATGGATTCTTCTGTCAAAACATTCCACCAGAAAGCAGGTATTTGACCGCTTTCTCAATAATGGGGTCGCAAAAACAATTTTGTTGTCTCCCACAGGGGTTCAAGAACAGCCCAGGATTATTTTCAGCAAGGGTAACAGAGTTACTACAAATTCATGATGATGAGGCATTATCTTATGTAGACGACATCTATCTTACAGATGATGACCTGGAGACTCACTTGAAAATAGTGAAAACCATAATACTTGGGTTCGCTTCAGAAGGGTACACATTTATTTTAAAAAAATCTAGAATTGCCCATTTAACTGTCCTATTTTTAGGATACTAATTATCAAGTGAAGGCAAAAGCCTGGCAGACAACTTCTTGGAGAAGTGTGCTATACTACAAGCTCCAAAAACACTGAAAAACCTGCAATCAATACTAGGTTTCCTGAATTTCAGAAGAACATACATTCTAAATTATGCAGAGAGGATTAAACCTCTCTACAAACTCATAAAACCTGATTTTAAATCAATTAATTGGACTCAAAAACACACAGAAATAATAAGATCATTACAGACAGATATGTTAACTAAAACAAAACTGCAAACACGCGCAAATGAACGCAACCTTGTAATCCAAGTCATTCGAGGAACATGCGGATTTACACACCTGACCTCTAATGAGGGAGAAACGATACTAATAGCCTACAAATCACATTTGTACACGCAAGCTGAAATGAAATTCAGTTCAACAGAAAAAATTCTGACAGCGGTTCAAACTTCTGTAGCAAAAGAAAGAGCCCTAGCGCAAGGCAAAAGGAAATGTTTTAACAGCAGAATCAGCCATGGAAGCATTAACAAGCCCACACAATCTAAATGCTGTGGCATTAGATCCAGAATGGATACAATGGGGAAATTATCTTACTAAAGAAGACGTGAATCACTATTTTGATCAGAAAATGAAAAAACTAGAAAAACTAGAATACGAACATGAATGTCCTCTGCCGATAGAAATTCTGCCTCTAGAACAATACACCTGTGTTATCTACACGACAGATTTGCACAACACTACGTTGTGGAGAAACAGATTTACAATGCAGCATGCGCGATTGTTAAAGGTCGCTGGCGCTTAGGTCAATTCAGACCAATGGTCACTAAAACTGAATCACTCAGAAACTGTTCAGCTCAGCGAGCTGAAATAAGATCCCAAAATTGGCGCTTGAAAATGCCGATCGTGAATTCCCAACACTAATGGTGTGCGATTCGCATTACTGCGTCCGATCTTACAATAATTCTATGCAGACCTGGATAAAAAACGGTTACAAAGATGAGACAGGTGCCACAATAAAACATAAAAATCTATGGGAAGAAGTAGTTCTTTTACAGAAAGAACTACAAAAGACTCATGTGATACATACGCAGAGTCTTCAACGTGATGGCGTTCACGTTGCAGGGAATTCATTGGCTGACAAAGCCACAGCGGCGGCTGATCACTTGGCTTCCGTAGTTATAAAAAAGCGTACGAAAACACAAATAAATGGCGAAACGCTACTTGCCGTAAAAGCCTCAATGGAAGGCAATTATGCGGCGTTACCTCTAAACTACCCACTCAGTAATACCTACATAATTGATGCGAACTCCGTTCCGTTTGCTCAAATCCCTGGAGTGGGGGATAGAGTAATTCCAAACATGTACCGGAGAGTCTTCTTGATACAAGAAGCACATATGGGACTGGGTCTGAGGCACGAAGAGATCATAAAATCTCCAATAGAACTACAATCTCAGTACTGGTGGCCGGGGATGAGCATAGAACTTTATAAATGTGCAATGAATTGTGAGGACTGCAACAGAGATCGCAGTTGTGAAACGGACCGGACACCAGCCCAGACACCACTATTAGAAAGCATAAGGCTATCTATGCGCAGACGTCCGGACGGACAAATGTGGTTCCATAAAAATTAAGACAGGATTCATTTGGATGAGGCCCCAGCGCTCGGCTGACGCCAGAACTGTTATAAAAGATTTGTGAGTCTTTATCGGCACATACGCAATTGGCATGCTACATTCTGACCAGGGTCCTGCGTTTAGCGTCGGGCTTACAAGGAGGCCATGGCCAGCATGGGCATTGCATTGCGGTACTCTTCTCCCTTCCATCCTGAGGGAAATGCGGTTGTGGAAAGAAAAAAACAGGACATAAAGCAATCTAGAACAGCGAGGGTATTAGGTTCGGGTGATGGGTGGGTCAAACATCTATCAAGTGCCCAACGTAGTCTTAATAATATGCCAAGAAATTCTCTAGGAGGTGTCAGCCCGTATGAACTCTTATTTGGAACTAGAATGCTTATTCAGGACTGAGATCATCAAACTTAAGTGGCGCAACAAAAAGCTTTTGATATCAAAGATCGTTTGGCTGTTTTACAGGACTTAAATGAAACAAGAAAAAGTCTGAGTAATGAAAAATTAAAGCCAACTACCTCTGAAGAAAAACCACCTGTCCCAGCAAGACCTGTCTGGATTCCAAAGATTGGGGATCTGGTCAGAGAAAAGATCGCGGTGAAGAAGGAATTTGGGCCTTCTTACAGAAAAGCAGTACCTATCTTAGCTGTCAGCGGAACAAGATCAGAAGTGCTACTGCCTCTTGCTGGTAAAAAGGAGAACCGAGTTGTATCAATCGACCTGGTGAAACCACAAACATGTGGCCAATAATAAGTAATAGGCCCAGTGGACTCCCAAGAAATAGCAGAAGACCAAATCTTGCTACTATCCAAGAGGTCCAAACTGAGAGACTAATCACATTTGATAAACCTACGGTGATTAAGAAAGGGCTATGTAACAAAGCCATGCAACTTGTGCCTCTTGAGACCCAAATTGCTACAGTTCAATAAGAAACTTCAGTTTACAACGATGTAGCTTCAGACTATACAAAGGTAACAAAAGACAATGCAAAGATCAATGGAAATCCTGAAGCAATCCCACCAATTGACAGAACTGCATCTGGTTATTTTATCCACTTTGATGATTTTTCCGATAATCCAAGTGAACATGGAGACAAGCCAGCAACGAAAACATTCAAAGAAAAAGTAAAAGAACTCTGTCATCAACTCAAAGAAACATATCTAACTCCTCAATGGATTAAATTGTGGATTGTGTTAGGCGTACTTTTCCTCTTTCTGTGGATCATCTTGGTTTTAAGTTTGGGTAGATTTATTGATGGAAAATATAGTACAATGGACACAGCAAGTCAGAACATCAACTTGGTCCTGAAACCACACAGATCCTCACACATCGAAAAAAGAGAACTGCCATCAGTGAACATCACAGCCATCCCTATACCTGGTGGTATAGCATGGGACAAAACTGACTATGAAATTTATGGCCCGGTTGAGCTCTTGAAATTGCCACACCAATTTAAGATTTCGTTGAGTGACTTTGTTTCACCTAGTAGATTCTCTGATGATTGGGACTTTGAAAATATTAATAATATGATGTCAGATTTAGAAATGTCAGCAAAATTTACTGCACATGGTTATTTACAGGGTTCGTCAAATTATGAGGAAATGTACTGTTTTTCACATTACGGGCATCATCTGCATAAGTCCGCAAATCCTAGAAATACTTTAGTTTATAATCAATGGGAACATTGTCCAACCCCGCCAAAAGGCAGCTCAAAGACATTTTTTGAAAAAATCCCATACTTCTTGGGGTTTAATGTCACTGATCCGGAAACATTCTGTTTCAAAATGTTAAATGAGACAGGGGTGAAAAATATGTTGAGAAGGTGTTAAATAAAGGCCTTGGCTTTGTGCCTACACCAAACCATGATGCTTTCAGATGTCGAACTGAGTTCCATGAAACAATGCGCAAAATAAAACTTAAAAAGTTTTTTGTGAAACAAATATCAGAAGAAAGCAAGGGTTATAATTCAAACTTAAGAAAACCCTCATCATTTTGCCCTCCAACTGCATCTATTGGCCCTGAAACTGCAGTATTTGAAGCGAAAGTTCTGGAAGAGATTACAGCCATAGAGAACAACAACAAGTCTATGGGCTTCAAAAATATGACGAGAGAAGATTGGGAATCCATCAAGTCCCTTCAGAACAACGAGAATATAATCATTAAAAGCGCCGACAAGGGCGGCGCAATTGTAATCCTAAATACGGATGATTATGAAGCCGAAGTACGAAGACTGCTGGATGTGAGAGCTAATTATCAACCTCTTGTCAGAGATCCAACACCCGAATTAAGAGATACCATCACTCAACTAGTCGCTAATGCAAAAGAAAAGAAATGGATAAGTGCTAAAGAGGCTGAGTTCCTCATTAACACCAACCCGAGGACCCCTGCCTTTTACATTCTCCCCAAGATACATAAGCCTGCCAGGCCCCCCCCTGGCAGGCCTATTGTGTCAGGTATCCAATCTATATTGGAACCTTTGTCCCAATTCGCAGACTATTACCTCCGTGAATCAGTCATAACTCAAAATTCATATGTAAAGGACACCACCGACATCTTGAACACTCTAGACCCCATGTCATTCAATCCAACTACTGAATACATCGTGACCATAGACATTGAGTCTTTATACTCATGTATCCCTCAAGAAGCAGCCCTGGTGGCAGTAGCGAAAGCAGTGAACAAACAAGAATGGTTCTACGATGCGCCACAGAGCTTCGTTTTGCAATGCGTCGAACTGGCGCTGACACGAAATTATTTCTGTTATAAAAACGATCTCTTTCTGCAAGTGACGGGAATATCTATGGGCGCGACGATGGCACCTAGTGTAGCATGTATCTACGTGGGTCAGTTTGAGGAGCACGTCATTGAATCAGATAACAACCCTTTCAAAGACCATCTACGTTTATGGAAACGTTATATCGATGACGTGCTCCTCATTTGGTCTGGAGAAGAAGACTCACTTGTTCAGTTTCTCAATTGGCTGAACACTCAGGACAGGAGCCTCAGGTTTACATGGAAGTACCATCATACAAGTGCAGTCTACCTCGATCTAGATATTGAAGCCAAAGATGGAAAATTTGCTACCAGCGTACATCAAAAGCCCACCGACAGGAACTCGCTACTAGCCTATCATTCATACCATCCAAGGGCCTTGAGGGACAATCTCCCAGTGGGCCAGTTTATGCGATACAGAAGAAACTGTTCATCCACGGACGTATACAAAGAACAAGCCAAAGACCTAAGTAGTAGACTAAAAGCACGAAATTACCCAAGCAAAGTTATCCAACAAGCAAATAAGAGAGCCCTGAACACACCACGTACTGCCCTCTTAGAATCACAAACAAAAGAAAAATCAGAATGTCTACCTGTGGTCATGACCTTTGACCCATTGGCCTCCAAAATCCGGCAAGCCATTAGAAAACACTGGCATATTCTGTCCACACAAGAACATAAAATGCCACCACCTCGGTTTGCGTTCCGTAGAGCCCAAAATCTCAAGGACAAATTAGTCCATACCAGAATGATAGAGAGAACACCAACTGAAAAAAACACTGTACCAAATGGCCACTACCCCTGTGGGGGTTGCTCTGTTTTCCACCTTACCGAAAAATGCACCACAGTTACACTAAAATCTGGGAAGGTATGGTCATTAAACCATTTTAGCAACTGTAACACTGTAAATGTCGTGTACAGATTGAGCTGTGAATGTGGGCTTGAATACATGGACTAACAACGCGCAAGATCAAGCTCCGCATTCAGGAACACCTAAGCACTATACGACAAGGAAAATTGACCACCAAACTAGTGCAGCATTGCCATCGCAATAAACATGCATTTTCCTGGGTGGTTTTGGAAAGAGTGGTAGGTGATACCCAAACCATGGAAAGACGTCTGTTGACAAAAGAGGCACGCTGGATATACCAAGAGCGGAGTGAACAACAGGGGTTAAATGAATTGTTGGAATGGAACAAGCTTCGCTGAGCTGCACCCCTGAAATACAGATATAGTTGTTCCTTGGCACAGTACTCTATTGTCTAACAATTGGACAGTATGAAATCACTCTGTAGTTTAAACATACTAATCTCCTTGCATGGGGGTTGAGCTGTTTGAAACAAAACCTCCCCTCTGTAGATAATATCTGTCATCCACCATCATAATATGAATGAGAGAAACATTTGTCTCCTCTTACTGAGGGCTATGACCACTGGTCTCCATTAACTCCATTAACTGCATATATACCTTTGTAAAGCATTGCGACATCTTGTACATAATCTATGTATTACACCTCACTTGAAGGGCGTCTATATTAAATGAGATGCGATTATTATAATAATTAGATCTGAGCAGCTCCATATAGAGCATTTTTTCTATAACGCCCGGCGCGCCTTTTGTAAATTACATGGCTGAAAATAATATCGCGTTCGTGTTGACAATTATAAATGAACCCTCACGTAGTATTGTCAATCGAACCTTTTGAAGGCTATGGCCAATCGGAATCGAGATACCACGGCAAGCGAATTTCTGAACCAATCAGATTTGCTGTTTATATCTAGCCGGGTGACAGGGATACCACGTGACGCTACTAACCAATGAGAAACCTGGAGCTAAAAATAAATACTACACGCCCCAAACGCTCGGCGATCCGGTGCTGAGAAGACGCCGGTGAATCCTTCTCCACTGGTATTTACCTTGCTGCACACGAAGCGTTTGGAAACGGAGCTCCCGGTGAGACTAGATTAGCTTTTTCTAATGTCCGCCCACGCGGGGCTTTTCTTTTGTCTTGATTAGATAAACTTTGATGGGAGAATAGACTACACTTACCGATTGGGAGTGGGTCCTTGACTTTTCAAAATAGATGATTACAATGGTATGAAAGTCGAAGCTGTAAGCCAGGTAATTTAGATTTCCACAGCGTGATCGGATAGCAATAATATACAGCACACAGTGCAATCACAGATAGCCCCTCACACGTGCTTTCCTCCTCTCTTTGATTAACAGCACCTCAAACGCAGTACTTTGCTGGCAGTGGCTTTCTATAAACATCTTTGCCCTGAAGAAATTGCCTGAATCTTTACCATGGCAATGAAACATGTTGGCTGCGAGTTGAAAGCGAATCGATAGGGAGTATTCGCTTCTCTCTTTGTTTTATATATGTGTTTACTGTTGGCGGACAGGAGAATACAAATAAAAAGGTTCTCATTCCTGTGCGCTCAGTATTTGTTTTGTTATATGTTGAACGTTGTTAGTCCTTGTCACATATAAGTTTGTGTACACTGCACCATTCACTGTCTTTTACTTTTGGGAGTCGGTCACGTTTACGTTAAGCTAGTTGATACCAATGATGAGAACAGGGCCACCCTGGTGAGTACCAACCAGGGGCCCCAATGGTGGTGCGCCCGTGAGGTGTCTTCTAGCTACTCACACATTTTTTCAGATGTCGTCTCTCTTCTGAATGTTTGTCCTGTGTTGTCTAAAGTTAGATGTATCAGAGATTGGCTACTTTTTAAAAAGTTTTTCTGGAAAGTATCTGGAGTCAGACACCTATTGTTAAATTCAAAGGTGTGTTTGGAATGATCTCTTGACATATCCACGTATACCCACAGATATACATAAAACGATTGCCTTGTGGACTATGTCATTGTGTTTCTTGATTGCATGAGTGGAGGGCGACCTAGTCCTGTAAATCCCTCTGTACTCCTAGTATATGAACGTGAAAAATATGTTGACAAACACTAAACTGATTTATTCAGAAACATTTTATGAAACAATTTCTACATTTGGTTTTGAATATTGGAAAAATAACATTGAGACAAAAACCATTTGGGGAACAAATGATTGGCAGGTACAAGGTGTAGAAGCATTGTTCAGAGCCTGCAGGATCCCAGAACAAATAATGTTCCTAAATGACACAGTTCAGCAAACAACCTGTCTTGGGTTAGCCAAGATAAAAGATTTAAACAACCCGTCAATACCAAAGCCAATACCTGATGGAAACACCACTGCAGATGAGGGATTAGACGTGGCCTATATTTTAAAACAAAACAGAACACTTCCTGATTGGAAAAAATAGTTAATCTGGCTGACAGACACTAATAACTGTCATGATAGATTCCTGAACAAAATACAGGGGTTCAAACAAAACAGGCCAGACCCAAGATATTCCCAAAGAGAACATCCAGGGATTATTACAACATACAGTGTGGGAAAACTATGCCTCGAATGGCTACAGAAATCCACACTTCCAGAAATTAAGCAACGCCTAACTTTACTTAAAGAAGGTGCTGACTTGCGAGATTTCATAATGGGACCTCGCAAACAGCGTCAAAAACGTTTCATATACGCCGGTATATACGCAGCATACAATGAAGCTTGGAAATTAAATCAAATTGAAACTGCTGAAAAAATACGAGAAATTGATCGTATTAATTTGGAAAAAGCATTTTCTGTAGTGGACAATGGGTTAACGACTCTGTCCTCCAGAATCTATTCACTGGATAGCATTGTATCATCTGCTATTGATATAATAGAACAGGATATGATAATGTTACAACATGGTCAGTCCCAGTTGCGTTCTATTATACAGCTAAGCTGGACGTTACAAAACCTGCGTTCAGGTCACGTGCCATGGCGTCTAATCAACATAACGTCATTATTTTCTATCTTTAACCTTACTGATAGACAAATCTCATTGGCACAGAAAGGAGCAGACTATACGGTGCTAAGCATTGAAAAACTTGGGAGATTATCATTGACAATGTCAGAAAGACCTGTCATTGAATGGATAATACATGGCACCATTACAATACCGATAACGACTTTTCAGTTTCAATACTGCCAAGAGTATATACCAGCAGGCCTGTATGAAAGGTTGGGTAAAGGGTACATCAAATCAACCTGGAATTTACCATTTACACACAGGTGTTGGAGTGGGGGAAAGAAAGAGGTATTTCTTAGTGGTAGTAATTGCAAAACATCACTAAGCGGTACACTCCTATGCGAAGGTTTAAACCTGCATGGACCTTGCAAGGGTTCATCAAATAACCTTTCAAGTCACCTGCACGGAACCCCAGCTACACAGATAGAGCCATTTTTCAGACATCTTTCCAACGGTAGCTACGTTATATTAAGTGACCGCAGCTGTTGTGGCATGGTGCCAGGGAAACCCTATCTCGTGAGTGTCACTTCCAGGGTCATTTGTTGTATGCAAGTATTGTATCCAAAAAGCAATCCAGACATGGAGGCGGGAATTTGGCCTTCTGTGAATATCTCTTCTATTCAAATTGATGTCTTAAGCAGAATGAAGTCTATTCTTTTACAGACAACTGTGCCTTTACTCTCATCCAAAGTGACGTATGACCTGCAAGCTGCAAGGACAGCGGCAGAGATACATACCCTTTTATCAACAAACTGCCCGTGCATTTCGTAGAAATGTTAAGCCAAATTTTAAACATGTCAGATACCAGTGGCATCACACATGTATTTAAGACGACTTTTTCTGGACTATTAACACCCCTTGAGACAGTCCTGGGCATCTTCCCGAATTTTGTGCACTCTCTTTTCGGTGGCCTGCCATTTATTTTGGGACTCGTAGCAGGAATTTTATTTTTGCTCCTTCTGCTGCGATATGGCAAGCCAAGTCACAAACAAAACTCAGGCTTCGATGGAAGAAACGATCCTAGCAATACGATACCGAGACCGTATCACTAAGGTCCTCGGATTGGCCCGGCTAAGAGATCTGAATACAACCTGGTTTCTTTCATTCAGACCTATCTGGCAAAATTGCATCTTGCCTGTGCTTCGATGTCTGCAATGCGGAGAAGAATGTGTGTTGGACGTCTGTCTTACACTACCATCAACAGTACCAATGGATGTCGACGCTTTGCTTTGTCCGGTAATGACTCACGCAACGTGTTGTCGCCAGCAGCTACCGATTCTGATGACGGCATTCGTTGATACTTCACCATTATGAGTAGGTGGCGGTGAAGTACGAAATGAAAGCAGCAGCACACGGGTACAACCTTCTGTGAACATTGCTGATCTATACACCGATTATAGCAGTGCATCGCATATATGCACTATTTCTGATTTTTCAGCGTTGGCACAACTTTCACCTACTGTTGTAGACAAATTTTCTGCTGGTCTAGCTGAGGTAATGTTCTCCCCTAACAACGATAATAACAATTGAAATAGCGAGCAAACAGCGTTCCCTGAACTCTGAATTCGGCCTTCAACTTTTAAAAACATCACTGCTGAAAAGACTTGGAACTATTTTTGTTGCCCTGAAAAGAATTTTTTTTTTCTCTCTCCAAGAACTTCCAAAATATTTACCCTTTTTTGGCACAAGGTACTCTGCTTAAAGAAGAACTATTCTTAGAGAACAGAGCTTCTATTTCTAGAGACTCTAGAGACAATATTTTGAATCAGCCTCTAGCACACTTACAATCTTGTATGAATATGTGATGAAATGGTCTCGGCCTTCTCTTCTGTATTAAGAACCATTTCATAAATGTAATTTTCGCAAATTCATTCAGCTGATATTTATGTTTCAATTATCTGAATGATACCACTGCTTGAATACGTACAGTATAATACTCATTTTCGTGTATCTATACCGTTTCAAATGCTTTTAAAGTATTTTGGGGTGGGATGGAAAAACACATGCATACCTATATGTTCATATATTGCTTAGTATTTAGTAATGATGGACATTATACGTGGACTGGGTGTTGTGTTTTATCTAGGACCCTAATTAAATATTTCATATTTAATAATAAGCCAATGCAAGCCAAATGCGGCAAGGCTGCTTCCTTAGACTCCTAGAAAGCACAACGAGTTCTTACAACATACCAAACCTCCAGCAACCTGGGAATTCCCAGTCCTTTTGTTTTGATTTGTCTTAGAACTCCTGCAAGCACTGAAAGAATGGTCAGTTCTTAGTGACATCTTTAATTGACGTCTTATTTCCAAACCTTACATCAAACACGGCACCTTCCAGGTATAAATATACCAGCGTTTTCCTTAAGCAACACACGGTGGTGTGGAGCAGAGCGGCTATCTACTTATCCAAAGCCCAGCTGATGCGAGTTCCGAAGGAAGCCGTCCCTCCCATTTGACACACTGAGAAAGACGCTGTCTTTTTCTCCTGCCGAGAAAATCCAGCTCCGGTGTTTCAAGTCACCCTCGCGGGTTACTGGGAGATAGAGTCCTGAGAGCGAGATACAAGACTTCCTCCATTCTAAAAACCAAGGTACGGAGCTGATAAGATCCTTAGAGAATTCTTGGGTCCGAAACTTGGCAAAAAACTAACTTAACTTAAACTGCCGTCCATCTACTCCTTCCCACGTACTAGGCTTAGGTTAGGTACACCGGGGTTGGCGTATTTAGAAGCACCAGTTTAGTACGTTTAGTCAAGCTTTTATCTTTGTATGTAACTGTATATATTTCATACCTTTTAAGTATCATATGGCTCAGAAACCATATCAATGCTTTTACAGTATTATTTCATAATACTCCTTTTACTGTACGCACTTTACTTTATAACAAGTGTTGCAATCATAGCAATTAATTTCTCTTGCATGAGAAAGAAGACTGTTCAATAAATACCACCTTTTTATTGAAAACGCCCGTCTCTCTATTTCTCTGCACTCTGGTGAAACTAAGTATGCACAACTGACTGAGTGAAATAGCTATCTATTGTTTTCACACAACTCTGGAGATATACTCCTTATTCTGGGGGAGCAAAGTTGTCATGTTTATGCGGTTGTCAGAAGCTGAATCCCTTCTTGTCTAATCAGGGAAGTTCACTCCTCCCTTTTCATTCGAGAAAATTTCTAGTGACCTCTGAGCTAGCTGGCAAACCTAAATTAAGTCTAACATATTCAATAGAGACCTAGTCGACCTCAGTCCTACGTCTAAACTATCGTTTATGTTATTCCAATGTGCAGAGCCTATTGGGAAAATAAGAACTACACTACATTCTCTTCTCCTGTGCTAATCTGCTGTTCTCTTTCACCCGCCTCCTTCTCTAACTCCCTGTTCTCTTCTCCTGTGCTAATATGCTGTTCTCTTCCACCGCTTCCTTCCTTAACTCCCTGTTCTCGTCTCCTGTGCTAATATGCTGTTCTCTTCCACCCGCTTCCTTCCTTAACTCCGTGTTCTCTTCTCCTGTGCTGATCTGCTGCTCTCTTCCACCCCACCTCCTTCTTTAACTCCATGTGCTCTTCACCTGTGCTGATCTTCTGCTCTCTTCCACCCCACCTCCTTCTTTAACTCCCTGTTCTTTTCTCTTGTGCTGATCTGCTGTTCTCTTCCATCGCCTTCTTTAACTCCGTGTTCTGTTTTCCCGTGCTGATCTGCTGCTCTCTTCCACCCGCCCACTTCTCCAACTGCCTGTTCTCTTCTCCTGTGCTGCTCTGCTCTTTTCTTCCACCCTTCCTCATTCTCTAACTCCTTGTTGCCTTCTCCTGTGATGATATTTTTGCTCTCTTCTATCCGCCTCCTACTCTAACTCCCTTTTCCCTTCTCCGGTGCTCCTCTGCTGTTCTCTTTCACCCCGCCTCCTTCTCTAACTCCCTGTTCTCTTCTCCTGTACGGATCTGCTGCTCTTTTCCACCCCCTCCTTCTGCAACTCCCGGTTCTCTTCTCCTGTGCCGATCCGCTGTTCTCTTCCAACCCGCCTCCTTCTTTAACTCCCTGTTCTCTTGTCCTGTGCTGATCTGTTCCTCTCTTCTACCCACTTCCTTCTCTAACTCCCTGTTCTCTTCTCTTCTCTCATGCTGATCTGCTGATCTTTTCCACCCTGCCTCCTTCTCTAACTCCCCGTTCTCTTCTCTTTTCCTGTGCTGATCTGCGGCTCTCGTCCACCCCACCTCCTTCTTTAACTTCCTGTTCTCTTCTCCTGTGCTAATCTGCTGTTCTCTTCCACCCGCCTCTTTCTCTAACTCCCTGTTCTCTTCTCCTGTTCTGATCTGCTGCTCTTTTCCACCGCCTCCTTCTTTAACTCCCTCTTCTCTTCTCCTGTGCTGATCTACTGCTCTCTTCCATCCGCCTCCTTCTTTATCTCCCCGTTCTCTTCTCCTGTGCTGATCTGCTGCTCTCTTCCACCCCACCTCCTTCTTTAAATCCCTGTTCTCTTCTCCTGTGCTGATCTGATGCTCTCTTCCACCAACCTCCTTCTTTAACTCCCTGTTCTCTTTTGCTGTGCTAATCTGCTGCTCTCTTCCACCCACCTCCTCCTCTAATTCCCTGTTCTCTTCTCCCGTACTGATCTGCTGCTCTCTTCCACCGCCTCCTTCTCTAGCTCCCTGTTCTCTTCTCTTCTCCTGTGCTAATCTGCTGTTCTTTTCCACTGTCTCTTTCTCTAACTCCCTGTTCTCTTCTCCTGTGCTGATCTGCTGCTCTCTTCCACCCCACACCCTTCTTTTACTCCCTGTTCTCTTCTTCTGTTCTAATCTACTGCTCTCTTCCACCCCACCTCCTTCTTCAACTCCCTGTTCTCTTTTCCTGTGCTGATCTGCTGCTCTCTTCCACCCGCCTCCTTCTCTAAATCCCTGTTCTCTTTTCCCATGCTGATCAGCTGTTCTCTTCCTCCCGCCTCATTCTCTAACTCCCTGTTCTCTTCTCCTGTGCTGATCTGCTGTTCTCTTCCACCCGCCTCCTTCTCTAACTCCCTTTTCTCTACTCCTGTGCTGATCTTCTGTTCTCTTTCACCCTGCCTCCTACTCTAACTACCTGTTCTCTTCACCTGTGCTGATCTGCTGCTCTCTTCCACCCCACCTCCTTCTTTAACTCCATGTTCTCTTCACCTGTTCTGATCTGCTGCTCTCTTCCAACCCACCTTCTTTTTTAACTCCCTGTTCTCTTCTCTTCTCCTGTGCTGATCTGCTACTCTCTACCACTGCCTCCTTCTTTAACTTCCTGTTCTGTTCTCCCGTGCTGATCTGCTGCTCTCGTCCACCTGACCCCTTCTCTAACTTCCTGTTCTTCTGTGCTGATCTGCTCTTCTCTTCCAAACGCCTCATTCTCTAACTCCTTGTTGCCTTCTCCTGTGATGATCTTTTTGCTCTCTTCCATCCGCCTCCTTTTCTATCTCCCTTTTCTTTTCTCCGATGCTGATCTTCTGTTCTCTTTCACCCTGCCTCCTTCTCTAACTCCCTGTTCTCTTCTCCGTTCTGATCTGCTGCTCTCATCCACCCTGCTCCTTCTTTAACTCCCTGTTCTCTTCTCTCGTGCTGATCTGCTGTTCTCTTCCACCCCACCTCCTCAACTACCTCCCTGTTCTCTTTTCCCATGCTGATCTGCTGTTCTCTTCCTCCCACCTCATTCTCTAACTCCCTGTTCTCTTCTCCTGTGCTGATCTGCTGTTCTCTTTCATCCCGCCTCCTTCTCTAACTTCCTTTTCTGTTTTCCTGTGCTGATCTGCTGTTCTCTTTCACCCCGCCTCCTACTCTAACTCCCTGTTCTCTTCTCCTGTGCTAATATGCTGTTCTCTTCCACCCGCTTCCTTCCTTAACTCCCTGTTCTCTTCTCCTATGCTTATCTGCTGCTCTCTTCCACCCCACCTCATTCTTTAACTCCATGTTCTCTTCACCTGTGCTGATATGCTGCTCTCTTCCACCAGCCTCCTTCTTTAACTCTGTTCTTTTCTCCTGTGCTGATCTGCTGTTCTCTTCCACCCGCCTCCTTGTTTAACTTCTTGTTCTCTTCTCCTGTGCTGATCTGCTGCTCTCTTCCAAACCACCTCCCTTTTTAACTCCCTGTTCTCTTCTCTTCTCCTGTGCTGATCTGCTACTCTCTACCACCGCCTCCTTCTTTAACTCCCTGTTCTGTTCTCCCGTGCTGATCTGATGCTCTCGTCCACCCGACCCCTTCTCTAACTCCATGTTCTCTACTTCTGTGCTGATCTGCTCTTCTCTTCCACCCGCCTCATTCTCTAACTCCTTTTTACCTTCTCCTGTGATGATCTTTTTGCTCTCTTCCATCCACCTCCTTTTCTATCTCCCTTGTCTTTTCTCCGGTGCTGATCTGCTGTTCTCTTTCACCCTGCCTCGTTCTCTAACTCCCTGTTCTCTTCTGCTGTGCTGATTTGCTGCTCCCTTCCACCTCACCTCCTTCTCTAACTCCCTGTTTTCTTCTCTTCTCCTGTGCTCATCTGCTCCTCTCTTCCACCCCACCTCCTTCTTTAACTCCCTGTTCTCTTCTGCTCTGTTGGTCTGCTGCTCTCTTCCACCCACCTCGTTCTCTAACTCCCTGTTCTCTTCTCTTCTCCTTTGCTGACCTTCTGCTCTTTTCTACCCTGCCTCCTTCTCTAACTCCTTGTTCTCTTCTCCTATGCTGATCTGTTGCTCTCTACCACCCGCCTCCTTCTTTAACTCCCTGTTGACTTCTGCTGATCTGCTGCTCTCTTCCAGCTCACCTCCTTCTCTAACTCCCTGTTCTATTCTCATCTCCTGTGCTAATCTGCTGTTCTCTTCCACCCGCCTCTTTCTCTAACTCCCATTTCCCTTCTCCTGTGCCGATCTGCTGTTCTCTTCCACCCGCCTCCTTCTTTAACTCCCTGTTCTCTACTCCAGTGCTGATCTGCTGTTCTCTTCCACCCGCCTCCTTCTTTAACTCACTGTTCTCTTCTCCTGTGCTGATCTGCTGCTATCTTCCACCCACCTCCTTCTTTAACTCCCTCTTCTCTTCTCCTGTGCTAATCTGCTGTTCTCTTCCACCACCTCTTTCTCTAACTCCCTGTTCTCTTCTCCTGTGCTAATCTGCTGCTCTCTTCTGCCCCACCTCCTTCTTTTACTACCTGTTCTCTTCTCCTGTGCTAATCTGCTGCTCTCTTCCGCCCCACCTCCTTCTTTTACTCCCTGTTCTCTTCTCCTGTACTGAGCTGCTGCTCTCTTCCACCCGCCTGCTTCTTTAACTCCATGTTCTTTTCTCCCGTGCTGATCTGCTGTTCTCTTCCACCTGCTTCCTTCTTTAACTCCCTGTTCTCTTCTCCTGTGCTGATCTGCTCCTCTCTTCCACCCCACCTCCTTCTTTAACTCCCTGTTCTCTTCTCTTCTCCTGTGCTGATCTGCTGCTCTCGTCCACCCGCCTCCTTCTTTAACTCACTGTTCTCTTCTCCTGTGCTGATCTGCTGCTCTCTTCCACCCACCTCCTTCTTTATCTCCCTCTTCTCTTCTCCTGTGCTAATCTGCTGTTCTCTCCCACCGCCTCTTTCTCTAACTCCCTGTTCTCTTCTCTTGTGCTAATCTGCTGCTCTCTTCCGCCCCACCTCCTTCTTTTACTACCTGTTCTCTTCTCCTGTGCTAATCTGCTGCTCTCTTCTGCCCCACCTCCTTCTTTTACTCCCTGTTCTCTTCTCCTGTACTAATCTGCTGCTCTCTTCCACCCCACCTCCTTCTTTAACTCCCTGTTCTCTTCTCCTGTGCCGATCTGCTGTTCTCTTCCACCCGCCTCCTTCTTTAACTCCCTGTTCTCTTCTCCAGTGCTGATCTGCTGTTCTCTTCCACCCGCCTCCTTCTTTAACTCACTGTTCTCTTCTCCTGTGCTAATCTGCTGCTCTCTTCCACCCCACCTCCTTCTTTTACTACCTGTTCTCTTCTCCTGTGCTAATCTGCTGCTCTCTTCTGCCCCACCTCCTTCTTTTACTCCCTGTTCTCTTCTCCTGTACTAATCTGCTGCTCTCTTCCACCCCACCTCCTTCTTTTACTCCCTGTTCTCTTCTCCTGTGCTAATCTGCTGCTCTCTTCTGCCCCACCTCCTTCTTTTACTACCTGTTCTCTTCTCCTGTGCTAATCTGCTGCTCTCTTCCGCCCCACCTCCATCTTTTACTCCCTGTTCTCTTCTCCTGTACTAATCTGCTGCTCTCTTCCACCCCACCTCCTTCTTTAACTCCCTGTTCTCTTCTCCTGTGCCGATCTGTTCTCTTCCACCCGCCTCCTTCTTTAACTCCCTGTTCTCTTCTCCAGTGCTGATCTGCTGTTCTCTTCCACCCGCCTCCTTCTTTAACTCACTGTTCTCTTCTCCTGTGCTGATCTGCTGCTCTCTTCCACCCACCTCCTTCTTTAACTCCCTCTTCTCTTCTCCTGTGCTAATCTGCTGTTCTCTTCCACCGCCTCTTTCTCTAACTCCCTGGTCTCTTCTCCTGTGCTAATCTGCTGCTCTCTTCCGCCCCACCTCCTTCTTTTACTATCTGTTCTCTTCTCCTGTGCTAATCTGCTGCTCTCTTCCGCCCACCTCCTTCTTTTACTCCCTGTTCTCTTCTCCTGTACTAATCTGCTGCTGTCTTCCATCCCACCTCCTTCTTTAACTCCCTGTTCTCTTCTCCTGTGCTGAGCAGCTGCTCTCTTCCACCCCACCTCCTTCTTTAACTCCATGTTCTTTTCTCCATTGCTTATCTGCTGCTCTCTTCTACCCCGCCCCCTTCTCCAACTCCCTGTTTTCTTCTCCTGTGCTGATCTGCTGCTCTCTTCCACCCACCTCCTTCTTTAACTCCCTGTTCTCTTCTGCTGTGCTGATCTGCTGCTCTCTTCCACATACATCCTTCTCTAACCGCACACACACATACATACAACCACGCACACACACACATACAACTACACACATACACAACCACACAAACACACACAACCACACCACACACACAATCTCACACACAACCACAAACGCAACCACAAACGCAACACACACACATCACACACAGCCACACACAGCCACACACAACCACACACACACACAACCACACACACCCACATACACAACCACATACACAACCACAAACACACACACACACACACCCAACCACACACACACACAACCACACCCAATCACACACACAACCACAACCACACACACAGCCACACATACAACCACACACACAACCATACATACAGACAACCACACTCAACCGCACACACAACCACACCCAACCATACAACCAACTACACACACAACCACACACCACACACACATAATCACACACACAACCACACCCAGCCACACACGCATACAACCACGCACACACAACCACTCACACACAACCACACACAATCACACACATCTATCTATCGCCCTCTCTCTATCGCCCTCACTCTATCTATCTATCTGTCGCCCTCACTCTATCTATCTATCTATCTATCTATCTATCTATCTATCTATCTATCTATCTATCTATCTATCTATCTATCTATCTATCTATCTATCTATCTATCTATCACCCTCACTCTATCACCCTAACTCTTTCTATTTGTCGCCCTCAGTCTATCTATCTATCGCCCTCACTCTATCTATCTATTGCCCTCACTCTATCTATATATCTTTTGCCCTCACTCTCTATCTATCAATCTATCTCTCTATCTATCGCCCTCACTCTATCTAACTATCGCCCTCACTCCATCTATCTATTGCCCTCACTCTCTCTATATATATTTTGCCCTCACTCTCTATCAATCTATCTCTCTATCTATCTATCTATCTATCTATCTATCTATCTATCTATCTATCTATCTATCTATCTATCTATCTATCTACATATCTATCTGTCTATCTATTGCCTTCACTCTATCTATCTATCTATCTATCTATCTATCTATCTATCTATCTATCTATCTATCTATCTATCTATCGCCCTCACTCTATATATTTATCTCCCTCTACCTATCGCCCTCGCTCTATCTATCAATTGCCCTCACTCTATCTATCGCCCACACTCTATCTATCTATCTATCTATCTATCTATCTATCTATCTATCTATCTATCTATCTATCTATCTATCTATCTATCTATCTATCTATCTATCTATCTGTCTATCTATTGCCTTCACTCTATCTATCTATCTATCTATCTATCTATCTATCTATCTATCTATCTATCTATCTATATATCTATCTGTCTATCTATTGCCTTCACTCTATCTATCGCCCTCACTCTATCTATCTATCGCCCTCACTCTATCTATCTATTGCCCTCACTCTATCTATCGCCCTCACTCTATCTATCTATCTATCTATCTATCTATCTATCTATCTATCTATCTATCTATCTATCTATCTATCTATCTATCTATCTATCTATCTATCTATCTATCTATCTTCATATCTATCTGTCTATCTATTGCCTTCACTCTATCTATCTATCTATCTATCTATCTATCTATCTATCTATCTATTTATCTATCGCCCTCACTCCCCCCACCTCCTTCTTTAACTCCCTGTTCTCTTCTCCTGTGCCGATCTGCTGTTCTCTTCCACCCGCCTCCTTCTTTAACTCCCAGTTCTCTTCTCCAGTGCTGATCTGCTGTTCTCTTCCACCCGCCTCCTTCTTTAACTCACTGTTCTCTTCTCCTGTGCTAATCTGCTGCTCTCTTCCTCACTCTATCACCCTAACTCTTTCTATTTGTCGCCCTCAGTCTATCTATCTATCGCCCTCACTCTATCTATCTATTGCCCTCACTCTATCTATATATCTTTTGCCCTCACTCTCTATCTATCAATCTATCTCTCTATCTATCGCCCTCACTCTATCTAACTATCGCCCTCACTCCATCTATCTATTGCCCTCACTCTCTCTATATATATTTTGCCCTCACTCTCTATCAATCTATCTCTCTATCTATCTATCTATCTATCTATCTATCTATCTATCTATCTATCTATCTATCTATCTACATATCTATCTGTCTATCTATTGCCTTCACTCTATCTATCTATCTATCTATCTATCTATCTATCTATCTATCTATCTATCTATCTATCTATCGCCCTCACTCTATATATTTATCTCCCTCTGCCTATCGCCCTCGCTCTATCTATCAATTGCCCTCACTCTATCTATCGCCCTCACTCTATCAATCTATCTATCTATCTATCTATCTATCTATCTATCTATCTATCTATCTATCTATCTATCTATCTATCTATCTATCTATCTATCTATATATCTATCTGTCTATCTATTGCCTTCACTCTATCTATCTATCTATCTATCTATCTATCTATCTATCTATCTATCTATCTATCTATCTATCTATCTATCTATATATCTATATGTCTATCTATTGCCTTCACTCTATCTATCTATTGCCTTCACTCTATCTATCTATCGCCCTCACTCTATCTATCTATCGCCCTCACTCTATCTATCTATTGCCCTCACTCTATCTATCGCCCTCACTCTATCTATCTATCTATCTATCTATCTATCTATCTATCTATCTATCTATCTATCTATCTATCTTCATATCTATCTGTCTATCTATTGCCTTCACTCTATCTATCTATCTATCTATCTATCTATCTATCTATCTATCTATCTATCTATCTATCTATATATCTCCCTCTACCTATCGCCCTCGCTCTATCTATCTATCGCCCTCACTCTATCTATCTATTGCCCTCACTCTATCTATCGCCCTCACTATATCTATCAATTGCCCTCACTCTATCTATCTATCTATCTATCTATCTATCTATCTATCTATCTATCTATCTATCTATCTATCTATCTATCTATCTATCTTCATGTCTATCTATTGCCTTCACTTTATCTATCTATCTATCTATCTATCTATCTATCTATCTATCTATCTATCTATCTATCTAGCTAGCTATCTATCTATCTATTGCCCTCATTCTATCTATCTATCTGTCTATCTATCTGTCTATCTGTCTATCTATCTATCTATCTATCTATCTATCTATCTATCTATCTATCTATCTATCTATCTATCTATCTATCTATCGCCCTCACTCTATCTTTCTATCTATCTATCTATCTATCTATCTATCTATCTATCTATCTATCTATCTATCTATCTATCTACATCTAGCTATCTATCTATCGCCCTCACTCTATCTATCTATCGCCCATGCTGTATCTATCTGTCTATCTATCGCACTCACTCTATCGCCATCACTCTATCGATCTATCTAACGCCCTCACTCTATCTATTTATCTATTGCCCTCCCTCTATCTATCTATTGCCCTAACTCTATCTATCGCCCTCACTCTATCTATCGCACCACCACAGCATCACTCAGGGGCACCACAGCATCACTCAGTGGCACCACAACATCACTATGCGCTGCCACAGCATCACTGAACGCAACAGCATCACTCGTCGCCATCACAACATCACTCAATGGAGGAACATGGCAGCAGCAGGATAGCTGCCGCGATACCCCGCTCTGGGCTCTAGCGGAGTGTTTGGCTTTTTTTCCACTGAATGAGGGCTACACTCAAGCGTCAGCCGTGTTAGCATGTCTGCTATATTTTGTAATCTTTTATTTTTGGGAATAAACCTCCTTCTAACTGAAAACAAAGATTTTCTTTAAACATCGAGGCCGCTTGACTCTGTCTCCTTTCGTTGTCCATGCATGTTCCTGGGGGCGTGTTTCAGGGACTCGGCGTCTGCTCTCCTTAGTGCTTCGTTCCCGCTGCCGACTGTGTTTCTACAGCAGATGCGATCCTGTCATCGGCATCGGCGGTGCCGTGGAAGTGGCACTGGGCCGCCCTGGAGCTCCGTCGTGGGAGGCAAGCTCGCTCCCTCCGCAGAAACATTCTTCTTGCGGTTGCTGGTGGAGAGGGACGCGTGGCAGGTGCGACCGCGACCACGACCACCTTGGCGTCGGCTTCGGCTCTACCGGAGGCAGCAGGAGATTTCGAGGGACTGACGGCGAATAAGGTGAGGGGCAACCAAGGGGTATGGGGGCAGTGGCTACTCAATCTACTCAAATCACTTGAGGAGCCGCGCGTGGAGCGGTTTCAAGAGCGACTCGCTGGACTTGAGGAAGGTTTGAAACCCGTGGTAGAGACCCTAAAGCAGAGCGTTAGCATTGTTAATAATCCATATTCCCTCAGAAGTCGTGCCTCAACTCGGCCTGAGTTCTTTACAAAATCGACTCCAAAAATATCTAATAAGGGGCGCAGAGGAAGAAAGGTCTCTAGAACGGGGAGTCTACACCATACCCGAGGGGGGAAGACAAATTGTGATAAACTTAACTTATTTGCTGCCTCAGCTCTGGAATCCACGCAGGTGATCGGGGGGGGAGGACCGAGATAATACTGCAGCAGGTCCTAAATTAGTTAATCCAAGCAGTGTAATACCCACTAAGTGCAGCGGTATTACTTGCAGTACCAATAAAACGCCATCTAAGTCCTCTTCTTACCTCTCTTCAGAGGCCAAGCCTAAACGTGCCAAAAAATCCAAGGCAGTAAAATCAGTTTTGGATTCTGGTTCAAAGATAACACCCTCTCTGCGGTCTTATTTTAAGGCCATACCTCAGGTCCTGAGCCTTGCACAGAGCAGTCGTCACCCCACCAGTGTATCTTCAGATACAATTTCTAGCCCAGGAATATCTGGTTCTACGGCCTCCTTTTCTCAAAATATGGAAAGGGGGTTACGCAATGTGAGTCAACCCAGTGAGAAGGGAGGCTTACCTATCGGAAACACATCGCTAGGCGTAACGCCAGACACTACACCAGTAAACTTAGATTTAATATCAGATATACCAATGGAGCAGTGCATCAATGGCAGCAATAGTCCTAGCACCTCTTCAAATTTTGATAAGTCAGTCATGATACCAGCCGTACCATCTAGTACCACAGAAATGGAAGACTCTAGCCTCTCTGGTAAATGTACCGGTTTTGAAGCAGACGCAAGTCTTGTGCCAGTAGATTTGGAGCAGGATAATCAACATCAACTACTACTTGAGATCCCTCCAAATCTAGATCAGAATACTCAGAATACTCAGTTGCAACCAGTTCACAGTCCTTTTCATAGTTCTGAAACACAATTACCAGCAAACGTCACTGTTTCTGCTTCACCTTTAGATCTCTCTTCAGTTTTAACTATGTTTTCCAATTTGACAGCTGACATCAAACGAGGCTTTGAGGAGTCATCCAAAATTCAGAAAGAGATCAGGACATACTGTGAATCACTTGATAACAAAATAGACGGGCTTTTTTCAAGAACTGGGGTTTTGGAAGAAACAACAGCGGTAATGTCCCTAGAACTAGATAATGCAAAGTAAGAAATAGTGAAACTTAAAAGAGAGGATACTTTATTGGCTGATAGAATGGAGGTCCTGGAAAATAATGCGAGGCGCTGTAATATTTGCATCTTGAATGTACCAGAAGGAAGTGAAGGATCCAACATTAAAACATATATCATTCAACTCCTTATAAAATCTTTAAATTTAACGCATACAGAGGAAGAACTCAATATAGACATTCAACGGATCCCCAGGGATCCCTTCAGGCGTAACTTGCAGCGGGCAAAACCACGCAAGATTCTGGTGAACTTCCATATGTTTCAATTGAAGGATCACATTCTTAACCTGGCCCTTAAACAAAAATCCCTGACTGGAGAGGGTTTCTCCTTTCAAGTACGATCTGATCTTTCAAGGGCAACCCTCGATAGACAGTGGGAATTGGGTCGGAGAATGGAGGCATTCAGAAACTTGGGGGCGTCTGTGCAGCTGAGTTTTCCTGCAGCACTGAAGATCATGCTCAATAACAAAATGTTCAATGTTCGTACAGTCCAGGCTGCAGATGAGTTATTGTTGAGTATTGGCACCTCTAAAAATTGACGTTAGCTTAGCTATAGACCGAGAAGTTTGTGGGTTCCCTTATACGGTTGCTTATAGAATTTATGTATGAATGAATATATTAAAAACCTTAGGTTGACGCAAACCTCCCCAGTAGAAGACAAGACAGTAGAAGACAAGTAGAGTAGAAATAAGTTAATGCTGAAAAAAAATATTTAAAAAATTCTTTACAAAAAAAAAGTAAAAACATAAAGGGCATGAACATACACATACTACCTCTAAAAACCTCCAAAAACCTTTGCAGAGTTACTAGTTAATGCTACTCAACTAATTCTGAGTATGACTATAATAGGCTTAACTGTAATTAGACTTACTTAGTCCTCAACTACTATAGTCATTAACGCCCGCTTGAGCCTGGATAAGGTATCAGGGGTATCACAAACCGGACCTGCTCCGGGTGGTTTTCACATGGATAAGGGTTAGGGTAAAAAAAAATAAAACGTTTCTAATCTCTAAAATGGCTGTCGACAATTTTATATGTGAACAATGGACGAATTGTGCTCTTTTAAGCAGTATCAAGGGGTGTAAGCTAGTAGGACCCAGCATCACTAGTCATATTAACAATGAGTACCATTAAGATCCTCTCCTGGAATGTTAATGGCCTGCGCACCAAACCTAGATCTATCACGATTTTACAATATATCCGCGATTTTGATGCGCAGGTCATTATACTCCAGGAGACACATCTAGTTGAAACTGAAGTATTAGGCCTGGTAAAATGGATAGATTTATCTGTTACCACTTCTCAAACAGTTAATTCTAGAGGGGTTGCCATTCTCTTTAAAAAAAACATTACAACAAGACTCTTGAAGCAGAAGGTTGATCCCTTAGGAAGGTGGGTAATCGCGGCTGTAATGATAGGTGGTGCATGCGTCACGCTGGTTGGATACTATGGGCCTAACCGTGATGATCCATCTGCTCTGGCCACGCTGTTCTCTGAGCTTTTGCAGTTTCCAGAACCTATGATAATAGCAGGAGACTTTAATATCGTGCTTGACCCTCTGCTGAATAAGTCTACCTCTGGCCGACAACTCGCCCTCTCTAAATCCAGAGACCTCCTACTTAAATCTATGTATCAATATGGATTTATTGATATTTGGAGAGTAAGGTCGGGACAGAAAACTGGCTTTTCCTTCCGAAATTACAAGTACCGGCACAGATCTAGGATAGATTTTTTTCTGGTAAACAAAGTTCTGGATAAATCAGTTAGGAGTGTAACCTATTTACCATCTCACCTGTCGGATCATTCGGCGGTACTCTTAGACCTTGAACTGCAGTCTCAACCCCCGACTAGGTCATGGTGAATTGACAGATCCTTCCTTACATCTCCCGATGATTTGGCTCGGCTTGCTCTAGTACAGTATGGGACGCTTTTAAATGCTCTCTGAGAGGGGTTATTAAGAATAAAACTTCGTTTCGAAAGAAACAGTATACCCAAGCGGTCGCACTGATAGAGGCTAACATATTGACTGCCAAATCAGAGTTAGAAAACCTCAACAATGCCCCTGAGCATGTCAGACTGGCTAAACGGGAGGAGTTGATGAAGCTTAATGGGCGACTAGCTTCTCTACTAAACCAACGTATTTTGCAAAGGTGGGAAGCAAGTAAATTAGCCAATTTTGAATTCGGTGAAGGGGCGGGCAAATTACTAGCCTGGAAGTCTAGAACTGATCAGACTCGCAACAATATTAAGTCTATAATTACTGGTCCCGGCACAGTAGCCTCTGACCCAGAAATAAGGTCAGCCTTCAAAGACTTTTTCCAGGCTATCTATCGAGAGGATAATAACATCTCCTCTGATAATGTAGGAAACTGGCTTAGTAAAATTTCATTGCCAGTGCTCCCTACAGAACGAGTGGCTTTTTTAGACAGCCTATAACGGTAGAAGAGGTATCAACTGCCATACTTAACAGTAGGTCTGGAAAGGCGGCGGGCCCAGATGGCCTGCCGGCAGAGATATATAAACATATTGCAGTTGATATTGCTCCCTTTCTCGCCAGGTTATTCAATCAAGTTCTGATAGATGGCGATTTACCGCCCACATCATGGAATAATGCTTAGATCACGCTTATTTTGAAACCAGGAAAGGCATCCCCCACCTGCGGTTTGTATCGCCCTATTTCAGTTCTTAACGCCGACTACAAGATCTTCTCGTCACTTCTAGCCAAGAGGTTGGGGCAGGTCGCTCCCTCAATTCTACATCCCAATCAAAAGGGCTTTGTTAAAGGTCACCAGCTTTTTGAGCTGATAGGAGCGATTGACATGGAACTAGCTCATCGCTGCCTTTGGCTATTCTCACGTTGGACACAGCCAAGGCCTTCAACAGGGTCAACTGGGTATACCTGTCGGGGGCTTTGGAAAAATTTGGCGTGGGCCGGGGCTTTCGTAGAGCGGTGGAACTGCTGTACCATAACCCATCAGCCTCGGTTTTGGTTAATGGCGGACGGTCGGAACCATTTACCATCACAAGGGGTACTCGGCAGGGTTGCCCGCTTTCGCCCCTGCTCTTCGATCTCTATATCGAGCCATTTGCTCAAATAATCCGGGAAGAAACTAACATCATACCATTTAGATATAGAGATTGGGGAAAAAAAGTATCCCTATATGCTGATGATCTTATGATCATAACTTCAGATATCTGCACTGCGTTTCCGACAG
This sequence comes from Lissotriton vulgaris, assembly GCF_964263255.1. NCBI lineage: Eukaryota > Metazoa > Chordata > Amphibia > Caudata > Salamandridae > Lissotriton > Lissotriton vulgaris. Next base: position 703,442,472 of record NC_141685.1, on the reverse strand, counting down.
TCATAAACCTAGCACAACAATTTGGTAACATCTCTGGCTATGAAGTCAATGCCACAAAAACCAAGGTCATGCCGTGGAATAGCATATCAGCGGGACTTCCTGTACAACCCTGTGTCAGCATGAGATACCTTTGCATTAAAATTGTAAAGGATATCAATTTGATAGCCCCTACAAACTTCACTCTGGTGGCTAAAGAATGTAGGAATCTAATGAGTTCTTGGGGACATCTTCCATTAACGCTTCTGGGTCGGTCAAACTTAGTCAAGATGTCTATCTTACCTAGGTTGACCTTTATTTTTAACAGCTTACCACTTTATTTTGATAAAACACTAATAGCGAAGATGCAGAGTGACATCACCTCATTTGTTTGGAGGAACAAGAGTGCAAGAATTGCTTGGAGCAAATTGAGGTGTCGTAGGGAGAAGGGTGGTCTGGTGGGTCCTGACCTTCAGATTTACGCTTGGGCCTTTCAGTTGACACACGCCCGAATGCTACTCAAAACTCCAGTAGATCAGGGCATCGGATTGATATTTTCATCATTACTACAGTGTGAAGGTCTAAGTCAGATGGGTTTTCTATTTAAGTTCGGAGACCCCACATTTTTTAAGAAAATCAAGCTGAAGGTATTGCAGGGCCTAGCAAGAACCTGGTATAACCTTAGAACCACTACCAAAATAGGCTACCATTCTAACGGATCTCCTATATGGGATCTTCCTGCTCCTCCTTGCTGCACTAAAGATGCATTGATAAGCCCATTAAAAGAAGCTGGAATTCTAACATGAGGAGACCTGTTCTTTGAAGGGGAAATGCTTTCCTGGGAACATCTAGTGAGTAAGGTAGGCCCCAATCTTTCTAGATAAAAATTCTTACAAATCTCAAGTTGGGCACAAGCACAAAGAACAGACCCCCCTCGTCGCCAACAACGACCTTTAGGAGGAAGTAGTCAACTGGAAACCTCTACTTGACAAGGCACCAACGTCTAAGGAGGTCTCCAACTTTTACAATCTAATCTTAGAGGAGATTGATAGGGAATTCCATCTTCCAGACCAGCTGTGGGGCTCCCTATGGCCTGCAATAAACGTGAATGAACTATGGTTAACATCCTGCAACGTTCTCTGGGATATTGTTAAACCTGCCTGGCTTCGCAGAAACCACCTTTTTACCCTTCATAGGGCTTACTATTCTCCCCAGAGGTTGTCCAAATTTTCAACAGGTGTACCAGTGGCTTGTCCCCGTTGTGGTCAAGTGGCAGCCTCGGACGCGCATATGTTTTATGATTGCCCACATTTAACATCTTATTGTCAATCAATAGGCAATAAATTAACATCTTCAATAGGCTCTACTGTGAGTATAGATCTCAGCTTAGCAATTTTTGGAGTAGTGGACAAAAAGCGAAGTGCTAATAACAATCTTTTGTTCTACTCAATACTGGTGGCTCGACGTGAGATCTGCAGGCGGTGGAAAGAGGCTTCTCCTCCAACGCTGCACGACTGGTGTTCCTCCATGCTATATATATATCTAAAATGGATCTTTCCAGGGCTGGAAAACCTGATAAAAGAGCTTTTTGGTTGAAACTCGATTGGTCTCAATAACTTGAGCTGGGGTTTTTTTTTTCCCCCAGTTCCAATGATTATGAAGCCATGACGCACTCTCTTCGCTCTATCACTCTCGCCCTTTCTTTAAGGCGAATTGGTGGTAACAGCAATGGTGGAATCTGGCTAATGGCAATTACCGTCCAAATGGTACACAAGGGTCAGAGATCAACTGGGAGACTGACATGGCTGTAGGGTCTTGGCGGTTCCGTAATACGATTGACCCCAACCAGTCTTGCACTGAGACAGCATGTCTATTTCTCATATTCATTTCTCCCAGTCCACGGTACTGACGGGCCAGCCATGGTTGAGATGAGGAACAAAAAAAAAAAAAACATCACTCAACGTCACCACAGCATCAATCTTTGCAACCATTCAACAACAAATGGTTCAAATATGTTCTCTCAATGTTTCAAGCTTTATTACAAATGTCACAAAAAGATGTTAATATTTCACTTCTGTTCTTGGATTTTCGTCACAATAAAATACACTGAACATAATCTTCACAAAACTTATTTACAAAAGTTTAAGCTATTGCCATTATAATTTACAATAACTTTTATTTAAGTATTAATTATTTAAAAAAATTCAAATCCATTGTTATTTGTAATATCAATACATCTAAGTCATGTAAACATGTTGCATTACAAATGCTATTGGTGTCACATTTTCAAAATATAAAAGAATTGGCATTGTAAATGACAAAACTATTAATTTCGCTATTTTCAAAACCAACACATAAATAAAAAAAAATTCATTTGCAAGACCAATAGCTCAAACTTTCCTAATGCGAGACCTATTGCATTGCAAATTCTTGTTAGGTGGGAGAATGGTCCTTCTCACTGTGACAATTGGACCAGCTGCACTGAACACACACACTGGCTACCAGAGAAGCCAGATACTTTAATGCCAGCCTCATAGGATTGGGCCATTGGCGCATCTTCCCATCCAATAGACCAATCGGTTGTGATCCACGTAGACCTCTTTTGGGTCATCCAGATAGTCCTGGAACATCCTCTGAATTGTCATTAGTGCTGCCACTTGCTTGATCGCTTTTGCCTTCACTGCTGCACTGGACGTAAGCCCTGCCATTTTTAATCAAGCCAACTCAGAGGTTGGGTCTGATTCTTCTGTTCCTGTTGTGCTGGCATTCTTGTTGCTGGTGTTGGCTGCTCTGAGACAACAGCACCGCCGTCTCTGAAAGTTGAAGGCTGCACCCAGAACTTCTGCCCTGGACTTTAATTTCCAGCTGTTCTTTTTCTAGGTCTCTTGCTTGATCAACCAACAATCCACATTTTGTATAGTGAAACGTCCCCTTCTGAAAAAGGAATGAACATGGACTGTATTTTTTTGTAATGTGGATCAAGCATTGTGGCACTGATATACTCGTTGGATGACACCCTGTCTCTTTCCATCCTTGGATTAACAGCCAAGCAAAGGATTAAGCTATCAACCAAGCCATGTGCTTCTCCATTGCCATTCACACATGCAAACCTATGCAATTCCTTTTTAACTGGTCCTGTAGCAGATACAACATTGGGATAGCTTGGCTCATTTTACTGTCCTCCTTGCTAACTTCCTGTCTAAAAACGGCAAAAGGAAGTTTCAGGCATTTGACTAGGTCCCATTTGTCCACCTCCATTGTCAAGCTTATCCCAGTTGCATCCCCTTATCTTTAAATTGCATAGTCATTGATCAGTTTACACTGGTCAAGCAGATGTTGCTACATGTAATAGGTTGAGTTGCAATGCGTTGGTACCTCCTGCATGAGGGCTTTAATTGCTAGTCTATTAGCATGCTGAATGATCCTCAACTGCTTGCAGGCTCTAAAAGAATGGCTGAAATTCGAGCAGATTCTTCTGCAGCTGGTCTGTATGTTGCTGACTATGTCTTTCATTTTAAGAAAGTCTTGCACAATCAGGTTGATGTAATGCGCCAAACACAGGTCACTGAAATAGCCACCATCTGATATGGCCTTACTAATAAGTTGGCTGCTTCGCGGGAGACGAGGAAGTGTTCGCGGACTGTCTAAATGTCGAAGAGACGCTGAGCGTCCATTAATATTGACATATTGAAACGATTAAGTCATTCGGAAAGAATAACACTTTTATGTCCCAGATGAAGGGCTTTTCAGCCCGAAATGCATTGGACTGAATAAGTGTTTATTTTCATTTGAAAACAACGAATTATACAAATGAACTGTATGGAAAAGAAATTTGAACTTATGAACATAAAATAAGATTTTTCCTCACGAAAATTAGCATGAACCGTTATTTACATTAACTGAGATGGAGTATTCTAACCACCTATGAGCGGAGCGCCAGGGGATGCTTCCAACATCCGTTGGGATCACAGTTCTTAATGTTTAATTGACGTCCATGACAAGAGACGCCACCCAGGCAGCAACCTCGCACTTTAACAACATTGACAAAAATTTCGCCTAAAAAACTTTGAATAGACTGGCTGTGCAACTCTCCACCACTTGAGTGCTTACTAAATTACTGCCATTGTCAGTGGCAACAAATCCAAATCTGATACCTCTGGGTTGCATCCATTCAAACACCTAGCTGTTAAAGTCTTCAAAGATATTTGCAGCTGTATGGTATTTCTCCATGACCAACAAGGCTACTGTTACATGCCACTGACATGTTTCTTCCGAACTGAGACATGTAGACAGCTGTTGCCTGCCCCCCACAAAAGAGATCTAGTATGCACTGATACATATGTAATTAGTGTCTTGTCAACTGGTCCACATGTCTGTCGTCAGGTGGATAGCTTGCCCAACCAATTGCAGCACATCGTGATGGAGAGCTGAAACAGAAACTCTGGCAAAATAAATCAGTCTGGGAAACTTGCACTTTGGGCAGATGGCCACTTCAAATTCAAAACATCCCACTCCTTACCCAAGTAAAAATGGAGGAGGTCCAGTGCTAACATTTTAGCTAGCTTCCTGTTGTACAAATGTGCCATTGGGTGGTTGCGTTTGTTGGGCCCCTGCTACCTAAACATGCCCACAATAGTAGCCTGGATTATTTTCTTCCTGGTGCCTCTGACGGAGGTGACTTCTTGAGAGAAGAGCCAGGAGGTGATTAACGTGCATCTTAGTGGGGGAAGTCTCTGTATGCTGTGGTGTTTCCATCTGACTCTACCATTTCGAGGTTGCCAAGGCAGTTGATACTGGTGCACTGCTGGGGACAGGGCCCCTTTGTGTAAAGCTGTCACTCTCTTCCTCCTCATCACTGTCACCAATCTCCATGATCGGAGCTGATTGCCCTCTCTCATCACCACCACGACCTGCAGCTATTTTTTAAGGTGCTCCTCTCACCTGACTGCATGGTATTTTTTTATATGGGTCATTTGGTCATTTGGCCTTCAGTTCTCATGGTGTGAACCAGGCTTATCTTGATGAAGACTCATGTGGCAAATGAAGCAATGTTTTCTCCTGCTTGCTAATCGTAAAAAGGTCCCAAATAGGGGAGGAGAACTTTCCTAGTGTGCCACTGCCAATTCTTGAAAAGAACTGGAGGATGGTGAGTGTACCATTGATTGCCTCTCTCTAGTGCTTACTTCAACTGAGGTAGTGGTGTCTGCAGGTCTCAGCAGGGACCTTACGAATATGGAAGCTGGCGGTGGAACCAGTGGCACATACTTTAGAGCAGGTTGAATAGGAGGAGTAATGTTTGTGTTCTCCGAGCCAGCTTACATGAGAATGACTGTCTTGTCCTCCCCATCCCCTTCCATTATTTCAAGCCTTTCAGGAACTTTTTTTTCTTTTGCCCCTCCTGTCAGTTCTCAAAATCAGCTGGGGTCCAATCCATGTCCAAAACATCAAAAGGTGAGCTTGGGGAAGATGGTGAGATACCCTTCCTTTTTCTTGTTGGAGTTATGGAAACCAATGCATCTTGCTCAGCAGGAAGCTCAACCTCCTGTTCTCCTTCTACTTCAGAAAGATCTACTGTTGCTGGCTGTTGCTCCTGTTGTGCACTTTGCTCAGTTTCCTGTGATGATTCAATATTAGTTTGAGGCTAAAACAAATTCAATTCAGACTCATTGCTTGTCGCCATGATTGCAGTGGCTGCCTTGGTGAGAGACAAGGCATTGGGCTTAGGTTGAGGTGATGCTGTTTTTGCAGGAGTGCTGGTCCCAGTTTCCTGCCAGGAGCATGGTGTGGCAGGCACACGTCTCCTGAAAAAGGTTTGGAGCGGCACGCCAGTTCTCCTTCTCACTGGTCTCTTTATTGGCAGCACCTTTCTCTGGGGCCGTCTTGAAGCTCTCTCAGTTGACAGTGGCACTTAGTTGCACAAGTGGTCAAATCACTTTGTGCCATGTTTCCATCTGCCAATACTGTGATTGATGGCTCTTGTGCTCTTAAAACCGATCAAGAATGAAGTTGAATAAGAATTTTTCAAAGTGCCAACAATATTATTTAGTGTGGTTACTTATTATACTAAATAATTAACAAAAATAGTGTATCCATTCCACAGTCAAATCCCACCACATAACATATTTCATTTTCAATCAGATAACAACATACAAATGTAACTGTTAGCTTTATGTGCATCTGAGAGGAGACACCTGTCGCAGTCAGTAATGTGCAGTGGAAAATTGAATAATACTTCAACAATTAATGCTTGTGTGTGCCTATGACAGGAAAATGGAATGATCCTTAAAAAATTAATGTTGGTGTTTGGCTGTGCACATATGGCAGCCAGGGGGGTCCAGGAAAAAATAAGAAATGAGAATCCCTAACAAATGATTGCTGGTGCACTGCAAGTGCCTATGGCTAGTAGGAAGAAAACCGAGGTAAAATGTAAAACAAAAGTATATAAAAAGATTACTTAAAAAATGTATGTGCTGGTGTGCCAGTGGACTATGAGAACCCATTTGGAGGCAAGAAGGTGCAGGGGAAAATTGAAACAATGCATATAATATTATAGTCTGTTCATATACACATATAGTTTCTACAATGATCTTCAAGCTTATTAAACTGATATCAAGAAAAGTAAACCAAAATAAACAAAAACGAAAAGGCATAGTCCTATCCTATCAATCTCACTTAAAAATGACTATGAAAACTGGAAAAAAAAGGATCTACACAGTGGCTGGCTGCAGAAAATGGCGGCCAGCCACATGGTCAACCAACAACTACAAGCAATTAGCCATGGACAACAAAGAACACATGCAGGCCTGAGGCAAAAGTACACTGTCTGACTACACAAAATGGATGCCAGCCACATAGTCAAACAACAACGCCAAGCAATGAGGCATGGTGGACACAACAAATAACCAATGCAGGCCTATAGCAAAAGCACACTGGCTGGCTGCACAAAATGGCCAAACAACAAGCAAGCAGCTATGGGAAACATAGGAAACATGCAGGTCTATGGACACACTGTCTATACAATGCGCATGCAGGCCTAAATTGGTGGGAGCCACAGAAAACCCGTCTCTTTCCACAGCAGCTTTGTGGGGTAATTCCCCGAGCCACTGGAGATTTCGAGTGATTCACTACACATCACTGTGATATCTAATTTATTCGGTTATCCATCTCCTTAGGATTGCGTACGCACATGAAGTAATATGTCCAATTGAAAAGCACTAATGAAATTTATACACAAGGAACTGCCCACACCTCCCCTTTCACTGTCCTGAGGAAGACCCGCTGTGTAAGGGATAACATCCCTACTACGAGGGTCGAAACGTCGACTATCAACTATTACACATAATCAGAGTGTGATCTTGTACACCTGTTATCTATGATGTCATACTAAATGCTATACTTAACTGTGGATTAATTCTGGCAAGGCTCCCTTGTGAAACCATCTTCAATTGTTTTAAGCAATTTACAATTGAATTGTCACTTCACCTACCCACACCACTCCTGATCACTGCACTACCTTCCCCCTTCCCTGTACAGTGGGCACTGTTAAGATGTGAATTATCTGTTTGTATTCATAACTAAAAATGAAAAAATACAGTGTTTAACTTATCGACACTATCTGAATAAACAATAGTGATCTACAAAGAGAACTGTCAATGAATATTTATCTTATCATTTCGAATTACTCATAATTGGTCAGGGACCACTCTCTCTATAGCTGCTAATGAGGTACAGGGGACAAAAAGATGTGTCAGAGATTGTGATAGGCTGTAGAAGCCATGATGTAGCACATAGTGATTTTTGTTTTTTGTAATAATGATTTCATGCACAAAAAGCATATCCCTACTAATCTCTCTTGCTAGTTGTTTAGAAAATATATTTAATCACCAAGATTCATAAGTTATGACAACCCACTCATTTTTCATTTACCAAACAAGAAATACTGTTATGGATAAAAACAAGAGATATATTTCTGAGCCAATACCCTCCCGCTTCAGGGAGCAGTGATTCGGTTGTGGGAAGGAAGGCTGTGGAAACAAAATTTTCAAAGTGAGTCTTCAAAGGCTTTGGCGAGCGAGATGTGGGCTGTTGGGGAACCTTTATTAGGCTGAGGTCGGCCATAACCCCATAATCCCTTTGAAACGAGTGGGTGTGTCACAACATACCCTCTGCCTGGAAGAACGACCGTCTGCAATGCATTTGTAGTTATTATACCTGATATGAGAAAAATAGTCATCAAAACAGCTATTTACATTTTTGTGGAATTTACAAACAAAACGGTACTAAAGACGGCTGGAAGTCTGTTTCATGAAACCCCTCCCCAAGGAGCTAAATGGCGTGATTGAGTTTTAGGGCTATGGAAGATGATGACGACACAGGAAGTTTCTGTGATTGGGTGATCTGATCTCCTTCAACCTTTGCTTTTCAGTTCACAATGCTATCGTGTGAAATCGACACATCCACCGAATGCAGTTAGGCGTCTTACATCAAATGACAGCTTTATCACAAATGTTATCAGCTTTGCTCTGTGCTTCGGTCTCTGTGCTCTTTAAATGTGAAATTCTTAGTTCTGCAAGACTAAATAAACAGCAGCACTAGCCTACAGCCACATATTCGAACACTGGCAACGGCGGCATTGGCATACCATTAAAACAAAGTCACTTAAACACAGAAAAAAAAGCAGAGTTTACCTTTTGTTTTACTCTATGTGGCCCACCGCTTCTGTGGCTTTGAAGTGGAACATGCTAGTAATTTCGGCCCGGGTCATGTCCAGTGGCGAGGGGAATTACGAGGTGATGAAAGAAGGGGTCTTGCTTGCAGCACTCTTTCATGGTTCCCAATGGGCAGGTTGAGCACAGCTAGTCAGCCACCCACCCACGCGCGGCTGCACCACCATCCTCGTGCGCGGTATCTTTACTCAGCCAATCCTGGCGCAGCATAACATCGCCACTGTGCTAGGATTGGCTATAGAGCAAGGCTAATACTGCCCATAATGAGACCCGGCTCCCCCGGGTCTCTGTCTGTGTGATGACATGGGGAGGAGGAGGAGGGAAGGGGCTATTGCGTGTGTGCGCATGCGTGGGCAAGTCATAAAAATGACTTGTCCTAAATGCGCACATTGCTGCTGCCCTCCCTGCCACGCTGCTGCTGCAAGCCTGCCACAGGCCCGCCCCAACACCTTCCGCGATGCGATTGTGATGACATTGTGACTTCGGCCTCAATTATGACTGTCGGCTATTCTGCGCTGTGCTCATAGTTTTACTTTTTGCGCAGTCAGTGCAGTGTAAGGGACAGCAGTGACGGTCATCCATGTGGCTAGTGGGGCAACACCCCAACGCCCCCAATGGACGAACCGCCACTGACCTCACCTACCCCTGAAGACCATGCCAAGAACCTCAGGATCATCGTGGACACCAACCTCTCCATGAGCAGACAGATCAATGCCGTCTCCTCATAATGCTCCCACATCCTGTGAATGCTGCACAAAATTTTCAAGAGGGTCCCAATGAACACCTGACGAATGGTCACCCAGGATATTATAACAAATAGACTTGATTAACGAAACCCCCTCTACGTTGGAATCCCAGCCCAAGTCCTATGCCGACTCCAAACCACCCACAATCATCCTGATTATCTTAAGAAATAACCACATCTCGCCACACCTCAACAATCTCCACTGGCTCCCTGTCCAGAAAAGACGTAAATTAAAACTACTCACCCATTCCTACAAGGCTCTCCACATTGCTGGTCCAGCTTACCTCAACTTCTACCGACCCACCAAAGACCTCTGAGCTGCGTCCCAGGCAAGAGCACACCTCCCTGACATCAAGAAGACCCGCCAAGACTTGGAACAACCTCCCAAAACACCTTAGAACCTCCTCCTCCCTCAGCACATGCCTCTTCTAGACGAAACAGGAATGATGTCCTCCCCGCTCAGGCTAACCTACTCAATGTCTGGATACCATCATGGGTGATTGGCAGCCTCTACAAATTCACATAACATAACAAGCACGTACCAAATGTTGATTTTACACTTGCAAAAGAATTTCCTTAGACATAAACATCCATGTGAATATATCTCCACCTATTGCAAGAACCGAGTAATTCCAAGGGTTCCTCTTCCTGACCCTGGTAGTGAGACCCTTAGAATTAAACTGCAGGGGAAGGCTAAGGAGGAACCTATTAAAAAAACTGAATAGGGATCTTTTTTATCCAAGATGGCTCTCTCTAAAATCCACACCTTTTTTTCTCCCCAGCACTTCAGTTGAACAAAGAAATGTAAATATATATGGACTGGAAAAGGGGTGGTAGTCCGGGAAGTAAGACTGGCCTATGGACCCCCTTTCCTACCTCCTCATCGTCGGCTTGTGCATGAAGTGTCTTATTGCTACTGTCCCTTAGACTTGTTAACAATGTGGCACCCAAAAGGCCCAGCTACTCCAAACTTCAGTGTGTGCATGAAACTGCCTGTACAACTGGGTGGAATCATCATGCATATCAATAATAAATGTCAGTCACATCAGGGAAAGCTGTACACACATTGTCTGCAGTTGATGCCCTAAATGCACCCACTTCTAGAAGAGTGGATTTTAGTTACGTACCATTTGTGCCATGAGCTCTAATGCAGGCAAAGAAAAGAAGCACCCCTGACCACCAGAAGAGGTGTAAAAGACGACAATAATTGGCTGCAGTGAGCTTCTCTAATCATTGGACCACTGTACCCTTGCTTCTTCGGTGACTGTCAGCTCTACACTCACCCCTTGGTTGTTTACCTTGCCTATTTTTGGCCTCTGAAATGTGTGAACCTCAGTGAAATGAGACATGCGACGAGGCACATTTATTTTCCCCTGTTTGAGCAGCCACTTTGCTGCATTTAGTATAATTAGGATGTTACAAATATCGACCGACCCCCCCAAATTTATTTATTTTCATTTAGAAAACATTTCAATAAAAGACAAATGAAGATACTTGAATGTTATTAGTTCTGAACAGAGGTGCCACGCCATTCTCAACACAGCTCGTGATTTGGGAGTTTCCACTCGCTAGGGGAGTTTTACTGTCATCGGAGCTTAGATGTGTTGGGCTTCAGGACTGATGTGTGGCAAATGGCTTTATGCTCATTTTAGCCAACAAGGCAATCTCTCCATAGCAAGCCAGAGTCTTTAATCCACGACTAAGCAATACCAGAGGAAAGGTTTACAGAGAACGTTCCCTCACCGTCATTGGCTCCTAACTAGGAAATCTCCTTTGGCAATGGAGGTTCAGTCCTGAGATATTCCTGCAATGAATGTAATAGCAAAGTTTGAACAGGAATTGAGTACTTTCCATTCCTTACAGTCTATCTTACACTTCAAATTCCAGATGTCACTCCCCAGCACCACCACAAACAGCCTATATTGGCAGTTCTACTTTGGCCTACTCATCTTCCTATTATAAAATTAAAACATAATACTGATGGTGGTTCCATGCACCGTTGGGTTTCATCAGTGAGCAAATGTTAATTTAGAAAGCCATTCCACTTTCTGATCTCTCAATTGGTACTTTCCCTTCCTTCAATATTACACTGAAAGCACTGTAAATGTGCACTGCAAGTACAGGAAATTGTCTATGGGTGAGGCTGGATATGGTGACTCCATGAATTAATGAACTCCTGGAATTTGTTTGACACATGGTTACAGGTTACAGTCCCGGCCGGTCCCCTCAGCCATTTTCATTCTGTAGTTAATGGAATGGGTCTCATTGAGTTAAAGAACAAAATTATATGTTCTTGATCAATATCCTCTTGAGGGGATTAAGTACTTTACAAATATCTGTTTTGCTACAACTGCCTACCAAGGATTCTCCGCATGCCTGTTGAGGATCAGTTTTACTTAGGATATTCTGATTGTAATTCTTCAGTAATTGCGAGGAACCAGCACAGGAAAGCTGGAATTTTGCCAGCTTCTCTGTGACTGAAAGAGCCCCGTTTGTCTCCTTGTGAATCCTGGGATGTGTACATAATTTAATGTGCCTTGCAACTCTGATCCTGGTACTACTGAAACAGTCTGAGTAAGATTTGCAGTACAGTAGGTCCAAACCTCAATAGTGGTCTACCCCCCAACATTTGGGTACTTTTCAACAGGATAGGAGTGTTGGACTTTGATGCAGTTTCTGATATTAGTTATAGAATCCCCTTACCTATGACACCCGCTATTACAAAACAAAAGAAAGGAATTCAAGAAACTGTACATAATGACAGACTTAAGAAACCGCAGAGAACAGATAAAATGTAGACCTAATTAAGTCTTTGATACTTCAGGTACTGGCACAATCAGACCGGACCAATCAAATCCACTGTCAGAAAAAAGCACATTTCAAGCTCTGGAGAGAGCTTTGAAAATGAAACTTCTAACTGGTGGGAAGAAGCATCATTAAAGAAATATGTAGAACATGACCAGATCCCAAGAGGACTCAGAATCTTAATGTTTCCAGTCATTGAAACAACATCACCAGAGAAATTGGAGAAATGGGACACCAACCAAAGCACCGCATTGAACAACATGATCAAACAGCTAATTGACATAGCGCAGGAAGAATTTGAGATACACAATGAGGAATTGGATGCTATAAACTAAACAGGAAGAGAATGCAAAGTGGGGAGATATTACCAAGAAAAATTATGAGATTCTAAATAAAATAATTGATGAATACAGAGAAGGCATCATAAAAAGGAAAAACAGAAAAATCAGACGATTGAACAGATTATCATCTGGGGAGGGTATATATCTTTGTGAAAGAATATAACATCAAACCAGCAAATTTCCCAACGGATTCAGGAAACACCTCTGAAATTATGTCATCCTCACATAATGAATCACCTTTTCGAAAAGGATAGCTACTACTTTAGACAACTAATTGCACAGGAGTAAATATTTATGAGGAAGTATGCAGACACCATTTAAAGAACATACAGACAGCAGAACACGACTGCCAAGTACAAGGACCAACTATGTCAGGGGTACAGACAAGAGCAAGAAAGAAGGAAAAATCCACAGACAAAACACCAACAGCCAACTAGTAGTACATCTCTCAACCAAGACCTCAACATGACACATTTGCAAATATTAAACAAAGGATTATCTTTCTGCCCCACAACTAAGTGGGATTTAGTCCAAACCAAAATCAATGTTTACAAGTTCCTTAAAATACGGAAACTACAATCCTATTTCACAGAGTTCACAAGACACCCCAGTGTGGTACAGCACAACAAGTGATCTGACTGCTCAAGAACTTGAAACTATACAATTACTCACCAACGTTATAGCAGATGACATTGAAAATAAAGGCAGTTTAATAGCATTCACAGCACTTGAATTGGGAATTTATATAACTCATAGTAAAAACAGCACACTCTCTGAAATCCACCTTAACACCAATACTACCTCCTGCTAATTCAATTGATCTTTTTTATACGACAGTATTACATGATCGAAACAAAGAACACAAAAAGTATTGTCCAAAAGCAAGCATCTTCTGTGGAATATAAGCTGCAAACATTAATAGGCATTGGAGTAGCTTTGTATGGATCAAAATATAGTGAAAAGGAAGCGGATAAAGGTAGCACTATAGTCATACTTAACAACGTTGATTATCTAAAACAAATCAATTGCAAACTCAAAGATACCAACAGCTACATCAGACTGAAAGACAACCCAACAAGGGTGACACAAAAGAAACTGGGGAACATCTCAACAGATGGTACAACAAATATCTTCTTACCATGGAAGAAAAACAATTTCTTTATGTCAACCAACCTGTAATGCCCACACCGTACGTACTCTCAAAAATACATAAACCCCACCAAAAGACAGACCAATCGCTGCCAGGATAGACTCTGTTCCAATTTGGGAGAATTGATAGATGCTGAACTACAACGCTTCAAGATGGACTTACCCACTTAAATTAGTGACGCTAAAAAGTTGGTAAACATTGACTGGAAACCTGACTACGTACTTGCCATGATAGAGGTAGTCACTTGATACACACCAGTAAATCCTTATGATGGTCTAGAGGCTGTAAGAAAGTCCTTAGCAACGAGATCAGTTCACTACCGGGAAAGGAATAGGATGATTTTGGAAATGCTCAAATTCTGTTTGAAAAACAACTTTCTAATTTTCGACTTTGACATCTATTTGCAGCAACAGGGGACCATAATGGGGGCTCCATTTGCCCCACCACCTACCTGTCTCCTCATGGAACATATTGAAAATCATTGGCTATGAAATGAAAAATACGAGAATCTCAGTAACAACATTTTTTTCTGGGGCTAATACATAGAAAATATCTTACCAATTTAGCAAGGTTCATTGACTCTGTTGGAACATTTCATTAACAGCCTTTGTCCAAACAAATGGGGAATTACAGTGACCTACACCAACTTAAAGAAAGAAATAGACTTTTTGGACCTGACACTATACATTGTAAATAACAGATTACAAACAAAAATCCATAGAAAATCAACTACAACAAATTGATTTCCATGCCACAAGCTGCCACCCCCATAACACCATTGCCAATATTCCAAACAGCAAATACACACAGGTCTGAATTAACTGCAGTAAACAACATGAATACCAAGTCAAATCAATGGAAAGGTCACAAAGACTCACTCAAAGAGGATACAAGCTCACAATCCTCAAAAAAATACAGAAAGAGATAACAACAGCAAATCGCAAACAACTCCTCCAAAATACAAGACATACCAAAAGTAAACCAGCAATACATATTATCACACAATACAGTAATGGTCACTAGCATATCCGCAAAATTATAAATGAACACTGCACACTAATTACCAGCAATGCGACCATACAGAAGGACATTTAATTCTTTTAACAACTCAGCTCTAAAAGAGCACCCAAACTGAGGGAAACATTATGACCATCCTTCTTCCAAGAGACAAAAGAAATAAGAAGTTTCTTGGGCAAATAAAAAGGTATTCTACAAATGTAAAAACTGCTCCAAATGCAAACTAGGAATAACCAAGACCCACGAATTCAGAATAAATGGTTTCTGCCAAAGAAACAATGATTTCTATAACTATGAGACTATCTGTGTGATCTACACTATAACCTGCTCATGAAATAAAAACTACATCAGTAGTACTATAAGACTGTTAAAGAAGAGAAATTAAAAAAAATATTGTATATACACAAGAAACACCAGAAACCACCTTTAGAGCAAAATGAGTGATTGAGTGACTGAAGTGGAAGAGGTGACTCAGAGCCTGACTGCCACC
Organism: Lissotriton vulgaris; assembly: GCF_964263255.1. NCBI lineage: Eukaryota > Metazoa > Chordata > Amphibia > Caudata > Salamandridae > Lissotriton > Lissotriton vulgaris. The sequence continues at coordinate 703,427,222 of NC_141685.1, read as the reverse complement.
GCCAAGGGCTTAGAGAAGCAGGTCCATGAATTGCAGAATACCACCTGGGACTTGCGGACCAACTCGATGACTACGAAGGAGGGGCCAGGAGGAATAACGTGCAAATTATTGGTATTCCCGAGAAGGCGGAGGGCCAGGCAGTAGACTTTTTCGTGGAGGAACTAATCACACAGCGGCTCCAGCCTAAGACTTTCTCCAAATACTTTTCAATTGAACATGCACATCATGTGCCTGGAGGCACACCTAAGCCTGGACAAGCCCCAAGGCCCATTTTGGCCTGAGTGTTCCGCGATAGGGACCTAATCCTGCAAACTGCGTGATCTGCTCCTCCTATGAAGATTGACAATAGCACCGTCATGTTTTTCCCGAATTTCACCCTGAAGGTCCAACAACAGCGCAGACATTTCCTGGAAGTCAAAAAGGCCCTAAGGGATAGAGAGCTGCAATATGCAATGTTGTTCCCTGCGAGACTCAGGGTGGAAGCTGAGGGCAAGGCATGGTTCTGCACGGAGGCTGAGGTGGTCTGGGAGTGGCTGGATGGCTGGAGACAGGTTGGAGGCGTGCATAACTTGGACAGACGCCGAAGGAGAAAAGTAAAGGACTGCAAAGTAAACATGTCGAAATGAGAGGGATGCAATACCACAGACACAGAGTGAACAGAGACTGGCTAAACCGGTCCTGCCTAATGTAGTGGGAACAGGGACATACCTAAAGCAGGCAAAGGAACATACGTTGCCAGCCCTGCGTCATTCGCGGCTCATCGCCGGCCTGTCTAGTATCCGATCCAGCCGGGAGCTGTCTAACTGCCGCTGCTGAGGAGTCGGAGAGGCAACACCCTGGACTGGAAATGGCTGAGTATATGAACTGAATATGCTATAACCGGAGACAGTTTGTGATGCAAATGTGTTAAATGTGAAATGGGGGGTGCTAGCCTTGTTGGTTCACATCTCTTCCGAAATTGGGATGGGTGGGTGAAGGGCGCTCTGCAATGTTGTGGTGGCGGGTAGTTTGAAGTCCATCTTGCAGGGAGGCAGGGTGGGGCAAGTTAAGGGGAGTTTATTATTGTTTACATGCGTCACAATGATCAACATTTCATCACTGAATACAGCTGTTGGTGAACCCCATCCGTTTTGTCTGGTGTACACAAGCCGCTGCCTACAAACATATTTTCTACAAAATATGCACACGAATCCTCCGTGCCCAATTGATGGTGGGACTAGTGGGACCCCATATAACCATAATGGCGGCTACCCATGCCCCCTGTACCATGAGACTCTAGGTGACACTAATCCTACTCTCCTGGAATGTCAATGGGTTAGGGGATAAAATTCAGAGGGGGGTAGTGCTACAATATATCAAATGACAGGTGGCAGATATGGTTCGACAGCGGGAAACCCACCTCATCGGGAACACCTGCAAGGCGCTTGATAGATGGGGATACAAACTTGTAGTCCAAGCAGGGTTTACTACTGGGTCTAGAGGGGTAGGGATACTACTGAAGACAAATTTCCCATTTGTTGTAACTCAGACGCACACAGATAACTAAGAACACTTTACTGGGGTGTCGGGGACCTGGGAGGGTAGAACTATGAATAATGATCCTAGCCTTACCAGAAGGTGAAGTGGTGTTGGGGGATTGACCTCAATATGACGCTTTGTGACCAAGCTGACAGACACCCCCGAGGAGAGCTGCACGAACACAAAACACACTTGTTGAATTTACAACAGCACAGGCCCTGACAGATATATGGCGGACGGCTCCCCCGCAGTCACAGCAGTATATATACTACTCGGCCGCTCACAAAAGTCACCACCATATTGATCACAAACTACCTCTCGGCCGACACTGCACACCACTTCACTGAGGTTCAACACTTGGCGAGGGGCATCTACGACCACAATCATGTAAAGGCTGGATATGCAGTAAATGCTACCCAAACCCACAGGACACTTACCATTAACCCACGGTGCCTTCATATCCCCCATATCAAAGACGCATTGATCAAAGACACAGACTTCTACTTTGCCAAAAATGTGGGGACGGTTCAGTCAGCGCAGATTCGGTGGGAGACCTATAAGACAGTAATTAAGGGTTTAGCGCTGTCACTCACAGTAGTATGGATATAAATAGACAATGGTTCAACAGCTGTCCAACAGGATCGCACAGAATAGTGAAAGCGTTTAGTAAATTCACGCTAAGGAGCAAAATACATAGGGAATTTAAACAGTATTCAAAGGAGCTTCCTGAAATCAGAATTCTTCTGACTCGTGGTCAGATTATGTACTGTTCTTCATCAATAATTTACATTAACTGTAGGGATTTTGGCACAGGTCAATTGAAGGCTGCCCTGTTTATTCAATCTGTTCGCAAGGGGGCAGGTCGATTTATTAGATGTAGCTTGCTTGATCAAGTTCAAGTGTAACGCGGTCATGGAGCCATAGTCCTCCGGAAACTGTGCTTCCCTTGACGGGGGCCGCACTTGGGGGTCTCAGTTTGGATGTGCCTCGCGTCTGTCGAGGCACATCCAAACTGAGACCCCCAAGTGGCTCCATGACCGCGTTACACTTGAACTTGATCAAGCAAGCTACATCTAATAAAGCTCCTTTTCCGTCCTGATGACGATCTAGATTCATATAGATCGAAACGTCGTCGACCAGTACAAGAAAATTCCTTTGTTTTAGTGTATATTTTTATGTGGATTTACCTTGTTATCTTGTGATGTCTTGTTTCACTTTGGTCACTTATGTCACGTCCTGCACACTGTCACTTTTGTGAGCACCTGGAACCTTTTTACGAGTACTTAAATTACAAATAAATGAATACTGTTTAAATTCCCTATGTATTTTGCTCCTTAGCGTGAATTTACTAAACGCTTTCACTATTCTGTGTGATCCTGTTGGACAGCTGTTGAACCATTGTCTATTTATATACATTTGCTCACCCCAGGTTCGATTTATGGGGTACCCTTGTTCTTAGAACGTCACTCACAGTAGGACACAGGAAAGGAAGGGACCGCCAACTTATCGAATTGGAGCAGGACATCCCGGCAAGGGAACACAAGTTAGGGGAAGGCTAGATGAGAATGAGAATCACATTCTGGAACTTAAACGTAAAAAGTACACAGACCTAGCCAATGAAACTGCCAAGCTCAAACACATGCCACACTGTTCAAAATATACAAGCAGGAAGAAAGAGCCAGTAAACCCCTAGCATGGCTGGAAAGGAAGGAAAGGGCGGACTGGTGGATTAGATTAATCCACTATCAGAATGGGACCTGTCTGCGTGACTTACAACGTATAGCAGACAGGTTTGCAGAATATTATACGCAACTTTTCTCACCAGTTGCAGCAGTTACTATAGAAGAAGTACGGGAGGAAATAACCGATATACAACTCCCCAGATGACCAGCAACTGCTGGAAGGCGATATCACTGTGGGGAGGTCACAGCCACCATACTTAACATACATTCAGGTATAACCGGGGTCCCAATGGTCGCCCAATAGAACTCCTTAAAGTAACGGCATCCAAGGTGGCACCACACCTCCTTGGAATTTACCTTGAGAGTAAATTGATCAGCATGCTTCCCAGAGACCAGAGGCTGGCGTCCATAGTTGTAATACACAAGGCAGGGAAACCGGCTGAAGATTAGGCCTCATACGGACCAATATCTTTATTGAATATTGAAGCTAAAATTCAGGCAAAGGTGTTAGCCAATAGATAGCTCCTGGCCATCACAAAGTTGGTTCACCTGGACAGATCTGGATTCATGCCTGGTTGTAACCGCTATGAATCTACTCCGCCTCAATGGTATGCTAGCTAAAACACTGTTGGTGAGGTTGCAGCCATACTTTCCTTGTACTCACCTATGGCCTTAGACATGGTAGAGTGGCCGTATATGTTCGCAGTCCTTGAACTTATGGGCCTGGGTAAGGAATATCTCGAGTGAGTCAAACTCCTATATGCTGAACCGCTGGTTCAGGTGGTGGTGAATGGCCATGCGTCCACTACATTCACCTTGCGCTGTGGAACGAGACAGGGCTTCCCCTTATCTCCTTTATATTTGCTCTCATCCTGGAACCCCTTGCTTTTTGGATACGCTAGGACTCATTGATAGGGGGGCGGAAGTGGGCAAACGAATGGGAGGACAGAATATTGTTTTATGCAGATGATATTCTGCTCCACGTCACCTCCCCACGTGCCTCAATCAGCAGAGTCCTCCAAATCTGCACTAACCATGGCAAATACTCTGGATACACCATAAACTGGTCTAAGTTGGTGATATATGTACTACATAGACCTGCTCCAGCCCTCCCAGCCACCAGTGAAGCCATGGTGGTAGAGGATGGGTTTAATTACCTAGTTGTGTTCATGACAGCGGATCCCTCACTTTTCTAGGAGCGGAACCTTCTAGGCCCATTGATTCGACTACAAAGCGGTGTGCATCACTGGCGTACTCTGCTGGCGTCGCTACTGGGATGCACTGCTCTTTACAAAATCATGGATATCCCTCGGCTCCTACATGCATTGCAAAATACACCATGTTGCATTCCTGATACGTACTTTACATCGATTGAAGGAGAAATCAGGAATTTGCTGTGGGACAGGAAGCCTCCACGTATCTCTGGGTCAAAACTGGTTCATGGGTGGTATGATGGGGTGTTGTATCCTAGCTATATTGTAGTTTATGTCACCCATTGCTCCACCAGTGGAACTCTGTAAGAATGATGTAATATAGAATGTTGGTGTCCGTAAATCACAGTTGAAAGGGGCTGAGCAGCATGCTGGCTGCTCCTGGTCGGGCTAGTCTTGAGCTTCACACAAGGTTGTTGTTTCTCGTTCTGTTACCCTATGCAGGGTGTGCCTTATGGGCGTTACGACCATTGTTACAGTGCACATTCTTTTACCTCAAGGTACACTCCCCGTCACTACAGTGCACAGTAACAGATCTTCACACAAGGTTTTTGTTTCTCGTTCTGTTACCCTACACAGGTTCTGCCTTACGAGCTGTACGCTTAATATTACAGTGCATAATGTTTACCTTAAATACACAAGGTGTTTTGCATGGACTGTAGTCCCACTCCTACAAAGCACAACTCCTGACCTCTCCTTGAGGTGTGTCTGTTGGGTCTTCTCCCATTGTTATGTGCATAACACATGACCTCCATCCGAGGTGCGTCCTCTCATGGACTTTTATACGCTTACCTTTACCTTCACTATTTAGTGCACGTTTTAACTTATGTAAGATGTCTAGCGTGGGTTATTTTTATTTTAAAGTAACAGTGCACACATTTTGGATCTCCACCCGAGATCCTCCCTGTACATTCTAAGTCTTACCCACACTGGATGCATAGTTTAGGTTTCAGTCCTAGTACTAAGGTGCAGGGTTACATTTTATTGGGATTTTGGATTATTTTCAACACTATGTTTTTTTTCCACTGTCAACATTTAAATCTAATGCTGTTTACAGTTTTTACAGTTTTCTTTCTCAATTGTTTATTATATCACAAGAATGTATTATTAATCGCATTGCATTTCTATTCTTCTCTGTTATCCTGTTTTTTCCTGTTGTGGCTTACCTTCTCGCATACCTATCTGGCCAGTGGATGTGCAGGGGTAGTCATTAGTGATTCAGAAAAGGGGGTGGTGATGAACAGAGTGTCTGAATTAAGCAGACCACTCTTACCCAGTCCAAAGATCAGGGCTTGATCCATCACCGTTATTTATCTCACTGCACCATCCCAGCTCAGAACCTGGCTATATGCAAATCAGTCTGTCCCTGGCCCAGTGCATCATGGGAACAGGGCAGACTAAACTACCAAGCCAATTCTTCACCAGAAAGGAGACAAGCTACCGGGGACCGGTTTCTGGCATTTCAGCCTTCTTCGGCCCGGCTTGCTTGAATCCTGATGGTGCAGTGAGAAAGGGACTCATGTCTGAGTATACCCTGCCACACCTATAGTGGCCAAAAACGATTCAGAAAAGGGGGTGGTGATGAACAGAGTGTCTGAATTAAGCAGACCACTCTTACCCAGTCCAAAGATCAGGGCTTGATCCATCACCGTTATTTATCTCACTGCACCATCCCAGCTCAGAACCTGGCTATATGCAAATCAGTCTGTCCCTGGCCCAGTGCATCATGGGAACAGGGCAGACTAAACTACCAAGCCAATTCTTCACCAGAATGGAGACAAGCTACCGGGGGGTAGTCATTAGTGGCTTTCATTCCTCATCTTTATCTTTTTCTCTTCTGTTGGTAATGCTGGAAGGGAGGATGGGCCGTCGATTATATTTATCTCTCCCCTTTTTTCCCCTGTTTGCCTGGTTTCTCTTACTGCTTTTGCTGTAGTCTTCTTTATGGTCTCTTCCATCCATTCCATATCTAGATTTTCCCGTTCTCTTGTTTTTCTCTTCTCCTTCAACTTTTGTGGGTATTCTTTCTGTTTTCCAAAAGGAAGAAAAGAGGATATGTTGTATCCTAGCAATATTGTAGTTTATGTCACCCATTGTTCCACCAGTGGAACTCTGTAAGAATGATGTAATATAGAATGTTGGTGTCTGGAAACCACAGTTGGAAGGGGCTGAGCAGCATGCTGGCTGCTCCTGGTGGGGCTAGTTTTGAGCTGAATTTCAGAAAATGTAACCATCTACAATAAAGTCGCCTGAACTACTACAACCAGCTTGGACTCAGTTACTACATGGGGAAATTGCCCTACCAGACATTTGATGTTATTACTGGGCTGCCCACCTGTCAATCCTAAACAAATGGGTATATGGATCGTAACAGGACCCAGCATGTCGGATGGATAGATGGCAGATGGGTCACGGAGGGTACAGAGAGGCACCATACACAAAATTACGGCGTCAACAGCTTACTGGGCCCACTGTTCTAACAGTCGCCATATGGCACACAAACGGCTCATTCCTACCTGTCCCTACTGCCGTGAGGGCAACGGCATCTTCCTCTACACCTTCCGCGCCGTGAGGGCAACGGCCGCAGTCGCCATCACGCCGGACCCATCTGCAGCGGGAAACCACATCTCCCAGCTGCCCCGGGGTCCGGCGCAGCACCAGTGACACTATCCATGCGTCCGGAGGCGCTTTAAGGGAAAGAAATGCCTCCCGCCCCGCGGGATGTGCGTGGGCAGTGCCGGGTGCTGTGGCCGTCCGGGGCCGGCAGAGGCCGGGCTGGGCCCTGTCCCTAACAACTGTGGACCGGGAATGGACTGGAGAAATTATCTGGACCATTCTGTCGGTTAGTGGCAAGGAGGGCATTTGCCGATTGTGTAAGCATGGGCGAATTTTGCGGATCTCGCGTTCGCGAATTTTGCGGATTTGCGGATTCGCAATCCGCAAAATCCGCGAATTCCCGCGAATTTGCGGATTTTTTTTTTTTGTGTTCGCCCGTGTTTCTGCCAGTTCGCGAGGGTTTTTACAATTTCGCAATTTGCGAACTTACCTGTCGGGTCGCAAGTTTTGCGAACTTGTTGTTTCTACGTGTCCAGCCTGTTTGGGACACTCTTCTTCATCACTGCCACTCTCTGTCACCACTGCCACTCTCTGACTACTCATGCCACCCTCTGGCCCACCCATGCCACCCTCTGTTTCATCACCACACCCTCTGGTTGTCCAGTGTACATTATTTTCGGCAAAGCAAAGCACACCTTCCCTGCCTCAAGTGACCTGAATTAATTTGGGGCTGATTAATGTGTCACAGAATATTTTTTTAGCTGGCACCTGCTTCCTTAGTGCGCCCTGATTAGTGATCTTTTGCACTTGCTAAGTGCTTTCATTGTTGCAAAATTAGTTACAACACCTGCCCTGCCCCAACTGACAATAATGAATTAGGGGCTGATTAATGGATTTTAACTTCCAGCCTGGCTCCTGCTTGTCTCCCTTAGCTGTAATTCAGGACCTTTGTGGCATATGTGTAACTATTCTGAGGTTCAGAGCAGGGTCACATAATAGTTTCAACTGGCAACTGAACTCTGGAGGGGCCCCTCAGGAAGCACTACAGGAAATGGCTACTAATGATGAGCCTGAACTTTTGAACCTGGTAAGTAGTTACTTTCAGTTTTGCTAAGATCGTATTTCTGCAATTTTGCACTTATTCGCGGGGCGCGAACACACGCGAACAGTGCGAGCAGTGCGAGCAAAATCCGCTGCTCGCGGATTTGCGGATTTTGCGGGAGATTCGCGAATCTCGCGGATTGCGAATTTCCCGAAAATCCGCAAAATCCGCGAGCGGAACGGATTTTCCGCCCATACTTACGATTGTGCCAAGGGGCTAATCCGAGACTGATTTTGGGGGCTACTGATAATTGTGTGTGGCAGCGGGTGGTTGCGACTGATCTCTATCATGGGTAGTGCTTTGGTACCTTTGTTTGTTCTTGTTTTACTCACCTGTTAGTGCTAGAGATATACAGACTATCAGCCCGCAAATGGCTAGTACGGTTCAAACAAGGTCTTCCAAGCACACTAAGTGTACACCCCCAGACCCCTTTCGAAGTAGTAAATCAAAGGGAATGCCGCCCCATATTCGTGATAAACCAACAGCAATAAACAGAATGCTGCGCAAAGCAATAGGGGAAGTGGCAAATGAGATTGAGCGAACTGAGAGACACCTCTCACTAACACCCCAGATAGACCTAACAGATTCGCAACAGGATGGGGACTTAGAAGTTCCAGCAACCCCTCTACACACTTCACTAGACCCCGAGATAACTGACATTCCCTGCGCACAAGGGGGGACCTCATTTGCACATGAGACATCCACTAGGGGGAGACACCACAAACAGGCAAGAAAAGGAAAAACAGCAGTAAAAAACTAAGCGAAAGGGGGCTATACCCACTGAGGTTCCGCTTGATAATTCCCACACAGAGGCAAGGACACATAGAGGGGGCGAGCCAGACACATAAGTGCCCCCAATGTGGGCAGCCCAAATTATATCCGACCTACAGAACCATCTAGAGCAACTCTATGCTAACCAACCAAAACTAATTCTCAGTGTAGGCAGGATAAGGTAGTAACTTTGATGAAAACAAAGGGGTTGGGTGGTGGGCCCAATGTCCCCCCATGTAACATCACAGTGGGGGAGTCTATTATCATAAGCCCAGATACGCTACCAACAAGTCACCCCCCAAAAGGACAAAGTACCACTGCTATACGCCCCCGCCCCCCTAAGCACACAAATCCCATGCTCGGCCCAGGTTACCATGGGTCACTCCACTACTACTGGGGAGGTTACCTGGGGAGCGTCAAAAGGCACCCATCAAGTCATGGTTCACAGACAACCTTCGCCTCCACCTGTGTCCCGGTGTGAAGCTGAAAGACCAACCTCCAGGTCACCCACTAACACGCCAGTATGTCTTAATTTACCCCCTGATGCAGCCCCATATGTAATCATTCTAACAGGAGTACCGGAGCTGGAGCTGAGACCAGACCAGAGAGAGCCCTATGGCGAGCTCAAAAACAAAACCATGTTCTGGCTAAACAAGCGTAGGCCTCTAGTAGGCAATGAACAGGGGGAAATCTTGATGGTACGCAGGGTGAATTGGGTGGGAAGTAGGCCTAAGGATCACATTGGGGATTGTGTGGTGGTAAACTTTCGGAACCAGCGTGTCGTTGACCAGATATTAAGGTGGGGTCCATCTACAGACTCAAGCAATATTACATCTATGCCATTGAGTTTTTTCTACCCTAGGGGAAATCATAACCTGGGGTGGGCCCAGGATGGCCAAAGTAGTAGGGAGTGGAACCTGATCGGGCGCAGTCGCAGACCTCAACACGTTGCCCTGAGGAATCAAGGAGCGATATATTTACAGAATAGATTTGATCCCTTGACGTCCTTGGAAGAACTGGACTGACTAAGGACAGACATAACCCCCAAGAAGAGACAGGATAGGGAAAAGAGCTCTGAACCAGACAAGGTACAACTTACTTTCTCAGCCTGGTGCGTTGCATCACAGAGAGTGGTTGAACCACAGCCTATTACAATAGAGGGTCCACTAGCCAGGTCTGTAGCAGAAACAGAAACAAAGGGGTCGGATAGTATTGTGGCACGCACCCAGCAACTAAAATCATATAACTCAGCCGATTTGAAGGAAACCCCGGTTAATGACAGGAAAGTAAGCAATAACCCCACCACACTCCTCGCAAGGAGGCCTGAAAGGCAAGATGGGTTAAAGCTGATATCCTGGAACATAGCAGGACTTGCAGCGAAATTTGAGGATCAGGAATGGAGGCAATATATCACTAGGTTTCACGTAATATGTCTCCAGGAGACCCGGGTGATCGACTGCAATCCTTTCTTCTTGGAGGGGTTTAAGCGTTTCTCAGTGCCTGCCCAGAAGTCAGCATCAGGGAGAGCTATGGGAGGGCTGACTATATATATATGGATCTACAGATAAAAGGGGTGTGGTCTAACCTTAACTGGCCATCACATAATATGCAAGCTCTGGGTTTACACTCAAAAGGTCTAAACATTACCCTGATTAATTGGTATAATGCTGTGGGAGTCAACGAGAAGGATACCACAATAAAAGAATTGGACACCCGCCTAAATGCCCAGTTGGCTGTAGGGAAGACAGCGGTAGCACCGTCCCTAGTTCTAGTAGGCGACTTCAATTGCCACTTTTGCCCGTCCCTGAGACCTGTTAACAAGGACTGGTCCCGCTGCACAGTGGAGAAAGGCCCACACTTCTTACATTCCTCTGAAGGGATGAACTAAGACAGGGTGTTGAAAAGCCATAATCTGGTTCACACCATGGATCTTATAGAATTGGGTAGCGGTGGGGAGATTAATCCCACATTCAAGGGTAGAGGCTGTCGCTCCTATATTGATTACATCGTGGTCTCTAGTATATTTAAAGCATGGGTCAAAGGGGCAGAAATAGAATGGAGCACATACAGTGACCACAACCCCCTTGTGTTGGATTTAAAAGGCCCGATCATTAAAAGCACGATCCGAGGGGTAGGCACTGTAGAGTGGGTAACAGACCAGGGGAGCCGACTCAGATGGTCCAAAGTGGATGGGGACACCTTTTAAAAATAATGGCAAAAGGGGAAGACCCTTTTAATGTGTGTCTCGATCCCTCTATCGAGGGGGTTGCAGTTGTAAATGCATTTGAGGTGATGGCGCACCTGATAGAAGGTTTATTAACCCCTCCCATGTTGGTGACGAACCCCAGCCATCACGCCCCGCGGTGCGCGTGTGCTGATGACGGCTGGGGTTCGTCACGGCCCGCCCTGTTCTTTTGTTTACCGCACAGCGGTATAATCGCGGCCGCAGCAAAGGGGTTTAAGACCACCAAGAACGGGAGATCAAACACCACTCCTAGATGGTTTGATAAAGACTGCTCACAGGCACACAAAGAGCTGAAAACTAGCTTAAAATCTTTACCCAGGGATAAGCTATACATTGCCCAATGCAGGCTCGCATATCAAAAGGCATTAAAAAATGGAAATATTGCCTTCAAACGCAAGCTTCGGAAGACCTAAGGGAGGCTGCGGACAGAATGGACCTGACAGAGTTCTAGAAAATCATAAATAAACCATGTTTCCAGGCCTCAAATGCCCCAGAGATCTGTAATACAATCCTGCCAGAACAATGTTATTGCCATTTAAAAAATGTATACAATCATACTGGTGAAATTAACGATGATGAGGGGCAAGGACTAAGATGGGCCGCAAGGATGGAGTTCACTTTGACTGAAGTAGAAGGGGCCATACTAGGTCTATCAAAAAATAAAGCGCCCGGCCCAGATGGCATACCTCCTGATCTCTACCTAAGCAAGGTGGAGCTGTGGGCCCCTATTCTTACGAGGGTCTTAAACGCGGCAGCTGAAGCCGGTCTGCCGCGCTCCTGGTCCTCTGCAATAATAGTCCCAATTTTTAAAAAAGGGAATAGGGACAGCCCCCAATGTTACCGCCCGATATCTCTGATCGACGTCACAGCAAAGGTGTTGGGCCGTGTTGTCCTTAATCGCCTTACAGAATGGCCGGACACGCATCAGATAATTACTGACACTCAATAGGGGTTCAGGGAGGGAAGGTCAACTACGGACCAATGCCTGAACCTCTGCCTCCTAGTCGCTAAGTACACCATAGCCAGTAATGAGGCGGTTTACCTAGGGTTCATGGATCTCTCTGCTGCGTTTCATCGTGTGAACAGAGAGAAGCTATGGGCCCTGATGATTAGCCTAGTGGTGGACCTTGATTTAGTTAATATACTTAAAGCCTTGCATTGGAACACTACTGCTTCAGTGCGCTTTAACTCAGACGGAGGTATTACATCATCCTTTCCAAGCAATAGTGGGGTTCGGCAGGGCTGTATCTTAGCTCCTTTTTTGTTCTCCCTTTACAATAACAATTTAGATAGAGAATTAGGTAAACTAGGATTAGATTCTCCCCAAGTAGGCAGCTGTCCGGTTCCCGTCCTGCTTTACGCGGACGACGCGGTGTTGTTAGCCCGGACCCCTATGGGGCTTCAGAGGCTGATCGACGGGTTTGTCGGCTTCATGAACACACTAGACCTATCTGCAAATTTGGACAAGTCTTATGTCATGCTGACAGGGGTCAGATCCGACAAGAAGTTTTCCTACAAGATAGGTACCCACAAAATAGGGCAGGTTCAGTCCTTTTCCTATTTAGGCCTGTTATTTGATGGGCTGTTAAATTTCAAACTCCTTGTGGAAAAACACAGTTCAAAACTGGTGGCCTCAACCGGGGCAATAATGAATTACGGTCGCAGGCTGGGAAGGTGGTCACCTGAACAAGTCATGAATTTGTAGTGATCAATCTGCTGTGCTAAAGTAGCCTACGGGGCAGAGTTTTGGGGCTTCGTAAACATCCAACAGCTACAAGCAGAGGAAAACAATACTTTAGAAGGGTACTTAAAACCCCCCACAGTATCCCTGCCTATATCATACACGAAGAGCTAGGTAGGGGATTATATCGAAGACCAAATCAAGGTCAGGCTGCTTACGGCCTGGGTGAAGATCTGGACTAACCCGGAGGCAGACTTAAGCAGACAAGTTATTACAGATTGCCTGAAAAGAGACAAAGTAATGTGTATCCCCTGGTTAAAATATGTAAAGGGCACACTTGAGGGTATCGGCTGTAAGAACCTTTAAATTAACCCTAAAGTCATTACTACCCAAGACAAACAGAGAGTTAAAAAAATGTTTGGGGAACGAGCAACTGCAAGTAGGGCAGCCACTGAAGCATGTAAACCTACAGTTGCTGTCTACAGATTATTGAAAACTGAGAATGGAATGGAACCCTATCTTGCACTCACACATAACGCACAGGATAGATTTTTTATGACCCATTTTAGGCTCAACCTTGTACATCATATACTGGCTGACCCCCCAGGTTTTACTTTAACGGTTGAGCAGAAGGGTACCTGCGGCTGCGACAATAGGTCTCCGCAGGATACCCTTCATTTTGTTTTATTATGTTCATTTTATACACTACCTAGGCACAAGTTCCTGGTGGGAATCTTGAAAAGAGCAAAGTTCAAACATGCCAAGGTAGCTCTATTGTTCCTGCAAAAGGCTAATGATGCTTATACTCTGTTCTGTAATATGAATTTTATTAAGATGGCGGTCAGGATAAGGAACTTGAGAGGGAGGAGCTGATTGTATTACCCGTTAATTGATTGACCCTTGGCTAATGAATTGTATTTCAAGGCTTTTTTTAACAGTTTTTATCTACTTTTATGGTATTTTTTAAATGCCGAATAAAGAAATATTTGATTTGATTTGATTTGAGTGGGGTAAGTGGTTTTGCCATAACACTAACCCCTAAAACATGTCTCCTCAACATCTGGTACGCCACTGAATTCAACTGTATAGATTAATTATGGGCAACCAACTGTGTTACACTTGCGAAGCGTAATATTGCCCGTAAATGGGATGTGGATTGGTGTATGCTGGCAGAGCAAGCAGTCTATAAGAATAGAGGTTGCCCCAAAAATGGGATAAGATATGGGGAAAGAATGTAATGTACTTCATTTATAACATTAATAAAAAGAGTTAAAAAAATAAAGAAATAGAGTATAGGTAGGACGCTGTACAAACATTGGTGGGGCAGATGGAGGGAACGCAGGAGGTGGAGCGCAAGGAGAGGGGGAGCAAACCAGGGGTGTTAGAATATATAAAAATTAAAAAATGTACCTGAAGCAGCCTGCCACATCCCGAGTCGTGCTTCCTCTTCTCTTCCTTGTCCCGGCAGCCCCTGGGACAGACTCCCATCCAATTTCCGCACTGCTCTCTTGCTAGGAGAGCAGCCTGGGGATTGGCCTGAGTGGGCTGAAAAAACATTACCCGCAGAACAGGGAGCCAGTAGGGGCTTCTCCAGCCCGGCTGCTCAATGCAGCCAGGCTGGAGAAATCTAAGTGCGCATGTGTGTTTTGGTCAGCCTGAGATGGCCGGCCAAACACATATTCACACCTCGGGAGTGAACATAGCACTCCTCCTCCCGTGCCCTTCCCCTCCCTGCACAAGCTGGCTCAGATGCTAGAACATAATTTTGTTTTTTATTTGCAGGCTCTGAGCCAAGCAGTGGGGTGGTGCTCCTCTGCCATTGTGGAGGAGCTACCCTTGATGCTGTATCCACATGACTGGAGTTTAGACAGGAGGTATTCAACCCGCTAAGAGCACTCAAATAAAATGTAACACCTCACATTGGTATATCACAATCCTAAAATGTTGACCTCATAAATACCAGGTAATTTCAACAAGGAAATACAACCATTTACATCAGGTAATTTCCCGCCATTGCAAAAAGTGTGCATTATGTATATGAGCAAATCGGGAGGATGCTCTCTGGGGTAATAAGTGTCCCTGGAAGAGGTATGCCATAATTTGCACAAAAGACCTAAAATGTGCATTTTTTAAATAAATAGCTAGTCAGACACATACAACTTAACTGTACCTTTTTAGTTTATTGAACCTCCCTTGTGCTGAGTGCCCGACGTACTCGTGTAAATACACTGGTCCAATTTAGGGCCCTATTCCGATGTCGTTAGAAGGCCTCCGAATCGGATTTGGCTTTTCCAGATCTGATTCATATCCCTTTTTTCCGACCGAATCATACACAGGTCCGAACGACCAATTACAATGCGAAGTTTGCGTATGCATCGATCAAATCGTTTCCAGGACCCACACCTGTCCGTACGACTCGTTCGTAGCCCAATCGTGCTGTACAATGAAGCTGAATTCCGACCAAGTGAGTACGATGCACTATTCGGACAGCTGCTTCGCCTCGGTCTCAGCGAGACGAAACGGCTGTTGGAATCGTACTTCGGTTGGCCGTAGCAGGCCCCCTTAACACAGGGCCCTCTGAATCTATCACAAAGGTGTGCCCAAGGGTCTCCCGATCGAGGCATGCACAATGTGGCGGTCACCATGGGGTGCCCGCCACAGGGTGTACGCTTTTCCCCACCCTACCCTTTCTGCTATGGGAGCCTATGTACGCGTCTGTACACAGGGTCCCATAGAGTTCAATAGGACTCCGAGTGAAACGAGTCAGTGAGCATACAGCTGCATCATACTCGCTCGTTTGGACTCCCGGAGCACGTTTCGCTCGGAAAGCCCTCCGGATCCGAGTCGAACGGAGGGCTTTTCTATCAAGATCAGAATCAGGCTCTTAGCTGTAAAAAATGTTAGCTGGCTGCTATCACTACCGATATCCTTTAAACCCTATTATGTTTTGAGAATGATGACTGATACATTTATCAAGCCCAGCTTATGCACTGAGAATATCTGCCTGATATATTATTCTATAGCATGTCCAACTGTCAGTGACTATGCAGAACAAAATGTAATGTATCTTAATACATCTAAATATTGTAAGACAAGTGAAATTTGTTTTAACTTATAAAGACGTTTGGATGGATTTGCATTATTTCTTTTACATCGAAATTTACAGAACTAATTATTGTAGGATTTAACCAGTATCTCATGAGGTAACAAAGTCCTTTGGCCATATCCACCCTTCATGGGCGGGGGAGACTTCTCTGGGGCCAACATAAAACTTTTTCTGAATACGTAGTACGCATGGCCCTGCATTCATTAGTTTTGCGACATCATATACTTATTGGTACTACTGAGCTTTTTAAAAAACAATTTATAACATTGATAATGCTAGCACTTGATTTTTGTTCATGTTTTCCTTTTGTCTTGGCAGTATTATCCCAACAATTTTATTATAATAGCATTGCATGCCAGTACCATAAAGAAAGAGCTTTAAATTGAATACATTTCTACCCTCTAATTACTGAAAGCAGTTTAGGTGACTATACAATGACACTCACTTTTCAAATAGTTCTAAAAATCACTTTTTCATGACCATATGCCTGGAGACATGCATGTAGGCATTATAAACTGCATACTTATGCGTTGTGATAGGCATGTAGGCAGTTGAAATTGAAACCTCTTCATGTATGGTGGTGGACACACCTGTTTGCATACAAAAAATGTAATTCATGTTATCCTCAACTTTTCAGCCTTGAAAAAGCCACAGGCCATACAACCACACAGGGTGCAAAACACATGTCAGCTGTTTGCGTTATACCAACAATGTAAAATGCATAATGGAATGGGACTTTCCTGAAAAGCTATGTGATCCAAAACATACAATGAAAAATATGATTAGTAAGGATAAAAGAAAAAAAATTAACTCAACAAGACAATGAATAATTTAGTTTTCTTTAACTCAATGAGTAGACACACTTAATCTTCACCTTCTTATTTGACCGGAAAGAGGCATAAGGTTAAAACTTCGAGTGGACTACCCCCTAAGATTTTGGTACTTTTCAGCAGGTTAGGTGTGCTGGACCTTGATGCAATTTCTAATATTAGCCTTCAGAATAATGCCAGACACCTGTCCTTGATCGGGTCAACCTAATTTATTATTTTCACTCTAATATAGAGCTTAGCCCTGTTGGCCTGTCTTCACCCCTGACTGGATGTGACCTCACTGGCTGGATGGGAGGGAGGAGCTGGATGGGAGGGAGGGCTGGATGGGAGGGAGGAGCTTGGCCTAGACTCACTTACACCTAAATAGGCTGTGTCCTGTCTCCACCTACAAAGGGCCTAACAACCCTGCATTGTCCCTTCAGCCAGCTTGGAGCCTATGTAGGGGAGGCAGTGAATTCCATGCACTTCAAAGCCACTGTCTAGAAGTAGCTCCCACCTTCTAGAACCAAGGCACCAGGGTATAAAAGAAAGACCTCAGACACCAACTCTTCAGTACACTTTTAGACCTGTTGGTACTCTGCCAGGAAGAAGGACTGCTGTGCTGCTACAAGGCCTGCTACTCTGAAGGAGCTGCTGCCTTGTTGTGCTGACCTGCTGCTCTCTTACCTGAGGAAGAAGAACTAGAACTGCAACCCACCTATAACCCAGGAATCCAGAGTGACTCAAAGGGCTAGTCTGATGGTCTCCTTATCTGAGCATCATGGACATAAAATCCATCCCTTCAGCTCCTTGACCTGTTTTCAGTGAAGAGTGGTGCCCTCAGATCCTGGACCCTTTGTGCAGCTCAGTGGGCTCTTAAATCAAGCTTTTGTGCTCTTTGTGACTGAGAATTGGCCTGTTCACACTGTAACCATGCTGCTTGCATAGAAATTCAGTGTGAGCTGCCATCAACCTGCCTCCTTGCACTGCAAGAATCAATCACTGCAGAGGACCGCCAATGCAAAGCTGCAGCCCGCCTGTCCATGATGCCTGGCCTGCTCTATGTGCCAAGCCAACCACTGACGCCCTTCTTGCTCCCTGTGACCCTCTTCAACATGAACGGGACTCTTGGTAAAAAACTGGAGAAGGTAAAACTTTCGCAGGACTAATCTGATACTGTATCCGACCCACTCTCCATCCCAGTCTGCCTGAACTTTTGAGTTTGACCCGGTCCAGTACAACCATATATCCCAACACTTACCCTACTGTTGCACCTCCTGGAGTTAGAATAGTAATTTTTACCCCTACACTATCCAACGCTTACCCTACTGTTGCACCCCCTGGAGTTAGAATAGTAATTTTTACCCCTATACTATCCAATACTTACCGTAAATACAACGTAATGGTATGCTTTGTAATGGTATGCATTGTAAAGGTAGTATGCAATGTAATGGAATGCGTTGTAAAGGTAGTTTTTTAAAATGCAATGTAGTGTAATGCGATGTAATGGAATGCGTTGTAGTGGATGTTGCAATGTAAAAACTGTGTTGTAAGTGCATGCATTGTAAATGTATGCTTTGTCATACATTCCTATTTTACCGTTTATTATTAAAAAATTCATAACTCTGGTTCAACCAATTGGATTATTGTTCTTTTGGTCTTGTTTTATTTAATAAATAATGCTAGATTTATCTAACCTTGTGCGGGATCTTTTTGTGTGGTGTTTTCACTGGTTTACAGTTTGAAGTGCTGCACAACTAATTTACACATTGCCTGTAAGTGAAGCCTGACTGCTCTGTGCCAAGTTAGCAGGGGGTTGAGCACAAGTTCATTTGAGGTTTGTGTGTGCCTTACCCTGACTAAGATTGTGGTTGCTCCTTGACGACAGTTCGCACCCCAGTCAACTAGTAACCACATTTCTAACAGGCCCTTATTTGTATCAGAGCAAACGGTCTGTCATTCCTTTATAAGTATGGAGTAAATTTCTCCATCCCAAGACGGCGGGACCACCCTCTTAATTTATAAATGACCTGCCAGGCTGCCATTGCCGGGAACCACCATCACAGAGGTTCCTTTCAACGCATTATATTCTGCGAGATGGGTCTGTATCAGCAGGACGCAGCCTTGTTGCAATGCAGTCTTTTTTCATTTACAAAAAGAAATCTAGATTTTTTTTGTAAAGAAAAAAAGTAAAACTACCCTCGCCATGGTAGTCTTCTTCTTTGGGGGAGTCAGCATTATTATGATTCTTCTGTTCTTCACCTCAAGGTTTCGCTTGGTGGTGAAAGACAGTAAAACAACGCAACATGTCTGCCTATCTAATTTGGGCAGGCAGACATATAGCATTTCTCCGATGGCCCGACCAACCCATGGCTGTCGGAAAAGTTTGGCCACAGCGAAGACAGAGTAGTCTCCGCCATAGCCATACTGAAGGTATCCCCGCACATAGACTGGACAGGCAGACCTCTATGTTGGCAGGGAGGGAACTCCATTGCCTCCGCAATGAGGATCCCTTCTCAACAACATATAAATCAGGCCCATTATCCTCTCCCACAATATCACTTTTTGTGAAGTGGTTGGCGTCAGGCTTCAAAATGTTGCTTATGGTATTATTACAGAGGTAAAAGGTTGTGTCACTTCCTAAATTGTCGCGTGGGTGGGTCTAAGTTGTGTGATGTCACTTCCTTTACTTCTACCATTTTTGTGAATTGGCATCAGTGCAATGCTAACGTGGATTTTCTGACTTGCATGAGCACTCCAATTTAAATCAGCAAACACAATGTAGAATGTATGGGAGATGAAAGAATACTTACACATTATTACATATAGGTCATCAATCCCCTACTGTTATACCAAACTGCCGGACCTGTACGACAAAGGCCATCGGTGCTATTTACACGGACTAGGTAGTGTCTTAATAGGAATGTATGGCTCTGCTACCAGTTAATCACCCAGATTGGTCATCGTTTTTTTTTGCCTTTGGCCAGCCCTTTTTTTGATTCTATACACATGCACTTCGTCAGCCAAACCATCACAAACGTCTGGCTTGATATTAGATTTTACTGATATTTCCATTTACTTTTACTTCATTTTTATGTCTTTTTTTTCATTTGCGATATTATGTACCTCATACATGGCCTAAACGTACGATGGAGAGCTTTGCAGAGACGGAGTATAAAATGTCTCTGGTGTTCTCCGCTATGAACATATCTCCTATTAAAATAATAAAATATGCTCATAATGATTGTTTTCCTAGTTATTATTCAGGTTGGAGAGAAAATGTTCAGTGATCTAAGCTGCATACTGTAGAAGACATGAGTCTCATCCGACCTAAATGACACGGAACACTTGCAAAAATAAAGTGTTTATTTAATTCACAAGTCATGCTTTTTTAAGATCTGTTTTGATCACATACTAGAGAAAAACCTCTTTCGTTGCGCACTGAGTAAAAAACCTTTGCCTCGTTCATCTGAGGACAACAATGGCAGTCAGTGAGCCTGCTCTTGAATTAAGTCACTTGTCATGGCTCATTGCAGCAGTGCATGCACGAGGAACATTTCATATTTCCATATTTTATTCATTCCAATATTTCCATCCCTTCACTTGATACATTTCGATGTGACAGGTGGAGGCGATCTCTATTCTTCAAGTGAACCCTGTCAACTGCCCGTAAAACTCTGAAATCATTATTTCTGACACATAATCGCAACAATGTGTTGAGCCCTTAATTTCCCTTGCCAAGTGGGATATTTTTTTTTTTTTAGAAATGACAGTACTGGAAGGAAGCATAAAGTAGGCAGCATCACCTGTGTTTTAAGTAATTTGCGCCTGTCCATTATTGAAGGAGGATATATGCTAGGAAATAAAAAAAAACAAAAAGTGTAGACATGGTTAATTCATAGTGGATATTTGTGAAAACTCTCTGACTAGAGCAAACTCTGGATTATGGTGACAACGTTCTTTTCATATGTAAATAGTAGTCTTAAAACGTTTACTAAAGGAAAACGAGGTAAACAGTTTCTTAGAACAAGGTGTGGCCGTATCTCAGTACCCTTCTGTTTGAAACTTCGTACTCAACTAGTTAGGTCCTCGACTTTATCAAGCTTCAGAAAGTGATTCTCCAGGGTTGGTTTAGGACTTTTTAGGTTTCGCTGGGGAACGGAGCCTTTAGGCTCCGCCTCCAGAGAAATCTCTTGATTGCAGTAGTGACTCTGGAATACGCCCCCCTGTCCCATTGGCTAGCTCCATTAATGGAGGCTAGCCATTGGAACAGAGAGGCGTCCGTCATGGCCGGAGTAGACTCGGGGGCGTTCCCGAGATTCTTTGGCTTTTGGCGACGTCATGATACGTCAGCCAAAAGCCGGGAACGCCCCCGAATCTGGTCCGGCCGGGCCGTGCTTGCTGCTGTCCTGCCTTACTCTGTGTCCCTCCTCCCGCCGTCCCCCCTCCCCCCTCCTCGCTGTCCTGTGCACGTTTCCCGCCGGCCGTCCGTGTCCCCTTCCCCTCCCACAGAAGCAAAACAACCCTTGTGTCCCATTGTCTTTGCAGCATTCCCTCCCCTCCCACAGCAGATCCCCGCCTCCCGAGCCGCAGCTGATCCCCGCTCTCCCCGCCTCCCTCTCCCCTCCCACAGCAGATTCCCGCCTCCCTCTCCCCTCCCACAGCAGATCCCCGCCTCCCTCTCCCCTCCCACAGCAGATCCCCGCCTCCCGAGCCGCAGCCGGTCCAGATGCCGTTGTAACACGGCCTCCGCTCTCCCCCTCCCCTCCCACAGCAGATCCCCGCCTCCCCCTCCCCTCCCACAGCAGATCCCCGCCTCCCGAGCCGGCCGAAAGTGCCAGAATGCAACCGGAACCTTAGAAGGCCAAAAACACAGCACACATGTAGCAACAGGCAACAATAGGAAATGAGGGCACAATTCAAGCCTAGTTTTGTCATTGCGTCGAAGATGGCGCCGGGGCCCGTCGACTTCTCGTTGCTCCAAGAATTCCAGGTGAGTGCTCTGCCTTTTGATTACCCTTTCCCGCCCCCCTCTCCCCGTGTGTCCGTTCCCGCCCCCCCTCTCCCGCTGTTGGTGTGCCCTTTCCCGCCCCCTCTTCCGCTGTCCGTTCCCGCCCCCCCTCTCGGTGTGCCCGTGCCCGCCCCCCCTCCCGCGGTCTGTGTCTCCGGCCCCTTGTAAATGCTTGTTTATGTTTACGCTCATTCAGAGCGTCCCTTTTGCCTGCTTCCAGACTCCGGCTCTCGTTACTACGAGACCGGCTCCACTTCCTATACTGACACCCCACTTTTTAGAACAGTTGCCGCTCTAGTGGTTTCTGAGGGTTGTTTTTTATCACTTCCGCCTGGCATTTTCAGTGTCCATTACCCGGGACACGAGACGCCAGACTAGACTACAGACACACAGCTACGAGAGCCCAGGTAAGTGTTGGGTTCCGTGGGATGGCCGCCCGAGGATTAACCTCAGCCGTGAGGAGAGTTATTGATTTCCCTCCGTTTTACCCACGTCTTGTCTTAGGTCTCCATAGCTTTGGACTTATCCGTCCTATGACCACAAGTCTTCAATCCTACTATTTGTTCTACATACGGTCCATGATCGGTTTAGATTACCCACCGGCCCTGCGGTGAGTATTTAACCTCGATAAATACGGGCATTTTCGTATTTTGTGCCGCACTGTCTTATCCTTTCACAGAATTTTCAGGATCCCTTCACTTAATCGACAGGTATGAAGGGTAACACCCCCTTTCATGTTATTCACGACGCAAGTCTAACCCACATGTTCTGTCTGATTTTTCTGGCTCACTCCTCTCCTTCATTTCAGTCTGTGGCTCTACTCTTTCCTCAAATACTTGTTTGCCGTGCTGATATATGAAACATGGATTGTGCATGGGTAGCTGGTCATTGTGAGGTACCATTTTCTGTTTATACATTTCACTCTTGCATTACGCTCTGAATATCCATTCAGGTTACTTTTGGATTGCATGTTTAGAACTCTAGCAATTCCCACACTTGTGTTTGCCAGCATGCTGTTTCAATTTCCAGCACTTCCACATTTATTTTGTTTTTAAGACCTCATCCAAACCTTTTGATAGACAAAATTTTCATCTTTACTTAAACCGTACCAGGCCCATGTGTGTAGCAAGCATATTTGTCTTTCATTTAATGCCCTTTTGTGTTTTTTCTGCATGTCGAACAATGTCACTTGGAAATGGCCTAGTCGGCGCAGGCTTCATCCACCATTATAACTGCATACATGATTCTAGTGGTTCATCTCTAGTCTCCTGTTAGCTTTATTCCAGTAACCTATGTGTTCTCTGATATTTAATTTCAGACCTGATTGTCCAGGTATTGACAGTTTAGGTTTTCGCTATTAATAACCTTTTAGAAAGTGCTTTGTACTTTTCTCTCGTTTATGTTATGTTATTATATCTCTACTGAAATATTGTTTCGCTATCCATCTTATTTGTTTCTACGCTTTCATTCATGGCAAACATTTTGCCCCCATTGTGACTGTACAGATATGCACTTTTAAGATCCATTATTGTTTACCCACTGCATATATACATTTCGAATCGCGATTTTAGAATGTCACTTCCCACACACACTTCTTACGGTCTTATTCTATGCCAAACATGTACACTCTCTCGCTCCTGCCCTCCTTCCTGCTCTCTTCTTCTTTCGTGTCCTCCCTATCCCTTCTGCCTTCTCTCACTCTATTCCCTCTGCCCTCCTTCTTGCTCTCTCTTCTACCATCCCTCTCTTTTCTGCCTTCTTACTCTCTCCTGCCCTCCCTTTCCAGCTCTCTTCTGCTCTCTCTCACCTTCTTGTCCTCCATCTCTCTCTTGTTCTCTCTCCTTCCTGTCCTCTCCTCCTCTAGCCATCCTTCTCCTACCTGCCCTCCCTCTCCTTTCTGCCCTCTCTCACACACTCCTACCTTCCCTCCTGCCCTCCCACTCCTTCTTGCCCTCTCTCCTTTCTGCCTCTTTTCCTTCCTGCCCCCTCTTCCTTTTGACCTCTCTTCCTTCTTCCTTCTTACTCCTGCTCTCCTTAACTTCTATATCTATCACTTCTTCTCTTGCACTCAGTCTCCATCTCTCTCCTTCTTGCCCTCTCTCTCCTGTCTTCTCTCACACTCCTGGCTTCACTAACATGCTTTAGGAAATAAAGTGTATTCTAATTCACTGTGCATCTGTAACTAATTGCATTATAAATGCAATCCATATTTCTGTGTAAAGTAAAACACATCAACGTTTTACACATAATTCAAAGAAGTTAGAAAAGACCATTTGTCAAAAGCAATACCAAAAGCTCAAACTTTAACAAAGGCGAAACCATTGCATTGTAAATGCTTGTTTTTAAATAACATTTGAAACAGGAACTGTCCATTTTTTGAGCTTGGGCATTTTATGGTAGCTTGCTTTTTTGACAAATCTCTCAACATAATAAATAGTGTTCTTCATAGTGTTTACATCATGCCAAAATGGGTTCTTTCTGAAGTTGGCTCTCCTCCCGTTTGTGGTGGCAACTGCTTTAGAATGTAGTGCAAAGGCTGAGGAACCAAAGACCGGAAACAGAGATTGACTGCACTAAGGTGGCTTTAAGCAGGCAAACCCTCACATGCTACACTGAACCAACCATTCAATTGTGAGCAGTAGGAGGTTTGTTGTTATCTTTTTTAACCCAGTGGCCATATTGCAGGTATACTGTGTCTGTACTGCACCCAGAAAATTACACCTGAAACTATCCCAAACTGGTTCCAAGACTCGAGACAGTGAATCAATTTTCCTTCTCTGGAAAATCAGTATAAAGTTGGGATTCAAGCATGCTCACTTTTTTCCATTTCCAAGTTCTGCTTTTTCCTAGTAATGGAGTGCTCTGCAGAGTACTTGAAGAACTGTTGTAAGACCAGGGCTGGTCTCTGCATGACAGTCTCCCAGGGATAACAGGACATCACCTAAAATCTGCCCACCTTGCTGGAGAAAATGTGGGTCTTTCTAGCACATAGAAGCATTTCTCCTTGCGCACAGAAGTAAGAAGAATGCCTGGCTATGCAAAAGGAGAGACTGTTCAGGAAGAGAAGCCCAGCTTTATACCAAAATCATATCCCTACGGTGGAGGAGATTTAGCCACTACACATTTCTCAGCATTAAGTTTCCACCTGAAAATAGAGGATTTTCATTTGGCTCCAAATTGTAAATGTGGCATTGCATGCCCATCTCCCCTGAAGTTAATCTGTGACCAGCTTGACTCTACGTGAGCTATTTAAGTGGGATTTGTATGTTTGTTGAACATTTTTTTTTTAATTTTATTTCTGTAATTTTATTTAGCACGGACGTGGCACTAAGGCATCAGAACTCTTTACAATAGTAACTCGATACATGGGTAACGGCGGGTTACAGTAATTAAACTCGGACGTTTACATCGGTAGATGTGTGCCTGAGTTTCTACATGAGAAAATTACAGCTGTTTGTCAAAGGACTTATGCAGTCAAAGCAGCAATTTAGATTGGGGGGTTACATAACAAAGGTATTTCAGATCATGGTGGAGAGAGTAGTTAAGTCTGGTCAAGGGTGGTTAACCAAAGTGTCTGGAAAAAAGGAGGAGCTTTAAGTACTTTTTGAAGCTGGCCAGGCAGGTGTTTAGGCAGAGAGAGGGAGGCAGAGAGTTACAGTTTCTAGTGGCACTACAAGAGAATGACTGGCTCATGTATCACTCGCACCTGAAGATGGGGGTTCCAGTAGCAGGGATTGGGCATTTCTGGAAACCTTATTTACTCCAGAGATTTTCAGTTTTTCGTTTAGAATGGAGGGTGAAGCAGAGTGTAGCACCCTGTGGGTAATACAGGCGATTTTTAGTAGGAAGCTGTTTGAGGGTTAGTAGGGCAGGGGAAATGTGGTCAGATATCTTGAAACCTAATAAAAAAGCATTCTACAGCAGGTTGTGTTACTCTCAGGTGAACCTTGGGAATGCTGGAGAGAAGGGTGATTCCATAATCTAGTTTGGAGAGAAAAAGAGACTGCGCCACTGTTTTGAGGTCTTTGTTTAGAGTCAATTGATGCCCCAAAGCTGCCTTAGTTGGTGTTGTGCTCTTTTGGCCATGGCTCTATTATGAATGTTAAGATTAAGATGATTACCAAGGGTGATGCCATGTGATCTGGCATTCTTGACAATGGTGGGGCACCAATCCTGGACTGGAAGGTTAGCAATCTATTCTTGTACTAGAGTTTTCGCTTTCAGAGGAACATTCTAAATACATTCTGTTTTAGTTGTGTAGAGTTTTAAATGGTGAGTGATATCCAGTTTTGAAACTTTAAGAGCATGTTTAAAAGTAGGGCACTGTTTCTGGGGATGAGATTTTCATGTATATTTAGGTGTCATCGGCCTAGAGGTGGAAGGCAATCCCAGAGCTTCTGAGAATCAAACATAATGGTTCTAGGTAGACGTTAAAGAGAGTTGTAGAGAGGATCAAGCCTTGAGGGGATCCCTTGAAATAGGCTAATTGGTCTCGAAAACAAGTTACCCGTTTTCACAGAAAAGAATAAAATACAGGCACTCATTATTAAGAAAAGATTGTGTTTGCATTAGACAATAAAACAACCATGGCTGGCTAGGCAAAAGGATTTGAAACAGGTTTAACTGTAACAGTTGTTTCAGGTTGAATGCACCGTTGTCCAAACCAGGGGAGCAATTTAATATAGAGGATTTTTGCGAAATTAAAAGGTGCACATACTGCATTTCAAAAGGGATTGGAATGTATGTTTTTTTTTCTTCAAGGAATGCAACTATGCTTTTGGCCAGAGTTGAGTCTGCTTCTGGAAAAAACACATTATAATGAATGTATGCATTTTTTTATTGGAAAACAGGGGTCTGAACAGAAAATGCAACAGATTTTGATTCTAATCAGAAGACATGATGATCAAATCCAAGAAAATATCAGTAAAAACCGTTTTTTTCGAAAGCCGCAAAAATATGCTTTGAGAATTCTGTGACATGCTCAAAGCATGCCTGTAATTATCACTAAAAAAGCATTGAATGGATCTTCTCGACAAGCAAGAAACCCTTCATTATACATGTAGGATAATGCACTTGACGCTGTTTAAGTTGGTGAGGTAGAGTAACACACTCCAGGCCGGATTTAGGGTGGTGCAACAGGAGTAGCCATACCTGTGCTGACTTCAGTGGGGTGGGGTGCTGTATTTAGAAATAACTTCAGTGTTTAAAAGCAGCTACTGCAGAGTTCCTTGCTTTTCCAGCGATGTTGCGGCAACAATAAAAACGTCAAGATAACACTGGGCGTTAATTTTCCTGCTGGAGAGAGATCCAGAGGTTTGTGTAGAGGCACTATTGACTCAGCATAAAGTAGCATAGTGGGTTAAGATGTGGCCTACTGACTAGAGCGGCTGACCTCGAAGCTAGGGAACTGGGTTCGAGCCTGGGCAGGGATGCTCAACATCCTGTGATTCTGGGCAAATCACTTAATCTCCTGTGCCTAACAAAAAACAAGCATTGGCATAGCCAATAGGTCTCGCCTTTGGGACCTTATAAGTGTTTAGCCATGCAACAGTTGATGTTGTTACACCAAAGATATTGTGCTGGATAACGAAACACTTATAAGGTCCCAAAGGCGAGACCTATTGGCTATGCCAATGCTTGTTTGCTCTTTTTATGTGTGCTGCTGAATACAGCACACATAGAACGAAAAAATGACTTCTATTGATTGTTTTTGTGTAGGAAGGTGTTCCTTCCTGCAAAAAAACAATTGTTAAAATATGCATTGCGACATAAACATTATCGGCGCCATCTTGTCCCTTTTCAGGCTCATATGTGCGCGTAAGTAGCAGCCATTTTGAATACCATGGCCTCTCTGCCCACTGCCGATTGCCAGAGCGTCTCACTCTCTCTCCCTCTGACCTCGCAAGCATCCCCCCGCGCACTGACAGCCCCCGCTCTCACATGCTTGGGCCATAAACCACCCCTTCAGCGCGGCCCTGCCTCGGAGCCACATCCCGTACCCGGCTAACACCTACCTCCATCTCCCTCATAACCACACATCCTTTGATGAACCTCCTTCCTCTGTGCCCGATTGTCCGTCTCGATCCCACCTGGCCCTGCGGATGCAGTTTATTGCCCCCTACAGTAGGAAGCTGCCCTCTTCAAAGGATCTACGACTGATCAAAGCTTCCCACCCCATGAGATCCGATCATCCGCACACATTCCGGGAACCGGCGGAATGTCCCGCTGCGCCAGCTGCGCGACAGTCATCACCTACTGAGATCGGGGTGGGGACTTCTACTGTAAATGTGTGTGGGATCGGGCTTGAAGCAGGGATTCCGAGGATGTCTTTCCGTACATCAAAGTATTGACAAAGATGTGTTTCATGCAATAAAGCCATAAACCTGTGTATAAGAGGCCAGGTCTCAGAGATGTGGTTAGAGCACCTCGAGAAGATACCCTGTTGTCTGATTTGATGTGTTCTGCTCCGTCGGAATAAACTTCTGTTTCCTGCCTTCCAATCTCCAGCGCATGCCTCTTTGTTTGATAATTTCGAGTGGTATAAGATGCGACTAACGCCGGGCAATACTTAAAGGTTATCGGTTCAATTCTGCCTACCTTTTACAATTGGCGTCCCAAACGTGGGGCACATCAGCGACACGTGGATCCAGTGGGAGAGGTCCCGACGACAGAGTGAACGACTGCAACGATCGGGAGTGCACCTGCCCGATAGACCCTTGTCTGGCAGCCGATCATCCGAACTTCACCGGTTACGAGCAGACCTCTCTCGAGTGATCTACGGTCCTGACTGGGAACCATCAGGAGTGCTGTGGCAATTACGGAGAATAGAGGACGATCGGGCGCTGGAAGCGGAAGACGAGAAACTGTCCATGCGGTCCGGGTAAGGTCGTGTAACACGACAAATTGCGAAACGATTGTTTGATTGTTTGAAAATACTAGTATTGCTCATTGATTGTTTTCGAGATATTCTCTGCCTGCAAACGGGGAAGAATAGGAATATTCTCTCTTAGCAGGAATAACTTACACAAAGTGAAAAAGGTTTTGTGAAAACATGGACAGAAAGCATCGAGTTTAAAGTGGAGGGGGCATCTGTATGAAATAAAACCGACTAGAAAAACGGACCATGAGGGGGATGGAAAGCATTCACACATAGAAAGTAGATTGTATTGAAGTGAATGTATTTGATGAAATTAACATGACACAAAGATGATTGTAAATACATGTTTTATTGTTTGTCTACAGTTTTCCCTGATGAAGAACCCATGTAAGGGTTCGAAATGCATTGGATAAAAATAAACTGCTGAAAAAAGAACCATGCTTCAGTGCGTGTTTTGGGGAGAGAGGTTTGTTCAGCCCACCAAAACATGAGAAACTTCGTAAATTTGCAGCCCCTTGCTTGAGGATGGATTAAGAAGAAGTTTATTTAACAGGACAAAGAATATAATTGCGCAAAGCGGATGGTTTAAAAATGAAGTTTAAAAATGAAGATTAATACAAGCAAATGAAGAAATTGATGCAAATGTAGAGTTAATAGGTTGTCGCCACTGGAGTGGGGTTAAAAAGTAGCCCCATAATTTTGATATACTTGACTTATTGAAGCATTTCCGAGCTACTATTAGGTGTTCGCAAGATGGAGTTCGAGTCTTTTTGTACGACAACCCGACTCTGCTCAGACTTTGTCCCACCCGACGCATGTTTTCCATCACTGATGCCGACTTGTCCCTGATCGACACTCTACCTCTATATCTGTGGGCCAAAACTGACTCGGACGTAGGGCGTATGATGATCGACCCAATTGCATGTGGTTACTCTATACCTTCATATGACATGTGCCAGCTTAATTGTGATGTAGTATATTGTTTTATACATCGACAGCAACGGCTGTCTCCAGTCGAGTCTTTTTTCTTGGACCACGATCTTGTCCTTATTTATTATTTATTTTATTTAGTTTTTCCTTTTCTTAATTAACCATTCCATTTATCATGGATTTCCCTCAGGAGGAATCACATTCCCAATTTTACTCGTCCCGTGTTTGCTCCACCAGACCTCGCCACCGCATAGTCTTTCCTCTATGTCCGCCAGGCTTGGAGGCATCACGTGGTACTATTGCCATGGTGATAACACAAACAGGAACAACGGTTCGCCATTCCGTACCCGAGCGGCGTCCGTTGCATGATTGATTCTGCAGGTCGCAAGTAAGTAGACACGCGCGCTCTGCTTGCAAACAGACGAGAACTGTCCCCTCGATCTTGCAGTGCAGTCTAGTAATATTCTCCAGTAATTGCTTTTAGGACTCCCGGATCTCCGATCAATTGGCCGGTCTCCAACGCTATTTCAAGCACCGGGTAAGCCAACTAACGGTTTTCCTGCCGAGTAGCGTTTCGTACCCCTAAGTTGCCACACTTGTATTGATCGCGCTCTCCCCCACCTTGTGCCCACAGTTTCCAGAGTCACTGGATTTACTATCTGCTACCACCACGTGCAGACATCGATAATGACTGTGGGGTAAGTCCATTGTTGCTTTACCCCCGCGGTTTTGGTATTCTACGCCCACATATTGTCAACTACAACTCACTGAAACTGTTATTCAATTGTTCCATCCGTAGTTACCATCTTCTGGATTTGATCCAAGTGTCTGATGACATATGACTTTGACCTATTGCATGACATATTCAGGTACCTTTTTGTATTTCATGTACCAGTGTTTCACATGACGCCACCCCGGGCTGGCTTTCAGCTCCACATGCTCTGGTACACCATTGTGACCGCCTTTTGTCCTTTATATCACCGTCTTTGGGTCCCACTCATTTCATTTAATTTAATTCTCTGATCCATTCTGCCTATATGTAAGTGCATGCTGATTAGTTCACCACGGGGTATGACCCCAGTCCTTAATTTTCTATATGAGCACCAAAGGACAAATTTTAGATTAATTGCCTTGCTTTCTCAAGTGTGCGCCAACTGTTGACCATTTGAATAATCCCACCACCTTACAAACTCAACTTCTGCATTATATATACCTAATTAGGTTGCCAGCCCCCCTTTCCAGTCCTGATGAAGACCCCCCAGCAAGGGCACAATCAACCCTGCACTACCTAGAGGGTCGAAACGTCGACAACTGCCCATTGGTCCATCAACTTCACGCCATTACTAATTTCATTTATTGTTAAATGTGAAGTATGATCTCCTGAACTAATTGTTATGAACTATATGTCTTCCTTACTGTATATGACTCACGAATACAGTCCTCTTGATTCATTGATTTTACTGTCACTTACGTTACCTCACTACCTTATCCTCACTTGATCACTCACCACTTCCCTTCCTTCCCACCTTGGGGCACCGTACAACCGATTGTACTTATTGATTTATTCTTATGTATATTGGATATACTTAGTCTCGTTGTGATTAAAACAATGTGGACCTAATTAGTTTGCTTATAATTTGGTTTGAGTGTACAATAATAATTCACACAGACACTGGGACCCCTTCCTCTCAGTACTTGTTGAACCCAGGTCCCAGTGACTATGTTTGGGTAAACCCCCCCCTTATATACCCTGTAATAAAATGCCAGGCACACAAAAAGGTGACGGGCATCATTGGGCAGGGGAATGCACTGGCCGACATCACTGCCCGGACCACAGCCGAGAATAGGACAACGACACGCATGTATGTGACCAGGTCACAAGCAGAAAAATGGACGGACGCTAGGGAAGCTATTAGGGACATTCAGATGGCCAGCTCACCACACGAATTGACTGAATGGGCACGGGTGGGATTGAAAGACGATGAAGGCTGCTGGTGGACAAAAGACACGAACAAATGGTTGCTACCCAATTCGTACCTGATCCCCATACTGACCATGGCACACTCCCCTGCACACATAGGATCTGCCCCTATGGCCGAACTTGTCTCCAAAGTTTGGCACAATGACAAGATTACAGATTCAGCTAAACGTCTGGTCCAACAATGTCTGATATGCCTGCAACACAACCCTGGGAAAGGAACTGTAGTACCCCGGGGAGGGTTTGGGGTCCCCAATCATCCATTTCAAGTCCTGCAGATGGACTACATCCAGCTAGAAAGATGCCAAGGTCCGAAGTATGTACTTGTTGTCGTGTGCGCATTTAGCAAGTGGGTGGAAGCCTATCCAACTCGCGACAACACTGCCATTGCCACTGCAAAGGTATTACTGAAAGAATTCTTCCCTCGCTACGGCCTTTGTCGAATTTTGTGGGGCGACAATGGCCCCCACTTCGTAGCCGAGGTTATCCAACTCATCTTGAAGGGGTTGGGTGTAAAACAGAAATTCCATGCAGTCTTCCACCCCCAATCTGCTGGACTGGTTGAGCGACATAATGCCACGCTGAAACTCAAACTAGCTAAGATAGTGGCTACCACAGGACTGAAATGGCCAGACGCTCTCCCACTGGCATTGCTATAAATGCGTTCCACCCCCACCAAGCACCATTTGACCCCTTACGAAGTCGTTTTTTGCCGACCTATGAGCATTTGGTCCGCACCGAAACCGACATCCATTCACAACGTCCGGGACGTCCTAATGTCTGATTATTTGTACAATCTGACTAAGACACTGTCTGTTATCCATCAACAGGTGCTGCCGGCCATCCCTGATGCTTCCAGGGGCCCCGGACATGACATCCAACCCGGAGATTATGTACTAGTCTGAAACTTTCAGCATGCAAAGAGTTTGGAACCCCGGTGGACGGGCCCCTGGCAAGTTTTGATCACCACCTGAACAGCTCTTCGAGTGGAAGGGAAGCAAAATTGGCTGCATGCACACCACCGCAGGAAGATCTCCTCCACCCTGACGACGACCGAAGACGTGGCCACCCAAGAAGAGCTCCTGAACAAAGACCGGCCATCCCTGAGCTGTTACCCTGATACAGAGACACTTGAACTGGCAGAATTCCCCGATCCCACTGTGCCATCCAGAGAAGGGTATAACCTGCGACGTAAAGGAGGGAGCTTCGGCTAAGCAGACCACTGACTAAGTTACAATTCTCAGAGCGTTGGCCTAACACTCCTAAGGCTGCCAGGAGAGAAGCCAAATGAAGTTTGTGGTTCTGCCCGCTACCGAGCCCCTTGAAGATGATGGAAGCGCCCGATACGAAGATGATGGAAGCGCCCGACGCGAAGATGATGGAAGCAACCGGACATCCGAAGACCCACTACTGCAGAAACCCAAAGACTGACAGAATACACAGCTCAAAGACTATTGCTCTATTTATCGCCCTTCTCTTTTGCCTCCTCCTCATGACCACCCTCTGGATCGTGGAAGAGAGCGAACCAGCTCAGAAGACATTTCTAACTACTGCACAACCTACCACCACCAAAGAACACTACCTGGTCTCTCTTTCACCTCAACTCCGAGAAAGACGTAAGGAGTTCTGGAACAACTCCTTCGTGCAGTTGCTGCACCAACACAACCTTGCCGCCAATGCCACAAATTGCTTGATCTGTGGAAAGGGGAGACCTCTTGGTCACCCCGAACGTATGGCTGGGTGCCCCGATCGCCCGGGAAACCTTTGCAGGCGGGGGGGGGGCGTGTCCCCGGCCGGTATGCCCAAAGTGGCGTGGTTGGAGCACGCCCCCGCCACCTAAAAGGGTTGTCCTAGCACCCGCCCGGAAGTCCGTGCACTTATGGGTGGGATGGGGATGCTGCCCCGCCTTCCCGCTGCAAGATAAAATGCGCGGGAATCCAGGCAGGCATCCTATTGTTCCTGCACTCAAAAGGCTGCACCACTCGTCGCTCGTGAACCCTCACGGGAACAAGCTGCAGTTTTTGAACGTTTAATCGTTGTTGTTTCTATTTCAGTCATCGAGGCGTATCTGGAATCCGAGGAGCTACGGGAAATCGGGCAGAGATAAGGCAGAATGCAGATATGCCTGGTAAGAAGAGTGAAAAGAGCTCCGAGATGAAACGAATGCTGCGCACACTGGTAAACCAAGTGTCGGCGATGGACAGGAAATTTGGTAAAGTAGACCAACTGGGTCGCGGCTTAGCGGTGCTCCGGAAGCAAGTGGAAGCTCAGGCGGGGCCCTCAGGACGACCTAAGAGGATCGTGGGGCCTGCTTTGCCAAACCTTACCCCAGGGGGGATAAGGGGAAAAAGAAGAAGGGGAAAGTGGGTACTAGCGAGGCCCCGGTCCCGATGGAGGTCTCTCTGGTCCCAGCAACACCAGCGGCCAGCCCGGTACCCACACCGGAGGAGGGATTGCCAATCCCTGTGATTATCACACCGCTGGATAAGGATCAAATACCCCCCGAACTAGCGGTTCATTTGGCGGCTCTGTTGCCCTGGTTGAAGAAGGGAGCGGGGTGATCCGGGGCTGTGGAAGACCCAGCTGAAGAAGCTAGGCAGATTATCGACCAGCTCAGACAGGCAAGGGGCTCTGGGGCAGCAAACGTGCCTTCTATTTCTCCGCAGGTGGGGAACCCGGCCACGGTCGAGAATCGGAATAAGTCGACGGACACGACCGGAGGTACGACAGAAGACGGTAAGAGGTCGCTCCCAATAATGGGGAAGGGCGCTATACCTTCAAGGCGGGAATGCTTGGCACAACATGTTCCTAAGGCCACAAAAGAAATGGTGTGGGCGAATAAGTACATCAATATGTTTTCATTGTTGACGGATAATCGTGAGTTAAAATATGCCAAGACTCAGAAGGATTTATGGCACCCCAGTGAATGGAGGCAAAAATGGCAGAATTCAGGGTGGAAAAGTCTATGATGAACTGGATCAGGGCTTTTTCTGTTTTTGTAGCAATTATGGGTGAGCGATGACCAGAACTGTTGGGAGACCTAGCTTGCTACCAGAGCAGGATCACGGGCTTCCACAAGAAGTATGAAGGGGATGCATGGAAAGGGTATGACGTGGCATTTAGAAAAGCGAAAGAGTTTAATGAATCACTAACTTGGGATTGTTTGGACACTGTATCTTGGCATGCGCAGTTCACGCCGGGCGCGGCGGGTGGATCAGGGTCGAGTGCAAACAGCTTCAGGGCTTTTCAACAGAAACATCTGCAGCCCTTCCGACCGGCCCACGGGGGAGATGGTCAGTCCAGATCGGGCGGGAACGGAAATAAGCGAGGAGTATGTTGGGGTTTTAACAAGGGAACGTGTAGCAGGCCGCAGGGAACATGCAGGTTCAGGCATGCCTGTGCAGGTTGTGGTAACACCTCTCACCCCGAAACTAGCTGCCGATCCAAAGGCAATAATAATGGTGGAAAAGGGGGGACCAAGCAGGATTGACACGGTGCCGCGGAAGACCAAACAATTGCCTGTGGATAGTCTTTGACCCCCTGGCTGAACAGATAACTTGATCATGTATCCGCCGGGATCCTGCAAGATGGCTTCTCGTATGGCTTCAGGATCCCGCCGGGTGATTTTCGGGGGGCCCCCATATGCAAGAACCAACTGTCGGTTACGCACAACCCGACGGTGGTCGCCACAAAAATTGCAAAGGAGGTTCGCTTGGGGCGGGTTGCAGGACCGTTCGGTGAACCACCAACGTCCAATTTTGTGTTTTCCCCATTAGGGGTAGTTCCCAAGAAGGAGCTGGGAGAATTCAGGCTTATTCATAATCTGTCTGCACCAAGGGGGGCTTCCGTGAATGAGGCAATCGACGCAAGCATTTGCAGTGTAAGGTATGCATCATTTGATGACGCAGTGGTAATGTTGAATCGCCTAGGCCCTGGTGCATTGTTAGCAAAATCTGATATTGAATCCGCATTTAGGTTACTACCGGTGCATCTCCAGGACCAGCACTTGTTGGGTTTTGCATTTCAGGGGAAGTACTACATGGCTATGTGCATGCCGATGGGTTGTTCAATTTCGTGTGCCTATTTTGAAATGTTTAGCTCATTTCTGGAGTGGGCGTTCTCGAAGGCCTCAGGGCACCAACATGTGATGCATTATCTTGATGATTTCCTGTTTCTCGGCCCGGCGGGCTCTCGGGACTGTGCACGGGCATTGCAGGAATTCTGCATGCTCATGCGGGGTTTCGGGGTCCCGTTGGCACCTGGTAAGACAGTGGGTCCAACTACCTCCCTGGAGTTTCTAGGTCTTGAACTAGACTCCGTGGAGGGTTGCTTCCGTCTGCCGGCGGAGAAGATCGCCAAATTCAGGGTCTCCTTGTTACAATGCCTTTGGAACGACAAGGTGACACTGCACCAATTACAGCAAACGGTGGGACAGCTGAATTTTGCACTGAGGGTTATACCAATGGCTCGCCCTTTCTCCCGATCCATTGCCCAAGCCATGGTTGGCCTCAAGGAGGGGCACCATCGTACGAGGCTGTCGGCAGAGGTCCGCCAGGACATGCTCATTTGGCTGGCATTCCTGGCGGATTTCAGCGGCCGGGTTGTATGGAGCAAGCCCCCGGCCTCGTCGGCTGAATTAGCTTTATGTACCGACTCAGCAGGCAGTATGGGGTTTGGCGTGATCCTTGGTAACCGATATTCGGCCCAGAAATGGCCAGCATGGTGGGAAACGAGCGGCTTGACGAGCAACATTGGTTTCCTAGAATTATTCCCCATCTGGGTAGCATTCTCGGCCTGGCCAGAGGAGTTCTGAAACCGCTCAGTGATATTTTGGTCAGATAACATGACCATGGTTGAGTGCATAAACCAGCAGGCAGCACGCTGCAAATGGATATTGCGCTTGTTGAAGGAAATTGCGTTGAAATGCTTGCAGCTAAACGTACAATTCAGGGCAAAACATGTGCCGGGAGTACTGAATAATGCAGCTGATGCGCTCTCTCGTTTCAAAATGCAGGCATTCAGGGATTGTTTACCCTCAGTGGAGCTAGTGGCAGCGCCATTTCCCAAAGCATTATGGCAAATCGGCGCCCCGGACTACAAAACCTTGTGGCAGCCAGTTTAGTGCCCAGGACAAGAAAAGCTTACGAAGGGGCGTTCCGCTCGTACTGCGCCTTTTTGGGCCCTGCATGGGAGCATAGATGGGGTCAGGAGGGGTCCTTTACCCAATTTTTAGTGGCACTTCATGAGGAAGGCCGGTCGGCGGCAACCGCCAGTCGGTATAAGGCCGCCATATCATTTATGGCTCAGCTCCAGGGGATCAGGGACCCGACGGACTCTATTATAGTCAGAAAGGCGCTGCGAGGCTGGCGCCGCCTAGAGGGTCACAAAAAGGATACCAGGCATCCGATAGGATTTGACAGATTGACCGCTTTGTTGGGTACATTAGAGGAGACATGCTCCTCACCTAGTAAGGTAGTCTTGTTCCGGTCAGAATTTGCGTTGGCATTCTATGGGGCCCTGCGGGTAGGCGAACTGGTGGCTGCTAGCAAAAGGGATACCGAGGGGGGTATGCTCAGAGACCACACACAAGTGAGGGGG
Organism: Lissotriton vulgaris; assembly: GCF_964263255.1. Lineage (NCBI taxonomy): Eukaryota > Metazoa > Chordata > Amphibia > Caudata > Salamandridae > Lissotriton > Lissotriton vulgaris. Next base: position 703,390,147 of record NC_141685.1, on the reverse strand, counting down.
GATTCCCTGCTGATCACGATAGCCAGGTCAAAGACAGACCAGGAGGCCCAGGGGAGTAGCATTGTGTTGCAGCGTGCTCCAGGTAGTCCCTGTTGTCCAATGAGGCACGTCGAGGCCTACCTCAAACAAAGGGTGACGACGTGGGGGGGGGGGGCGCCTTACTACGGCATGCTGACGGAACCCCGTTAACAAAGTTTTAGTTCCAGAGAGTGCTGGCGACCACATTCGCAGCTGCGGGCTTGAATCCAAGGGATTTCGGAACTCATTCGTTCAGGATAGGGGCCGCGACAGAAGCGACGGCTGGGGGTCTGCAGGCAGACAATGTTAAACAATTGGGGCGCTGGTCTTCAGATTGTTTCAAATGTTACGTGCGGCTGCACATGTTGTAATTTACTGAAAAGTGCACTCACGCTTGTTGTCTTTTGTTTGGATTACAGTTTCACGAGCCTGTGACGAAGGGTGGAAATTGGGACCGGCCCAGTTTCAGCTAACCACCACTTCAGGCACAAGGAATGGAAGACGAGTGGTCTGGGTCGTGGGCCACTCATACGTGAGGCGTGCCGCGGACATATTCAGGGCAGGTGATGCGATCCACACATCTGAGGAATATAGTTTCAGGGTGTCCTTCCATGGGAAGGGCGGCTTATGTATTGACCGACTGCAAAGTTTTGTGCAAGAATTGTTAGGGCGGCACAGGTCACCGCCATCAGTAGTCATAGTACACATTGGGGGCAATGACTTAGTAAGGTTGGGCAGACAGGCTTTAATCGAACACATACTTTCAGCAGTTAGTTGGTTAGCAAAGACACTCCCGGGGTGCACGATTGCTTGGTCACACATGATTCCGAGGAGGGTATGGAGGGATGGGCTGTCCACGACAGCGTTGAACCATTCAGTAAAGAGGGTCAACAATAAAATGGAGAAATTATTTCGCTCTGCCCACCTTCAAAGTATACCTCACGGGTGCATCTGGGGGGACCACTGTTATTCAGCCGATGGGGTACACCTGTCCAGGGTGGGGAATGACTTATTGATAGGAGACTTAATAGCTTGGCTAGTATGGTTGAGGAGACATGACCTATAGGAGTTGTGGGGGGGCCAGATAGTCGGTCAACTATCTGGCCTGTGGCGGTAAGGTCATGATCGGTGAGCAGAGATTTCAAGGTCCCTAGTGGGGGAGCCGCCCATTATGGATGGGAGCGCCCGGGCGGAGGCGGCCATTAGCCCCTCCCACGGGGGGGGTGGCACCAATTACGGAGACGGCCTTAGGCCCCTCCTACGAATTTCCCAGGGGCCGGATATCCGCTCCGGCGGAAGAGAGTGCGGGGAAAGGGGGGAAGTCCACGCTGTCCTTCTTACGGATACCCCGCACGGGAACTCGGACGACCTTAAGATGGTGCCGAGTGAAAGGGGGCCCCCATGACAAGGGAAGTTACAGTTGGCTACGAGGGTAAAGCCCTCTGCGCATGCGCCACTCACACGTGAGGGCGGAAATTTGGTGATAGGGATGTGACACCGATTAAGACCTTGCCGTTGGCCCCTAACGTTAGGATGTACAAAATTTGTATGCAATGCATTATGTCATGATGTTAGACTCGGTTAGGAAAATATTTGTATTAGAGCTTTGTTAAGGTTAGCCTGGATACCTGTCTTCATCAAGTGTAATGAAAGTTGAATTTTGTACATGATAAATGAAACGTTTTAATTTAAAGTTTTAAATTTTGTTTTATATTTTAATAAATACGGCCGGGGGGGTCACGAGGACCTTCTGCCTTCCAAAAGTTCTAACTGTGTCTGTCTCCTACCATTGGGATTGGTGGTGGAAGGGGTGGCGGGCATCCTGGTCCATTTGGGTTGTTACCACATGCCACTGGACATTCCATTCCCTTCATCCCTTCACCTTTCTCCGTTCATGGTTCCTGCCTTGCTTGGCTGATCCTCTTGCAAGAGAGTTACAGGGATAATGCTACTTCCAGCAGAACTGTGGCACACTTTTATCATGGGGTCTGGCAGAACAAAACAGGAAGAACTGCTGCTCCCTTTTGCCCTCTGACATCCAACGCCTCTATTCACATAGACATCCCTGTCAAAGAACGAGTTGAAATGCAGGTGTTCAACAACCCAGCCAGACCCACCTTCTCTTACCTCTGGAAATGAACAGCTGCCACCCTGACTGTGGCCCTTTCTGTTGTCAATGTCTCAGGCCTCGTATGCATCGAAGGCCTCGGGACACAGTTGGTAGGCCACAGCGCTTGCCGCATCACCAGAACTTTGGACTCAACTGATCCACCCTCTTTTGTCACCTCTCTGAACATGTACTTTGTTTGTGGTACGAAAGCCTACACCTGGCTCCCCAAGGTACCTGTTACATTGCCTTCATCCTTCCTCCGACCTATGTGGCTCCAGCAAACCATCACCGACAAAAGCGAGCAAGAGACATTTAGCAAGCTGACTCCACCGGAGCACAGTTCCTGGACGAAATGAAGGGACTTGATCCACTCTGGGGTCTGATGGCGAACAGCCGTGCCATCCGACATTTGACCCAGGCAGTTGAAACAACAATGAACATTACAGCTGGCATCCTCACAAACAATACAGCCGAGCTTCAGGCGGTCCGCCTGGTGGCTCTTCAGAACCACCTTGTTCTAGATGTGGTTCTAGAGGATCGTGGAGGAGCATGCCGTATCATTGGGTCCAGCTGTTGCACCTACATACCGGACAATTCATCCTCAGTTTGCAAAGCCATTGAACACCTCCACAGACTTTCCTCAGAAGTTCATGAGGAACAAGAAGAATGGTCGCTTGGGAGTTGGTTCTGGAGTGCTGTAAGGACTGGGGGTGGAGGTTGTTTATGATCGTATTGATACTGATTGCCGTAATATGTGGATTCTGCCTGGGTGTTCAATGCGCGCCACCCCTGTGCTCACTTTTTACTAACTGTATCTGCCCTAAGACTCTGGACTTCGAAGCTGAACGCATGAAAGCTTTGTATGATGTAGAAATCCAAAATATAATGGGATAGACATAGATTGACAAGCTGGCTAGATATGTTGAAAAGGGAGGACTGTTAAAATCTAGATTGCGACGTAAACATTATCGGCGCCATCTTGTCCCTTTTTAGGCTCATATGTGCGCGTAAGTACAGCCATTTTGAATACCATGGCCTCTCTGCCCACTGCCGATAGCCAGCGCGTCTCTCTCTCTCTCCCTCTCACCTCGCAAATATCCCCCCGCGCACTGGCAGCCCCCGCTCTCACATGCTTGGGCCATAAACCACCCCTTCAGCGCGGCCCTGCCTCGGAGCCACATCCCGTACCCAGCTAACACCTCCCTCCATCTCCCTCATAACCACACATCCTTTGATGAACCCCCTTCCTCTCTGCCCGATTGTCCGGCTCGATAACAGGCCGCCACCTGGCCCTGCGGATGCAGTTTATTGCCCCCTACAGTAGGAAGCTGCCCTCTTCAAAGGATCTACGACTGATCAAAGCCCCCCCACCCCTTGAGATCCGATCAGCCGCACACATTCCGGGAACCAGCGGAATGTCCCGCTGCGCCAGCTGCGCGACAGTCATCACCTACTGAGATCGGGGTGGGGACTTCTACTGTAAATGTGTGTGGGAACGGGCTTGAAGCGGGGATTCCGAGGATGTCTTTCCGTACATCAAAGTATTGACAAAGATGTGTTTCATGCAATAAAGCCATAAACCTGTGTATAAGAGGCCAGGCCTCAGAGATGCAGTTAGAGCACCTCGAGAAGATACCCTGTTGTCTGATTTGATGTGTTCTGCTCCGTCGGAATAAACTTCTGTTTCCTGCCTTCCAGTCTCCAGCGCCTGCCTCTTTGTTTGGTAATTTCGAGTGGTATGAGAGGCGACTAACGCCGGGCAATACTTAAAGGTTATCGGTTCAATTCTGCCTACCTTTTACACAATCGCCCCTTCAACGCACCATGGAACGAGGGTGTCTGCATTGGAGCATGGCAGACATTTGTGAGCTCAGGGGAATTGTCAGGAATGCACCATTTCTGAGAGATACAGCGCATTCCTGCCTTTTCTTTTGCCGCGTGGCAGTGCAGCAGGATGCCTTGCGATGCTTCAATACTAAAATTTTGTATGTGAGGGCCCAAGTGTACAAGGTAACCACTTTCAGTCCATCAGTGATGTACAGAACATCTGTTACACATGGGTATTGATGGCAAATTGTACTGGACATGCCGTTCATTGCTTCATCCTGTAGGCCTGGTTAGGGCCTAGCCTTCCACCTCTCATGTATCCTGTTTGTCGTAGGTGTTGCTGGGTGAGGCGAGAGAGTCGGCTTATTTCAACAGCTGGAAGAGTACCCGGCGGCCTCCAGCGTCAGACCGCACAAGCCTCTGCTCCAGCGCGCCACCATTTCACTGCAGGCAGACACAGTGGGTTACCAAGGCATACAGGCGCTGTCAGTTTATCACGGATGCATCAGCGGGGAGACCGGGGAGAGGCTGTTAGCAGACTTTGGCCTGGAAGGCAGCTACTTAATACCAGACAGCGAGAGCGTGCCCGGGGTGTACTGCCTGTGCCTGCTGTGAGTATCCGCCCCGTGCGTCAGAAAGGCACACTGGAATATTGTGTTTCTAGAGGACTACATAAGAGAGGATATCCTTTTTTCCCCAGTTAGAGTACCGGAGTTTAATATACATTTGCATTCCATTGAGGAGTAGTGGGTGTTGAATTTCGTGAAAGTGGTCACACACATTTATTTATTTCAGCCTTTACTAAAGCGCACACATAGTCGATTGAACTGCATAGGGGTGCTTGACACAGTGTGTGCAGTATATTTTGTCCATGGGCAGCATACATACTAAAAATAGAGCTATAATGAATAAATCGCATTAAGAGGATGTATTAGCGTGCTGCTCAAAATCTTCAGCAGAACCAAACCCTGATTTGTTTAGTTCAATTGAGCTATAAATGACTTTGAAGGCGCAGTACACATTTTGAGAGATAAGGGTAGATGTAGGTTGAACGGGTGATGGGAGCTCAGGTGGGACAGTCTAAGAAGTAAGAAGGATGTAAAGGGCACTAGTGAGACAGGCATTAACTCATGAAACATGCACGCGCGCCTCGTGCTAAAAGTAAAAAAAAAAAAACTGGTGGCAAAAGTGAAAGGGTTCCCCTTGTGGGAGCGAGCAGTGCCAGGAGCGATAATTGCTAACACATGGCGCCAAAGATCGCTCCTGCAAGGGAATCGCCAAAGCGTGCACTCATTGCCATTGAAAGCAATGCAACACGTGCACATTTTTAGAGCGAAAAGTGAACCAATTCCAAAAGGTCTTTTTCACAGCTGAGATTGCGTGCTGCGTGGGCGAGGCCTAATGAATGTGTACATGTATAACCAACTGGTGCTCGTGTAAAGCACTCTGATACCTTTGGGTTGAGTTTGCGCTTTAACCCTTTCGATGCTCATGACAGAACGGTTCCGTCATGAGCATCGGTCGAGCTGTGCTCATGACGGAACTGTTCCGTCATGACCACACCCATTAACATTGGGGCCCAGCACCAGCGGTAAATCGGGGCAGCACGAATGAGGATATAAAACTTAAAACAAAAAAGTGCTAATATGAGGCATAAAGGAAATGATACATTTGGAGGTATTCAAAAGGTGACACTTGTGAACACTATTGTCCAGTAGCTGCTAACGACAGAGTACAACCAATATATTTGTTGCCACACAGAAGAGGCACTTTTCATGCTTCATGTCTGAGACACGTGATCTTGAGGCACGGTGTAGCTATCACACAACACTCAACAAAGACATGCCTCCTCCTCCTGATTACCCATAAGCCACTGTTAGACCTGGCATGCTTAGCGTGGTTTCCCCTGACTTTTTGCCTCTACCTCCTAGATTTTTTATACTGTGACGGATTTTGTTCTGCTGGTTTAGATGCTTTGGGCACTTTGCCACTGCTGATCAGTGCCAAAGCGCAAGTGCTCCCTGGTTAAATTACTGTGATTGGTTATCCATAATTGGCATATTTGTTTTACCAGTAGGTTCCTAGTAAAGTGCACTGAGTGTGCCAGGACGGGTAATTCAAATGCTACTAGTGGGCCTGCAGCACTGATTGTGCCAACCACATGAGTAGCCCTAAAATGGTGTCTCGGGCCTGCCACTGTAGTGCCTGTGCAGAGTCTGTGAACTGCCATGTTGTCCTGGCCAGTGTACACACTTGCCAGTCCCAACCCTTCCATTTACTAACACATTGGACACCCCTATGTTAGGCCCAAGGCACCCCCCTGGGCAGGGTGCAGTATATGTGAAAGGTAGGACATGTTCCAGTGTGGGTAACATGTCCTGATAGTGAAATAATGCCAATTACGTTTTTTCACTATTGAAAGGCTATCTTGCCCATAGGGTAGAATGGGAAATGCTGTGTATCATATTTACCTGCATATCTTCCCATAGCGGCACGATAGACATATGGAGTCTGGTATCCCTGAACTCAGAATTTGATAACGCATCTTTTAGGAAAGATGGTTTTTAAATTCCGTGTTTGAAAATAGCACTTCTAGAAAGTGGCTATTTTCCTGTTCAACCTTTCTGTGTGCCTCTGCCAGTTTGTGTATTGACTGTCTTTTTTGTCAGTGACAGGGGCTGGGGGTGGCTGCAGGAGGCTGAGCGAGTCAGCACTAGGCTGCATAGACTTATCTGCACTTAGAGTGGTGGGAGGAGTTGCACCTGGGCCTGAATAGGACTGTGCCTGCTTTCCACAATGCTGGGTCCACCTCCTGTGGTATGTCTGATGGCCCTGGCCTCCCCTTACAAGGAAAGAAGACATGCCCTGGCAGAGGACACCTAGAACTGGTTTGAATGGGATCCTGTACCCCTCACACATGTAAGAACAAAGACTTTTGGGGTATAAGTAAGCATGGGCGAATTTTGCGAATCTGGCGTTCGCGAATTTAGCGAATTTGCAAACTCGCAATCCGCAAAATCCGCAAATTCCCGCGAATATGCGGATTTTTTTTTTTGTGTTCGCAAGTGTTTCTGCCAGTTCGCGAGGATTTGGTACTAGTTCGCAATTGCGAACTTACTTGTCGGCTCGCAACGGTCGCGACTATGTTGTTTCTACGTTTGGTTCATCATCACAGCCTCCCAGCACCCTCTGTTTCACCACTGCCACCCTCTCTTTGACCCATGCCACCCTCTGTTACATCAATGCCACCCTCTGGTTCATCATCACTGTAGAAGATGGGGGGGGGAAAAGCAAGCACACCTGCCCTGCTTCAACTGACATGAATTAATTTGGGGTTAGCTTATTAACAATACCTGCCCTGCCCCAACTGACAATAATGAATTAGGGGCTAATTAATGTGTCACTGAATTTGAAGTTCCAGCCTGGCACCTGCTTGTCTGCTCCCTTAGCTGTAAATCAGGACCTTTGTGGCATACAGTTAAGGTCAGAGCAGGGTCACACAATAGTTGCAAGCAGGCAACCGAATTCTGGAGGGCCCCCTCAGGAAGCACAACAGGGAATCGTTACAAATCATGAGATTGACCTTTTGCACCTGCTCATTTGTTTTGCTTTTGCAAAAATCGTTTTTCGGTAATTTCGTGCTATTTGCGAGGCTCGGCGTCGTGCGAAACCGACCGCGGAAGCCACCAATTCGTGCGAATGAGCTTTATATTTTTTTGCGGCGTGTTATTTCGCGAGTTTTTTTGCAGTATTCGCGAGCCGCTTGCAGCGCAACACGCAAATTTACCCCAAGGTCGAGTACGGGCGCGGCCATTTTGTTTGCGTGACGTATTTCCGTGTCCGCCCGCTTTGTATAATCTCGCGAGGTAAGCGCATTGCGAGTACAAGTTCGCACGAGATCGCGAGGAAAATCACGTGCAAACTTACTTTTGCGCTCGTGAACGGGCGGCCATCTTGTTTTTCATTCATTTCCTGTGTCTGGGCATGGTGTTTATCCTCTTGCTATCTTTGCCATCCTTTGCTTGTTTTCAGTTTTTTTCGAACGATTTTGCTTCTTATCTATCCCTCTCTTTTCCTAGCTGTATATTTTTGTCTTTTCTGCTATTTTTGTTTACTTTTAAACTACTTTTTAAAACTCTGTTCTCTTCTTCTTCCCTATCCTATTCCTTATTAATTTTCTACTTCCTACCTTACCTGCCCAGACCATGGTGAAGCCAGGCGCCGTGAAGCTGCCCAGGCACTTGAGGGACGCAGCGGCGGCGGGGAGGAGGAGTCCTGGACCCCGTGCCAGGACAGCATGCGGGCGATTGAGGGGGGAGCAGGTGACGCGACGGGAGATCTTCAGCCCGGAGGAAGTGGGCGTGCTGGTCTACTTTGTCCAGCGCCGCCTGCCCAGGACCATCGCGGGAGGCGGCAGGATCGCGGCCGGCGGCTACAACATCTGGGAGCGCCGGAAGCGGTGGCAGAAGGTGTGCTGGGCCATGTCCCAACTCTCCGGGGTCCAGCGCACCTACAGCCAGGTCACCCACCGCTGGACGGATGTCCTGGACCGGGAGCGCGACCTGCTGGACCAGCTCGGCTTGGAGATCCCCGGGCTTGATGAGTAGTAGTAGCTATTTCATCACTCACTACTATGTTTTCTCCTGCTCTGTGTTGTTGTATTGCAAATATTTGTTTTTTACATGGAGCAAGTCAATAATGCTGCTGACGATTACATTGTAGTTAAATTATATTTCAAAATCTTCTGTGCATTTCAGGTGCACTGCTCTCCTTCTCAGTGGCGTTGCTACTATGCTTATTTGTTTTCTATTTTGTGGTCTCATTGGCCTGAGTAACTATTATGTATGAGGGTACTTTACAGAACTGCGTAATGCTAGACACTAGGGGGCAGATTACATTTACAAGCCCCTTGCGCCACGTTTACGTTGCCTTGCGTGACGCAACAGCGTCGTAAATGTGGCGCATCCCTGCGAGTCATTTACAGCGTGACGCATCTAGGGAGATGCGTCACGTTATAAAGCCATGGGCCTGGGCCACAATGGGTGCGTTCCTAGTACGCAGGGTGGGCGGTCCTGCAGCTGTGCGCCTAGCACCTACAAGATTTAACGCAGGCACTTCTGCGACGCTGCTACGTCAATTCAATTCCTTATGCCTGCTTGAAGCAGGCGTAAGGACTGACACAGCATGTTAAGTATTGGGTGGCCCTGAGCATTACTGGAGTTGCATTGCGTTGGCGACGTGACTCCAGCGATGCGCCGCTCTTACGTGACGAGATGCGTCCTACCCTTGCGCCAGGGCGTGCCGCATTGTAAATGAGGCGCATCTGCTGTGTCGCAAGGGTAGTTTTGCGTGACGCATTTGATCTGGCGCATCTCTGGAGATGCGCCAGAACGCGTAAGTAAGTATGCCCCTAAGGGGCAGAATTGCAATTACCGTCGCATCCCTGCAAAGTAGCAGGGATGCGCCAGTAATTGTGCGGCCCGCTACCACCGCCAAACATGATGCACCGTATTTGCAATGCAGCGCACCATGGGCCCAAAACGTCACCGAAGCTTTACTGCTGGAGTTGCGTCGCAACGATGGCGCAGCTCCAGCAATGCTCTGGGGTACCCTATCTCCCCAATGCTGGGTCAAGCCGTAGGTCTGCTTCAAGCAGGTGCAGGGTTTGTGTGATGCATCATTGTCCTAAAGGTGACTGATTGAAATTTTGTAGATTTCCCTCAGCCACTTTTAGGATGTGTTCCAGCGCAGGAATGCCCTCCCTTGCGCCGGAACGCCCCCTGATGGCACAGGGCTTTATAACGGGATGCATCTCCCAAATGCGTCACGTTGTTATAATATTATACGCCGCACCATGGCGCCTCTTTTGTTTAGCTGCTGGCGTCACAAAAGTCACGCAAGAACGGAGCAAAAGAGCCGCAAGGGGCTTAAATCTGCCCCTTCCTTTGTACCCCTGACAATAAGAAAAATAGTGGCGGTGGATTGATAGTTTGACTATTTAAATGACTGGTTATGTAGCAGGCAACTGTTAGTGTTGTCACTGATCTGACTGAAATCACAATGGAGTTTGTCTGTCACTTTGCGTCTTACCTGCGGACTGCTGCCTGCCAGTCCTAGGTGAACCTTTCAGTACTTTGTTTAGTGAGTTACGTGACTTTCGAAGTCGCAGGTCCGCAAATCAATGAAAACTAACCCTAATCAATATAATTTCGCGGAAATATTTTGTTATTGTTGTTTTGAAATGTTTGATTTGGTTGACATTGACAAGCAACAATCATCCATGTTTTCTGTTCTTTCTTTCATGTTGTACGTCAGCTCCCCCCAGGGGCAAGGGGACACAGGAGCAGCAGGCGGCGGATGCTGTTGAACAGGGCCAGGATCGGGCAGGCGAGGGCTCCTTTGCTGGCCCCAGTAGGTTTTCATTTTAGACTAGTACCTATTTTTCCTAGCGTTCCTCATTTGATTTTTTCAAAATCGTCTTTGATCTTCTTGTAGACTGTATCTAAATTCTTATCCTGCCTCTACTATGACTCCCTGTGGTATTACTAGATTATTCTTATTAGTCTGTCTGTGTAGCTAACTAAGATTGCACGGTTGGCGAAACTCCCATTCTAGTCAGCAATAGCTCTATCAACTTAGTGCAGTGCAGTCCTCTGAGATTGTCCATAATGTCTTTTGAAGTGTTCTATCTGCTTTGAAAATTCCCAACTATAAAATGTGAATGACCACCAAGAAAGAATAAGATACTACCTTTTGGTTTGGATAGGAGGACAATCCATACCACTAATGTTGTGGGGACAATTCTTGTGCAGAAACAGAACTATGGACAAAAAATAGTGCATTGCTTATCAATTATAATAGGCGCTGTTAGAGTTTCCACATACCTCTGTGATAACAGACTTTGAACCCCCAATGTCCTTACTGACTGACTACATAGCGTGGCACAGTCATTTACCTCCCGAATTCATCGATGATTGATCCCCAATCATGATTATCCAACGTAGCTCAAGAGTACGGACTCGGAGTCAGAGTCAAGAAGTGTCAGAGGCACGGACTCATGCTTGCAAAAATTGCAAAACCTTTCGCTCAGTCACTCTAGTCTGGACCAAAAAACACAGAGTCTATTTAAGTTTAAAAGCTTTATTAAAAGTAAACACATTTATTAAAATGAAGTCATAATAAAAAAACTAAACGTTTAACTGAGAATGGAAAAGTGGTTAGTGCTGACAATTAACTGGAGACATTTCTTGTGGTCGGGCCGAGCTCTCACCTGGTTTCAACTTGATCTTGTTGTTAGAAGTCCATCTTCTGTCTGTGTGGAGAAAAATGGTGCGTGTTAAAAAGCCAGCCTTCATCAGTTGTGCCAAAAAGTGCAGCAAGACAACACCCTTCCCTGGAAAAAGGGACATTTTTTTTTACTTTCGAGTAGACAGTCACAAATTACATTGTTTTCACATGTCTTCATTCCTAGACCAAATACTAGTGAGTGGTTTATTCTAACATTCTTAAATGTACTTTGTAGGTGGAACATCTGGTGGCGGGGCCAGCGTGGAGGTGGTGGTGCTCGACACGGAGGCGGAGGGCAATTCTTCAGGGGAGGAGGCGGTGGCTCCAGTGCCGGCTGTGAGAGTTGAGACGTGGTGGTGGCGGGCAGAGGTAAGCTCTTATATATTCCTTACTTATTGAGATTGAAGACGTGGCTGGGAAGGAAAGAATATGAGATGCATGGCTGGGTGAATGATGAAGCAATGATTGGTGGAAGGACAACAGCCTGGGTGGGTGACAAAGAAACTGTATGTGTCCATAATACGCTCGAGATCTGGCTCCTTACTTTTAGCGCGTTATTTTGCATTGTGACTAATTGCTTTAAATGTGCCTCATTTTGTCTCCAGAGATAAACTGAAATTGTTGCGCTTTTATTCTGAGTGTGCCTTCATTGCTCTCTTCTGTGGCGCTCTATTGGTAGTGCTTGGCGCTTTGCTGCTCGTGCTTTTCCACACGCCGCCATTTGGTTGTTGTTGTTTTTCCCTGCAAGGCCGTCCTCCAGAGCCCGCCCCGCCTCCCAGCTGAGCCCCCCTCGCCCCTCCCCCTCCACCCATTTATGCCAGATGTACCCAGGCGCAGCGTCTACGCGCAGCAACCGCGCCCAATCCGCGCCGAAGGTGCGCCAAAGGTAAGCCCGTCTACGCCCGTCCCCGCCTGGACCGCGCCCAGCGCCATACCCCCTGGCCCTTGTACCCCCCTCCCCACCCGCATCACTTGCGATGCCACCACCCTCCTAGCCCTTAACCCCGGCCGTTCCCCCAACTGCGTCCAAGCCGCTCCTGGACACACCAATGGACCCTTCTCTTGCAACTCCTGCAAGTTCGACGGCACCAAGAACAACTCCTCATCTACGAACACACAACAGATATCCCACCCCAACCACCTACAATGCATCCTGCTCAACACCCGCTCGGTCCACAGGCACGCCATCGACCTTTGGAATCTACTAGACACCATCTCTCCGGACGTCGCCTTCCTAACAGAAACATGGATGAACGCCACATCAGCCCCAGACATCATCATTCGCAAGGACCGTACCGGCCATACAGGAGGAGGCATCGCTATCGTCCATAAGAAATCCATCCGCATCTCAACCAGCTCAGACGTCAATCTCGCCAACTCTGAACACCTTCACTTCCAGATCCACATCGACCCCAAGACCACACTCAGAGGCACCCTCCTCTACAGGCCACCAGGACCCCGCGCACAATTTAGTGAAGACATCACAGACTTCATCACTCCACACGCGCTCCCCTCCGAGAATTACATCCTCTTGGGAGACCTCAACTTTCACCTTGAAAAGAACAACGACTGCAACACCACCACCCTTTTGGACAACCTCACCAACCTCGGACTCAAACAACTTGTCACTACCCCCACCCACATCGCAGGTCACACCCTCGACCCTATATTCACTTCCAGCAAACATGTCTCCTTCAGCCACACCACAGCTCTCCTCTGGACTGATCACAGCTGCGTTCACTTCACCTACAACAGGTCCACATCCAACAACCACCCCCAACCCACTCTGCGAAGAAACTGGAACAAAATCACCGTCGACCAGATCTCCTCATCGCTTCTTCAATACCCCCCCGCCCACTCCTCAAACCCCGACCAAGCAGCCACTAACCTCACCCAATGGCTATCCAACAGCGCCGACATCCTAGCACCACTGAAAAAACGACAAATCAAACCAGGCAGCAAGAAGGCCTCCTGGTTCAACGATGATCTTAAGAAATCCAAGAAACTCTGTCGCTCCCTTGAGAAAGCTTGGAAAAAAGACCCAAACACCAGCACCAAGGACGCCTTCAAAAACGCCACCCCCATACACCACCAACTGATCCGGAATGCCAAGAAAGACGCTTTCAAGGACTGACTAGATAGCAACGCCCACAACAGCAAGGAATTATTCAACATCGTCAAGGAATTTACCAACCCCTCTGCCAACTCCAACGACATCACCCCCTCTCAAGCCCTCTGCGACTCCCTAGCCTCATTCTTCCACAACAAAATTGCAGACATCCACAACAGCTTCGACAACCGACCCGAAGACCAACCCACCCATCCTTCTGCCACACCTTCACCCCCCTGAACATCCTTAATGACTGGAACCCAATCTCCACTGAGGACACCATCCGTCTGATGAACTCTATCCACTCAGGATCTCCCACAGACCCCTGCCCTCACCACATCTTCAACAAAGCAGACTCCATCATAGCACCGCACCTCCGAGACGTCATCAACTGCTCCCTCAACTCCGCAACCTTCCCGGAAAGTTGGAAACATGCCGAACTCAGCGCCCTCCTGAAGAAACCCACAGCTGACCCCACCGAACTCAAAAACTACCGCCCTATCTCACTCCTTCCATTCCCGGCCAAAGTCAACGAGAAAGCGGTCAACAACCAGCTCGCAGCCTTCCTCGAAACCAACAAATCCCTCGACTCCTCACAGTCCGGCTTCCGAGCCAAACACAGCACTGAAACCGCCCTCATCGCAGCAACAGACGATACTCGAACTCTACTGGACAATGGAGACACAGTCGCCCTCATCCTCCTCGACCTCTCCGCAGCCTTCGACACAGTCTGTCATAGCACCCTGTTACAACGCCTCAGAAACATTGGAATCCAAGGAAAAGCACTGGAATGGATCACCTCGTTCCTTGCCGGAAGAACCCAGAGAGTCCGCCTCCCACCATTCAAGTCAGAGGCCTCTGAAGTCATTTGCGGAGTGCCACAAGGATCTTCACTCAGCCCCACCCTCTTCAACGTATACATGAGCCCCCTCGCGGCCATCGCACGCCAACACAACCTCAACATCATCTCCTACGCTGATGACACTCAACTGATCCTCTCACTCACCAAAGACCCTAACACCGCCAAAACCAACCCACATGAAGGAATGAAAGAAGTAGCGGAATGGATGAAGCTCAGCCGTCTGAAACTGAACTCAGACAAAACAGAAGTCCTCATCCTAGGCACCTCCCCCTCCGCCTGGGATGACTCTTGGTGGCCAGAGGCCCTTGGAAAAGCACCCATCCCGACGGACCACGCACGGAACCTGGGCGTCATCCTGGATTCCTCACTCTCGATGAACAGACAAGTCAACGCCGTTTCTTCTTCTTGCTTCAACATTCTTCGCATGCTCAAAAAAACATTTCGCTGGATCCCCACCGAAACTAGAAAAACGGTCACCCACGCACTCGTCACGAGCCGCCTGGACTACGGAAACACCCTCTACGCCGGTACCACAGCAAAACTCCAGAAAAAACTCCAACGCATCCAGAACGCTTCAGCCAGGCTCATATTAGACATCCCGCGCAAAGAACACATCTCTGGTCACCTGAAAAACCTCCACTGGCTCCCCGTCAATAAGAGGATTACTTTCCGCCTCCTTACCCACGCACACAAAGCACTCTACGAAATCGAACCCGAATGCCTCAACCACGACTGTCCTTCTACACCCCCTCCCGCCAGCTACGATCCTCCAACAAAGCCCTTGCCACTGTACCCCGCATCAACAAAACCACCATGAGAGGTAGATCCTTCTCCTACCTGGCAGCTAAAACCTGGAACTCACTTCCCACTCACCTCCTCCTTACTCAGAACCACCTAGCATTCAGAAAGCAACTTAAAACGTGGTTATTCGACAAGTAATTCCCCACCCTTCTTCAAGCGCCTTGAGACCCTCTGGGTATGTAGCACGCTATATAAATTTATTGACTTGACTTGACTTGACTACTATCTGACTCTTAGATAGCATATGTGTATCTAGAGCAGGGATACTCATAGTACGGCCCGCGGGCCTGTGGCGGCCCGGCAAGCCTTCCTTGGCGGTGAGCAGACCTTGCAGACAATCACTGCTCCCCCGGCCCCCACAGAGCAGAGGCTTTGTTGTATTTCACCTGTTAGCGCCCCTGCATCTCCACTCTGACAATCACTGCTCCCCCGGACCCCACAGAGCAGAGTGGAGATGCAGGGCCACAAAGAGGTGAAATAGAATAAAGCCTCTGCTCTGTGGGGCCGGGCAAGCAGTGATTGTCAGGGTGGAGATGCAGGGGCGCTACAACAAACAAAGCCTCAATAATATGTTAATGGTCTTTTAAAGACCTGTTAAGTACTTTGGTGTGGCTGTCTGTGTGTGCGCGTTGAGGAAGCTGTCTCAGCCCGGGCTGAAGGCTGACACAGACAGACACACACACAGTGAGATGCCAGAGGGGGAGGGAGAGGGAGGGCAGGAGGGAGAGAGAGATGGAGAGGGAGGGCAGGAGGGAGAGCAGGAGGGAGAGAGATGTATGTAAATGCTGGGTCTGGTGGCTCAGTGGATGAAGGCATCTGCTATAGGGACCTGTGTGCAACCTCATGGTCACAAGTTTTCGTTTAGCTTTAGCCCCGCCCCCTCTGACTCCGCCCCCACCAGTGCGGCCCTCGGCCACAAACAACACTGTAAATTTAGCCCCTGAGAGAAAGTTTGTGAGTACCCATGATCTAGAGAGAGTAGACGGTCAGTGGATGAACTAAGTGTAACTTTGAAGAGCATGTAACACTGCACCCGCACGTCCGTTCCAGTGTAGGAAAGACAAGAAAAAGAAGTTGTAATTTTGTCCAAATACTACCATCAATAGTAGCAGTAGTTTGTATTGCAAGCACAGCATAGATTTGGTTATTACGGTGGCCACTCCCTACCTCTCTTAATAAGTTTAGTAGTACTCAGTCATTCATGTGTGGATGTATCACTGGTCACTCAATAAAAAGCAAAGCACCTAAAGTCATCCCATATGTAAGCAAAAACATCCCATGTGAAGTGATAGATAATCAGATTATTCATCTTCTTCATTTTTCCATTTCTAGTACTCATTTGCACTGTAGGGTGAAAGTTAAATTAATTAAGCAGTAGCCCTTGTAACAGAGTATTCTCAGTGCCACCCGTAATAGAAAAGTAAGAGCTTCACCACCTGCATGTACTGGACCGGTACAGTAACGCAAGTCTATGTCACTCATCATGGCGTGCGCCTCTTTTTCTCGGGTGCAAGTTCACTGCGCTGGCATTATGCCGGCTTGCAGAAGATAACGTACCAATTTTCCTAAACAAGAGACAAGAAGAAGAATAAGACTGGTGTACTTTCATAGTCGACTCCAATGGAAGTCCATAGTGCTCGTAGAATTTGTTCCTTAAACTCCCACTAATGTTAGAGCAAGGATGAAGAAGTCGGAGGTTAGATAGATACTGGCCTCAATAGTTATGTAATGCGCTTGCAAGTTGCTAGTTGTACTGCAACACAAATTTCTGCTGAATGATTGAGTTAATCTTAAAGAGCATTGGTTACAGACTATGTCTTTCTTTCTTCATATAGATGCTCCTTCCAAACCAACAAGGAGGAAGGAGCTGGCTAGAGCGGCCCGGCAACGGAGGATCAATGCCACTGTTGCAGAATATCGGCGGCTGGTGGCCCTGGAGGACGACGAAAGTGTGCAGTCGACCACAACAACAACGTCGTCTGCATCGGCCTCCGTGCCCCCATGGGCTGCCACCCAGCACAGTGCTCCAGCCAGACTGAGCCGGGCTGCCAAATGCCGACGCCGAGCAGCAAGGACAACAGCTGCCTCTCACAGCCATTGCAACTGCAAGGCACGCCTGCGCCGCAGTACCCTGAGGGTGTCCCGCCTTCAGCAGGAGCTCCACCACTTTACAAACGTGTTGGAGGGGCTCCGCGTAGAGCATGCCTTGCTCCGCCAGGAGTATGATGCCCTGGCCCAAAAAGTAAACAGCATCCACCCATAGTGTCCCTTGCCCCTTTTTTAGAGACTTTTGGGGGGTGGGAATCGGGAGTTGGGTTTGGGACTTTTAAAGGACAACCGTTGGGGTTAGGGAGGGTCTTGCGGGAGATTATTTTGTTAGGGATATAAATATACTTTTTCAAACTTTATCTGAGCATACCTGTTTTTTACTGCTTGCCTGGTGGGTGGGGGTTTAACAGTAACTTTGTTTTCCTGAACGTTTAGTTCCATTTTCTTCCTTTAAGTGTAAATGCCCAAATGTTTTCAACACTAAGTGCCTCTCACAGAGTAAGTGAAGTGAATTCAAGAGTCCTAGGACTTTAGTAGTACTACCGTCAGTCTCTCGTCTCTCCTAATACTCCATTATACTCCCTCCCATCAAACGCTTATCTTACCTGTAATTTTTGTTTGAAAGTAGGGCTAGACCCAGGGCTGGCTCCGAGGGAAACAGCAAATAAGGTTGGCAATCCTGGGCGGATAAAATTTCCTCATAGCGGTGGTACTAGTGGTGTGACACAGTGGCAGTTGCATGCCTATGAAAAAAAAGAAAATGAAATCTGGTTTGTCCTCCTGAGCAATACAACGGTCCAATAGAGAATATAGCAGGTGACAGTACACTAGAACAGTGCCAGATTGTAGCCTAACAAATGATAAAGTATAACTACTAATTCGGTTGAAGTTCTTTGACATTAGCCATGGGTCTTTGTCAAGCAGAGTAAGAATATATCCTCAGATTTCTTCACCAGCCTGTTGCTATCACCTTATCCTCCCCAGCAAGTGTGTGGATTTATTGCTGTAATTTAGTCACACATCAATCAAAACCACACAGCCCGGGGGAAGAGGGTTAGGGTTTGAAAAATGGATGGGTACGGGGTTTTTGGGAAAGGTTTTGGGAGACAAGAAAAAATAGCACAGCATGGACAAACAATTGTGAACATAAACAAACCTATCCATCAATCTTTGAAAGTGCATGCACTACTGCATGCATGTCAGTGAAAAGTAAGTAGTACTTTCGACAACTGTGGAAGAAAGAATGCGACAGTACAGGGCGTGTGTGGAAATATTGATAACTATATTCAACATAAGGTCTCTGTTGCCAGATACCTGAGAGCCTTGCTGGTCACTATAAATCCATTCACAACACTCAATGGGATTGGTCTGGAAGGTATAGTAGATAGAAAAGGAGAAATTGCTCTTTTTCTAGGTGTCCCCTCACTCACCAGGGTTGCCCCTTGGTGACATGCTTCATCATTGGGGCCATCCCAGTCCTCTACGGGCTGGGGCGTGCTGCGACTTGCGAATTACGTAGGAGCACTTACAAATGACTATGTGTGGTGCAGATGTGATAGTGGAGTGGACCAAGTGATGTGTTAAGGGATCAATATAGAAGCAGAGAGAGATCCAAGAAATGCAGTCACAGTCATAGAAAGAAACAATGGATACTGTATCTGTATGTTGTTGTAGTTGTCCTGTTGAAATTGGTAAGTAAGTTGCATGCAGAAAAAAATCCTCTTATTAGCGGCACTCCTCCATTCCATCTGACGCTTTGTCCATCAATGTTGGTGACCAGAAGACACCCTGTCCACTGCCTGCCTGGCGGATGCTGAATTGCGGCTCGCTAATGTGAAGCCTGACTCCATCCTTTTTTCCCGATTGCACAGACTGAAACCCGGCCTGTAATTATTCAACGAAAAACAGGAAGTGATATAATATTACAACACCACTGCTAAATAAATATAAGGTATGTAGGCTGTGGAGTGGAAAAAGTCACACTTTGATTTTCCTAGTGGATAGTACAATATTTTTGAAAGTGCGTACTCTGTCTGAGTCACCTTTTGAAGGATAAATAAGTATGGGCAAATTAATGTAGCGGATCTTTCCCCTCAAGCTAGGTGTACTGTAAACTGTGTTTTAGAACAAAATTAGATCTTCCCAGCAGTGCTCCCACCCAGACCCTTACTAAAGCCAGTCGCAAAAATGTAGAAGATCCCCAATCAAATCTCAAAAAACGAGGCCTAGCAGAAAACTGGTGACAAAACGTACTTTGAAAGTAAAAGTAGGCCCAAATACCCCCTTACCCACCGTGGATTGTATTCAAACCACTTGCAAGCAACCAAGCAAAAGTATCCATAGCCAGCATCGCTCCAAGACTCGAAACCCCCCCCACCCAAACACATGCAATAGAAATACTGCTAACCCTAACGAACCCTAAGTTAAGAATAGTGGCAAAGGCTTTCTTTAACTATGCCAAATCCCCCCTTTCCCACCATGGATTTTCTTCAAATGACTTGCAACCAAAATTACACATTCTCACGAGTGCTCTAAGACCCCAGAACTCAGTTGCAAAAATCTAGAACACCCCGAAACACATGCAATCCTGCTGCTAGGGCTAACCCTAACGAACCCTAAGTTACAAAAAGTGCCAAAAGGCTTTTCCGCATGAATTTTGTCCCAACCACTTCTACCCGGTATTAGACCTTCCCAGGAATGCCCCAAGACCCGCCAACCCACCCGCCAAAAAGCATAACACCCCCAAACAGGCCAAAAGCAAAATCTCCTACTTACAATATTTCTCGGCCTTCGGTCCAAACGTGCTGTGTAGCTAGGCCATAAGTCCGGTTTACCACCACGGATTTCCTGAAAAGCAAATGCAATCAAGATTAGAGTGTCCCAGCAGTGCTCCCAGACCCCGAAACTCACCCACAAACACCAGGAAGCCCCCCAAACAGGCCCCAGAAAACGCTACATTGAGCAAAATGTCAGAAATAGCAACAACAAAAAATCGGCGTGGATTTTGTCCCAACCACTTCTATCCGGTATTAGACCTTCCCAGGAATGCCCTAAGACCCGCCAACCCACCCGCCAAAAAGCATAACACCCCCAAAAAGGCCAAAAGCAAAATCTCCTACTTACAATATTTCTCGGCCTTCGGTCCAAACGCGCTGTGTAGCTAGGCCATAAGTCCGGTTTATCACCACGGATTCCCTGAAAAGCAAATGCAATCAAGATTAGAGTGTCCCAGCAGTGCTCCCAGACCCCGAAACTCACCCACAAACAGCCGGAAACCCCCAAAGAGCACCTCAAAGGCAAGCAAGTCAGCAAAAACACCAAAAAATTTCCGCCTCGGATTTGGTCCAAACCACTTTTATCCGGTATTAGAACTTCCCAGCAATGGCCCCAGAGCCGTCAACCCAGGAGAAAACGAGTAGAAGACCCCCAAACAGCCAAAGAGCAAAAGTACAAAAATGGGGACTTAGTAATTTTTTTGCAAATTTCCCAAATCACTCCGCTCGCGCTCTGCAGCTAGGCCCTAACTCCCCTCTGCCCACATGGATTTGCTTCAAACCTCTTGCAAAGTAAAGTATCCATAGCCAGCAGTGCTCCCAGACCCCGAAACCCACCCACAAACATCCAGGAAGCCCCCCAAACAGGCCCCCAAAAACGCTACATTGAGCAAAATGTCAGAAATAGCAACAACAACAAAATCGGCGTGGATTTTGTCCCAACCACTTCTATCCGGTATTAGACCTTCCCAGGAATGCCCCAAGGCCCGCCAACCCACCCGCCAAAAAGCATAACACCCCAAACAGGCCAAAAGCAAAATCTCCTAATTACAATATTTCTCGGCCTTCGGTCCAAACGCGCTGTGTAGCTAGGCCATAACTCCGGTTTACCAACACGGATTTCCTGAAAAGCAAATGCAATCAAGATTAGAGTGTCCCAGCAGTGCTCCCAGACCCCGAAACTCACCCACAAACACCAGGAAGCCCCCCAAACAGGCCCCAGAAAACGCTACATTGAGCAAAATGTCAGAAATAGCACAAAAAAAATCGGCGTGGATTTTGTCCCAACCACTTCTATCCGGTATTAGACCTTCCCAGGAATGCCCTAAGACCCGCCAAAAAGCATAACACCCCCAAACAGGCCAAAAGCAAAATCTCCTACTTACAATATTTCTCGGCCTTCGGTCCAAACGCGCTGTGTAGCTAGGCCATAAGTCCGGTTTACCACCACAGATTTCCTGAAAAGCAAATGCAATCAAGATTAGAGTGTCCCAGCAGTGCTCCCAGACCCCGAAACTCACCCACAAACAGCCGGAACCCCCCCAAAGAGCACCTCAAAGGCAAGCAAGTCAGCAAAAACACCAAAAAATTTCGCCTCGGATTTGGTCCAAACCACTTTTATCCGGTATTAGAGCTTCCCAGCAATGGCCCCAGAGCCGTCAACTCACCCGCAAAGAGGTAGAACAACACCCCCACAAGTTTTGAGTCTTTCTTCATTGGGCGTAAACCAGCCCTCTGCTTTGATGGAAATAGGAGTCTGGAGGAGGAGGATAGAGGAGCATGTTCTTCTGAACTTGTGAACCTGAGGAATGCAGACTGCAGCACCTTCAAATCAATAAGCAAACAAGTGAAGACAGTTCTGCTTATGGGCTTGTTTTTGTGATTAGGTGATTAAAGTTTGAATTATATTAACTGTGCACAACAAAGAAAGACAGACACACAGGAATAAAAGTGAATAAGGACGAAAAAGAAAGTTATTGATTCATTGTCTCATTTTCAGGGCTCGGTATCACGGTCCATGAATAAGAATAAGGCTTCGTCATCATACTCTGCGAATTCAGGCAGGGTGAGCTCAGTGTCACCTGACAGAGAAGAAATTCCCTCATCTATGTTGCTGTCCACCTCGTCTTCATCCGGCAGGCTTTCTCGTACTCTGTAATCTGGTGGTATGAGGTGCTGATTCATCTTGATCATTGTTAACCTCTCCACATTTTTGGGCGAGAGGCGGCTCTGTTTGGAAGTTACAATGCCACCAGCAGCACTGCAAACACGTTCAGAAGGCACGCTTATGAGTGGGCAAGAAAAGTAGTTTAAAGCCAAGTTGGAGAGCTGTGACCACAATTCTTTTTTCCCATGCCAATACGCCAATGGGTCAGCATTAACATAGACCTCTGTTGAGTCATTCAGATAGTCCTTCACCATCGACTCAAGGTTCTCCTCCAAGGTTCCTCCACTTTGCTTAGCTGTTGCTGTGACCTTTTGAGAACCAAACCCAAGCCGAGCTAGCCAATCCTCTTCAGCCTCCAATGTTACTGTTGTGTCTGGTGGTGCAGATGATCCGGTTGCCGGTCTCTTTAACGGCTGAGAGGTCACTTGTTCCGCAGCCACAGGTGCAGAAGTGGATTGTTGTGACTGGGGATGGCCTGCTGATGCTGATGTACTGCCTTTTCCTTCAATTTGCTGCTGTTCTCTTTCAAACCTCTTGGCTGAGGAGGCTAGCCACTGTTTGTACTTTGTAACATCTTCATCAGCAAAAGGAAAGAATGCTTGGCCTGCCAGCGCCTTTTTGTAGCGTGGATCCAGAATAGTAGCACAAATGTAATGCTGGATTGAGTGGATCATTTTAAGACGTTCATCACCTTGTAGGTGCTCTAATAATTTCTCCGCCAGAACAAAAGGGTCTTGGTTTTCTTCATCTTTTTCAAACACAGAACACACCTCCTTCAGTTGGTGCTCCAGCATGTACAACAATGGGATAGCTTTTCCCAAATTACAGTCCTCCTTGCTGACTGCACGCGTCAAGAACTCAAAAGGACGAAGCATGCGTGTCAGGCTTTTAACTATGTCCCATTGCGCCGCACCCATCCTCAGGTCCTCCTTCTGAGCTGTACCCTGTGTTAAGAAATAGTGATCGAGTACCGTATACTGCTCATACAGACGCTCAAGCATGTAGAAAGTTGAGTTCCAACGTGTTGCCACCTCCTGGATGAGTGCTTTCACTGGCATTTGACGTTCATATAGCAGGCTCCTCAGATGCTTCCGGGCCTTAAAAGAATGGCTGAAATGTTTGTACATTTTTCGGCAGGTGTCCACTACCCTGTGCACTGCACTGTCTTTATCACTCAAGAATTTTTTGACAACCAGGTTTATACAGTGCGCCAAACACGGCACTCTGAAATAATCACCCAGCTGCATGGCCTTAACTATATTGGCGCCATTGTCCGTGGAAATAAAACCAACCTGGCGTTTTTTTGGGGACAGCCAGTCAAGGACCTTTGTGTTAAACACATCCAAAATGTTTTGTGCTGTGTGACGTTTCTCCAAACCAAACATGGCTAGTGTTGCATGTTTCCGAGCACCTTTAAAAACATTGACCGGGTCAACACCTGCGTTTAGCTTTGCTTTAACCCCTGAAAAAGAGACCCAGTGTGCAGAGATGCACATGTAATCAGCGCCTGCGCCACTGGTCCACATGTCTGTTGTCAGATGTATAGTGTGAACAGCACTCTTCTGCAAAGCTGCCCCAATCACCTCCAGAACATCTTCATGTAGTGCTGGAACCGCAACTCGGGCAAAATAGAACCGGCTAGGAACCTTCCATTTAGGGCAGAGCGCTGCCACTAATTCTAGAAAACCAACCCCTTCTACAAAAGAAAAAGGGAGAAGGTCCAGAGCTAGCATTTTAGCCAGCTTAGTGTTATACAGACACGTCAGTGGGTGGTTGCGTTCATATTGCGCTTCTGTAAACAACATCTTTTTAATGTTGCCCTGGACCAAGGATTTACGGGATGATGATGATGATATCTTCGACCCAGTTACGCTCGCTGATGAACTTTTTCGCATTGGTGTCTCACTCTCTCCCACACTCTTAGTGTGGCTCACATGGGGTGTGCTGCTGACAGGGGTACTGGGTGTAAGTGAAGTGTTTGACAGGTCTTCTTCCTCCTCGTCATCATCAGATGAAACATCAACGTTTTCATTACGTGCAATTCGGGCTTCCTTGATCGCCTCTAGGTGCGCAAACCATTGGACAGTGTGCGTTCTCCTAAGATGACCTCTCTGGCCTCCGGTACCAAAGTTGGTACCAAACTTACCACGACTAACTCGAAGCTTACGAATGCTACAAATGGCTACGTTTTCCTTTTTTGGGCAAACACTAAAGAAGTCCCAAACTGCAGACTTGAAATGTCTTTGGGGGCCGGAGGAGGCGGCGATACTGGTGGTGGTGGTCCTGCTGCTAATGCCAGATGAAGTGGAGGATGTGGATTGCCGAACTTCAGTACGTTTTGCACTTTCACCACCACTAATTGAGGTCGAGGTGGATGGAGGTCCCTTCTTGCGAGGAAGAAATATGGAAGCGGTAGGTGTTGGTGTACTAGTAAACTCCAAATCCAATGATTGTTGTGTTGCCTCCTCGTCGACATCATCATCACGCGCAGCAGCTTCTCGGGATAGGGTCAAAATGTCTCTTTGCTGCATGCCCGCTGGGGCTGCAGTGACCTTTATGATGACTGGCTCGTCGTCGTGAGAGGCTTCATCAGCAGCAGTATCCGTCACTTCTTGTTGAGCCTCATCACACTCCATAGCTATGAGTTTTTCGACGACCTTCCTTTTACGCTTAGGTATCTTTGTCAGATCATGGTGTGCCTCACTCTCAGACTGCTGTGATGATGGTTCCCAATCTTCATCCAGATCATCAGAAGGAGATGACCTTGAAGAAGATGTAGACACCCCCCTTGATCTTTTCCTTGCTAGGGATGTGGAAGACAATGAATGATCATCAGGAGGAGTGGCTTCCTCAAATGATACCTCGGTTTGATTGTCAATTTCCTGATGTGCCCCTACTTCGGGAGGAACAACTATTGTGGGCACTTGTGACCCTCCATGCACCTCTGCTTGCGCATCTCCTTGCGCTGCCTCTCCTTGGGCTTGTACTTGCACATGGTGTTGTTGTTGCGGCTGTGGTTGTTTAACACTTGTCAGATGAGTTACAACAACCTGTGTTGATTCAGGGACATTGCTGCTACTTTCTTCCGATGAGCCAACATCACTGGTCGATGGTGATTGAAGAAGTACACTGACTGCCTCTGAAGCACTCAAGGGCTTTGACTTAAGTTGGCGTGGTGGTGGAGGCACTGAACCCAATGGAGCGGGGGTGCTGCTCCCAGCTTGGTCCCCAGCAGATCCCGCTGCTGCTGCAGGCGTACTTTTTTTTGCTCCCAAAAAACGCGGAGGCCGGCACACCAGCCTCCTTGGTAACTTGCTTCTTCTGCTCCTTACTAGCAACTTTCTAGCTAGAGGAGCTACGGAGACCTTTTTTGGGGGCCATCTTCTTCAGAGCAGGTCAGACAGCATGTTATGAGTAAGTAGGGTTTAGTCAGGATAGGTCTGAAGAGGAGTCTTAACATTCAATGGGTTCCTTAAATCATTTACGCTGTGTTTACATTGTGTTCACTGATTGTTTAATTTGGCATTAGCAATGCTTGTTTGTTTTTGCACCAAAAGAATGTTGCCAAGGTTAGATATTGTAAAAATCAAGGTTGCTGAAGAATATTCATGAGATATGCACGTGGAAGCCTCATATCGATTGCTTTGCCATTACACGTGGGCTCACGTTGACACACGCTTGTAGAAATCTATAAATAGCTCAGCCTGGCTCGTGAAAGACGCTTCGATTGGAAATTGCTGCGTCCTTCACGAGAGTTCCAGCGTCAGTGAAGTCCCTGATCCCATTCTTCCCTTCTCAGCCTTGTAACCCACCGGCTTCCCTCTTACCTGCTTTTCCCTTCATCCTTCGTCATCGCAGAACAGTGGAGGAGCCGTCATTGGAGGAGTTTTCATCTGAGCTTCATTTCCGAACTTCCGGTTTCCTCACGGAGTACTTTTCAGACCGGACCTGTTCCACGGCGGTTCCTTTTCCGGTACCTGCAGAGACAGTAAGAAAAAACTGAGCATTAGAAAAAGAAACAAGCCTTGGTAAATACAATTCCGGACATGGTGTTAACTTTTGACCTGCATTTTGATACGATACCATTGTGACAATTAGGGCAATGACTATAATTACTTTGTGATTTGCTTGGAAGACAATTCAAAGGACAGTGGTTGGAACATTTTGAACTGTGTAAATGCAGGATATAAGAGTGATTAATCACATTGTGTGGGGTACATACTAGCAGTGATTGGTAACTGCACAGAAGGTGATAGACAAGTGTAACAATTCCTAGATTAGGAGGTTTAAAGGAATTGTACATATATTACCTTGTTCTTTGCTTGTTTATACTATTTTACAGACCCCAAAGTACAGTATAAGAAAACATAAGCAAGGTAAGAAAAGTTACCTCATGTTAAGTTGACTAATAAGTTGTACTAACAAAACATAACTGGTTGAAGTCTGATTGACTCTTAAAAGTCAGAAAGTCACAACTTATATATTTAATTTGAAGGTGCAATAATATTGTATCAAGATTTCTTGCGTCCTTGCAAAGAAGTATAGGAATGGGCTGGTTATATTATTGGTATGTATGATTATGAATACATATATATATCTTCAATGAGACAGCATTGATGTTAGAATGGTTTTGTAATAATCCTGTTATATTTGATATTTGAAGTGTTGCAACTAACGACAAGCCGCCCAGAATACTTCCAGAGAAACAACTTCCTCCTTGTCACGCTTGTTAGTTCTTGAAGGAATTGGGAGCAAGCATCTTCAAGACGGAAACAACTGGAACTTGGTGAAGGTACGCTTAACACAGCAGGCCGCAGTTGCACGAATTGCAGAGTTGTCTGAGGCCAGACGTGACGTCGCGTGACGTTATGCTGCACACACACACCGCTGCAGGACTTCTTCCTGGCACTGGTGGTTCTCTTGAGTCTTGTGCACCTAAAAGCAATGGAAGACAGAGGACCATCAGTTCAGTTATACACCCCAAAAAAATCGAAAAAAACCAGAAAAATCAGCACAATCCCATGCCCTCCATGATGCTTAAATTCAAGACACCCCACAGAAAGACTAGGCACATGAAACACTCACTAGTCACTACCCCTGGTGAAAAGGCCACAACAACAGGCCAAAAAAACGAAAATCACAGAAAAATCAGCTCAATCCCAAGCCATCCAGCCCCTCCATGATGTTTAAATTCAAGACAACCCACAGAAAGACTAGGCCCATGCACCACTCACTACCCCTGGGCATAATGGATGAAAGCTAGGCAAAATGGGTGCAGGCCTGAGAACACTGCCTGCATTCAAAATGGCCCCCTCCATCACAGCACATGGCCAGGGCCTGTAGCAGCACTCAAAATGGCCCCCAACCACATGGCCTGTCCACAACAGGCCAAAAAAATCGAAAATCACTGAAAAATCATCACAATCCCAAGCCATCCAGCCCCTCCATGATGTTTAAATTCACGACAACCCACAGAAAGACTAGGCACATGCACCACTCACTACCCCCTGGTGAAAAGGCCACAACAGGCCAAAAAAACGAAAATCGCAGAAAAATCAGAACAATCCCAAGCCATCCAGCCCCTCCATGATGTTTAAATTCACGACAACCCACGGAAAGACTAGGCACATGCACCACTCACTACCCCCTGGTGAAAAGGCCACAAAAGGCCAAAAAAACGAAAATCGCAGAAAAATCAGAACAATCCCAAGCCATCCAGCCCCTCCATGATGTTTAAAATTCAAGACAACCCACAGAAAGACTAGGCACATGCAGCACTCACTACCCCTGGGCATAATGGATGAAAGCTAGGCAAAATGGGTGCAGGCCTGAGAACACTGCCTGCATTCAAAATGGCCCCCTCCATCACAGCACATGGCCAGGGCCTGTAGCAGCACTCAAAATGGCCCCCAACCACATGGCCTGTCCACAACAGGCCAAAAAAACGAAAATCACAGAATAATCAGCACAATCCCAAGCCATCCAGCCCCTCCATGATGTTTAAATTCAAGACAACCCACAGAAAGACTAGGCACATGCACCACTCACTACCCCTGGGCATAATGGATGAAAGCTAGGCAAAATGGGTGCAGGCCTGAGAACACTGCCTGCATTCAAAATGGCCCCTCCATCACAGCACATGGTCAGGGCCTGTAGCAGCACTCAAAATGGCCCCCAAACCACATGGCCTGTCCACAACAGGCCAAAAAAACGAAAATCGCAGAAAAATCAGCACAATCCCAAGCCATCCAGCCCCTCCATGATGTTTAAAATTCAAGACAACCCACAGAAAGACTAGGCACATGCACCACTCACTACCCCTGGGCATAATGGATGAAAGCTAGGCAAAATGGGTGCGGGCCTGAGAACACTGCCTGCATTCAAAATGCCCCCCTCCATCACAGCACATGGCCAGGGCCTGTAGCAGCACTCAAAATGGCCCCCAATCACATGGCCTGTCCACAACAGGCCAAAAAAACGAAAATCGCAGAAAAATCAGCACAATCCCAAGCCATCCAGCCCCTCCATGATGTTTAAATTCAAGACAACCCACAGTAAGACTAGGCACATGCACCACTCACTACCCCTGGTGAAAAGGCACAACAGGCCAAAAAAACGAAAATCGCAGAAAAATCAGCACAATCCCAAGCCATCCAACCTCTCCATGATGTTTAAAATTCAAGACAACCCACAGAAAGACTAGGCACATGCACCACTCACTACCCCTGGGCATAATGGATGAAAGCTAGGCAAAATGGGTGCAGGCCTGAGAACACTGCCTGCATTCAAAATGGCCCCCTCCATCACAGCACATGGTCAGGGCCTGTAGCAGCACTCAAAATGGTCCCCAACCACATGGCCTGTCCACAACAGGCCAAAATACCGAAAATCACAGAAAAATCAGCACAATCCCAAGCCATCCAGCCCCTCCACTATGTTTAAAATTCAAGACAACCCACAGAAAGACTAGGCACATGCACCACTCACTACCCCTGGGCATAATGGATGAAAGCTAGGCAAAATGGGTGCAGGCCTGAGAACACTGCCTGCATTCAAAATGGCCCCTCCATCACAGCACATGGTCAGGGCCTGTAGCAGCACTCAAAATGGCCCCCAAACCACATGGCCTGTCCACAACAGGCCAAAAAAACGAAAATCGCAGAAAAATCAGCACAATCCCAAGCCATCCAGCCCCTCCATGATGTTTAAAATTCAAGACAAGCCACAGAAAGACTAGGCACATGCACCACTCACTACCCCTGGGCATAATGGATGAAAGCTAGGCAAAATGGGTGCGGGCCTGAGAACACTGCCTGCATTCAAAATGCCCCCCTCCATCACAGCACATGGCCAGGGCCTGTAGCAGCACTCAAAATGGCCCCCAATCACATGGCCTGTCCACAACAGGCCAAAAAAACGAAAATCGCAGAAAAATCAGCACAATCCCAAGCCATCCAGCCCCTCCATGATGTTTAAATTCAAGACAACCCACAGTAAGACTAGGCACATGCACCACTCACTACCCCTGGTGAAAAGGCACAACAGGCCAAAAAAACGAAAATCGCAGAAAAATCAGCACAATCCCAAGCCATCCAACCTCTCCATGATGTTTAAAATTCAAGACAACCCACAGAAAGACTAGGCACATGCACCACTCACTACCCCTGGGCATAATGGATGAAAGCTAGGCAAAATGGGTGCAGGCCTGAGAACACTGCCTGCATTCAAAATGGCCCCCTCCATCACAGCACATGGTCAGGGCCTGTAGCAGCACTCAAAATGGCCCCCAACCACATGGCCTGTCCACAACAGGCCAAAATACCGAAAATCACAGAAAAATCAGCACAATCCCAAGCCATCCAGCCCCTCCACTATGTTTAAAATTCAAGACAACCCACAGAAAGACTAGGCACATGCACCACTCACTACCCCTGGGCATAATGGATGAAAGCTAGGCAAAATGGGTGCAGGCCTGAGAACACTGCCTACATTCAAAATGGCCCCCTCCATCACAGCACATGGCCAGGGCCTGTAGCAGCACTCAAAATGGCCCCCAACCACATGGCCTGTCCACAACAGGCCAAAAAAACGAAAATCACAGAAAAATCAGCACAATCCCAAGCCATTTAGCCCCTCCATGATGTTTAAATTCAAGACAACCCACAGAAAGACTAGGCACATGCACCACTCACTACCCCTGGGCATGATGGATGAAAGCTAGGCAAAATGGGTGCAGGCCTGAGAACACTGCCTGCATTCAAAATGGCCCCCTCCATCACAGCACATGGCCAGGGCCTGTAGCAGCACTCAAAATGGCCCCCAACTTATGGCCTGTCCACAACAGGCCAAAAAAACGAAAATCACAGAAATATCTTCACAATCCCAAGCCATCCAGCCCCTCCATGATGTTTAAATTCAAGACAACCCACAGAAAGACTAGGCCCATGCACCACTCACTACCCCGGGTGAAAAGGCCACAACAGGCCAAAAAAACGAAAATCACAGAAAAATCAGCACAATCCCAAGCCATCCAGCCCCTCCATGATGTTTAAATTCAAAACACCCCACAGAAAGACTCAGTGCACCCACCACTGAGTACCCCTGGGCAAAAGGCCCCAAAACAGCCCAAAAATCGAAAATTCCAAAATTGTAGTTGCAGCAACTGTAATGCCCCAAACAAACTTACTTGTGAAATTTCTAATCCAAAAGTGATCCAAAGAAAGTCAAAAAGGCCTCAAATCCAAATATCCAGCAGCATCCACAAAAAGTAATCCTTCCAGCTCCAGATCCAAATGAAAAGTGACCAGGAGATGGACAAAGCACTGGGAGGAGCCTGCTGGACAGGAACAGGAAGTTGAAGACTGTGGGGCACTTCCTTCCTCCCACCCCCCCCCCCTCCCCAAAATGGACTCCTCGCAAAAAAAGTGCAGGCAAATGTCAACCTGAGGAGTTATTCAGATAAAAATCATCATTTCCAGAAGGTTTATGCTGCTTGCTGGTGGATTTCTTGTGCAGAATTGCAAATTTTATATTTTCGCGAGTGCGAGATTGTTGCTGCTCGCTGCATCTCCAAGCTCGCAATTGCGAAGTACCACGATACGTGATCACGGCGTACTCGCGTTGACAATCTCTCGCTATAAAAGTTGGCAAGCCGCGATTACGTAATCGCGCTTGCCAAATCAAGATCAAGATCCAAAATGGCGCAGCACTCGCAAAATATCAAGAAAAATAACTCGGCAAACGATGAATGACGGGAAGTAAACGCCGCGCGCTGCAAAATTGTATCACCAAGAAAAAAAAATCCGCTGCGTGCGAATTTGCGGATTTTGCGGGAAATTCGCAAATCTCGCGAATTGCGAATTTACCGAAAATCCGCAAAATCCGCGAGCGGAACTGATTTTACGCCCATGCTTAGGTATAAGTAGCTGTGCTGAAACCCCAGTAAAATTAGACTTCTATAATCAAGAGGAACCTCTGCCCAAGGAGACCAACTGAAGAAACTGAGGAGAAGTATTGCCCTTGCTGTGTGTTCTGGGACTGGCCTGTAGTTTGCTGATTCTGCTGAGGGTGAGGCTGAAGGACTTTGCTGTGTGCTGTGTCCCCCCCATGCTTGAAAACCAAGGACTTTGCTGTGTGCTTTGTCCTGAGAGTCTCCAAGGGCCCGAGGAGAGCTGGCCTCCTGTTTTCAACTCAGGGATATA
This sequence comes from Lissotriton vulgaris, assembly GCF_964263255.1. Lineage (NCBI taxonomy): Eukaryota > Metazoa > Chordata > Amphibia > Caudata > Salamandridae > Lissotriton > Lissotriton vulgaris. The sequence continues at coordinate 703,358,441 of NC_141685.1, read as the reverse complement.
AAAGTTTGCCAAGGACATCTGTAATCTGCCCTACATCGTGTTCTGCTGTATTCTGCTGCGTCCTGGGACTAATTGCGAGTCCCCAGGACGTTATTCTTGCTGCCTGGCCTGTGAACACGCTTGGCTGCTCTCCACCAGTACTGAGAGTGCAGCGTTTCTCATCGCCACCGACCCGTGAGCAGAACAAAGTAGTGTAGACCGGTGTCTCTTTCCCACCGGCCCCCGACGATTATTGCCCTTTTACTTGAGAATCACCGCCACACCTCAAGCTGTGCGCCCGAGGCCGAGTTCGCCAAAGAGAAGAGCCGTGGAAGTCCCTTGCCGGCATTCACCGCTGCTGGCCTACGGGTCCGGAGCGTCATCGTCAAGGCCGCACTGGGATTGGTTCCTGCAGTGCGAGCCTCCCGGTGATTGGCAGGCTTCGTCTTGCGGCACCACCCTGTGAACGAAGAAAGAGCAAGGTGTCTCCAAGCAACCGGGACAAAGCTGTGTCCAAGCCTGGGAGCTCTGCTGGAAGAATAGCCTTCCAGAGGATCGCCACGCTGACCAGACAGTCCCGTCGTCCCGTCCTGCCTCAAGGTAACTCCGCTCTGATCGACGACCAGAGCCTGCTTCCAAAGCCTTACTATTGAGCCCGTTACCAACGGGCCGCGTCAGGGGGCCTAACAGCTGCACTTGACTGTCGCACAATCGCTCATTTGAAAGAGGGCGATCCCCTGATTAAAACGGGACCAAGTAGGGTAGCACATTTCGTGCTACAACGAGCATCTTCTTTTTATCACTGAAGGAACCCATTTTGCCACATACAAGTTTATTTTATTTGACAAAGAGAACCTACAAGAACATTGCTATAAAAAGAGTCACTTTAATTATAGGTATGTGCATTTTCTGGTGTTTTGATCTGAACTAAACTATATAAAGATATTGATATTTTTATAACAACCTGTGTGGTGTTTCACTATGTTACTGTGAGTGTTGGTGCAAATACTTCACACATTGCCTTGGCGATAAGCCTGTCTGCTTGTGCCAAGCTACCAAGGGGGTGAGCAGGGGTTATCAACAGTGTGTACCCGCTTACCCTGACTAGAAGTAAGGGTCCCTATTTGGACAAAGGTACTTACATCTGCCAACTAGAGACCCACAAATCTAACAGCCACCTTTTAGAATGTAACCATGAAAAAGATACCATGACTGGGGCAACCTTATGGTGCCTAACTAACTATAAAACTGCATAAATGGAGTGTGGCGAACCAACATGTAATGGAAATACAGGAACCCCCAAGAAAACGATTATTAACCATCACACACATGCAGTGCTTTTCTGAATTAACAAACAAACCAAGGTCTTACCCAACAGGTCTGCAATCTAACCACTGAGTGCAACACCTTTCAGCTGCCACATCATCACCCCCATACAGATCTAAAGACTATGAATCAAAGTTACAAACTGCCCTGTGAACTTTTTCTTTTATAAATTAAACATGCTCACGGATGGGCGAGATTTGCGTAATCGCGTTACGCAAATTTCTGCGAAACGGTAAAAAATCTCTGCGAACACGCAGAAATTCCGCGAACACACGGAACTGCTTGTTTGCATTGCTTTTTCACTGTTCGCAATCGCTGTTTGCGTGCTCGGGGGGAAATATCTCCCGAACACGCATTTGAGAACACGAACAAGCAAAAAATTTCGCTAAGTCGCGGAACACAGATTTTTGGGCAATTTTGCATTCTCCACGGAACGCGAAATTACCCAAATTCCGCAAACGGAACGGAATTTACCGCCCAGGCCTACAAATTACCAAATATGAAAGTACAAAGCTGGTACCTGAATATAACATGACATAGCTAATACATCTGGAGGTTATCCTGCCATGCTCTCACTGTGCAGTAGATCAATATAAGCAGTGGAATAAGGTATTACAGGACATAACATTGGTATAATTCCTCATCACTCTGCTAAGTTGAGAGTCCATCTCCGATCTCCTGGCTAAGATTGTGTTTCATAATGCTTTCCCCTGTATTTCCACCACAGGCCCCACACCTTCTCCCAATTTCCAGGGCAACCTCTGCTGCGATAGATTACCTCCTCCACCCTCTGACACCAATCTAAATCCTTTTCCCACTCTCGAATTGTTGGCATGTGTGTGGCCCCCACTGCCTCACAATGTTGCATTTATCCACCCCCGCCACCAGTGCCAACCATAATTTACTATATTTGGGCCAGTCCTCCACCCCCTGGATCAGTAGGAGCAGCCACTTTGCATCCATCAGCACTTCGGACGAGAGGGCATCCAACATCACCGCAGTCAGTCCCTACCAGAACCTGTACTGTCAATTTTTTTATCAAACTGTTGAACGAAAACAACCAATAACCAGATGACCAAACACATCTCCCCTTGATCCATTTCCAAGACCTGCAAAGTTAAACCTCACGTTATGTATTTTTGCACTTTTATGTACTCTCTGTCTAATTTGAGTGCTACTGCACCTATTTGCTGCCAAAGAGCCACCTGTCCGAATGATGTCTGTTAAGAAACTATTACAGCAATTGTGTAGGGATCTCTCCCATGACACTTATAATTACACTGACCCACACACCAGCCTTCCACAATCACTACACAGCTCCCTTTTACACACAATGTGGTATCAGCTAAGCATGGGCGGAAAATCCGTTACGCTCGCGGATTTTGCGGATTTTCGGGAAATCCGCAATCCGCGAGATTTGCGGATTTCCTGCAAAATCCGCAAATTCGCACGCAGCGGATTTTTTTGGCGGCGCGCGGCGTTGGTGATACAATTTATGCGGCGCGCGGCGTTTATCATCGTTTGCCGAGTTGTTATTTTCGATAGTTTGCGAGTGCTGCGCCATTTTGGATCTTGCTGTGTGATCCCGCGGGAATTGGCAAGCGCGATTACGTCATCGCGGCTTGCCAGCGATAGTTTGTCAACGCGAGTACGGCGAGATCACGTCTCGCGGTACTTCGCAATTGCGAGATTTGAGATGCGGCGAGCGAAAATATAAATTTGCAATTCTGCACAAGAAATCCACCAGCAAGCAGCATAATCCTTCTAGAAATGATGATTTTTATGTGAATAACTCCTTAGTTTGACATTTGCCTGCACTTTTTTAGCGAGGAGTCCATTTTGGGGAGGGGGGCAGGGGGGTGGGAGGAAGGAAGTGCCCCAAAGTCTTCAACTTCCTGTTCCTGTTCAGCAGGCTCCTCCCAGTGCTTTGTCCATCTCCTGGTCACTTTTCATTTGGATGTGGAGCTGGAAGGATTACTTTTTGTGGATGCTGCTGGATCTTTGGATTTGAGGCCTTTTTGACTTTCTTTGGATCACTGTTGGATTAGAAATTTTACAAGTAAGTTTGTTTGGGGCATTACAGTTGCTGCAACTAAAATTTTGGAATTTTCGATTTTTGGGCTGTTTTGGGGCCTTTTGCCCAGGGGTACTCAGTGGTGGGTGGACTGAGTCTTTCTGTGGGTTGTCTTGAACTTAAACATCATGGAGGCCATAGATGAATTGGGATTGTGCTGATTTTTCTGTGTTTTTCGATTTTTGACCTGTTGTTGGGGCCTTGACCAGGGGTAGTGAGTGGTGCATGGGCCTAGTCTTTCTGTGGGCTGTCTTGAACTTAAACATCATGGAGGGCATAGATGGAATGGGATTGTGCTGATTTTTCTGTGTTTTTCGATTTTTGACCTGTTGTTGGGGCCTTGACCAGGGGTAGTGAGTGGTGCATGGGCCTAGTCTTTCTGTGGGGTGTCTTGAATTTAAACATCATGGAGGGCATGGATGGAATGGGATTGTGCTGATTTTGCAGTGTTTTTCGATTTTTGGGGGTGTTCATGGGGAGGGACATGCCATGTGGCTGGTGGCCATTTTGAGTGCAGCTACAGGCCCTGGCCATGTGCTGGCAGGCAAGTGGCCATTTTGAATGCAGGCTTTCTTGTTAGGCCTCCAACCATTTTGCCTACTTTTCAACCTTTATTTATGCCCAGGGGTAGTGAGTCTTGCATGGGCCTAGTCTTTCTGTGGGTTGTCTTGAATTTAAACATCATGGAGGCCATGGATTGAATGGGATTGTGCTGATTTTGCAGTGTTTTTCGATTTTTGGGGGTGTTCATGGGGAGGGACATGCCATGTGGCTGGTGGCCATTTTGAGTGCAGCTACAGGCCCTGGCCATGTGCTGGCAGGCAAGTGGCCATTTTGAATGCAGGCTTTGTTGTTAGGCCTCCAACCATTTTGCCTACTTTTCAACCTTTATTTATGCCCAGGGGTAGTGAGTCTTGCATGGGCCTAGTCTTTCTGTGGGTTGTCTTGAATTTAAACATCATGGAGGCCATGGATGGAATGGGATTGTGCAGATTTTTCAGTGATTTTCGTTTTTTGGGCCTGTACTTGTGGCCTTTTCACCAGGGGTATTTGAGTCTAGCATGGGCCTAGTCTTTATGTGGGCTGTCTTGAATTTAAACATCATGGAGGCCATGGATGGAATGGGATTGTGCTGATTTTGCAGTGTTTTTCGATTTTTGGGGGTGTTCATGGGGAGGGACATGCCATGTGGCTGGTGGCCATTTTGAGTGCAGCTACAGGCACTGGCCATGTGCTGGCAGGCAAGTGGCCATTTTGAATGCAGGCTTTGTTGTTAGGCCTCCAACCATTTTGCCTACTTTTCAACCTTTATTTATGCCCAGGGGTAGTGAGTCTTGCATGGGCCTTGTCTTTCTGTGGGTTGTCTTGAATTTAAACATCATGGAGGCCATGGATTGAATGGGATTGTGCTGATTTTGCAGTGTTTTTCGATTTTTGGGGGTGTTCATGGGGAGGGACATGCCATGTGGCTGGTGGCCATTTTGAGTGCAGCTACAGGCCCTGGCCATGTGCTGGCAGGCAAGTGGCCATTTTGAATGCAGGCTTTGTTGTTAGGCCTCCAACCATTTTGCCTACTTTTCAACCTTTATTTATGCCCAGGGGTAGTGAGTCTTGCATGGGCCTAGTCTTTCTGTGGGTTGTCTTGAATTTAAACATCATGGAGGCCATGGATGGAATGGGACTGTGCAGATTTTTCTGTGATTTTCGTTTTTTGGGCCTGTACTTGTGGCCTTTTCACCAGGGGTATTTGAGTCTAGCATGGGCCTAGTCTTTCTGTGGGCTGTCTTGAATTTAAACATCATGGAGGCCATGGATCGAATGGGATTGTGCTGATTTTGCAGTGTTTTTCGATTTTTGGGGGTGTTCATGGGGAGGGACACGCCATGTGGCTGGTGTCCATTTTGAGTGCAGCTACAGGCACTGGCCATGTGCTGGCAGGCAAGTGGCCATTTTGAATGCAGGCTTTGTTGTTAGGCCTCCAACCATTTTGCCTACTTTTCAACCTTTATTTATGCCCAGGGGTAGTGAGTCTTGCATGGGCCTAGTCTTTCTGTGGGTTGTGTTGAATTTAAACATCATAGAGGCCATGGATGGAATGGGATTGTGCTGATTTTGCAGTGTTTTTCGATTTTTGGGGGTGTTCATGGGGAGGGACATGCCATGTGGCTGGTGGCCATTTTGAGTGCAGCTACAGGCACTGGCCATGTGCTGGCAGGCAAGTGGCCATTTTAAATGCAGGCTTTGTTGTTAGGCCTCCAACCATTTTGCCTACTTTTCAACCTTTATTTATGCCCAGGGGTAGTGAGTCTTGCATGGGCCTAGTCTTTCTGTGGGTTGTCTTGAATTTAAACATTATGGAGGGCATGGATGGATTGGGATTGTGCTGATTTTGCAGTGTTTTTCGATTTTTTTGTGCTCTATAACTGAACTGATGTTCCTCTGTCTTCCATTTTTTTTAGGTGCACAAGACTCAAGAGAACCACCAGTGCCAGGAAGAAGTCCTGCAGCGGTGTGTGTGTGCAGCATTACGTCACGCGACGTCACGTCTGGCCTCAGACAACTCTACAATTCGTGCAACTGCGGCCTGCTGTCTGACCTGCTCTGAAGAAGATGGCCCCGCCCCCAAAGAAAGTTCTCCGTAGCTCCTCTAGCAAGAAAGTTGCTAGTAAGGAGCAGAAGAAGCAAGTTACCAAGGAGGCTGGTGTGCCACCCGCCACTTTTTTTGGGAGCAAAAAAAAAAGTACGCCTGCAGCAGCAGGATCTGCTGGGGACCAAGCTGGGAGCAGCACCCCTGCTCCATTGGGTTCAGTGCCTCCACCACCACGCCAACTTAAGTCAAAGCCCTTGAGTGCTTCAGAGGCAGTCAGTGTACTTCTCCAATCACCATCGACCAGTGATGTTGGCTCATCGCAAGAAAGTAGCAGCAATGTCCCTGAATCAACACAGGTTGTTGTAACTCATCTGACAAGTGTTGAACAACCACAGCCGCAACAACAACACCATGTGCAAGTACACGCCCAAGTACATGTGGAAGGAGAGGCAGCAAAAGGAGATGCGCAAGCAAAGGTGCATGGAGGTTCACAAGTGCCCACAATAGTTGTTCCTCCCGAAGTAGGGGCACATTTGGAAATCGACAATGAAGCCGAGGTATCATTGGAAGCCACTCCTCCTGATGATCATTCATTGTCTTCCACATCCCTAGCAAGGAAAAGATCAAGGGGGGTGTCTACATCTTCTTCAAGCCCACCTCGTTCTGATGCAAGTGATCCGTCTTGGGAACCACAACTGCGGTCTGACAGTGAGGCACACCATGATCTGACACCGGTACCTAAGCGTGAAAGGAAGGTCGTCCAAAAACTCAAACCTATGGAGTGTGATGAGGCTCAACAAGAAGTGACAGATACTGCTGGTGATGAAGCCTCTCACGATGACGACGAGCCAGTCATCACAAAGGTCACTGCAGCCCCACCGGGCATGCAGCAAAGAGACATTTTGACCCTATCCCGAGAAGCTGCTGAGCGTGATGATGATGTCGGCGAGGAGGCAATGGAAATGGAATCATTAGATTTGGAGTTAAGTAGTACACCAAAACCTACCGCTTCCATATTTCTTCGCAAGAAGGTACCCACCTCGTCCTCGACCTCAATTCGTGGCGGTGAAAGTGCAAAACGTACTGAAGTTCGGCAATCCACATCCTCCACTTCATCTGACATTAGCAGCAGGACCACCACCACCAGTATCGCCGCCTCCTCCGGCCCCCGAAGACATTTCAAGTCTCCAGTTTGGGACTTCTTTAGTGTTTGCCCAAAAAAGGAAAACGTAGCCATTTGTAGCCTTTGTAAGCTTCGAGTTAGTCGTGGTAAGCTTGGTTCTAACTATGGTACCGGAGGCCAGAGAGGTCATCTTGAGAGAAGGTACGCTGTCCAATGGTTTCCGCACCTAGAGGCGGTCAAGAAAGCCGGAATTGCACGTAATGAAAACGTTGATTTTTCATCTGCTGATGACGAGGAGGTAGAAGAAGACGATTCAAACACTTCACTTACACCCAGTTCCCATGTCAGCAGCACACCCCATGGGAGCCACACTAAGAGTGTGGGAGAGAGTGAGACATCAATGCGGAAAAGTTCATCAGCGAGCGTAACTGGGTCGAAGAGATCATCATCATCCCGTAAATCATTGGTCCAGGGCAACATTAAAAAGATGTTGTTTACAGAAGCGCAATATGAACGCAACCACCCAATGACCCGCCTGTATAACACTAAGCTGGCTAAAATGCTAGCTCTGGACCTTCTCCCTTTTTCTTTTGTAGAAGGGGTTGGTTTTCTAGAATTAGTGACAGCGCTCTGCCCTAAATGGAAGGTTCCTAGCCGGTTCTATTTTGCCCGAGTTGCGGTTCCAGCACTACATGAAGATGTTCTGAAGGTGATTGGGGCAGCTTTGCAGAAGAGTGCTGTTCACACTATACATCTGACAACAGACATGTGGACCAGTGGCGCAGGCGCTGATTACATGTGCATCACTGCACACTGGGTCTCTTTTTCAGGGGCTAAAGCAAAGCTAAACTCAGGTGTTGACACTAACATTGTTTTTAAAGGTGCTCGGAAACATGCAACACTAGCCATGTTTGGTTTGGAGAAACATCACACAGCAGAAAACATTTTGGATGTCTTTAACACAAAGGTCCTTAACTGTCTGTCCCCACTAAAACGCAAGGTTGGTTATGTTTCCACGGACAATGGCGCCAATATAGTTAAGGCCATGAGGGACGGTTACTATTTCAGAGTGCCGTGTTTGGCGCACTGTATAAACCTGGTTGTCCAAAAATCCTTGGGTAATAAACGCAGTGCAGCGTACAGTGTATTGGAGACCTGCCGAAAAATTTGCAAGCATTTCAGGCATTCTTTTAAGGCCCGGAAGCAACTGAGGAGCATGCTATATCAATGTCAAATGCCAGTGAAAGCACTCATCCAGGAGGTGGTAACACGTTGGAACTCAACCTTCTACATGCTTGAGCGTCTGTATGAGCAGTATACGGAACTCGATCAATATTTCTTGAAAGAGGGTATAGAGGAGCTGAGGATGGGTGGGCCGCAATGGAACATAGTTGAAAGCCTAACACGCATGATTCGTCCTTTTGAGGTCTTCACGCGTGCAGTCAGCAAGGAGGACTCTAATTTGGGAAAAGCTATCCCATTGTTGTACATGCTGGAGGACCAACTGAAGGAGGTGTGTTCTGTGTTTGGAAAAGATGACAAAAAGCAAGACTCTTTGCTTCTGGCTGAGCAATTATTAGAGCTCCTACAAGGTGATGAACGTCTTAAAAAGATCCACTCAGAACAGCATTACATTTGTGCTACTATTCTGGATCCACGCTACAAAAAGGCGCTGGCAGGCAGAGCATTCTTTCCTTTTGGTGATGAAGATGTTACAAAGTACAAACGTTGGCTAGCCTTGTCAGCCAAGAAGTTTGAAACAGAACGGCTGGAAATTGAAGGAAATGGCAGTACATCAGCAGGCCATCCCCAGTCAAAACAATCCACTTCTGCACCTGTGGCTGTGGCACAAGTGACCTCTCAGCCGTTAAAGACACCGGCAACCGGATCATCTGCACGAAAGACAACAGAAACATTGGAGGCTGAAGAGGATTGGCTAGCTCTGCGTGGGTTTGGTTCTCAAAAGGTCAGAGGCACAGCAAGAGCTAAGCAAAGTGGAGGAACCTTGGAGGAGGACCTTGAGTCGATGGTGAAGGACTATCTGAATGACTCCACAGAGGTCTATGTTAATTCTGACCCATTGGCGTATTGGCATGGGAAAAAAGAATTGTGGCCACAGCTCACCAACCTGGCTTTAAACTACTTGTCTTGCCCACTCGCAAGTGTGTCTTCTGAACGGGTTTTCAGTGCGGCCGGTGGGATTGTAACTCTCAAACGGAGCCGCCTCTCGCCCAAAAATGTGGAGAGGTTAACAATGATCAAGATGAATCAGCACCTCATACCACCAGATTTCAGAGTACGAGAGAGCGTGCCGGATGAAGAGGAGGTGGCCAGCAACATAGATGAGGGAATTTCTACTCTGTCAGGTGACACTGACCTCACCCTGGCTGAATTCGCAGAGTATGATGACGAAGCCTTATTCTTATTCCTGGACCGTGATACCGACTTCGAGCCCTGAAAATGAGACAACGAATCAATAACTTTCTTTTTCATCCTTATTCACTTTTATTCCTGTGTGTCTGTCTTTCTTTGTTGTGCACAGTTAATATAATTCAAACTTTAATCAGATAATCACAAAAACAAGCCCATCAGCAGAACTGTCTTCACTTGTTTGCTAATTTATTTGAAGGTGCCGCAGTCTGCATTCCTCAGGTTCACAAGTTCAGAAGAACATGCTCCTCTATCCTCCTCCTCCAGACTCCTATTTCCATCAAAGCAGAGGGCTGGTTTACGCCCAATGAAGAAAGACTCAGCACTTGTGGGGGTGTTGTTCTACCTCTTTGCAGGTGAGTTGACGGGTCTGGGGCCATTGCTGGGAAGCACTAAAAGTGGTTTGGACCAAATCCGAGGCGGAAAATTTTTTGTGTTTTTGATGACTTGCTTGCCTTTGAGGTGCTCTTAGGGGGGGTTCCGTCTGTTTGTGGGTGAGTTTCGTGGTCTGGGAGCATTGCTGGGACACTCTAATCTTGATTGCATTTGCTTTTCAGGAAATCCGTCGTGCCAACCCCGACTTATGGCCTAGCTACGCAGCGCGTTTGGACCGAAGGCCCAGAAATATTGCAAGTATGAGATTTTGCTTTTGGCCTGTTTGGGGGTGTTATGCTTCTTGGTGGGTGGGTTGACGGGTCTTGGGGCATTTCTGGGAAGGTCTAATACCGGGTAGAAGTGGTTGGGACAAAATCCAGGCCGATTTTTTTTTGGGCTATTTCTGACATTTTGCTCTATGTAGCGTTTTCGGGGGCCTGTTTGGGGGGCTTCCTGGTGTTTGTGGGTGAGTTTCGTGGTCTGGGAGCACTGCTGGGACACTCTAATCTTGATTGCATTTGCTTTTCAGGAAATCCGTCGTGCCAACCCCGACTTATGGCCTAGCTACGCAGCGCGTTTGGACCGAAGGCCCAGAAATATTGCAAGTATGAGATTTTGCTTTTGGCCTGTTTGGGGGTGTTATGCTTCTTGGCGGGTGGGTTGCCGGGTCTTGGGGCATTCCTGGGAAGGTCTAATACCGGGTAGAAGTGGTTGGGACAAAATCCAGGCCGATTTTTTTTTTTGGCTATTTCTGACATTTTGCTCTATGTAGCGTTTTCGGGGGCCTGTTTGGGGGGCTTCCTGGTGTTTGTGGGTGAGTTTCGTGGTCTGGGAGCACTGCTGGGACACTCTAATCTTGATTGCATTTGCTTTTCAGGAAATCCGTTGTGCCAACCCCGACTTATGGCCTAGCTACGCAGCGCGTTTGGACCGAAGGCCCAGAAATATTGCAAGTATGAGATTTTGCTTTTGGCCTGTTTGGGGGTGTTATGCTTCTTGGCGGGTGGGTTGCCGGGTCTTGGGGCATTCCTGGGAAGGTCTAATACCGGGTAGAAGTGGTTGGGACAAAATCCAGGCCGATTTTTTTTTTGGGCTATTTCTGACATTTTGCTCTATGTAGCGTTTTCGGGGGCCTGTTTGGGGGGCTTCCTGGTGTTTGTGGGTGAGTTTCGTGGTCTGGGAGCACTGCTGGCTATATATACTTTACTTTGCAAGAGGTTTGAAGCAAATCCATGGTGGCAGAGGGGACTTAGGGCCTAGCTGCAGAGCGCGCGCTGAATGATTTGGGAAATTTGTGAAAAATTGACTAAGTCCCCATTTTTGTACTTTTTCTCCTTGGCTGTTTGGGGGTCTTCTACTCGTTTTCTCCTGGGTTGACGGCTCTGGGGCCATTGCTGGGAAGCTCTAATACCGGATAAAAGTGTTTTGGACCAAATCCCAGGCGGAATTTTTTTTGTGTTTTTGATGACTTGCTTGCCTTTGAGGTGCTCTTACGGGGGGTTCCGTCTGTTTGTGGGTGAGTTTCGTGGTCTGGGAGCATTGCTGGGACACTCTAATCTTGATTGCATTTGCTTTTCAGGAAATCCGTCGTGCCAACCCCGACTTATGGCCTAGCTACGCAGCGCGTTTGGACCGAAGGCCCAGAAATATTGCAAGTATGAGATTTTGCTTTTGGCCTGTTTGGGGGTGTTATGCTTCTTGGCGGGTGGGTTGCCGGGTCTTGGGGCATTCCTAGGAAGGTCTAATACCGGGTAGAAGTGGTTGGGACAAAATCCAGGCCGATTTTTTTTTTGGCTATTTCTGACATTTTGCTCTATGTAGCGTTTTCGGGGGCCTGTTTGGGGGGCTTCCTGGTGTTTGTGGGTGAGTTTCGTGGTCTGGGAGCACTGCTGGGACACTCTAATCTTGATTGCATTTGCTTTTCAGGAAATCCGTCGTGCCAACCCCGACTTATGGCCTAGCTACGCAGCGCGTTTGGACCGAAGGCCCAGAAATATTGCAAGTATGAGATTTTGCTTTTGGCCTGTTTGGGGGTGTTATGCTTCTTGGCGGGTGGGTTGTGACGGGTCTTGGGGCATTCCTGGGAAGGTCTAATACCGGGTAGAAGTGGTTGGGACAAAATCCGCGCGGAAAAGCCTTTAGTTTTGGCACTTTTTGTAACTTAGGGTTCGTTTGGGTTAGCCCTAGCAGCAGGATTGCATGTGTTTCGGGGTGTTCTAGATTTTTCCAACTGAGTTCTGGGGTCTTAGAGCACTCGTGAGAATGTGTAATTTTGGTTGCAAGTCATTTGAAGAAAATCCATGGTGGGAAAGGGGGGATTTGGCATAGTTAAAGAAAGCCTTTGCCACTATTCTTAACTTAGGGTTCGTTAGGGTTAGCAGTATTTCTATTGCATGTGTTTGAGTGGGGGGGATTTCGAGTCTTGGAGCGATGCTGGCTATGGCTACTTTTGCTTGGTTGCTTGCAAGTGGTTTGAATGCAATCCACGGTGGGTAATGGGTAATTAGGAAGGGGGTACTTCGGCCTACTTTTACTTTCAAAGTAAGTTTTGTCACCAGTTTTCTGCTAGGCCTCGTTTTTTGAGATTTGATTGGGGGTCTTCTACATTTTTGCGACTGGCTTTAGTAAGGGTCTGGGTGGGAGCACTGCTAGGAAGATCTAATTTTGTTCTAAAACACAGTTTACAGTACACCTAGCTTGAGGGGCAAGATCCGCTACATTAATTTGCCCATACTTATTTATCCTTCAAAAGGTGACTCAGAGTATGCACTTTCAAAAATATTGTACTGTCTACTAGGAAAATCAAATTGTGACTTTTTGCACTCCACAGCCTACATACCTTATATTTATTTATCAGTGGTGTTGTAATATTATATCACTTCCTGTTTTTCGTTGAATAATTACAGGCCGGGTTTCAGTCTCTGCAATGGGGAAAAAAGGATGGAGTCAGGCTTCACAGTAGCGAGCCACAATTCAGCATCAGGCAGGCAGTGGACAGGGTGTCTTCTGGTGACCAACATCGATGGACGAGGCGTCGGCTGCAATGGAGGAGTGCCGCTAATAGGAGGATTTTTTTTCTGCAGGCAACTTACTTACCACTTCCAACAGGACCACTACAACCACATAGATACAGTATCCCTTGCCTTTTTCTCTGACTGTGACTGCATTTCTTGGCTCTCTCTCGGCTTCTACATTGATCCCTTAACACATCACTTAGTCCACTCCACTATCACATCTGCACCACACATAGTCATTTGTAAGTGCTCCTACGTAATTCGCAAGTCGCAGCACGCCCCAGGCCGTAGAGGATTGGGATGGCCCCACTGATGAAGCATGTCACCAAGGGGCAACCCTGGTGAGTGAGGGGACACCTAGAAAAAAAGCAATTTCTCCTTTTCTATCTACTATACCTTCCAGACCAACCCCACTGAGTGTTGTTGTGAATGGATTTATAGTGACCAGCAAGGCTCTCGGGTATCTGGCTACAGAGACCTTATGTTGAATATCGTTATCAATAATTTACACATAGGCCCTTTACTGTTGCATTCTTTCTTCCACAGTTGTCGAATGTACTACTTACTTTTCACTGACATGCATGCAGTAGTGCATGCACTTTCAAAGATTGATGGATAGGTTTGTACCCAAAGAATTGTTTATGTTCAATTGTTTGTCTATGCTGTGCTTTTTTTTACAGGGTGTCTTCTGGTGACCAACATCGATGGACGAAGCGTCGGCTGCAATGGAGGAGTGCCGCTAATAGGAGGATTTTTTTTCTGCAGGCAACTTACTTACCACTTCCAACAGGACCACTACAACCACATAGATACAGTATCCCTTGCCTTTTTCTCTGACTGTGACTGCATTTCTTGGCTCTCTCTAGGCTTCTAAATTGATCCCTTAACACATCACTTAGTCCACTCCACTATCACATCTGCACCACACATAGTCATTTGTAAGTGCTCCTACGTAATTCGCAAGTCGCAGCACGCCCCAGGCCGTAGAGGACTGGGATGGCCCCAATGATGAAGCATGTCACCAAGGGGCAACCCTGGTGAGTGAGGGGACACCTAGAAAAAAAGCAATTTCTCCTTTTCTATCTACTATACCTTCTGTCAGGTTACGCAGCCCCTAAGCGCCTACCGTACTATGAAACTACATTTCCCATGAGTAGGCGGGAGACTTGCAGGAAGTTTATCTGGGGAACAGACGCGCTTCCTGTTGCGCGTTATTCTGGTTTCTGTTCTGCACCGGCATGAGAGCGGACGCTCTGCATGCTTTTCTATCGTGTCTCCTGTGGACTATCACCTTCCCCGGTTCCCCCCCCCCCCCTGAGGCTCAGTGGGGAGCGCTTCCGTGTTCTGTCCTTGGCGGTAGACGGACTTCACGCGTCTTCAGGTAAAGCCGCTCTAAACTCTTCGGCCGCCGGTGCGGTCAGCTGATTACTGCCTGAACGGATTGTTAAGGGAGGTTCTGTGACTGTTTTCTAACAGAATTCTACCTTTGATGAATTCCTGTTTGGTTGAATTGTGTGTGGCGGAGCACAGTGGCGGTCTATACCACGTGTTAGCGTTCACATCGGGGATCGTTTTTGTACTATTAAAACGGAGCGCGGTAGTAAGGACAACTACGCGTCTCCGTTGTATAACTGTGTATTTCAAAGGACCTCCATAACTGGGCATGTAGTGAGGTAACTACAGGCTACCCCAGTTCTCTTTGTGTAGTGCACCGTGGGGTGTGTTGTTGGCAGAATTCAGTGGTGGTCGCAACTACGTTTTTCTGTTTGACCTTCACCAAAGATTCTCTACTGGGTCATTACTTAGAGAGCGCAGTGTTGTAGTTCTTGCTTCCTACACACTACCGTTTCCCTCTTCCTTTTTGTTGGACCATACATCTTTGCTTTGACTATTTGGAACCCCCTTTGTACATTGAGTCCTCTACCAAGTTTGTGGTATGTTGTGAGTAGTGGGTTTGATGTCTTAGTATAACGCGAGTGTGTTTGGTGCGACAGGAGTGTGTTCGTTAACTATATGTTTATGTGTTTCTTAGGCCTTCCTCACAGATTGTGGCAGAAGGGCTATAGTATTTCCTATCCAAGGTCATGTTTTCTTGGTGCTCAGGTACTTGTCTACTTCCTTGGTTATTTAGTGAGACTATATGAGAGTACCCTTGTATGTTAGGACAGCACTTCACTGATGCCTGTCTTGTCTTCTGTTACAGGTATCCTTTCCCTGCTGACCCTACCTTTACCCATCCCACATTTTTTATTTTAGTTTGTTATTTTTCTCCCCTGCCTAATGGCTCGAACACCCTGTGTTTACACTTCTGGGTGTTGGTGACATTTGGAGGTGGAACCATATTTGCATCGACTGGATCACGGGGAGTAAACCTGACACCTTCCAGACCAACCCCATTGAGTGTTGTTGTGAATGGATTTATAGTGACCAGCAAGGCTCTCGGGTATCTGGCTACAGAGACCTTATGTTGAATATCGTTATCAATAATTCCACACAGGCCCTGTACTGTCGCATTCTTTCTTTCCACAGTTGTCGAATGTACTACTTACTTTTCACTGACATGCATGCAGTAGTGCATGCACTTTCAAAGATTGATGGATAGGTTTGTACCCAAAGATTTGTTTATGTTCACAATAGTTTGTCTATGCTGTGCTATTTTTTCTTGTCTCCCAAAACCATTCCCAAAAACCCCCGTACCCATCCATTTTTCAAACCCTAACCCTCTTCCCCCGGGCTGTGTGGTTTTGATTGATGTGTGACTAAATTATTATTACAGCAATAAATCCACACACTTGCTGGGTGGGGAGGATAAGGTGATAGCAACAGGCTGGTGAAGAAATCCGAGGATATATTCTTACTCTGCTTGACAAAGAACCATTGCTAATGTGAAAGAACTTCAACCGAATTAGTAGTTATACTTTACCATTTGTTAGGCTACAATGTGGCACTGCTCTACTGTACTTCTGTCACCTGCTATATTCTCAGTTGTACCGTTGAATTGCTCAGGAGGACAAACCAGATTTCATTTTCTTTTTTTTCATAGGCATGCAACTGCCACTGTGTCACACCACTAGTACCACCGCTATGAGGAAATTTTATCCGACCAAGATTGCCAACGTTATTCGGTGTTTCCCGTGGAGCCAGCCCTGGGTCTAGCCCTACTTTCAAACACAAATTACAGGTAAGATAAGCGTTTGGTGGTTTGGGGGTATAATGGAGTATTAGTACGAGAGACGAGAGACTGAAGGTAGTACTACTAAAGTCCTAGGACTCTTGGATTCACTTCACTTAGTCTGTGAGAGGCACTTAGTGTTGAAAACATTTGGGCATTTACACTTAAAGGAAGAAAATGGAACTAAACTTTCAGGAAAACAGTCAACGTTAAACCCCCACCCACCAGGCAAGCAGTAAAAAACAGGTATGCTCAGATAAAGTTTGAAAAAGTATATTTATATCCCTAACAAAATAATCTCCCGCAAGACCCTCCCTAACCCCAACGATTGTCCTTCAAAAGTCCCCAAAAACCCAACTCCCAATTCCCACCCCCCAAAAGTCTCTAAAAAAGGGGCAAGGGACACTATGGGTGGATGCTGTTAACTTTTTGGGCCAGGGCATCATGCTCCTCGCGGAGCAAGGCGAGCTCCTGCTGAAGGCGGGACACCATCAGGGTGGTGCGGCGCAGGCGTGCCTTCACTGCCTTGCAGGTGCAATGCCTGTGAGAGGCAGCTGTTGGCCTTGCTGCTCGGTGGTGGCGTTTGCCTTTGGCAGCCCGGCTCAGTCTGGGTGGACCACTGTGCTGGGTGGCAGCCCGTGGGGCCACGGAGGCCGATGCAGACGACGTTGTTGTAGTTGTCGACTGCACACTTTCCACGTCCTCCAGGGCCACCAGCCGCCGATATTCCGCAACAGTGGCCTCGATCCTCCATTGCCGGGCCGCTCTAGCCAGCTCCTTCCTCCTTGTCCGTTTGGAAGGAGAACCTATATGAAGAAAGAAAGACATAGTCTGTAACCAATGCTCTTTTAGATTAACTCAATCATTCAGCAGAAATTTGTGTTGCAGTACAACTAGCAACTTGCAAGCGCATTACATAACTATTGAGGCCAGTATCTATCTAACCTCACACTTCTTCATCCTTGCTCTAACATTAGTGGGAGTTTAAGGAACAAATTCTACGAGCACTGTGGACTTCCATTGGAGTCGACTATGAAAGTAAACCAGTCTTATTCTTCTTCTTATCTCTTGTTTTGGAAAATTGGTACGTTATTTTCTGCAAGCCGGCATAATGCCAGCGCAGTAAACTTGCACCCGAGAAAAAGAGACGCACGCCATGAGGAGTGACCTAGACTTGCGTTGCCGTTGCGTTACTGTACCCGTCCAGTACATGCAGGTGGTGAAGCTCTTACTTTTCTATTACGGGTGGCACTGAGAATACTCTGTTACAACTCAAGGGCTACTGCTTAATTAATTTAACTTTCACCCTACAGTGGAAATGAGTACTAGAAATGGAAAATTGAAGAAGATAAATAATCTGATTATCTATCACTTCACATGGGATGTTTTTGCTTATATATGGGATGACTTTAGGTGCTTTGCTTTTTATTGAGTGACCAGTGATACATCCACACATGAATGACTGAGTACTACTAAACTTATTAAGAGAGGTAGGGAGTGGCCACCATAATAACCGGATCTATGCAGTGCTTGCAATACAAACTACTGCTACTATTTATGGTAGTATTTGGACAAAATTAAAAGTTCTTTTCCTTGCCTTTCCTACACTGGAACGGACGTGCGGGTGCAGTGTTACATGCTCTTCAAAGTTACACTTAGTTCATCCACTGACCGTCTACTCTCTCTAGATCATGGGTACTCACAAACTTTCTCTCAGGGGCTACATTTACAGTGTAGTTTGGGGCCGAGGGCCGCACTGGTGGGGGCGGAGTCAGAGGGGGCGGGGCTAAAGCAAAACGATAACTTGTGACCATGAGGTTGCACACAGGTCCCTGCAGCAGATGCCCTCATCCACTGAGCCACCAGACCCAGCATTTACATACATCTCTCTCCCTCCTGCTCTCCCTCCTGCCCTCCCTCCATCTCTCTCTCCCTCCTGCCCTCCCTCTCCCTCCCCCTCTGTCATCTCACTGTGTGTGTGTCTATCTGTGTCAGCCTTCAGCCCGGGTTGAGACCGCTTCCACAACGCGCACACACAGACAACAACACCAAAGTACTTAACAGGTCTTTAAAAGACCATTAACATATTATTGAGGCTTTGTTTGTTTTAGCGCCCCTGCTTCTCCACCCTGACAATCACTGCTTGCCCGGCCCCACAGAGCAGAGGCTTTGTTCTATTTCACCTCTTTGTGGCCCTGCATCTCCACTCTGCTCTGTGGGGTCCGGGGGAGCAGTGATTGTCAGAGTGGAGATGCAGGGGCGCTAACAGGTGAAATACAAAAAAGCCTCTGCTCTGTGGGGGCCGGGGGAGCAGTGATTGTCTGCAAGGTCTGCGCACCGCCAAGGAAGGCTTGCCGGGCCACCACCGGCCCGCGGGCCGTACTAGGAGTACCCCTGCTCTAGATACACATATGCTATCTAAGAGTCAGATAGTAGCATGATCCAGGTATATGGACACATACAGTTTCTGTGTCACCCACCCAGGCTGTTGTCCTTCCACCCATCATTGCTTCATCATTCACCCAGCCATGCATCTCATATTCTTGCCTTCCCAGCTAGTCTTCAATCTTAATAAGTAAGGAATATATAAGAGCTTACCTCTGGCCGCCACCACCACCGTCTCAACTCTCACAGCCGCCGCCTCCTCCCCTGAAGAATCGCCCTCCGCCTCCGTG
The DNA here is from genome assembly GCF_964263255.1 of Lissotriton vulgaris. Classification (NCBI taxonomy): domain Eukaryota; kingdom Metazoa; phylum Chordata; class Amphibia; order Caudata; family Salamandridae; genus Lissotriton; species Lissotriton vulgaris. The sequence continues at coordinate 703,339,683 of NC_141685.1, read as the reverse complement.
TCGAGCACCACCACCTCCACACTGGCCCCGCCACCAGATGTTCCACCTACAAAGTACATTTAAGAATGTTAGAATAAAGCACTCACTAGTCACTAGTATTTGGTCTAGGAATGAAGACATGTGAAAACAATGTAATTTGTGACTGTCTACGTTAAAGTTAAAAAAAATGTCCCTTTTTCCAGGGAAGGTTGTCTTGCTGCACTTTTTGGCACAACTGATGAAGGCTGTTTTTTTAACACGCACCATTTTTCTCCACACAGACAGAAGATGGACTTCTAACAACAAGATCAAGTTGAAACCAGGTGAGAGCTCGGCTCGACCACAAGAAATGTCTTCAATTAATCGTCAGCACTAACCACTTTTCCATTATCAGTTAAACGTTTAGTTTTATTATGACTTCATTTTAATAAATGTGTTTACTTTTAATAAAGCTTTTAAACTTAAATACAATCTGTGTTTTTTGGTCCAGACTAGAGTGACTGAGCGAAAGGTTTTGCAATTTTTGCAAGCATGAGTCCAGATAGAACACTTCAAAAGACATTATGGACAATCCCAGAGGACTGCACTAAGTTGATAGAGCTATTGCTGACTAGAATCATGGGAGTTTCGCCAACCGTGCAATCTTAGTTAGCTACACAGACAGACTAATAAGAATAATCTAGTAATACCACAGGGAGTCATAGTAGAGGCAGGATAAGAATTTAGATACAGTCTACAAGAAGAGCAAAGACAATTTTGAAAAAAGTCAAATGAGGAACGCTAGGAAAAATAGGTACTAGTCTAAAATGAAAACTTACTGGGGCCAGCAGAGGAGCCCTCGCCTGCCCGATCCTGGCCCTGTTGATGAACAGCATCCGCCGCCTGCTGCTCCTGTGTCCTCCTCTCGCCCCTGGGGGGAGCTGACGTACAACATGAAAGAAAGAACAGAAAACATGGATGATTGTTGCTTGTCAATGTCAACCAAATCAAACATTTCAAAAGAACAATAACAAAATATTTCCGCGAAATTATATTGATTATGGTTACTTTTCATTTATTTGCGGACCTGTGACTTCGAAAGTCACGTAACTCACTAAACAAAGTACTGAAACGTTCACCTAGGACTGGCAGGCAGCAGTCCGCAGGCAAGACGCAAAGTGACAGACAAACTCCATTGTGATTTCAGTCAGATCAGTGACAACACTAACAGTTGCCTGCTACATTACCAGTCATTTAAATAGTCAAACTATCAATCCACCGCCACTATTTTTCTTATTGTCAGGGGTACAAAGGAAGGGGCAGATTTAAGCCCTTGCGGCTCTTTTGCGCCGTTCTTGCGTGACTTTTGTGACGCAGCAGCTAAACAAAAAAGGGCGCCATGGTGCGGCGTATAATATTATAACAACGTGACGCATTTGGGAGATGCATCCCGTTATAAAGCCCTGCGCCATCAGGGGGCGTTCCGGCGCAAGGGAGGGCATTCCTGCGCTGGAACACATCCTAATAGTGGCTGAGGGAAATCTACAAAATATCAATCAGTCACCTTTAGGACAATGATGCGTCACACAAACCCTGCACCTGCTTGAAGCAGACGTACGGCTTGACCCAGCATTGGGGAGATAGGGTACCCCAGAGCATTGATGGAGCTGCGCCATCGTTGCGACGCAACTCCAGCAGTAAAGCTTCGGTGACGTTTTGGGCCCATGGTGCGCCGCATTGCAAATACGGCGCACCATGTTTGGTGGTGGTAGCGGGCCGCACAATTACTGGCGCATCCCTGCTACTTTGCAGGGATGCGACGGTAATTGCAATTCTGCCCCTTAGGGGCATACTTACTTACGTGTTCTGGCGCATCTCCAGAGATGCGCCAGATCAAATGCGTCACGCAAAACTACCCTTGCGACACGGCAGATGCGCCTCATTTACAATGCGGCGCGCCCTGGCGCAAGGGTAGGCACTTGCGTTACGCATCTCGTCATGTAAGAGCGGCGCATCGCTGGAGTCACGTCGCCAACGCAATGCAACTCCAGTAATGCTCAGGGCCACCCAATACTTAACATGCTGTGTCCGTCCTTACGCCTGCTTCAAGCAGGCATAAGGAATTGAATTGACGTAGCAGCGTCGCAGAAGTGCCTGCGTTAAATCTTGTAGATTTCACGCAGGCACTTTTGCGAGGCGCACAGCTGCAGGACCGCCCACCCTGTATACTAGGAACGCACCCATTGTGGCGCAGGCCCATGGCTTTATAACGTGACGCATCTCCCTAGATGCGTCACGCTGTAAATGACTCTCAGGGATGCGCCACGTTTACGCCGCTGTTGCGTCACGCAAGGCAACGTAAACGTGGCGCAAGGGGCTTGTAAATGTAATCTGCCCCCTAGTGTCTAGCATTACGCAGTTCTGTAAAGTACACTCATACATAATTGTTACTCAGGCCAATGAGACCACAAAATAGAAAACAAATAAGCATAGTAGCAACGCCACTGAGAAGGAGAGCAGTGCACCTGAAATGCACAGAAGATTTTGAAATATAATTTAACTACAATGTAATCGTCATCAGCGGCATTATTGGCTTGCTCCATGTAAAAAACAAATATTTGCAATACAACAACACAGAGCAGGAGAAAACATCATAGTAGTGAGTGATTAAATGGCTACTACTACTCACCAAGCCCGGGGATCTCCAAGCCGAGCTGGTCCAGCAGGTCGCGCTCGCGGTCCAGGAGGTCCGTCCAGCGATGGGTGACCTGGCTGTAGGTGCGCTGGACCCCGTAGAGGTGGGATATGGCCCAGCACACCTTCTCCCACCGCTTCCGGCGCTCCCGCATGTTGTAGCCGCCGGCCGCGATCCTGCCGCCTCCCGCGATGGTCCTGGGCAGGCGGCGCTGGACGAAGTAGACCAGCGCGCCCACTTCCTCCGGGCTGAAGATCTCCCGTCGCGTCACCTGCTCCCCCCTCAATCTCCCGCAGGCTGTCCTGCCACTGGGTCCAGCACTACTCCCCGCCGCCGCTGCGGCCCTCAAGTGCCTGGGCAGCTTCACGGCGCCTGGCTTGACCATGGTCTGGGCAGGTAAGGTAGGAAGAAGTAGAAAATTAAGAAAGAATAGGATAGGGAAGAAGAAAAGAAAAGAGTTTAAAAAAGTAGTTTAAAAGTAAAGAAAAATAGCAGAAAAGACAAAAATATACAGCTAGGAAAAGAGAGGGATAGATAAGAAGCAAAATCGTAAAAAAAAAACTGAAAACAAGCAAAGGATGGCAAAGATACCAAGAGGATTAAACACCATGCCCAGACACAGGAAATGAATGAAAAACAAGATGGCCGGCGCCCGTTCACGAGCGCAAAAGTAAGTTCGCGCGAGATTTTCCTCGCGATCTCGTGCGAACCTCTAGATTTCCCGCGCGATCTCGTGCGAACCTCTACTCGCAATGCGCTTACTGCGCGAGATTATACATAGCGGGCGGAAACGGAAATACGTCACGCAAACAAAATGGCCGCGCCCGTACTCGACCTTGGGGTAAATTCGCGTGTTGCGCTGCAAGCGGCTCGCGAATACTGCAAAAAAACTCGCGAAACAACAAGCCGCAAAAAAATAAAATGCTCATTCGCATGAATTGGCGGCTTCCGCGGTCGGTTTCGCACGACGCCGCGCCCCGCGAATAGCGCGAAAAAAACCGAAAAACGATTTCAGCAAAAGTAAAAGCAATGAGCAGGTGCAAAAGGTCAACCTCATGATTTGTAACGATTCTTTGTAGTGCTTCCTGAGGGGGCCCTCCAGAATTCGGTTGCCTGCTTGCAACTATTGTGTGACCCTGCTCTGACCTTAACTGTATGCCACAAAGGTCCTGATTTACAGCTAAAGGAGCAGACAAGCAGGTGCCAGGCTGGAACTTTAAATTCTTTCAGTGACACATTAATTAGCCCCTAATTCATTATTGTCAGTTGGGGCAGGGCAGGTGTTGTTAATAAACTAACCCCAAATTAATTCATGTCAGTTCAAGCAGGGCAGGTGGGCTTGCTTTTCCCCCCCATCTTCTACAGTGATGATGAACCAGAGGGTGGCATTGATGTAACAGAGGGTGGCATGGGTCAAAGAGAGGGTGCCAGTGGTAAAACAGGGTGCTGGGAGGCTGTGATGATGAACCAGACGTAGAAACAACATAGTCGCGACCGTTGTGAGCCGACAAGTAAGTTCGCAATTGCGAACAAGTACCAAATCCTCGCGAACTGGCAGAAACAATTGCGAACACAAAAAAAAAAATCCGCAAATTCGCGGGAATTCGCGGATTTTGCGGATTGCGAATCCGCAAATCCGCAAAATTCGCCAACGCGAGATCCGCAAAATTCGCCCATGCTTAGTATCAGCACATGACCACTGTGGGCTCCAAGACATCATCCAGGTCATGTTACGTCTGTATGCTGATATCACATGCAGTAGGCACAGATAGACTTTTCCTGTCCCAAAAGGTAGCACCTGAAAAAGCAAAATACCTCTCCACTTGTACCTATTCAGAATCAGGGCTAAAATCCAGCCTGACAAGGTGGAACCTCACAGAGTAGTAGTGAATACAACCCGTTACGAGACCAGCCCAATGGCTGTATACCTTTTCACCGAGCCTAGCGACATTCAAACTAAGCAAAATAGGATGAGCAAGAAGGACACCATAGGGGAGGATACTGTTTGGCCACAGGACTTCCCAGAGAAGAGATTCTTGAAGGGAGCAAAACCCCCAACTCAATGCACAAATACATTTGCTTCTGCCTCCATTTGCGGTCTATTGGTGGACCTTAGCGTAGCCAGGGCAGTCTTCTTTAATAACACATGAACCCCAACATGGAGTTTCTGTGTGGGGCCATCCAGCTAAACGATACGAAGGGAAACAGGTATCATAGGAGTGAGTTGAATTAAAGCATAGACACCCCATGTCAGGAAATTAGGGATACCTAGGTGGGTGGATACATTTGTCTTGAAGGCAAGGTGCATCCACTAATTGTACAGAAAGTTACGCTGTATTCCTTATGTTTTAGTGGTAAAGGAATGCTTCCACTGGGCTCGACTGAAACCTGTGGCACAATCCTGCACATTCCAGATATGCAATGGGGGACCTCCATGCTGATAGATATGCAGTGGCATTGCTGCAAGTTTACCTACACTCGGCTCATCCCTGGAGGGTGCAGACTTTGCTCTCTCATCACCATACACACCCTTACTGTGGCCATTTGCCGGAGCAGAACTATTCAACGTGTACCAGCACCCGTCAATGAAAATGTCAACCTTGCTGCATCAGTCTCGTGAAAAAAGAGCTGTGTATGATTTTAGCAATACGTCTCATGGTGATACAGCATTTGTATGTGTTAGACTTAATGACTGAGATGGGGGGCGTGGCTTGGACGCCGATCGGGATGGCGGCGTGAGCTCGCAGCTCCGCGCGGAATCCCGCTAATTCTCCTGTTTTTCGGGACCCTAGGCGACCCGGAGACGACGTTCCTGCCCTCTGAAGTGTAAGGGGACAGCTGGACGTAATCGGTGAATCGCTGGGGGACTGCTGGCCCCGAGGAGATCGAGGGAGAGGCGGCCGAGGTGTAGTCCGGGGTGTGAAGAAAATGGCGGCGAGGAGGTCGGATGGTCCCGAACTTCAGCCCTGAGTCCGGCTGTCGCCGAGCAGAGAGGGACCCTGAACCCGGCTGCCCAACGCACTGGGATTGGCGGCACGAAGCCCTGAGACCGGGGGACGCTGCCCGATTCACCCAGGAGATCAGGGGTTCTCGTCGACCACCGCCCTACGACTCATCCTCCCCCCACAGGCCCAGTGGGGGTGACGGAACGGAGCTCGTCCGCCTGGTCATTGCTCCTGAGACCATTGGCGGTGACATAGCACTGCCCGGTGCCCGGTGACCGGCACGGACCCACGGGGGGACCCGCAGTACGGGTGGCCGGACTTGTGACGCAGCGCCCTGACATGGCGGCGATCGGAGGGCCGATGCCCGGGAGCCGCGAGGGGGACTCGGCGACATCGACCCAGCTGAATGAGAGTCCCTCCCCGGAGCTTGACCAGGAACAGCGGCTGAACCGGCGCTTGGATGCCATCCTTGAGGCGATCACCTCCACTAAGGAGGCATTGCACAATGACATTGCTCAAGTGGCCACGGGCCTGGGGCTGCTACGCGCGGATCACGCGAAGCTGGCGGATCGGGTCAAGGATCATGACCAACTGTTGCTGGACCTGAAGCCATCGGTGGTGACCGCGGAGCACAGGATTACAGACATTTTGGCCCGACTGGACACTCTAGAGCGGAGGGCGGAGGATGCCGAAGGCCGCAATAGGCGGAACAACGTGCGGGTCGTAGGCCTGCCGGAACGGATTGAGGGGGAGGATGCGGTGGCCTACATGGAGAACTGGTTCCGCACTGTGGTGGCGCCGGAGGGGCTTACTCCATTTTTCACTCTGGAGCGGGCTCACCGGGTGCCCGCTCGCCCGCCGGGGCTTGGCCGCCCCCCCCGACCAATGGTGGTGCGGCTCCTCCACTACAAGGACCGAGACCTCCTCATCCAGCGGGCCAGGATGTCGGGCCCTTATGAGGTGGAGAACAGCAAGGTAACGATCTTTCCGGACTATACGCAGGCGGTCCAGAAGGACAGGGCATCGTTCCTTGCTGTGAAGAAGGAGCTCAGGGAGGAAGGCATTCAGTACTCCTTGCTCTACCCGGCCAAGCTGCGGATTATCATGGATGGCACCACACACTTTTTCCAGACTCCGGACGAAGTTTGGCAATGGCTTGAGTCGTACAGAGCAGGGACGGATAGGACGCACCAAAGTCGGCGAGACCAGCCCAAGCAGCCCCGGGTGCGGCAGTCACAACGCATCAGGTCCCGCAACAGGCGCCAGCGGGAGAAGCGGGAGGCTCAAATGGCGGCGGAGAAGAGGGATGCACTCGCGGCGACGGCGGCCATTACAGGGTCGCAACAGAACAGTGAACGGGCCGAAACGGACTCGGGAGGAGAAGGCAGCAGAACAGGAGAGGAACTTTCGGAGGCAGAGAGCCAGAAGGGGCCGACGGTGACCCCACAGACTTCGGATACTATTTTCTGCGGCTGAGATAGACTTGGGACTAGATCGGGACTTCATGGTAGGGTGATATCCTGTCGCTGGAGGGCGGGTTGCCGGGTGGGGGAGCTGAGTGTATCGGAGGGGATGAAGGGCGGGACGTGGGCTCCACTAGCTGGGGTTGGCGGCGACTCACCCCCCCTAGGCCCTTAAGGTCGACTGTGGTGGAGACCACAGGGTAAGTGTGCGAGAAGTTGGATCAAGGTTTGGATGGGGGCGGCCATTGGGTTCGTGTGCTCTGTCCTGGGGAGTGGGGTTTGGGGAATGTTTCAGTTTTGGGGTTGTTTGGGGGGGGGCAACTGCATTGGGGGGGTCATGGACCGTTGTTGTTTGATTCGGACTGTACGGAATTGGAATGGGGACATTACCTAATTTGAAATGCCTAACGTGGAATGTCCGGGGGCTGCGGACTATGGTGAAACGTCACAAAGTACATGCATACCTGGTACGCAGGGGGGTTCAGATAGCTATGCTCCAGGAGACTCACCTCACCAAAAAAGAGTGCGCTGCCTTGCAGAAAAGATGGCGGGCCAGGTTTTTGGCACCACTTACTCAGCGTATGCCAGGGGGGTCTTGATCTGGGTGAGGGCGGGGATACCCTTTCAAGTGCTGAATCAGGTAATAGATCCGGATGGCAGGTTTGTAGCGGTGGAGGGGAGATTGTATGGACGGGATGTGGTTTTCTGTTGTGTTTATGCACCGAACACTGACCAAGGCCGATACTTTGATAGCCTCTCGGGGTCCTTGGCCTCTTTCCTGGCGGGTCCGATAGTGCTAGGGGGGGACTTCAACTCGATTACCGATGTGGCTCTGGATAGGTCCCATCCCCCCCTAGTAGACTCTCCTGTGCGCAGGCTGGCCGCGCACAGGAAGGACTGGCAAGAACGATGGGGGTTGCTGGATGTCTGGAGGGAGAGGCACAGGGGAACCAGGGATTACTCCTTTTATTCCGCTCTCCATGATTTACATGTCAGAATTGATTCGGTGCTTTGCGGGAGCTCCCTAGCCCCATTGATTACCCATGCTGAGTACCTTGCTAGGACGATATCCGATCATAACCCCCTGTTGGTGCATATTCAATGGCAGAGGGAGCGCTCAGTAATACCAACATGGCGGCTTCGTCCGGAGACGCTAGAGGATTCTGTGTTCGACGATGCGGTCCGGCAGGGCATTGATAGTTATTTCGGTGCGAATGAAGGAACGGCGACGAGTAGGTCTACTGAATGGGATGCAATGAAAGTGGTGGTGAGAGGGGTGTGCTTGGGCAGGTTCTCGAATGCTCGAACGACTGTGCTGAATGACTTAATGAAAGCGGAGGAAACTTTGAGGGACCTGGAGCGCCGCAGGCCAACTAGGCCAGGTCTACAGGCCCAGTTATTGGAGGCGAAGGAAGTGGTAGCCGCGGAGACGGAACGTTTGAGATGTTATGACTATAGGCAGTACATTATTAGGGCACACGCAGAAAGGGACAAGGTGGGTACCCTCTTAGCCAGATTAGCTAGCCCGGAACTTAGGGGTTGCCCGATCCTCAGCATTACTAACGCGCAGGGAGAGATGGTGTACTCCCAGGCAGCTGTATTGGACCGCTTTAGGGGTTACTATGAGGAATTGTACCGGAGTCAGTTGGGAGTGGGGGTTCAGGACATCGTGGAGTACCTGGGGGAGAGGCCGCTTCCGGTCTTGGACGAGGACGACGCGAAGGACCTGGGTAGCCCGATCACGCTTACGGAAATTCGAGTGGCTATCAAACGTATGGCCCGTAACAAGACGCCCGGGGTGGACGGACTCCCAGTCGAGTTCTATCAGCACTATGTAGACGCTCTGGCGCCCAGGCTGCTGGTGGTGTATACGGAGGCCTTCGAGAAGGGGGCATTGCCTGGCTCCATGCGGGAGGCCTTGATAGTACCACTCCTCAAGCCTGGCCGGGATGCCGCGGACGTGAGGTCTTATCGCCCGCTGTCCATGCTGACGGTGGACTATAAGATCCTGAGTCGCATCCTAGCCACTAGATTGGCCCCGCACATGACGGGCCTGGTGCACAGGGATCAAGCCGGGTTTATACCCACGAGGAGCACGGCGATGAATATCCGCCGCCTGGTGGGAATAATGGACGCCATCTTGGATGGGGAGGGAACGCCGGCGGTTCTGTCCGTGGATGTCGAGAAGGCCTTCGACAGTTTGGAATGGCCTTTCTTGGATGGAGTGCTGGAGCGGTTCGGCATGGGCGATGGGTTTCGAAGGTGGACGAGGGTCTTGTATACCTCGGCGACGGCGAGAGTTCGATTGGGCGGCTTGGTATCTGCCGCGTATCCGGTGGGCAGGGGAACACGACAGGGATGCTCTCTCTCCCCTCTGTTGTTTGCCCTGGCGATGGAACCCTTGGCGGTCCATGCGAGGTCAGGCGACCGATACGCGGGAATAGTGAGTGATGGGCAATGGCATTATATATCGCTCTATGCAGATGACCTGCTCCTGTACCTAGCTGACACTTCGGGGGCACTGGCTGGAGCGATGGATCTGCTGTCCGAGTTCGGCCGACTGTCGGGCCTTAAGGTCAATTGGGCAAAGACCTGCGTGTTTCCGCTGAGAGCGGGATCGCCAGCCCCTAGCAGCGACTTGGGTGTGGCATGGGAACCCTCTTGCATCACCTACTTGGGTGTCCGCATTTACCACTCGGCTGCTGACCTTTTGGAGGGTAACATTGGCCGTTGTGTCCGGTCACTGCGGGGTAGCTTGTCTTTCTGGTCGACCCTCCCGCTGACAGTCCTGGGCAGGGTAGCATTGTTGAAAATGGTGGCGCTCCCCCGCTTCCTTTATTATTTCCGAACGCTACCTGTCTGGATTCCCCAGGGGGTGTTTAGGGAACTGCGGTCACTGATTATTGGCTTTCTGTGGGGGCATGGCCGTCGCAGAATAGCCTTGAGCACGCTACTTCGCCCCAAGCTGGAGGGGGGCATGGCCGTGCCCGACCTTGAGCTGTATTATCTGGCGGCGCAGTTGCAGGTCCTTACGCAGAACGTAGCCAGGGTGTTCCGGGGGCCGGAGGAAGACCGGGGTCGGGGGATACAGCGCCACGTGCTGTCGTACATCATTATGCAGCAACGGCTCGAGTTACGGGCCCTCACCATGGAGGAGCGGACGCTCCGGCTGTGCTGGCAGAGGAGCCTTCGGAGAGCGAGGGCATCGCGGCCTTATGCCCCGGAGATCCCGATCGGGATGTTGACGGCTTTGCCGCACGGAGGGGATTGGTCCCCGTTGATGGACTGGGAGGACGCGGGGTTGCAGGTGGTGGGTGACTTGTATATAGATGGGGCGTTGGCGCCGTTCGACGTGCTCCAGGACCAGTTCGGACTGCCTGAGGGGGGCTTCCTACTACACGCGGCTGTAGTGGCTGCCATGCAAAAGCACTGGAAAGAGGGGCTCCTGGAGCCCGCGACGACTATGGCATGCCAATATGTGGTGATGGCGGCTGGTACATTCAAAGCTGTGACGTGCCTCCATAATAGGATGCTGAACGAAGGGCTGGAACCACTCCATGGGCTCAAAGCTAAATGGGAGGGGAGCGTTGGCCGGCCCATACCGGATACGGCATGGGGCCATATCCTGCGACACACGTGGAAGGGCACCAGGAACGCACGCTTTCAGCAGGTCCATTTTTATGTGCTCCATAGGGCCTATTTAACTCCAGAGAAACTACAGCGGCACTTTCGGGTGCCGGATGCCTGTTGCCCCCGGTGCTCGTCCCTTGGGGCGGACATGGACCACTTGTTTTGGGGGTGTCCACAACTGGGATCTTATTGGGCGGAGGTAGGGGAACTCCTGAATGAAGTGACTGACAGGGAGGTAGAATTCGACATGGCGGCGTGTCTATTGCTCTGGTTCCCGCATACTAAGCACACCAAGGTGACAAGTAAATTCATAGATCTGGGCCTGATATTGGCTCAAAGGGAAATATCGTGGCACTGGAAGGCCAGGGGGGGTCCCTCACTGCGTAGATGGAAGAATGAGTTGCTGCGATGGTCTGACTGCGAGAGCGTGCTCCGGATGAAGCAAGCAGTGAAGTTGGGGAATGAGAAAGCTCTGGATGCGGCGCGTGCATGGGAGTTAGTGGTACAGGCTCTGCGTGATGCTTTGGTTGAGGATGAGGACGGCGAGGACTAAGCCGCTGGACACCGCGGGGCGAACACAGAAGTATCTCACTACGCACTGTAGTGGAACCATCCAGTTCAGTAGAGCGAAGCACACACCTTAGCAGTTGCCAGGGGGGGGGGGGCGTTGGGGGGGTTAGTTGTAGAGGGGCTTGGGGAGGGCCGGAAGCCATTGGAGGGTTGCTGGTGGAGGCCTTGGAACTACTGGGACAGGGGGTATTGAGTGGCGGGCAGACTGATTGGGTGGGACGGCCTGGCACGAAGGCCCGAATAGCCTAGAGTAGGCCCCGACGGGGGCAATTACGTTGATTCCACGGAGATGGCTGACGGGAATGTTGTTGCGGGTGGGGGGGTAAAAGCAGATACGTAAAACGACCTTCCGCCAGGGTCCCAATGGGACGTACACTGTGTTGTGTTCCTCTCGAGCGATCTGATATGCCGCCCGGCCTCCGGGATGCGGGCTGAATGGCTGTGTACAACTGTGAACTGTCATTGGACGGGGGGAGCCCACAAGTGCACTGGCTGTTTGCTTTTTCCTGCTGTTTATAACTCTGCAATAAAAATATAATTAAAAAAAAAAAATAATTAATGACTGAGATGAAGGGAGTGATGGGTGCCAAGATTGGTGCATCCTGCTGGACATTCTTTACATGGAATGACCTGGATAATGGGATATTGACTCTTACCATCCAAGCACTGCACAGTTTGCAAAGAGGCATGCATGAGGAGGGAGGTGTCCCTGAGCAGTAGTGGTTTTTGAATTGGTTCTCCTGGCTCTACTGGTGGCTTTCTAGATTGTGCATGTCATTGTTACATGTTTTCATTGTGTTCTTGTTTGTGTGTGACTCTGTGCAATTGGGGATTTCCTGCTTTAATAACACAGTCTGCAAATTGGGTAAAATGCTATTAAACAGGGAAGTAATAATTGCCAGAACCGAAGAACAGTCCCCCAGTAAAATAAATGTCATGAAGTATGGGTTAGACAGTGTAGTTAAAAATTCAACTGTGTTAAATGTTAATATTGAGAAAGTTGATGTCAATATGAATAATGATACATTCATGTATAAACACGAAATCGCATTGTTATTAATGGATTTGACCAAAGTAAACTCCACATCACCCCGAATTAGAAATACAGCATCGAATCGAATCGATCCCACAGATAGGCAAAGTGACACCACAATGGTCCAGGGAGATTCGGCCCCAATAAAGCACACATTGCAAGAGGAGTGCGCGTGTTCCCAAAACACCATAAAGTCAGATGCCACATGAAGTTAGGAACACTTAGCCAATCAAGAGACAGCACACACAAAACACACAGTGATCATGCGCTCCCCATGCGTGACATCTGGACACATTACCCACAGGCCACATTGCGTCCACGCATGTCGAGGCCCACCTGCATTCCTCATCCATACCGTAATTTATGGCTCCAAAGACATAGGTACATAATTCTTACCAAAAAAGGATCACCAGAAACATTTTATTTCATTCAATGAGCTGTATAAAAGTCTGTGTTAGACCGATTGTAAATTCAGACAGTCCACAGACTCTATGCCTGTGACTATGCTCCTGGCTGTATTGTTTAATTAAACAAACTGTTCCTGGTTTGCCAAATGTCTCTTGTTTTTTTCAAGGTATTCCATTTTCAAGCAACATTCACAAAAGAAAAATCAGAGCACTCTGTCTCCACCAGGCTCAGGTTTTGAGGTCCACTCCTGGGTAAGTCAGGTGCATTTTTGAGCAAGCTCCTAGTCCCACTGTGCGGCATTCTCCGTGGGTTCATCTGTGCAAGCACACACTTTTAAAACTGTCTTTTCCTCTCTTAGGGAAATATTTTTCAGAGTGAATAAAAAGTTTCCATCACACCACTAGCAAATCTATGTGTGCTCCTTGGCCCTCTCATTCTGGAAGGGGAGATACTCCAGTCTTGCGCTGGAGTAAGATTCTAACCATTTCCAGGCAGGAAAGGAGCCAGAGAGGAGTTTGAAAATGCTACCAATCATACAAGTGTATGGCCATTCCTAAATTTCCAAAGACAAAACACTTTGGAATGTCCACTTCACATCCCTTGTGAGGGATTTCCGAGGGTGAAGGACTCTGCACTTGTGTCAGAGATAGTCAGACTTGTAAAAACATTTACTCTGGTGAATTCCTGGCAGGCATCAAATAAAAAGGTACATTTGGATGCCAAAGTATGTTTATGACTGCATTTATATTTATGAGTGTGTCCTAAATGTTGACGCTGTGTTCCATGTATCAGTCTAAAATTTCATATAAGATTTTACGCCTTGTCCTCCTGGCTCCTATGTTTTTGTTGCCTCTGCCATCTGGCAAAGGGGATACCAAGTGCCCATTCTCAGGTCAAGACAGTGTGCTATTCATCAAGACAAGCTGGCAGAAACCCTTCTTTTTTCTCTTTTTTTCTTTTTTCTTTTAGTCCTCATACATGCCATCGGAGAGCGCTCTAGATGGAATATCTCCACTCCCTTCATACAAGCCCTTATTGGAGACCGCCCTGGTGATAGGCCTGGAGGAGAGATAGAGTCTTCCCAGAGGTAAGGCTGGATCCTGGTCCCACTCCCGTTCAATACACCTGGAAGACCACCTGTTACTAGGGAGGACCGGAGCAACAAACCCCCAGCATAATCATAGGACTGATCTCACTTCTCTCTCCAAGTCTCTAGAGCTGCCCAGATTTTATTGACACTAGAGTTGTCACAGGCCAAATCCGATTGACTAGTCATAATAATGTTCTTTAGACAGTCCGCAAAGGAAGGGGGTGCCTCAAGCTTCCAAGCTCTACAAATTTCCCTCCTTGCAATGATTACTACATACAGTTAAAACTTTGAGGCCGGAGCATTCAGACCATAATCCGGCAAAAGACCAAAAAAGATTAGCCTTGCACTTACTTCAATCTACAGGCCCAGTACATCCTCCAGGAAACCACATACCTCCATCCAGAAGGGGACAATTTTCGGGCAATCCATAAATATATGCAGGTCGTCAGCAGCAGGATACTTGCATCTGAGGCAGTGATAAATTGTTGCAGACAGTTTACCTGAAGTCCAATACACCCTATAAGCAGTGTATAAGTGGGTTCTCTTGACATTAGCTGGTTTAGAAGTGGAGAAGTGTGGCTCATTGGTTAGAGCGGCAGACCCTGATATAGAAGTCTTGCCCGGGACCAGGGTTTGATTCCTGCCTCGGCGGGTCTTGGGCTCAATTTCCTCGGACCTGATAATTCTCGCCTCGGTGCCTATTCTAATCATAAGTCCCACTCTGCAACTCTGGGCAATAGCTTGCTTAATCTCCACAATGGCCCCAACAAGGTTAGGATGCCTGGCTTCACCTTGGTGGTTCCCAGGAGTGGGCACTTCACAGGGAAGGCCAGGAAGGGTTCCTCAGCGGTATTCGTACAAGCGCCGAGAGGCCTCCGGGTAGTCGTGCGCTGTACAAGTACCTCTACATTTACATTTACATTTAACCACAGCCTGCAACATAGAAAAGGAGTCACTCCAGAGTTTTCGTAAATCGTCCCCATTTTCGGAAAAAACACTGCCTCACCAACTCTGAATCTAAACAGTCCCCTGCATCTATAAACGCCCCATACCAAAAAGACACTTCACGTTTCCATGGTCCTGTTCTAGAAATAGAGTCCACGATTGTACTCAAATCTTCATTGCTCCACGATTGTGATGACCACCATGCAGACAACTGATAAAACTTAAATCTCGTCAGTGTCCCACTGGTTATTCTGGACATTGAGTCCCAACTGATAAGCTGTAAATCCTCCTGGAGCTCTCCCCACAATCTGATACCTGCTGATCTAAGCGGTTGTGACGGTTGGTCCTGAAGGCATTCCGGGGTGCCCGGAGAGTCCCAAATTGGGGCCTGTGATGTGTAATATGGTATTCGCAGTATATTCCTGATATACCCCCTGTTTCTTAATGCAGCCAATAGTACCTTAAGTCTAACTTTTTTGTAAAACTTGGTGTCCCAAAATTTATAAAGGTAAAATTCCTGTCCATGCGAAACATCGTGCAGCAATGCCTGAAACAAGCGGCCCATAGAGGAAGAATCAACCACATTAGCTAACATTCTAAATTTTTTTAAATGAAAAGCATGGCAATAGGAGAGCAGGTCAGGTAGGGCTAATCCTCCCAGTTTCAGCCCTCTCCTAAGCTTTTTCCAGGCTATTCTCTGGGTCTTGGTGGCCCAAATAAATGACCCAATTTTACCTTGAAGGGTGGCAAGATCTCCAACATTAAAGGAAAGTGGGATTGAATTAAACAAGAACGTTAACTTAGGCAAAATTATCATTTTTACAAGGTTCACCCTCCCGTATATGTTTAGTGGTAAATTCGCCCAGTGTGACAATAGGCAACCCACCTCCTTGGAAACCTTCTCCCAGCTGATCCTAGATGTATCAATCAACTTCTGCGCTAAGTAGATCCCCAGGTATCTCATCTGACCTTTTGCCCCTGGTATTGCATTCATGCAATTCCGGCTCATTATTTCTCTGTTAATTTTATAGCCAGAGACCTTACCAAATTCCCCAGCTAACTTAAACAGTCTAGGTATAGCTTTTACATGGTCAGATGTGTACATTAAAAGGTCATCCGCATAAAGGGCAAACTTAAGTTCCAAGTCAGCGATCTTAAACGGCGGAATAAAAGGATCTTCTCTAAGGGAACAAACTGAAGGTTCAATACATAAATTAAACAATAAGGGTGCCAGAGGGCAACCCTGTCTAGTTCCTCTTGAAATATCAAACCATTCCGATAGGATACCATTGACTAGAACTTTCGCACGTGGGTTCGAATACAGGGATTTGACAGCCTCAATAAAATTGAAAGGAAAACCAAAACTACACATGGTCTCCCAGAGATAATTCCAGCTGACCTGGTCAAATGCCTTAGCAGCATCAATTGCAACAAGGGTTAGTGGCAACCTTTTTTCAATTGCAACATTAATTGCCCCTATAGCTTGAAAGGTAAGCTCATTGAGCTGCCTTCCCGGTATGAACCCCCTCTGATCGCATTGTATAATAGTTTTAATACTTTTGCCTTCCTAGCAGCCAAAATCTCAGAAAAGATCTTAAGATTCGAGTTAAGTAGCGAAAAAGGCCTGCATGCATCAATTCTTTGGGGATCCTTATCTTGCTTAAGGATCAAGGATACTGTTGCCTCCGACCATGAGGGGGGGATAGCTTTCTTGTGTAAATATATTTTGTTAAAAAATAGTTTTTAGGACCGGTACTACCCTATCTAATAGGCCCACATATATCTCAACAGGGAGCCCATCTGGCCCCACAGCTTTACCCCTACTCAATTTTTTGAGTTGTTCTCTGATCTCCCCCTCTGAAATACCAGTTAATAGATATGTCCTGTCTATTTCGGACAGGCGAGGGAGATCTCTCTGATTCAGCCATATTTTCACAGCATGCGGACTATAGTCAGTGTCCTCCTTGTATAGATTGTACATAAAGGATCTGGCCTCCCCCCTGATCTCATCATCTTCCTGCAACAGAACTCCAGACCCTCTTTGGAGCAAGTTCTTAATGTGGTTCCTAACCCGATCCACCCTGGATTTCCAAGCCAGCAAAGAGACACATTTTTCACCATAGGCGAAGTGCTGTAATTTACTGGCATCCCATCTGTCCTTTACGGTTTTATCCATCCTAGCTTGGAAATCGGCTTGCAAGGAGACCAACTCCCTCTCTAATTGTGGCATAAGTCTTCTAGACGTAAGAGCTGCCTGTTGCAGCTCCTGCTCCTTTTCCTTGATTCTCCTAAGAGTATCTGTATCTGCTTCTTTAGCTGATCTGCTTTTATTAATCATTAAGGAGCTCAAAAGTCCCCTCGAATATGCTTTGAAGGTCTCCCACACTACTTGATCACTGGTGGAAGCTACATTAAACCTAGAAAATTCTTCTGCTTTTGCATCAAGCTCAGCCCTCATCCTCTCCTCTTATAGTAAAGTCCTGTCCAAAGTCTATCTCCTTTGACACCCATCTGGTTTAAGGTTAAGCCTCAGCTCTACTGTGGAATGGTCTGATATTAACGCAGAAATATAGGCTATGGACTTAAGGTCTGACAACAGACTCTGATCTACTAAAAAGTAATTGATTCTTGAATATTGCCTATACTTTCTTACTATAAAAGGAATACTCTCTGGCATTCCCTTTATCTACTCTCCATATATCTAGCAGCTTAAACTCCTTAACCAGGGTCTTAAGTGTGGAGAAGGTTCTAGGCGGCACATTATATTTTGCTTTAGATGTGCGGTCCAAGTCCATATCGATCACTAAGTTGAAATCTCCACCAAGTATTACTGGAACAGATGTTTATAACAAGCTGGCCTGGAGATTCAAAAGAGGGCCCGGATTATCCTCATTTGGCCCATAGTAGACAGCACATACTACTGAAATGCCACTAATAGAGAGTTGCAGTTAACCACCTCCCAGATTGATCGGTGCTCCATTTCTCCACCTTGATCCCCATATTATGCCTTATGATCATAGCTACCCCTCATGTACAACCTCTTTGATTTGAGGGCATCACCTCCTGAACCCAGCCTAACCCTGGCCCTGTTCACATAGATAACCACACCACCTTCACCCGATACTCCGCATCTCAGCTACGAGAACTAAACATCCCTATCACTAATTCGTGCTGTCAGACCCTGTCACCCCTCAGTTGCCTCATGTCTGTCCCTGTTTCATGTCCTGGATGTAAATACACTCTCCTCCGCCCTACCCCGTCTGCCCTTAACATCCATCTCAGACCCAAGCTTAACCTTCGTTTGGCCCTTCTTAACGCCCACTCCCTCCCGAAACATAGCCTAGACATCAGAGATTTGATCGGGAGTCAGGAGCTGGACATTCTATTTATAACTGAAACGTGGGGTGATGAGGCTTCTGGCCCGGATTTCTGCACAGCCACTCCTGAAGGTTATTGCGTGGTAAGACAGGACAGAACCACGGGGAGAGGCGGTGGATTAGCCATCATTTATAGAATGACCTTCCAAACTAAAATCGAAGCAATTCCCAGAATGAATTGTGAAGCATGTATTTTTTCCATCATACTGAATCACAACCAAGTCTTCAAGGGAATTCTCATTTATCGCCCCCCCCCCCCCGGTCCACACATTGGTTTCTTGTCGCCCCTTGGTGATCTTACTGAACTCTCTTTGGGCTATCCGGACTACCCTATGTTGGGGGACTTCAATTTCCATCTGGAAGTCCTAGGGGATAAAGACACTGCCCAACTGATCACCGATCTACGTTCTGTAGGTCTACAGCAGCTGGTTGCAACTCCCACTCATCAGGCAGGACACATACTCGATGGCCTCTTCACCAATAACCCTAATATTGCACTGACCACAGTTCTCCCGGTAGTATGATCAGACCACTCGGCAATCATCTTTACCATTCTGGCCCATAATCCTAACCCCCCGCAACACATTTCCCACACCCCCATTACTTCTAGAGCCTGGAAAAACGTAGACCCTCCTCTTTTCGCTAAAACTCTGGATGATTCCATCACTAAATCCTATCCTGTTGTCTAATAGATATCAGGACTGGATTCTGGACGCCATCTATAAAGGAGCCCCGGCTAAAACCTTCAACCCCAACTTAAGCCATCCGCCCAATGGTTCACTGAGGATCTTCGGCTACAACGCCAATACTGTAGGAATTTGGAAAGTCGATGGTGCAAACATTACAGTATCTCAGATAAACAAACTTATAAAGATGCGCTTGCATTATATACGAAGGCCATCATTAAGCACAAGAGCGCTTTCTTTTGTGATCAGATTGAGTCTACTCAGAACTCGTCTAGAAGGATTTTTCAAGTCGTTGAATCTCTCTCCAATCCCCCAACAGGCCCTATAAATGAACCATCTCAAGACTTTGTAACACGCTGGCAATCTTTTTCCTCACCAAGGTCATGAACATCTACTCATCTTTCTCCCCTGCAATGAGTTCCGATCATGCTGAACCTCTTTCTCAGCCCCTCCCTCTCACTCCCTTCTTTTCCAATTTCCATTTCACTACGACAGATCAAATTAGCATGCTAATCAACTCTATTAAGTCTGGGTCTCCTTTAGATCCATGTCCCCCTTCTATCCTGAGCGCCTTAAAAGAGGTCATTACTTCCCCTCTCACAGACCTGTATAATTCCATCTTCCAAACAGGTATATACCCTGAAATCTGGAAAACTGCGATCATCAAGCCCTTGCTAAAGAAGCCTTCCCTGGACCCCTCAGACTCAGTCAACTACAGACCGATTGCTTGCCTCCCTTTCCCGGCCAAAATATTCTAAGCCATTTTGAATAAACAGCTGGCGAGTTTCATCGATATCCATCAGCTTCTAGATGACACCCAGTTTGGTTTCAGGAAGGGCCATGGGACTGAGACGGCATTGATAAAGGCCTCAGATGAGATCAGGACTATACTGGACCAGGGCGGGGCAGCGGTCCTGGTACTTCTAGATCTCTCCGCCGCCTTTGACACGGTCGATCATTCCATCTTTATCGACTGTGTCACATCCCTGGGAGTGACCCACCGTGTCAGGGACCTCATTGCCTCCTTTCTGGCTAATCGTACCCAGGCAGTAAAACTAGGCTCCTTTTACTCGCCAACATTTACCCTCCCGTGTGGGGTGCCGCAGGGCTCTGCACTTAGCCCCACATTATTTAATATATATGTGGCAGACTTGCGAGAGTCATTAAAGCACAGGGTCTCTGCTTAATCACCTATGCGGATGATACCCAATTGGTGTTGGCGATACACAAAGATGGACCAGCTGTGGCTGCAAGATTTTAGGAAGGAATGAGGACCATCAGTTTGTGGATGTCAAGTAATTGCTTGAAGCTAAACTCGGACAAAACCGAGGTTATGAAGTAGAATTAGTAGAAAAGCTTTATTCGATATTTGTAAAATAAAAAATCATAAAAGCGACATCAACATAAATCAATACATAAATACACAGATAGATCAGTACAACAATGGAAAAATAACAAATATTACAATATAATTTAAAAAGACACTCTTTAAAAAACCAGTCATAATAGCCACACAGAGTTCATCATTTAGGCACTGGAGATACAACAAAGCAAGGCGGCAATGGCGCCATGGGCCATATTTATTCAAGAAAGGTTTAATCCATCAGACTCTTTCATTTTGATAAAAACCACAGAAACAGATCACATGCAGTGTTGTTTGATCGGATCTCCCATCACATGGACATTTAATAAGTTTTTTAGACCAGTCATTGATTTGAGGGAAAGACACCAGGCGGTAAAAGATATCACATCTGAATCTGGTGAGTAGGTATCTATCAAAGCCCTTAGAACACCAGGTCAAATAAGACTGCATACTGTCTGAAGTGAGCAAGGAATGATGTCGCACTACCGTAATTTTGTTCAGCTCTACCGCTAGCCTCAGAGATTCCAAATGAGACCAGCATTCTCTCTTTAGAGCTGCCCTCGTGATTCTATGTAGCCCTTTCGGATCAGTATAATACTCAGGTTTACCCATATCTAGGCAAAACCTTCGAATATAGAATAGCCATGCTATTTTATGGGAATTATCGAGGGCCATTACATCAAGTATGATTTCTCTGTTTAAAACTAACTCATCTGCGGTCCAAACCCTGTGCCAGAGAAGTAATGGTTGCATCGCAATCTGGTCGCTAATATGTCGAACCCTAGCTCACCATGGCAATTATATACAGAAGTACTAGGCGGAACAGCTAAAATAAACCTTAAAAAAGCATTTTCTACAGTTTGTATATCTCTAGAATCTAAAATACCCCAGACCCCGGCCCCGTAAATAGCTGTGCTAACACACTTAGCCGCATAAATCTTAAGTAAGATAGCTGGAGGTCTTTTACCCATCTTACGCTAAAAGGCCATGAGTGCTGCTGTGGCCTTTTTAAATGACAGGATTCTGCTCCTAATTGCTGGGCCCCAATGTCCCCCAGCCTACAGAACTACTCCCAGATATGTGAAAGTTTTTGTGGTCTGCACTTTTTCCCTGCCCGCAAACTATTTGCAGGTTTTAGACTTGCCTCTATTACAAACCATCGCAAAGGTTTTCTTTACATTAAGAGACAGACCCCTAAATTCCATAAAATTAGTGTACGTATCTAGGGCTATCTGCAGACCCCTCTCAGTTCTAGCCACAATGACAGCGTCGTCCGCATAAAGTAGGGACACTATTTGTTTAGAATTGATTCTAGGTGAATCAATAACTTTGGACGACAATACCTCCTCTAGGTCGTTCGTGTAGAGATTAAAAAGAAGGGGCGCAAGGACGCACCCTTGTCTCACCCCTCGTTTCACATAAAAAGGTTTGTTACATTCGCCACTAGCACCGAATCTCACCCTTGCCCTGGCCCCATCATAGAGTTGTCTTAAAAAGGAAATAATGGGCTCGTCTATTTTAAGTTTTTCCAGTACCTCCCATAATCGGTCGTGCCTGACACAATCGAACGCGGCACTTAGATCGACGAATGCCACATAGAGTTTTTCAGCCTTGGCCTGGACATATTTCCCTTGGAGGAGTGTAAAATTTAAAACCTGTTCCACAATGCCCATGCCTTCTCGGAAACCATACTGGACCTGGGATAGGACACCTGCATCTTCAACCCATGATGATAATCGGTTTAAAACAGCCCTTCCCACGATCTTCATAAAAGAATCAAGAAGGGAGATGGGACGATAACACGAGGGGCTCTCTCTGTCTCCCTTCTTGAAGATGGGAATGATGATGGAATCAGACCAGGTCTTGGGAAAGCCCAACTTGCCACTTGCATCCATCACTCTTTTCAGAATAGGGGACCATAAGTCTACTGAATGTTTATACAAATCAATAGGTATCCCGTCAATTCCCGGGGCCTTTCTTCCCCTGCTCTGCTCTATGGCGGTGGACCTTTCACTAGTTGAAACTCCCAAATTAACTTTATTGAAAATCTTGGCTGCCTCTTTTCCTATACCTTCCATGATGACTATTTTTAAGGTCTCCCCTGGGTTATAGACTTCCGAAAAGAAGTCAATCCAGGAAGTCTTGCTAATGGCGACCTCAATCCTTGTACTGTTTTGAGTGTTAAAAAAGGGTGCATTGACTGCGCGCCAAAATTGAGCGCTGTCCTTGGATTGAGCGGCAGAAACCAAATTATTCTAGGCCTCCTGTTTAATGTTTTTCTTGCAGTTCTTTCTGCATAATCAATAGTTTTTCCTACAAATAGCCACTTCAGCCGGGTCTCTGATCTTTTTGTGTAGAGCAGCCTTGAGAAAGGAATGTGCCTTAGAGCAGGCAGCGTCAAACCATGAGTTATTCGATGGACTGGAGAAGAAGTCTCTCCCTCTCCGAGACAAACTGTCTAGGACATTACGTGAAATAGACTCGAAGGCTATCAGCACTTCTTCATAGGTGGCCTCTGCGTCTAGACACCTCTCAATATGGACAAGAGATCCCCTTACAATCTTGTTGTGCATGGTCTCTGCATCAGCATAACACCATTTAATAGTATACCCATTAAGCCTGGGCATTTCACAAAATTTCAACCATGACAGTCTCTCTATCAGGGAATTATGTTGAGTCTGTGGAAATCTGATAGAAAAGGAAAGAGGAAGATGATCACTAAACCCTACTGGGTGGGTGGAGAAATCAGTATACCAGGAGGCGTGGCTGTCAGAGGCTACAATATAATCTATGATGGTACCATATCCTCTCCCCACAAAGGTTGCAATAAAATCGACACACGGGGAGCATAATCTGTTTACAAAATTTAAATTAAAAGATGCCAACAATTCATTCAATGAATCCCCCCTGTCCAGATGAGAAAAATGTGGGGATGGATCGTCTGCTCCTGTCCCGATAGATCCACACCCCCCTACTGCAAAATCACATAAATTAAGGTTAAGGTCCCCCCCACAAACAATGATACAATCCCTCCCTTTAGGGGTAAAGGTCCCCTGAAGATCCTTACTCAATGAAAAAAACAGGTCTGTTAATAAACATTTATTCGGGTTGTTATAAATATTAATCAAAATAATATCAACCTTAGCGGTCAACCGAATTAAAAGTACCTGATAACAACTTCCCTGGTTAATGACCTTAATTTTTTTAGCACCCAAAAGATTGGAAATGAATATACAAAGCCCCTCGCTATTCCTCCCGCGTTTAGATGGAAGAGCAGAAACATGAAAAGTACTAAACCCGTTTAAATGGACAGGCTCAGTAGTCCAAGTTTCTTGGAAACACAGTAGGCCGAATGCACCAACAAAATCGAGCCAAGAGGAATCCATGACACTATCCTTAATGCCTGCAATGTTCCAAAATAAAAAACTACAATTGGGAACTGTTATGCTGTTGCAACGTACAGTAGGGAGCTCGCTGGACTGCCTAACAGCCCCATCAGCGGGTGCTTCCACATTTACAAGACCTGAGTTACAGATATTACCGTCTAAACCGGTGACATGAGGTTCATGAATAACATGGTCCGAATCACCGATAACCGCTAAATATGGTTCCTTGCGTGTCCCTGAAACATTCTTCCAACTCGGTCAGCCCACTCCCTCCAGATCACGCAGACTATCATAACGGTTATGGAGCGGAATTTGAAATTGATTTTGTGTCCATGGGACGGGTGAAGCGTATGGGGCATTAGGGTACCAGTTCCAGTGATCCAAATGGGCCTGACGTGCAGAGTGGGCAGGAATTGGAAACTGTGGTGCAAATGGAGATCTAGGAGCAGTATATAGTCCATCAAGATGATAATAACGTGGTCTCCTCATATGACTAGGCTGTGGATGTCTTGGTGGTCTTATTAATTTAACCGCATTGGGGATCCAAGAACTTGGCTTCCGTACAGGGCTTAACAAGTTTCTGGGGTAGAAGTAGGGCAAATCTCTTGGGATAATCGAGCTGCTACCTGAAGGGGAGGACCAATTCAGAATGTGACTAGCCGCTCTTTTATCTTTAAAACTGATTATAACAATATCCCCTGAGATGTTTTTTGGGCTGGGACCCAACCATACAAGACTTCGTACCATAAGTATTTCACCATTTAGATGTGGAGGTAGGGGCCGGTTCTGTTTTAACCAGTGGATGGCTTTATTCTTAAGTTGGAATTGATCTTCTTTCTTGCCAGGTTCTAGAACTGGAACAGCCGTTAGAATAACCACAAAAGGGGCTGCTTCGGGAGGCAGGTTTACTCTATGTCTTTTGGGTATGTGAATCTTAGCTGAGATGTCTACACCTAACACCTAAGGGCTTGGGTATGGGCTGTCCTATGGTCAGACACCCCATTAAAGCTCTATCCGGCTTATTAGCAGCATGCCCAGAAGATAAAGCAGCAGATGACAAAGTGTTTCTGGGCTGTTTATCCTGAGTCCGAGGCTCGGGAGCCGGGGGATCAAAGCTAGAAGTAGGGGCAGGTGGTTCCACAGTTGGGCCCTTGGTGCACATAAGGGACCCCTTGACAACTTTCTCTAGCTCCTCCAGTTGGACCGTTATCCTCTTTAGCCTCTCTACCAAGGGCACGGTAAAAGATCTAAGCATTTTCTCAATGCCCCCCCCATAAGATCTAGACCCTGCTGCACTGGTACACAGGTAGTATTCACAGATGGAGAAGGTGGGCTTGAGGATGACTGGACAAACTTCTTAGTAGAAAAGGAAGGGGCAGCTTTTTTCTTAGATATGCCAGGTCCCTTTCTACGCCGTTTCTTGGGCGGAGGACCGGGGCAGCGTTGAATATCCACATTATCCGGCCTAGTGTTAACCGTAGATGGTGCTTGGGACACTAATAACAAGTTGTTATTCATAAGCTCCACCTTGTCTTGAATACTAATCAACGAGGCGGAAAGATTAATAATAGAATTAGGGACGGGCAAAGAGTTCGGGGGGTATCCCTTTCTTGAAGTAGTAGGGGAATACTAGAATCCAGCAGGGACTCTGGGCTCTTAGGGCCGTCAGCTCTACCAGAAACCAAAGGCGAAACGGGGAAAACAGGACCCTGTGAGGATCTGTTATTTTTAATGTTTTCAATCGGTCAACGCCTAATAGCGCGTCGCTCTGCTAGGGCTAGATCCCTATCGGCTGTCGCGGCCGATCTAATGACGAAATTATCCAATGTGCCTTGTTTGGCTCCCACCTCCTCAGTTAAATTAGGAGTGGGTAAAGACATTTCACTGGATAAATTAGTCAGACTAACAGGGGGGATACAATAGACAAATTACTAAAACAAAGCCAACTACATAAAAATAAGCAAACTCCTAGGGAATCTCAAGGGGGTTAAAGTAAAGGGAACAGGAAAAACACCAGAACACCAGTTATGTGCAGTACGAGCAATCAAAATTTGCAAACAAATGAGAGGTGCCCAGCCCGGCCTCCTCTGGCCTCTGAGGGCCTCAGAGGGCCCGCCCTTTGCCCGGGCTTTGCCCCGGGCGCTCCCGTGCGCTACCGCGCAGGGTTCTCCTCAAACAGTTAAGTACAGCTAGGGCAGGGGGCGTGACCGGCAGGGAGAGCCGCCTCAGGTGTAACTAGCAGGGACTCCTGGTCAATTGAGTCCCTGTCAAGCTGCTCGCAGCCCTGCCGGTGCAAGGAAGCACAGTACAATTTTGTCCCAATGAGCCCCACAGAGACAGGGGACGAAGCGGGACCCGCGCAGCGGGTCCGGCATGGAGTCGAATTTCCTGGTCCCTCGAAGTCCCGCGAAGGCAGTCAGCAGCAAGGAAAAAGCCTCCACACAGTCCGTAGGGCGTTCCTTTCCACAGAGTTTCCCGCAAGCAAAGCAAACAGGGCGGATTATATCAGGGCGGGGTCGTGACCGGCAGGGAGAGCGGCCTCAGGTGTAACTAGCAGGGACTCCTGGTCAATTGAGTCCCTGCCAAGCTGCTCGCAGCCCTGCCGGTGCAAGGAAGCACAGTACAATTTTGTCCCAATGAGCCCCACAGAGACAGGGGACGAAGCGGGACCCGCGCAGAGGGTCCGGCAAGGAGTCGAATTTCCTGGTCCCTCGAAGTCCCGCGAAGGCAGTCAGCAGCAAGGAAAAAGCCTCCACACAGTCCGTAGGGCGTTCCTTTCCACAGAGTTTCCCCGAGGTTATGACCTTTGGCAATCTTGCACCAGAATGGTCTTCCAGCTGGCGGCCCAGTGAAATGGGTCCACGGCGTTGTGTTCGACGATAAGCTGGTGTTTAAACATCGTGTGAACAAGGTGGTCTCTTCATCTTTCTTCATGCTAAGAAAAATCAGAAAACTGCTGCCATACCTCCCGTCAGGAGCTGGGAAAACGTTGATTACCACTCTTGTCTTCTCAAAATTGGACTATGGCAATGCCCTTTTCCTTGGCACACAGGAACAGATTCTATCTAAATTGCAGTCTGTGCAAAATGCAGCGGCCAGAATTCTGCTTGATATCCCCAGTCGCCGCTCCACCTCCATGGCCATATGCACTCTGCATTGGTTAAGAGTTAAGAATCGTATACAATTTAAAGCTCTTTGTATTGCCTACAAAGCCATTCATGACTCTGGACCAAGGTTCCTTAAAGATGCTTTTCGAATTTATGCCCCACAAAGATACATTTGTTCTGCTAGCACCTATCTTCTTGCTGTCCCGCGTACCAGAACCGCCAGCAGGGGAGACAGGCGTTTCTTGGTAGCCACCCCCAAGCTGTGGAATTCCCTTCCTTTGCCCATTAAAACCAGTCCAACCATCACTATCTTCCGAAAACTCCTGAAAACGTGGTTATTTGATCAATGATTTTAAGGTAGTTTCATCTCAGGAGTCTGATCTGTGCCGAGACACCCTCGGGCATTTGCGCGCAATAAAAATTTCAAAAACATAAACATGAACATAAACATATTAAAACTTTGTTTGCATTCCTGGGCTTCCAGGTGGGTTTCCTGCAATAAATAAATGTGAGCCTCGCTCTTCTTTAAAGACTCACCTACCCGGGATAACTTCCTAGGGTTCCTAAGGCTGTTAACATTCCAGGAAAGGAACATAATCTCCCGTAGCCTACTCATACTCAATCCCGGAAGGAACTACCCAACTTGAGCCATTAAACTTTGCTATTATTTGTATGAGGACAATTTTCCAATTCTTCCCATCTCCCCTCCTTCCCAACACCCCCACCCCACACCCAC
This sequence comes from Lissotriton vulgaris, assembly GCF_964263255.1. NCBI lineage: Eukaryota > Metazoa > Chordata > Amphibia > Caudata > Salamandridae > Lissotriton > Lissotriton vulgaris. The sequence goes on along the minus strand of NC_141685.1, from coordinate 703,312,291 downwards.
ACCACCCTTGAGGAACCCACCTTCCATCCTCGGCGTCAAAAAAGCGACAGATGGGACCCTCCGTGGAGCGACCCAGAGTCTCACTATTCTTCCACCCACAGACACATCTCTCCTCAGTTGAGTACCCGATAGTCGTGGCGTGGTGATCTTGCAAGGTTTACACTACGTTCGCAGATTTTCTGCCCACCTCCCTCTCTTTTTCTTTTAAGAAATAGAATCTCTTATTTTATTTTATATTTTATATCCCCCTTTTTTTTACGCTTCAGTCTTATCGCCTTCACCTTTATCCACCTTTTTTCTCGCTCTCGCACTATAAATCTCTCGAGGTGCATTGGGGGAGAGCTGCTCCGTGGAGCTGGACCTGGTTCTTTTAGCCTCACAGCTTGCTCCATTATTTTAAAATGGAGTAGACCTTAAGGAGGGGCAACCGGGCACTTTAGATTTCACAGTACCCCTAGGCTTGGCAGGCTTGGCACTCTTCTTTTTAAGGGGGGTAGCACTCTTTTCGAGCCCTCTATAGGATCCAGAGTGCCCCTGATTTTAAGCCCCAACTGAGTCTGGGACCGCACCTGGTATCTGTTTTTCACTATAGTAATCCCAGGGGGAGACACCTCTTTTCTTTTCTCCTTCCTTCTCTCGCTTACAGAAGACAAATCTCTGGGTATAGTAACCCCCCGCTAGAATTGGGGCCAATTCGGCTTTGTCGGATAGCGGAGCAGAAACTGCTGCAAGATTTGAAAAAACAAGAGCCATGCACCTCCGCTCACCTCCCTCTAATAACCTGCTTGCCGAATGCAGACGATAGTCTGAAAGGCACTGTGAGACCGAGGCATCTGAGAATACACGCAGGATGCTCCCTCCGCTCAATCCCTGAGAGCAAGTCCTTGCAGCTGCCGCCCGAATCCGTGTCCACAGCCTAGCACGGCTGCCCCCAAAACCACAGTAGGATGCCAGCCCTACCTCAGGCTCTGCCACCGCTTCTCGGACCATCTGAGCCTCCCGGTCCTAATGCCGCCGTCCTGCCGCCACCACCTTCAAAAGCCGCCACCCTCTCGAAAGAAAATTATGGGAGAAAGCAAAAAAACGCATTAAACAAAGTACTCCCCTTGAACTTCATAGAGACGCCGCATCCTTACCGGGTGAATTTCCAATAAGCTGCGTTTCTGTGTATCCGCATATTCATGTATAGACGCCGCGCTGCTCCCGGAGCTCCCGCGTTAGCCCGCCACCATGTTTCTCTCTATTCTGACCCGCCCCACCCTCTTCTGCCCCGCCCCATCCTTCTGGCAGAAACCCTTAAGAGAAACACACATTTACAAGGGCTTTACTTTTGGAAAGAAAATAGGTGAGTCTAAGTTCTGAGGGGGGCACTAAAAGGCTTGGCATTTGAAGTATTTTCCTATTGCAGAATTACCTTTGCCTTAATGAAAAATACAATTTTAGGCATTATTAGCAAATCAATGCCTGATGTTTCTTGAAATTGCTATATTTATAATTCTTTAGAACTGGGGCTCATATCAGATTAAAAATCTGGATCTCATTCTGTATATAGGATGACCTGCATAGCGTGGTAATCATAGAAAATCACCCATTTCTCTCTCTGTCAAACCCCCGCTAAACAGAGGCTACCCTGCCATACTAAGTTGTCCATACCAGGTGTGATGAATAACACATCCAGCCCTTGCTTTTTCCTTAAGTTCTTCTACTGACAGTCCTTATTATTTCATTATACATAAAAAGCTACTACTACAAGGAAGCAAAGGAGAAGCAAGCATTGTGTGAGGTACTTCACTTGCATATCTCCCAGTGTGCCAGTACTGAGCCTTCTGCAAATTTCCAAAACAAACCTAGCATATTTTGAATCATGCAGTCAATAGTCATCCTAAAGTACAGAGACAGAGAAATTGTAAAGCAACATTTTTCTGGCTTGCAGTGCGCATTCATAAATCGGTATTTACTCATCTAGAAAGTTCCCGTGATGCATCCTTTCTCTGATGTATGGTGTACCTTGGTGTGAAGTAAAGACCTCAGACTACAAAGTTGGTTTAAGGAAAGTTCATGCAGAGCTGAAGAGTTCACAAAGAAAATCAGGATCTTTGTAGCCTAAGAACTCCATCTGAAGACCAGTTAACGTTCCAAGGCTCCAGGAAGTGGTCTTACACTCAGAGTAGTCAGGAAATTTAATATAAACATTCTACACAACATAGCGACCTGAATTAATTAAATAAGGTATAAAGAATAGGAGAACATTCCAATGAGTGGTATACACCAGCAACAATAAATTAAGCAAATTAAATTGATCTAACACTCTAAGCATCAAGAAATATATAAGGTGGAAGCAAAGTGAAAAGGAGCACATATTCTCCTTTCATAAACAAAACCTTTAGCATTACATTCTTTATAGGATAAAATATGAAACTTTACAGGTAGCCTTGATATACCACAGTCCTCTCTGCCTTTATTGAAATCTTCCCACTATTTAGCAGCAACACTCTCAGCAAACTCCACAGAAATTGTGATAATCCTGTGAGACTCACCATCAATTGAAGCAAACTTAATCAACCATTTGAGCTTGCAAGCATCACATGTACCAGCACCATCGCCAACACCATCACCAGTGGTTGCCTGGACATCAACCCACCTCTCATCCCATCACGCCTTAGTGGGGAGTAAGAAAGAATCTTTGGTTAATCTTTCCAATCTTGCAGGTCCTATATACTTCAATTCCCCTTTCATCACCCTCTATGGTTTCATATCAGGCCCAGTTCCAGGACTTTTCATCTGGATGGGCCAAGGGTTCGTTCCGGTGGACCCAATTTTTGTCAATTCTGTAGGTAGCCTACAAACCTAAGATTTACATCATATCTTCTTCCAAACAGGCATACAGTGCATCTACAGAGTTATTTAAGAGTAAGAGGTGATATCTATACTCAACAGCCCAACTCATAATTTCCAGCAGGCCAGTCCTTAGCACCAGCACCAGGATTCCAAGCAGATTGTAATAGCAGTTCAAAGTTAAGGAGGTCCCTGTTACCACGACTAAGCCTTTATTTTTTGCACTACGAAGACAGGCACTGAAAGCTTGATCCAGGCTTGAGACTGAAGCCTGGCTCTGGCTCAGCTCGAGGTCCTATTGGAATTGCGAGCCCATAATGAGCCGAACATTCATGTAACTTCTTCCTGCCACCCACAAATTACCCAGGTATTATGGCAAGAGCTTCTAACTTTGAAACTGAACAAGCTAAGCTCAAGTCTCAGCATTGGATCAATATCCTGTTTTTCTGGGCAAATCTCCAGTGCCTAAAAGAAATTAATGTAACCTTGTGTAATGTAACTGATGTTCGTGTAAATCACTTTTAATACTCCAGGTTGACATCACACTATATAAAAACATCAGAAAACTGCACAAACAGGTAAAAACAAAGCATTAATTTAAAAAGGCGAGACAAATAGATAGCTATTTAGTGGCTGATTTGTACAAAGTGAAAACATAAAATCTGATAAAATGCAGCTTCCTTACTTAAACTATATGAGCTTGGGCAAATATTTAATTTTCCCAAAACTAGTTTTTCATATTTGCACATGGAAGCACATACAAGTACATGAATCAGAAAATCAACTATACTAAAACCTAATGTGTTTGATTTAATAGACTAATGTTGCTCTATAATAATCTGGGGCACATACAGGATATTCAAGACTACTGTCTTGCCTGTTATTCACTAACAGCACTGTCGTAAGGACGGGGCAGGAAAAACTCTAAGCTCCTGTTTAGAAACTTGTAATAAGTACTTCCCAGTGCAGTTCTGTGTTGCCACATATTAATTTCAAAGCTTCCATGTGTTAAAGTAATACAATTTTTTACATTTTGAAGAGGCAGTATCATATTTTATGTGGTGTTTATTGTATGTTTTACATAGCAAACATTTTCAGGGCTCGGCTTGTGCATGGGATCTAAGAGCCAAGTCAGAGTCTTGGTTTGGTCTCGCTGTTAATTTAACTCACCCACCTCTACCCCCAAAACACGTCGCCCTATTTCAGTTTTGAAGACAGTGAAAGAAATATTTCGACGTTCCGCTGTTGAGATGGAGGAAGCACTGAACAGGTGCCTTCTTTCATGTCCTCTTCTACCGTGACTGGGTGGGCCACCCGGCCCCCCTTCTAAAACAGGGCCTGCTATATATTGCTTTGATTACTGGGGGTAATCCCCATTACTTTTAGTCCTACTCGTCCTCGACCCAGTCATCACACATGACGTTTTCCACATGACAGGAAACAAAATAGGAAACGCTTTTAGACTCCACCCACCCTCCTGTCAGGTGCTATAACACACCTCACCACCAGAAGCATAGCCTGATGTACCAAGCACCAAAGGCCTGAAAAGGGAGGGCGGGCGGGATGTATGACTGGGTCGAGGACGAGTAGGACTAAAATTAATGGGGATTACCCCCAGCAATCAAAGCATTACCTCTACGTCCCTCGTCCTCGACCCAGTTATCACACATGAGGCATACCAAAGCAACCCCACCAAGGCCTTTGGCACACCACAAACAAAAACAGACCAGACACCAAGGAGTGCAGCAAGACAGAGTTTAATAATAAACAGAAACAAACAAATCAGACATGGGGGGAACACCCACAGCTCGCAACACTCCAGAACCAAAATTATGTCGGCCAGACAGAGCACAATTCAAGCGATAATGTCGCACAAAAGTGGGTTGGACGCCCAGGTCCCCGCCCTACAAATCTCCTCAAGGGGAACTCCATGGAAAGCGGCCCAAGAAGCAGACACACCCCTGGTAGATCTCGCCTGAACCCCAGACGGACAAGGCAAACCAGAGCCCTGGTAAGCCAAAGAGATCACAGCCTTGATCCAGCGACCCAAAGTAAGAAGGGAGGCAGCCTTACCTCTACCAGCCAAACCAAAGGTCACAAAGAGGGAGTCAGAAGACCGAAACCCAGCAGAACGTGCCACATAGACAGACAAGGCACGCCACACATCCAAAGAATGGAGCAAGACGTCAGAAGGCGAGGAAGGAGAAGGACAGAGAGAAGGAAAAATCAACTCCTGGGAGGAATGGAAACAAGAACAAATTTTTGGCAAAAATCCGGGGTCCAAAGAAAGGACCACCGTGTCATCTAGAAACCTCAAAAACGGGGGAGAGCAACGCAACGCCGTCAGCTCGCCCAACCTCCGAGCAGAAGTAACAGCCACCAAAAAGGCCACCTTGAAAGACAGGAATTTCAAGTCCACGGACTCCAAAGGTTCAAGGGGAGGGGACTGCAAGGCACCCAAAACCAAAGAAAGATCCCAAGGAGGAACCGGGAAGCGGACAGAAGGAGCAGAAAGCGAGAAACTCCAAAACAGACGGGAAAACCAACAACCCGTCCGAAGGCAGAAGAGTAGCCGGATCCCGAAATGCCCGGATAGCAGCCCACTGACCCTTCAAAGTGGACAAAGCATAGTGTTTTTGAAAGCCATCCAAAAAAAACTGAAGAACAGAAGAAACATCACAGGGGGCAGGGGACAGGCCCAGGGCAGCACACCAAGATAAAAAAGGAAACCCAGTGCTTGGAATAGGAGGAAAGAGTGGACTTCTGACGAGAAGCCTGCATCACAGCGATGAGGTGGTCGGGCAAACTCCGGACTCCAAGAGACAGCCGTTCAACCTCCAGACCACCAAGGGGAGAGGAACCAACAGGGAGGTAGACGGGGAACCCAGAGGAGACTGGTAGCGGGGCAGGATCCACGGAGGGCCCACCGCCAGACTCAGCAGCAGAGGAAACCTGGAGCGGCAAGGCCAATAAGGGAGAACAGCCACAACCTGAGCCCCCACCCGCAGAACCTTCAGCAAGAAAGCAGGGATCAGAGGAAAGGGGGGAAATGCATAGAGGAACCAAGGAGGCCAAAGGACAGACAAGGCATCCACTCCCCAAGCCCCCGACTCCGGAGTCCTGGAGCAGAACAGGGGAAGCAGGGCATCGGTCCGGGAGGCAAACAGGTCCAGCACCGGAGTCCCGAACCTTCAGCAGAGCAACTGGAAAATCCGAGGGGCCAGACACAGGGAGAGAGAGGACGGGAACCTCCGACTCAAGGAATCTGCAACCACGTTGTCCACACCCCGAATGTGCAGAGCAGAGAGGGCCACCAGATGACACTCGGCCCAACTTGCAATTGCACACGCCACCAGGTTCAGGGAAAGGCAGCGGGTGGTTGATGTAGGCCACGGTCACAGTGTTGTCCGACCTCACCAACACGTTGCACACCAGAAGACGATCCTTAAAAAGGTGAAGAGCCCTCTCCACCGCAGACAGCTCCCTCCAATTCGAAGAACGGTGCGACTCCGAAGGAGGCCAATGCGCCTGCACCGCCCAAGGGCCCAGAGTCGCACCCCATCCCGAAGCGCTGGCATCCGTTGTCAACGCCAAGGGGGGCGGAGGATGGAACCACTTGCCCTTCGACAGATTCGAAGAATCCAGCCACCACTGGAGAGCAGACACCAACTTTGGAGACACAGGCACAGGAATCTAGAAGTCCTGGACAGGAAAGGGCACCCAACTCTGAACATGCCACAACAGAGGGCGAAGATTAACCCTGGCCCAGGGCACCATGAACACAGTGGCAGACATGTGGCCCTGAACCACCAGCCACTGCAGGAGATGAGCCGAAACCTGGGAAAGCAACTTCCTCAGCAAAGACTGAAAACGCAGAATCCGGGACTCCGGGAGAAAGACCTTGCCTTGAACAGACTCGAACACCGCCCCGATGAAGGTCCTCCGAGTTGCAGGGTCCAAGTGACTCTTCGGCAGATTGATAAGGAAACCATGATCTTCGAGCGTACGCATGGTCAAGGAAATGTGGCGAGACATGACCTCCGGAGAGGGAGCCTGCAGCAGCCAATCGTCCAGGTATGGAAACACGGACACACCCAGGAGATGGAGATGAGCCACCAAGGGAGCAGCCACCTTGGTGAACACCCTGGGGGTGGACCGGAGACCAAAGGGAAGGACGCAGAACTGCCAGTGATGACCCTCCAGGCAGAAGCGCAGGAACTGCTGATCCACCAACGCCATCGGAACATGTAGGTAGGCATCCTGGAGATCGAGCGAGGTGAACACCCACCTTCCTGGACCAGGGGAATCACCTTCTGCAAAGTCTCCATCTTGAATCGGATCTTCTGTACAAATAAGTTCTGGGCCCAAAGATTGATGACAACACGGAAACCCCCTGTGATCTTCGGAACCACAAAGAAGATGGAATAAGTCCCCGGCTCACGTTCCGGGGGGGGGGACCGGGACAATCGCCCGCTTGTTGAACAGCACCTGAACACCCTCCAGCAATGCCAGATGGCGAGACGGGTCCAAAGGCAAAGGGGTCACCACAACAACCGAGGGAGGCGGAGGAGACACGAGTAACCCCTGGAAAGAACATCCAGCACCCACTGGTCGGAGGTCGGAGGTCGTCAGCAGCCAAGCATGGAGGAACAGCCGCAGTCTCCCACCAACCGTGGGCCGACCACCAACAAGACCGGGCACCGGAACGGCGTAGTCAGGAACGAGGAGCGCCAGACCCACCCTCCGGCGGGGGCTTCTCCTGGAACCTCCTAGGAAAGGATCTACGAGCACCGCGCTGGCCTTTAAACGAGGACTGCTGAAATCTGGAAGGCTGGTGAAAGGACCTGGCATTCGAGAAGGAGGACCCCTTATGAGAAGGAGTATGACGGAATGATAACGAATGCTTCCTCTCCTTGAAGACCTTATGGAGCTTGTCCTCCAGGACGTCCCCAAAAAGATGAGTACCAGAAAACGGCAATCTTAAGGCCATAGATCGTTGCGTAGCATCCATCTTTCAACCCCGGAGCAGCAAGTTCCGACGGGCAGCAACAGAGGAACCACAAGACATAGCCGAAGCCCTGACCGAGTCAAAGGCTATGTCCGAAAGGAACTCCGTTTGACGTTCCATAGACTCCAGCAACTCCGGACAACTGCCCCCTCCTGCATTGCAGAAAACAAAGTCTTGAAGTCAGCCAGCAAAGACTGCGCAACATATGCACCATACACTCCCGACCGAAGGGCCAGGTGAGAGCCAGCATAGGACTTCTTCAGAGCAGAGTCCATCTTTTTATCAACGCCATCCTTCAGGATATTATCATCCGCCATGGAAGGCCGACTCACCAGAGAAGCAACAATAGAGTCCACCTGGACCGAATCAGACAGGGCAACCTCAATATCCTGCAAAGGATAGAGCTTCGACATAAATCAGGGCATAGAAATATGGTCCGGGTCCTTCCATTCCTTAAGGAGGATATCCATGCCAAAGGGGTGGATGGGCATGGAAGAAGCCACAGGCTTCCGAAAATGCCGCAGAACAGCGTCCTGGGAGGTGCAGAGCACAGAGTCCTCAGGGAAGCCCATATTCTCCCGAACATGACAAAGAAGATCAGGCATCAGGTCCTTGGAAATTAGCTTTCCCTTAAGATCCACTGCACCCAATGTAGACTCATCCGAGGAAGCAGAGGAAGAAATATCCGAATACAGGGCAGCAGCAGCCTCAGAGCAACTCCCAGTACCCTTCCTGGAAGCCTTGAGATCAGACAGCGTCGCCAAAATCAGGCGCTTCAGACGCTTAGAGTCATCCAAACTGGCACTCCTAGCAGCAGGAGCAGAATCCCCACTATTCGTGGAGGAAGAGGAAGACCGAACAGGAGAGACATGCTTTCTCTTACTGTGGTGTTTCCTCATAGCAAAGCAGCACCCACGAGCCAAAGCAAACCAGCAAACAGAGCAGACTTGGGACACACAGCAGCACCACAAGTAGCACAAAGGAATGAAAGAACCTCAGATTCCCGCCAAATAAATGAAGAATCACTCACCCATCAGCTGAGCCACAGCAAAGAACTGACGAGGAAGAAGGAGGGGGAAGGAGGGGCCGAAGCAGCGGCCGTCGAATGAAAACCTCCAGAGGGCACCGACACCAAAGGAAATGAATACGTCACCCCCTCCCTCCAACCAAGACGGAAGACAAGCATCCCGGAGCCCACCCAGGTGCTTGCACAGGCAAATGAGGAGAAGAAGCCAGAACCGGCCTCCCAGCCATAGTCCGACACATCCCGGAGCCTCCAGCCCCCGCAGCCAAGGTGAAATGGCTGCCGCACACCAGAGGCAAAACCGGACATCCACAAAGACGAGCTCCGAGTCCCAGGAGGCGAGCGCGCCCTGCATAGGCAGACAAACCGGATGCAGGAACGGCCTGGCGCGAGGAGCCACGGCGAGCCAGGCAGCGAAACAAACCTTAAAAGCACAGGGCAGAAGAAGGAACCGGAACCTTCAGGCAACAGGTAGAAAGCAGAGACGGCCCCAGGACGCACACACGCGCCCGACCAGCACAGGAAGCCAGGGAGTCCAAAGACAAGAAGAAATCCCCGGGGACCCGAGAGGCCCCGCAACCCAGGTCCCCTGCGATCCAGGAAAGCACAGGAAACCCAGCAGCCCGGCTTCCAAAATCCCACGGAGGTCCGCGAGCACCCCCAAGGCCCAGCAAAGGAGGAAACCAGAGGACAGGCGTAGCAGGTAAGTGCCCGGCACTCACCCAAGCGTCACCTATCAGAATTCCATCCGACAGGAAACAAAACAGGATATGCTTCTGGTGGTGAGGTGTGTTATAGCACCTGACAGGAGGGTGGGTGGAGTCTAAAAGCGTTTCCTGTTTTGTTTCCTGTCGTGTGGAATACCTCATGTGTGATGACTGGGTCGAGGACGAGGGACGTAGAGGTAATGATAACCCAGTCACAAACTATTAAAGTGCTTTCCTTTGTCACTTTCTCAAAATCATCATACGGTTGACTCTTCCTTTGCTTCTGCGCAGCTTTGACCTTAACTTGTCATGCAAGCTCCGGAAACAGAGCCACCATGGGTGTTTACGGGTGGCCACTGTGATTCGTCAGATTGCAGCATTTCTCCTATTCCTCCCGATATGTTCAGGTTCAGGTTTGACGCTGCCATTTGAAATTGATTCCGATGGTCTTTGTCCCGAAGTAGCAGTTGCAGATGTTCTTTTTATTTACTTCTCTTCATGATTTATCGAGAGAAAAGCGTATGATTGTCTCAAAACAAGTTATTCATTGAGTGCGGTGTTGCGCTCTCTCCCACGTGAATGAGAGCCCGTTTTCTCTGATTTCAAGTGGGTGTTCATTTCTCATTCTGGATGGGACGATTACATGGAGCGATACTGACGCTTTTCATATGTATGGAGTAGCAGATTTGAGTATGATTTTTATGATTGGTTAGATCGTGTTGGTGGCATTTAGGATCCAAAAACAGTCAAGTCCATGGCCTTGTTTGTGAATGTCTTTAGTCAAGATTGTTTTGACTAGATGTACCACGATTTACAATTCCCTCTAGATTCTCAAGAACTAGACTTTGGTTACCCCCCCCAAAAAAAACTTTCAATCATTTATTACAATTGGTTGAAAATCATGTTTTCTTTGACTTCATCTTCTTTGTTTATGTGATCAACATATATAACCTACTTCGTTCCTCTTCTCGCCACATTCCTGACTGAGTAAGCAACTCAGTAGCTCCTGCATAGTATTCACCGGTAGTTGTAAAGGGAGAAAAGCATTTGCAATGCAATGCAATACGTCTTTCATTTGTTGCGGTTAGAGCTGTTGGCGTTGAAAATGGCAATGTTTTTTACTTTTGCTTTTTTACACCAATGACTCAGCTCGATTTTCATCTGGAATCTCCATTTGGAATCTCGAGCCTATAATGATCCGAGGTTTCGTGTGGCTTCTGCCTGCCAACTTGGGCCCTACCCTCATGATCAAAAAGGTTATAAAAACAAATCATGAATATCGGACGCAAAATGAGAGGCAAATAGATACCCGTTGAACATCTGATTTGTACAAAGTGAACCAGAAAATCTGGCTTAATTGCGGCCTAACTAAATTGTGTTTAATTTGACCGACTCTCCTTTTTCTTCACTATTGCATATGAAAGCACCTTCAAAAGTGAGATTTCAGAATTGTCAGCTGTATAAAACCCTGTATAGTGTATTGACCTTTTGGACTAATGTTTCGCTATTGAAATGTGTGTCACATACAGGGTTAACATAACTGTCCTGACATTTAGTCCATTAATGGCACTGTCGGGAATGGCTCCTCTGAGTTTGTATTTAAAACTTCACTTTTAATAAATACTCCTCAGTGCAGTACTAGATTTTGTACTCAACACCTTAAAGAACAGCACCTTTATGAATTCTGAAGACTATCATATTTTATATGGTTTGTTGTATGATTACATAGCAAACATTTTTAAAGCTCAGCTCCTGCATGGGGCTTTAAGAGTCAAGCCAGAAGCTTTAATAGGCATGCCCTGTTCATTTGTTGGCTCACCCACCTCTAAAGCGAGGTGAAACAAATTGCATTATAGACCATGAAAACAGTCTCATGCCTTGCAGTCAAGAATGTGAAATAATTACAAGTTAATTTTTATTAGCGTTGTTCAATGTTTCGATAAAAAGTTTCTTTGTAAATAATGTTATAAGAAAAAGATAATAAAAGAGTTTGGTTAAAACAGATGATCGTTCGTTTCCATTGCAGTTTATAGTAGGCGGTTCGTTTGCTGAATGACTGTTAGCTGCCATGCATTTGGGTGAAGATGTTGCTCTGCAGGGGTTAATGTTTGTGTTGGCACATTCCTCTAGCAGTTATGGCATTTTCTTCCGCACCTGGCTCAGGAACTTCACCAAGCAACAATTCAGCTGCGGGTCCTTAGGTGTAAAGCAGGCCAGCGCAGCCTTCTCCATGTGCAAATGCCTCTTTGGTTAAACAATGGTTTTAAAAGTTGTGTAAGTTCAACAGTTAGTTCTTTACAAGTACGGAGTAGGTGCCGCATGTCCTCTTGTGCTGTATCACATAAGCGGCAGGTGGAGTCAGTTTGAGCCTTCAGCCAATGCGGAAAGTGCTTTATGCAGGGTAGCAGGCCTAGTCGATACTTTAAGAATTGGATTTTGGTAGATCTAGCATACCTAGGGCTAGATATTTTTGAGCGGCGGAGTGGAGTAGGTGCTCAGAGTCATCCAGCCGTGAGTCCTTTTTGATTGGAATGCTTTAGCCTCGATCCATGAAAGTCAGGACTATGGTGAGAAAGATAGACATGGTAAGTAATGACTTGGTTATTTTCCAGTAATCTTCATTACTCCGAGCGATAGTCTTCCTCGCCACCATCTTACATTCTTTCCCTTCCCTTACTGGGAAAAGAGGGAGAAAAATGGAATGATTCATATTGCGTGATAGTTTCAGGAAGGACACTTGTGTGTCCCTGTCTCAATGAGTACACATAGGTCACTACGAAGGGAGCCACATTGGTTAAGGATGTGTGTTTTTTTTCTTCACTTCCATGGGTGAATTCTATGCAGGAGCCATGGTGATGCTCAATAGGTCAGGACTGTGGTGAGGAAGCCTATGACTCTGAGTGATGAAGATTACAGTGAAATCAATATTTTGGATGCATGGTTATATAATATCCAATTTGTGTTATGATGTATTGATTGGATTTGACATGCGTAAAACATTGGTATATTAGGTGAGGATGGTAAGTAGCAACCTCAAGTAATAACCACATTCCATGTCAGGGTGTACCACTAAAGTGACTAAATAAACCTGAGTTCAACTTAATCTGGTAGGAATCGGACAGAGCAGAAAGGTTTAACTTAGAGGCAATGTGTTAAGTATTTATGCAATAATTTGCAATACAAATAGAGAACAATTTAATAAACAAAATGACATCAAGATGACAAAAATCCAGTAAGGGGAACCAGAGATAATAGTGTTTACGTTTGTTTTTAATTAGAAATAGTGCCAAGAATCACAACGCGCCAATGATAGTCAATGTTCCTATTAGAAAAGGATTGAATTCCAATTTAAAGCTGACCACAATGGAGCTTGGTCTGAATATGTTGACAACGCTGCAACCGGCCACCCCTGTGCCGCTCTGGTTGTTGCCTTGTGCCCCTTCCTGTGCTTGCCTTGGATCAAGGAGATTGGCAATGGACCCCGCCTTACTCTCCTGTGAGCAGCGCATCTTCGATCAGCCCCAGTCTCCATAGGTTGGCATTGGGCATCCAACCTTGACTGTGTGGCCTCTGCGCCTGGCTGACCCTATGCTGCTGGTGGTACGCCTTTGGTCCCAGCTTGAGCCTTGCCTGGTGCTGACCTCGAGCCTCTGGGACTGTATATGTGGTTCGTGTAGTTATCTGTGAACCTGCGTTCTTGTTTTCTTCCTTTAGGTTAACATTGCAAAGCTTAACATTTGCGCTGGATGCCCTCTTCATCCAGCCTGTAGTTAATATGGGTCTCCTCCTCAGTCCGCTGGAACAGGGTAATGCACGCTCTAAAGATCCTTTCCTGGCGTCTCCTTCTCTGTGCAGCAGCTCTGAGTCGCAGCCTCCTGGCTATTACATACAGCCCATCCATTGTGGAAAAATACTATGGCATTGTGGGCCTCTTTAAATAGGTTGCACCTGGTTACCACCTGGTCAGACTTGGTGGTAATTGCGAATAGCAAATTTGCAATTTTCAAGAATTAGCAAATTACTTTTTTTTCCATACATTTCGTTTAGCGAATTCGCAAATTGAGAAGTCAACAATTGCGATTTTTGCAATTGTGGTGTAGCAGTTTGCGATTTCCCAAAATTATTCACAGATTCTATCTCTTGCAAAATTGCTAATTTCAAATTTAGCGATTAGCAATTTTGCGATCATGATGTCTCACATACATAGCAAAGCTGTGTTTTGCAATCGCAAACACCGTTGTTTTGCAATTCGCAGTGTTTGCGATCGCAAAACAGCTTCATACATATGGCCCATACTCTTATGGCAGAGAAAATAATCACAAATAGCCAGACCTTGTGTAGTCTGAAGGGTGGAAGGAGAGTCCTGCAGAAGAATGCTGGATACGGGGAAAGAGGGGGTACTGCAGGGAAACTAAGATGGGACAGGGAATGGAGGTGGTTGATGCTGTGAAAGAGTGCTGCCGGGTAGCAAGCAAAACCAGCAGGGGGGCGAAAGGAGGGTGTTAGTGAGTAAAATTAGATGGAGATGGTTTTGTTCCATTCATCAAGAGTGTTGAGTCCATGATTGACTGAGACACAGTGGGTGATCCAACAACACTCGCATTTGTTAAGAAGAAGTTGTACGTTTCCACCTCTTAGTGGAAGTGTAGGTTGGTCGATGACCTGCCATTTGAAGTCAGTTTCCCTGTGGCCTTTCTCGAGAAAGTGAGCGAACAAAGGGACGTTCTCAACCTTGCAGTGGAGGTGACTTTTATGTTGGATGATGCAATTCTTCACCATTTGTGTGGTTTGGTCAATTTATATTACATTACAGGGACCGAGTAGGGCGTAGATGACATTGGTCGACCGGCAATTGGTGAAGGTCTTTAGTTTATAGGCATGGGCATTCACCTTGAAGTCTATTGTGTTAGTTGTGAGGGGACAGACAACACAGTTCTGACATTTGTAGTGTCCCACTACAGGGGGTCTGGCCCTAAGCAGAAGTGATGGACTGAGTATTGTCGATATTTTTTGGCCATGTGATAGCATGTACAAGATGATCTGCCAAATATTGGCCTCTTTTGTATGAAAAAAGAGGGGGTTCAGAAAAGGTCTCTTGTGTTTGTAAGATAAGCCAATTTCTTCTGATAATTTTGCTTACTTTGTTGCTGAAGGTGGCCACGAATGGAATACTGTTGTTTTTACGTTTGTCTTTGGGTGTGAGGAGAATGTCTTTGTGGTTATACCAGGCCCTGGTGACCAAGCAGCAACGGTATCCATGTTGGGTGAGTTTCTCTGTGAGGATTGCTGCTTCGTGGAAGTAGTCTTTCTTCCATTTGCAATTCCTGCGGATTTGGAGGAATTGACCATAGATAAGTCCATCGCAGAGCCTGCGGGGTGGTAGCTTGACTAATGTAACAAGGTATTGCATTATGTGGACTTTTGAAATAGGATTGTGCCTATTTGTTAATTCTCCACATGGAGGGTGAGTTCCAAAAATGGTAGATAATTTTTGCGATGATCAGAAGTGAACTGAAGATGGGGTTGGCAATAGATGAGCCACTGCATGAAGGAGAGCACAGTATCTATATTACCTTGCTGTAATAGAATATTGTCTATGTACCATCACCACAACCCTAAGTATCCAAAGTAGGGGTTCAAGGGTGTTAAGATGAGGGGGTTTTCCAGATGATGAACATAGAGGATGGCAAAATTTGTGGCAGGCTTCCACCCATAGATACCCCCTTGATTTGTAGGTAAAATCTGTCTTTGTATAGGGAAAAGTTCTTGCTCAGAACAATCCTTAGTAGGTCCATGATCAATTCTGTTGTGATCCGAGTGGGTTTGGTTCCTGTATCAAGGAGGTCTGTATGATCTGGAGTCCTTGCTCATGAGGATTGTTGGTGTAAAGTGATTCAATATCGAGACCAATCATTAGATTGGTTTCAGTGTTGAAGGGTCTGTCCTCAATTAGATGATTTACAAGAGCCATGCTGTCACAGACATAGGTGTCAGTGTAAGGAACAAAATCTTTTATCACTGCATCAATATACTTCCCTAATGGTTCCAATATTGAGCCTCAGCCCGAGAGAATGGGTTGTCCAGGCGGGTTAGTTGCGTCTTTATGCACCTTGGGAAAAATTTAAATGACGGTTGTTCTGTGGTTCTGTGAAAACGGACCTTGTTTCGTAAGGTTATGCTTCCGTCACGATTTTGGTGATGTCGAACCATATTTAGTGAGTTCGGCTAATATGGAGTGAATTTGTCACGTTGACTAGCGAGTTCATTACGTATTTGGAGATTTCGTCTCGAACATGGGTTCCATTTTGTTTGAGTCTCCATTTTGTATTGCCATCACGCAGGCCGACGAATATGGTCGAACGAACGAAGCGGCCTGGCCTTCACGTATTGGTATACATTAACAGGGTCTTTCTTGACTCCGAAGTGAATTGCAAGGATCTTATTCCTTCACCTGAAACTGACCCTGCCGAGCCAATTTCCCTGGTTTGATCGTTGTCTGAGATTGCCAATCACTGTTCAGGACATCGTTAACTTTTAGTCTCCTTACACATGCCTTATCTTTCTTACTATCAGTCATTGTTTCCTTTTCTATGCTCTTTATTACATGCATTGTGCCTTTCAATTATGGGTTTGTCCGGCTTGTGGAGATTGGATTTGGGACATTCCCAATGATTAACTTTGGGTTGGGATATTGCAAACTGAGCTTTTCGTCATGTGATACTTTGTTTGAGAATGTACCACATTGGTTAGATTTTTGCGCAGTGGGGGTATGTTCTAAATGTGAATATTGTGTATAACAGAGATGTCTTGCTCTCCAAATTTGAGCAGTCTCCTGAAATACTCCATGCTGTGTTTCTAGGATCACTGTTACTGGCTGCAGCTAATAAACTTGGTCTTTGACGCCACCCAGAAGTATTCCGTGTCTCTGTATACCAAGACAGGTGAATCCGAAGACTTTGGGTGTGCCCCTGGCGCCGCTGGGTTCTAAAAGCCCGGTTCTTCAGTGCGGGGATAGGGATAGTTCGGATAGGCTTGTTCTTTTTTCAATGATAATGTTCCAGGTTCTGTCCGAATTAGTCAATGTACGTATTTTGGATCTGATGTCAGGCAATGGAACATTGGTGAGAATACGATAGTGTGAGGGGTTGGATAACTGCCTCAATATTTCTGTATTGTATTTATCATGACCCATGATGACGTTATCGCCACCTTTGTCAGACGGTTTTATGATAACATTTTGTTGTTCTTTTAATGAAGGTTTCACATGTGAGTCTGCCCCTCTCATGCACACTCCTTGTTGTATATTGTATTTTAACATTAAATACTAGTGTAATTGTTTGAAAATCTGAAGTTCATACCCCTCTCCCCAAGTTGGGGCTGCTACAGGACAGGGGTTGTGTGGCGGGGGAGTAGGGGGTTAATTAACAACAACAAAAATAAATCCCCCTAGAACGGGCGGCCGGCTGGCGCCACCTCCCCTTTGTCCTCTTCCTTTCTGCAGTCCAGCTGCCAGGAGGAAGCACCCAGCACACAGGCTACCCTGAGCCAAGCACCACGGTGCAATGCAGAGTTGTGATTGATCTAAGCACTATGGATCGGTGCTCAGACTCTAACAGGGAGGCTGTGCATGTTCCTTCCAGGCTGTGTAATGCAGCCTGGTAGGAATATGCAAAGTGCGCATGAACTGTTTGATCGGCCCAAGAGGGCCGGCTAAACAGTTCATGCGCACTTTGGGAGTGCAAACCCCTCCTCCCCTGCTCTGGCCAGCCCCACCCCACACTGCACACAGGCTGCATGCAATGGGAAAAATTAAATGACAATAACGAAACCTATTTGTCATTTTATTTTTCCTTTTTGCGCAGTGGGGCAATCTCGCTGTCCAAGCTACACCCCTAAGTTTAATTCAACTTCCCCTATTTCAACAACTGAAACATTTTCAGTTCTAGATATTCCCGATAAAATCATTGTTGTTACTTATGTATACAATACTTGTAAAAAAAACGCTGTGTCAATACCAATAGGCCAGTTTTGCTTTAAGCGACTGCTCTTAGGTGTGTAAGGTGTCTGGATGCAGGGAGGCAACTAAATACTGGCCAGGTGGCATGCTGGGTGAAGCAGAGAATTGAATTCACGTGTTCCAAACCATGTCCTTAATTCCACAGCCCACGCCTCTTGGATTCGTTCTAGTCCAGCTTCCTTTGAGAATCCCATTTTAAACACCCCTACTACTCCCATCCCTCCTCCCCCTCGAGTTCCTCCCATTTAAAGCCCTGGATGTAGGACTGGGTAAAGATACGAGTTTTTCTCTATTCTTCACGCCCCCCTCCCCTTAAGTCAGATGCTCCCCGTTAAATCTAACGCACACACACACACATATATATTTATAATAATCTATATTTATCTATTAGGCATCGTGAAGGGTGGCTCATTAAAGAATCAATCTTCACACTTCATAAACAATTTGTTTCCCAGTTGTTTGTTAATGTACCATCGCGTATTGTAAAATGCATGCTCGGAAGGCTGTTAACTATCATAAATGCGTATGTTGGGTTCTGCACAACTGTAAGCTTGGCCTGGCACAGCCAACGCCGGCAAACTACAAATATTGAGCAGAATTCACCCTGCCACTGGCTTGTGACAAATCCCTTTCAGAAGAATCAAAGGGGGACTGAACTTGAAAAGACGTCTTGTTTTCCTTTTAAAGTAGCGGCTGCGTGCTTCAAGTATGAACAGGCTGCACAGGGAGGCACGTCACAGTACATTGTGTTATCTTCAAAACAAATTATTCTAATAAAAAACGTGTTTTGAAGTTTCCAGCTTTCATTGGTGCCGTTCATGCATTATTAAAAAAAAAAGTGTCTTTACATGTTATTTTTATGAAATTATTAACCGTTCTATATGAAATGACTGTGACATTTCAAAGCGATGCCTATTTTATTTTGTTTGTGATGTATTTTTTCCCTGTCAGCTTGAAGCAATTACCATAACAAAAGCCTGCATTTGTACATGATAGAGGTCAGGTTCTTAATATTGACAAAGCAGTTACAGCACAGTGCTCGACTGAGTGCGTACAGACTTGTATCTCTCCGATTTTCATTGGATTTTTTTGTGTATACATGTTACCTCTCTCTCTCTCCAATACAACTGCAGAAGTGCCGCTGAAAGTCCGTTTATCCAGTAGAGGGTGGTATTGCTCTTCGATAAAGGCAAAAAATCAGCAAAAAAACAACAAACCAAAATTCGTGTCTTCGGAAGCACAATTGTGCTTGACGTTTAGAATGTTTAGCCGAATTATAAAAGAGATACCGCCATTGACACCAATAAATCACCCCTTCAAGATATACTCAACCCCATATGATGTAAAGGCTGAAGAACCCTAAAAACAGATAAGAGAAAAGAAAGGTGGTTTAAAAAAATGGATGTTTGAGTGTGATACCTACACTTCTATTCTGTTGTTATTGCATATTGCAGGGTATTTGCTGCTTTCGTTGATATCACCAATTTGGTATTCATGGGAAGCACATGAACAGTACCCTCCTTATTGTAGTAGGCCCCGGGCTTAATTTGTGGATTAATGAGTGCCGGGGCCAAAAGCGCTGCACAGAAGTCCGGTGTGTGATATTAAACGTGAGTGCACCGAATGCCAAAGCTGGGTAGTCTTGAACCCGCCTCAGGCCTCTTCAATCCACTGCCAGACACTCCTGCCCCTTTATCTCACTCTTGTAGGTTCCTGCTTTCTCTCGTAGTGGCGGGTTTCTGTCTTTCTCTTTCCTCGTCTTTCTATTTTGTGTGCTTTTCACCTCTATTGCTCTCCGGAAATGTTTGATAAGGAATAACAGGTGCGAGGCAGTCCCCAGCAATGAGTGCCGACGCCCCCACCACAACTACAGCCTCAAATCAGTCACTGCACGACAGTACTGCATGCTGCAGTGGCTGTAGCATGCAGTTGTCATCTTCCGTACAATGGGGGCATTTAAGGTGTCTGAGCATGTTGCCTCTGGGTGTGTTACCATTCCCCTGTTCATGCAATAGGTTTCCAAATGTATAATATTTCTCAGTTTTGTCGTGTATCTCGTGCCAACCTAGCAGACTCTCCTGAGCACCATTTCACCTATTAGAAAATTGCTGTTCAGTATAAAATGGCAGCTATATGAGTGACGGTTAGTATCCAGCATCACGCCTCCTAACTCACACAGTGCCACCGTGTGACACACTATCGGCTTCCATCACGCAGTCTCCCGGTGAGGAGACGAATTCACACGGTTGCAGGGAAAAGGAACACGAGCTGAAAACCACTGTAAATAGTCTTTTTTCCTGCTCGTTTTCCGAGGCTTTGAACCGCCGACATGCATTAAGGGTTGGGAAAACAACCCAGGGCAAAGGCACCAGCCTCAGCAAGCTTTTTGGGGGGGGATGAGGGAGGGATGGAGTTCAAAAGTGCTTTGTAGGCTCTTCTCAGCACCAGGCACCGCTCCCTCCTCACACCGTGGCATTGTTCTTCAAGTTGGCCGGCATGCACCATGATGCTCAGCTTCCTACTTGGTATACTGAAGGCTGATATAACTCGGGGAGTCGCTTGACTGCCTTTGTGATTGTGTGAATGTTAGTATATCTGGGGGAGCTGTTCGGCTCTTTCTGTGGTGTGGTGTGAATGTTAGTACACCCAAGGCACTTGTCAGACGGCCTGAATGCCATTTGCTGTGTGCGAAAGCTACAATTTGCGGGGTCAGTTGCTTGTTTGTATGACATGCTTCAAAACCTCTGTGTTCAATAGTGAAGGTTGGTTAGACAAGGAAGTTGATGTGGTCTCTACGGCTCTCATTGTGACTGGTCTCCGAATTCTGATCCAGTCGGAGCAGAGCAGATCTCTTCACTTTCACATGGAAAGATCAGATTATGAAGTCGAGTGTACCAGGGCACTTTGTCAGCTGTGTAAAAGATTGATGTGGTAACAGTTGCTTGCCCGCCTCTATGCTTGTGTGAATGTTAGTATTGTAAATACATATAGTATATATATTATATAGTATACATATATATATATTCGATAGTATATATATGTTCGTCTGTCTGTGTGATATGTGTGAATATTAGTATAGCCATGGCACTTGGGGAAAGGCATTCTGTTTGCTGTGGGTGAATGTTGGAAATAGCCAGGGCAGTTGGCTGTCTGTCTGACATTCCATAAACACCATTATTCTATATGTGCAGGTTAGTTTTGCATAGGAAGTTGATTTGCCGTCTATGACCCTCTTTAGGAGCGTCCTCCGCATTCCACTGGGGCCAGTTATGTCAGTTTCCCGCCCTTTTGAAATTATGCGATCTGCTTGAACAACATGGATCTCTTTACTTTCACACGGGGATTTTGACTGCTGCAAAGAGCTGGAATCTCCCTGTGACGTAATGGGGGAAAACAAGGAATTACCAGCGGAATTAGACCCTGAATAAACAATTCGCAAATAATTCATTATATATTTGTGTACTTTCAAGGTCCAACTCATAACGGACTGGAGTTAACGCAGCCTCAACCCCTTTGTATCAGCAACTCTGGGGTTGTGTCAAGATTTTCCAGGCCTCTGTAATGATGGCCTATGTATGAAGGTAAGTATATCTGGGTATTTGCCTGGTTGTTAATAATATATGCCATGTGTAAAGGTTAGTAAGGGCATGGTTATTGTTTGCCTGCTTATACTCTGTGTGTAAAGATAGGGATTTAACAAGTCAGTTCATTGGCTGCCTAGATACATTGTGTGAAGGTTAGTTTATCCAGGGCAATTGCTTATCCGCTTATTTGTTATGTATGAATCTTAGTGTGGTCTGGCCTGTACGCAGGCTGCCTATATGATATGCTTTAACAATAGTATGGATTGTTGTTACTGGTTGCTGTGTTGGGATCTAAGGCCAGTGGAATCACAGTGCACATCTAAACATACCTTGTGGCCTAGGAGTAATCCCTCAGAGGCTGGATTGCACCTGCTTGGTAGTTGGTGCTGACGGGCCTCCCTGACCACGCCCTGTCGCTCCCAACATTTATTGTCATGGCCCACGTGGTTACGAGGTCTTACCAAATTCGTGTACAGACAAGGCGTGGCAATACAAACACTTCTGTTTACCACAACCCGGTATGCAAATCCAGTGCTCCAGTTACATCACAGGAGCGACACTACACTGGTCTCTGTATATGCTGCTGTGTGAAGGGTAGTGTAGACACTAGTTGTGTGGTCCTCTATATGCCTCTTGTGAAGATTAGTGTAGCCACTATTGTTCTGTAGCTTTCAGGGCCGGACTGGGAACCACAACCGTCCCTGGCAAAGTGCTCGGCCGGCCCCCTCTCCCCACTGGGGGGGGGGGGGGGGGGGGGGGGGGTTGGAGGTGCCGCCGAGCTCATTGCCGGAGCTGGTTTTCGGCCGATTTTGGTACAGGGCCGATTTTGCAGCTATGCTGCAAAAACGGCCCTGTAACAAAAACAAAACCGGCCCCCACCCGTGCGGCGCACCGGGGGATTGCCCGGTGCCCGCTTTGGGCAGTCCGGCCCTAGTAGCTTTTGATATGCTACATGTTGAGGTTAGAACAACAAGGGTAGATGTGTGACCAGTGGCGTAGCAAGGGGGCGGGGAGGCAGTCCCCCACGGGCAGCACAAGTTTTGGGGGCGGCGATATCCCGTCCCCCCCATCTGCTCTTAAGTGTGGCTGTCACAGGTGGCGGCCGCAGGCGCTGCAATGGGTGGCATAAGGCCTAACTATGCTACTGTATATAACGTCTAAATGCGACGTGTTAGAGATTGTATATGCTATATGTGAATGTTAGTACAACCAAGGTATTCCCCAGGTCATCTATATATTTTATGTGAAGCTTAGTATTGCCGGAGTAGATACGTATCTGTCTACTAGCTATTATGGTAGATCTTGGTTTTCAGTCACATTATTGAACTGTTATGTCTTCAGCAGTTTTCTAGGAGAGTGGATATTTTGCTTGGGTTCTCTTTAAGGGATGAGCATAACTGGCGTAATTCCCGGAAAAGTACTCGTAATTATGCATATTTACGCGAGAATCATACTCCAGGATTTAGTGCCATTTTCTTAGTGCTAAATTGACCCTCGCATTCAAAATAGGTTTGAGGATGCATTTTGCGCCAAGAAAATAGCACTGAAAGCTCAGGCCACGAATAGCAGTAGCTAGCTACTGCTTGCTCTTTCTTAGTTTGTTGTTCAAGTGCTTCTACAGTAGGATTTTGCCCCAAATTACTCTTATTTACGCAAGCTGGCGTAATCCCTTCAGTTTGGTAATTTGGCATCACAAAAGTAATGTGTAATTACTGAAATTGCTCTGATTACTTCAGCGTAATTAGAATTTCACCCAGGCCTAGTTCTCATAGACCCATTACATGTGCTGTTAAGCTGCTCTGTGCATGCACTGAAGCCCCAATGTGGCTCGCATTATCCTAAGTGGGTGTCCAACATCTCTTCTATAAGGTCAGTACATTGGTTAAGAATAATGAAAAGGAAACTGTGACATTGCTATGGATTCTGGCATGCTTTGTGAGCTTCATAGAAACACCCTGATGATTAGGAACAGGTACACGAAAATAATCCTGGTCCCAACTCTGCTTTTAAAATAAATGGTTGAACATTTTAAGCAATTTAATTTGTGGAAACTGTTGTCACGATTTGTATAGTGGTGCTTTACCTACCTCCAGTGCTTTAAATGGGCCGGTTCTCACTGGTACTGAGTACCGGCAATTCTTATAGATGGCATACAAAGTGCACTCTCCCCCCCAAAGCATGCATTAAAGAGAGGCCCCCCCCTTCAACAATTAAACTCGGGAGTCTTGCTTGATTTTCTGCAGTGTGCATGTTTATTAAAATAAGTTCACAGGTCAATTACTTCATTGACCCCCATTTCTTTATTTTATAGTCCAAATTATTTTTACATCACAGCATTAAGAAACTCACACTTATATACATATACACTCTTTTACCGCCCATTCTCCAATGGGCATTTGGTTTAACTTCGGGTTGCGCCAGCAGGCCACCACCCAGATAGCCTGCTCTCTTTACGTTAACCCCCTTCCGGTCAACAGAGCCGCAGGTGAATAATGTGCCACCACTTGGGCAACCAGCGGCTTCCGGGGTAGGGCTGGAGAAGCCAAGGCCACCAGCAGGTCAGCCCCAACTCTCCCACCAGCCCGGAGTCCCC
Source organism: Lissotriton vulgaris (assembly GCF_964263255.1). Taxonomy (NCBI): domain Eukaryota; kingdom Metazoa; phylum Chordata; class Amphibia; order Caudata; family Salamandridae; genus Lissotriton; species Lissotriton vulgaris. Next base: position 703,288,523 of record NC_141685.1, on the reverse strand, counting down.
GGGTCGGCTGACCCGGAAGTGAACCTCTGCTGGGTCGGCCCTTTGGCTGCCACTAACGACGCCACTCCCCGAAGGGGGGTGGCGCCTTGCATTGTTATCACTCTGAGAACCGGCACTTCTCTGCTGCTGAGGAGAATTGTCTATGACAGTCAAAACACGTCTGTAGCAGTGAGTCAAGCCACCTCTGAACTATTCAGTGTGGGCTCATTTGCATGATATCTGGGTGTTCACTATCATGCTGTGTTGCATGGAATCGAGGCACCCGGGTGACAGTGCAATTAAAAGAAAGCCATGAGAGGTAACGAGGCTAAAATGGCTTTAATCCCACTCGATTCTTTTGTGTGAGTGTCTGCTTATGTGTGTCTGTTACCTGTGTGTGTTTTCATGTGAGAGAAAAGAGGGAGGAAATCGAGATACTCTTGGGGGAATATTAAAGGAAATGTGTGGAATGCTTAGTCTTTGCACATCTGTTTGTTTCTTTGTGTGTGTGTCTGTATGCTCGAGAATATATATTATTGAGCCAAGTTACAGAAAATAACAGTATTCAAGCTGCAAATATTATAGAACAAGGAAATGTTAAAATATCACTGCGTTTGTCTTTTGTTTTTTTGTAACAATTGAACCTATTTTGTTCATAAAAAACATTTCTCGTGTTTTGGTATGTGCTATCACTAGTATAGAAGTCAGTAAGTATGCCCTGACTTGTCTTTGCCCTCACCCCTAGCCCCGCTCACTCGCCACATTTAAATGAGTACCTGCACTTTTTCCCCCATTTAAAGCACTGCCTACATCTTAGCTTCGTCACAGCGATGAGAACGTGTGTGCTTCAGGGGGTTCTTCAGCATACTTAACAAAGACAGTTAAGAATGATCTGGTAGAGGACTGAGGGGACGTGTCTTGTGGCGAGCAACATTTTTCAAAAATGCCATTTCCAGTGCGGTGAGCAAATACTACACATCCACAGGCCGAACTTCTTGAAAGTACGTCATCTTCTTCTGGTTTGTTCCCATGGGAGCAAATTAATGTCTTAGCCTCTGGCCTTATCCAGGGGGAAGGGGCAGAAAAACATGATAAGACCTGTGACATGTTTTTTTTCTTTCAAGAGTACTCCAAGACATCATCAAGCCACACCCGACTATTCAAATAGGCCTTATTTATGGCTCCCGTCCTGTTAGGCCTCACAGTGAGTGAGAAAGTGTTATTTTTTTGTCTATTCCTTGGCGAGTGGCGGAACCAGGGAGACCTGGGACCCAATGCAAGGAGGATAACTGCCCCTCCGACTGCTGTTTGAACTGCAAAATAGATCAATACTCAGGGTTCAGTGGGCCACACGGCCTTCTGGGCCCAGGTGCCCTGCACCACTGGAAGCTTCGCCCCTGTCATTGGTCGAGCTCCATTGACTGCTCGCCCAGAACTAGGCATTTTTAGAGAAACCTAGCCAATGAGACATGCACGGGCGATTGGGAACCTAGTGTACCTTGAATTTCTCATTCAGGATTTGGGGAGATGGACAATCTCAGTTGTTCGGCACCTCGGTGCATAATAAATCCCCTGAGCCGAGATTCAAGACATGTAAGAATACTCACAGATGCGCGAAGGGAATTTCTATTTAAATAGGTTTTAGCACCTCTGATTGTATCATTTGGAGCATTTTTTTGTGAAGTTATTGCACCAAGAGTACGTCTAATGTGCAATGTGTGGTTTGGAACTGAACATATCTGCTGGGATTAGACACTCCTGCATAGGTTAGGATGCTTGCCCGTGTTCGCTTCCAGTGACCCTTTACCCTGCCTTTAGGGTGCTATGGTCTTTTCTTTTCCTCATCCGTTCCAGTGATGTCCTGTTGTTAGCACTGCTTTACGTGGGATGAAAATGAGTCGGTCTTTAAAAGGAGTGTGACCCAAAAAAGTTTAATTACGAGTTTTTTACGAGGAGAGTGACCAATATAATTATGGGGTGGCAACAACGTTTGAATGCTTGACACAGAATGTCAACTGGCAATAATTTGGTTGCCGCCACCTGTGTTTTCTGCTAGTGCATCCAAATTAGGGTGTCCAGATTTTGAAAGCAAAAAACCTGGGACATTTTGCAAGAATAGAAAAAGGACTCAATTCAACATCATCAAAGAGGCACAGAATGACAGCGCCCACCGATATAGAAATCCAGAGGAGGCGCTAAGGAGAAAACATAAGAAGTCCGTTTTTAAACCCAGGATCATACATGTTATTTAAATATTTTTCTAATAAGAATTGTTAACTAGTGCAGTATGTAACACATCACACTGTTTTCAGTCTACCCTCACTGAAAACCGAGACATGAGCCAAAATCTCCGAAATCTGCCAGACAGCTAGTGAAAAAGCGAGACTATCCCGGCAAATTCGGGGTGCCTTGTTACCCTAATCCAAATACCACTAAAGCATAAAACAAGCCGTGCCTACTCTTGCTAGGAATTCTTTTTATTGGACATCACGAAAATGAGTTACCCCTTCACATCACTTTACACTACAATCTGGATCTGTGCATTAGTCGCGCCTTTTACATCCACATCCCTCTTTCTAAAATCTCTCCATCTGCATGTCGCAACCTTCATCTTCTTCCTCATTTATTCGAGCGCACTTCCCTTACCTCTGTCTTCTCCATTTACCATGTAAACTTACATGCACACCCACACCTGCACACACTTACTCTCTGCGTTATTTTTTTCTTCACAGTTGCGCATATTTTGACAGCTATGCACCTCCGTCACACTTTCCTACAGATCCGTGAGGACAATGAGAACATATATGACTAGTGCTTTGTGCAGAGAGTTTTTGACGAGCGTGTAGCCAGCAGGTGTATGTATGAGGCAGCGACTGGCTCATTCCGAAGCTTGCATTGCCTTTAGTCTCAAGTCCAGGACAAATATTCATGCCCCCTTATTGAACACCCACCCACAACCGGAACTCATCCAGACGAGGAAGGAAGGGAACTCAGTTCTCTGAACAAACTGTACAAGGCTCATGTGTTGAATGAAAAACACAACTACTAAAACACACCTGGTAAAAGAAAACACTATCAGGAACAAGCATTGACAATGCCAATAGGCCTGGCTTATGAGTGCACAGTCAAGCAAGAGCTGAAAATCCATGTAGCTTAATGACGGCCTCCTCCGATTTGTGCTGCTGCCGGAGAAAAACACCATAAAATATCTAGTTATCTAAGACACTTTAACAGCATGACAATGGCATTTGTCTACCCTGAAAATTCAATCTCAGGCAGCTGGATAATAAAAGAAAATAATCACAGCTTTGTGGGAAAGCAAGCACTTATTTGAGGCAGCAGAACAATGCTGCCCAATCAAAACATGTGCTTCTGGATCCCAACATATGGGCAGAGTCAAAGCCCCTCTCCTGGTGGTTCTCACATTATTGTTTGGAAACAGTTGCCGTGTCAAGCCAGACTATAAAAGCGCCCCATATAACCTGCAACTTTAAATAAAACACATAAAAATTATCATAGCCTGCATCCCTGACTGGGATTACCTCAAAAGATTGATCTAGTGTTGAGAAAATAACAGTTCTCTTCTCCTAGTCCTGCATACATACCAATCTAACAGCTGGCTTTCTATGATGTTGCTTTATTTGATGACTTCAGCTGGAGTTTTGAGATGTAACCTCATTCATTGGATGGGGTTCTTGCACACATTTTCTAGAAAGAGGTTAGTGTTTTTGCTCGGACAGTTCAGGACATGATCATAGGTTCTGAAAGTGGCCCAATATAATGTGTTTCTAATTTCTGACAGTGGTGAACACTAGCAGGAACCTCTCTACTTAAAGCCCTGTGTTGTAATCTAATTTATCTTAGTACATTCTCTCAGACAGCTGCTCAGCAAGGATGAATGAGTTGTGTGTGTAGAATGTTAGAATGCCTGATGACAGTGTGATTGGAATGTGTGAGAGTGCTTGCTTGTGGGGGAGAATGACAGTTGGAGAGAGTAGGCTGAGCAGCAGTCATCCAGCTCCTGGTGGGATTCCCTTTACCAACTAAGTTACCTTCTTAAGATCTTCTGTGAAACAACTATGGATTACAAATAAACCTCTACATGATTATACCACTTGGCTACACCTTGTCATCTATCAAGATTTAACTTTCAACACCCTGTCTGCTAGTTATTTTGTGTGTCAAATTGTATTTGTAGTAGTTGTTGGTAAACGTAGTGAGTTTGCTGTGGTAGGTTCTGAAATTCTGACACACATTTCCCATGTCTCAAAAACGTTCCCCACATACTGAAATGTGAAACTGCATTTCAACAACATCGCCTCTAGTATATGAAGACAGCGCAAAGTTCTTATGTACCAATTTGAGGCATAGGAAAATCTCTGAGCAATCACCATGATCGGGCACTGAAAATCAAAATCGTGAAAATGCCATTGCTCATTTGTACTGATGGGGAGGGAGTAACTCTAAGTAGTGCAGTAGATGCAGTGGCACTATTCAATGGTGTGAGAGGGCTGCTTAACCCAAATTGTTAACAAGAAATGGGGGACTGATTTCCTCACTTGCATTATAGCCCAAGGCACCTTTCCTATGCCATTTGTCTAGTTTGCTGGTTTGTCTCACACAGTCAATCAAAAACAAAACGTTACATCAAGTAATGTTATTCTTATTGCAGGACTACTGAAATGTCTTCATTTTTCAAGTTGATTTTAGTTGTTCCCCACAAGATGGTTTGTTAGAGGCAATTCTCACATTCTCCATTTATGGAGTTCCTAGAGCCCGAGGTACTAATAGAGCTAGGTAGTCACCACACAAAACAGCATTACAGATGGACCCAATTCCTAGGCCAGTGCTGTCAGAAGAACAAGCCTCACTGTTATTTTCTTTCAGCCTTATGAGGAAATAAAATCACGCTGGGTTGTGTGTTCATGTGACTCTTACTCGTCATTGGATCATTACTTAACTGTACAGGCACACTGCCTCTATAAGGAGAACAATGACATTTATCAGAAAGTAGAGTCACTCTGGCGAAGTCAAACTTAAAAGCCAATGAGAAGAGACGCTTTTGTGTGAAGGAGTTTCCCGAAAATAGCAGATGGATACAAACAGGAGTGTGAGCGGCTGACATTTAGGAGTGCAGGAAGCTTGACTGGCAACAACGAGACAAGGAACGAAGGTGGAAAACGGGTCAAGGAGGAGATGTGGAGTGATCTCAGGCAAGACGATTCATCCTGCCACGCTCCAGGAGGGACGTGGCTTAGCCAGGTGCACAACAATTTACTGTAATGGTCTGGGAGGCGGGTGGTAGAGGAGCTGACTGTAGAAGAAGGGTCGGCGGTATAAACTGCCTCATTCTAAAAAAGGATTACATAACACATGCTTTAAAAATCTAATTTCACTTCTTGCACTTTATTACTTTGTTGTGAAAAGTACAACAGTTTGTCTGTTGATTAGGAGTACCTCTAGTGAGGAAACTAGAACCGGTACTTCCAACTCAGTTGTACCTTCAAGTCACGCCTTGGTATTGGCTGAAACACCTTTCTGTGGTGTCCTCAAGTTCCCTTCCCTCCCTTCATCCCTTGGTAGTATAAAATAAAGGAAAAAGTAAGTACTATGGTACAAATGGGAGTAATTAAGCCATCTCAAAGCAATTGGTCCTCTCCTGTAGTCCTCTTCCCTAAGCCTGACAGCTCAATAAGATTCTACATTGACTTCAGAGCAGTTAATCGCATCTCCAAGTTTGATGCGTATCCCCTGTCTTGGGTTGATAAATTAATTGAGAAGCTGGGTGATGCCAAGTTTATCACAACACTTGACCTAACTAAGGGGTACTGGCAAGTACTCCTTAAAAAGGAAGGCCAAGCAAAGACCACTTTCTCTATCATGATGGGTTGTTCGAGTTTACGGTCCTTCCTTTCAAACTTCAAGGAGCCCCAGCAACTTTTCAGAGGCTAATGAATAAAGTGTTACAAAACCACCAAGCCTGTTCATCCTCTTACCTTGAAGATTTTGTTATATTCAGCCCAACTTGGGAATAACATCTTGAACATGTTATGAACATTCTACAAAAACTGAGAAATGCCCATTTGCATATAAACAGCAAAAAGTCTAGGGTGGATTTCACAATGGTTAAATAGCTGGGTTATATCCTAGACAATGGGATGATAGAACCCCAATAATAAAAGATCTGTGTCATCATGAGCAATCCCTTACCCAAAACAAGGAAGTCAGACCACACTTTTTTAGTCTATTTAGGGTTTTATAGAAGCTTTATACCTCAATATTCCAACGTTGCAGGGCCTTTTACTGATTTACTCAAAAAGGGGGTCTCTAGCCAGGAGTTGTGCAATCCCTCCCCATGAGCCATAGAGAGATTTCAATGGTTGAAACAGGCTATCAAATCTAGAACGATATTGAATTCTCCTATTTGTGATATGAAATTCATATCTAAACCAAGGCATCTGAAGCTGGTATAGGCGTTGTACTTTCTTAGCTAAATGATGAAGGGATTGAGGTACTGGTACTGTTTGTGAGCTTCAAACTCTTCCTGAGGGAGCTGAAGTATGCTGAAATAGAAAGCCTGGCAATTAAATGGTCAGTGGGAAAGTTGCACTAATATTTAGAGGGAAAACCCTTTGTTCTTTATACCAACCAAATGCCTTTGACTTGGATGAGTCGCAAGATGGGTAATAACCTCTGGGTCCTCAGGTTATTATTGTTCTTACAGCCCTATAGGTCTGATGTTCAACATAAAAAGGGTGAGGAGAATTGTAATGCATATTTCCTTTCTAGATTGCCTCTTTTCCCAGAGCGGGAATATCTTAGGGGGGATGCATCAGACTGACCCTTTCGATGACAATGAGCTTTACCCAATTCCTTGGCCAGTACTTTCAGAACACGTATCACCCCATGACTCTCTTCTTTTCTTCTAGTCTTATGAGGAAAGACAATCCTGCAGGGTTGCGAGTCATGTGACTCTACTCGTCATTGGATCATGACTCACCTCTACAGACACACTGCCCCTTTAAGGAGGACAATGACGTTTATCAGGAAGTAGAGTTAGACTGGTGGAGTCGAGCTCAAAAGCCAATGAGAGGAGACACTTTAGTGTGGAGGAGTTCTCTGGTGTATATAGAAGAGCAGGAAGGAGAAGAAGACAGAGACAAACTGGTGTGTGAGTGGCTGTTTCGCAGAAGTGCAGGAAGCTTGACCGGCGACACAGAGATGGGGAGCGAAGGTGGAAAATGGGATTAGAAGGAGACGTGGAGAGATACTGGGCAAGACGATTCACACCAACACGTTTCAGGAGGGAAGTGAATTAGTCAGGTACACAATCATTTACTGGGGGATTCTGGAAGGCGGGTGGTATGATAGCCAATACTAGAAGAAGGGTCGGCAGTATAAACATCCTCCGTTCTTAAAATTGATTGCTTAACACATGCTTTAAAAACCTAATTTCACCCAGTGCACTTTATTACTTTATTGTGAAAACTACATAGGTTTTTCTGTTGATTACGAGTCCCTCTAGTGAGGAAAATAGAACCGGTACGTCCAACTCAGTTGTACCTACAAGTAACGCCTTGGTATTGACTGAATCACCTTTCCGTTGTGTCCTCACATTCCCTTCCCTCCCTTCATCCCTTGGTAATATAAAAGAAAAGAAAATGTAACTATTACTTCAGCCCACTTACCTCTGGCTTATCCTTCTTTGAGGGTGAATATCCACCTGGGTCCTCCAGCGCTCAAAGAACCACAATAGAGAATGAAGAAGAGAAAGAGAAGCTCAATACAGGCTTAAACTGACTGAATATAAAATAAAGGCATACAAAAAAGTAATACCTGACTCAAGTGTGATAAAACCTGCAACAATCTGAACAGCAATACTTTTTTATCACAATCTCAAAAAGTTAAATGAAGTCAATAGAAGAGTTTGTTTTTAGAGGGAGGTTTTTGTGGAGCTACCACACAAGTACCTGCCACTAGGTACGCTTTAGCCTATTGCAAATAAATATAATATGTGAAAAACACATTGGGCACATATATTCTAGTAACAGAATGACTAACTATAGAAACCTTTGTCCTTATATGCATCAGCAACTCAATTACTTAATTATTCTGGCCTTTGTATGCACCTACATTTAAAACAGATGAAAACAACAATTTGGAGGTGATGGGATGGTCACTGTATTTGATACTTATTTATAACAAAATTAAATATCTGAATTTTATCCCATCCTATACAGAAAGTGTTGAAAATTGCCCTTTTTGCAGGTTATCCCCAAATATTTTGCTTCTTCTTCCTATTTTTCCTGACCTATTTTTGTTGGCTTTAGGATTCTGGGCACTTTCCCACTGCTGAACAGTGCTAAAGTGCATATGCTCTCTGTGTAAATTGTCATTATGATTGGTTTTACATGAGTGGCATATTTGATTTACTGGTAAGTCCTAGTAAAGTGCACTGAGTGTGCCAAGGCATTTTACCCAAATGCTACTAGTGGACTTGCAACACTGGTGGTACTACCCACATGAGTAGCCCTGTAAATGTGTCTCAGACCTACCAATGTAGTGTCTCAGCACGCAGTTTTAAATTGCCATGTCGACCAGGCAAGTGCACCTACTTGCCAGGTCCAAACCTTTTCTTTCTTTACATGTAAGGGGCCCCTGTGGTAGGCCCAAGGTACCCCCATGAGCAGGGTTCAGTGTATGTGAAAGATAGGACATGCACTGGTGTGTGTGACATGTCCTGATAGTGAAATACTGCTATTTCGATTTTCACTATTGAAAGGCTATTTAACAATTAGACTAAGATGGGAATCACTTTGTAACATCTTACAAGTATAACTTTCCATTAGGTCAAGATAGAGAAGTGAAGTTTAGGCTTGCTGAACTCAGAATTTCTTATCATACCTTTTGGTGAAGGTGTTTTTTAAATTCTGTGTTTGAAAATGCCCCTTTTAGAAAGTAGGCAGTTTTCTTATATAACCATTCTGTGTGTCTCTGCTAATTTGTGTATTGACTGTCTGGTTTTTGGAGCGACGGGGGCTGGGGATGTGCATTCACTGTAGACAGCCACGTGGGAGGTTGAGGTGTGTCCTGCTTTCCTGGGTGACTCATAGCAGAGCTGAATAGACCTTGGCTGTATTTAGAGTGGTGGGGGAGTTTGACTAGCACCTTTAATGGCAGTGTCTCCTCTGCACAATGTTGTCTCCACCTCCTGTAGTGATGCTGCACCAGAGAGGACAGAACTGGTTTCGACCTGGCTCAGATACCTTGCCACAAAGAGAAAATGGGGTATTGGAATTGGACCTTAAACCTCAGAGAATTAGATCACATCTGGACTCAAGAGGAACCTTTTGCCAAGAAGAAGAGTTGGAGAGCTGTGAGGAGGATTACTGCCCCTTTGCTGTGTGCTTTGCTGGGTTGGCCTGCAGTTGCTGCTTCTGCCAAGGAAGAGGACAAAGACTGGAACTTTGCAGTGAACCTGCTTGAAGAAGAATCTCCAAGGGCTTGTGTGTACTGGCCTTCTGTTGTGAAGTCTCAGGGACACAAAGACGTCACCACCAGCTCCCCTGACATCCACTGCTGGGACATGCCTATTCCAGTTTTGGGCCTCTGGAGGTTGTTCCTGCTGTTGGAAGCGGGAAGAAACTTAAAAAAAAGCAAGAAAAACAACTCCACCGCACTCAGCAACGCAGCCACCTGCACCGAGGCCTGGGGCACCTCTCCTGAAGTGAACGATGAACGCCCCGTCTACACCACATCACCTATGCCCTTTGATGCCCGCCGATGCCTGGCCTTCAACATCAGCACTCGCACCAACACCGTCACCGCCAGCGCGTGTATCGCATTATTATGGAGCTGATAACCCACGAGGGTGACTTCACAAACTCTTCGATTTTGCATTGCCTCACCTGAGCCGACGCCACACCACAGAGGCTGTCTTCTTCCCCTAACCTGAACTCGATCGATACGTCGCTTCCCCACAGACATGATGCCTCACCTCCCCTGTGGCAACTAGGGAACTGGCCTCAACTTCAGCACTGATGCCTCACCTCCAAGTGCCGTACACGGTCGATAGACTTTGTTTTCTGAGGTACAGTTGTTTGGGGGTCTGTGTGACTCTGTGCCCGACGCCGCACACCTCATGGTCAGCATCGTACTTTGGATTTATGCCTGTCACAACGTTGTTATAGCCCCAGGTGGAGCTATTTGCTTCTAAAAGTGCTATTTCTGCAAGTAATAGTTTTTAAGAGTTATTTTTGATATACGTATGTTGGATTTTTGTTGTTTTGGTCTTGTTTGGTTTAGATGAAGATACTTTATTTTTCTAAACTGGTGTGGTGTCCATTTGTGGTGTTTTCACTGTGTTACTGTGTGTTTTGAGTACAAATACTTTACACATTGCCTTTGGGATATGCCAGTCTGCTCAGGCCAAGCTACCAAGCGTGTGAGCAGGGTTTATGTAAAGTGTGTATTTCCCTTACCCTGACTAGAAGCACAGGTCTCTACTTGGACAAAGGTACATGCCTCTTCCAACTAGAGACCCCCATTTCTATCAGGTAGAAACTAAAATTTGAATAGTAACTATACGACAGCGGAGATAGTCCTGTCCCTATTTATTTATGTGCAGAGTCTGCAGTCGTAAAGTTACTATTAAATCATAGTTTGTGAATACCAAAAAAGGGAGTTAGTTTACACAAAAGTATAAGTTTACCTTTGTGAATAAGGCCCTGTGTTTCAAATTGTACTTATTGTATGGTGTGCTTCAATAATTTGAAGATATGTGCACATCTAAATTGGTTAATTGTGCTCCGTGCATAATCACAATCAGCAGTATGGCAAAAATCAAAGCAAAGGTAAGTAAAGAAATCTGTGTGTTAGTCAACTGTCTACTTGGAAGAATAATAATTTTTGGAGTCATCACCTGCCTCATTTCTGATTGCTTTTCAAAATAACAGTAATTATTTAGAATTTCATTTTTTGTATATATATATTGATATATATATAAATATAGATAGATAGATGGGAGACATCGTTTACAAAGCACGCCATTACAACACAATTTTTACAATGCAAAATCCATTACAACGCATTCCCCAAAGTAACGCACCGGCAGAGTTAGAATAGTAATTTGTGTTGTAATGCATTATTCATTGTAAAAAATGTGTTGTAATGGCACACATTGTAAATGTGTGCATTGTAATGTATCCTATTCAGAGAGATAGATAGAAAGATAGCTAGATAGATAGATAGATATATAGATAGATAGATAGATATCTTCTTTTCTTCAAACAGTGCTCTTTCAAGCTAACAGTGCTACAAATAAAGTATGAAAAAAATGGGGTAGTCCCTAAGTTTTAGGTGGAGAGCTGCAGCACTGTACAACACCAGACACTCTAAATCTACTCACATAAAATGTCTGTCATTTCCAGCAGAATCAGAATATTCAAGCAATGGATATGACGAATGTCATCCACACTGATCTAGAAAAGTGACAACCCCTTCTGGTATTTTTTTGGCAGTCTTCAAGCATAGCCTTAGCTAGTGCTATCCATGCTGGACCAGCAAATGGTAAGTGGATTTTACAATTTCTGGCACCATGCTATAGCTTTGAACTAACACAATTCATTCAAGCCAACCTGGAATAAGTAAAAGCAGCACTTGACACGTGTTTTTACCCCTGTTAGAACTCATTAGGGAAGCATGGCTTATCCAGGATAAAGGGAGTACCCAGTATAAGTTCAAACAATATTCTTTCAGATGATGTATAATCTTCAGCAAACTGTGCAAACATTGTATTTTAGTATGTAAGCCTATTTTGACACCATTGTGGCTAGATTAACTTTAGAAGTGTATTTTGAGAATTGCAATGGTGTTACTGTTTTGGGATTGTGTGTCTTGTATTATCATGTTCCTTCCAAACCCCTCCTTAATTTTCTTTACTCTATCCATTTTTTAGTTATTTCCATAATTCCCACCATTTTCCCGTGTCCCTCCCACATTTATACAAAATACTGTAAAATAGTATAATTGCCTTCGTAGAGAATTCTGAGCATTCTGACTTTGTGAATTGAGTTTTGTAGTTAGTAGGTAATAGTACAAAATGCAGCTTGTAAACCAGGCCCAATGTCTTTAGGAGACATAAGCCATTATGGACCACATGCTGAAAGATTGCAAATTGCGATTTCCTAATAGCAAATTTTTGCAATTCGCAATTAGGAAATTGCAAAAAGCTATGTACAACAGTGTGTTTAACACTGTTTGAAATTCCCAGTGGATCGCAATTGACCTTTCTCATTACCATTCTTGAGGTAGGTCGCAATGTTTGTGACACATTGGGAATCGCTAAAAAACACAGTGATGGTGGCATGCTGGGGACAGAAGACCACTACACCTGTGCTTGCTTTTAAATAAAGCAAAGTTTTTTTTTTTAAATGCAGTCTGTTTTCCTTAAAGGTGTTACTCAAATGTGAATTTACCTTAAATAAATTAAAAGACAAGAGGCATTGAGCAAAAGAGGAACACGTTGGTTTAATTAAATGCAGCAGCTGGGAGAGTATCGATAGAGGCTCATCTAAAGTCAGTCTCAAAGTACAGAAGTTTTGGCTGCTCATCTATACATTTTGTGGGTGCAATAAAACACTTTGACATTCTTTGAAAAGCATCAAAGTAAAAAATAACAACAAAAACCATCTGATAAGGGGGACACAGAAGGCTCTCGACCTCGGGAGAGATAGTGTGGGTCAGTGTGTGCATGCCTAGATGTCTGGTGTGGTGAGCACGTGATAACCCTGTGCAATGTGCATGTTGTGTCCTGAATGGATGAGTGTTACAAACTATATGTGGCATCTAACTTTGTGGTATTTTGGGAACGCGCGTCTTTGGCCAAAAGTGATTTATTGGAAACAATCTCCTCAGTCCTGTTTGCGATGTAACTACCTATATATGGGATCGATCAGTGTTTTCCCTAGGTGCACATTTGTTTTTGGGCTAAGTGTACCCCGACCTGTGCACTATCAATCAGTAGGCTTGGGATTGGGTAGCAGAGCCTGTCTGGCCACGTGTCTCTGACTCAGGGTTGATGAGGCGGTCATCTCAGATGAATCCAACAGCAATTATACAAGTTTGTGAGTACGTGTGACAACACAGTCATTGATATCATATTTACCAATATTCTAATTTTTATACGTATAGTTGTAACATGGTACATCAACATTGCATTCACTGGTATTGACATCATTATGCATGCATATGCTATGGTGTACATTGACTTTGGATTTACTGAGATTTACATCACCGTGCATGCATAGGTTACAGCGTACATCAGTTTTGCGTTTGCTGGTATTGACATCATCATGCGCGCATAGATTACAGTGTACATTAATATTGTATTTATTGGTACTGCTTCTGCTAAGCAGGCAAACATCAGGGTGTACATTGCTATCGTATTTATCAATCTCAACAAAGAAAAAGGAGATGCATTTCAAAAACAAAAATGACAAGTTTTCTTTTCATTATTTAAGACTGAGTAACCCTGGGGACCCCTTTGACATTGCAAATGGGTTACCACCAACTTAAAGTTGGTGGTAAAATGCAAATGTTATGCAAGCACATTCCAGTCATATACCATTCATACATGCCATTGTGTGTAGCTATTAGGAAGCAATGCCCTGAACATGCCCCTTTCTTATACTAAATCGCTAACCCATTTTGGGACTCGGTAGTGGTACCGAATAACAAAATAGGGTTTAGTACAAGTGAAAAGAGTTTTTTGTAATTGAACGGACCCAATTCTGGGAGTTGGGCCGTTTGCGACAAGCAAAACACTTTGTAGATGTGGCCCTATGTTAATAGAACCACAGACTTTTCACTGCATATCATTACTAAAGGTTCTTGCTTTTTCTGTCGAATTCTTGATTTTTCCCCTATAGGTAATAACTAAGATGATTTATACTACCTTGGAATAGTGGTTGTTCCCCTTATAAGGTTTACAGTGACATCTGTTAACAGGTAATGATGCTGCACTCAGTCATTCTCTGCAAGGACATTGTTTAATGTGCATTGATGATTCGCCTTTGGTCTTTGTATTAAATTTGTGAGAACTTCAAATAACTGTCAGTGATAGTGTGGACATTTATTTCCATGCCATATCATCTATAGTTCATTAAATATGTCATCGGTGATGTTATAGTTGATGTCATGTGATATCCCAGTGATCTTATTAGTCTCTTGATGTCATGGACAGGAGAGTATTTGAGTTTTCAGTTTTGAAAGAAAATCATAAAATCCCTTCAGCGAAAGTTTCGCAAAAGGATTTATTCTGGATTTTGATAACATTCATTAGATTGTGAGACTATAGCGAGTCATAATGCGCCTTTGATAAAGATTTTGTATTTACTCAAACTTTACTCACGCCGAAACGCGTCTGTGCTTACCTGTTCCCTCTGATTAAAACTTTTGGACTACGAGTGCTGCCTTCTTCTTGTGTAACAAAGGAGAGTTTGAGCGTCAATATATATATATATATATATATATATATATATATATATATATATATATATATATATATATATATATATATATATATATATATTCACTTAAAAAACCATAGGTTTCAGGCCTTATATAGTTAGGAATTAGCATTTAAAAAACCATTGAAATTGCTCCTATATAGTTAGTTGTACTAACTATATTTCGCGCACCCGCAATCCACTGCTGATGATGTCACACATTACATCATTCATGACATGGTCAGTGACATCACTGATGATATCTCAAATGACATCACTGATGACATCTCATTTGAAATCACTGATGACATCATCCAGTGACTGTGTGTTTCTGTAAAGTTTAAATATGTTTTACATATTGAAGAATGAGTGGATGTATAATTGTCTGGATGAAGGATTTAGTAGGTGCGTGACTGACTGTATGAGTGAGTGATTAAATGTGTCTTACTAAATGCATGGGTTAGTGACTAAACTGTCTGACTGTGTGCATCAGTATGTCTGTTGTTGTGTAAGCTGCTGCATGTGTTGATCAGTAGCTATATGAGTGGCTATATGGGTTATTGATTGGTTGCCCAAGTATTTGAATGGGAGACTGAGTGTGTGTGTGGGTGGCTGGGAGGTGTGTGACTCTGTGCATAGATGTATGAGCAGTTGATTCACTAGGTGTATGAGTTCAAGAGTGCATGTGGAAACAGCTATATGGGCGGTTGACTGTGTGCATGGGTGTGTTGGTGAGTGAATGGCTATCTCAGTGCTACATGTCCAAGTAAGTACATATGTAAAACACAGTGCATGTGAGAGTTGGCATATTTAAATGACTATACATGAGAGCCAGTGAATGTGCGAGTGGCTGTATGGATCATTGTGTACTTGTATCAGTATTTGTATAAGAGAGTAAGTATGTGTTAGTATATGTTTGAATAAGTAAGGTGTTGTGTGTATAACTGTATAGTTGAGGAAATGGAAGTGTAATTGATTCTTTGCATGACTGACTAGGTGTGTGAGTAACTCCATGGATGAGTGGCAGTGTGTGAGTGTCTGTTTAGGTGTATGAGTGCATATGATAGTGTTGTATTGTTGAGTGACTGTATGTATGATTGATTCTATGGGTGAATGAGTGAATGTGTGTGTAGACCTAGGAATCAGTGAGTGCGTATGTAGTAACTGGTATTGGTTTGTCAATGGTTTCAAGAATGGTAGTCTGTATTTAACACTGGGTGTATCAAAGGTTATATTAGAGTGTGAGGAGGTGCATCGTATTATCACATGAATGATATCATCAGTGATGTGATCAGTGATGTCAAATGAAATGTCATCAGTGATGTCATTTGAGATGTCATCAGTGATGTCATCAGTGATGTCACTGACCATGTCATGAATGATGTAATATGTGACATCATCAGCAGTGGATTGCGGGTGCGCGAAATATAGTTAGTACAACTAACTATATAGGAGCAATTTCAATGCTTTTTAAAATGCTAATTGCTAACTATAGAAGGCCTGAAACCTAAGGTTTTTAAAATGTTAATTCCTAACTATATAAGGCCTGAAACCTATGCTTTTTTAAGTGAATTTGCAAGGTTTTCTAAATGCTAATTCCTAACTATATAAGGCATGAAACCTATGGTTTTTTAAGTGAATTTGCAAGGTTTTTAAATGCTAATTCCTAACTATATAAGGCTTGAAACCTATGTTTTTTTCAGTGAATTTGCAAGGTTTTTAAAATGCTAATTCCAAACTATATCAGGCATGAAACCTATATTTTTTTTAAATAAATTTCAAAGGTTTTGTAAATGCTAATTCTATTAGCGGATAACGTTTATATATGTTATTATCCTTCTGGGACCACCTGAGCAGCCATCTTGTTTCTCAGGAGAAGTGAGGCACAAGAGAGCACAAAACAAGAGTGGAAAATGTGAATAGGGGGCAGGGTTGAGACTCCCTGACCCCCTAGCCCTTCTCAGGGGGTCCCAGAAGGACCACCAAGTGCAAAAAAAAAATTTCTTTTTAAATCGCGGGGTACGCGCATGGTACGCGTACCCCGCGATTTTTTTGATTTTGTTTTGCCCTTGGGGGTCCTTTTGGGACCCCCTTAGAAGGGCTAGAGGGTTGGGGGGTCTCTACCCTGCCCCCTTTTCGTGTTTTCCACTCTTGTTTTGGGCTCTCTTGTGCCTCAGTTCTCCTGAAAAACAAGATGGTGGCCAACACTTCCTGGTTTGGACAGTTTGGAATGTTGACAGTCGACTGCCAGCCAATCAGAAACTCGCTCGCACACGTAAGGGTACGCGTATGGTGCGTGTACGATGAGCACATATAGATATATAATTTGCTCAAATAAAACTTTCTCAACAACTACTGAAGGGATTTTCACCAAATATAGAAAAGGCACTACTGCATACCTGTCCCTACCATTTTGCCAAGTTTAGTGTAATTCCGTTCAGCCGTTCGGGCTGTAGCCGTGTCTAAAGGTCCCATAGAAAATGACATTTGAAAAATTTCAAATTCAATTTTCTCAAGAACTACTGGAGGGATTGTCACCAAACATAGCAAAGGCACATCTGCATACCAGGCCCTACCATTTTGCCAAGTTTGGTGTAATTCCATTCAGCCGTTCGGGCTGTAGCCGTGTCTAAAGGTCCCTATGGAAATTAACATGGGGAAAACACGTTTTGGGACCCCCCTTTCGGCCCCCGCTTGACGAATCCCCCCGAAACTTTCAGGGAAGGAGCGGAGCGGAGCTGGCCAAAACTTTGGAAAATTACACACAGATTCCTCAATCAGCGCCAAAGTTATTTCCAATAGAATGTTGAGCGCATATAGATATATAATTTGCTCAAATCAATTTTCTCAACAACTACTGGAGGGATTTTCACCAAATATAGAAAAGGCACTACTGCATACCTGCCCCTACCATTTTGCCAAATTTTGTGTAGTTCCGTTCAGCCGTTCGGGCTGTAGCCGTGTCTAAAGGTCCCATAGAAAATGCAATTCGAAAAATTTCACATTCAATTTTCTCAAGATCTACTGGAGGGATTTACACCAAACATTCAAAAGGCACTGCTGCATACCAGTCCCTACCATTTTGCCAAATCTGCTGTAATTCCGTTCAGCCGTTCGAGATGTAGTCTTGTCAGAATGTCCCTATGGAAATTAACATGGGGAAAACACGTTTTGGGACCCCCATTTTTTCTCAACCCCGCTCGACGAATCCCCCCGAAACTTTCAGGGAAGGAGCGGAGCACAGCGAGGCAAATATAAGGAAAATTACAGGCAGATCCCTCAATCGGTGCCAAAGTTATTCCCAATAGAATGTTCGGAATTTCCTATGGTAACTAGGTCCTAACTATATATACCTACTGGCGACCGCCAGTAGGTAATATATATATATATATATATATTCACTAAAAAAACCATAGGTTTTACACACGTTACAGTTAGGAAGTAGCATTTACAAAACCTATGAAATTCACTGAAAAAACCATAGGTTTGACACATGTTATAGTTAGCTGGACATTTCACTCATATAAAACCAATGAAATTCCCCGTTATAGTTACTTCAGCTAACTATAACTTGCGCACCCGCAATGCACTGCTGATGATGTCACACATTACATCACTCATGACATCATCTATTAGATAGGTTAGTTTTAAAAATTACATATATTTTATATATGTAGATCTGAAAGTTGGTTGAACAAAAATGTAGTATATAAATATATAACTGGTTGTTTTTTAGGTGAAAAATAGATATTATAACTGACTGACTAAATATATCTTAATGAGTACATGGGTTACTGAGTAATATTTAAATATATACATATCTGTGTCTGTCTATCAGTTTCTATTTTAGTGGCTGAATGTGTTGATGAGTAGCTATATCATAGATACATTATATCTATATAAGTTATCGTTTCCTTATTATTACCAAGAGTGTCTTAGTGTCTAAGTGTTAATATGGGACATTAAGAGTTTTTACATATTGCATACATGCCTGAATCAGTGACATACTATACCTATATGTTGGAGACAACATATGTGACATATTAGATGTTATAATTGTGTAGTGCGTTAGAGAGGGCGTAAACGCATCCTTGATATTGGGCACACACTCTGGTTTAGTCTATGTAGACAAACTCCATATAAGTTTTTATAATCACTTTATTTCTTTGTTTTCCGAAAATTCATAGTGTTCATAAGTTTCAATGTGGCTCACAAATCACATGATCCCAACTGATTTAAAAAGGATTACAATCGCTTTTGTGGATTACACATGGTGCTCCAATGCATTTCGGGCAAACCTGCCCTTTTTCTAGGAGCTCTGAAAAGATGTGAGAACAAAAACACATTTACAATCTCAAACTGAGATACGAGAATCAAATAACGAAGAATATATCACATAACCAGTTACAAGTTTACAAGCTGCGTGTGCGTAAGGGCGTGGTACCTTATAAACCAGTGTGGGGAAGGGGATTGGGGTGGAATGCGGTGAATGGAAGCTCATGGATCAAAAGCACTTACCTGTCTGAATCCGAAGCAGGTAAATGAATCCCTATGGGAAAGGTAAAAAGCGCGTTATACGGGCAGAGGAGATCAAACGTTACACTGGTTAACGTAGGTCTCGAGCGGAGCTCCGACTTACTTTGCGGGGGGCGATCTGTCAGTGTTGCATTTCCATGGCGGGAACAGCCGGTGGCTTGCGGAGTTATCGCGGAGTGGGAGGAAATGGTCTGAGGGCTACGCGGAGTTATTGGCAGGGAATGTAGAAAATGGAGAAAGGACTATAGCTACTGGGTGAATGAAGCGGCCATCTTAGAGTGAATGAATGTGGTGGGTAAGCGCTAATTAAACAAGTAACAAATGACAATTATAAACATTCTCAAGGATAGAACAGAGGATACATGGTGAAACATAAATACCAAAGGGTATTTATAGAAAACAACTTAGTTCAGTACGGTCATTAAGACCAAAAGGCTTCAGCGCCTGCAGTCTATATATCCAGGCGGTCTCACGCTGGAGAAGAATTTTGTTGTTGTCTTTTCTTTCTTGTCTGTCAACAATTTCAAGAACCAAAAATTAGAGCTGAGCCACGTTGTGGTTATGTTCGTTGAAATGCATTGCAATGCTCGATTTTTGATTTTTAGTGCGGATATTGGATTTGTGTTCGTTAAGGCGAACTTTGATTTTTCTGGTGGTTTTACCCACGTAGATCATACCGCATGGGCATTTCAAAAGGTATATCAAGTTTGTGGAATCACAAGTGGCGTTTACATGTAATTTGATTTTAAATCCTTTCATTGGATGATTCATGCTGTTGCCCTTCATAACATTGTTGCAATTGTTGCAATTGTGGCACGGTCGTGTGCCTGTACTGTAAGTTTGTTGGGTGGGTTCCCTGGTTACGATTTCCTTTAGGTTTTCAGACCTGGTGTATGCAAAAATGGGAGGTTCTTTGAAAAGATTGCCAAAGTCAGGTTCACTTGAGAGTATGCGCCAGTGTTTGAGGATGATGTTTTTGTAAATTTTGCTTGCGGACGAATATTTGGAAACAAGTACAGTTCTGTTGTCCTTATTCTTAGTAGAGCCTTTGAGGGCTTCTTGGCGGCTGATGGTGGATGCTTTTGTGATTGCTTCCATGATCGGTTCCTGGAGGTATCCTCTGTCGATGAATCTTTTTGCTGTTTCTTTCATTTTGGCGATGCATACCGTGGGGTCTGACACGATGCGTTTGATTCTAAGCATCTGGCTGAAGGGAAGATTCCTTTTCAGGGATTGTTGGTGGAAACTCGTATAATGTACTGTATTGTTACGATCTGTGGCTTTTCTGAAAAGGTTTGTTTGTAGTCCATTTTCAGTGATTTTTACCAATACATCAAGGAATGTTATTTCATGTTCATTGATATTCCAAGTGAGAATAATACAGTTGTCCTTGGTATTAAGGTCTGTAAGGGCCAGTATGAGGTTTTCACGGGTGTCTTTCCAAATGAAAAATAAATTGTCGATATAGCGGACGTATAGTATCAAATTGTTGGACCAGGTAGGATTGGCATAGATGTGGGTTGACTCAAATTCAGCCATGTAGATGTTTGCGTAGGTCGGTGCTGCGCAATTGCCCATGGACATTACGGACATCTGGAGGTACCACTGTTTGTCATACTTGAAGTAGCTGTGGTATAGTGTGAAGATTAACAATTCCATAAGGAAAGTCTGTAATGGTATTGTTAGGTCACTGTTGAGTAGTGCTTTCTCTATAGCTTCGATTCCGCCACCATGGGGTATCGAGGTGTAGAGGCTCTTTACGTCGCCGGTGCATAGGATAAGATGGTCTTCTGCGGATATGTTGAGATCGGAAAGTTTTTTAAGGAATTCGGTAGTATCTTTTATGTAGCTTTGCAGATTCCTTTACAAGTGGCTGCAGATAACGATCCAGAAGTTTCCCAGTGGGTTCGTGTATTGATCCTCTTGTGGACACAATTGGTCAAAACGGGAGATCCGTTAAGTTTTTGTGGATTTTAGGGAGCATAGTTATAGTTGGACTTTTTGGGTGCTCTACTATTAGATATTTTTTAGTTCGAACATCGATGATGCCTTCCTCATGTGATTTGTTAATCAAATTAGATAGTTCACATTTGTACTGTTCTGTTGGATTGTCATTTAGTAGAGTGTATGTTTCAGGATCATTAATATGTTCTTTAATTTTTCTCTCATACATACTGGTGTTTAGAACAACCAAGGCTCCGCCTTTATCAGCTTTAAGGCATTTGATTGATTTGTTACTTGCAATGCGTTTTAAAGCATCTTTGTCCTTCATAGTGATGTTTTGTTTGATTTTTTTAGTGAAATTAAGTTTTGATATATCCTGTTTTACAAGGGTTTCAAAGGTGTCAATGCTTTTCTGACTACATGGTGGCATGTATGTACTTATGTTTTTTAAACCGAGTAGTTGATCAGGTTTGTTGTCGATAGCCGGTGGAAGTACGTTCTCGAAAAAGTGTCTCAAGCGTAGTTTGCGGGTTAGTTTGAAAGTACTGAGTTCTAGTTCAAGAAGGTTCGTGGAGGTGGTGGGGATAAAAGAAGTCCCCTTTTGGAGTAATTTGGCTTCTTGTGTAGTCAAAGCAACATCGGAGATGTTAATGACTAACAATTCCTTCTTGTTTTTGCTTTCTTTGAAACTTGTGGTTGGGCTTCTAGTTGTTTTTCTTGATCTTTTTCCCCGCCGGGGTCGTCTGTTTCTTCCGGGCCTGACTCTAAAATAGGAACCGATGTAGAGGGAGTAGAGTCAGTTTGACCTGGTTGTTGTCTAGAATCACTTTGAGTCTTTGATGTTGAAGGTTCAGAGGTGGTTTTTCTCGATGGGCGATTAGAGCTGTCGCTTCCTGAAGATGAAGTGTCCGTGTTTGGATTGAAGGGTCTATTGCGGCGGCGTTGTGCATACACGTCAGCCCAAGTATATACCTCTCCAAGTTTATAGTCGAGGGTGTCTCGACGGAATTTTCGAATTTTTTGTTCGTTCACTTCTTAGGTGTGTTTGTCAAGGGATTTATTGATGTCCTCGAGTGTGCTGGTTAGTTCCTCTGGTGAAAGGTATCCTTTCAATTCGTCTTCTACCTCGGTGATCTCATTGGTTAGTTCAACTAGGATGGTGGAGAGTTCTTCTATTATAAGGAGAATCAGGTCCAGACTACACTTATTCAAAATCGCGTTCCATCGTTCTTGAAATATTTTTGAATTTTTACATAATGAAGGTTTTAAAGCGATCCGTAATCCTCGAGGAATGCGCAGGGCTCGATGGTATTTGATTAGTGTATTTGCGTGAAGTTTCTGATTGATTCGTCGTTTTGAAAGATATAGTAGTTGTTTCACACATTGTTCCTTTGTTCGACTTGAGGTGGTTTGAGTGAGGTCTTCGTTGATGAGGGCGTAAATGCGTTCCGCTTCCTCAGTTCCAAAAGCTAAAGTGCTCGCTCGAGCTTCAGTTGATTTAGTGATTTCCTCATATTGCATGATGTACAACTTCGAGTGGCGTGCTGACTGCCTGGTGGGCGGTATGAAAGCAATGAACTCATTTGGTTGTGGCGTGGCGCACAGACTGATGTTAGTTTTGCGTTTTATTGATGAGTTTATATCCGTTATGTAGGATTTGAAGGGTCAGTTTTGGGTGCACCAAGTGACGTGACCGTCCATGCACATCGTGAATCTATAATTGTGTAGTGCGTTACAGAGGGCGTAAACGCATCCTTGATATTGGGCACACACTCTGGTTTAGTCTATGTAGACAAACTCCATATAAGTTTTTATAATCACTTTATTTCTTTGTTTTTTCGAAAATTCATAGTGTTCATAAGTTTCAATGTGGTTCACAAATCACATGATCCCAACTGATTTAAAAAGGATTACAATCGCTTTTGTGGATTACACATGGTGCTCCAATGCATTTCGGGCAAACCTGCCCTTTTTCTAGGAGCTCTGAAAAGATGTGAGAACAAAAACACATTTACAATCTCAAACTGAGATAGGAGAATCAAATAACGAAGAATATATCACATAACCAGTTACAAGTTTACAAGCTGCGTGTGCGTAAGGGTGTGGTACCTTATAAACCAGTGTGGGGAAGGGGATTGGGGTGGAATGCGGTGAATGGAAGCTCATGGATCAAAAGCACTTATGTGTCTGAATCCGAAGCGGGTAAATGAATCCCTATGGGAAAGGTAAAAAGCGCGTTATACGGGCAGAGGAGATCAAACGTTACACTGGTTAACGTAGGTCTCGAGCGGATCTCCGACTTACTTTGCGGGGGGCGATCTGTCAGTGTTGCATTTCCATGGCGGGAACCGCCGGTGGCTTGCGGAGTTATCGCGGAGTGGGAGGAAATGGTCCGAGGGCTACGCGGAGTTATTGGCTGGGAATGTAGAAAATGGAGAAAGGACTATAGCTACTGGGTGAATGAAGCGGCCATCTTAGAGTGAATGAATGTGGTGGGTAAGCGCTAATTAAACAAGTAACAAATGACAATTATAAACATTCTCAAGGATAGAACAGAGGATACGTGGTGAAACATAAATACCAAAGGGTATTTATAGAAAACAACTTAGTTCAGTACGGTCATTAAGACCAAAAGGCTTCAGCGCCTGCAGTCCATATATCCAGGCGGTCTCACGCTGGAGAAGAATTTTGTTGTTGTCTTTTCCTTCTTGTCTGTCAACAATTTCAAGAACCAAAAGTTTGAGCTGAGCCACGTAGTGGTTATGTTCGTTGAAATGCATTGCAATGCTCGATTTTTGATTTTTAGTGCGGATATTGGATTTGTGTTCGTTAAGGCGAACTTTGATTTTTCAGGTGGTTTTACCCACGTAGATCATACCGCATGGGCATTTCAAAAGGTATATCAAGTTTGGGAATCACAAGTGGCGTTTACATGTAATTTGATTTTAAATCCTTTCATTGGATGATTCATGCTGTTGCCCTTCATAAAATTGTTGCAATTGTTGCAATTGTGGCACAGTTGTGTGCCTGTACTGGAAGTTTGTTGGGTGGGTTCCCTGGTTAAGATTTCCTTTAGGTTTTCAGACCTGGTGTATGCAAAAATGGGAGGTTCTTTGAAAAGATTGCCAAAGTCAGGTTCACTTGAGAGTATGCGCCAGTGTTTGAGGATGATGTTTTTGTAAATTTTGCTTGCGGAGGAATATTTGGAAACAAGTACAGTTCTGTTGTCCTTATTCTTAGTGAGCCTTTGAGGGCTTCTTGGCGGCTGATGGTGGATGCTTTTGTGATTGCTTCCATGATCGGTTCCTGGGGGTATCCTCTGTCGATGAATCTTTTTGCTGTTTCTTTCATTTTGGCGATGCATACCATGGGGTCTGACATGAACTTCACGCAAATACACTAAACAAATACCATCGAGCCCTGCGCATTCCTCGAGGACTACGGATCGCTTTAAAACATTCATTATGTAAAAATTCAAAAATATTTCAAGAACAATGGAACGCGATTTTGAATAAGTGTAGTCTGGACCTGATTCTCCTTATAATAGAAGAACTCTCCACCATCCTAGTTGAACTAACCAATGAGATCACTGAGGTAGAAGACAAATTGAAAGGATACCTTTCACCAGAGGAACTAACCAGCACACTCGAGGACATCAATAAATCCCTTGACAAACACACCAAAGAAGTGAACGAACGAAAAATTCGAAAATTCCGTCGAGACACCCTCGACTATAAACTTGGAGAGGTATATACTTGGGCTGACGTGTATGCACAACGCCGCCGCAATAGACCCTTCAATCCAAACACGGACACTTCATCTTCAGGAAGCGACAGCTCTAATCGCCCATCGAGAAAAAACCCCTCTGAACCTTCAACATCAAGGACTCAAAGTGATTCTAGACAACAACCAGGTCAAACTGACTCTATTCCCTCTACATCGGTTCCTTTTTTAGAGTCAGGCCCGGAAGAAACAGACGACCCCGGCGGGGAAAAAGATCAAGAAAAACAACTAGAAGCCCAACCACAAGTTTCAAAGAAAGCAAAAACGAGAAGGAATCGTTAGTCATTAACATCTCCGATGTTGCTTTGACTACACAAGAAACCAAATTACTCCAAAAGGGGACTTCTTTTATCCCCACCACCTCCACGAACCTTCTTGAACTAGAACTCAGTACTTTCAAACTAACCCGCAAACTACGCTTGAGATACTTTTTCGAGAACGTACTTCCACCGGCTATCGACAACAAACCTGATCAACTACTTGGTTTAAAAACCATAAATACATACATGCCACCATGTAGTCATAAAAGCATCGATACCTTTGAAACCCTTGTAAAACAGGATATATCAAAAATTAATTTCACTAAAAAAATCAAACAAAACATCACTATGAAGGACAAAGATGCTTTAAAACGCATTGCAAGTAACAAATCCATCAAATGCCTTAAAGCTGATAAAGGCGGAGCCTTGGTTGTTCTAAACACCAGTATGTATGAGAGAAAAATTAAAGAACATATTAAATGATCCTGAGACACACACTCTACTAAATGACAATCCAACAGAGCAGTACAAATGTGAACTATCTAATTTGATTAACAAATAACATGAGGAAGGCATCATCGATGACCGAACTACAAAATATCTAATAGTAGAGCACCCAAAAAGTCCATCTATAACTATGCTCCCTAAAATCCACAAAAACTTAACGGATCCCCCGTTTCGACCAATTGTGTCCACAAGAGGATCAATACACGAACCCACTGGGAAACTTCTGGATCGTTATCTGCAGCCACTTGTAAGGAATCTGCAAAGCTACATAAAAGATACTACCGAATTCCTTAAAAAACTTTCTGATCTCAACATATCTGCAGAAGACCATCTTATCCTATGCACCGCCGACGTAAAGAGCCTCTACACCTCGATACCCCATGGTGGCGGAATCGAAGCTATAGAGAAAGCACTACTGAACAGTGACCTAACAATACCATTAGAGACTTTCCTTATGGAATTGTTATTCTTCACACTATACCACAGCTACTTCAAGTATGACAAACAGTGGTACCTCCAGATGTCTGGAATGTCCATGGGCAATTGCGCAGCACCGACCTAGGCAAACATCTACATGGCTGAATTTGAGTCAACCCACATCTATGCCAATCCTACCTGGTCCAACAATTTGATGCTATACGTCCGCTATATCGACGATTTATTTTTCATTTGGAAAGACACCCGTGAAAACCTCATACTGGCCCTTACAGACCTTAATACCAAGGACAACCGTATTATTCTCACTTGGAATATTAGTGAACATGAAATAACATTCCTTGATGTATTGGTAAAAATCACTGAAAATTGACTACAAACAGACCTTTTCAGAAAGGCCACAGATCGTAACAATACAGTACATTATACGAGTTTCCACCAACAATCCCTCAAAAGGAATCTTCCCTTCAGCCAGATGCTTAGAATCGAACGCATCGTGTCAGACCCCACGGTATGCATCGCCAAAATGAAAGAAACAGCAAAAAGATTCATCGACAGAGGATACCCCCAGGAACCGATCATGGAAGCAATCACAAAAGCATCCACCATCAGCCGCCAAGAAGCCCTCAAAGGCTCTACTAAGAATAAGGACAACAGAACTGTACTTGTTTCCAAATATTCGTCCGCAAGCAAAATTTACAAAAACATCATCCTCAAACACTGGCGCATACTCTCAAGTGAACCTGACTTTGGCAATCTTTTCAAAGAACCTCCCATTTTTGCATACACCAGGTCTGAAAACCTAAAGGAAATCTTAACCAGGGAACCCACCCAACAAACTTCCAGTACAGGCACACGACTGTGCCACAATTGCAACAATTGCAACAATGTTATGAAGGGCAACAGCATGAATCATCCAATGAAAGGATTTAAAATCAAATTACATGTAAATGCCACTTGTGATTCCACAAACTTGATATACCTTTTGAAATGCCAATGCGGTATGATCTACGTGGGTAAAACCACCAGAAAAATCAAAGTTCGCCTTAACGAACACAAATACAATATCCGCACTAAAAATCAAAAATCGAGCATTGCAATGCATTTCAACGAACATAACCACAACGTGGCTCAGCTCAAATTTTTAGTTCTTGAAATTGTTGACAGACAAGACGGAAAAGACAACAACAAAATTCTTCTCCAGCGTGAGACCGCCTGGATATATAGACTGCAGGCGCTGAAGCCTTTTGGTCTTAATGACCGTACTGAACTAAGTTGTTTTCTATAAATACCCTTTGGTATTTATGTTTCACCATGTATCCTCTGTTCTATCCTTGAGAATGTTTATAATTGTCATTTGTTACTTGTTTAATTAGCGCTTACCCACCACATTCATTCACTCTAAGATGGCCGCTTCATTCACCCAGTAGCTATAGTCCTTTCTCCATTTTCTACATTCCCAGCCAATAACTCCGCGTAGCCCTCGGACCATTTCCTCCCACTCCGCGATAACTCCGCAAGCCACCGGCGGTTCCCGCCATGGAAATGCAACACTGACAGATCGCCCCCCGCAAAGTAAGTCGGAGCTCCGCTCGAGACCTACGTTAACCAGTGTAACGTTTGATCTCCTCTGCCCGTATAACGCGCTTTTTACCTTTCCCATAGGGATTCATTTACCCGCTTCGGATTCAGACACGTAAGTGCTTTTGATCCATGAGCTTCCATTCACCGCATTCCACCCCAATCCCCTTCCCCACACTGGTTTATAAGGTACCACACCCTTACGCACACGCAGCTTGTAAACTTGTAACTGGTTATGTGATATATTCTTCGTTATTTGATTCTCGTATCTCAGTTTGAGATTGTAAATGTGATTTTGTTCTCACATCTTTTCAGAGCTCCTAGAAAAAGGGCAGGTTTGCCCGAAATGCATTGGAGCACCATGTGTAATCCACAAAAGCGATTGTAATCCTTTTTGAATCAGTTGGGATCATGTGATTTGTGAACCACTTTGAAACTTATGAACACTATGAATTTTCGAAAAAACAAAGAAATAAAGTGATTATAAAAACTTATATGGAGTTTGTCTACATAGACTAAACCAGAGTGTGTGCCCAATATCAAGGATGCGTTTACGCCCTATGTAATGCACTACATAATTATAGATTCACGACGTGCATGGACGGTCACGTCACTTGTTGGTGCACCCAAAACTGACCCTTCAAATCCTACATAACGGATATAAACTCATCAATAAAACGCAAAACTAACATCAGTCTGTACGCCACGCCACAACCAAACATATTAGATGTTATCAGTGAGGTCAAGAGTGATGTCACTGACCATGTGATGAGTGATGTAATATGTAACATCATCAGCAGTGCATTGCGGGTGCGTGAGTTATAGTTAGCTGAAGTAACTATAACAGGGGAATGTCATTGGTTTTATATGAGTGAAATGTCCAGCTAACTATAACATGTGTCAAACCTATGGTTTTTTCAGTGAATTTCAAAGGTTTTGTAAATGCTACTTCCTAACTATAACGTGTGTAAAACCTATGTTTTTTTTAGTGAATTTCATAGGTTTTGTAAATGCTACTTCCTAACTATAACGTGTGTAAAACTTATGGTTTTTTCAGTGAATTTCATAGGTTTTTTAAATGCTACTTCCTAACTATAACGTGTGTAAAACCTATGTTTTTTTCAGTGAATTTCATAGGTTTTTAAAATGCTAATTCAAAACTATCTTGTGAATGCAAACTATACTTTTGTCAATAAAGTTCTGGCAATATTTTTTTCCGAAACAAGCTGTTTTCTTGACTCTTCAGGTTGCATGGAGACTCCTTGTAAAGCGGTACAGAATTAGAAAGTCTGTACCTTGCCTTATTTTGAACGCATTAAAATTTGTCTGTAAATAAAAATAGCCTTTCTAAACTTTCGTGCGCGACCGAGTGCGCGCACCCGCCTATATATTTCGTGAAAACTCTGCAATTTGAACTTATTGAATTTCTTCATAGACCCATCAAAGAACTTATAGTACGTCAAAGAGACAAAACCTAGGCTTCTTTTTTATTATTATGAAAATTTTCATTAAATGGAGCCAAATGTCTTTTTAAACTTTCGTGCGTGACCGAATGTACACACCTTGGTATTTTTTTTTTAAATAAAAAAGGTTTTATAGTTTAACAATTGTATGCTTGAATCGAGCTCAGAAGATATATAAAATCCTGATATGTTTGGATTTACTCCTTTTCACGTTTTAAAACTTCGCTGAATTAGACCGCTACTTCCAAATGACGTACGTGACTAGATACTGTCACCGCGTACACGTCCTGAGACCCTCATGTAAAGTCATGTGACTTGAAAACAACATTTCCAATTGGTTCTTAGTAGTTTCTATTCTGGAATTTACACGGAGCACTCCACCCACTTTCCTCACTATCTTTTCTACTCTCAAGAGAGAACAACGTCCAACATCTTTCGGAAGACTTTGCTGAAATGGCTGCCGTTCCGCATTCATCTTCTGAATCTGAAGGAAATGAGCGACAACCTCTAAAAAGAAAAAAGGAATCTTTTATTTGGCAATTTTTCACTTATCCTGAAGATCAAAAGAAAGTGAATGCGCCAAAAGTAACCTGCACGATATGCAAATCGGTTCTCTCAAGAGGAAATCCAACACAAAAATATTCCTTTTCCATACATACCATGGTGCGGCATGTCAAACAAGTGCACCCTGTGCCTTATGCAAAGGCATCGACAAGAGCCCTGGCCACGCTATTACCATCAGAAGTGGCCAGCACTTCTTCTGGTGGACGACCTGTATCTCCATCGAGTGCTGAGATGGACTTGAGACCGTATCTTGCGAAGGTGCACATGAAATGCAACGAGTGTGGAGAACTTCTTCTGTACGGAGAGCAGAGCCTCATTCTTATTAAACTAAAAATTGAGAGTCATAAATGCCCCGAGAAAAGATAAATTTCTTCATTTCATTTTGATCCTGTGTCACACTTGAAAATGACGTTGCAAGTTTAAAAAATCAAAAACAACATAACACTTGTTTTAAAAAAAAAAAAAGTTCTTTTCAGAACTAACTCATTGTACCAAAAACAGCTCCAGGAGCATATTATAAAGGGGGTTTATCACCGCTTTTTTGGCTTTCTTTCGTGCGCGACCGAGTGCGCGCACCCGCCTATATATTTCGTGAAAACTTTGCAATTTGAACTTATTGAATTTCTTCATAGACCCATCAAAGAACTTATAGTACGTCAAAGAGACTAAACCTAGGCTTCTTTCTTTATTATTTTGAAAATTTTCATCAAATGGAGCCGAATGTGTTTTTAAACGTTCGTGCGTGACCGAATGTACAAACCTTGATATTTTTTTAAAAAATATGAAAGGTTTTATAGTTTAACAATTGTATGCTTGAATCGAGCTCAGAAGATATATAAAATCCAGATGTGTTTGGATTCACTCCGTTTCACGTTTTGAAACTTCGCTGAATTAGACCGCTACTTCCAAATGACGTACGTGACTAGATACTGTCACCGCGTACAGGTCCTGAGACGCGCATGTGAAGTCATGTGACTTGAAAACAACACTTCCAATTGGTTCTAAGTAGTTTCTATTCTGGAATTTATACGCAGCACTCCACCCACTTCCCTCACTATCTTTTCTACTCTCAAGAGAGAACAACGTCCAACAGGGCGGACGAGGTCACCGCCGTCTGTAGTCATAGTACATCTTGGGGGCAATGATTTGGTGACCACTGGTAGACGACTTCTTCTTGAGGCGATGCTTTCCACGGTAAGTTGGTTGGCGAGAAGAGTTCCAGGGTGCACAATTGCATGGTCCCATATGATCCCACGGAAAGTGTGTCGGGGGGCTATTTCTGTTTCTGCTCTGAATCATTCAGTAAGGAAAATTAATAATAAAGTGAGTAGACTGTTCCGTTCAAGTACACTGCATTCTATTTCGCATGGTTGTATTAAAGGGGACAGTATGTATTCGGGGGATGGTGTTCATTTGTCCCGGATAGGGAACGAGTTACTCATAGGAGACCTGATAGCCTGGCTAAAGACTTTATGACATGACCTTTAGGCAGGAGTGTTGTGGGGGGTCCGGATAGCCGGTCAACTATCCGGCCTGTGGCGGTAAGGTCATGATCGGTGAGCAGTAATTCGAAGATCCCTATGAGGGGGCGTCACCCATTACGGATGGGAGCGCGCGGGGGAGGTGGCCAATTGGCCCCTCAACGGGGAGGCGGTCCTGTCTAAGGAGAGGCCGCCGGAAGGAAAGGAAAGGTGGTCAAGGCCCCTTCCTGGATAGGAGGGGCTACGGCCCCTCCTGGGGAATTTCCCGGGGCCAGGACATCTGCGACGGCAGATGGGTAAGTTGTGTGGGGTGCGAGAGGGGGTTTACGCTACCTTTTTAGACACCTCACACGAGTCCTCGAACGACCGTTAAATGGCGTCGAGTTTATTGGGGCCCCCGTCAAGTACAAAGGGAAATTGGTAGATGCACTTGAGGTACGCCTCTGTGCGGTCGCTCCTCTCACAAGTGAGGGGGGTATTTCTGGTTTAGGGATCTGACACCGGTTACGACCTTGCCGTTGGCCCTTAACGTTAGGATGTACAATTTCAAGTCAAATGTTTTGTAGGATGTTAGTTCGGCTAGGAGAACCTTTGTATTAGAGATCTGTTAAGGTTCGCCAAACATCGTAATGTGGAAATGAAATTGTACATTATATGAAACTGTTATTTTAATGTTTTCTTTTGTTTCATATTTTAATAAATACGGCCGGGAAGGGTGACTCCCTTCCCGCCTTCCAAAAGTTCAAGAACTGTTTCCGGTTTCCCAATTCTTGGGGATTGTGTTGAGAGGGGGTGGCGGGTATCTCGGCCATATGGAAAGGGGCGACCATTCGGTCCCCCCGAACGTATGGTGGAGTACCACGATCCCCCCGGGAAGCCATCTTGGGCGGGAGGCGAGTCTCGGCTGGTATGCCCGAAGCGGCGTAGCCGGGGCGCGCCTTTTTCCCGCCCTAGAGTGGGCTGGCCTAGACACCGACGCGGCCGGCCACGCCCTCGGAGGCAGGCGGGGGCGGGTTCACGCCCACCCTGAAGACGGATAAAAAGAGCGGAAGCCAAGAAAGCATCCTCTTGTTCCTGTGCTCTGAAGCTGCACCTCCCCGCTGCACGTGAGCTCGAGACGGAACGAAGAGCAATTTTGACCCACCCACCAGCCCCTGAGGACAGCGATTCGTTGTGAATACAGTTGATATAGTATCTTTTTGTTTTCTCTGTTTTCTTACAGGTTGTGATGATTGTCGTGAAATTTCTTAAAGATGCAATAAAGATTTGTTATTTTCAGTATGTTTTGCAAATAAAGTAATTTTGAACAAGGATTGATCAGTATTTACGCTTGATAATAAATGATGTTTTGCTTTGTAAATCTTAGTAACTTAGGTAGAATTGTCGTATTTATTTTGGTCGGGCGGTAAGGTCATGATCGGTGAGCAGTAATTCGAAGATCCCTATGAGGGGGCGTCACCCATTACGGATGGGAGCGCGCGGGGGAGGTGGCCAATTGGCCCCTCAACGGGGAGGCGGTCCTGTCTAAGGAGAGGCCGCCGGAAGGAAAGGAAAGGTAGTCAAGGCCCCTTCCTGGATAGGAGGGGCTACGGCCCCTCCTGGGGAATTTCCCGGGGCCAGGACATCTGCGACGGCAGATGGGTAAGTTGTGTGGGGTGCGGGAGGGGGTTTACGCTACCTTTTTAGACACCTCACACGAGTCCTCGAACGACCGTTAAATGGCGTCGAGTTTATTGGGGCCCCCGTCAAGTACAAAGGGAAATTGGTAGATGCACTTGAGGTACGCCTCTGTGCGGTCGCTCCTCTCACAAGTGAGGGGGGTATTTCTGGTTTAGGGATCTGACACCGGTTACGACCTTGCCGTTGGCCCTTAACGTTAGGATGTACAATTTCAAGTCAAATGTTTTGTAGGATGTTAGTTCGGCTAGGAGAACCTTTGTATTAGAGATCTGTTAAGGTTAGCCAAACATCGTAATGTGGAAATGAAATTGTACATTATATGAAACTGTTATTTTAATGTTTTCTTTTGTTTCATATTTTAATAAATACGGCCGGGAAGGGTGACTCCCTTCCCGCCTTCCAAAAGTTCAAGAACTGTTTCCGGTTTCCCAATTCTTGGGGATTGTGTTGAGAGGGGGTGGCGGGTATCTCGGCCATAGTGGCCAGCACTTCTTCTGGTGGACGACCTGTATCTCCATCGAGTGCTGAGATGGACTTGAGACCGTATCTTGCGAAGGTGCACATGAAATGCAACGAGTGTGGAGAACTTCTTCTGTACGGAGAGCAGAGCCTCATTCTTATTAAACAAAAAATTGAGAGTCATAAATGCCCCGAGAAAAGATAAATTTCTTCATTTCATTTTGATCCTGTGTCACACTTGAAAATGACGTTGCAAGTTTAAAAAATCAAAAACAACATAACACTTGTTTTAAAAAAAAAAAAGTTCTTTTCAGAACTAACTCATTGTACCAAAAACAGCTCCAGGAGCATATTATAAAGGGGGTTTATCACCGCTTTTTTGGCTTTCTTTCGTGCGCGACCGAGTGCGCGCACCCGCCTATATATTTCGTGAAAACTTTGCAATTTGAACTTATTGAATTTCTTCATAGACCCATCAAAGAACTTATAGTACGTCAAAGAGACTAAACCTAGGCTTCTTTCTTTATTATTTTGAAAATTTTCATCAAATGGAGCCGAATGTGTTTTTAAACGTTCGTGCGTGACCGAATGTACAAACCTTGATATTTTTTTAAAAAATATGAAAGGTTTTATAGTTTAACAATTGTATGCTTGAATCGAGCTCAGAAGATATATAAAATCCAGATGTGTTTGGATTCACTCCGGTTCACGTTTTGAAACTTCGCTGAATTAGACCGCTACTTCCAAATGACGTACGTGACTAGATACTGTCACCGCGTACAGGTCCTGAGACGCGCATGTGAAGTCATGTGACTTGAAAACAACACTTCCAATTGGTTCTAAGTAGTTTCTATTCTGGAATTTATACGCAGCACTCCACCCACTTCCCTCACTATCTTTTCTACTCTCAAGAGAGAACAACGTCCAACATCTTTCGGAAGACTTTGCTGAAATGGCTGCCGTTCCGCATTCATCTTCCGAATCTGAAGGAAATGAGCGACTACCTTTAAAAAGAAAAAAGGAATCTTTTATTTGGCAATTTTTCACTTATCCTGAAGAACAAAAGAAAGTGAATGCGCCAAAAGTAACCTGCACGATATGCAAATCGGTTCTCTCAAGAGGAAATCCAACAAAAAAATATTCCTTTTCCATACATACCATGGTGCGGCATGTCAAACAAATGCACCCTGAGCATTATGCAAAGGCATCGACAAGAGCCCTGGCCACGCTATTACCATCAGAAGTGGCCAGCACATCTTCTGGTGGACGACCTGTATCTCCATCGAGTGCTGAGATGGACTTGAGACCGTATCTTGCGAAGGTGCGCAT
This sequence comes from Lissotriton vulgaris, assembly GCF_964263255.1. Classification (NCBI taxonomy): domain Eukaryota; kingdom Metazoa; phylum Chordata; class Amphibia; order Caudata; family Salamandridae; genus Lissotriton; species Lissotriton vulgaris. The sequence goes on along the minus strand of NC_141685.1, from coordinate 703,254,015 downwards.
GAAATGCAACGAGTGTGGAGAAATTCTTCTGTACGGAGAGCAGAGCCTCATTCTTATTAAACTAAAAATTGAGAGTCATAAATGCCCCGAGAAAAGATACATTTCTTCATTTCAGTTTGATCCTGTGTCACACTTGAAAATGACGTTGCAAGTTTAAAAAATCAAAAACAACATAACACTTGTTTTAAAAAAAAAAAGTTCTTTTCAGAACTAACTCATTGTACCAAAAACAGCTCCAGGAGAATATTATAAAGGGGGTTTATCTCCGCTTTTTTGGCTTTCTTTCGTGCGCGACCGAGTGCGCGCACCCGCCTATATATTTCGTGAAAACTTTGCAATTTGAACTTATTGAATATCTTCATAGACCCATCAAAGAACTTATAGTACGTCAAAGAGACTAAACCTAGGCTTCTTTTTTATTATTTTGAAAATTTTCATTAAATGGAGCCGAATGTGTTTTTAAACTTTCGTGCGTGACCGAATGTACACACCTTGAATTTTTTTTAAAAAATATAAAAGGTTTTATAGTTTAACAATTGTATGCTTGAATCGACTCAGAAGATATATAAAATCCGGATGTGTTTCGATTTACTCCTTTTCACGTTTTGAAACTTCGCTGAATTAGACCGCTACTTCCAAATGACGTACGTGACCAGATACTGTCACCGCGTACACGTCCTGAGACGCGCATGTGAAGTCATGTGACTTGAAAACAACACTTCCAATTGGTTCTTAGTAGTTTCTATTCTGCAATTTACACGGAGCACTCCACCCACTTCCTTGGAGAAAAAGTTTATTGCAAAACTGTTAAAGCCTCCTCTAATCAAACATTCGACATCGTTAACATAACAGTGTAGTAAATAAAACTAAATCCACCCCGTCCCTTAATTACAAGGGACACATTACTGTGTGAAAACAACTTTTGTTTTCACGCGATAATGTGAAATACTAAGGCTGTTACAGGATTTTCTATCACATATGTGTTCCCATTGATGTTGTAGCACTAACACCGTGGAAAATACCACCGGTAGCGGTGATATTTTTAACGTCGAGCACCGGCGATTTTTATCGCTTAGAGGCCTTGCTATTATGAAGGTTTATCTCCTAAGTCTCTGATTCTCAAACTGTGCAACGCAGCTCCCCTGTGTGCCGTAATGAGGTGCTACGGGCGCCGCGCACACTCTAGTGTGACTAACCATCCATAAATTCCAGGAACATCTCTACCCTGTTATCTGCAATTGTAAGCATCAAAAGGAGCTGCGCTGCGTCCCTCTGAGAGGCCTCACTCCCACTGCTACAGCGGCTTGGCAGTCCTCCAGATGCACAGGAACAGCCCCTCCGATCCATTGAACTTCTGTGTCGGTCTCAATGACAATAAGCACTGAAGAATATTCAAGTATGTAGTACTCCTCCTGCTACAGCATACAGAATGCATTCTGTTAGGTATAAAAAAGTGAAACACACACACTACAATCATACAGAACACTTCCTCTAAAGAAGCCTGTGATTAACTTTAAAACATCAGGTTAACCTTTTTTTACTCTCTCATCATTGTTTAAGATAAGTATTTACAATACTATATTAAACAATGCCGTGGTTGTTGCTTTTTTATATAAAGAATCTTGCAATCATTCACAAATCCAATACTCATGGCATTTTTTTCGTGAGAAAAATCTTGCAACATTATATATCCACATAAAATAACAGAAAAAACATAACACTGCAAAGGCCGAACACTCTACTAAACGCAGATTTGTAACCAATAGGGCAGATTTATGTTAACTACTTCCTACCCAGATATGCACCAGTTAATGTGCACCACAGTATACTAGTGCTCCGTCAGCCATAGTGTGCCACATTTAAAATGTGGCGCACCATGGTACAAAAACAGCATACATGCGTAACACATCTGTGCTGAAAAAGTAATACATTGCTAGAGTTGCATCGCAAATGTGATGCAGCTCCAGCAAGGCTCACCAGTGCACTATATTCACAATGCTGCGTCAATACCTACGCCTGCTTCAAGCACATGCACAGTTTTGAAACAGCATGGGCCTGAAAGTCACTGAGTAAAATCTCATGGATTACAATCAGCCACTTTCAAGACGCATTCCTTCAGAGGAACACTTCCTTATGGTGCAGGGCTTTAGAATGTGACATATCTCCTAGATCCATAACGTTGTAAATATGGTACATTATTTCCACTGTCATTGTATTAAATAAAGTGACGAAATTGTAGCGCAAAGAGACGCAACGTCAACATAAAGCTGCCACAATGTGTTTTAAAGTACCCTTTAAATTACAACCAACACTCTCTTTGAAGAGACCCCTCAGGTTTTTTTAATACCTGTTAAATCCTTCCATGCTCATGACAGAGCCGCTCCATCACGAGCATCGCCTGAGCTGTCCTCAGGACGGACCAGTTTTGTCATGGGCTTGCCGCTGTGCTTGCGCAGCACTAATATTGCTCCTCCATGACACGTTCTATTGACTAAGCAGAGCCATGACGGAACCGCTCTATCATGAACACACCTCAACCGTGGCTCCTGAAGGAGTGGCTCCATCATGAGCATGCGAGTACCACTCAGGCCCCGCCCCCCTAATGCTGAGGCAGAATTGCCACTGCAGCAAAGGACTTAAAGTCCTGGAAAGAACACCATGTAACATTTAATATCATTTACCACCAATGTTTTCATATATCACTGTTGCTGAACTCACTCAGTGAAATGTCGCTCATTTCATTAAATCACTTTTAAAGCATGCCTTATAACAATGCACCCAATCCTATGTGGAAGTGCTTATATTAAACATGACATTGCTTTAACCAGGATAGACAAAGAAATAACACAGTGAAGTAAAAGTTTCTTTATTTTTTATACTTACCTAAAAAATAGTAACAAAGTAAAGTAAATTTCTTTTAAAAACGTAGTACCTGTGGAAGAAAAGTAAAAATAAGATTATAATGTACATTTCATAAAAGAAAAAAAAGTAGGAGTCAATAAGAGAGAGGCAGAGAAAACTCTCGGATGTTATTAGTTGTACTTACCTTATAAATATAATATCTGTGCAGGACAGTAAAAAAAATCTGTTATAATACATATTTCTAAATGCAATGTAACAAAATAACTCAAACAACATATTAAATGGTTTATTTTTGCTGTCCTCAGAATACATTGATTTTCACTATAAACAGTGATTTCAATATTAATCATCATATAACAGCGGGGAAAAAAAAACACAATCAAAATGATTGTGTTTAAAAAACCCATACAAAATCTTCATACATATTATAAATACCTGAAAAAAACAAGTATTAAATGTTTTTCTCAAATTCGCAATTTCTTGAGTAAGAACACTACATCTTCCACAGTTACAAACTAATTAAACTATATGACCTATTTTTCAATATATCTCAACAAAGCCCCGTGCAAATATCTCCTATAAAAATCTATCTTAAGTACACATTTTCTTCTCTCATACCTTTCCGCGTGGCCAAATTGTATAAGTTAACTCATTATCTTTTAAATACCTCTCCCAAAAACCTGCGTCCATATAAGTTCTAAAATAATTATCTAAAGTACTCATTTTCTTCTCTCATATTTTTCCACGTGGCCAAATACTATGAGTTAAGTAGTTTTTTTCTGAAATTTCTTAATCTTAGTCTTATCTATTCTTTTGTGAACCTTTACAGTTTAAATTTGTAACATGTTTTATACCATCAAACATTAACTAAATTTGTACCTGATGTTAGCACTATGCCAAACACAAATTTCATTTATAGATTTGTACACCCTCAGTCACATGATATTTGTAAACAAGAAAGTTTCATATCTTTACAGTATTAATCTTCCTACAGCAAGTCATTCTACTGAAATTTGGGTTCCAAAAATAGCAGATAGGAGTTAGTTAAGGCAAAAGGCAAACGTTTCTTAAAAGTCAATTGGCTATCATTGCAAAGCGTCCAGCCACTTGCACACTTCAAATAAGCTGTATAATGTCCTGATGATGTGGAAGGCCCTTCATGAAAAATAATGGCTACAGTTACAAATGTTCTTGTAGAAATAGATACTTGAGAAGCCACAAAATTTTTAATTAAAGTTGACAATTTACTCCCATCAGCTCTGCATCGTTGAAACATTAAAATTACATATTGTCCATATCTATGGATAAATAAAGTTGATAACATGTCAGACTTACATTGAGAACAGACCATGTTCTGATGCGCATCTTTAACTAGTTTATTAAAAGACACTTCTTTACAGTCTGGTAATGTTAAATATATCAATCTTTCACTGTGTATATCAGTACTACTTGAAAATGAGCAATTATCACACTTATGTTCCCATTTATAAGAAAGGCCAAAAAGACTATCAATATCTACACCTTCATCTTCCAAAACTGTAAACATATACATAACAAATTCCTGACAATCTTGCTGAATATTCTGAGAAAATTGATTTACTCCTGCACATATATCTAAAACATTCCTTAGTTCTGAAACACTTGCTACTTCACTATCACCACTACTACATTTTTCAAATATAGAATTTAAGGAATAGCAAAATGTTTGCTCCTGATTTTCTACAATCTGTTCCTTAACATTTTTCAGAAAAAAACATTAACTACTACATTTGCATAGCAGTTGACACCAGACCTGTTTTCAAACTTAAATCCAACAATCTCTTCAATACTAACCGTTTTCTTACGCCTACCAACAACAGCTACATCTTTTTTTCGTTGTTTCTCGACTACTTCAGCACATTTCTCCTAATTTTTCCTTTTCTGACCAACCATACGCCTTTCAAATAAAGGATATTGAGGTAAACTTGGAGCATATTCTCTTCTTAACCTATTATACTCCTTCACAAAATTTAAATCTGCACTTATCTTTGTCTCATCATAATCAATTAGATAAAGTCAACATAAAGTTCTAACTTGCGATAAAGCAACATACGCCATACCCTCTTTGAATACAGTGCTTCCAATATTTACCAAAGCACAATCTACACTTAAACCTTGAGATTTGTGAATAGTCACTGCATATGCCAAACAAATTGGAAATTGCTTCAGACGGACATATAAGTATTTCACAAGCAAAAAAAGAGTTGAACAGCGACTAATTTGTTGAACTTCCTCAATTCCATCAAATTTTATTCTTACAAATTCAATCTCATCTCTATTTGTATAATTGATAAAACCAACAACATTACCCATTGCTCCATTTACCAATCCTCTTTCCACATGTAAATTTCTCCTTAATATTATCCGACGATTTAAACATACATACAGATTTTTCTCTAAATCAGCAGTTTTAGATATAGTTTTTTGAAGAGAATCCAATTTTAACTTCAACTTTTCAGACAAAACAATAGTACTACCTTCATGCTCTATACTATCTTTAGCTTCCAGTTTCTTAATTTCTTGATTTTCTAAATTCAACATTTTCTCATTAAAAACTGAACATTCTTTCAGAGTTGGCATCAAGCATATCACTGACTTATCTGCTACCTCTTTACTATATATTTTCTCAGGTACATTATCTTCATTAGGAACCAGCTTGGAAAGTAATCGTGTTCGTAGAGTGTGTTTCACATCTTCAGTTAGTTTTCCAATCCTTATATCTTGAAGAATATTTCCATATTTAGTATCCTTTGCCTGTCGCATATTTTGAATCAGTTCAGTATATTTGAAATGTGACCATATAATAACATTTCCAATACTGCCCAAGCACTTTCTGGTCTCCTCATGCGTAACAGTTTCAAATACAGGTTGTCCTTTCACAGGAGTTAGCTGCAGTAGATCTCCAAAAACTATGACATGTTTACCTCCAAATAACACATCATACTCTGTCTTAAGTATATGTTGCATTCTTAAATGCACAAAAGCAAGCATTAAATTAGATACCATGCTTACTTCATCAATATTAAGAAGTTTCATTTTTTTAAGGACTCTAGAAACTTCAAAACAAGCTTCTCCAGATAGCTTGTGATATTGTAATTTATTTTCATGTTCAACTGGCAGCATCAGTAAACGATGTAAAGTAATACCTTTAATATTATGTGCTGCCAATCCAGTTGGAGCAGTAACAACACACAACAGTGTTGACTGAGTTCTTTGCTGTAAATATTTAGTAATTCCTTTAATTAGGAAACTTTTACCAGTTCCAGCTTCTCCACTTACATATAGTCGAATAGGTTCAAATGACATACATGAGTAATCTTTTTTCTCATGACGAAAGCCATGCTCAATGTGCTCTGTCACTTCATCATATATCTGTCTTTGCTCAACATTAAATTGCTTCTTTAATTCTTCTAAGTTGATTACTTCCTCTTGACCTTGCTGCATTGCTCTTTCCACCTCATCCATGGCGGTGGCTGCTTCATTTTGGATAATTGGTTGTCCCAGTGGATCTTGACTTAATGAAGCCGAACTTTGACTACCTTGTGAACAGGACATTCAATACTACTTTTAGATGCGTTGAATGAATCTTCATAACTATCAAAGTCCCCAAGTAGTTCCTCTTCTCTACGCCATGGTTTAAAGAGTTGCAAAAGAGCAAAATAGTAAAATTCTCTTTTGTCAGGTGTTTCGCAACTCAGTTTCCGATGATTAATCAAATGTCCTTTTCTTTGTTTCACCAGACATCCTTCATGTCCAATTACAGCATGTACACCTTTATCAATGTTCTCTGCAACATTCCTTTTAAAAGTGTAGTTTTGAAGTATTTCATACAGACAAATGTTTTCAAGCAGAGTACTTCTATTTGGATAGTATGTATCCAACATATTTGTTTTCAGAATGTCTGTACTGTTTGGTTCTTTCTGGGCAAAATATTCAATTTCTTGCACAGGTTTCAGAACACGGTTTCGTGTTTCTGCAAGGCCCAAACTCACCCAGAGAATAGTCCTTGATTTAGCATAAAGACTTGCTGATGATAATCGGTCACAACATTCATATGCTCCAATTTCTCGATGGGACAACATCTTCAAACTGTACGTATACAATTTCTTGCTTAGGCTCTTTTCATGAGAAATGTCTTCCCACATCTCCTTCAGTTCCGTCTTTTCAGATTTCGTGATGTAAGACGTTACATATCAAGCCACAGCAATATAATTGTCTGCAACATATTTTATGTCCATGTTAGCATTCCACATGGATAAAATGACTGGGTTATAGTCATTTATATATTTGGATTCTTCACCTCTTCTTAAATTGTACGTATTTTTAGGTGACCTTCTTCTGATATTATGTCGCAAACATGACATCAAATTGTTGACTCTTCCTTTTGAAAGTACCGGTCGTGCAAATCCAAAACGACATTTGGTGTAGAATTTGCACTTTGATTTGAATTTTCGCCGACAATATTTTCCACAACGATGACTTTGAAAGTGTAACACTTTTCCTCTTAAGTCCTTATCAGTTGTAGTATTAGGTATGTCACAAGTGGCATACTGTTCAATAAAAGACAGTACAGTCTCATCCGAGTCTGTTCCAAATTTAGGAGCATCCTTGATCCATAACAGCATATGAATATGAGGAGCACCTCTTGCTTGATATTCTTTTCTCCAAAAGAAATCCAGTACTTCACCAAGAGGCGGATTTTTCTTGTTTGTAATGAAAGACATCATAGCTTCAAATCTATGATTAAAATATCTGCAAACATTAACTGGATCTAATGAACACAGTTCTCCAGGTGTCTTGTAGTTTATATTTTCTATGTTTGCATTTGCCTCCCGAAGAAATTCAAGTAAATCTTCCCAAGCATACTCTGCACAGCTTAGAGTTAAAAACCATGTTGGTGCTCCTAAGTTTCTAAGCATGCACTTCAAATCTCCATGACGACGGTACCAATACTCATTAGTACCACGCTGACAAGCCATTAAATTAATTAGGTGTGAATCCAAAACACTATCTTTCTGTTGCACTTTATCCATAAATTCCTTTGCTGAAATATTTTGCAGATGAACTCCACTTTTTAAGATATGGTTTACTGCATAAGACAGACCAGATAAGTCACTCTCAAACAGAAGATGAAACAAATATGGAATGCATTGGCGAAACCTCGGATCTTCTGCATATAATCTTGTTGTCCGGTATTCAGATGCAGGAATCTGCATAGGTCGATCATCATATCGTGTACCTTCACCTGTATGGAATAACTGTCCAAAACAACGACCTTCCAAACTTTCTTCCCACACACTAATAGGATTTCCTTTCGCCTTTTTCATCTGAAATAATTCAATAGCATTCCCTATTGCTTCTTTGGAATGCAGTGGATGAACACTGTAATGTTCATAAATTTCTTCACTTCTGGATACGTCAACTTTTTCAATTTGTCCACTAGACAAATCACTGTCCTCTTCTTCACTTACATCTTCTTGTTCTACGTATACATCTTTATAGTACTTATTGTTTTGGACTAAATACAACGTTGCCTTTTTGACTTTTCTAACATCCACTAAATCTTGCCAGATTTTCTTACTCTTTGTAGGTACACCATTAACTAGAATAACTAGAGGTTCCTCTTCTACATTTTCAACACCAATTGTTTCCATATTTTTTTTTAAATCAAGTGGCAAATATACAACTCTACCCTTTAATCCTCTTTGTAAATCTACAGGATTTAATTTACCAGTCTTAGGCTCCATACGAACAATAGCCTGAAAAGGATGTACACATTGAATCAGAATAGTCTCATAAGTATTTAAATCCATCAATTCTGATGGAATATTTATCAACTCTAGATTATTATGAACAGCTCTAGCAGTCATTTTATTTTCATTTAATTTATTATAACAATATTTACAAATACGTTGCTCAAAACCCAAATCAAAATAGTTTTCCACCAACAAATAAGTTGCTAAATCTTTCCATTGACCATTACTTTCATCTTCACTTTTTAAATATAAATCAACTAACCTAGTTTGACTTTTGTAATGAATGCGTCGACAGCAAACACAAGAAAAATTTGGTTTCTCACCTGCAATTACCTTAAACTTTATTATTTCCTGTTCAAAATTTTCAATATTAACATGTCCAACATTTTCTAACACATTTCCTTCTATAATTATATCAGTTTCTGCATTGTCTTCCTCTGGACCAAAATAACTTACCTCAATTTCTGCACAAATCTTCTTAACATCTAATTCACATCCATGCAAAAGAGCACTATTTAACTGTTTAAGTTTAAGTGCTGGACTTTTTGCATAATACAACTTTCTCACTAATTTTCTCATTTTAGTATGATGCACTGCTAACATCCTGAAGTGATGAAACACACTCTGGCATATTTTTTTTAGAAAGACAAGCCAGAGAATGACCTTGCAGACCTATTTTTTCTCGCACTCTGCAATGATCTAATTCTTGCAACATTACAAATTTTTTTAAAGACTTTCTTTAGTGTACTTACGTGAGAAATTGCGAAAGAAATCAATTGAATCCTGTGGTACACTACAAATGCTACTACAATTCCAACTGTAAACAGGAACATTAGGACGTCCCACTAAAGCTTCTCCAGCCATCACCTCTTCTGCATTTCTAACCACAATTTTCTCTTTCTCAATTACACAACCATCTTTCACCTCATATGCTCGACCACTGGTGTCAACTGCATGCAACAGATCGTTACTTTGAAAGTAACTCTCTTCATTAAAAAATGGCTCAGAAGTTGAAGTATGCATCCACTTCCCAGAAAATACTTTACAAAAATTACTCCTATTTATGTGTCTCTTCCATTTACTTTTAACTTTTAAAACTCGTATTGCCTTATTTAGAGTATTTATTCTATTAAGTACTAAAATAAAGAATTTTCTTTTTGTCTCAAACGCGCGCTCAACAATACGAAAAGCAGATCTTCTTTTAGAAACGTTCTCCTTTTGTAATAAATTCGAAGCTACTCTGTTGTAAAACATACGCTTCCTGATTTGGCTAAATTGATTCATCCGGGTTTTACTGTACACTTTTTCCTGTCTGCTGATTCCAGAAACATTTTTATCTTTGGTTCTTAGGTAATATAAATTTTGTGATCAATTGTGTCCCCTATCTTAGACCCCAACGACTCCGTGTACACGCTACAAGTACATGTATGTTCCCTCCACTTCAAGCTATGAAGACGCAAATACATTTGCGTCCAACGTTAACATGTCCTCTTTCAGATCCACCATGAATGGGTCAAATAGTCCGTTCCTAAATATGCCATGCCAACGTCTTTATGTAGTGTACTTTACACGTTTTTCAGCTCTGGCGAAGTAGGCCCTGAATTCTGCCATCGAGCCTTTTCCTGCCTTCTGACTCTGAATCTCAAACCTGGGCCTGCATCTGTACCCGTGACCTCTGCCTTACTCCCTGCGCGGCTAACGGTGCTTGGCTCAGCCTGTTGCCTGCCAAGACTGTATTCAACCTTCGAATTATCTGCTCCGCTCCTCGAAAATACATTCCTGTCTAGTAGTTCACGTAAACATCCTTCCAGCTGCAGAGCAAAGGGCTCGGCCTCACTGTCTCCGTGCAAGTAATTCATAGCCCTGTTTCCATGGTAGGCCCATGCCCTCCCTCGCATCTCATGCAGACACGTAGACGCTCATACACGCACTCACAGTCAGTATAGAATAGCCTCTTGTCCGAAAGACCTTTTCCTTCCAGATAATACAGTTCCTTAAACATGAGATATTAGATACGATTTGGGATTAGGTTGATCTGACATCCAGACTTCTGTCTCCACATGTAGGGCTAAATGTCAAGTCCCCCTTCATCCCTCAAGTTACACGTACATTACACGTCATACTGCTGCGCGCGCATCTCTGCCATGTATTTCTGCTGACACTGCCGGATTCACTCATGGATCCGCCTACTTGTGACATCATGTTAAATGACGTTCTTGTTCACGCCTTCATGCACGCCTATTGTAACGCCTTTTTGTATTACGTACATGCACTCTTATCTCTCTTCTCAGCTGTTACGCCTCCTGCATATGCCTTTACTGTAACGCATTGACTATATATATGAATGCCTGTCAATAATGTATTGTCGCATACTTGCATACTCTCATATTACCATTGACTCTGTCAGTCTGTCCCTTCCCGAACCTGCGTGGTGACGGAACGGTATGCCACCTTGGCTCGAGCCAATATGCTAATTACCCAATTCCTTTTTAAGGAATAAAACCCATTTTGAGAAACCTCAAATATCACAGATTTTGCCTCTTATTTATTATGAGTTATTCTTATTGACTTTACCGCATAGAAATTCAGTACCAGGTAATTAAATTTACCACATAATTGGCGCCCGAATAGGGACCCCTCCCCCATCTCACCCGCCGGAGGTGCTTTGCAGGCCTAGCCCCCTGCCACAGCCGGACGGAAACTACGCGTACCCGCAGGATTTCCTGTATCTCCCTCAGGCCAACGGAGGTGACTGAGGCCGCGATCGACACCCAGACGAGGCGGTGAGAAGTGCGGAGGATCCCGACCAGAGCCTAGCTGAGAGAGCAAGATCCGAGGTATACGGAGGCCCACCAGGTTCCGAAGTTCCGAAGTATCTGCGTCACGAGTCGAGTCCGAATCCCGCCCGAATCCAGTCAAGTCCAGTCCAGAGTTTCCGAGGCCTTCTGTTTCCGTGCTTCCCGGTGAGTACCGTTGCTGGGGACGCATCTAGACGTGCGCATTAGTTTGTGCCGGTCAAGACAGGTTTGGGTACACAGACCTGGTCTGCACTGTTTTAGACAGTGTATCTGTACTGTTTAGCAGTATATCCAGTCTGCACTGTTGAGCAGTGTATCTAGTATTATGCAGTTAGCGAGTTACATTCTAATTGTTATTGTTCATCTCAAAATGTTTTAATGTGTCTCAAAATGTCGTGGTATGAGTGATTGTTCGATCTTCATTATTGTGATTATTGTGTTCATTGTGTTCATATCTGAGTAAGAACCAAGTAGCCAGATTTTTACGATGCCATTATTCTCCAAATTAAGACAGATAAAGACTAGAAAAGGGATACTCGAGGAAGCTGTTCCCATTCCACCTAGGGACACTCCAGGGTACTTTATGTACCACAGGCACGGCCTAGATGCCGTTTTATTTCTCGATTTATGGGTGGACTACACTAAAGATCTAGCAGAGAATCAGAGATGGCCCGCTGCAGGGACATGGGATTCAGATTGCATCATAAGAGTAGAAGAAGCATTACGGAAAAAGAAAGCCAGACAGTCACAGAAAGATGCCATCGAATTATGGCGTAAAGAATCGCATAGGCGTACAGAAAAAGAACGTAGAAAAGAAGAGAAAAGGAAAGAGGATTCAGACAAGGCCCAAAAAAATGTATTAGTTGAGGAAGGTATCCGAGTAAAAATAGAACAAGTAGACAGACAACTAAACACCCTTAGGAATGGTATGTATCCTCTCCTGGCCGAAGGTTTACCTAAGGCCACTCCGGAAGTACCAAAAGATCTACCACTTCCCATGCTCCCGACTAAAATGCATCCCAAAACCGCGAAGGACATTTTCCTTTCTTCCTATCTAGATGATGTAGCGCCCGCATATGCTAATGCCGCACCGCCGCGCACACCTCCTACTGGCGGCGCTCGACCCCGAGACAATCAGCCCCTACCTCCGCGACAAGCTACTCCCCCTCCCGTTCCTCTCGTTCCGGCTGTCCCTCCTGGTCTTCCTCCCGTTCTTCCAGCTCTTCCCGCACCCATTCCTCCCACTTTACATCCGAACAACCCCTTCGGAGCCAGTGCCTCAGGAGGCGCGTCCGGAGGGGCGATAGGTTTCCAGACACCACCACAAGTACATAGATTGACTTACAGGGATCTAGCACAACAACGTACACCTCGATCAGCCGATTTTGATATAATAAAAGAACGTCTCGGGGATTGTAGATATGATCCAGTACCCGGTAGAAATGATGAAAGATTAATACTAGCATCAGTACGACTAAGACGGGTCACCAACTTTTTGTTGACCCTACCCGGAATGATTGAACATCTAGACAGAATATATCATTTTGTCCAAACAGGGCAAGGGCCTGAAAGTATTAAGGAAGCCATGGCTCACCAGAAAGTTGACACTCAAGCCAAGATATTACGGTTTTTTATAAACTGCTTAATAAGAGAACAAGATAGGCCGGGGATGGACCCGGAGGAAATGAAAGCACTTCATAGATGGGGTCAGAATATAGCGGACGGGAACCACGATAAACAGAATTGTATAAAAAACATGTATCAAAGAATCAGAAGCGTAGTAATAAAAATACATGAAACAAGACAGTTAGAACCAGAAATAGAATCAGACAAGTTTGAGTCCTCAGAGGAGGAGCAACCAGAAGAAGCTACAGGACAAGTACAATTACCAGTTAGAGAAATGATAGCGTATGTAGGTAAAGGAAGACCCTTTAATAATTCAATGCGTCCAGTGCGTCCAGAAAGTAAAAGGATTTTTCAAGAAGCCATGTGTAATCCAAGAACTCCTGAACACTTATTTCAAGCTACTGATAATCGACTCCGAGAACGAATGGGGTACCATGTACTAGATTCTATGGATGAACAAGAATTAGCGAGGTCAGCAGTACAATGGGCTGACAATACCGAGAAATATAGTGATGATGCGTTAGCACACACATTTCTGAACATGACACCAAGTGAACAGCGTTTAGCTGGTACATACATGATACAACACCTACTTCTATTGTATAGAAGCCAACATTCCGATCCAGGCCCCCTGCCTGATATATTAGCAGAACTACTCATGAATAAGTGGAGAGGTCTAGGTACCGATCTAATTAAGGTAATTCTAGAACATCGACACAGATATAGTGCCTTTCTATGTCCACAGTCTGATTCAGCACACTCCATGGAAAGAAAAATGTATTACATGGATAGACAGAATCCGTTACGAGAAGTGCACCCAGTCCAGAATGCCGATAATACACTTAGACGTGTGTTTGTGTTCACACCTATAACCAAAATAGAATTATTGGAAATGAAAAAACTGGTACCCAGCCATGATAAAGATCCCGCAGGTTTTCACAGTGAAATAAAAGACATGTTACTCATGGGTGATTATACTTATCCCGACCTTATGAAGATATTGAAAGTATTACTGCCTCCTGGTATTTATGAGAAACTAAAAGAAAAAGAATGGGAAGTGGGAAATGCAAAGATTGATTGGACTGCATTAGAAAACGAAGAAAATACTAGAATTCCAGGCCAAGGGCTTGGGGATAAGGTTAAAGCATTACCAGGATTGTTAGTGCAAGTGTTGCCACGTTTATTAAGTACGAAAAAGGAAGATTGGGGTGCAATCTCAGCCTGTAAACAGAAACCCGATGAAGACACTAGTGATTTTTATACTCGATTTGAGAAATGTTTTGGTATTAATAGCGGCCTGAAACCAAGTAGCGAATCGTATCCACACCTTTTTGTAACGAAATTAGTCGAGAATTCCCTGCCCCAGGTTAAGAACAGAGTACTGAAAGTCGAAAGCACTTGGCAAGCTAACAACCCTTCACAAATGTTACAAATGTTACAGTACCACCAGAATAGAATTAGAGAAGAACAAGAACATGAACAAAGACGTATGAAAGACACGAAAATGAAAATGTTAGTTGCCCAGTCGGTTCCTGCTGACGGTCACAAAAAGGGTGCGACCCAGCCCAGTAATTCGACGTCTCCAGTTAAAGGGACATGTAACTATTGTAAACAGCCAGGCCATTATGTAAACGATTGTGCAGTTCTGAAACACAATATCTCCACGGGTAAGACCAAGGAGAGACCGCGCGCACCTAGACAAGATCAGGCCCAGCAACAAGTACCACAGAATATACAACATATTCCGCCTATGCCAGCTTCATCACAAACTGTAGCAGTGCCACAGCAACAGCCTATTACTGCAACACAGAACACGACACAACAGATGTACCAGTATGCACAGAATGACTACCCCGATTATCAGCGGTACACATGAAACAGCCTAGAGAGGGAGTTTGGCTTGCCCCTTATTGAAGTTCCTGTAGATCAAGAGGGTCCTTATGTACACAGTCAAGTGTTAGGAAAAGACAGAAAGTTTTTAATTGACACAGGGGCAAGCAGGACCACAATTAGTCACAATGAGGTTCCAGGGGCACCCCTCTCAGGCTCACAGAATGTTTCCCTTGGATTTTCAGGAAAGCCTATTATTAATGAAGTATCACAGCCACTTCCCCTTGCAGTTGGTCCTTTGACACGGACTACAGATTTATTGCTTACAAAATCATGTCCAGAAAACTTGTTAGGTATAAAGACACTGAAAGCTCTAGGAGCTATAATATGCTGTTCTCCGGAAGGAGTACGATTATTCTTGCGAGATTTTAAAGGCCATTATGTATTAAGAGACATGGATCACCGGTTACAGAATGTACCTGCACACTTGTGGGCGCAAGGCCCCACTGATGTAGGTTGTATGCACATTACACCATATCGAGTCACACTCAAAGCAGGAGTGGTATTACCACGAATTCGACAATACAAGTTACCTCCAGATGCTGTAGTGGCTTTGCTGAGAATCATTGACGAGCTCATTGCACAAGGAGTGGTCGTGGAAACCGACTCCAATGTATGTAATTCTCCTAATATTCCAGTTCTTAAACGTACTGATCCAAATGCACCACCTGTTTATCGATTAGTTATTGATCTGCGCGAATTGAATAAATGCATTGTACCACAGTATCCTGTGGTTCCAGATATCTCTTCATTACTGACAGCTATTGATTCAGAAGCGACGTTCTTTACTGTAATTGACCTCAAGAACGCCTTCTTTAGCGTCCCAATTGATCCAGAAAGCCAATACTTGTTCGGATTCAGTTTAAATGGACGAAGTTTCAAATTTTCACGCGCACCTCAAGGATTCACAGAAAGCCCCAGCATCTATAGCCAAGCACTGAAAAGACAACTTGACAGTATCCACATGCCTGTTAACACCGCCCTACTCCAGTATGTCGATGATCTGCTGATCACCGCACGAAGCGAACCCGAATGTGAAAAAGCATCACTGACGGTTTTAAATTTCCTGGCTGACAAGGGGCACAAGGTTTCCCCTTCAAAGCTGCAATTCTGTGTTCAGCAAGTTGTGTACCTGGGTCACTTGCTGTCCAAAGTGGGGAGACAGCTCACTCCAGATCGCATCCAGTTAATTGTAAACATGTCACCACCGAAAACACAAAAGGAGGTGCGGGCTTTCATAGGCCTCACCTCGTACTGCAGACAATGGATTCCCCATTATGCATTTCTAGCAAAGCCACTCATTCAGTTGACAACTCAGGAGGCAGCGACATCGACTGTCCTCCCTTGGACTCAGGAACATACACAAGCTTTTGAAGACTTAAAGAAAGCCTTATGTCAAGCACCAGTTTTAGCAACACCATGTTACAGTAAGCCTTTCACACTTTTTGTCACAGAACGTGAAGGTACTGCCTTGTCAGTCCTCACTCAGGAACAAGCAGGTTCACACAAACCGTGTGCTTACTTTTCTAGCACATTAGATCCAGTAGCCCAAGCTTTACCTGCATGTTTGAAATCAGTCGCAGCGACAGCTTTAGCAATCAGACAGAGCGATTCCATAGTATTAGGACATCAATTGACAGTACAAGTTCCACATTCCGTGGAAGTTCTTTTAAATCGTACACAGACCCAACACTTGACCATAGCAAGACTGACAGGTTATGAATTGACATTGTTTCAACCACACATAGAAATCAGACGCTGCAGCACATTGAATCCTGCCACACTTTTGCCATTAAGTGGTGTAGACCAACAGAAGCATGATTGTATCGAAGTCATCACTATTACGACGAAACCCAGACAAGACTTGACAGATGTCCCATTACCAGACCCAGACCTGACACTTTATGTGGATGGTTCATGTATGAGAACAGGTACAGGAGAATTAGTGGCAGCTTACGCAGTCACGACAGACACCGAAGTTATAGAAACAAATTGTATCGACACCCTGTCAGCTCAAGCAGCAGAGCTCATCGCTCTGACACAAGCCTGTATTCAAGCCAAAAATAAGAGAGTTAACATATACACTGATTCACGTTATGCATTCGGAGTCGTTCACGATTTCGGAGTCCTCTGGCGAGAGAGAGGTTACTTAACTTCTCACGGTGCCAACATTCAACACGGTCCCCTCATTCAAGCCTTGTTAGATGCAATACATCTACCCACTGCGATATCTATTATGAAGTGTAAGGCACATACAAAGGTTACCGATACGATCTCCCAGGGTAACGACCTGGCAGACCGAACGGCTAAGCAAACTGCCCAGAATCGAATTCATGTAACTGACTTGACAAAGACAATAGTTCCGACACAATCACACTGCATGACAGTCAAGGATCCCGCGCATGATGTAATTGACATACAGACACATGCCACACCAGATGAAATCAAGAAGTGGACTGAACTAGGAGGGATCCAAACAGATCAGGGATGGATGACGAAGGGAAAATCTACATGGTTTCTCCCCGATTCTATGGTTCAAGTCATCATTAACACTATACATAGCCCAGCACACCTAGGAGAAAAGGCAATGCTAGATAGCATTCAACACATATGGTACAATAAGAACTTACGAGCAGCAGCGAAACAAAAAGTGCGTACTTGCATGATTTGTTGTCAGTTCAATCCAGGTAAAAGCATTCCTGTAGAGAAAGGTGGATTTCAGCCTCCCGATCACCCTTTTGAAGTCCTCCAGATGGATTATATCCAGATGGAACGTTGTCGAGGATTCAAGTATGTCCTCGTAGTCGTATGTGCACTTTCCCGATGGACAGAAGCATATCCAGTCCCAGATTACACTGCTCCGACCACTGCCAAGCAGCTGGTTCGCGAGTTCTTCCCACGGTATGGTTTGCCCCGTATCGTGTACTCAGATAACGGTCAGCCATTCTCATCCGAGCTTGTGAAACACATTACACTCCTGTTAGGGTATCAGTGGAAGTTCCACTGTGTCCGGCATCCCGAGGCAGCAGGTCTCGTGGAGCGCCATAATCAGACTCTAAAGATCCGACTTTCAAAAATATGTAGAGAGAAAGGCGTTGACTGGATAGTAGCCTTGCCAGTTGCCCTTTTCTATATGAGGATGGTTGCGCACTCTCGAACCGGGCTATCCCCGTATGAAGTGGTCTTCGGTAGGCCACCAAATGTGTGGGGGACGCCTATACCTCGTAAAATCACAGATGTTGATTGCATTATGCTGACAGATTACCTTGCCTCCTTGATGTCTGCACTACAATCTTGTCGTTCACAGGTAGCTGCAGCCTTTCCCGACAACACCGAGGTGAAACCCCATGAAGTGGTCCCCGGCGACTTTGTATTCGTGCGGAACTTTGACCGGAGAAGTCCACTGGAGCCCCGCTGGCAGACCCCAAAGTTGGTTCTTCTGACGACGAGGACGGCTGTTAAATTGGAGGGCAGAAAAGGAGGGCAGAAAAGGATGGCTGCACTCGAGCCACATCAAAAAGTTTCACCGACTTCCTTCGGACTTGGACTCTAAGCCCTGCCCTCCTCCACAAACTGACTCAAAACTCCCCCTGGTTGAGAAAACCGCCTCCGAAGAATATAGACTAAAGTTACGGTCTAGCAAGTCAGACAGTTTAATTGTTTAAGTCCTCCCCTAGGTGAATCGGTTAAATTAGTTTCTGACATGTATCCCCTAGACCGAGATAGAGAGAGAGATAGACAGAGACAACTCAAGAAACGTGCATATTGTAAATCACTTCGTACTCACTGTATAGTGACATTATTGATTATGTTTTTTCTAAGCCTTCTGATTATTGCTGCCAGTATATTATTGCACATGTACTACCCTATTTTCAAGCGTGCACAATCTGCTTACAATGTCACTGCCGAACATTCTTTTAGCGAATTACCTCCTCATGAATTGTCTTACAGACTTGCGCTGCGCAACAACACATTCATTAGTATGTTACATCACTCCCATCAGACTAACAATGCTACAAACTGCTGGATATGTGGCCGACTCCCTCCCTACCAGAAATACAAGGGAGTTCTGCCCCTCTTTCCGTACCCGTTCACTCACAATGGCTCCTGTGGGGCATGGTGAAGGACTGGGTTCTTTGGACCCAGCGGTGCCAGGGCACAACACCTGAAACCTTCGTGGGTAACCTGCTCCGGCGTACAAATCACAGAGACACGGGACACTTCCTTCGGCGTCAAAGAGTCAAGGTTTATTTACTGCAGGGAACACAGAAGTCACAAGAAGTACATCGAGTGTAGTTCGGGGAGACTGCTTCAAATTGTATTTGTGGATCGCTCCTTTTATACAGTTTCTACCCATAGGATAACATAATACACAATAGTTTACAACCTGGTTCCCACAAGTCGCTCTCAGAGGGGTCGCTTAGATCACTTTGAAACACACGAGATCCGGAACATAAGTGCGGAAACATTTGGCGGTTCCCAACTGTAAAAACCCATCTTCCCACCATTAGCAAATTCCAATCGGCAGTAAAGTAGATCGAAACAGGAACGAAGACAGGTGCAGAGGAAGACGGAAACAGTGGGGAGATCGGAAAGGGTGTAAAAGGGGAGTGTCGAGAAACACGAGATACAGGCATCAAAGGGACGTGCCTAATGAGATGCACAACTGAGACAATAAGCCCGTGCGGCAAGATGAGCCTCGAGCGGCGCCATCTGCCTTACAGTAGCATCCCCCTCGTCATAAAGACACTTTCAAAGAACATGTGTCTTCCGCAAATATCTTGGGAGTCCCAGGGTCGCGAAGCGGACAGCGTCCGTTCGCTGGCTACTTGAGGGCAAGAGACAAAATGGATGCCGTATCTAAGATGGAACCCGTGGGTACAGATGACAAACCCACATAACAAACGAACGGTTTAAGTTAGCACAGCGAAACTGCGCACACTTGCTAAACTCGTCATTTGCGGTTCATAGATACCAGACTCGACCATATTCGTGTGAGTCGAAAACACCACTTACAATTGTCACGGAACCTCAGACGCTCCTTTTGCCCTCATGTAGGCAAGCACTAGTCGGAATCATACTCGATATTCATCAGACCATCAAGATGTCGTTGTAGCATAGCTCTGTCCAACCGAGTCCCCTTGGTAACAGATGGTTGTCTCATACACGTTGTAGCACAGAGGCCACATAAGGCAGGACCACACTGCACACAAAGGCAACACGTGAACAGGAACACTACCACAACCCCGATGATCGTCAGAATCTTCCAACCCCAAGTCGACACCAGGCCCCAAAACCAACCAAGTAGCGTCCAATCCCCTACATCCACGTGTATGGATTCGGAGATCTTGTGCAACTTCGAGATGGCTTGATAGACAGTAGGAGCATTATCTGGAATGAAAATGCAACAGCTCGAATGGATCACTTTACATACCCCACCGCGATCTGCTAAGACAACATCTAAAACCATACGGTTTTGTAATGTCATAAGTCTCTCCGCCTGAAGTTCTGTGGTGATATTACCAAGGGCACTGGCAGTAATGTTAGCTGTCGATTCTACCACTCGAGTCAAATGTCTCAGGTTCCTACTATTAACCATAGGTCCCCAAAACGGGAGGAAACCCTTGAAAAAGTCTCCTGCCTCTTGACCGGCAGTATCCTCTTCACTAATTACGCCTCGTACAACTCTAGTCTTATGATAATCGGCATCTACAGTAAACGTCGGAGGCAACAGATTTGCAACAAAACATGAGCCCATGAAGTCTGCGGGCAACCATGTGTATGCACGATCATGACAGATGAAGTACGTACCCTTGGCAGCCAGAAGCACAGGGATCGGGGACATTGACAGAACGTAACTTTCAGTGCAAGCACTTACTCCAAGTGAGGCTTGCGAGCCACGACCCACAAGACAGAAATTACCAGTGTGGGGTACGACCCATATTGGAGACGAGCTTTTAAGCTGCTTTTCATTAGTGAACGTACTATATTCCCCTCTATTCGGTGCCCTATAGGCTTGTACCTCTGCCTTAGGGATGAGATAAGCATCATAGATCTCATCTTCCAAATCCTGTATTATCATCGATACCACCCACTGCCATGAGGTAGGACCCGGTTTGGGGGAACGTTCTGGAGAGGGGTGGAAGCCTAGTGCGCTTCGAAGCATTGTTTGGTATGCTCGAGCTGACCCTTGGGAACTATACGGTAACACCAGATATGGAATTCCCTTACCCGTAGTATGTGGCATCAACCCACACACCCAACAATTAGTAGTGTTAACCACTAACTGATGCTGATGGAGGAGCTGGATAAAGGAATTGTTGCGGAATTCTACACGTCTAGCCTGTTCGTGTTCTGGTAACATATGAAAGGAATGAGGAGAAGCAGTAGAAGTAATGTTAGGGTAAGGAGTAGGAGTAGGGGTAGGAAGTAAAAAGTAAGACATAGTGTAATACACCCCACCCGCCAAAAATGCGGAAGCAGTTAAAAACAATACAAACAATTGGGATACAAAACATTTCGTACGACTAAGTTTCTGCAGTTTGACTCTATATGCCTGAGCTCCTTCCAAATCATTCAGCTTCAAAAATGCCATTTCCCTACGACCGTCCGCAACGTTTCTTGACGCACTTCGTTCTGTGCAGCAATAGTCAATTCCCAGGAGTTCCTAGGAACCGACGGCCTTTAACCTAGCGTCAAGACCTACTGTCCAGAAGGAAGTACGCGCGCGGCCCTACGGCCCTCAATACACAATATGTATTTTATTTAGCACAAATAGTTCAGCTGTGGAAGGAAAAAGATACAAGAAAAAAATCTTAATATATGTACAAAACAATTTTCAGTGATACGAATTGTTCACAGTTGATCAGGGGAAACGAAGATATTGCAGTTATCAGTTTCAGCAAAGCAAGAAAAAATTTATTTGTCCTTAGTATGAGAACGCAAAGAATATCGATGTTTCCCGGGACGTGTCTGCTCGTCAAACAAAGGATTCGTTGAGGAGACAGCGTCCTGTTGATCAGTTTGTTGATTTGGTCTTGAGTCTTTTGCTGACAATGTTCCAACAATGGCTTTCTGCTGCGCTGAGTGTTCACCAACAAGTTGTGCGTCACTGAAAGGTACAAACGCCGGCAATGTCTCTGCTTCTGTTGACGCAATGCCTTTCCTCACCCACGGGTCTGCCGGCAAAGGAATAGGGACTCGCTTACAATGGGTAGCATGTACCCAGTTCTTCCGTCCCTCAAGACGAACGGCAGTCCTCGTGGCCAAAAGCACCTGGTGAGGTCCAACAAAGCGGGGGTCCAAATTCTTCTTGCGCGAAAAATTTCGGGTGACAACCCAATCACCAGGCTGGAGCTGGTGGCCTGGACCCTCCGTCTGCGTCGGCAAGGCGTCGTAAACCTGTTGATGAATTAACCTCAGTTTAGCAGTCAAGTCATGTAAGTAGTCAATCAACATCGGATACTCAAGATCAACGAATATACCTGGCCTAGGAACCCCCCACACATTCGCAGGACGGCCGAACACTATTTCATAGGGACTAAGCCCTATTCGGGAGTGTACAGTCGCCCTAGTTGACAGTAATGCTAGAGGCAAAGCGTCAGGCCACGAAAGTCCAGTCGTAGCCTGAATCTTCGCTAATTTTAGTTTAAGGGTGCCATTGTACCCTTCAACCAATCCAGCTGACTGGGGATGATTGGCGCTATGGAATTTCTGATTAATTCCAAGGCCCTTACACACACTCTTCATCACACTTCCAACAAACTCACTTCCGTTATCTGACCACACGACTCTAGGCATTCCATACCGAGGAAAGTATTCCTTCAGTAGGATTTTCGCAGTAGACAAAGCAGTATTATCTTTGAGGGGATAGGCCTCGATCCATCGGGAGAATGCGCAAACCACAACCAAAACGTATTTCAGGTTATTGCATCGCTCCATATGGATGAAGTCCAATTGGATCACCTCAAAGGGATACGAAGGAGGAGCAAAACTGCCAGGGGGAGTTGGGGTTCCTTTGCCAGGATTGTACATTATACACACCATACAATTCTTCACCAAACGTTCAGCACACTTAGTAATTCCATCATTCTTCCACACATCAGCCAACAACCTGCAAATACCTTTCGCGCTAATATGTGCTAACCCATGTGCCATTTGCACAACGGCCAGTACATACGCATCAGGCAACATCCATCTTTTCTGATCTGACAAATCAATCCAGCAACCATTCACATCCAATCTTCCCGTACTTTCTTTCCACTTCATCTTTTCAATGTCGGTGGCCTCATTCTGAATTGCTTTCACACTCTCTATAGTATTCTCACACATACTTGATTCTGTAGGCCACCTAACCGAATTCGTCACATACATTCGAGTGCTAAGGTTCCGGGCAGTCTCCTTAGCAATCTCATCTGCAAACGCATTACCACGACCAACATCATCCGTCACTTTACGATGCGCACTACATTTAACAATTGCAACTTGAGCAGGCAAAGTCAATGCATCCAAAAGATCGTTCACAAGCTGGCCATGCTGTATTTTCGTGCCATGTGACGTCAAGAAACCACGTTCTCGCCACAATCGTCCGAAACTATGCGCTACACCGAAAGCATACTGACTATCGGTGTACACATTCACACGTTTACCTTTTGCTAATACACATGCTCTAGTAAGAGCGATCAGCTCTGCAGCTTGGGCAGAATTCTGATTCAATCTCGCAGTCTCAACAACAGTATTCAACGTCACAACAGCATAAGCAGTAGTCACATCACCATTCGGCAATTTAAAACATGACCCATCCACATACAGGATGCCATCCGGGTCTTCCAATGGGGTGTTTTTAAGGTCCACACGACCTTTTGTTTCCTCCTCTGTCCGCAAGTAACAGTCATGTTCTGTTACTGCATCTGACTCTGCACTAATTGGTAACAAAGTTGCCGGATTTAGGACATTACAACGTTTTATCTGAATGTGGCTTGCCAAGAGCGTCAATTCGTACCCAGATAACCTCGCACTCGTCAAGTGCTGAGTTTTCGTACGGTTCAAAAGAGTATCGACTGCATGCGGAACCATCACCGTAAGCATATTATCCATGACCAATCCTGCTGATTGTCGGATGGAGACCGCAGCTGCCGCAGTTGCTCTCAAACAACTCGGCAATGCTCTAGCTACTGGGTCTAAGGTCGAGGAAAAATATGCACATGGACGTTGCTTACCACCAAAAGGTTGCGTTAAGACGCTCAACGCACAACCTTCCCTCTCGTGAACATATAACGTGAACGGTTTACTGTAATCAGGGGTACCTAACACAGGGGCCGAACACAATGAATCACGTAATTCAGAAAAACTTTTCTGACATTCTTCCGTCCATGGTAAAGGAGTCGAAACATCCTTGCACGTAAGAGCCACCAATGGTTTCGCTAGCAATGAAAAATTAGGAATCCACTGCCTGCAGTACGATGTGATACCTAGAAAGGCACGCACATCTCTTTGGGTTTGTGGCACAGCCATACGCGCAATCGCTGCAATTCTCTCTGGGGTCAATCTCCTTCCCTCCTTTGACAATAAGTGACCTAGATAGGTTACTTCTTGACAACAATATTGGAGTTTAGAAGGTGACACCTTGTGATTTAACTCACAGAGATGTTGCAGCAACGACACTGTAGCAATTTTGCAAATGTCCTGAGTATCAGCAGCCACCAATAAGTCGTCGACGTATTGGATTAAAGCCGCACCAACCGGCAACCTAAACGCATCTAGTTGACCCTTCAAAGCTTGACTGTAAATCGATGGACTTTCACAGTAGCCCTGAGGAGCGCGTTTGAACCGGAAGCTACGTCCACCAAGAGAGAAACCGAAAAGGTCCCTGCTCTCTTCGGCAATCGGGATGCTGAAAAACGCATTTTTCAAATCAATCACCGAAAACCATGAAGCCGTAGCTGGAATCAGAGTCAGTAGCGCCGTAATGTCAGGCACAACAGGGAATTGAGGAACCACAATTTTATTCACCTCCCGTAAATCGATAACAAAACGATAAACAGGCGGTTTGGTAGGATCAGTACGTTTAAGAATGGGCAGTACAGGACTATTGCACACGTTTCCCCGAGTTTCTTCAATGACATCTTTCTCGATCAAATCATAGATGATCGCTAACAAAGCTCGTTCACCATCAAGGGAGATACGATATTGGGGAATACGTGGCAATCGCACATTCGATTTCAACTGAACAACATAAGGGGAGATATCAAGTAGGCCCACGTCGTTTGGACCCGTCGCCCACAAAGATGCAGGAAGAGAATCCAATTCCGGTGGAAGCTTATCGAGGGACAAATACATGGGAGAGACTACTTTCTCTCCGAACGTAAGCTTTACACCCGCAGGAGAACAATACAAAGTTGCATACAAACGTTTAAGCAAATCCAGACCCAAAAGATTTTCACCACAACCAGTGGTTAAAATCAACGGAGCTTCGAGCTCACGAGGCCCAATTTGAAGGGGCAAAGGGCGCGAAACTGGATTGCTAACGGGGGCGCCAGAGAATCCAACGGATACATTTGTTAAGCCAGACAAAGGTGCGCCAGGGAGTTTCGAATGCATGATAGAACTTTTCGCTGCACCAGTGTCCAACAGAAAAGGCTCAACGACGCCCGATGTAGCAACTGCGACGTAAGGCCCTCTCTGATCAACCGGAACTGATACCACTCCCTCTCCTTGTCTTTGGCTGTCCTAGTAATTACTATCGTCAGTTCCCTGATCGACGTAATAATCATCTACATTGTACTGCGCAGATCGTCCTTGCGATGATCCACGTTGGTCGAAACAATTATTAGAATTTGACGAGTTATCAGAACGGTCGTTCTGAGCACCACGACCTCTACCACGTGATGCGTGCTGTGCACCACCACGACCTCCTCTAGACGAATTACCACCACTACGGTCATTTAAAGCAGGACAATTGAATTTAATGTGTCCCTCCTGTCTACAATAAGCACATTGATTGTACCCCAACGAAGATCTCTGAAAAGATGAATCATTACGCGGCTGCGATCGATTCGATTGCGACTGCGATCTATTCTGCTGAGGCGCATTCTGATTAGAACGCGGCGGATACGCTTGTTGTAACAACACTTTAGTTTTCAGCTCTTTCGTTTTTTTATCGGCACGGTCATTTTCCTCTTTTTCTCTATTTTCGTAATATTGTGCCGTAGCCAATATCTGAGCTGAGGTAGAAACGGCCCATGAACTTTCTGAATTCTTCAATTTATTGCTCAAGTCGGGCAATAAGTTCGATACGAATTTATCCACAAACAGCCTTTGTCCACCCTCAGTACCCATATCCTGCCCACTATGATCAACGAATGTTTCCTCGAACCTCGTAAAGAAGTCTGAAACACTCTCATCTTTCTTCTGCTTACAGGCTGACAACTTGTCCCAATTTACCCTCATAGCTGGCATAAGCGTTTTCATTAACGTAATGATTCGCTGGGGAAGAAGTTCAATCAACTGATCGGGTTTAGTAGCAGCCACTTGTCCAGCGTCTGCCGCTGTAATGGCAGCCCAATCACCACCTAATTCATTCGCGTGATCTTGGTGACGAATCTTGGCCCATACCGGTTGCGGTACGACATTGCCAAACAACATGTCGATATCGGCCAGATTCATTATCGTAGCGTCTACGAGCTGCGATAATTCTTTGTAATACCCCGCAGGATTTTTGCGAGGATCAGGCAAAGTTTGTTTCACCTGAAGCACTTCCGATCGTTTCCAAGGGAGGTGTATCCACACTCTCTGGAAATGTGCTGGTATTGGAGCATTAGCATTAGTATTATCAGCGGGTACCCAAACTGGCGGAACTTCTCGCATAGGATATTGGCCAGACCCATCTCGTTGTTCAATGTCCTCAACGAACAATGCATGAGGAATAGGAGCAGGACGAAGAGATAGCAACCGTTCAATAGCACGTCGGACATTAGTATCGACTATCAGTCCAGTTGCGAACTGAAGCCGAAGATTAGACAGGGCGGTCAGCACCTCGTCAGGCGCAACAGCCGCTATCTGATCATGTAAGAACTTGCACATTTCATCAAACACATATCTCTGAGTAGGTATGTTGAATTGATCAAACGTTTCGAGGACAACACGAGGTGGATTTCTAATAGGGTTTATCATCCAACCCATCGCCATATTGTATAGCGCAACACGTTCTCTATTACCAGGAAGCTGGCTACGTCTCTGTGGACCATCAGAACCTGCAGACCCAAAAACAGGTCCGAGCGACTGAAAGAAGTTTGTCGCAAGGGGAGAATCACGATTACGGGTAGAGGGACAAGAATAAGACACAGGACTAACAAGAGAAGGAGTAGAAACATTAGCAACAACAGGGGTTAACAACACAGGAGCAGTAGCGTGAGCAGTAGCGGGAACAGGAGTATGTGGAAGCGGAGGAGCAGTAGGAATAGAAAGAGGCAAAGGAGCAGGAACAGTCGGAAGAGCAAGTGCAGGTTGAGGAACTGGTGGAACAGGTACGGCAGGGACCACAGGAGCTGCGGTACCCTGTACGTACGGAGGTGGCGACTTCATAAGATAGGACATTAAAGAATCCTCAACTGCCTCTTCCTTCTTATCCGACTCCGTAGACAAAACAGGATAGCATTTGTCTATGGACATACGCTGTAATCTCTCAAACACTTCCTTATCCTTATCCTCCTTATCACGCTGAAACTGCTCAGCTTTCTTCACTATAGTAGCAACAGTATCTCGCTGACTACGTTTATTTTGTCTGATCTCTTTCTGTCGGGCTTCTTTGCGCCAGAACCGAAAGGCATCAAACATGGCCGGCCTTGATTTACGTTCGAACAACTTTATTTCCAAATTATCTAAGATCGACGCTTCGAAGCTACCATGAGGTGGCCAACGAAGATCGCCGTCTTTCTTTGTATATTTGATCCAGTAATCGTTAAAAGCAATCGGGCCTAGCCCATGTTTGCTATATAGGTCATAAGTAGGAGTTCCAACCGGAGGTATCGGACACGAGTCCTCCAGCAGGGAATCCGCACCACAAGGTCTAAAGCAACTGAACAAAGTACTGCGACCAGGCATCTTGCACACTAGCCGAGTTTCACAAACTTCAAGGGTTACGGGATTTCGGGATTTACCAAGTCCCAGCAAGAACAAAACCCTCGGTCTTTGGCGGCTGCAGTCGTCAAACAAATACAACAACAACAAAGTACGCTAGCAAAGTGTCACCGACAAAAACACTCACACAGCGTGTACAACAAAGACACCCGCTAAAGTGTCTACAACAAAAACACTCGCTAAAGTGTTTACAACAAAGAACTCTGGGAGCGACCCACAAATACTTAACTCAAAGATCAATGGCGTCCTCAGGAAGGCCCGTCTATCGTCTCGCTATACCAAGGTCTACGCCAGGCGCCAAAACAGGTCTACAGTCAGGGCAGCAGTCCGTCGCAGCCGTTAGGAGGCGGGAATCTTCGCGGGAAAAGTCTTCGGGCCACTTATTTCGACAACAGGATCGATGAAGCGGGGTGCACCTTCCCTCGGAGATTTCACACGAAGTTCCTCACGATCGTCAGGCTTGGACCGGTACCACTGATGCAGCCCCACGTTGGGCGCCAACTGAAGGACTGGGTTCTTTGGACCCAGCGGTGCCAGGGCACAACACCTGAAACCTTCGTGGGTAACCTGCTCCGGCGTACAAATCACAGAGACACGGGACACTTCCTTCGGCGTCAAAGAGTCAAGGTTTATTTACTGCAGGGAACACAGAAGTCACAAGAAGTACATCGAGTGTAGTTCGGGGAGACTGCTTCAAATTGTATTTGTGGATCGCTCCTTTTATACAGTTTCTACCCATAGGATAACATAATACACAATAGTTTACAACCTGGTTCCCACAAGTCGCTCTCAGAGGGGTCGCTTAGATCACTTTGAAACACACGAGATCCGGAACATAAGTGCGGAAACATTTGGCGGTTCCCAACTGTAAAAACCCATCTTCCCACCATTAGCAAATTCCAATCGGCAGTAAAGTAGATCGAAACAGGAACGAAGACAGGTGCAGAGGAAGACGGAAACAGTGGGGAGATCGGAAAGGGTGTAAAAGGGGAGTGTCGAGAAACACGAGATACAGGCATCAAAGGGACGTGCCTAATGAGATGCACAACTGAGACAATAAGCCCGTGCGGCAAGATGAGCCTCGAGCGGCGCCATCTGCCTTACAGTAGCATCCCCCTCGTCATAAAGACACTTTCAAAGAACATGTGTCTTCCGCAAATATCTTGGGAGTCCCAGGGTCGCGAAGCGGACAGCGTCCGTTCGCTGGCTACTTGAGGGCAAGAGACAAAATGGATGCCGTATCTAAGATGGAACCCGTGGGTACAGATGACAAACCCACATAACAAACGAACGGTTTAAGTTAGCACAGCGAAACTGCGCACACTTGCTAAACTCGTCATTTGCGGTTCATAGATACCAGACTCGACCATATTCGTGTGAGTCGAAAACACCACTTACAATTGTCACGGAACCTCAATGGTTTAGATTGATTAATTCCCTAGATTCTGACATTGCTGTTTACGATGGGAATTGGGTTTGGGGAAACCTGAACTTAGTTCTACTTAAAGCCTGTTACCCTGACAAGAAGGGACTTCCCACTAGAACAGGAACTGATCTAGAAAATGAAGTATATGGATTAGGTAATTACACAATTAACCTCATGATTCTAACTGTTGAATCCGAAGCCGCACCAGTATTGCCTGCTATGTCAGTATTACCAGTCACAGGTGAATTATGTATCAGAAAGAATGGTTCCATACACTTAGGTCATAGTAAATGTACTACTGTGATCGAATTCAGTGATCAAGGCAAATCCACGTTTAGAGCTACTCGTCATTCCTACTTTGTCTGTGGCCATACCGCATACATACGTTTGCCTCCAGATTGGGATGGTACCTGTTACATTGCATTCCTTCTGCCACCTGTTTTCCTAGCTCCTCCTGATTATCACAGAAATACCAATCTAGTAAACAATAGACTCCGAAGAGATCTCCCGATTGTCGACTACACTGAAACGGCATGGGAGCAATACACAGACTTCAATAAAGGTTTCTTCCCCTACATAGGTACTGTTACTAATAGTAAACTGATACGTAGATTAACTAGAACCCTCGAAGCAGTAGTGAATGAAGCTACTTCCGCTCTAGGTAACTTAACAGAGGAACAGTCTGCCATGCGGGTTGTTGTTCTTCAAAATCGTCTCGTCATTGACGTCATCCTAGCTGATAGGGGTGGAGCCTGTAAGGTCATCGGGTCAAGTTGCTGTGTTTTCATTCCAGAAAACGCGCCAACGGTATATAAAGCTATAACACGTCTCCATAAAATTGCAAGTCTGATACATCAGAATCCAGGCACCTGGACTTGGTCCGGTTGGTTCTGGACAACGTTGACCGCTTGGGGATGGAAGATCCTATCCTTCCTAGGCATTGGCCTTCTCATAGTATTCAGTTGCTGCCTGTGTTTACAATGTGGACCGGCGATTTGTGGTCTGTGCGCCACATCATGTATTCCGCATTCAAATTCCCATTCAAACCGCCAAAAGAAGAAAGAAGAGCAAATGATGTTATATGAACAGATTGATCGATTCATGCAGATCGATATATCATGAAGGGTCCGTAGGGGACGAGGAGGGAATGAGGTAATATAAATTTTGTGATCAATTGTGTCCCCTATCTTAGACCCCAACGACTCTGTGTACACGCTACAAGTACATGTATGTTCCCTCCATTTCAAGCTATGAAGACGCAAATACATTTGCGTCCAACGTTAACATGTCCTCTTTCAGATCCACCATGAATGGGTCAAATAGTCCGTTCCTAAATATGCCATGCCAACATCTTTATGTAGTGTACTTTACACGTTTTTCAGCTCTGGTGAAGTAGGCCCTGAATTCTGCCATCGAGCCTTTTCCTGCCTTCTGACTCTGAATCTCAAACCTGGGCCTGCATCTGTACCCGTGACCTCTGCCTTACTCCCTGCGCGGCTAACGGTGCTTGGCTCAGCCTGTTGCCTGCCAAGACTGTATTCAACCTTCGAATTATCTGCTCCGCTCCTCGAAAATACATTCCTGTCTAGTAGTTCACGTAAACATCCTTCCAGCTGCAGAGCAAAGGGCTCGGCCTCACTGTCTCCGTGCAAGTAATTCATAGCCCTGTTTCCATGGTAGGCCCATGCCCTCCCTCGCATCTCATGCAGACACGTAGACGCTCATACACGCACTCACAGTCAGTATAGAATAGCCTCTTGTCCGAAAGACCTTTTCCTTCCAGATAATACAGTTCCTTAAACCTGAGATATTAGATACGATTTGGGATTAGGTTGATCTGACATCCAGACTTCTGTCTCCACATGTAGGGCTAAATGTCAAGTCCCCCTTCACCCCTCAAGTTACACGTACATTACACGTCATACTGCTGCGCGCGCATCTCTGCCATGTATTTCTGCTGACACTGCCGGATTCACTCATGGATCCGCCTACTTGTGACATCATGTTAAATGACGTTCTTGTTCACGCCTTCATGCACGCCTATTGTAACGCCTTTTTGTATTACGTACATGCACTCTTATCTCTCTTCTCAGCTGTTACGCCTCCTGCATATGCCTTTACTGTAACGCATTGACTATATATATGAATGCCTGTCAATAATGTATTGTCGCATACTTGCATACTCGCATATTACCATTGACTCTGTCAGTCTGTCCCTTCCCGAACCTGCGTGGTGACGGAACGGTATGCCACCTTGGCTCGAGCCAATATGCTAATTACCCAATTCCTTTTTAAGGAATAAAACCCATTTTGAGAAACCTCAAATATCACGGATTTTGCCTCTTATTTATTATGAGTTATTCTTATTGACTTTACCGCATAGAAATTCAGTACCAGGTAATTAAATTTACCACAGTTCCATGTCTCCTTCTTGATACTGTAATACTTTTATCCTTGTGGACTTCAATACTAACATTTTTCCTTCCCAAAATTGCTTTCAAAAACTTTTTGGTTTGCTTACCAGGAGCACTCTTCTTTTTATCCGTCCTTTGTTCTTTTAATAATTCTTGAATTCCTTTCTTCTTCAAATTGTAAGTCTGTTTATAGAGCTTTCTTTTTTCAGTTCTGGTCGGCATCTTAATTTAAAATTTTGATGAAATTGTCAATCTGTAAAACGGAAACATAACAAATAATATAGTTCACTACTAGCATATAACGTACAAATTAAAACCACAGATTCATTTTCTAAGTAGAATAAAGAAAATAACAGAAAGTCTCTGAACAGAGTAGGAAATCCTGTAGTGAATGTTGGTTCTAAATTTATCACACTCCATATCTGTTTTAACATTATAGACAGTTTTTAATTCAAATTTTTAAAGCATACAACAGTACACTTTTTTCAAGAACTATCGGTCATCGTAGATGTTTTAATCTTTTTTACTACAATCTCTTTTACACTTCATGAGAACATGTCTTATCACTCACATAAAGCAGATCATCGACGAATAGGACAAGAAAACTGTCTTCACGAATGCTTTACTATCAAATATTTTTTTATTTATTCAAAAGTTCATAATTTAGTAGAACTTCCAGCATTAGATCATCAGGGACTTCTTCAAGTCCAAAGTCCTCATCTCCTTCTACCATCTCTAAGTAAGCTGAGTCTAAAGACATGTCCATAAAATCATCATTTTCATCTATTTGCTCTTCAAAGACCGCGTCTAAAATTTCCTCCACACTTCGTTAATGATTTCAAAATGAATTTGTTTCTCTTCTGAGGAATTCTCCATAACTAGACTCAGTTTATTCTTCTGTATCCTTTAAAAAAAATATAGAGACTAAATTATATCTTTTTTCATAAATGTATAACTTAAAAGTACCTTTACTAATTTTTAAACTACATATATTTTTATAATTTCTAACTTATTAACTCTATATATTTTAAGATACCACGTTCCTCTTGTTTTGAAAAGAAATTGGCAATATAACCCTAAACATTAACACTGATCTTTTTTTCCATTAAATAATTACTGTTGTTAAAAGACATTTTACTGTAAAATTTCTTTTTAGATTTAGTAGATATCACAAATATTAATTAACTGTACAATTAATTTTTAGAGACCCATTTTTTGAGTTCACCAGTACAAAGTGCTATATAAACTATATGCACTCTGAAGAGAAGGCTCACACTATACAAACCATAGCATTCACTTAACAGATTACTACTTCCCACAGAGACAGTTCCTTTTATGTTTCAACAGCATACTCACCATGTAAATGTCATAGCATATACAAAATGTCATACTAACCATGAAGAACCACCTCATAATAAAGATCTGCATTAATATGTAAAACAGTGCCTATACATAGTATAATCACAGATATGCAGGAAAGATGCCCATCACACCTAGAACCATATCATAATACCTCTCTGTAAATAAAGGAGAAAGACTGCCAAACATAATGCAACAAGATTTCAAAAATAATGAGCACTTCACAAGAATTAAGTAATGGAAACCTGAAAGAATTATACTCCAATGATCCGTAAATCTGAACTCCATCAAAAAGAACACATGCACCAAGCCCATTAAAAGATAATTTCAACTGTCAGTGGAGAACATCTCAAAATACATATCTAGTATAAGCAGATACAACCCATGTGAAAAATTCAAGATAAAATCATGTTCCAAAATGAAATTTTACAAACATTTAAAAAAATCTTCTTTATTATTTTCATGTGCACCCAAAAAAATTGCCTATGCAAAAATCACAACTCACCTGAAAAAAAGAATATAATTCCTCAAATTGTGTAATTCAGAAGGCAGGTTGTTGCTTTTCAGCACCAAACACTATACAAAAGGAAATAATAAAATGTAATTAACTTATTACAGACTTATTTCTCACACAACATACAGCCATTATAGCAAAGAACAAGCATAACAGATAAATTCCCCAAGATTCTATATCATTAAAATAAGATACAAAATGTCTCATTTATGAAAGCGTTGCGCCACAGATATGTCACTTTTTCCCATGTTAAAACTGATGCACCAGCGACACTAGGCCTTCATAACTAAAAGCCCATGTGACGGAAAACAAGTGCATAGACAGAAAATACAGGGCCGGCCTTAGGCATATGCAAGCAGTACACCTGCACAGGACCACCAAACCCCAGGGGCCACCATGTTAATATATATCCTTAATATAATAATCCTCTGAGGATGGATACATATTTGCGTGGCGGCCCATGCCAGAAATTTGGCGTCCTTTGGCTCTGTTCCACTTCCAAACACCCTGACCCCCCCCTCTTCACTGAACTCCGCACTCCACCCCGCCCGGACCCCCTGTTACGAGGCCCCTTACCTACGCTCCCTAACCAGGGCCACCATGAGCCTAGAGCCGCCCCTGGAAAATGTATAAGACACAGCAATAGTAAAAGTCAAAGAATAGGCAACATGCTGAAAAACTAAACAGTAGATAAAGAAACATATTTTTTAGATAACCCCATTGAAAAACATGTAGTGATTTTTTTAATCTACCATGCATCTGGCCCTCCAGGACCGCTTTGGAAACTCCTCCTTTAAACCTTTACATTTGATTATTTTTAACCATACACACGTTTTTTTTCAAAGCTGCATATTAAACGCCTAAACACTTTTCCTTTTTTAGAATCCGAAGCCACAACTGCAACATGACTAATGCACAAATTAATTGTTTTTTTACTCTTTATATTCTATAAATTTCTTCACATAAATGGATAGCAGTGGCTCACTACCTCCTACAGTCATAAAACTAAATCGCTCCCTTTCACTTACAAATGCCTTTGAGACGGCAAAAAAAAGTCGGGCAGATTTACAATCCCTTTACGCCACTTTGCCATCACTGTTAACATATCACAAGTAAAGCAAAAGTGCCACACGGACCATGTTAATCTACCCCTAAATGTTTATACAAATAACTTTACTCAAACATGTATTTAGTCGTCCACATGCAGACACTTTCAATTACATTTTTTATTTAATTACAATTCCTGTAATGTTGCATATCTTTTCAAAAATACACCAGTGCCTGTTATTATGACGATTTTTTTTCATTCTTCATCAGTGATATTTTTTTTTACATATAATGAAAATCACTATGACTTTTTAAACTACAAAGCTTACGCGGTAAAAATCACTCTGCATTTGCTTCCCTTTAAGAATGTAGTTTATCTACCCCACGCATGTGAACTTTGATGTTTCCATCTGGCAGCGAATACCGACATTGAATCACAAGACATGAACAACAGCCTTATTGTCACAAATAGAAGTTAGCGTAGCATCTGTTCACACACATATCTTTCACTTAGCTAATATTCACAGACAACAGCATTCGTTAAAAAAGAGTGACCTTCCTTTACAATTTGCTGAAGTGACTCCCTTACTTTTTAACGCATCCTCCACTTCAAGACAGGCTATTTTTTATAACTTCTAAGCAATGGTTTAGTGACTGCTCTGCCAGAAATTATATCAAGTCATTCTGCTACTCTTCACTCCATAGTCGGCGACCTATTTCTGTGGACTTCCTGTTGAATTGGCAGTGCTGCGACGTTTGTGTTACCATCTTGTTTATTTCAAAATGGATGTCCCTTCTGTCTTCGCAAATGAGCCGGAACACTTAGGACTATTTCGCCAGAGGATGCTTGACTACTACGGCACCTTAGCACTCTCGACTTTGAATACTTCCTATCGATTATCATTTCGATATTCCTATTTCACCTGTGTACAGCCTGTATTTCATTGCCTGAGCTGTGATTTCATGTGGGCCCTGGACTTATGTCTCTGCAACTTGGTACCTCCTGAAGTGAATTACAATCACCTCATGAATCCGTTAATGGATCATGAACAGCTTTATTGCAACGGAGGGATTATGGCCTTTGCAGCGATACAAGGAGTTTTGGGTCATTGGGATATATTCGCAGCGGCGCAAGATTTCCTGACAGACAGCTACATTGAAAACCCACCGAGCTGTCCTCTGATGGTAATAGAGGCTCCGGTAATAACAGATCATGAATGCTGCTTTCCTCTTTTCAATTGGATGGCTGACATGTTTTCAGATGATAACAGTGAATTCCTGTTAGAAGCAGTTGCTGCCTACTTTGCCTACACAATGGTAGGATAACTCTTATGCAAGTCATTGACGTCCACATTTCGTTTTGCCTCCCTATCTTTTTCACGTTTTTTTGGATATTTTTTTAACATGAACAGACCTATTGGCTTTACTAACAGTGGACATTATGATTTCGTGCTAGTTAAATTTTGGTCTTTTATGTGGACTAAATTTTTTTCTTCAGCTACTCGATTTTGAACTTTATTTTTTATTAAACTCTAATCTCAACAACTCTATTACATATCTTATCTTATGTTATTTCAAACGTACTCGAAGCAAAACTCGCTAATATATGCTACATGTGCCCTGATTAATGTGTAAATATAGAATGAGTTTTTTATAACTGTAAACGCCATTTCGCCTTTGAACTGCTTATTTCCGCCTCACACACCTCTGCTCCTTTAATTTTCCATAAAGTTAAATATTTTTTAATACATAAGAAAAAAATATATTCTTTCAATAATATTTCCATTGTTTTTCGTACTGTATTTCAAATGCAATACTGCAACCTTCAAAAGATATCTCAATACAGTAGTTCTTCTCAACACTGATTTGCGAACGATCCAACAGATTACATACATGCACCTCTCGCCATTTTGTCGCTTTTGGCGCGTTTTTTTCCCTTACACAATAGCATAACACAAACTTGATAGTGCTTCGAATGTAGAGAGCTGATTGATAAAGAGATGATATCTAACCACTAGCATTTTCATATATCGTTCCTAAACTGAAAGGCCAGAGACCTTCTTCCATTTATTAAAATATAATATACTTCCTTATAAGAGTGTACAATTAATTTTGCGAAACCATATTCATTTTTCATCAACTATACCGCTTGTATTCTATGTACTAGTGACTATACCGATTACTTTGTTTTTTGCAATGTCTGTACTCATATTAGATAAGGGACTTGCCTTAAAAACAGTGCATCTCTGAATAAACATTTCAAATATACACGTGCTCTCTTTTAATCCATAATCTCAACTGAAATGATTGTATACTAAAACAGTATTCATGTGTTCCACGTAACTTCAGCTGTACTAACGTAATATTTTCTTTTGTAGACCTCACTTACTGATACTAGAACCGGCAGGCCTATAACGGCCCGTGAACTCTTTCTTAGTAGGTCGCGCACCGTACAGACAGTTGTACTTCTGTTAAAAAAATAATTTATTACTGTTACCAGGCACCGCCGCAATTCGGCTTGACTCAGAGTTAATCACTACTCCCCTGCTTCTACAGGCCAGACGCTATGTCGTATTTCACTCCTTATCACGCTTTCATCTCCACAATAACAAACACTTCTCCACCAGCCACCAGAGAACAGAGTGCAGATGCAGAGCCACTAAGTAGTGAAATACGACATACCCTCTGCTCTATGGAAGCAACCAAGCGGTAATTGTGAAAGAAAACATTCACTAGCGCTTCAAAAAAGCAATGCAATTATATAAATATTTTTTAGAAAACGTTCCAACTACTTTGATGGGACTATCTGTGTGTGCCTCCACAGCAAAGTTCCTCAGCCCGGACTGAAGGCAGACACAGACAGACACACACTCAATAAGATAACACAGGGCAACGCAGACGGAAAACAGAAGGGAGATGAAGATGCAGTCAAACAGCAGGAGTGAGAGAGATATTTTTATACTCCGTTTGGTACCTCAATTTACAAACACATTTACTGCACAAATCTGTGTACAACCTCATGGTCAAAACTTTTCATTTTATTTTACTCGACCACCTCCCCCTCTCACCCCACCAGTGCAAGCCGCGGCCACAAACCACAGTGTAATTTTGTCGTCTGTCAGAACGTTTAAGAATTCCTTAAGCATTACCACTTTTTCAAGACGGTATCACATGTAATCTACCAACTTTTCATTTTATTTCACTCAACCACCTGCCCTTCTCACCCTACGCCCACCAATGCAGGCCGCGGCCAGAAACCGCACTATCATTTTGTCGTCTAACAGAAACTTTATGAATACCTTAATCATTACCACTTTGGCCCCCTCCCCCTCCCTCTCACCCCACCCCACCAGTGCAGGCCACGGCCACAAACCACACTGTAATTTTGTCGTCTGACATAAACTTTAGGAATTCATTAAGCATTACCACTTTTTCAAGACGGTATCACATGTAATATACCAACTCTTCATTTTATTGCACTCAACCACCTGCCCCTCTCACCCTACGCCCACCAATACAGGCCACGGCCAGAAACCGCACTATAATTTTGTCGTCTAACAGAAACTTCCCTCACAATATTTTTAATGTCACATAAAAGTCACCCATCACCCACTGCCATCTCTGGCTGTTTCCATGGTAACACCTCATTCTGCACCTGGCTGAAGGCACAGGTCAAAAGTTCATATCTCAACGTTCTACAGCAAACTAAGAAGACTGTTTTCCCTCCAGAAACACCTGCCTATCCACAGCTCTGTTACATGTCATTTTTTTCACACCCAATAGTACTTTTCGTTTAACATAAACATTAACATGCAACATAGTCTTCAATGTTCAGGTATTACAATCAACCAATCATTTTTATTTTTTCAACCACACCAAGCCTCATCCTTTTTTTTATCCTGACTTTCAGCTTCTAACTACCATTCCACTTCCAGAACCCATTGGAGTACGACTGCATATCCCTTGAAAATGAAGGTTTGGCTTTTAGGACACAGCTATATTCACTGGAGTGGAAAATATGCAGAAAACAGACGAATTTCTAACCTTGATTTACCAAATGTGCAGATAACGTGGAATGGCCAAAGAGGATTGAAATGTCACCAATTGATACCATTGGTGAAAACTTTTATGCATCTCCCAGAACCAGACCTTATAATTGTGCACTGTGGTGGGAACGATCTAGGCACATTGACTGGGGTAGGTCTGGAAATGCTTCTAAAAGACACCTTTCGACAATTGATGACACTTTTTCCTCGAACTGCCTTGATATATTCCAATATATGCCAAAGACAGAAATGGAATTGGTCCAATCAACATTGTGCACAAATTGAGAAAGCAAGGAGACATGTAAATAAATATGTTTCTGCTTTCCTCAGAGATTATAGCATGGGTTCTATTTACCACAACAACTTGCGTTACCACATCCAAGACGTCTATAGGAGAGACGGTGTTCCTTTCACGGATGAGGGAAACAGAATCTTCCTCTGCAACATCAAGCTCTGCATCGGTACTTACTTATAAATGCAGAAAAAACTCTGATTTATCTCCATTTTCACACTCTTGTAAATATGTGTGCGCGACCGGGTGCGCGCACCCCGCAACTTAAAAAAAAATATATATATATATTTTCGCGTTTAAGGGCCTTACTGCACACCCTGAGAAAACCTGCGCAGCAAGACAATCTCTACCTTCTCCCCTTTCCATGTTCCAACGCTTTGAAATGAACAATATATTTACTCGCAGTGACAAAATGGCGGTCAACACTTCCTGATTTCCTTCGAATCGAACGTTAACAGGCGTCACGCAGCAAAAAAAAAGTCCGCTCACGCGCAGCCGCTTGAGTGCGCGCACCGTGCGCGCGTATAGATATATAATTGACTTTAACTTAAATTTTCTCAGCAACTACTGAACGGATTTACACCATTCCAAAAAAAGCGTAATCTGCGAACCGGACTCTACAGTTTTGCCAAATTTCTTATAAATCCATTCAGCCGTTCGACCTGTAGCCGTGTCTAAACGTCCTATGGAAAATAACATGGAGAAAACACGTTTTGGGACCCCCCTTTTATCTCAGCCCCCACTTGACCAATCCCCCCCAAACTTTCAGGGAAGGAGCGCAGCGGACCGAGCCATCTTCTTTGAGAAATTCGCAAAGATTCATCCACCAGGGCCAAAGTTAATCCAAATAGAATGTTGAGGATTTCCTATGGAAACTAGGTCCTACCTATAACTACCTACTGGCGACCGCCAGTAGGTAATATATATATGTATATATGTATATATATATATGTATATATATATATATATATATATATATATATATATATATATATATATATATATATATATATATATATATTACCTACTGGCGGTCGCCAGTAGGTAGTTATAGTTAGGATAATTTTCAATGTTAAATCTCAACATTCTATTTTGAATAACTTTGGCGCCGGTTGACGAATCTGCCTGAAATTTTCAGGAAAATGGTCTCATGGCGGTCCGGTCCTTCCCTGAAAGTTTGGGGGGGATTCGTCAAGCGGGGGCCGAGATAAAAGGGGGGTCCCAAAACGCGTTTTCCCCATGTTAATTTCCATAGGGCGGTCGATTTCACTTTTAGCCCGAACGGCTGAATGGATTTCCACCAAACTTGGCAAAATTGTAGGGACTGGTAGCCCGATGTGCCTTTGCTATGTCTCAAGATATGTGCTCCAGTGGATTTTGAGTAATTTAGGTTCAAAAAAATATATATATCTATAGGCGCTCTCCCGTGCGCGCACGGGAGTGCGCTCCAGGCGCGACATGCGACTTGCGCGCAGGAAGCTGATTGGATCTCAGTTGTCTGTAAACATTCTAAACAGTGCGGAGCGGCCGCCATCTTGTGTCTCGGTAAAATCGAGACACAAGGGGTTTGAAAAAAAAAGGGGCAAATGACCATAAGGGGGAAGAGTAGACCCCCTCTGACCCCCTAGGTTTGATGTAGGGACTAAAATAGGGTCCTGCAGGGCATTAAAATTTTTTTTTCGTTTTGCGCGGGGGAAGCGCATGGTACGCGCACCGGAAGCACGGGGAAAATTCAGGACCATATTTATGAAGGCCCTGCGCTGTTAGTTTTGCGCTTCCTGTGCGTCAATTTTTGTGACGCACCAGCGGTGTAAAAAAATGCGCATTGTTATGCAATATTTAAAAAGTGACGCATCTATCTAGATGCGTCACTTTTTAAATATAGTGCAACGAGGTACATTTTATTACACTGCTGGTGTTATGCGTCACTTTTCTGTGCGCACTCCTTATGACATTCCAGATGTGTCATATTTAATGTATGACGAATCATGTTGCAGATACAATATGGCGCAGAGTTTTAAAAAGTGACCCATGTACCTAGATGCGTCACTTTTTAAAAATAGCGTCAGGTATAATGTATGCAGAGGGGGTGTTCTCCCGCAAAAAGCTTTGTAATAGCGACGCAGTGAAATCTTTGAGATTTCACTGCGTCAGTTTTAGGATGCTGTTGCGTCAAAATCTTGTGCCTGCTTTACAGCAGGTGTTAGACTGAGGCAAGACCTTTCATATGCTGCTTTCCCCATTTGAAAGGACACATTACTGGAGTTGCGTCACTTTTGTGACGCACTCCAGCAATGCGTTACTTGGAATGTCATAAGGAGTGCGCACAGAAAAGTGACGCATTGCACCAGTAGTGTAAAAAAATGTGTTGCGTTGCGTTATATTTAAAAAGTGAGGTATCTAGGTAGATGGGTCACTTTTTAAAATCAAGCGCCACATTATATCTGCGTGAGGTATAATGCATGCAGAGGGGGTGTTCCCCCACAAAAAG
Organism: Lissotriton vulgaris; assembly: GCF_964263255.1. Classification (NCBI taxonomy): domain Eukaryota; kingdom Metazoa; phylum Chordata; class Amphibia; order Caudata; family Salamandridae; genus Lissotriton; species Lissotriton vulgaris. The sequence goes on along the minus strand of NC_141685.1, from coordinate 703,212,318 downwards.
CTTTGTAATAGCGACGCAGTGAAATGTTTGAGATTTCACTGCGTCACTTTTAGGATGCTGTTGCATCCTTTAAATATAGTGCAACGAGGCACATTTTATTACACTGCTGGTGTGATGCGTCACTTTTCTGTACACAGTCCTTATGACATTCCAGATGTGTCATATTTAATGTATGACGAATCATGTTGCAAGGAGTTACAGATACGTCAGTATTTCTGACATATGTGTAAACATAAAAGTGATGCGAGGCCGGCGCAAAATTTTGACGCAATAGCATCCTAAAAGTGACGCAGGGAAATCTCATAGATTTCAGTACGTTGTTATTACCAAGCTTTTTGCGAGGGATTGCCCCCTCTGCATACATTATACCTGATGCAGATACAATATGGTGCAGAGTTTTAAAAAGTGACCCATGTACCTAGATGCGTCACTTTTTAAAAAATAGTGTCAGGTATAATGCATGCAGAGGGGGTGTTCCTTGCAAAAAGCTTGGTAATAATGACGCAGTGCGTCACTTTTAGGATGCAGTTGCGCCAAAATCTTGCGCCTGCTTCACAGCAAACCTTTCACATGGTGCTTTTTCCATGTGAAAGGACACATTACTGGAGTTGCGTCACTTTTGTGACGCACTCCTGCAATGCGTTACTTTTGTGTTTACAGATATGTCAGAAATACTGACGTATCTGTAACTCCTTGCGATATGATTCGTTATACATTAAATATGACACATCTGGAATGTCATAAGGAGTGCGTCCAGATAAGTGACGCATCGCTATTTTCACGTAGCGATGCGTCACTTTTCAGAAATGAGGCCTCCAGTTTATTCACTGTGTCATAACTTTCTTTTCTAACACTCACCAGTCCTCCTACTTCACTTCCTTTCACCTCTCATACCTTTCTGTTCTTTCTTACTCATTCTCCTTTCAATTATCAATGCACTATATTTCACTTACTCTTCATTTTTTAAGATTATAGCTCTTTGATGAGAATTGGAGGTAGTTCTGAAAAGAACTTTTGGTTTTCTTCTTTTAACTGAAGAGGAACAAAAACAGGGAATAGAAACTGCTCAACAGGAGCAAAAAGAAAAGAAAAAAATTAGGGGTGGGAAGGGCAGTGATGGTTCTCTAATGCCCGAACCATGAGCAGGACACTTTGCTCCCCATAGGTGAGGAGTTGATTGCAGTATCTGCATCTGACGACCCCATGGTTGAATGCAGGTTGAATGTTTGCTACCTGCCCCTGAGATTGTTCTCTTCCAGAAGAAGTTGCTCCTCCTGTTGATGTAGAGGCCCCATCTCTGGGAACCTCCTGTGCCAGAGCCCTGACACTTTCCCGGGCAAAATTCTGGGGGTGCCTGCTCTTCACATGGCGAATCATGGTGAAGTTGCCAAAAGAGTATTTTTTTAGGGGGTTACCCCGTGACAGGACATGTTTGCAGATCCTGCACTCTACTTTTGGTGCATTCACCTTCTTCTGGCCTTCTGGAAACTTAAAAAATTTCCAGATGAAATGTTCCTTCACCTTTGGGGTAGGAGGCTCTTCATCAATGAAATCATTGGAGTCATCTTCACTGCTGGATGGTCTGGCAGCCATGATGAATCCAGGAATATGGAGCAGCAAAAAAGGCAGGTCTTTCAGTCACAAAAGTGAAAGAAGAAGTGAAGGAAATGGGTGGGGATTTCATTCATTGTAAAAAAAAACTGTTAGCAACCAATGAAAAGTGTTATTTTAGGGTCACATGACCCGACGCGCTTACGTTGCGCGCTCAGGTGCACTTCCGGGTGCGTTTACGCAGCGCGATCGTAGGCGCTTCCGGGGCGCAAACGTGGCGCGATCGTAGGCGCTTTTGCGTGCGTTTAGGCGCCGCGCACGGAGGCGCTTCCGAGGGCACGTACGTTGCGCGCCGAAGTGACGTCATCAATCTTTAATAGAAATGCATAATCATTTTCCATATTAAAAAAAACAAATTTTATTTGTATGGTACGAAATGTTTTGCATTATTATTAACTTTTCATTCATATTTTTTTTTCACGAACGACAGTTGCGCTCTGGGTGCGCTTTCAGATGAGCGCACGGAAAAGCTTACAGGAGAGCTTACCTGAAAGCTTCCCCGAGCGCGCACCCAGAGCGCAAAAGAAAAAAATTATAAAAAAAATGAATACTTAAAAAAAAACAGCAAATTGTAAAAAAAAAAAAGGTTAGAAACTCGATATACAAAGGAATTAGCATTTAAATAACTTTGAAATTCACTGAAAAAACCATAGGTTTCACACCAGTTATAGTTAGGAATTAGCATTTAAAAAACCTATGAAATTCACTGAAAAAACCATAGGTTTCACACCAGTTATAGTTAGGAATTAGCATTTAAAAAACCTATGAAATTCACTGAAAAAACCATAGGTTTCACACCAGTTATAGTTAGGAATTAGCATTTAAAAAACCTATTAAATTCACTGAAAAAACCATAGGTTTCACACCAGTTATAGTTAGCTGGAAATTTTACTGATATAAAACCATTGAAATTCCCACGTTATAGTTAGATGGACTCACTATAACTTGCGCGTGCAATGCACTGCTGATGATGTCTTATTAAGCCAGTTAACCAATCAATTTTTAAAAACCATCCATTTAGACACTTATTTAAACATTTATTCTTCCATCAACTTTTACATATACATATATAAAATATATTTATTTTTCAGAAAGACACACATTCACTGGATGGTGTCATCAGTGATGTCATGAGTGATGTCACTGACCATGTCATGAGTGATGTAATATGTGATGTCATCAGCAGTGCATTGCACGCGCAAGTTATAGTGAGTCCATCTAACTATAACGTGGGAATTTCAATGGTTTTATATCAGTAAAATTTCCAGCTAACTATAACTGGTGTGAAACCTATGGTTTTTTCAGTGAATATATATATATATATATATATATATATATATATATATATATATATATATATATATATATATATATATTGTTAGAACTGGGATTTCTCGTTGGCTAAGGCTTATGCCAAAGCCAGGCAGAAACCACCATTCTAGTCAGGGCAAGGGAGTCACACGCCAAGATAACCCCTGCTCACCCCCTTGGTAGCTTGGCACGAGCAGACAGGCTTATCTCGGAGGCAATGTGTAAAGCATTTGCGCACGCACACAACAGCAACAACATCCTAGGCACACCACAAAAGGAACTCCGCACAAGGTTATATAAAAATAATGGGCAATATTCACACAGGATTATTTACACCAGGACAGGGCCAGATGGGCCACTGTCAGAATCAACACTTAGCAGGAATAGCATTTCTAGAACTTAGAATAAGTGTAGCACAAAATAACAATTACAGACCACAACCAGTAACCACTGGTAGAAGGTAGGTACACACTATGCAATACTAATAACCATAGGCCTAGATGACGCATGGACACATAACCTCTCTAGTACAACATACTAGGCAAAGCAAACTTCTAAGCATAAGCTCCTTTAGAAGTATTACACAAGCATAAAGGCAAAGCACATTACGCATAATCACATTTAGGCCTAACCAGTAAAAATACAGTAGGCAATCTCTTCCCTAGTCTAACCACATTAGACTCTGCCTTCTAAGAATAAATCACATTTAGGGGCGTAACTCACAGTGAAGTAAACTCTCACTAACATAAACCTACATAGGTAAAATGATCTCATAATCATAGTAACATCACATTGCATAAAAATCACATTAGGCTTTCACCATTCTAAACATAGTAAAATCACATTGCGCAGAAATCACAATAGGGTCTTGCGCCCTACCCACATACCAGCCTCCTGGCCAACTGGCCATCTCAAGAAGGGCTCAAATACTCTGTGTCCAGAATGTCAGGGCGTGCTGCCACGCAGAGCCAGTCAGGGGTGCGCCAACAGCGCAAACCTAAACGTTGCAGCTGCCCACTAATTGCTGGGCAGCTGGGAACAATCACAAGGCCTAAACGGTGCAGCTGCCCACTAAGTGCGGGGCAGCTGGAAGGAAAACAGCGGCATGGGCTCTCACTGGCCCTAGACAAACTGCCCGCAGGGACTGGAGCCACACAGGCTCTGATGAAATATGCCCAGGCTGGAGCCACACAGGCTCTGACAAATCTGCGCCCAAACTCTGGAGCCCTCTGGCTCTGGAATCACCTATGCCCCCAGAGCACCCTGGCTCCTTGAGTAATCAAATATGGCCCCCCAAATGTTGGAGCCACGGGGCTCAGAACCAATAACCATGCCATCAATAGCGTGTGGAGCGTACTGGGTCTTCTACAATATCTAGGGCCAGTGTTGGAGCCACCCGGGGCTCTGTGAATAAAGATACCTATTGTTGGAGCCACCTAGGCCCTAAAACAACTATGGTAATGACGCGGTAGTGGCCCGCAACTGCGGCGCCACTGAAAAACATCAATATCAGTAAGAGGGGCACTAAATAAAATGCCCACGGGCTCCGCTGGCCCCCTAAGTAGCACTCGCCACGTTGGAGCGGCCCACTGTACAACCGCTCTGACTCAGTGTCCCACGGCTACTTCACTACTTCAAGACTCGTTGCCCCCATGGAGCCCCACTCACCGGGACTCCTCTTCAGGCAGCTGTAGTGCTTCACTCGGCGTGCCAGCGGGCGGGGCTCTCTCACTCCTGAGAGCCTCGCGGTGATCCACTGTACCGCGCTACACCCGGGAACTCCACCAGATGCCGCAGGGCTCCCTCCGCTCACGGGAGCCCTGCTGACCAGCCGCCATTCTCCTCGTTGCTCCCCTCAACTGTAGCTTGGAAGCATGGGGAATCACTCAGGGATGGGCCAATCCCCACGCTGTACACCGATGATGTCGCGGGAGTCTCTGCCGGGATCTGGCCAATCCGAGCGCGGCTCACCGGGATGAGCCCCTACCAGCGGCCTAATCACCTTGCGGCTCACAGGACGAGCCTCCCGCAGCCCGCCAATGACAGCGCGGTGCCTCTGGTTCTCCGGCTGCGGCTCCGGGCTGGGGACGGCGATTTCCTTTGGCGTTCCTAGGCCCCGGGCAGCGGCGGTGATATGCAACCCGGGCTAAGTGAGGGGTAGGCTCCCTCGCATTCAAATATAAATGTAGGCAGCCATGACGCGGGACGGCACCCGCAAATCAAATATACATAGCCCGGCCAAAATGCAGATTGGGCATCTGCTTTGCACACGCAGGCAAGTTAAAATAAAGCGCTTTCCCAGGCGCTAAGGGGGCATAGAGACTACCAAGCCCCCAGAAAGGACCCTTACAGCAAAAAGCGGGTCCCAGCAATAAGGTCCAAGAGAAGTCCTAAAGGACAAGGCCATCAGGTATCCAGGGGCTGGGCAGGGCCCAGGGAGGCAAGCCTTCCCCTGGGCCCAAGCAGCAGCACGCCCCTGGCAGGATTCAAGTGGTAAAACAAGAACATCTTCAGGGTGTCACAGCACCCTTTTTATACAGCACAATCCTTTGTGTAAAGGTGCAGGGTGGGGGCAAAACCAGGTGCAGCTGGTTTTGGAGCACTGTGATGTGCTCAGCCATCCCTCCCATTCATTAGTCAGGCTAGGGTCATCAGTCACACCACAGGGGACGGAGCCAGCATTGTGTGGGGAAAGCCCAGCCCTATTCAGGTCCCAGGTGTACCCCTCCCTCACATCAGCATGCTAATCTCTCCACTCACCACCGGGGCAGACCCATCCAGACTCCTGGAGCCAGGCTCACCATCCAGCTCCAGCCAATCATGTGCCAGCACACTCACTGCACAAACATGCCAACTTCTAGAAGTGGCACTTCCACACTAGACACATTCACGCCGCACACATCATCGCGCACGCAATAAATCCCACGAGTTCGCACATTCCAAACTCGACCCTGCACTCTCCACACATCAGGAACTACCATGGTCACACATATTCTCCATGCATTCCTATGGGAGGGCAGGTCACTCTCACCACACACACAGAGAGCGCACGCACTTTACACTGGACCACAGTGAAAAAGTGCGCAGAGACCTAAAATCACCAACATCAGGTTACAGAAACAGGCTAGGCAAAAGCAAAAAGTTTCGGGGTGAACCTGCCAAAAAGGGCCGGGTCCAATATATATATATATATATATATATATATATATATATATATATATATATATATATATATATATATATATATATATATATTCACTGAAAAAACCATAGGTTTCATACCAGTTATAGTTACCTGGAAATTTTACTGACATAAAACCATTGAAATTCCACTTTAGTGTTAGTTGGACTCACTATAACTTGCGCGTGTAATGCACTGCTGATGACGTCATATATTACATCTCTCATGACATGGTCAGTGACATCACTCATGACATCACTGATGACACCATCCAGTGAATGTGTGTCTTTCTAAAAATAAATATGTTTTATATAAGTATATGTAAAGGTCGATGGAAGAATAAATGTTTAAATAAGTGTTTTAATGGATGTTTTAAAAAAAAAATGTTTGGTTAACTGGCTTAATAAGTGTATCTTAGTGAATACATATATTAGCCAGTATTGTTTAAATATTTAAATGTTTGTATCAGTGTTTCTCTTTGTGTATAAGTGGCTGCATGAGTTGGTGAGTAGCTACATGTGTGTGTATATGTGTTATTAGATGTTTTTTTTAGTATCCGTATAAGTGTCTATATGGTTTGGTGGGAGTGTTATTTAGCACATAGATGCATCAATGACTAACTCACTGTATGTATGTGTTTTTAAGACAGCATATGTGCAGGACTGTATGAGTGGAAGAGTGTGTATATGTGTGTGTTAGTGAGTGAATGATTGTCTCACTAGTGTCTTTATGAGTAACTACATATGTTTTAATCTAGTATATGTGAGTATTGATGTATATAAGTGAGTATATAAGAGAGTGAGAGATTAAAAGAGTTCCTGTTTGAATAAGTATTTGTTTCTATAAGTGATTGTTTAAGAGAGTAAGTACGTGCAAGTGGATGACTGTCGGTGTGTAACAGGATGTATAGGTGAATCACTACATATGATGAGTGAGTGTATGTATGAGTGACTATATAGAACTGTTGGTGAATAAGTGGATGTTCATATAAATGGTGGAATTACTGATTTGGTTGTTGTAACTAGTATAGGTATCCACTTTTTTGTAAATGTTAGTTTCTATTTTTGAATATGTGTTTCAAGGGTTACATTACACTGAAAAGAGGTCTGTCACTCTGTCACAAGGATGGAGTCATCAGTGATGTCATGAGTGATGTCACTGACCATGTCATGAGTGATGTAATATATGACGTCATCAGCAGTGCATTACACGCGCAAGTTATAGTGAGTCCAACTAACTATAACGTGGAATTTCAATGGTTTTATGTCAGTAAAATTTCCAGATAACTCTAACTGATATGAAACCTATGGTTTTTTCAGTGAATTTAATAGGTTTTTTTAAATGCTAATTCCTAACTATAACTGGTGTGATACCTATGGTTTTTTCAGTGAATTTCATAGGTTTTTTAAAATGCTAATTCCTAACTATAAGTCTCACTTTATAAGTAAGACTGTTAATGCTCTAGTTGTTCTTGAGAACACTCTGGTACATTCTATCTTTGGGCTATAGTTGGGCTACATATGGCTGATATTTGGGCTACATTAGTATTTTTTTGTCTCTGGTGGCCATCTTTGGGCTACATTTGGGCTACATTTGGGCTACATTTGGGCTACACTTGGGCTACATTTGGGCTGTAACATATATATATCCCAATGTAGCACAATATATATTTTTTTTTAATTATTTTTTTCGTAAAAACCACTTGAGTATAGCAAAGTATAGCAAAGGCACATCGGGTTACCTGCCCCTTCAATTTTTCCCATTTAAAAAAAAAAACATTTTTAAAAAATTTTTTTTTCCTAGAAGCGCTCCCGGAGCGCGCCCCGGTGAGCGCCCCGGAGAGCGTACTCGCTTGAAGCACCCCGGGGCGTGCCCCGGGGAGCGTCCCGTAAGCGCCAATATCGCGAACGAAAACATGATCGTGACGTATCGCGTAGCCGCGTGATGCGTCACATTTCGCACAGCGCAAGCGCACCCGGAAGCACGCATGCGTATACGATCGCAAAATATTCTGACGCGCTTACGCTACACGCCCGGGTCGCGTAGCGTAAGCGCGTCGGGTCATGTGACCTGAAAATAACACTTTTCATTGGTTCACAACACTCTTGGTTTCAATATGATGAAAGCCCTGATCATGTGACTTGAAAATAACACTTTTCATTGGTTCACAACACTTTTGGTTTCCAAATGATGAAAGCCCTGGTCATAAGACTTGCAAATAACACGTCTATATGGTTTGGTGGGAGTGTTATTTAGCACATAGATGCATCAATGACTAACTCACTGTATGTATGTGTTTTTAAGACAGCATATGTGCAGGACTGTATGAGTGGAAGAGTGTGTATATGTGTGTGTTAGTGAGTGAATGATTGTCTCACTAGTGTCTTTATGAGTAACTACATATGTTTTAATCTAGTATATGTGAGTATTGATGTATATAAGTGAGTATATAAGAGAGTGAGAGATTAAAAGAGTTCCTGTTTGAATAAGTATTTGTTTCTATAAGTGATTGTTTAAGAGAGTAAGTACGTGCAAGTGGATGACTGTCGGTGTGTAACAGGATGTATAGGTGAATCACTACATATGATGAGTGAGTGTATGTATGAGTGACTATATAGAACTGTTGGTGAATAAGTGGATGTTCATATAAATGGTGGAATTACTGATTTGGTTGTTGTAACTAGTATAGGTATCCACTTTTTTGTAAATGTTAGTTTCTATTTTTGAATATGTGTTTCAAGGGTTACATTACACTGAAAAGAGGTCTGTCACTCTGTCACAAGGATGGAGTCATCAGTGATGTCATGAGTGATGTCACTGACCATGTCATGAGTGATGTAATATATGACGTCATCAGCAGTGCATTACACGCGCAAGTTATAGTGAGTCCAACTAACTATAACGTGGAATTTCAATGGTTTTATGTCAGTAAAATTTCCAGATAACTCTAACTGATATGAAACCTATGGTTTTTTCAGTGAATTTAATAGGTTTTTTTAAATGCTAATTCCTAACTATAACTGGTGTGATACCTATGGTTTTTTCAGTGAATTTCATAGGTTTTTTAAAATGCTAATTCCTAACTATAAGTCTCACTTTATAAGTAAGACTGTTAATGCTCTAGTTGTTCTTGAGAACACTCTGGTACATTCTATCTTTGGGCTATAGTTGGGCTACATATGGCTGATATTTGGGCTACATTAGTATTTTTTTGTCTCTGGTGGCCATCTTTGGGCTACATTTGGGCTACATTTGGGCTACACTTGGGCTACATTTGGGCTGTAACATATATATATCCCAATGTAGCACAATATATATTTTTTTTAAATTATTTTTTTCGTAAAAACCACTTGAGTATAGCAAAGTATAGCAAAGGCACATCGGGTTACCTGCCCCTTCAATTTTTCCCATTTAAAAAAAAAAACATTTTTTAAAAAAATTTTTTTCCTAGAAGCGCTCCCGGAGCGCGCCCCGGTGAGCGCCCCGGAGAGCGTACTCGCTTGAAGCACCCCGGGGCGCGCCCCGGGGAGCGTCCCGTAAGCGCCAATATCGCGAACGAAAACATGATCGTGACGTATCGCGTAGCCGCGTGATGCGTCACATTTCGCACAGCGCAAGCGCACCCGGAAGCACGCATGCGTATACGATCGCAAAATATTCTGACGCGCTTACGCTACACGCCCGGGTCGCGTAGCGTAAGCGCGTCGGGTCATGTGACCTGAAAATAACACTTTTCATTGGTTCACAACACTCTTGGTTTCAATATGATGAAAGCCCTGCTCATGTGACTTGAAAATAACACTTTTCATTGGTTCACAACACTTTTGGTTTCCAAATGATGAAAGCCCTGGTCATAAGACTTGCAAATAACACTTCTCATTGGTCCAGAACAGTTTTTTTTCCAAATGATGAAAGCCCCGTCCTTTTTTCTTTATTCTGCCTTTGTCCTTTGACTGAGGAAGACCTGTTTGGAGATCTGTCTCTAATATATTCTACTTAATTATGGCTACAGTAGCAGCAGCAGCTGGAGCATCTGCCCCACCACCACCACCACCATCAAAAAGACCACCACAAGATCACATTGGTGGTCAAGAAGAAGAGGAGGAGGAGGAGGAAGAGGCAGTTCCTGCAAGAAGTTCATCAGTCCTACAAACCAATAGAGCACTTCATATGGCAGTTCTACAAAATCCCAAGGGGTTTCAAAAAAGTCAACGCTGTGAAGGTGACTTGTTTGATTTGTGATGCAGAGCTGTCCAGGGGGAACCCTAACAAAAAATATTCCTTCGGGAATCATACCATGATTCGGCACATGATCCGTTGGCACCCAATCAACTATTCTGCTGCAGAGGTAAGGGACCTCTGCAGTAAGCTACCCCCATCAACATCAAGACCCTCAACATCGAAAGAACCAACTCCATCGGGTTCAGAGGCAACAGAGACAATGCCTATCATACAACCCAAATTTAACGATTTTAAAATCATGTGCAAATATTGTGGAAAGTTAATTTGCTATGGTGAGCAAAGTGTTAAACTTATCATCTGTGCTGGGGAGAACCATAAGTGCCCGAAAAAAACCATATTATTTGCACAATTTTTTTTGCTCCAGTTGAGCCATTTACAATTCCCTGTTTTTTGTTGCTCCCCCAAGAAAATACAAAAAATAAATAAAACTGTTCAGAAAAGCCATACAAAGTAAAAAATTTTAAAAAAACAAACAAAAAAAAACAAAAAGAAAAAAAAACAGTTCTTTTCAGAACTACCTCCCATTTATATAAAATGACTTAAATTTTTAAACTCTGCCATTCTTTTTTCTCCCCATGGAACGCTCCCCGGTCCACTCCCCGGTGCGCGTACCGGGCGCTCCCCCCGCGCAAATCGAAAAAAAAAATGTTTTTTGCCCCGCGGGGCCCTTTTATAGCCCCCACATGAAAACTAGGGGGTCAGGGGGGTCTACTCTGTCCCTAATGGCCTTTTCCCCCTTTGTTTTGGCCACCTCTTGTGTCTCGATCATACCGAGACACAAGATGGCGGCCGCTCCGGACCGTTTGGAATGTTTACAGACACCTGAGAGCCAATCAGCTTTCTGTGCGCAAGTCGCGTAGCGCGCCCGGAGCGCTCCCCGGAGCGCGTACCGGGGCGCGGCCATAGATATATATATTTTTTTTAACCTAAATTACTCAAAATCCACTGGAGCACATATCTTGAGACATTTCAAAGGCACATCGGGCTACCAGTCCCTACAATTTTGCCAAGTTTGGTGGAAATCCATTCAGCCGTTCGAGCTAAAAGTGAAATCGACCGCCCTATGGAAAATAACATGGGGAAAACGCGTTTTGGGACCCCCCTTTTATCTCGGCCCCCGCTTGACGCATCCCCCCCAAACTTTCAGGGAAGGACCGGAGCTCGACGAGGCCATTTTTAGGGAATTTTCAGGCAGATTCTTCAACCGGCACCAAAGGTATTCCAAATAGAATTTTCAGATTTAACATTGAAAAAAATCCAAACTATAACTACCTACTGGCGACCGCCAGTAGGTAATATATATATGCTATATTTGCTTTCTTTTGCTGCCAATAAACTTCCACATCACAGCAAACTCCTGGTGTGTCATCTACGTACTTTGAAAGAGGAGAACGTGGTGAGAAATATATATATATATATATATATATATATATATATATATATATATATATATATATATGAATATATCACTATGATTGTTAGTGAATAATAGACTTTACTGTTGGCTACAAAGATAAGTAACTAGCCAACCTGATAAAAACACAAACTTTATCTTTAACTTTATCTTGAAAATGTTGGTTCATGGAATTATATGGCTCATCCAAAATCTAAAAACCATTGAAGCAAATCACAGGAAAACATTATAATGAATCTCCAGTATTTACTGAGCATTAGCTGAACGTAAAATTATTTGAAAATAATTAGAAGATTTCACAATGACTCTGTGGAAACATGTCCTCTTTGTTTTAATATTTTTGAATAACGAATTCTGATCATTGTAAGTACCAGAATCCTTGGGGGGGCTAGTAGTTGCGCCAATTAAAACTAAAGTATTAATTCACAGAGGGGTATACTAAGACAACCTGTAGTTCTTGGATAAGTCTAGTCAAATCATTTTTATTGAGTCATAATAAATAGACCATAAAAGTATATAAGAACAGTGCATCATACAATTAAACATAGCAATTTAAAACAGCGCCCTCCGAAATAAAATCATGTTACTCTAAAAATAGAGTCCTGAGTGATCAGTTCCAAATGCAATTCTGCATAATTAAGACATCTGCCATAACATAGTAACAATACATAGATTAAATTACAGTTGTACCAGAAAAAAGCTGTGCAATCAATAACAAAAAACTAGATTAAAATTGGTGACTGGTGGCTGTACACTAACATGTTATTCTTATTGGCAGAGCTGGCCATACCATTTCCTTGTCTTAAGCACCAGCCTCAAAAAGGAGTAAACAGCAAGAGCGATCTCCTCAAATCCCAAGGATTTAAAAAAAAATTCATGCTTCTGTGCAACGACGCAGGTTGTGCCTGATTAAAAGAAGTTTAAGAACCATGGATCTGTGAGCAGCATAAAAAGTGCAAAAGAACATAATATGTAAAGTGCTTAGGACTGACGCCTGATTGTACAGACAAGGCACTAGATTACTGTGGCTAGTCATTGCGCTGCGAGAAGGTGATTAGTCTTTGAAATATGTTTAGGCGAAACCTAAGCAGAATAAAGTGCATATAGTGATGTGTATCAAATGTTAAAAAAGATTGCATGCACCTGGAGGGATCAAGTTGAATATATTGAGTAACAGAGGGAAGCTCGACACCCTGAGCAATCCTTCTTCCCCCCAGAACATGTAACATGTATCCCTCAAAGTCTTCTTGGGTTTGGTGGGCAGGAATCACAAAGGCTATTCAATAAAGTCCAGCCTGGCCAGGGTCAGTGTCAAGTACCTAACACCTCTCAACCAAGAATATCTATGGACTATGAGAAAGACAGGCAATCCTTAATTACATTCGGTTTAGGAAGAGTGCCTCACTCACCAAGATCCTGCAGCCAGGGTCCTCCCAATTGTCTTTCTTAAAAATTGGGATGATGAGAGACGTGGACCAGGAAGAAAGCTTGGTGAATGAGCTCACTGCTTTAAGGACATTGGCAATGGGAGGGGACCATAATTCTAAACTGCTCTTAAAAAGGTCCACATGGACCACATCTGGGCCAGAAGCTTTAATGCCTGGGCTGGCTTTAATGGCCACAGTTACCTCTTCAAAGGAGGGGCAGTACTTGAGGTGGAAGCCCCCGTCTCAGACAGCAGGTGAGGCGCCAACATTGCCCGGTTTGCTAGAATAATCCTCCTTGAAGAAAGCAGCCCAATAATGGCCAGATATGGCAGAGCCGATCAAGGGAGCATCATTGTCTTTAAGAAATGTCTGGTAAATAATAGACCAAAAGGCCTTCTGGTCATTCCTAAACTATGGTACCTGGAGTGCATCCCAGGCTAGTATCTGAGGGTTTATTCCCGGGCAGTGATCTCTCTCCTATATAACTTCCTACAGCTTGCTACCTCAACAGTGAACCTGTGCTGAGTGTGGATGAGACCATCAACTCTTTATGGCACTTTGAGCATAAAGCATCGAACCAACCATTTTCCCTCCCTGAGCCCTCATGGTGTCTTAGATAGTGCATGTGACACTCTTTCTGTGAGGTTGGCAAACACATCTTTAATGCTGGCTGCATCGGACTCTGCTTCTAGGCAGGTCTCAAACAAGACACAATTGCATTTAACTAGCTGAGATGTAAAGATTTTGGGATTAATAAACTCCCATTCAATACAGGTGTCCTTACTCTTATTAGCAGTGATGCCAATGTTTCTCCACCAATGCATGCCAGTTACTAATATCAATAATAAGGCTTTGGGGAAGATGGTCGCTCATGGCGAGGTTGTGTATATACTGTTCTCCAGCCCTTGCAGCTAGACTGGAAGACAGTAAAATGAAAATTATTTCCAAACCCAGCCCTTTACCCATCAAGGTCGGTGGAAAGAAATCATTCAAAGAGCTGTATTAATTCACAAATCACAGGTTAAATGTCATCATCAAATAATTAAAATTACTGCCAAGTGCATCATGAGAAAAGTTTGAAGAAGGATTCCCTCCACAGTCGACAATATCACCGGCATCTTTGAGATCAAAGGGGCAAAGATGAACATTGAAGTCAACTCACCAGATCATGCCCAACTCCTTAGCTTTTCTGGCATTAAGGTAGTCCAGATCACAGTCCAATTTCATCAGGATACGGCCTCTATCAGCTAATGGGAAGTTATTGTAAAACTTCACGATGCCAATTGTGAGCCTGTGGCAAATTCCAGGCCCATGATCTGGAAGAATGGAGTACCTGCGGCATAGTGAAAGAGTTTTGCATTAATCATGGTTGAAATCTAGTTGGCCAAACCCCCTTTTGAGCAGCCAGAGGGGGATGGAGTGACTGGTAAATGGAATGTGCGAAACCCGTCGATGTCTGAAGGGAGGACAGACCATGATTCCCAGAGGCATAAAATCAAGTGAGAACACACAAATGAAGTCCACTTGTGGTCCTGGATGTTGTCTTTATTTCTGGGCATATTTCACACTAACAAGGAAGATTTGGGTTGCAGGGCGCTTCAATGGCTACAGTCAGGCCATTGACCACCTCCATCTTGTGTTGTATCCAAGGCTGCAATCAGGAAGTCGGTCAGGATATTGCGAATTTCCAAGCCCGCTCACCATCTACGAACCTAAAGTCAATGAAGTGAATACGAAGGTATTAGAATAAAAAATGGGAATACGGCGGCTATATATGAAATGGGCGTGCACGTGACCCATAAATCACCAAGAGGTGCTTATATCAAGCTTCATCATTGATCCATTTGCCGCTGGTCGCCAGAGTCAGGCTACATATTCCTATAGGATTATGTGCAGAAAATATGCATCAGTTGCATCTCGCAGAATTACTTCAGACGATGGACTAGATCCATTTGAAGTTGGAAACAATGGACTAGGATAATGAGGTGGAAGCACTAATGTAACTTCAATCTGCAATGAGGAAAAATTGTCCTTGAGCTATCAAACAGAGTTAGCCAGGTCTGTAGTACTACATGTAGTGATGGTAGTATGACTCTCTATTTGGGCGGGTTTTCTATAAATGAAATAGACTCCAGGTGTGTAGAATTAGAATGGCCTGGACCAGCGGCCACACCAAGCAACTTCAGAATAGTACTGCTGTTGAGTGTATCATTGTTGCCCCTGGAACATGGTGTGGAGTAAACTCAAGCTTGATTGTGGGGAAATTGTAAGTACGGACTACTTTCTGTGCCGCTACTTCAAGGGGTGCGATTTTACTAGTCCACGTGTTCAATGGAGTTGTTACAGTGCTCACAGAAGAAGAAGGATGGTTAGTGGCAGTAACCCCAGGAGGATCTTAGCAAAGGTTCTCTGTGCGAGATTCAGCCTCTGCGTCAGCAGTGAGCGGCGCCGGAGCCGTCAGCGGTCCTGCTACTGATTGCCGATTGTTCACGCCATACCGCCCCAGAGCCCCTGTAGAAGCGGCCTGGTGGACTGGAGACCGGGTGCGGCTTGCGGGCCTGCAGGCATGGTTGCGATTGCAATTGTGGTGCACAGCTTGCGTTTGGGAGGTCAGGAGATTGGAGCTTGGAGCTCAAGTGGCAAGAGGCAGAAGACCCTCCTCCGCTGCTGGATATAGCGGCATAACTGCAGATCAGCAGTTGGCTAGCCACATTCCGGGCACGCCGAGCCTTGCAACTCCATATGCACACAAAACTCACACACCTGTGTGAGACTGATAGAAACCAGGAACAGGAATGGGGTCAAGCACTGCTGGTTGATTATTTGCCAACTCTGCTGGTGATCCGGGCCGAGGTGACATCACACTCAAATGGTACATAATAGAGGCAGTGATGGTAGTGGTGGAATTAGCAGAGTAGCTATTGATAGTATGAGAGATGCCAGTAGATGGATTGGGTTCACCTAAAGGAGGCATCAGTATTGCAGCTACGCACTGCCATGGCTGAAGTTGAGACCACCCCAACTCGAGAACCCCAACTCGCCAGTGCCCTCTTTCTGACCTGGCATTTGTGCAGAGTTGTGATTAAAAAGGGGATATATTCTAATATCCCTAAAAATCTGTTTGGAAATGGAAGAGTGGCCACCAAGCTGGCTGGGAGGTCATTGCCGGAGCAGGCATAAGTTGAGCAAGGGCAAGGAGGAGGCAGGGGGTTGGCTATCGCTGTGATTATTCCTTGCCTTTCTAAGTCTGTGGCATACCCTCTTCATTTGTGGCCTTGAAGTGACTGTTAATTCAGACATGGGGCTGCTAATGATAGATCGTAGGAAGGAGGGTCTGTGCCAGAGGCTCCTTCTCTGATAGTTGTGGCACCTGATAACTCAGATCCAGGTAATGATAATTTCTCCAAACAGACCCCACAGATGCCTTGGTGTGATCAGAATCAAGATTAAAATGGTGGGAGGTCCACCTGCAGTCAATCGATTAGGAGCCAAAGGACAGACAGGGTCTGTACTGTGACTTGTGCTGTTCTGTGACTTCACAGATGCACCTGAAAACTTCCTATCAGGTTTTCTGTTTGATCACTGCTAAGAACCTGAGACTTCAGGCAAGTACTGAAGTTACACCCACAATGCTAAACATGTTTCATGTGACCACACTGAAAACAGGACCGGCACTCACTAATAGCCTTCAGCTTTGAGTTTCAAGTGAAACCAGACTTGGGAGCCCCATCAGTGCATTCTGTCCAACGTGGTCCATTGTTGTAAAGTTTCAGTTCTTCCAATGGAGCAAAGCTTGACAACAGTTAATTACTTTCAAATATTTATTTTTGCGTATCCGTAGGCACGTTTCACTGTTCACAAGTGTGTATGGAGAACAGCAGTTATTGAGTGCCAATGTTAGTCTCTTTAAAAGGGTTTCAATGAAACTGAGTACCTTGCCTATATCTTTTCAGCTGTGTCCGTTTAAACTTACCTGTAGTGTTCTCATAGTCAATGCTTATATCACCAAAGGTTTAGAGCAGTGTTCAGTAGGTTCTGGAGGTGGGAGATTGCAAGCCACATTTGGCTTATGGGCATGACTTGTACTCTCTTCCTAGTGTAATGAGCTAATGTAGTGCTCATTAGACATTGGAAGCGGGCAAATGCATGCAGTGTGTTAGCAAAAGCCAGACCAAAGGCCAATCCCTGTACCCAGTAACTCTTTGTGCTTGGAGTGTGATATTGAGTGAAGTTCTGTACTGTACCTAGTAGGAGATGTGTCCTGACTTTTTTTTAGCGCATATGCTTACAAACCACATCTTAAAGAATGCTATAGTTGGATGCTATAAAAAGCAAATATTGTCAGAAAAATATAACTTTATTTGAAGAGATATTATTATTATAATTTATAATCTACAGTAAAAGATAGTAGAATGTACCAATGTTTTTTTCACAGAAGTGCTTCACATTTTCCATCTATCTAGGTAACTCTCTCCATTGTCCTAGTGTTGGTTAACAATTAGGATTGGCCCCAAGGCTATGGAATTTGTTTTCACAGTATTTATTCCCAAGTTTTAAGATGGCTGAAAAAATAATGTCAGCTCTAATTCAGCCAATCACATTTAGTGAAAAATTCAAAATGAGATTGACAGGATTGACTTGTGAGTTGAACTGGCAGAGACAGATACAGGTGTTAACCCTTGAAATTTCCCAAGCACCTTTTTTAAAGGTGACAATCTCAAAAACGACTTACCAAATTACACCAAATCATAAAAGCATAGATTCTACTTTCGTGTCAAGTTTGGTGTAAATCCGTGCAGAGTTTTCTTTTCCTAGCGAACATGTTAAAATGGGAAGTGATACACTATGCCACTCCACCTTAACTTTTTCCCATGGATTGATATTCAAGAACTGTAGCAGGCTGGTTACTAAATTTGCAAGTTTCATTTAAATCCCTCCATGGAATCAAAATTTATAAGTAGATAAAAAAATTATATAATACAGCTTTGTATGCGACTGAGCCATATTCAGAGGATCGACTACCACTCTGTAATAAATATGTTCCTCATGTTTTGGCCCCCTTTTCACTTTGTATGCAGCCCTAATCTCATCTGTTAAAGATATGTTGTTTTGTATTGCGATAACAATTTTATTATACAAATATTTTATATAGGACTAAGAATAGGAATAAATAACATTCTTGATATAAAACTTTGGTTAGTAGATGTTTTTTCATTACATCCATTGAATGAATTTCTAAAGAGTAGATTTTGTGACAGGATTTGCAGTTTTTGGACAATTCCTATTGGTGTTAGGATCCTGAAATCCATTCCAAAGTTAGCAGAGTCCTACTTTGTATTTAAAAAATTGGTTTTGCACCCAACAGCTGTGGCATGCAGGTTTTGGGCAAAGGACCATGCTAAGGCACGGCCGTGTTGCCAACCCACACTGCGCACACCCAAAGATAATGCACAGAAAGTATTAAGAATGCATAGCATTCGAGTGTGCCTAGTAACTTATGGCAATCAGGTGTTGGGCATGGGTCATGTGGCCAAGTGGCTGGGCGCATGGTAGGGTTAGGCAAATACCTTGCCAGTGACCAGGCCTTGTGGCCATCTCCCACTGCACCTAGAGTGCAGTGGGAGATGGCCACATGGATGGCTCCATTCCCACTAGAGTAGCATACACTGTGGGAATGGATGTATGCCAATATGTATCATTTAATGGTTTGCCATAAATTGTCCTTCTCCTCGCACACTCTCCACTTTTCTTCTGAGATATCACCAAAATCACCAGAAACTACATCTAGTATACTAATCACTACATCAGACTCATCCAAAATTTCCAATTCACTTTGATGACATGGATGGCGTGACATGAAATCAGCCGTCACATTGTTTTTGCCTGGCACAAACTCTGTTTTCAAACAATATTCCTGCAATCTAGATAGAAGTCTTGCAATGCGTGCTGTTGAGTTCCACCCGCCACCTGGAGATACAATGTTCACTAGTGGCTTGTAGTTTGCTCTAAAAACAAATTTGCTTCCCCACACATAATTACAATAATCTTCAATTGCCCAAACACAAGCAAGCCATTATTTCTCAATAACCGCATACTTACGCTCAGATTCATTTAAAGTGCATGAAGCAAACACCACATTCCATTTTTCCTTGCCACATACCTGAAAAAGAACTCCACCAATTCCATACAAACTGCCATCAACCATAATCACACACTCCTTCTTCATGCAGAACGGTTTTGAGGTGGGTGCTCTTACAATATCATCTTCGATTGACTCAAATGCATTCTGCTGTTCATCCTGCCACTCGCGTTCTGTCTCAACAGTTTCCTCAGTGGTTCCATTTCTGTTCCTTATTTGTGGGAGACGGAACATTCACAATGCCTTCTACATTAGATTGTTTCATAACTACTCCACTTCCCGACAAAGTGTGTCCCAAATACTCAACTAATTCCTTAAACATTTTGCATTTATGAGCCTTACGAGTTAAACCATTCTTTTCCAATCTGTCACACACTTCCATTAAATGTTTTATGTGTTTTTCCTCATTAGCTGAAAAAATCTAAATATCGTCCTGGAAACACTTTACAAACATGTTAACAACCCTGCAAATATGAAACATCACCCTTTGAAGCCTCAAAGCTGCCTAAGCTAATCTGAATTGCCTACTGGTATACTGGTTTTGAAAAGTCAAGGGGACCCCTACTCGTGATAAATTCCCTACCAGTAGGGACTAACAGAAGATTTTGTGGGAAAGGCACAGTAGTGAATTATAATGAAACTAAAGCCAAAACCTAGGGGGTTCAAAAAATCTTAATTATTGTGACATGTAAACATTATTAATAGAAACCAAACATGATTGATATAATAGAATACTGTTTTTAATTCATTTATCTTTTTTCTTCATTTTTTTTACTTTTTTTTTTGGTATACTGGTACAATCCCGGTAGTGTGATGAATTCTGCAAGTTTTTTTAAAATCTTCAGATAATTAAATCTGGTGATAAGCCGATCTTAGATCAAGTGTAGAAAATATTTTAGCACCCTCCAACATCGACACCACCTCATTAATGTTGGGCAAGAGATAACAATTCCAGGATTCAAAACTCTAAGGTCCACATACACTCTCAATTTTTGATCCGGTTTGCGAATCGAAACGATAGGTGAAACTCATTCAGCTGAATCGATTGCTTCTATAATGCCATCACTAACTAATTCATTGAGCATATCTTTAAGTTCTCTTTGGACATTGATGGACACTCCTCGTAATATCTGTTTGACTGGAACACTATTATTTTTTAGCTTGATTTTGTGAGAGTAGTTCTTTACCTTGCCTATGTTTTTTTAAGGTAAGACTCCTTGTCACTATTCCCTATAGCAGCAACTTATTTCAACAATTCCCCCTCATCTAATGAAACAGGCTCTTTGGAATGAGGATTCAAAATGATTCCTAATTTCATTGGTCTCTCCATCTCAAGACATTCACTCCTTTCAGTGCAATATAGAGTTTAATTTAAGCCACTCTACCCTCGAAATGTATTGACACATTTAGATATCTATCCATATTAATCTTAGAACCTTCAAATGTTTCAGCTACAGTGCTAAAATGTCTTCATGTACACATGCACTGCTAAAGTTTTCTTTATAGTATTGTCTAGAAATATTGGTTGATGGAGATCCTGAGCATGCCATAAGCTCCAAATCCACACCAGCTACTTCCACCATGCACATTAGTGCTTTCCTGACTAAATGATCTTCTTTATTATCTGAATATGTTTCACTGTCAACAATGTATACCACAAACCCTTTGTTATTCTCACCCAAAGTACTACACTCACACACATACTTGCTGTCACATCTTTCTGAAGTACAAGCTACTTTTCCATGTGCTTGAGTAGAACTTTTCCTTTGGTTTTTGCATACACTAGCAAAATGTCCAACTCTGCCACACTTCCTACATTCCCTATTAAACGTCACCCCCCCCATAAGATGCAATATGTGTTCTACTGCCACATCTGTAACATGCACCATTTTTTTCCAATTTGTAATATCTCTTTAGACATCCATTGTTACTCAACCAAGACATATTAGATCCTGAATGTGATTGCTCAGTATGTGGCTGCTCCGTACCTCTAACTGAGCACACCTCCTCATACAGTATGCATCCACTTTTCTGATTGTTCCAAAGTTTTTGCAGTGGATATTGCTTCTGCTAGCTTTGGATCTCCCACTACCCAAAAGGTGCTCTTGAGTTTTCTTTGTTCCTAACATCCGCAATAATTTGATCTCTGATCATTTCATTTGACATTGTTCCAAAATTAAAGTGCATGCTTAAAGACCTTAAAGCTGTTAAAAAGTCATCAAATTATTAATTTTCATTTTGTCCCTGGTGTAAAATTTGAACCTATTGAATGCGATGTTAGTCGTAGGCTTGAATCTCAATTCCATTCCTTATAATGCCTCTGAACACATTTGTAATCTGTGGTAGTGCTCTGAAAACCACTTGGCCCTCTGACCCCAAACAGTGTAAAAAATACTTTTTTTCCTTTCTGCCCCTAAGCGCTCTCGATCAATTGCCCTCATGTATGTGAGGAACTCTTCTTTCCACCTTGTCCATTGAATTGATGGTGCTCCTTTCTTTTTAAAAGTTTTACAGGTGGCTCAAACTCATTTTGCCTTTTACACTGCACAGATACACAGGTCAGGTAGATTATATGATATACTCAACACACAATCAATAACAAAGACAAAATGCTCCTTCTAATGTCTCAGTTTAAGTAAAATAACTTTTTCTCATATTATTTCAAAAACGTATAGCTTGCGAATTTACTTGATATCCATCTCATTTTGTGCAAACATAACAATTATTCTTCCTTTAATTCTCAAAATCACCAAGTGAAAACAAGCATGATGATCCAATTTCGATCATTTCTCTCGTGTTGCCATGGTGATTGTGCTCAAGTAAAGCTGGCCACCACATTGCATCTAACATCGTCGCGTTTGACGTACCGCGCTACGTGGCTGATGCTCCGTAGATACAGGAAGAATGTTGGGACAGACAGTGTTCATAGAAGTGCTCACGCTTGCTTCGGGTTTGACAGATCCATACCACTGGGTTCAAGTACAGACAGCTTTGTGCTGCTCGTTGCGGTTGGCAGGCGTGTTCCTCCGCTTGTCGCCAGTATTGAAAATTGAAGACTTCGTAGTAGGTTTTCCAATATGAGTTTATTACACAGCACAGCAACACAACTGGACAGCCAGGTAGTCCGGTGCAAAAGAACTACCCCGCTTCCAGTCCTCACGGTTCCATGATGGAATTCGAACACACACTGAGCATAAACATAGTAGTGTGACACCAAGGAGAGTGCTGGATGCTGTCACATGCCATGAAGCATGCCAGGATATTACAGTCTTGTCTAAGACTAAGCTCTGGAGCCAACCCACACTGCATCTGGTCAAAGGCCTTGCACAGTAGTCAAGCAATACATATCTCATACTCCAAATGCAGTGCTTATATCAGCATAAAATGTATAGCAATAATTAAGAACACCGGACAGAACCACATCATTAAATAACATCACACACTCAAATGAATCATAGTGTATCCAGTAGTACTGGAACACATTTCAGACTGGGGGTGCTGCCATTAATGTTATGTCACTGAAGTTATAGGGAAGAAACGTCAAACAAAAACAAATCCAGCAAATGTGCCATGTCCATTCAGCAGGAGGCAGTGAATGTGTGGTTTGTAGCCGGTGGTTCATTCTGGAGCACTGGTGAGGTAGCCCTCATTTACAGACCGCAAATTTCCTGCTTGAACGGCCACTATATTCGCAAAGACATGCAGGTTTACTTGTAAATCTATTTAGCTCATAAATGATAATAGGTGGAAATCAGGCTTCAGCTATTATTTATATTTTGCGCAACCCAAATAAAGTGCTTTGATTTATTTTGGTCTTGCTAAAATCTATGTTTCCATCACAATTCAGAATTACAAAAATGTGCTTCATTTGTCCTTTCCTAATTTCTGATATAATTTGAAATATGTGTATATTTAATTTATAGACATTGGAATGTTATTTTGTGTTAGAAAAAGCACAGACATCCTACAATCTTTCCCTTCACTTCCTGTTCCCCAGCAAGATTGTCACCTAGGTCAGTTTTACCAAATCTTCTCAATTTGCAGTCAGAGAAACAAAAGTAAACACCATTTTCTAAATAAACATCAATTTGCCAGAAGACAAAGCCTGATATTTGACCTCTGTCGTTGCACGTGACAAGAAAAAAATAAAATCTATAGGCCTCTTTGTTGCTTATTCGCCTCTTGAACTCCAGCATGATTATTTTTGGCGGTGCTGGAGCACCGCTCCCTCCTCCACAGCCCTACTTCCAGTGCCTACAAGTGTATCCATTATCAATGTAAATATCCTATGTCATATCTCTTGTGAGTTCATTTATATAATCTGTGATATGATCTGTCAAGTTTGGTTAAATCGTAATCAAGTGCATTTGGTATGCAAGTTATGGTTTGCATGGCTGATGTGTGAGCTATGGATTGTGCACCTGTCCATACCGGAATTTTGATTCACAATCACATATCCACATTAAATATGAAGGCTGGATTAAGACAGCAATTTTCTGCCTTCTTTCCAGAATATGTGAACCGTGGCAATAAAAGTTACCTCATTCATCTGAGAGAGTATCTTTGTACTCCTGTTCAAGGTTTAGTCAGGAAAGGTTTTATAATTGAACCGCAGTCGGTTTTCTTTAACAATGTGTGCTCGAAGCAAAACCACAGAAAGGGAAGAAAATTAATGTATTCATTCTTCTCTGACTCGATTTTGCAAGTCATTATTTCCGCCTGACAAACAATACTGTTCAATGAATGTAATGAAAATATAGATTTACACTAATTATGACAGCCTTTGTTGCTAGAGTATGTGCTTTATGCCTAATAACTAAAAGGGAGCACAGCAGCGTCATATATTTTATATTTGCAGCTCTTTCATGCACTTGCCTTTATTTACGACCCACTTCAGTCAGCATGTTGAGTGATGCCAAACAGATATAAAGCTGCTGGGTAGAACATCTGAGTTTATAATTTGGAACATAGGAAAATAAAAGCAAATGCAGTTTCAAGGTGCTATCTCGGTGGTAGAGCAGATATATTTTCATGTTTGGATTTTTGATTTCACAGGCACAGGATTACGATAATGGCGTGCATGGTCAGGTGCACTTTCATTGAGTGTGCCCATCGCATAATGGAAATAAATACCGGATTAAAGACAAAAGTGTTTGTCTCTTGTGAGGATGTAATCAAGCGCAGCAATAAAAGATGGAGCTGCATTTTAAAACTGCTGCTACGTCCTTCACTGCCAGCTGACCCGGCATGGATTACAAGAGGGACAAGGGATCCCGCCACACTGCACATGCACACAGATGGATCTGATGTAAGACTTACCAGGATTCCCTGAAATGCGTATTTCCCCTCTCAGAAAGCGTCCTTGAGGAGCGCAATATAAATGCACCTCTTCCTTGGTAGTGCACTGTCAAAAGGCACCTACAACTTTGTCTTTAATATGGTACAGGAAGAGAGGAAATGAGAGTTTAACGCTTTGAGATAGTGCAGGTGCAAAATGTGTGTCCCTGCTCACGCTACCTGCATTACTGTCAACTCCATATAAGATCCTGCAAACCCTTCAGTAATATGAAAGCTCCCGGGGGACCAAAAGAGACAGGTGCTAATACCTATAACATTTTATGCAACTTTGCAAAGTACATCACAGTTTTAGAGCCTCTAAACCCTCTGGCCAAAGCACAGGCTGTGTCAACTGACCAACTTGATACAGGGAATATGGTGGACTTTAACCAACGACCACCTATGCATTACATGAGAATGGTAGATTCTGGGCAACTGCGGGTTTATTTGTTATATTTAATGAGTTACACAACTGTTTGCACACCACAATTCCTAAAATGAGTATGGTACCATCAACAAATGATTTATAATGTAACTAAAGTCCTAAAACCCCCTATTAACTACATTGCTTTTGTGCTTTTTAATGAGGTGCTATCATGTATATTGGTCCCAAGATGGCTGCCAACACTTGTTGGATGAAGTGCTGACAGCCAATCAGATCAGATGCGTGGTTAGGCTCCGCCCAGATATATATATATTTTTTTAACCTAAATTACTCAAAATCCACTGGAGCACATATCTTGAGACATAGCAAAGGCACATCGGGCTACCAGTCCCTACAATTTTGCCAAGTTTTGTGGAAATCCATTCAGCCGCTCAGGCTAAAAGTGAGTCCAACCGCCCTATGGAAATGAACATGGGGAAAACACGTTTTGGGACCCCCCTTTTATCTCGGCCCCCGCTTGACGAATCCCCCCCAAACTTTCAGGGAAGGAGCGGAGCGCAGCGAGGCAAATTTAGGGAAAATTACAGGCAGATTCCTCAACCGGCGCCAAAGTTATTCCCAATAGAATGTTGCGGATTTCCTATAGAAAACAATCCTAGCTATAACTACCTACTGGCGACCGCCAGTAGGTAATATATATATATATATATATATATATATATATATATATATATATATATATATATATATATATATATATATATCCCAACGTACTTTTTGGCAGAAAACCAAGCCACAATCACGGCGGGCAACACGGCAGGGAATGCCACTCCCTTAAATTCCAACGTAACCCAGTTTAGGAAAATAAATAAATCCACTGGTGCCGTGGCCACATTTCATGAACGGTTTTTATTTTTAGGCTTTCGGGTAGACCCGACGCGTTTCGCAGTTACCTCACTGCTTTGTCAAGGGTGATTCAATAAAGTGCAATACACACATTTAAAGGTGCAGGGTTCAAACTTAATAAACATAGTAAAAATACTTCCGTTTTTAGTTTCAAGCAGAGTAAACATACTTCGTTTCCCTTGTTGCCCGTTAATACATTATAGCTAATCATTAGCTGTGATTCTTCAAACATATCTCGCCCAAGTGGGCTGGTGTCATAATGTTGATAACAAATCAGAGAAAAATTATAACATACAAATAATACATTTCGACATTATATCTGTCGTGGCTTTCAAAATAGTCTCTTTGTGATGTAGCTCAAGTGAGCAAATACACCGTTCAGGGCAAAACATCTTTGGAAATTACGTCTTTTTTGTCTGCAAAGAAACAAATGGAAAACTGACTTTAAAACTAGTTTGAACCCATGGTGTCCAAAACATACAAAGCTTCAAACTTTAAAATCAAACAAAGATATGCAGTACGGACGAGGTAAGGATACAGAACATGATTCATCTCAGGTGTATAGAAATCTCATTATCCACATTCAAACCATCAGGAATCACGGTGTTGTACTTTATAATTGTCTTTGACTCAAGTTTTCTTAATTCAAGTGTGCGATTCCCTCCTCTTTCCCTCAGGGGTATTGTATCCAGCACACAGAATTTAAGCAGATTGGGGTTTTGGTTGTGTTTTTCAAAAAAGTGTCGAGCAACCGGGTATTGCCTCAAACTCCTACGTACCTCCCATGCCTGGTTATGGTATGTAGTGATGAATCTCATCTTATTGTCACTTGTCAGTTCCTTCTCTTTGTGAATGAGCAAATCCTCTCTTTTCACTAAGGCAACTTTGTCAACAGCAGTTTGAATAGTTGAAGAGCTATATCCCCTCTCTTTAAATCTAGATACCATCACTAGTTGTTCTGCTTCAAAATCCCCGGAAGAGCTGCAATTGCGTTTAGCACGCAGCAATTCCCCATAGGGGATGCTATTGATAAGACTATTCAAACTGCTGTTGACAAAGTTGCCTTAGTGAAAAGAGAGGAGTTTGAGAAAGTTCTGGGAAGTTCTTAGAACCGATGAAGATTTGAAAGAAAACCTGTCTGATCAGCCATCTATAACGTTCAGACGTAATAAATCATTGAAGGATATACTTATGACAAGTGAGATTAGAGAAATTAAGAAAAGAAACCCAGTACAAGGATTCTTTACATGTTCTAAGTGTAAAGCTTGTCGTTTTAGCCAGAACTGTAAAACTGTGAAACTTAACAAAGACCTTGCTGCATTTCAAATATGGAAACACCTATCCTGTGAAACAGAATTTGCCATTTATGCTCTGAGATGCCCTTGCGACCTATTTTATATAGGTAGTACGATCAAAAAGGCAAAAATGCGCATCTTAGAGCATATGCGGGCAATCACTAAAAATGACAGGCAATACCCGGTTGCTCGACACTTTTTTGAAAAACACAACCAAAACCCCAATCTGCTTAAATTCTGTGTGCTGGATACAATACCCCTGAGGGAAAGAGGAGGGAATCGCACACTTGAATTAAGAAAACTTGAGTCAAAGACAATTATAAAGTACAACACCGTGATTCCTTATGGTTTGAATGTGGATAATGAGATTTCTATACACCTGAGATGAATCATGTTCTGTATCCTTACCTCGTCCGTACTGCATATCTTTGTTTGATTTTAAAGTTTGAAGCTTTGTATGTTTTGGACACCATGGGTTCAAACTAGTTTTAAAGTCAGTTTTCCATTTGTTTCTTTGCAGACAAAAAAGACGTAATTTCCAAAGATGTTTTGCCCTGAACGGTGTATTTGCTCACTTGAGCTACATCACAAATAGACTATTTTGAAAGCCACGACAGATATAATGTCGAAATGTATTATTTGTATGTTATAATTTTTCTCTGATTTGTTATCAACATTATAACACCAGCCCACTTGGGCGAGATATGTTTGAAGAATCACAGCTAATGATTAGCTACAATGTATTAACGGGCAACAAGGGAAACGAAGTATGTTTACTCTGCTTGAAACTAAAAACGGAAGTATTTTTACTATGTTTATTAAGTTTGAACCCTGCACCTTTAAATGTGTGTATTGCACTTTATTGAATCACCCTTGACAAAGCAGTGAGGTAACTGCGAAACGCGTCGGGTCTACCCGAAAGCCTAAAAATAAAAACTGTTCATGAAATGTGGCCACGCCACCAGTGGATTTATTTATTTTCCTAAACTGGGTTACGTTGGAATATATATATATATATATAAACCAACGCCCACTCCAACAGAATGAGCCCGACATATGCTGACTTCCCACCAGGATTTATTATGCAGAAAATAAAGGTAAAGCACCGTCCAGGAAACGCCAGGCAGACGCGTTTCTAGCAAGTGTGTTCGCTTTCTTCAGTGCCGGTTCCTGTTTCCTCTCAGAGCCTCGCACCTGGGGATACTTGCAGTGTCCTGAGCAGTCTCTGGCCAAGCTTTTGAAAGATAGTTACTCCCCGCCTCCACTCACAGCTGTAGTGCCTCCTGTGAAGGTGTTGAGACCAGGAGAATGCTGGTACTCCGAGTCCAATGTGACAGCTCATGCAGTGAGAAGCCGCCAAACGCCCAGTGGCTTGTCTCGATGTCACCGCATCCTTCAGATTCATCCACAGGGTTATTTTCCACAGTACCTGGCGGGGGACCCTGCAGACACACTGCAGCCTCCTTCCCCGAAATAGTGTTTCACAGTCAAATACCGCAAAAACCACTCAGGGGGTGAAGCGCTTGTAGTTTTATACGAGACCAAAGGTTGCTGCCTTTGCGCTTCACACCAGATCAGGAGGGCATGCCGGTTGACCAGTACACAGCAAACTGGTCTTTGATATATATATGCCGGCAGCTTTTAGATATTAGCTCTCAACTTATTCGACTTTTTTGAGGGTGTTCTTTTGCACATTCTGTAAATATATGAAATTTCTTTCGTGTTTTGTAAATACCTTGTGTGCCCTCGTGGTAGCAATAATAATCTTTTCGAATTATCGGATAATATAAATGTATTTAAACAGTTAGTTAAACGAAAGGCATACTTGTAAATATAGTTGGTTTCCCCGCCTTTGCAATTGCAAGTAAATGTGTACTAATCATGGTTAAACATTCCCACTGATTAAGCTGTAACCAATCAAATGTTTCCGCTGTTGATGCATGAGCACTTTAAATTTCACGCAACTCTCTCAGTGCGTCATGTGACCAAGGCCTCTGTGTAGGCCGAAACGTTATGCTGGCGTGGTGTGCTGAGAAATAAAAAACTCACCTGCACTCAGGGTGCAAGTGCGGAAATATATATATATATATATATATATATATATATATATTCCAACTCTATTTGTCCACCAGGAGCCTCGACCTCACCAGGGTGGTCCAGCGCATGGGGGCAGACCTTCCCACCATTAATTCCAAATTAAAGCTTCCATTCCGAGGAAAGAAGAGCGCCGGACCTTGAACTTCAGAAAAGGCACTTTATTAGGCAATAAACAGCTTGCTTGTTTCCTTACGCGTTTCAGCTATCCACGTAGCCTTGATCACAGGTGAGCAAGTTGCATTTGCGGCGTCACTACGTCATTTATGCGCCACGTCAGACTCATTATGTGTTCATAAAGTCTTGACTGCATACAACTCCCATAAAACACCTCGAATTTTGGTCTCCGTTGTCATTCTTTTGAAGCACTGCTTTCCCTTTCATCTATTCATTTTTCATTAGTAAACGGGTGGTTTTTGCAGGCTTTTAAATCCGTGTAAGAGTCCATTCAAAGTGTTCATATTAATGCTCATTACTTTGCAATGCCGTTAAAAATGTCAGTTTCATTTTATTGCAGTACCTGGAATTCGTGAAGTCCTTGAAGGCAGGACATGTGTCCTAACTCATTCCCTTGCCCGAAATAAACACCAAGTAAACTGGCTGGACACTCCGTGCCTTTTGGTTTGGAAATAGTTCGGGCGGGTCCCACTCCTTTCAAATTAAACTCCAACTCTATTTGTCCACCAGGAGCCTCGACCTCACCAGGGTGGTCCAGCGCATGGGGGCAGACCTTCCCACCATTAATTCCAAATTAAAGCTTCCATTCCGAGGAAAGAAGAGCGCCGGACCTTGAACTTCAGAAAAGGCACTTTATTAGGCATTAATATGAACACTTTGAATGGACTCTTACACGGATTTAAAAGCCTGCAAAAACCACCCGTTTACTAATGAAAAATGAATAGATGAAAGGGAAAGCAGTGCTTCAAAAGAATGACAACGGAGACCAAAATTCGAGGTGTTTTATGGGAGTTGTATGCAGTCAAGACTTTATGAACACATAATGAGTCTGACGTGGCGCATAAATGACGTAGTGACGCCGCAAATGCAACTTGCTCACCTGTGATCAAGGCTACGTGGATAGCTGAAACGCGTAAGGAAACAAGCAAGCTGTATGGAAGCTTTAATTTGGAATATATATATATATATATATATATATATATATATATATATATATATATATATATATATATATATATTGCCACAGAACTCCTCCCAGCAAAGAAGAGCAGAGACCCAGGGGAACATTTGGAGGCTCTTTAATGAAGTGGCGGATGCATTTCTAGCCGGTACTGGCCGTCGTCCGCGCCCAAAGCCTCCACAGATGAGATACACCCTGCTGGTGAACACCGCCTCATAAGAACTCGTTGTAGTGAGTCCGCACCGCCCCCTTCAAGTTATATATATATATATATATATATATATATATATATATATATATAGGGAGCAACAGTAAGGAAACAAACATTTGCTTTTAAAAACTCAGCAAATGGGGGATTACCCACTGGAGGGATCACGTTGATACCACAAATCCCAGGATGCATCGCATCCAATCATAGACGCCCACCAGAGGGCTTGTATAAAATGGGAAGAAAGATGGAGGTATGATGATATGCCATTGCGAAAGCCTCTGATGAAAGTCGTAGATCGACTGAAACGCGTAAGGTCTGCAATTAAATAAACATCGTCTAAACCTTACTGCTGGTGTGCGGCTCGTTGCTTTCCCAAAAGGAAGGAGTGGAGAAAAAAAATAATATATATATATATATGTATGTATGTATATATATATATATATATGTGTGTATATATATATATATATATATATATATATATATATATATATATATATATATATATATATATATATATATATATATATATATATATTATATTCACTGAAAAAACCATAGGTTTGACACCAGTTATAGTTAGCTGGAAATTTTACTGAAATAAAACCATTGAAATTCCCACGTTATAGTTAGTTGGACTCACTATAACTTGCGCGCCTGCAATGCACTGCTGATGACGTCACATATTACATCACTCATGATATGGTCAGTGACATCACTCATGACATCACTGATGACACCATTCAGTGAAAGTGTGTCTTTCTGAAAAATAAATTTGTTTTATATATGTATATGTAAAGGTCGATGGAAGAATAAATGTTTAAATAAGTGTCTTAATGGATGTTTGTAAAAAAAAAAAATGATTGGTTAACTGGCTTATTAAGTGTATCTTAGTGAATACATATATTAGCAAGTATTGTTTAAATATTTAAATGTTTATATCAGTGTTTCACTTTGTGTATAAGTGGCTGCATGGGTTGGTGAGTAGCTACATGTGTGTTTATATGGGTTATTAGATGTTTTCTTTAGTATCAGTATGAGTGTCTGTATGGCTTGGTGGGGATGTTACTTAGCACATAGATGCATCAATGACTGACTCACTGTTTGTATGTGTTTTGAAGACAGCATATGTGCAGGACTGTATGGGTGGATGAGTGTATATGTGTGTGTTAGTGGGTGAATGACTGTCTCACTAGTGTCTTTATCAGTAACTACATATGTTTTAATCTAGTATATGTGAGTATTGATGTATATAAGTGAGTATATGTGAGAGTGAGAGATTGAAAGAGTTCTTGTTTAAATAAGTATGTGTTTCTATAAGTGATTGTTTAAGAGAGTAAGTATGTGTACGTTTCCTTAGAAGTAAGGTGGTAGTGTGTGTATAGCCGTATATGCAAATAAATGGATGTTCAATAGTTTATTTGCATGTGTGATTATGTGTGTGAGTAACTTTTGGATGACTGTCGGTGTGTAACAGGATGTATAGGTGTTTTACTACATATGATGAGTGAATATATGTTTGAGTAACTATATAGAACTGTTGGTGAATGAGTGGATGTGTATATAGATGGTGGTATTACTAAATTGGTTGTTGTAACTGGTATGGGTATCTCTATTTTTTTGAAAATTTTAGTTTCTATTTTTGAATATGTGTTTCAAGGGTTACATTACACTGAAAGGAGGTCTTTCACTCTGTCACAAGGATGGTGTCATCAGTGATGTCATGAGTGATGTCACTGACCATGTCATGAGTGATGTAATATGTGACGTCATCAGCAGTGCATTGCAGGCGCCCAAGTTATGAGTCCAACTAACTAGAAAGTGGGCATTTCAATGGTTTAATGTCAGTAAAATTTCCAGCTAACTATAACTGGTGTGAAACCTATGGTTTTTTCAGTGAATGTAATAGTTTTTTTTAAATGCTAATTCCTAACTATAACTGGTGTGAAACCTATGGTTTTTTCTGTGAATTTCATAGGTTTGGTAAATGCTAATTCCTAACTATATATAGTGCCTCAAACTTATGTTTTTTTCAAATTTCAAAGGTTTTTTAATAGCAAATTTCTATTGCTATTAAATATAATATGAGTTATAATGAATCCTATATTGTATATTTATGTAATACTATTTTTTTTATGTATATTCTACATTTTTAATTTTTTGCCGTGGAGCGCTCCCGGTGCGCGTACCGGTGTGCACACCGGAAAGCGCAGTCTTGCGGCGCGCCCCTGTGCGCGTACCGGTGAGCGTCCCGTTTCCGCTATTGCCGCGAACGAAAACATCATCGTGACGTATCGCGTAGCCGTGTCCGCGTGATACACACAGCGTAAGCGCACCCGGAAGCACCCAAGCGCATACGATATAAGCGCAAAATATAGTTAGTACAACTAACTATATAGGAGCAATTCCAATGGTTTTGTATGAGTGAAATGTCCAGCTAACTATAACACCCCTAAAACATATAGTTTTTTGAGTGAATTTTAAAGGTTTTTAAAATGCTAATTCCTAACTATATAAGGCCTGAAACCTATGGTTTTTTCAGTGAATTTCAAAGGTTTTTTAAATGCTAATTCCTAACTATATAAGGCCTGAAACCTATGTTTTTTTCAGTCAATTTCAAAGGTTTTTTAATGCTAATTCCTAACTATATAAGACCTGAAACCCCACCAGGAATCTCCAGTATGCGCCACGGGACTGCATTGCAGAGAGGTGTAATGAAGCCACGTCCCGTTTTACACCTCTCTGCAACGCAGCCCCCGTGCATGTTTGAAGAGGGGGAAGTAATTCCCCTTGCATACTGGGGGCCCATGGGGTCCAACTAGCCTACCTGGAACCTCCAGTATGCGCCAGGGGGCTGCATTGCAGAGGTGTAATGAGGCTATGCCCCTTGTTACACCTCTCTGCAACGCAGCCCCCTGCCGCGTTTGCAGAGGGGGAACTAATTCCCCTTGCATACTGGGGGCCCCTGGGGGCCAACTAGCCCACCAGGAGCCTCCAGTATGCACCAGGGGGCTGCATTGCAGAGAGGTGTAATGAGGCCACACCGTTTTTTACACCTCACCTGCAACGCAGCCCCCGTGCATGTTTGAAGAGGGGAAACTAATTCCCCTTGCATACTAGGGGTCCCTGGGGGCCAGCTAGCCCACCTGGAACCTCCAGTATGCGCCAGGGGGCTGCATTGCACAGAGGTGTAATGAGGCTATGCCCCTTTTTACACCTCTCTGCACCGCAGGCCACTGGCGCGTTTGCAGAGGGGGGACTAATTCCCCTTGCATACTGGGGGTCCCTGGGTCATATCTGCCCAAACACCGATATTCCGAACGATTGAAAATGACTTTTCTTGAGAAACATTTGGATTTGGATTATCATGTCCTATACTTTGGAATTTTTTAAAGACTGACTTTGAGGATGCTATAAATTACTCAAGTCTGCCCGAATTGTGTGGGTAAAATTGATACCTAGTCACTTTGAATAAGAATTTACTTACGTCTCGTCTAACATTTGGAAGAAATATCTAGTTATATGACAACAGGATACAGACATAACTTGAAGGAAATAAGAACGACCTGAAGAAGTTCTGTTGTACAGAACGAAACGTTTCGGCTGGCTGTGGTACATAAACTTAAGGAAAATAAAAACATTTGAATATACATCAAGATTCAGCGCTTCAATAAGGACTCTAAGTGATATGATTTGATTGGACTTATTGTGCAAGTGGTACTGTGCCAAACTTTGGAATATTCTCCACTACTCTCTACTACTTACTCCCTCCTACTCCACTACTCTCAAATACTCACTCTCTACTACTCATTCTCTACTACTCTCTACTACTCTCTCTCTACTACTCACTCCCTACTACTCATTATCTACTACTCTCTACTACTCACTCTCTACTACTCTCTCTCTCTACTACTCACTCTTTACTACTCACTCTCTACTACTCTCTACTACTCACTCTCTACTTCTCACTCTCTACTACTCTCTACTACTCACTCTCTACTACTCACTCTCTACTACTCACTCTCTACTACTCTCTACTACTCACTCTCTACTACTCTCTACTACTCACTCTCTCTACTAGTCTCTACTATTCACTCTACTACTCACTCTCTACTACTCTCTACTATTCTCTCTCTCTGCTACTCACTCTCTACTACTCTCTACTACTCACTCTTTACTACTCTCTCCTACTCACTCTCTACTGCTCTCTACTACTCACTCTACTACTTACTCTCTACTACTCTCTACTACACACTCTCTACTACTCACTCTCTACTACTCTCTACTACTCACTCTACTATTCACTCTACTACTCTCTACTAGTCATTCTCTGCTACTCTCTCTACTGCTCTCTACTACTCTCTACTACTCACTCTCTACTCTCTATTACTCACTCTCTACTCTCTACCTCTCTACCTCTCTCTACTTCTCTCTCTACTAGTCTCTACCTCTCTACCGCTACCTCTCTACCTCTACCTCTCTACCTCTACACCTCTACCTCTCTACCTCTCTCTACACGCACACATATACACATATATATATGCATATATATGCATATGCATTTATATATATGTATGTGTATGTATATATATATATATATACATACATACATATATAAACATATATAATCTGTATATCTATATAAATACAAATATAAATGCATGCATACATATACATATATGCATACAGATGCATGTTATTTACATGAAAGTTTAAAAAACACTAATAAAAGCAAATCTAAAAACCCACCTCATTACAAACAGAATGACTTTAACTTAAACGAGGGCGAGGTCTATTGCATTTTCAATGCTTGTTTACTTTGGTTCCATCAAGAAGGCATTCAGATGTGTCACACATTTGCCATAAATTCTGAATGTTAGCACTCTAGTTGCTCATTAGATCACTGTAGTAAAGCTACTGCTCACCAGGGAAGTCTGCTGCTGGTATTCAAAGTGCATGTTTCAGTCTGCATGTCAGAATTTTTTTAATGAAATAGAAGAGGATTTGAGAAGTCACTCAAAATGATCCCTCATTTTTCTTTCTGAAGCACTAATCATACTTTCTATGGCAAAATGAACCCCCTCATTTTGTTCCTTTTTAAATTAAATGTTTTCAGACTTACCATTTCATTCCAATCAAGATGGCTTCTGGTGTGCCATACTTTTGTCATAAGTAAGACTGTTAGCGCTCTAGTTGTTCTTTAGAACACTCTGGGACTTTCTGTCATTGGGCTATACTTGGGCTACATCTGGGTGATATTTGGGCTACATTTAGGCTCTTTTGTCTCTGGTGGCCATCTTGGGAGACTGCATGTCAGTATTTTTTAATGAAATAGAAGAGGATTTGAGAAGTCACTCAAAATGTGCCCTAATTTTTCTTTCTGCAGCACTAATAATACTTTCTATGGCATAATATACCCCCTCATTTTGTTCCTTTTTAAATTAAATGTTTTAAGAGTTACCACTTTATTCCCATCACAATGGCTTCAGATGTGTCTATACCTTTGTAATAAGTAGGACTGTTAGCGCTCTCGTTGTTCTTTAGAACACTCTAGGAGGCTGCAGTAGAACACAAAGGAATCAACTGACAGTCTCTGTCCTTGTTGGATGTACATGTTTTACTGAGAATGTCAGACTTCATTCTCACATGTGAGGTAATAGAAATTTTCAGGTACCAATGTGTCCCCTCACTCGCACCCTATCCATGCACCCTTGTTCCTTATATGTCGTGTAACTTCTTCCCTGTTCATGCTAGAAAGACGCAAATACATTTGCGTCCAACGTTAACATGTCAGCTATCCAGTCATGCATTAATATTTTGTTAATTAGGCTTCTAGGCCTATGGTGTCAACGTCTTTACATGGAGCACTTTCACGTTTTCCCCCATGTTTCCTGGCCTAGTCGAGTCAGAAACCCGAATCCAGGCTCCGAGCCTCTTCTGAGCCTCTTCTGTTCCTGAAAGCTGCACCATAGATATGCATCCCTGAAAGATAATGTGAATTTACAGAAAATATGCTTTCAGTTTAGCTTATAGATACCCTTCCAAACCACTGTGGGAAAATCATGAGATATTAGTTTTCTTTCAAACATGATTCATGATATACAGCAGAAGGCTTTTTCACATGGTAAAATCACCTTAGAACACACCGCAATTCCTAAAATGAGTATGGTACCATCAACAAATGATTTATAATGTAACTAAAGTCCTAAAACCCTCTATTAACTACATTGCTTTTTAATGAGATGCTATCATGTATATTGGTCCCAAGATGGCTGCCAACACTTCTTGGATGAAGTGCTGACTGCCAATCAGATCAGATGTGTGGTTAGGCTCCACCCAGATATATATATATTTTAACCTAAATTACTCAAAATCCACTGGAGCACATATCTTGAGACATAGCAAAGGCACATCGGGCTACCAGTCCCTACAATTTTGCCAAGTTTTGTGGAAATCCATTCAGCCGCTCGGGCTAAAAGTGAGTCCAATCGCCCTATGGAAATTAACATGGGGAAAACACGTTTTGGGACCCCCCTTTTATCTCGGCCCCCGCTTGACGAATCCCCCCCAAACTTTCAGGAAAGGAGCGGAGCACAGCGAGGCAAATTTAAGGAAAATTACAGGCATATTCCTCAACCGGTGCCAAAGTTATTCCCAATAGAATGTTGCAGATTTCCCATAGAAAACAATCCTAACTATAACTACCTACTGGCGAGAAGGATATATATATATATATATATATATATATATATATATATATATTCACTGAAAAAACCATAGTTTATAGACCATATATAGTTAGGGATTAGCATTTACAAAACCTTATTTATTTGCACAAAACCATTGAAATTCCATATATAGTTAGTTGCACTAACTATATATCGCGGACCCGCAATCCACTGCTAATGATGTCACATATTACATCATTCATGACATGGTCAGTGACATCACTGATGACATCACTGATGACATCTCAAATGACATCACTGATGACATCACTGATGACATCTCAAATGACATCACTGATGACATCACTGACATCTCATTTGACATTACTGATTACATCACTGATGATATCATTTATGTGATAATACATCTTCAGACTCTAATATAACCTTAGATACACTCAGTGTAAACAGGCACTCACAGACTGTCACACATCCATGGAGTTACTCACACACCTAGTCAGTCATGCAAAGAATTAATCACATCTCCATTTCCTCAACTATACAGTTATACACACCTTACTTATTCAAACATATACTAACACATATTTACTCTCTTATACAATCCGTGATACAAGTTCACAATGATTCATACAGCCACTCACACATTCACTGGCTCTTATGTTCAGTTATTTATATATGTCAACTCTCACATGGACTGTGTTTTACATATGTACTTACTTTTACATGTAGCACTGAGATATCCATTCACTCACCAATACACTCATGCACACAGTCAACTGTCCATACAGCTGTTTCTACATGCACTTTTGAACCCATACACCTAGGGAATCAACTGCTCACACATCTATGCACAGAGTTATACACCTCCCAGCCACCCACACACATACTCAGTCTCCCATACAAATACTTGGGCAACCATTCAATAACCCATATAGTTACTGATATAGCTACTGATTTAAACATGCAGCACTTTACAGAACAACATATATAATGATTGCCAAATTAAGACACTTTAATCACTAACCCATGCACTCAGTGAGACACATTTAATAATTCTCTCATACAGTCAGTCATGCACCTACTAAATCCTTCATCCAGACACTTATACATCTACTCATTCTTCAATATGTAAGACATATTTTAACTTTACAGAAACATACAGTCACTGGGTGTTGTCATCAGTGATGTCATCAGTGATGTCATTTGAGATGTCATCAGTGATGTCATCAGTGATGTCACTGACCATGTCATGAATGATGTAATATGTGACATCATTAGCAGTGGATTGCGGGTCCGCGATATATAGTTAGTGCAACTAACTATATATGGAATTTCAATGGTTTTGTGCAAATAAAATAAGGTTTTGTAAATGCTAATCCCTAACTATATATGGTCTATAACCTATGGTTTTTTCAGTGAATTTTCAAGGTTTTGTAAATGCAAATTCCTAACTATATATGGTCTATAACCTATGGTTTTTTCTGGGAATTTCATTGGTTTTTTAAAAGCTAATATCTATAGCTGTAAAATATATTCTTTATTAAGTGACGTATCACGTAGCCCGTGAGACGCCTCATGATGCATCGCATAACCGTGACGTATCGTCTCTGCAGCGCAAACCAAACCCAAAACGTAAGCGCGCCAGAACACGCTTAAAGATATATATATATTTTTTTAACCTTAATTAGACAAAATCCACACGTGCACATATCACAAACGTTCAAAAAACACAATATGTCGGACTCCCGTTACGCTGCCGGCTAGCTGCCCGGTTAACGTACCAGGAAGCACCTTTACCGCGAAAAATCGCAATTTTTTTTTTCTTTTGCCCCGCAGGGAACTTTAATAGCCCCCTCATCAATCCTAGGGGTTCAGGAGGGGTCTGCCTTACCCCTTTCATTCATTTACACCTTTTTTTTTTCCACCTCTTGTCTCTCGATCCCACAGAGAGACAAGATGGCGGCCGCTCCAGACTGTTTACAATGTTAACAGCCAATCAGCTTCTCCTCAGACTCCCGTTACACTGCCGGTTAGCTTCCCGGTTAGCTGCCCGGTTAGCTGCCCGGTTCGCGTACCAAGACGCGTCTCTACGGCGAAAAAAATCGGATTTTTTTTTTTGGTCCCGTGTGGCTTTATAATATCCCCCTCATCAATCCTAGGGGGTCAGAAGGGGTCTACCTTGCCCTCTTTCCTTCATTTCCCCCTTTGTTTTGGCCTCCTCTTGTCTCTCGATCCTACCGAGAGACAAGATGGCGGCCGCTCCGGACTGTTTACAATGTTGACAGCCAATCAGCTACTCCTCAGACTCCCGTTACACTGCCGGTTAGCTTCCCGGTTAGCTGCCCGGTTAGCTGCCCGGTTCGCGTACCAAGACGCGTCTCTACGGCGAAAAAATCCGATTTTTTTTTTTTTTTTTGGGCCCCGCGTGGCTCTATAATATCCCCCTCATCAATCCTAGGGGGTCAGAAGGGGTCTACCTTGCCCCCTTTCCTTCATTTCCCCCTTTGTTTTGGCCTCCTCTTGTCTCTCGATCCTACCGAGAGACAAGATGGCGGCCGCTCCGGACTGTTTAGAATGTTGACAGACACCGGAGAGCCAATCAGCTTCGCATCGCAAAGTTCCGTTACGCGAAAAGTACGCGAACCGGAGCGCTGCCCGGAGCGCTGTTACAGATATATATCTTGTTTTAAACGTTAATTTCTCAAAATCCACTGAAGCACATATATTGAGACCTAGCAAAGGCACATCGGGCTAACAGTCCCTACAATTTTGCCAAGTTTCGTGCAAATCCATTCAGCCGTTCGAGCTAAAAGTGAGGCCAACCGCCCTATGGAAAAATGAATGGGAAAAACGCGTTTTGGGACCCCCCTTTTTTCTCGGCCCCCCCTTGACGACCCCCCCCAAATTTTCAGGAGCTACTCAGAAACATAATGTGCCATTTTCCTGAAAATTTCAGCCAATTCCGTCCACAAACGCCAAAGTTATTAGACATAGAATTTTCAAAAGTTCCATAGAGAAAAAATCCTAACTATATATACCTACTGGCTATCGCCAGTAGGTAATATATATATATATATATATATATATATATATATATATATATATATTCAATGAAAAAACCATTGGTTTTAGGCCATATATAGTTAGGGATTTGCATTTACAAAACCTTATTTTACTCGCATAAAACCATTGAAATTCCATATATAGTTATAAGCGCTAACTATATATCGCGCACCCGCAATCCACTGCTGATGATGTCACATATTACATCATTCATGACATGGTTAGTGACATCACTGATGACATCACTGATGACATCTCAAATGACATCACTGATGACATCACTGATGACAACATCCAGTGACTGTATGTTTCTGTAAAGTTAAAATATGTTTTACATATTGAAGAATGAGTGGATGTATAAGTGTCTGGATGAAGGATTTACTAGGTGCATGACTGACTGATTGAGTGAGTGATTAAATGTGTCTCACTGAGTGCATGGGTTAGTGACTAAACTGTTTTAATTTGTGCATCATTATATCTGTTGTTCTACAAACTGCTGCATATGTTGATTCGTAGCTATATGAGTAACTGTATGGGTTATTGATTGGTTGTCCAAGTATTTGTATGGGAGACTGAGTGTGTGTGTATGGGTGGCTGGGAGGTGTGTGACTCTGTACATAGATGTGTGAGTAGTTAATTCACTATATGTATAGATTCAAAAGTGCATGTGCAAACAGCTGTATGGGCGGTTGACTGTGTGCATGAGTGTATTGGTGAGTGAATGGATATCTCAGTGCTACATGTCAAAGTAAGTACATATGTAAAACACAGTACATGTGAGAGTTGACATATATAAATAACTGTGCATAAGAGCCAGTGAATGTGTGAGTGGCTGTATGGATCATTGTGAACTTGTATCAGGGATTGTATAATAGAGTAAATATGTGTTAGTATATGTTTGAATAAGTAAAGTTTGTATAACTGTATAGTTGAGGAAATGGAGGTGTGATTGTTTCTTTGCATGACTGACTAGGTGTGTGAGTAACTCCATGGATGAGTGACAGTCTGTGAGTGTCTGTTTACACTGATTGTATCTAAGGTTATATTAGAGTCTGAAGAGGTTCATCGTATTATCACATGAATGATATCATCAGTGATGTTATCAGTCATGTCAAATGAGATGTTTTCAGTGATGTCATCAGTGATGTCATTTGAGATGTCATCAGTGATGTCATCAGTGATGTCACTAACCATGTCATGAATGATGTAATATGTGACATC
Source organism: Lissotriton vulgaris (assembly GCF_964263255.1). NCBI lineage: Eukaryota > Metazoa > Chordata > Amphibia > Caudata > Salamandridae > Lissotriton > Lissotriton vulgaris. The sequence continues at coordinate 703,170,657 of NC_141685.1, read as the reverse complement.
ATCAGCAGTGGATTGCGGGTGCGCGATATATAGTTAGCGCTTATAACTATATATGGAATTTCAATGGTTTTATGCGAGTAAAATAAGGTTTTGTAAATGCAAATCCCTAACTATATATGGCCTAAAACCAATGGTTTTTTCATTGAATTTTCAAGGTTTTGTAAATGCAAATTCCTAACTATATATCCACTATAACCTATGGTTTTTTCTGTGAATTTCATTGGTTTTTTAATAGCAAATATGAAAAGCTTTAAAATGTCAAGTACGTGATAGATAAAAACATTTTCGTATTTATGCACGCTGATGTGCTTTGAACGCTGCACCCCCCCCTCCCCTCTTTTGTCTTAGTAGTACTCTCTCTTTGCAGATAGTGAACGGTAGTTAACGCAAGCCTTTGCCCCCGTTGTAATCCGTCGTGCCTGCTTGTCTCTCCATTTGATTGATTGTTGTCCAAGCATTTACTGTTTTAGAATTGGTTCTCTTTGGATCATTCTCTATTTACAAACAAGCACAAAGTCGCAATACTCTGTTTAGTCTTTGCAGATAGTGAAAAATCGTGTAAAAAAAATAAAAGTAATCGAGCAAAATCAGTAGGCCACTAATTGGATCTCTTTTTGACCTCGCTAAAATAGAAATATTAGGAACAACCCTTCATGAGAAATACGAAAATAGTGAGATGAACTGAGCTCCACACCATGAGGGCTGCAAGACAGCTCGGCTCCGTCACCCATCCCGCCCAAAATAACGACAAACCCTATGCAAATATTAAAAATATAGACAACACACCAGCAAAGAAACAGGGTAAAACATTTTATTAAAAAACTATTTACATAACGTTGGTTTATAAGATGATGTCAGTAGTGGACCGATGTGTGAATAGATCGAAAACAGCACAAGGCTCCAAGATCCGGATGGCAAGCTCCTGGATGTTGGGTGCCATAGTTTAGAGTTCTGAATTTCAGCCTTTTTCAATGCCTGTGCTTTGTTGAATCAAAATGGCGGCTTGACACAAAGCTGACTCAAGCGTTGCTACTGATGCTATGCAGACCAAAACTGGTTTTCAGATTGTACATTTTTCTAGATTTTTCAATCCAAGTTTGGTTGACTTTGTAGAACGATGGCTTCAGATTTTCAACATACGGTGTGGTGGCGCTGACTGGGAGGGGGCGCTTCGCTCCTGCCCCCTCCCCAAGTAAGATTTTCATACGTGAAAGTACGTTAATGGTTTTGGTCCCTGAGATGCTTTGATGTCACTGCCATTCTCAAATAGCATAAGTTCTGGATGTTGGGTGCCATAGTTAAGAGTTCTGAGCAGTGCTTGTAACACTGTCTGAAGCTTATTTCCACCTACTGCAGCTTCACTATTCTCAAAGTAAGTGAGTGTCGTTTCTGGACCTGACTGCATTAGAAAACAATGTGATATGTTACCTTCCTAAACAGCTTGACGGAGGCCCCTGAGGGGCGGTGTGATGGCCATGGACTCGGAGAAGACGCTTGGCTCCGACACCCTCCCCAAGTCTTATAGCACTGGTGTAGCCTGAGATCGCCCCCGACATAGGCGGCCGGCTCCCGGGGTCCGGCGGAACTTTTTGCCTTTTGATGACTCTTCAATTCTGGACCTTGTCCCACAATCCGTTTGACCTGAAGACAAGCTGTAGTGGGGCGCCCCTTTATCGTTTTAGTTGCCATTCCGCCCGCTTTTGCTACACTGTGCCTCTTCCGCCATTCAGCTGTTTACCGCCCGCTCTTGCGACTACAGCGTCTCGCTCACCATGTAGTTGAGTTGCGCCCGCTCTTGCGGTGCAGCGATAGGCGGCTGCCACAGGACTCTCAAAATGGCGGCCGGCTCTTCGGTTTTGGGCCTGGCCCACTAAAATGGCCCTGGGACACCTTGGAACTCGGACGCTTCCCTGATAGGGCTTGGGTCCCATTCTCGAAAAGCGTCCCCTCAGCCGTGAAGATTCTACAAAAGTCTTGGGGGCCTCCGACTCCCGCAGGCTTCTGGTGGGGAGCGACTGCCATGATTGCTCGTGGAATGGCCACGACGGAGCTACGAGATGGTAGTGGTCTCATGCTGATGCCAGCTTTAGTCTGAAACATCCAGAAACACTATAGACTACCAATTCGATCAGTTCCGGTAGCGCCCCAACATGACCCGGAAGAGAAGAACTTGCCCTCCCCTCTTTGACTGATGGTTCTTGTTGCCTGTCCCCTCTGTTGTCATTTAACAGAACTTTTTGGACTGCTGAAAGGGGTTGTGTTCTGAACGCTGGTTGGTGGAGACATTTAGACTATATTCTTGACCTACGTTGTCGCGTAATGCGTTTTATGACACGCCGCGTTAGCGCACCCGGAAGTGATCCGAGGCGCGGCGCGCAGCGCGTAACGTAAGCATAACAGGTCATGTGACTTGTTAATAAAACTTTTCATTGGTTCATTTTACTTTTGTTAATTTAATGATGAAAAGCTTGGTCATATGACCTAAAAATTACGCTTTTTATTGTTTTCGAACAATATTTTTTTTTCAAACATATGTTATAATATTCCAGGCTAATGTACTTTCCCGGAAAATTTACAACTGTCTTGCAAGTAAAATATATTCCTTTTTCGAGAAAAAGGGCGTTTCTTCCTTCCATGACGGAGCCGTTGAGTAAAAGAGATTCGGCCTGCTGTCTTAGTCGCCGATACGCCTGATTATCAGATTCTTATCGATCACTTTATGTTGCAGACATGAAAAACACAACTGCCCTTGACCATTTATCTTTACTGCGTTCCTACATATTATACCTTTTATCCGTCATGTAATTGGACTGCTTTATTTCACTTGCCTTTTACTGATTCGAAAACAGTGACTAAAAGTAAAAACTTTACCAATGTAAATACTACTACCGTGTTTTGTTTTAAAAACCTTTATTGTGAAAATGTCAGTGTACAAATACGGGCCTATAACCACGTGGGCCGGCCACGGAGCAAACTGAAATCGTATATGATGAGAAGACATTTACACTGTAGAGGAACGTAACGAGCGGGCCATTAGGTTGCAAGAACTAAGGTGTCTAACAGTTGCGGAATCGGTGGACATACATTTTGTAATTAAAATAGAACAGGGCCACTTACAATAACATTTTCTAGATATACATTTGCGGGCAAGGAGTTACGAGTCCCATTTATACCGGCGCCATTTTGGGCGAGGCCGGGCAGGTCCAAGATATAGTCAAAATGTCTCCACCAACCATCGGCCAGACCAGAACCCCTTTCGGCCCTTTATGCTACAAGATGGTGTCTTCCATTCAGAAAATATTGTTGGCAGCATTTTGAAAGGAAACAGAAACAGCCGTTCTCCTAGTGAGTTTCACATTGTTACATTTAGGAAGAATGTTGAAGAGTAGTATGTGGAAAATCTGAAGCCATTTTTCTACAAACTCTCAATCAGACTTGGATGGAAAAAAAAAACCTGAAGAATGTACAAACTGAAAACCAATTTTTGTCTGTATAGCATCAACAGCAACGCTTGAGTCAGCTTTGTGTCAAGCCGCCATTTTCATTCAATCAATAGCGTCCCCCTGCACACATTCAGGGACCTGGTCGTGTCTTCAGATGAAACGCATTGTAGGAAAAGAAGCAGAAAGGAAAAGGCAAAAAGTTCCGCCGGACCTAGTGAAGCTGCAGCAGGTGCAAATAAGCTTCAGACAGTCTTGCAAGCACTGCTCAGAACTCTCAACTGAGGCACTCAACATCCAGGACTTGCCATTCAGATCTTGGCGCCTTGTGCTGGTTCCGACCTATTCACACATCGGTCCACTACTGACATCACCTCATAAGCCAACGGGGCACCCCACATCGACTTTCGGCGCAGCATTGTAGGATGGCCACACCAGTGCGGCAACTTGCTGGACACAACATCGGGGCCATCCAGATCTCGGCGCGTTCGACTCACTGTACCGCAAGAGTGACCGCAACTCAGCTGGACACGCCATCTTTCGGCGCAGCATTGTAGGATGGCCACACCAGTGCGGCAATTTGCTGGACACCACCTCGGTGCCATCCGGATCTCGGCGCGTTCGAGTCACTGTACCGCAACAGTGACCGCAACTCAGCTGGACACGCCGTCTTTCGGCGCAGCATTGTAGGATGGCCACACCAGTGCGGCAATTTGCTGGACACCACCTCGGTGCCATCCGGATCTCGGCGCGTTCGAGTCACTGTACCGCAACAGTGACCGCAACTCAGCTGGACACGCCGTCTTTCGGCGCAGCATTGTAGGATGGCCACACCAGTGCGGCAATTTGCTGGACACCACCTCGGTACCATCCGGATCTCGGCCCGTTGTGCTGCCTTCGGCCTATTCGCACATCGGTCCGCTACTGACGCCGCCTCACGTGCCAACGGATTTTCTACACTTTTTGTAGCCCTATGCCGCATAACAGGTCATGTGACTTGTTTATAAAACTTTTCATTGGTTCATTTTACTTTTGGTTTCCTAAAGATGGAAGGCTTGGTCATATGACCTAAAAATAACACTTTTCATTGGTTTAGAACATTTTTTTTTCCCAAACGATGAAAGCCCCACCTTGTTTCTGGATCATTCAGACTGAAGCTGGCGTCAGCATGAGAGCACCACCATCTCGTGGCTCCGTCGTGGTCATTCCGCGAGCAATCATGGCAGCCGCTCCCCACCGGAAGCCTGCGGGAGTCGGGGGCCCCCAAGACTTTTGTACAATCTTCACGGCTGAGGGGACGCTTTTCGAGAATGGAGCCCAAGCCCTAGCAGGCAAGCGTCCGAGTTCCAAAGTGTCCCAGGGCCATTTCAGTGGACCAGGCCTAAAACCGAGGAGCCGTCCGCCATTTTAAGAGCCATGTGGCAGCCGCCTATCGCTGCACTGCAAGAGTGGGAGCAACTCAACAACATGGTGAGCGAGACGCTGTAGCCGCAAGAGCGGGCGCAACTCAGCTAGATGGCCGCCACCCGGGGAGGCCCGTTCACGCCGCCTCCCCCACGCCCCCCCCCCGGGCCGCCGCACGCCAGATTTCGGAGCAGCATTGTAGGATACCAAAACCAGTGCGGCAGTTTACTGGACATCACCTGGGTGCCTGTCGTACATGTTGTGTCAGCCATGTGACACTGGACACAGACCGCTACTGATGAGGCCTCCCCCCGCACCACCCGGGACGCCCCACGCTGTTTTTCTGTGCTGCATTGTAGGATCCCTAAACCAGTGCGGCACCCAGGCGACATCACCTGGGTGCTGTCCAGAACTCTGCACGTTGTGCTGCCTTGGGACTATTCGCACAAAAGACAGCTTCTAACCATTGTTGCTTTTTGTGTTGAGAAATGTTTAAATGTTTTTAGTTTTTGTTCCGTTCGTTAAAGTTAATAGTTAATAAAGTTTTATAACCTTACTTTGTTGGAGTGTTATCTACTTTTTTTAAAAACGGGTGAATGGGGCCTTGAATCGGGTTATTGTCATGTGTGGGCTTTGGAAGTGTGCTGCTGCAGGATCGGACATTTCAAACTCAAATGCACGTTCTTTTTCTTACCTTTCCGAAGCATGGAGCGCAATAGCAAGCAGAGAAAGGGTGATGCACGTGTTGAACACTACCTGACCTGGCAAGTTGCTGGCAGTGCCCCCCCGCCCGCTCCTGAAAGGGGGCACACACACACACCGCCGCTCCGAGTACTTCACAAATCTTTAAAAGACCATGCGCTTGTTCATGAGGCTTAAATGGTTTATCACCTCTTCTAGAACCCCTGCATCGACCCTCTGACGTTTCCTGGAAAAATTACCATGTAACACAATACCAAGCCCTGTCAGCTGAAACCCCCAAGGAATCGTGGGGCATATTATCAAGGGGGTTTATCTCCGCTTTTTTGGCTTTAAAAGCCTTGAAAGCGGAGATAAAATTATCTCCCTATTACCAAGCTGTCGCTAACACCAGTTAGTGACAGCTAAAAGGAGATAGCGACCATCTTGGGCCCCGCTTTGCATGTCAGTGATACTTATCACTAATGACATGCTAAGTGGCGTGCCAAGATGTTAGCGACTGGAAACAGTCCCTAACATCGCTACCTTCTATTACCAACTTTTGGAGATATTCGCGCTAAGCGCGAATATCTCCAAAATCTAACACCTGCCCTGAGCAGTTCTTAGCCATGTTATCCAATGGGAGGTGGATAACATGGCTAAGAGCATTTGCTCGATAATACATGAATATCGCTGACTTTTCTGCGATAATAGCAAGGTTTATCTGCGATAAAAATCGCCGATGTGCGGCGATAATTTTTGTCTCTAAACAAGTTAGAGACAAAAATTATCGCTAGTTGTTCGTAATATGCCCCCGTGTTTTTGCTTGCAGAAATCGGGAGGCGGGAGACTAGCACTGAAATCAGTAGTCACACGCCTGAATCGGGAGGGTTGGCATGTCTGAATTCTCTACAGCTGGGGCCATAAACTACATCCGCAGGGGTAGGTGATAGCCTGGGACCAGCCTGGCATCTAAAATGGCTGCCGTGCACGACAAAATTGTGGCATTGGAAAAAAGGCAAGATGGCGCAGCCGCTGGAAGAGATGTATCAACATATATCAGCCTCCTCAGCCACCCTCAGGAAACATAGGGGATTAGGATACGTCTCCCGCACCCACTTATACCTAGTAATTTAATTAACGAAGCACAAAATGGCGAATTCCCGTTTCGCTACCAGTTTGCGGCCCAGTTCGCGGCCCGTGAAGCGCTTCTACCGTGAAAAATCATTTTTTT